>NC_092127.1:165710488-168110488 GCF_043159975.1 Macaca nemestrina
TTGCCATACTAGAAAAAGAAGAAAATTCTTATCACTGGAAGCAGGGGTCAATACCAGTATGAATCTGTACAAGCAAACCTACTAAAATAAATCTTATCTTTCACTAGTTTCTCTCATATATTTTCTGCTCACTTTCCCACAATTTATTGCCTCTAGCCCAAACTCTTTTTTTACTTCTGTCTTGTTATGTCTCCACAATTTATCATTCTTTGCTAAAATCGTGTAGAATCTCTTAGGTCTATCTGCTTCTTTAGATATTCATTTCTTATATAAGAAGGCCTCTGTGAACATGTAAAAATGTTAACGTAAAATGAAACTAGCACGATTTTTTCTTGTTAGTCTATGTTTAGGCAATTTAATTCTCAGGTTTAGCCACACAACCTAAAAATGTAGAGGAAAGTGTTTACTCTCTACAGTGTCATTGCTTCTAGTTCATTGAAAAGAACTAGACAATAAATGCATGTATACATTTACATACACACTTATACACCTCTAAATTTATAGATTTTTATTTGTCTATCTATAATAAAATGATACCTACGATGTAATACTTCAGCTTTCATTCTTTCTCCTTTTCATGTGTTTATCCTTTTCTTGCAAAAAGATGGCTGTAATTATCTTTAGCACATTTGTTTTGTTAAATTCACTTATAAATTTATTTAATAAAAATAATCTCCCATGCCAGCCGTGCCCATGCTTCCAGTTCCTCCATGGATCTATATCATTGGACAGTAGGACTTCAAGCCAACACTTGCATGGGTGACCAAGTTCGGCTCATGCTCCTGCACTGCTCACAAACTCTCCCTCACAGCTATGTATAATTAGCTGACATACTGATACCTTAAGAAAGGAAGAACAGGATAAGGAAAGTTGGGAGAAGAAAAGATAATGTTATTCAGATTGGTTTCAAACACATGGGGTCAAGTAACCCATCCACCATGGAAGAATGTATATTCTGAAACTGTAGGATAGAATGTTTTGTAAATATATGTTAAGTCCATTTGGCCTACAGTACAATTTACACCCAGTTTCCATGTTGATTTCTGCCTAGATGATCTGCCTAGTTTAGATGACTTGCCTAGTTTGTCTGTAGGGTATTGAAGTCCCTCACTATTATTGCATTGCTGTCTATCTCTTTTCTTAGGTATAGTAGTATTTGTTTTATGCATCTAGGCGCTCAAGTTTAGGGGGCATATACACTTAGGATTGTTATATCCTCTTGTTGAGTTGATTCCTTTTATCTCCATGTAATGGCATTCTTTGTCTTTTTTTTTTTTTTTTTTTTTTTTTTTTTTAACTGTGGTTGATTAAAAGTCTGTTTTATCTGATGTTAGTATAGCTACACTTGCTCCCTTTTGGTTTATTTTATCATGGAATAATATAGTTTTCCCACCCCTTTCTTTTGAGTTTATGAATGTCTTTACCAGTTAAGTGGGTTCCTTGTAAGCAGTATATGGTCGAATCCTGTGTTATTATTTTTTCAATCCATTCTTCCAATATACGTATTTTAAGTGAAGAATTTAGTTCATTTACCTTCAAGATTAATGTTGATATGTGAGGTTTTCCTCCTATAACAATGTTAATTGTTAGTTCCTTTATAGCCTAATTGCATAATTGTTTTATAAAACCTGTCTAATGCAGAATTTTGTGTGTTTTAATGATGTCATCAGTCTTTCATTTCCTTACTTAGAACTCTTGTGAGTATTTCTTGTATGCCAATCTAGTAGTGACAAATTTTCTTGGCATATGCTTATCTGAGAAATACATCATTTATTCTTCATTTATGAAGCTTCATTTAGCAGAATATAAAATTCTTGGCTGACAATTTTTTTCTTTAAGAAGAGTAAAAATAGAATCCCAATATATTCTCACTTACAAGGTTTATGCTTTAAAGTCCATTGTTAGTCTGATGGGATTTCCTTTATTGGTGATTAGACATTTATTTCTTGCTAATTTTAGAATTTTTTCCTTCACATTGACACTACATAGTCTCACGACTATATGCCTTGGTGAAATTCTTCTTGTGATGTACCTTCCAGTAGTACTCTGATCTTTTGGTATCTGGATGTCTAAATCTCTAGCAAGACCAGGAAAGTTTTCCTCAATTATTTTCTCAAATAGGTGATCAAAATATTGTACTTTTTTTTTCTCCCATAGGAATAACTATAACTCAAGTATTTGTTTGCTTTACATAATCCTGTATCTCTTAAAAGTATTGTTCGTTTTTAATTGTTTTTCTTTAATTTTGTCTGACTGGGTTAGTTTAAAAAAAACTGTCTTCAAGATATGAGATATTTTTCTCCTTGTTTTTCTAGTTGATTGTTAAAAATTTACATGTATTTAGTAATTTATTCAATGCATTATTTCTAGAAGTTCTACTTGTCTGGTTCTAAAAAAAAGTCTATCTCTTTAGTAATTTTTAAATTCATGTACTGAATTGTTTTTCTGATTTTTTTGTGCTGTTTCTCAACTTTCTCTTTGATTTCATTGAGCTTCCATACTGTCAGTATTTCGTGTTCATTATTTAGAACTTCCATTTTGTTTAGAATTCATTGCTAAAGCACTAGAATAATCCTTTGGTTGTGTCATCACCCCTGTTTTTTATATTGCCAGTTGTTACACTGGTTTCTTCTCATCTGGAGAACTAAAAAAAAAAAAAAGAAAAAAAACCACAAAAAACAGTATTAACGTTAAAATGCAAAAATATTAAATATCATTGTAACAATATTTAGAAGGAAGATGTCTGAGGGACCCATCCTCTTGGGTGGGATTGGCTGTCCCTTTTTATTTTTTAATTTACTCTTATTTGGATGAGATTCCCCATCCCCAAAGAATAAGTGACAGTAATGTACATTGAATAGGGTCATTTGGCTTTGCTTCTGGGTGCTTTCAGGGGTTCAAGGCTCTGTATGAATTCCTTGGTTATAGTTAGGCTTAGTATGGTGGCTTTCTCATACGCCAATTGTAGTAGTAAGGTATCGTGGGGTTGAGTGGGGTTGGGGCCTCCTAAGCAGTTGACCTGTTGTGAGGGAGGTAGCTGAAGTTAGGCAAAGCTTGCTTGCCTCATTCCTGAGTGCTGTGCAATAGTATCAGAAGATGTATTAATGGGCTATATAAGATGAACACCTGGCCAGTAGGTTGTTTTTGAAGGAAACAGACAGTTGCAGTGGTGACTATGGGATTTGTGTTTGACCTCTGTTGATCAGGAGAAGTACTCATATGTGACAGGAGATGGGCAGAACCATGGAACTTCTAGTGTTTTCTCTCCCATGTTCTGCCAACAAGGTGAATAAGAGAGAAGAACTGGGTAAGGGCTTGGTCAAAATATCTTGTTTTTAGGTTTTCTAATGACAGGCAAAGGGGAACACCTGATGGAGGTCCGAAGGTAGTTTCCTGGCCACTAAAGCAATGTTCAGGGAGGAGCACCTCTGCTACTCAAAACAGCCCGCATGGGGAGAGAAGGGCGGCCCAGGCTCCATAGCCAATTACATGGTAGTGAGAGTCACTTAGCTCCCACACACCCATGGGAAGAGAGGGGCGGCCCAAGCTCCATGGTCAAATACGGGTAGTGAGATTTGCTCAGCTCTCATGCCCTTGACATGACAGTCTGCCACTGACAGCAAGCCAAAACAGCCAGCTAAGTCCCAAAAATTCTATGCTCAAATTGTGAATTTGTCCCATACTCCCTTCCTGGGAAATAAATTCCAGCTCCCAGCCATACTCCTATCGATCCAGGCCACAAAGCAGGTGTTACTCAATTCCTATTCCTGTAACAAAAACTCACTCTCTGCTTGCCTCTCAGATCTGGCCATAGGGATTCATCCCCCATCAAGATTACATCGCTGATCTCAATTGAGAGCCTCTCTGTCTGTGACTACTGCCTGAGTTAGTCAAAAGATTTCTGCAAGATTCCCTATGAATTCAGAAAAAAATTCGCTTTGTTGTATTGCTACTAACCTCTGAGAAGTCCACCTAAAACACCCCTCATGTCTCTCTTTCTCATAGACTCCCTTCTGCTCATCAAGTCAGATCTCCGGCTTAGTAGAATCAAGGAACTCCCCCATAGACTGAATTGCCTGGCTCCCCGCTGGAATTGTCTACTATGAGGTCAGTCTATCCCCCATTTAATGCTCTGAGACTTTGCAGATTTTCACCAAGCCAGTGGGTCAGGCTGCTGCTCACTGGTCCTTTCAAAGTATTCCAAGTTTTTCCACTTTTTCTGTTGAACTGTAACATGTCTTCTTGAATAAAAGTCTGCAGTATGAATCTCTACACACTATTTTGATGTCCCAATTGGAGGAGACATCATCCAATACATAACAAAATATCTAACAAAGCCTCCAATATGTAACCTTAAAACAAAAATAAAAACTATAAAATAAAAAAAATTTATAATTTAAACAATGAAATCAGAAGAAACAGTACCCAAATAAACAGAAAGCTATAATAGTATTTTTTAAATCACCCAAAAATAATTTTTAAAAATGCAATGGTATACAAAGTTTGTAAATAAGATGATTGCTATGCAACCTAGAAGATATAAATTAAATATATTAAATAATTAATATAAATTAAATAATAGATTTTCCCAAGGGAGATCATAGAAAAAAATAAAAGTTTATATATAAATTTATAAACTAATTGGTCACACATTATTGAATAAAATACAATATAGTTTTATTAACATTAAGATATACTTTGGTAGAATTACTAAACTTTCAGTTTTGGGGAAATCACTTAAGATTAAGTAACTGTTTATTTTAGATTTCTTCAAAGTTTGACACTCAAATTCAAAGAAGTAGAACAATTCCAACTAAATTCTTCAGAAAGAAAATGTTACCAGGGAATCATAAGTAGTTGAGTTGTACTATTCTAAGAGCAATAAGAATCCTGGAAAAACAGCACCCATGAGTCATACTTGGAAGGAAAGAAATGTTTGATGATAACATACTGAGAACTGAAAGATATATCAAAACAAAGTTCTAACTGATGGAGAAGCCACAAGAGGAAAGTGTTAATAAGTCAGTTCATCTGTATATCAGTCTACAAACTGAAGAATATGAGGAATTATGGTTTTAAAATATTAATTTAATACTACACACTTTAACACTGTAAACTTGATAATAAAGAAAAGAAGTGAGGTAGAAATGGATGAGAAAAATTATGTGTACTAATTATCTCAAATTAAGTAAGGACTTAATAAATGACTTTAAATGTGTAATTTTAAAATAAGTAGAGCCTCTAGAAGTAAAGCAAACAAATGAACTCTGTTTTTCGAAATAGAAGTTTTCCATTTAATGTTTGTGTTTTTATCATCAGTGAAGCAGTGAATGTAAATGACCAGCATTAAGTTGATTTTGCTAACAACCAAAATAAACGTTTTTAAAATAGAAGGTATTTTAAAACATAAGGTATTTGTTTTTAAAATAGAAGGTATCTTAGGAATACTATAGTTTGAATGGTTATCCCCTCTAAAATTCATATTGGAGTTTAATTGCCATTATAAAAATATTAAATAAGGCTCTTAAGAGGTTAGGCCATAAGGGTCATCATGGGTGAAATTTATTCCATCATAAATGGGTAAGTTTGTCTATTCTTGTCCTTTGTAAAATTCCAAGTTTCTGTTCTGGCAGCACAAAACAAACTGAGACAGACAATTGGTACCAAGTAGTGGAGCTGGAAGCAGTTGGAAGAGCAGGCTGGAAAAAGCCTAAGTTACCATGAACAGAGCAATAAGGAAAATTCTGATGAAAGCTCAGAAGAAAAGAAATAGAGGAATAGCTTAAAACTTTTTAGAAATTATGATTACTTAAGTGATCAGAATGTTTTTAGAAATATAAATGGTAAAAGTAATTCCAATGAGGTCTCTGACAAAAATGAGAAATAAATTATCAGAAACTCGAGAAAAGGCATCCTCGTTATAATGTGGCAAAGAACTTGACTAGTGTCCATGCCCAGGCACTTTGTGAATAGCAGAATTTAAGAGGAGTTAACTAGAATATTTGAAGGAAGAATTGTCTAAACAGCAAATCATTCAGGATATTACATGTCTTCTTTTAATCATATATAGTAAAATATGAGAAGAAGTAAATAATTTTAAGAAGGAATATATAATTAAAAAGATAGATAATTTATATATTTGAAGGATTCTCAGCCTGACTATATGGCAGAGAATGAATGAACACATTCAGAAGAGGAAACCAAAGGTATGGTAAGTGATCATCTAATGAGGAGATTAATATGTATAAAATGAAGCCAGAGACCATCTATCAGGGCAATAGGACAATGACCCTAAAGGCACACCAGAGATTATTGGAGCAGCCCCTCTCATCACAGACTCATGGGGCCAAGATATGGAGAAAGAAAATATGTCATAAGAGAACCCTAGGGCATACTTCGGAGCATGGGGCTCACTGCCAAGGGCTTCCCCAAGTCTCCTCCCCCTACATTCTAACACAGCATTTCTCAGTTGCCCCAAGTGTGGCTCAAGAAATTCCAGGTATGCTCAGGCCTCATCTTTGAAAGGAGTAAGTGGTATTTCTTGACAATATCCATGTTGTCTCAATTCTGTAGGAGCACAGAATGCAAGAGTAGTGGGGGCAAGGCTTCCTTCACCTAGACTTCAAAGGATTTTACAGATAGCCTGGGGCTCAGGAAGACTTTATTCACAGGATTTGACCACAAAGATTCTTCACCAGGGCAATGCCCAACAAAACTGTGGGAAGAGAGGGACTGCAGAAAGTGCACACTAGACCTACTGGAGCTGTGAGATGGGTTCAGTTCCAACACCCCAGAACTATAGTCACCGGTGTGCATGTCAGCCTTAGAGAACTGCAGGCATAAGACTTCAACCTGTGAGAGCTGCTGCATAGATTGAACCCTACAAAGCCACAGGGACAGGATTGCCCAAGGCCTTCTCTCCAACCTCCAGTGTACCCAAAGGGCAGAATGTGGAGTCAAAAATCTTATTTTCTAGCTTTTTTAATGTTATCTTTCTCTACTGAGTTTCCAACTTACTTAAGACAAGTTATCCATTTGTATTGCCTATCTCCCTCTTTTGGAATGGGAGTGTCTACTGTATGCTTGTCCCACCATTGCACTTTGAAAGCATGTAACTTGTTTTGATTGCACACTCTGATAGCTGAAATAGAATTTGTATCAGAAAAAAATCACACCTTGAATATCACTCATGTTTACTTTGGATGAAACTGTGGACTTTGGACTTCTGAGTTGAAGTTGGCTCATGTTAAGATTTTTTGAGCTATTGGGATGGAATAAATGTATTTTCTATGTGATAAGAATGTGAGTTCTGCTGAGGGCAGAGGTAGAACGTTATTATTTGAATGTCTGCCACCTCTAAAACTCATATTGCAATTTATTTCAACAGTATTAATAGGTAAGACCTCTATGAGGTGATTAGGCCATGAGGGCTCCACCCATGAGACAGATTAATGCCATGTTAAAAAGGCAAATTCATCTCCCTCTTGCTCTGTCTCTCCCTCTTGCTTTCTGGCATGAGATGATGTAGCAAGAAGGTCCTCACAGGACTCCAGCCCACTGATCTCGGACTTCCCAGTCTCCAGAGTTGTGAAAAAATAAATTGCCAAGACAACTGGAACAGCTCCCAGGGACTAAGACAACTGCTGTGCTTTTAACAGATCTTCAGAGGGAAGGCACCAAGAGTGAATGTAGGGTCGACACAGAAGCTGAGTTGGAAGAAGAGAAAACTGGGAAACCTGCATGGGATACTGTGCACCAAGACTCATTTTTTAATTACAAAAGCTCTATAGAAATAGGTGAGTAGAACTTGCAAGGAGCTACCTGCTCTTTCCACGAACCTCTGAAACCCCAATAGGAGGGGACCCCTTGACCACCACAGACACTTGTGGTGGCAGGGAGAGCTGCTTAGAGAAGTGGTAGGGGTAGCAAACCAGCAGATGTAAAGCTCAGAGGGTTTGGTGTGGGTGCATCTGTAGTGTAGCATGACCAGGGTTTCCCGTTCCCCTAGGCTTGACTTACTCCCATAAGAAACGTTAGCCCTAGGACTACTGTCGAACCCAATCTCTGCAGGGCTGTTTTGCACAACTGAAGGGGTTGGTCCAACCTGAGCACCCTTTGGTCTACTGGCATCTCCTGGGGCCCCAGCCTGGCCATTCCTGCTTACAGGGCAGACTCGGCTGCCCTGGGGGCCCACAGCATAGCTTCTGTCCCAGAAGACAGTGTCTGACTGATAGAGAGCTCCAGCAAGGTGGCCCCTACAGACACATACCAGCACTCATGCTCGCACTTCATACTGCAGCTGCTCCCAGCCCACCACAACTCCCCACATCACTTTGCTGGCATGTGTCTGCATGTGCGGGTTTTGCTTTACTTGCCTCACCAGCGTGCAGGACTGAAGCCCACCCCCGCTCTCTCCTCGGATGGACATTGCCTATGAAGCTGTGGTGGGCACAGAGCCAGCAGTCCCTGTCTCTGAAAGTGCCCTGCCCTTGGGCTAATACTGCACAGAAAAAAAAAAAAAAGTGGATCCTCCTACACCCTGAGCAATTGCTTCTGCTCGTGGGACTCAGAGAAGACACCCATCTGTACCTCAGGATACAAAATCAATGTGCAAACATCACTAGCATTTCTATACACCAACAATAGTCAAACCTAGAACCAAATTAGGAATGTACTGCCATTTACGGTTGCTACAAAAATAGTAAAATACCAGAAATGCTGCTAACTAGGGAGGTGAAAGATCCCTACAAGGAGAATTACAAACCACTGCTCAAAGGAATCAGAGATGACACAAACAAATCGAAAAATATTCCATGATCTTGGATAGGAAGAATCAACACCTTTAAAATGTCCACAGTGTCCAAAGCAACTTACAGATTAAATGTTATTCCTATTAAACTGCCATTGACATTCTTCATAGAACTAGGAGAAACTACTTTAAAATGCACATGAAATCAAAAAAGAGTCCAAATAGCCAAGGTAATTCTAAGCAACAAGAACAAAGCTGAAGGCATTATGCTACCCAACTTCAAACTATAATACAGGGCCACAGTAACCAAAACAGCATGGTCCTGGCATAAAAGCAGACACATAGAACAATGGAACAGGATAGAGCACCCAGAAATAGGGCTGCACGCCTACAATTATCTGATCTTCGACAAACCAGGCAAAAATAAGCTTACACCACATACAAAAATTAACTCAAAATGAATAAAACACTTAAATATAAAACCCCAAATTTTAAAACCCTGGAAAACAACCTAGGCAATACTATTAAAAACATAGGCAGAGGCAAAGATTTCATGACAAAGACATCAAAAGCAGTTGCAATAAAAGCAAAAGTGACAAATGGGATATAATTAAAGAGCTTCTGCACAGCAAAGGAAACTATCAATAGGGTAAAAAGACAATCTACAGAATGGGAGAAAATTTTTGTAATGCGGCTGACAAAGGTCTAATATCCAGCTTCTACAAAGAACTTAAAACAAATTTACCAGATAAAAGCAAACAACCCAAGAAAATGTGGGCAAAGGACATGAACACTTTCCAAAAGAAGACATAAATTCAGCCAAAAGCCATATGAAAAAAAGGCCAACAACATTGATCATTAGAGAAATGCAAAACAAAACCACGATGAACTACCATCTCACATCAGTCAGAATGGCTACTATTAAAAAGTCAATAAGTAACAGATGCTGGAGAGGTTGTGGAGAAAAAGGAAGGCTATGCACTGTTAGTAGGAGTGCAAATTAGTTCAACCATTATGAAAAACAGTGTGAAGATACCTCAAAGATCTAAAACCAGAAATGTCATTTAACACAGCAATCTCAATACTAGATATATACCCAAAGGAATATAAATCATTCTATTATAAAGACACAAGCACGTGTATGTTCACTGCAGCAGTACTTACAAATACAAAGACATTGTCTCAACCTAAATGCCCATAATGATAGACTGGATGAAGAAAACATGGCACATATGCACCATGAAATACTACACAGCCATAGGCAAAAAGAGATCATGTTCTTTGCAGGGACACAGATGGAGCTGGAGGTTATTATTCTTAGCAAACTAACACAGGAAGAGAAAACCAACTACCATATGTTCTCGGTTATAAGTGGGAGCTAAATGATGAGAACACATGAACACATACAGGGGAACAACACATACTGGGGCCTATCTGAGGGTGGAAAATGGGAAGAGGGAGAAAATGAGGAAAAATAACTAATGGGTACTAGGCTTAATACCTAGAGCAAATAACTAGGAAGAATCAGGAAAAATAACTAATGGGTACCGAGTTTACCTATGTTACAAACCTGCACATGCACCCCTGAACTTAAAAGTTAAAAAAAAGACTATAAAAACGAATATAATTCAAAAGTTTCAAACAAATTTTTAAAAAATTATCTTACTTTATAAATTACCCAGTCTGGTGTTCTGTTATAGAAGCACAAAATGAACTAAGACAGGAATAATAAATATTATGATTATTTATTGGAAAATTAGTAAAATCTTCACATTACTTTTTACCATATTCAGTTCATTCTTAAATTGAAATTAAATATTTTGTATTAGAAAAGCATATATGGATTTATTTTGCAGGATTATTTGAATATCTCTGTCTCTGTGTCTGGCTTATCTATTTATTTATTTATTTTTACTTTTATTTTATGAGACGGAATCTCACTCTATCACCCAGGTTGGAGTGCAGTGGCATGATCTCGGCTCACTGCAACCTCCACCTCTTGGGTTCAAGCTATTTTTCGGACTCAGCCTCCTGAGTAGCTGAGATTACAGGTGCGTGCCACCACACCCAGCTAATTTTTGCATTTTTAATAGAGACAGGGCTTCTCCATGTTGGCCAGCATGGTCTCCGCCTCCTGTCCTCCTCATTTGATTCACAGGTGTGAGTTACTATGTCCAGCCTGGAAATTTTCTCTGCTCTCCTCCCCTCCCCTCCCCTCCACTCCCCTCCCCTCCACTCCCCTCCCCTCTGCCCGCTTTCCTCTTTGTTTTTTATTGTTTTTTTTGTTTTGTTTTTGTTTTTTGTTTGTTTTGAGATGGAGTCTCACTCTGACCCCAGGCTGGAGTACAATACCTCGATCTTGGCTCACGCATCCTCCACCACGCCCGGCTAATTTTTGTATTTTTAATAGAGATGGGATTTCACCATGTTGGCCAGGATGGTCTCGATCTCTTGGACTCGTGATCCACCCACCTTGGCCTCCCAAAGTGTTGGGATTACAGGCATGAGCCACCATGCCCGGCCTACATTTTCTTTTGTACATCATCTGAAGTTTTAGAATTATCATGGTTGTATAACAGTTATTGGCCGGGTGCAGTGGCTCACACCTGTGATCCTAGCTTTTTGGGAAGCTGAGGAAGGCAGATCCTTGAAGTAAGGAGTTCGAGACCTGCCTGGCCAACATGGTGAAACCCTGTGTCTGCTAAAAATACAAAAATACAGAAATTAGCCTGGCATGGTGGTGCACCCTGTAATCTCAGCTACTCGGGAGGCTGAAGCACCAGAATTGCTTGAAGCTGGGAGATAGAAGTTGCAGTGAACCAAGATCACACCAGTGCGTTCCAGCCTGGGGAACAAAGCGTGAATCTGTCTCAAAAAACATATATAAATACATGAATTAATATAAATTACTAATCCAAAATAAAAAATTTGGTTCATAATTGAAAATTGTTGGCTTCTGAACAGCACAATGATTGAGCCTTCCGTGAAAAGTAATACAACTTTGAGTAATCTCTGCAGGAGTCTCCGTTTTAGAAAGTAGATGTTTGATGTAGAAAGCCTCATTTTGGTGCAAAAGAAACTTTCATGTTAGTAAATGATTTCTTTTTTTTTTTCTTTTTTTTCTTTTTGAGACAGAGTCTCGCTCTGTCACCCAGGCTGGAGTGCAGTGTGGTGATCTCAGCTCACTGCAAGCTCCACCTCCCAAGTTCAGGGCATTCTCCTGCCTCAGCCTTCCCAGTAGCTGGGACTACAGGCGCCCGCCCCTACACCCTGCTAAATTTTTTTGTATTTTTAGTAGACACGGGGTCTCACCGCATTAGCCAGTATGGTCTCGATTTCCTGGCGTTGTGATTCCGCCATCTCGGCCTACCAAAGTGCTGGGATTACAGATGTGAGCCACTGCGCCCGGCCCCAAATAATTTCTAATATGCCACCTAAGTTATTGAATTTGAATTTAGGAGAAAGTTACAAAAACATAATATTCATTTAGGTATTATTAAATGTGTTATTGGTCCTAAGATATTGCAAAGTTTAAGACATTATATTTAAAATTGACTTAACGATTCTAGAATTTTGAAATACCCGAATTTTTTAACAGCTCATATTTATATGTTTTTCTGATTTCAGAACTTTTTTTTCCATCTCTGATCTTTACTTCTATACAATTTTGAGTGAAGAATTTAGTAGTGTATGCATACATCAGTTTTTACTTATTTCCAGATATATTGCTTTTAAATTACTTTTGTCTTTTTTCAGATTGTCTGCTTGCAGAGATGTTATTTTTTAAATTTGCAAAACTTTATTTTTTTTCAAAACTATCAGGTATTACATATTCGTCTTATTTTCCAGTCTTCAAATCTAGTCTTTCTTTCTAAGCTAACATTAAATTCAAAAGAAGTTTAGTTATATTTATTTAAATTTATTCTGCAATAGGCATAAAATTTATCTTGTACTATAGGATTTAAAAATTGTATTTATGACTAACACAGTGGTTGATATGGTTTGGCTCTGTCCCCACCCAAATCTCATCTTGAATTGTAGTTCCCATAATCCCCACATGTCGTGGGAGGACCCAGTGGTAGGTAATTGAATGATGGGGATGGTTAACCTCATGTTGTTCTCATAATAGTGAGTTCTCATAGGATCTGATGGTTTTAAAAGCGGCATTTCCCCCTTTTGCTCAGCATTTCTCCTTGCCACCGCCATGTGAAGGACTTCATACTGTACATAGTTTCCCCTTAGAACAGGCCTTGTTAAGAGAAACAGAATGGTTTATTTCAAAATGGTTTATTATTCCTTCCTCCTGCCAGATGCATGAGTGGATTTTCCTCTGATATTTACTATGAGAATCTCATGGAGCTCCTGAAGGTAAAACTCACAGAGTGTGGAGACCCTCCTTGTGAGTGGGTCTTCCAGGAGGTTTTAACTCTCACACTTATCAGCACTAAGACCGCAGAAATTCATCAATTACATTTCAGGTATGCCTATGTAGGCACTTGTTCTCATGGTGGTTTCTGATTTGGGGTCTCTGCTTTGGTAAGCTGTGAATACTTGTATTCACCTGTCTATCTCTACAATCTTCAGGGCAGTGATTTTCTTTGTGTTCTCACCTCTCTCTTGGAGCCAAGATGAGTTGTTTATCAGTCTGCTTAGCTTTTAATTGTTGTTAGGCACAGTGATGACTTTCAAGCTTTTTGCATGCAGGAAAATAGATGAACGTATTAGTTTCCTATACCTTCTTAACTACATGTTACTGACTACCTTCCAGAGAGAAGTATTTTAGGTGCTAAGGATACAAAAATGTGGAAAGTATAATTGCTGCTCATAAAGAGTTTATTGTCTAGGTATGGAATAAAAAAGAAAATTTAAAAAATGAAAATGTGAAACCTAGCATAATGAATGCTATTTATTTTTAAGCCCTTCATGACATATGAGTTTTGGGTTGAAGCTTAGTATGTATTATATCTAAGCCATACATAAATTCTAAGACTGAGAATTATTATTCACATTTTATAGATGAGATAGCATGGACTTAAATTATACTATTTGTAGGTCCTCAAGGATAAGAGTGATTCTCTTCACTTGATAATAGGTGAAAGAGTATTACAGTTAAGGGACTGTATATGATGTAAAGTAGACCTGAACAAAAGGGAAGTAATTCAAGATAAGTGAGAAATTATTATCAGTTGGAGGATAGAGGTGGGGAGAAAATACAAGTATGTAATGTATTAACAGATGCTACATTAGAAAGGGCCAAGTCATGGTGTCGCAGAAGACCTCTGTCTTTATAAAAAGATAAAATGCAGAAGAATTTGAAGCAGAAAAGTATGTTAATCATATGAATGTTTTGTAAATACGGCACCAATGGAAGTGGGTGATAGTTACAGTAGAGAGGTCTGCAACCTCATTTTACTTAGAATGCTTTTAAAGTAATTCGAGGCAAAAATATGTTTTAAAAAAGAAAATCATGTAGATTTTTTATTAACACCTACTAAAAATATCTAAACAAGCTGGACAAAATAGATACGTTAAAAATTTGTTGAAAGCCTTGAGAGCTATCAAAGCGGGAAGAATCGTGGGACCAAGATCCAAGAAGGAAAGGAAGTTACAGAAAGGAAAATCCAATATTTGATAGCCCTTCTCTTTCAGAGGAGTTTGTGCCTTTCAGCTGATAGGCTGAGGAGCTGACCAGAACTTTTGGCATTTACTATTAGTGATCCACTAATATCTCTTCATATCTCTTTGAAAAAGTTCTATTTAAGTAAAGTGAATAGGTTATCCAAACTAAAACATCTTCAGAGTGAAAGGAGCCTCTAACCATACGGGACAATAGGTATAAACCAAAATGTCTGCAGGCTAATCAGAAAGTGTAGTCATAGTCCAAATACATCATTTTCCTAATGGGAAGAATTAGAATTTGCTTTATCAAAGGTCTGTATATACTACCAATCACTTTCTAAAACATTTATATCTATCTATAGTTCCACCAGCAATGTATGAGAGTATCTACTTCTTCAATTGTTATTCTTTATTCATTTTGATAATTTTCAGTCAGCTTGACTAACAAAACGATCTGTTTTTCCAATTTCTATATTTTATTTTATTTATTTATGTATGTGTTTATTTATTTATTTAGAGACTGAGTCTCGCTCTGGTGCCCAGGCTGGAGTGCAGTGCTGCCATCTTGGCTCACTTCAACATCTTCCTCCTGGGTTCAAGCGATTCTCCTGCCTCAGCTTCCCAGGGATCTGGGATTACAGGCGACCATCACCACGCCCAACAAATTTTTTGCATTTTTAGTAGAGATGGGGTTTCACCATGTTGGCCAGGGTGGTCTCAAACTCCTGACCACAGGTGATTCACCTGCTCTGGCATCCCAACGTGCTGGGATTACAGGCATGAGCCACCATGCCAAACCTGTTTGTAAATTTTTATGTGTATGTAGTAGGTGTGTATATTTATGGGGTACATAACATGTTTTGATACCAGCATGCAATTTGAAATAAGCACATATGGAGAATGGAGTATTCATCCCCTCAAGCATTTACCCTTTGAATTACAAATAAACCAATTACATTCTTTATTTTAAAATGTATAATTATTATTGACTATAATTCTATTGTGCTATCAAATAATAGGTTTTATTCATTATTTCAACTGTGTGTGCTCATTAATCATTTACCCCTCCTCCTCAGCCCCCAACTACCCTTCCCCACCTCTGATAACAGTCCTTCTACCCTCTGAGTCCATTAGTTCACTTAAGATATTGATCTCCAGTTCCATTCATGTTATTGAAAATGGCTGGATCTAATTTTTATGGCTGAATACTACTCCGTTGTATATATATATGTATATATATATACACCACATTTTATTTATCCATTCATCTGTTGATGGACAGTTAGGTTGCTGCCAAATTTTAGCTATTGTAAATGGTGCTGCAACAAACATAGGAATGCAGACATATCTGTGATAGACTGATTTCCTTTCTTTTGGGTATACACTCTGCAGTGAGATTGCTGGATCACATGGTAACTTAATTTTTAGATTTGAGGAAACTCCAAGCTGTTCTCCATAGTGGTTGTACTAATTTACATTCCCACCAATAGTGTATGAGGGAGGATTCCCTTTTATCCACACTCTTGCCAGTATTTATTATTTCCTTTCTTTTGGTTATAAGCCATTTTAACTGGGGTAAGATGATATCTCATTGTAGTTTTGATTTGCATTTCTCTGATGATCAATGATGTTGAACACCTTTCCATATGCTTGTTTGCCATTTGGAAATCTTCATTTGAGAAGTATCCAATTTTTTTTGCATCTTTTCATTAGATTATTTTTTTTTCCTGTAGTGTTTTTTGAGCCTCTTCTATCATGTGTAGGTGTGTTACATTGGTAAATTGCATGGTCGATGCTTGGAGTCGTAATGATCCTGTCATCCAGTCCATAAGCATAATGTCCACCTTGTAGCTCTTCAGTCCAAACTCCCCTCCCTTCATCCCTCATCTAGAGATCCCCAGTGTCTATTGTCCACATTTCATGACCATATGTATTCAGTGTTAGCTCCCACTTATAATTGAGAACACGCAACATTTAGTTTTCTGTTCTCGTGTTAGGGTGCTTAGGATAATAACCTCCAGCTCCATCTATGCTGCTGCAAAGGGCACAATTTCATTATTTTTTATGACTGCATAGTATTCTATATTGTATATGTACCACATTTTCTTTATCTAATTTAATGTTGATAGGCACTTAGGTTGAAATCACATCCTTGCTACCATGAATAGTACTGCAATGAGCATATAGGTGCCTATGTCTTTGTGATAGAATGAATCATTTTTCTATGGGTATGCTCTGAGTGGTGACATTGCTGAGTCAAATTGCAGTTCTATTTTAAGTTTCACAAGACATCTTCAAATTGCTTTCCACAGTGACTAAACTAGTTTGCTTCCCCACCAATAATATATATACTGTTTTCTTTTCTCCACGTTCTCACCAACATCTGTGTTTTTTGACCTTTTTAATAAGTGCTATTCTGACTAGTATGAGATGGTATCTCATTCTGTTTTGATTCACATTTCTTTAGTGGTTAGTGATGTTTAGGGCATTTTTTTCATGTTTTTGGCCCCTTGTATGTCTTCCTTTGGAAGTGCCTATTTATGCCTTTTGCCCATTTTTACTTGGATTGTTTCTTTTTTGCTTATTGATTTGTTGATGTTCTTGTTGATTCTGGACATTTTGTATTTGTCAGATGCATAATTTTCAAATTTCTTTTCCCATTCTATAGGTTGTCTGTTTACTTTGTTGGTTATTATTTTGCTTTGCAGAAGCTTTTCAGTTTAATTAGATCTCACTTGTCAATTTCTGGTTTTGTTACAATAACCTTTGGAGACTTAGCCACAAATTTTTGTGAAATCCTATGTCAACAGGAATATTTTCTGGGATTTCTTCTAGGATATTTATAGTTTGAAGTCTTACATTTGAACCATTAATTCATCCTGAGGTAGTTTTTTTATACAATGAGAAGCCAGAGTTCACTTTTGTTCTTCTGCATATGGCTAGTCAATTATCCCAGGACTTATGGAATAGGGAGTCCTTTCCCAATTGCTTATTTTTGTTGATTTTTTTCAAAAATCAGATGATTGCACATGTGCAGGATTATTTCCGGGACCTCTACTTGGTTCTGTTGGCCTATGTGTCTGTTTCTGTAGCAGTACTATGCTGTTTTGATTACTGTAGCTTTGTAAGATAGTTTGAAGTTAGGCAATATGATGCCCCCAGCTTTGATCTATTTGCTTAGGGATTGCTTTGACCATTCAGGCTTTTTTTTTTCTTTTCTTTTCTTTTTTTTTTTTAAATCTGTGGAAATGAAATTGTGATTTTGGTAGAAATAGCAGTGAATCTGTAAATTGTTTTGGGTTTTATGCCTATTTTAATGACATTGATTCTCTCAGTCCACAATTATTTAATATTTTCTTTATTTATTTGTGTCATCTCTGATTTCTTTCAACAATATTTTGTAGTTCTCCTTGTCAGGATCTTTCACCTCCTTGGTTATATGGATTTCTAGGTATTTAATTTACTTTGTGGCTATTGTAAATGGAATGGTGTTCATGATTTGATTTTCAGCTAGAACATTATCGGTACATGGGATTTGTGTCCTAAAATGTAACTGAATTCATTTATCAGTTCCAGGAGTCTTTTGGCAGATTCTTTAGGGTTTTCTGGGTATAGAATCATATCATCAAGGAGGGGTAATTTGATTTCTTCTTTTCCTATCTGGATGCTTTTTATTTGCTTCTCTTGCCTGATTCTCCTGTATAGGACTTCCAGTACTATATATTGAATAGGAGCAGTGAAGGTGGGCATTCTTATCTTTTTCCATTTCTCAAAGGGAATGGTTCCAACTTTTTACCATTTGGTATGATGTTGGCTGTGGGTTTGTCATAAATAGATCTTCTTATTTTTAGGTATGTTCCTTCAATGCCTAATCTATTGAGGATTTTTATTATGAAGGGATATTGAATTTTATTGAAGGCTTTTTGTGCATTTATGATGATGATCATTCAGTTTTTGTTTCTGATTCTGTTTATGTGGTGAATCACATTTATTGATTTGCATATGTTGAGCCAATCTTGCACCCCAGAAATAAAGCCTACTTGATGATGGGGAATTAATTTTTTGATGAGCTGCTGGATTTAGTCTTCTAGTATTTTGCTGAGAATTTTTGTACCTATATTCATGAGGGATATTGACCTGATGTTTGTATATGTGCATGTGTCTCTTCCAGATTTTGGTGTTAGGATGATGCTGGCTTTTTAGAATGAGTTAGGGAGAAGACCCTCCTCCTTAATTTTCTGGAAAAGTTTCAGGAGAATTGATATCAATTCTTTTAACATCTGGTAAAACTCAGCTGTTAATCTAACTAGTCCCTTGCTCTTTTGGTTAGTAGATTTTTATGATTGATTCAATTTTCAAACTTGTTATTGGGCTGTTCAAGTTTTTACTTTCTTCCTCATTCAGTCATGTTAGGTTACATGTTTCTAGAAATTTACCTATTTCCTTGAGAGCTTCTAATTTGTGTGCATAAAGATGTTCATAATAGCCTGTGAGGATCTTTTGTATTTTTATGGGATTGGTTGTAATGTCATCTTTGTCATTTCTGATTGGGCTTATTGGGGTATTCTCTTTTTGTTTGTTAATCTTGCTAATGGTCTATCGTCTTTTGGTTTCATTGATTTTTTTATAGACTTTTGGGTCTCAATTTCATTCAGTTCTCTGATTTTAGTTATTTCCTTTCTTCTACTAGCTTTGGGGTTGTATTTTCTTTTTTCTAGTTCCTGCAGTTGTGTTGTCAGGTGTTTGAGGTCTTTCTAATCTCTTGATAAAGGCATTTATTAGAACTAAAAATTTTCCTTGCAATACTGCCTTAACACCAAAAGTTTTGGTAATTTGTTTCTCTATTTTCATTAATTTCAATTTGTAAATTTTTTTGTTTTAATTTCATTGTTTACCTAAGAGTTATTCAGAAGCAAGTTGTTCAATTTCCAGGTTTTTGTGTAGTTTTGAATGATCTTCTTTGTATTGATTTCTCTTTTTATTGCACTGTGGTCTGAGAGTGTACTTGGTATAATTTCAATTATTTTTTAATATATTGAGACTTGCTTTATGGCTGAGTCCACGGTTGATCTTAGAATAGTTCTGTGTATGGATGAGAAGAATGTATATTCTGTGGTTGTTGAGTGAAATACTCTGTAGATGTTTATTGGGTCCAATTGGTCAAATGTTGACTTTAAGTCCACAATTTCTTTGTTGATTTTCTGCCTTTATGATCTCTCTAATGCTGTGAGTGGGTGTTAAAGTCACTCACTATTATCATGTGGCTGCCTATGTCTTTTCATAGGTCATGAAGAACTTGTATTATGAATCTGGGTGCTCCTACGCTGGGTATCTATATATTTAGAATAGTTAAGTCTTCTTGTTGAATTGAACCCTTTATCATTATGTACTGCCCTTGTTTGTTCTTCCTGACTGTTATTGATTTAAAATCTTCCTTATCTATTGTGAGAATAGAAACTCTTGCTCTGTTTTGTTTTCCTTTTTTTTTTTTTTTTTTTTTTTTGTTTTGTTTTGTTAGATCTTTTTCCATACCTTAATTTGAGCTGGTAGAGATCATTACATGTGACATGCATCTCTTAAAGACAGCAGACTGTTGAGTCTTGGCTTTTTATCCAGCTTACCATTCTACACCTTTTAAATAGTGTGCTTACACCATTTACATTCAGGGTTAGTATTGATATATGAGATATTGATTCTGTCATCATGTTTTTGGCTGCCTGTTTTGTTGATTTGATTGTGTAGTTGCTTTATAATGTCTGTGGGCTATATGCTTATATTTGAGTTACCAGATTTTTGTGCTTTGTTTCCATGTTTAGCACTCCCGTAAGGACCTCTTTTAAGAGTGGTTTTGTGGTAATGAATTCCTTTAGTGCTTGCTTATCTGAGGAGGACTTTATTTTTCCTTCACTTATGATGCTTAGTTTGGATATGATATACTTAGCTGGAAATTATTTTCTTTAGCATGCTGAAAATAGGCCCCCAATCTCTTTGGGTGTGTAGGGTTTCTGCTGAGAAGTCTGCTGTCAGCCTGATGGGGTTTTCTTTGTAGGTTACCTGACTTTTTCTCTAGCTGCCTTTAAAGTTTTTGTTTTGTTTTGTTTTGTTTGCATTGACTTTGGTTAATCTGATGACTCTATGCCTTAGGAATGGCCATCTTGTCTAGTGTATTGCAGGGGTTCTCGATATTTTCTGAATTTTTCCTCCTCTAGCAAGTTTGGGGAAATTTTCATAGAGTGTATTCTCAAACACGTTTTTCAAGTAATTTATTTTCTCTCTCTCTCTTTTGGAAATGCCAATAAGTCATATATTTAGTGTCTTTACAAGACCCTATCTTTCTCAAAAATTTTGTTCATTTTTTAAAATGCTTTTGTCTTTATTTTTGTTTGACGGAGTCAGTTCCAAAGGCTGGTTTTCAAGGGCTGACATCCTTTCTTCAGCTTGATGTATTCTGCTCTTGATGTCTGCAATTGTAATGTAAAATTCTTAAAGTAAATTTTTTAGTTTCAGAAGTTCAGTTTGGTTCTTTCTTAAAATGGTTATTTTATTTTTCAGATCCTGGATTGTTATACTGAGTTTCTTTGATTGGGTTTCAACTTTCTCCTTGATCCCACTGACCTTCCTATAGTCCAGTTTGGGAGTTACCCACCCTGTTGTTTCAGGTGTGTCCCAGGACAACAGAAGGCTGGAATTCTGGCATAGTTCAGACAGAAGCAGGACTACCAAGATAGAAGCTGTAGCAGGTGTGCGTGTCTGGCTATGAGCAGTGGGGGTGGGTGGAACCACATGCTCTACACTCTGGGTGTTTCCTGTGGGAACAGGAGGCTGCACTCACTGCCAGAATTCAAACAGAAGTGGGACTGCCAGGTTGGATGCTGGTGTTGAACCTTTTTTGGTGACAGGGGCCGGAGCAATTTTACTGATCCCAGGCACCACAACTGCAGCCTGTGTTGGGACTATGGCACTGGTGTTAGTCTGTTCCAGAGACAAAGGCTTGTAGAGGTCACCATGCACCTGAGAGTTGCTTCTGCAAAAACTCTGAGTGGTTCTGTGTCTCAATTAAGAGGCATATGGATGGAGGTCAGGAGGATTCTCCAACTCTCAGGCTTGCACAGGTTCCTGTGCAGAATGTAAATCCACTAGAAGGGCTCTGACCCATTCACTCTTTTCCAGTGTTGAGAAGCTTCTTCTGGCTCCATGCTAATCCCAGATGGGCTGCTGCCCAGATTTGCTCCTCTCTGCTCTCTGTTTCTCCTTGCTGAGTTGATGGATCACAATGTGGTTCCTTAGACAACTAGCTTGCAGGATCAGTGTTCCTAGTCAGTTTTTCCCCTCTTTAAGAGCAGTGGACAAGAGCTACCTCTAGTCTGCCATCTTGACCCAACCCAAAAATTGTTTACTTAAAATTAAGGTTTAGGTAGTAGATAAGCCCATTTTACTATTGAATTCTTTAATATTGCCAGCAAAGTGCCATTAAATATTTCTGCTATTACGGATATTAAAATGTTCAATTTATTCTTTCTGATTTCTTTTGCAAATTCATTATAATCCTATGTACATGTTTTATAAATTCACTGTAAAACTTTACTATTCTGTCCATCATTTTTCCTTGTAAATTCATTATCACTACAAAGTAAACACTTACCTTTTAGTAATTTTCTTCCATTAGGGTAAAATTTACATGGAAAAATTTATCACTTTAACCACGTTAGAAAGTACAATTTGGTAGTATTTAATATATTTACAATGTTGTGCAACTATCACCATTGTGCAGTTTTAGGACGTTTTCATTATCTCAAAAAGAAACCCTTTACCCTTGAAATATCATTTCCCATTTTTCTCTCCCTTCAGTCCCTGAAAATTACTGATCTGCTGTCTAACTTTGTAGATTTGCCTCTTATGGAGAATTATGCAATACGTGATCTTTTGTGTCAGTCTATCTTCACTTAGCATAATGTTTTCAGTGATAATCCATGTTGTAGCAAGTATCAGCACTTTATTTCTTTTTATGACTGAATAATATTCTATTGTATACAGATATAATTTTGTTTATCCATTCATTATTTGATAAACATTTTTGTTGTTTATATATTTTGCTATTTCAGCTATTAGAAATAGTGCTTTTTATAATTATGATGTTTTTGTTTGAAAACTTTGTTTCCCTTTTGCGGGGTATATACTAGAGATAAAATTGTTTGGCCACATGTAATTCTATGTTTAACCTTTTGAGGAGCTGCCAAGCTATTTTTAACAGTGACTATAACACTTTACATTGCCACTAGCAATGTGTGAGGGTTTAAATTTCTCTACGTTTAAAAATTATGCCCATCCGTGAGATGTAGTATGTTATTGTGACTTTGATTCACATTTTTCTAACGACTAGTGATGTGATCTTTTTACATGCTAATTGGCCATTTATTTTTCTTTGTTGATAAAATGTCTAAGTTTTTGCCAATGTTTAATTTTTAAGTATATTAGTTTGAGAGGACTGCCGTAACAAAATAGTAAGTAGCTTAAACAGCATAAATGTATCACAGTTTTGCAGGCTAGAATTTTGAAGTCAAGGTGTTGGCAAGGTTGTTTTCTTCTAAGGAATGGTAGAAAAATATTTATCCCAGACTGCTCGCCTTGATTTGTAGATGCATTGCCACAATCTCTGCATTTATATATACATTTACTTTTCTGGGTTTTTAAAAATCTTTTAAATTTTTTCTGGGTACATAGTAGTTGTATATATTTATGGGGTACATGAGATATTTTGTACTCCATAACATGTGAAATAACCACATCATGGAGAATGGGTATGCATCCCCTCAAGCATTTATCATTTGAGTTACAAATAATTCAATTACATTCTTTAAGTTATTTTAAAAATATATAGTTATTATTGGCTATAGTTACCCTATTGTGCTACCAAATAGTAGGTCTTGTTGATTCTTTTTTTATATTTTTTGTACTCTCCTTTTATATTTGTATTTTGTTCTTCCTGTATGTGTGTATCTGTGTCAAAATTTCCCCCTTTTATAAGGACACCAATCATGTTGGTTTAGGGACCCAGCATACTCCAGTATGATCTCATCTTAACTGATAACATCTATATCCACTCTATTTTTAATAAGGTCACATTCTGAAATACTAGGAGTAGGTTTCAACATGTAAATTTTTTGGTGCACAATTCAACCTGTAACAGGTAATTTAACTTTTTGTTTGTTGGTTTTGAGTTGTAACTGAAATATACATATGTTCAATTGTCTATCTTCAACTACTGTATCTTCCCCAATTTACTGATTGTGAACTGTCAGCATTCTTTTTCAAGTCTGTTTTGGATTTTCACATCTTTTGAAATTCTATGTAAATATTAGGATCAGATTTTCCTTTTCTTAATTTTAAAAAGCAGTTGAATTTTAATAGAGATTGCACTGAATCTGTAGATCACTTTGGAAATATTGCCATTTTAACAATATTAAGGTGTCCAGTCCATGAACATGGTATGTCTTGGCATTTATATAGATATTCTTTAACTTTTTTCAGCAATGGTTTGTTGTTTTCAGTGTTCAAATCTTGGATATCCTTGGTTATATATATATTTTTGATATCATTGTAAATCTTTTGTTTTTTATATCATCGTGAATATATTGTTTACTTAATTTTCCTTGTGCTTTGTTATTTGGTAACATATAGAAATACAACGTTTTATATGTTGATAATGTATCTTGCAACTTTGCTATACTTGTTTATTGTCTCTAGTAAATTTCTTTATGGATATTTAAGTATAGTGTACATAGAAGATCAATTTATCTACAGAGATAGTTTTACTTCCTGATTTTAGTTTATTTTTCTTGTCTAACTGCTTTGATTAAACCACCCAGAAAATATTAAGTAAAAGCTACAAAAATGGGCTTCTTTTTGTGGTTCCTGGTCACAGAAAGAAAGCTTTCAGTGTTTTACCATTAAGTATGATGTTTCTGAGAATTTTCATAAAACTATTTTTTTTTCTGTGGAGAAAATTCACTTTTATTTCTAAGCTATCATGAAACTTCTGTATCACTTGACCTTTTCTGTTTTGATTTTCTTTTATTTAATTAATGTGGTGTATTACATTGGTTGATTTGTATGTATTAAACCACTATTGCCTTCCTGGTCTAAATTCTACTTGTTTGTAGTGTATAATTCTATTAATATTATACTTAATTCGATTTGTTTGTATTTTTTGAGAAATTTTTCAACAATTTTGACATGATATATTAGTCTGTAATTTCTTTTATGTGATATCTTTGTCTAGCTTTAGAAACAGTGTAATTCTGACTTTATAAGATGATCTGGAAAGTATTACAACCTCTTTTTGATGATTTTGAAAAAGATTGGTGTTGAATATTCTTTATATTTGGTAAAATTTACCAGTGAAGGCATCTAGTCTTGAAGTTTTCTTCATTAAGAAGTATTTGATTACTGATTCCATCAGTTTGTTTGTTATAAGTCTATTCAGATTTTTTTTAATTTCTTGAGTCACTGTTTGTCATGTATTAGTCTATGTATTAGGCTGTGTCCACATTACTATAAAGAAGCATGCAATACTAGGTAATTGATAAAGAAAAGAGGTTTAATTGACTCACAGTTCCACATGGCTGAAAACTTACAATCTTGGTAGAAAAGGAAGCCAGCATGTCTTACATGGCATCAGGCTAGAAGTGAAGTAAGAGCACAGGAAAAAACTGCCACTTTTAAAACCATCACATCTTGTGAGACTCACTCACTATCACAAAAACAAGATAGGTGAAACTGCCCCATGATCCAATTATCTCCCACCAGGTTGCACCCTTGACATGTGGATATTAGAATTCAGGATGAGATTCCAATGGGGACACAGAGCCAAATCAACCCCTGAACCCTCCCAAATATCATGTCCTCACATTTCAAAACCAATTATCCCTTCACAACAGTTCCCCAAATCTTTAACTCATTTCAACATTAACTCATAAGTCCACAGTCCAAAGTCTCATCTGACACAAGGCAGGTCCCTTTTTACCTATGAGCTGGTAAAATCAAAAGCAAGTTAATTTCTTCCAAGATACAATGGATGTAGGAGGCATTAAATAAATGCTCCCATTCCAAATGAGTGAAATTGTACAAAACAAAGGGATTACAGGTCCCATGAAAGTCCAGAATCCAGCAGGGCAGTTATTAAATCTTAAAGCTCCAAAATAATCTCCTTTGAATTCATGTCAAGGGCATGCTGATGCAAGAGGTGGACTCCCACAGTCTTGGGCAACTCTGCCTCTGTAACTTTGCAGGCTACCGTCCCACTCCTGGCTTCTTTCACAGGCTGGCACTGAGTATCTTTGGCTTTTCCAGGTACATAGTGCAAGTTCTCAGTGGTTCCACCATTTTGTAGTCTGGAAGATGGTGGCTCTCTTCTCACAGCTTCAATCTCTTCTCACAGCTTCACTAGTGCCTTAGTGCGGACTCTGTGTGAAGGTCCAACCTCACATTTCCCTTCTGCAGTGTGAGATTCTCAAAAAAGGGCCCCACTCCTACAGCAGATTTCTGCCTGGACATTCAGGAGTTTTCATACATCCTCTGAAATCTAGGTGGAGGTTCCCAAACTTTAGTTCTTGACTTCCGTGCACCTGCAGGCCCAACACCAAATGTAAGCTACCAAGATGTGACACATGCATCCTTTGAAGCCGTGACCTACGCTGTATCTCAACTCTTTTTAGTGCTAGTTGGAGCTCATTACAATGAGGCTATGGGCCCAGTCCAGGAAACCATTTGTTACTCCTAGCCCTCTAGGTCTGTGATGGGAGGTGCTGCTGTGAAGGTCTTTAGCATGCCCTGAAGACATTTTCCCCATTGTCTTGGCTGTTAACATTTGGCTCCTAATGTTACCTCAACATCTTTGCATAGGTAATAACCTATGCAAACTTCTGCAGATGGCTTGAATTTCTCCTCAGAAAATGGGTTTTTCTCTTCTATTGCATTGTCAGGCTGCAAATTTTCCAAACTTTTATATTCTGCTTACCTTTTAAACAAAAGCTCCAATATCAGATCATCTCTCTCAAATTCAGAGCCCCATAGAGCTCTAGGGTAGAGATAAAATGCCACCAGTCTCTTTGTTAAAGCATAGCAAGAGTGACTTTTGCTCCAGTTCCCAATAGGCCCCTCATCTGTATCAGAAATCACCTCAGCCAGACTTCATTATCCGTATCACTGTCAGCATTTTGGCCAAAACCATTTGTCAATTGTCTAGGAAGTTCCCAAAATTCTCACATTTCCCTGTCTTCTTCTGAGCCCTCCAAACTCTTCCAGCCTCTTTCTGTTACCCAGTTCCAAAGTTGCTTCCACATTTTCAAGTATCTTTATAGCCATACCCCATTCACTGCAGTGCCAATTTGCTATATTAGTCCATTTCCACACTGCTACAAATAGCTGCCCGAGACTGGGTAATTTATAAACAAAAGAGATTTAATTGACTCACAGTTCTGCGTGGCTGGGGAGACCTCAAGAAATTTACAATCATAGCAGAAGGAGAAGCAGGCACAGCTTACATGGCAGCTTACATGGCATCAGGTGACAAGTGAAGTGGGAGCACAGGAAAACTGACACTTATAATACCATCAGATCTCATGAGACTCACTGACTATCATGAGAACAGCATGGGAAAAACAGCCCCCATGATCCAATTACCTCCCACCAGGTTGCTCCTTTGACACATAGGGATTACAATTCAGGAGGAGATTTGGATGGGGACACAGAGCTAAACCACAACAATCTGATTGTGCTTCCAGAAGAAAATATCACAGACTTGGTTGCTTAGAAGACAGAAATTTATTTTTTAACTGCAACTGGAAGTCCCAGAATAAGTTTCTCTTTCTAGATTTCAGATAGTCATCTTCTCACTGTGTCCTCATATGGCTTTTACTTGATACATGTATGAGAAGAAAGGGAGAGAGGGAGAGAAGGTATCTCTTAGGTATCTATTTTCTCCTTTTTAAGGACAATAGTGACATTGGATCAAAGCTCACCTTTATAACTTTATTTAACCTTAATTATTTCCTTAAGACTTCACCTCCAAATAAGGACATGTTAGGGTTAGGGATTAGCATATACAATTTGGGGGAACACAATTCAGTCTCTAAAAGGTAGTTTGTATATTTCTATGAAGTTGCACATTTCATATAGGGTAGTTCATACTGTGATAAAATATTGTTCATACTTTTCGGTGATGATTATTTTAATTCCTGGCCAGTCACAGTGATTCACACCTGTAATCCCAGCATTTTGGGAGACTGAGGTGGGTGGATCACTAGAGACCAGGAGTTCAAGACCCACCTGGCCAACATGGCAAAACCATGTCTCTACTAAAATACAAAGAATGTAGCTGGGCATGGTGGTGGACACCCGTAATATCAGCTACCCAGAAGCTGAGGCACGAAAATTGCTTGAGTCTGGAAGGTGGAGGTTGCAGTGAGTTGAGACTGTGCCACTGCACTCCAGACAGGGTGACAGAGTAAGACTGTGTCTCATAAAAACAATAATAGTAATAATAATAATGTCTTTTTAATCCTGTAATATTTATCATATTACCACATTTTCATTTTAGATTTTAGTAATTTTAGTCTTCTCTCTTTTTTTCTTGATTAGTCTACTCTAAAGATTGTCAATGTTGTAGATTTCCTTAAGGACAAACTTTGTTTTGTTGATTATTTTGTTATTTATCTCTGCTGTAATCTTTATTATTTCCTTCGTTTTTCTAACTGGATTTAATTTGCTCTTCTTTTTATATAATTTTAGGTATAAAATTAGTTTATTGATTTTAGAATTTTTGGCTTTATGTAGTCATTACAGCTATATATTTTCCTCTAATCCTTACTTTTGCTACAATTTATAACTTAAAGTATGTTGTGTTTTTGTGTTAATTTGTCCCCATTTACTCTTGTTATTTTTCTTTGAGCTCTTAGTTGTTTAAGAATATATTGTCTTTTTTTTTACATAATGATAAAATTTTCAACTTTTTTGTTTTTGATTTCTAGTTGCCTTTCATGTGGTTAGAGATGATACTTTGATTTGATCTCTTATGATTGCATAAAAATTTTATGATCAGTTTTGAAATTGTTGAGAATTGCATTGTGACCTAAAATATGGTCTGTCATGGAGGACATTCTGTTTACATTTGAAAAGAATGTCTATTCCCTTGTTGTGTAGAGGAGTGTTCTTTATGTGTCTCCTTGTGTTTTATTTTAATATTTTATTTGTGTATATATATATATTTTTTTGAGATTGAGCCTTGCTCCATCACTCATGCTGGAGTGCAGTGGCACAATCATAGCTCACTGTAGCCTTGGGCTCCTGAGCTCAAGCTATTCTCCCACCTCAGCCTCTCAAGTTTCTGGGATTACAAGAATAACCTGCTATGACGAGCTCCTCCTTTTAATTATTTCTCTCTTTGTTAAATTTATTGATAATTTACTTGGTAAGACATTTTTCTCTTGTTTTACTTTTTACTTGTTTTGCGTGTGTGTGTGTGTGTATATTTTGTCCATGGCTTCCTTTAGCTATTTTGTTACTGGTGGAAGGTGTTCTAGTTACCAGTGGTGAATCCATGTGGATCTGGAGCAGCCTCAATTCTTGCCTATTCAGAAGAAAGAATTTGACTGAAGAGCATGAAACAGAAAAAAAAAAAAAAAAAAAAAAAAAAAAACCAAGGTAAGTTTCAGAGCATGAATGGGAGTTTATTAAAAAGCTATAGAACATATAGAACAGGAAAGAAAGGAAGGTATTCTGGGAAGAGACCCAACCAGGCAACTTGAAGAACAAGTGCAATGTTTAAGCTTGATTCTAGGACCTTATAGGCTGGTCCACCTCTGGCACCTTGTGCTCCTTTCCCATGATTATCAGTGCCCTCCTTACCCTTGGGAAGTGAGCGCTCGCAACATGTTTAGGAAGTTGTACTCATGTCCATCTAAGGCTTTCTTCCCTTCTCTGGTGGAGTGCCAAGAAAAGCTCATACTTCACCATTTTTTCTCTTAATGTGCATGCCCAGGTTCACTCATCCAATACCTGAGATTTTATTGGAAGTCCTTTCTGTTTCTCCCTGGAGGCTGCATTCAATTAACAGTTTAATATTAGCAGCTGTGGATCATCAGGAGATTGTCTCTCCCTGGTGCAGGCTACCAAATTATCATTTTTAGAGAGGCCGTGCGACAATTGTTGAACCATCACTGCATTGCTTGACATTCCTGGCAGGTTGGTTGGGAGGGAACCCTCTCCTGCCCTGATCATGCCCGTCTAACTACTGGTAACACTTTTGGCATAAATTAGACATTTGATTTAAAGTTCTTATCTGGGAAGTCTAATATCTGTTCTTCCTCTGGCACAGTTTCTATTAATTTATTTCCTCTCTGAATGGACAACACATTCTTGTTCCCTTGCATATATCACTGATTTTTTAAAAGCTGGATATTTTTAATATTTTAAAGTGGCAACTTTGGAAATTATATTCTTCACCTTCTGCACGGATTGTTGCTGTTCTTTGTATGCTAAGTGACTTTTCTGAACCAATGTCTTTTTTTTTTTTTTTTTTTTTTTTGAGATGGAGTCTTGCTCTGTCACCCAGGCTGGGGTGCAGTGGCCGGATCTCAGCTCACTGCAAGCTCCACTTCCCGGGTTTACGCCATTCTCCTGCCTCAGCCTCCTGAGTAGCTGGGACTACAGGTGCCCGCCACCTCGCCTGGCTAGTTTTTTGTATTTTTTAGTAGAGATGGGGTTTCACCGTGTTAGCCAGGATGGTCTCGATCTCCTGACCTCGTGATCCACCCGTCTTGGCCTCCCAAAGTGCTGGGATTACAGGCTTGAGCCACCGCGCCCGGCCTGAACCAATGTCTTAAAGCCTGTATTCATTGTCATCTGAGGTTACTTAAATCTCTGTAATGTTTAGCCATGCCTGTTGACAACTCTGCCTTAGCCTTCGTGTCCTACTTTTATAGATCTTAAAGATCAACTGAAGCATGATAGTTCCAGGTTTTGTCAGTTATTTTTCTGGCATGTCTTCAGCCCTTCGCCTGTGCCTGGCCTCCTGGATTCCCAGAATAGGCAAGAACTTTTAAAAGCCTTTATTCTCTCAAGTATCTTCTTCCCAAAACTCTTTCTTCCCAGGTTTGTTTGTCTATTTTTTTCCCCAATAATTACTTCTTGCCTCAGGCAACAGCAGCTAATTCATTTTCATTTAAATTTCTGCACAAAAGTCAACTGAGAAGCTACCTCATCTCTGGGTAAGATCAAAAGTAAATATAACAAAGGAAATGCTCTGAGCTAATCCTTCAAGGAACCACCAGACAGATCACAGCACACTATTACAATTCTTCAAAAAGAAGGTCTGTATTGTTCCAGTTGGTACCTGCAACCTGCACCAGAAATGTGGGCTACTGTCTCCAAGGCCACCATTGAGCTGGGGGGATTGGAGGGTGGTAACAAGATGAACTTAAAATACCACAGCACTATTTTACAAAATTCAGCAGCTTTGTTCTTCTTTAAGTAAGTATCTCACTCGTTGTTGTAAACTGTTGATGATAGAGTCATGAAATAGTTCATTCTATTTTTGTCAGTTTATTTCTTGCTTTCTTGGAGGAAATGGATTTCAGAGTTCCCAGTCACATGATTTTCAATAGTGTCACTACACTTAATATTTTTATTTATGTTTTATTATTATTATTATTATTTTTTTTTTTTTTTTTTTTGAGACGGAGTCTCGCTCTGTCGCCCAGGCTGGAGTGCAGTGGCCGGATCTCAGCTCACTGCAAGCTCCGCCTCCCGGGTTCACGCCATTCTCCTGCCTCAGCCTCCTGAGTAGCTGGGACTACAGGCGCCCACCACCTCGCCCGGCTAGTTTTTTGTAGTTTTAGTAGAGACGGGGTTTCACTGTGTTCACCAGGATGGTCTCGATCTCCTGACCTCGTGATCCACCCATCTCGGCCTCCCAAAGTGCTGGGATTACAGGCTTGAGCCACCGCGCCCGGCCCTTATTTATGTTTTAAAGAACAAAAATAAGCTTAGTAAGGAAACAGAAAAATTTAGGTACAGAGATAAGCCAAAATGACAGAATCTTAATGATAGAGGTAAAATGTCTTTGGAATCAAAATCGCAGTGTCAAAGCAAGAGAATATAATCATCTTATTTTATCCATAGCCATATGACCTTTAAAATTTTAGATATAATTTTAAAATGTGTGATTTTATTATCCCTAGAACTACTGAAGCTGTATTTCCCATTTTTAATTTAATGAAGGTCTGCACAATCTAGACGCCTTTTCTTAATGTTTTCTTGATATATGTGATGTATGTAATTAAAGCCTTTGCAGATGCAAAAGGTTCTTTTCCATTTTCCCTAAAAATGGTTGACATTGTGTTAGAATATAGAATACTCTTACTGCCAACATTTCTCCTTAATGCTCTACAAATGTAGTTCATAATCTTCTGCAATTATCTTGCACAGGAGAAAAATATGTGGAAAGAAAAATAATGTATCCTGGTTTAAAGTATGAGCACTTTTTCATCAATTTCAAACGTTTCCTTAATATATATTTATTTGATTAGTTACTGCAGGTCTGGAACTGAACTACTAATAGAAAATTTGCAACCCTCAGGGAGCTTAGTCTGTTGGAAAATAGCTATAAACCTAATCATGATAATATCTATTAAAACTCTTAGGCATATAAATTGATAGAATAGATGGTGGCAAAGGTTGAATTTTGTGTAGCCTATGAACTAAAAATATTTTTTATGTTTTTAAATGATTGGAAAAATTTTAAAGTTTTTTAAATATTATTTTGTGACACATGACGATCATGTGGCATTCAACTAGTTTCTAGAATGAAAGTTTACCTAAACCTAGCTATTCTCATTTTTAACTTACATTGGTCAGAAACGTTGCTATGATTGTTTTCATGCTACAACAGCAGAATCACGCACTTGTGCAAGAGACCTAAGTTTCACAAAGCCTAAATTATTTACTCTGGCCCTTTATAGAAAAAAAAAAAAAAAATTACAGCTGCCCGGTCTAGAACAGTGGGGCATTCTTTCTGGGAATCCTGTTATGCAAAAAAAAAAAAGCCTGTAGAAATCTACTGTTTGAAAAAATAAAAGATCTAGCACAATAAAATTTATTTATTAAAGCACTTTAATTGGAATTTTAAAATATAAATTATGTTATTTTTCTTGGTTTTCCTGAAATTGGTAGGTGTTTGTAGATATATATGTTATTTGCCATATATATGTACACACACACATCCCATATGTAACCTTTTATTTTGTTAAATGTATAGATATACAAAAATAATACATGAAAATATGTGGATGAATATTTTATATCCTTACAACTACTCAAATATACTGTATTATATCCAGACTTTTCAGCTGTCAAAATCCTTCGTAACTGTGTCCCAGCTTGCTATTCTGATCTTATATTTCACTAGTACCTACTTGTGCCCTTCCTTTAGCCAGACTGGCTTGCTACAATTTGAGTGAACATTTACTTACACACACAGATGGATGTGATATCATCATATTTTGAAAGTATGACCTCATATGTTTTATTCATTCCTTCATTCATTAACCAGTGGTTATGAACACCTATAATGAGGTAGGCATGACTTGGCATTGAGTCTAAAATGGTAATTAAACCTGATATATTTTCTGACCCATGGATCCTAGCCTCTAGAGATGGTATCTAATATTTATGTAAATTAAATAAATGTGTTTATTAATTATGGAATACAGTTTAGGGCCACAAAGAGTAAATATAGGTTCTCAAAACAATTTAGTTAAAATCTTTCATATTTAACGTATTTTTGAAAGTGAAACATTTTATTTAATAATGACTATAAATAAATGCTTATTATACAGTATAGCTAAAAGTATTAAATTTTATTTATTTATTTATTTATTTGCAATGAGGTCTCACTCTGTTACCCAGGCTGGAGTGTGGTAACATGATCATAGCTCATTGTAACCTCGAACTCATGGGCTCAAGAAATCTTCCTTGTCTCAGCCTCCTAAGATGGGACTACAGTGAGGACCACTATGCCTGGCTATTTTTTAAATGCATTTTTTGTAGAGACAGATTCTTGCAATGTTGCCGAGGATGGTCTCAACTCCTAGCATCAAGCAATTCTTCCACAATGGCTTCAAAGATTTCTGGGATTGTATGACCCACCAATCTTGGCTAGATATTGAAATTTCATATATGTTCATTACATTCATTATGAGAACAAAAACCAAAACTCATTATCAGTTCTAAAATTATTTTGTTAACTTATTACATCAAGTCCAAGAAAATTGTTCCCATAAGTTCATTTCCACTAAAAATGAAAGAAAAAAATGGAAAATTATGTAGGTTTTTAAATTATGTTCTAAAACTTAAGACATATCCTGAAATCACAGATAGTGAATAAAAAGCATTAGATATCACCTCAAGACATCTATTTTTGCCTTACATTCATGGCTGTTTCTCTTCTTTACTTTTACAAGGATGTTATTACATCCTACTATGGTTAACTAGATTGTTATTCTGATCGTATGTGATGCATAAATCATTGAATAATATAATAAGGAGTCCTTCTTTTGGCTATCACATTCTTGAACTTTCAGCAGGTAGCTTTTTTGTGTCCTCATATTTAGGCTAAATCTGGCCAAATGTCAATTATAGAAATGAGTGAAAATTTTCTCACATGTTAATGCAAACATGTCATTATCCAATGATATAAAATAATCTCTTTCATTTTTGTTAGTACAGAAATAAGCCTTAATGCTAATACTCTTTGTCTAAACAAAATTTAGAATTAGGTTTTAATGCTCTGCAAGCACTTTCGAATTTTAGCAAAGGCCAGTCCATCTAAGAATACAGCACTTTCTGAGATTTTTAAATAGATGTAATAGTCATCAAAATATGTTTTTACTTGCTATAACAGGTCAAAAGTGATTTATGACTAAAATTAAATCACAACCAAAATTCTAGGTAGATATTAAAATGTTATCTAGATCTTGGCATCTGGATTTCATAATTGGCAAAATGACACTGAGTGTGAGTTCTGATCTGATGCTATAGCACAGCATGAAATGAAGTGATGATAAACAGAATTTAAAAAGAAAACAGAAAATTCCTCATTGTTCCTCTGTGTCACCCTACTAAAGAATATAGTTACAAACAGTGCATTTGCAAAGATGTGCATGGAAACACTTTTCCTGAATTTGAGTGATAGATCTTTGTTAATCTGACAAAAATGTAATAAAGTCTGTGAGTGTAAGAGAAAGTGAATCTTTAGCTGTGATTCATGGAACAATTTTATTGTTCTTAAAACTTATCCAGTTATAGTTGGTTTTCAGTTAACTTTTTAAAAAAAAAAATCTTTATTTTGTTCTATTTCAAAATACTTTTTGTGTGTGTGTCCAGAGTGAAAATTCACATTAGGAAGAAAATGTGGAATTTTATAAACTAAGTGAAGGAAAAACAAACGTTCTGGCTTCAGGTGCATGTACTATGTAGTTTATTTAAATGTGAAATGACACCAGTACAACTGGTTTTCTCATTTTGAGGACAGGAAATTGCAATATTACTGGTCACACATGGAATATAAAATAATCAATCCTTTACTTATAATAAGCATATGACATGTTCAAAGTCTCAAAATTTTCAGTGAGAAAAAAACCTAAAGTATTTTCTAGTGCTGATGACACCAGGAAGATAAGCTTCAAATCTGCCTTTGGAGAGAGTCGATAGTGGAATTCTGGATGATATGTGACTGGAAGCAATACTTTTTCTAGCATGGATTATTAAAAACAATGAATGCCTCATGAGGAAGAAGTAACAATTGAAATGGTAGAGAACCCTAATCCCCCTTGCAGGATGTGTGGCAGCGATGTGGCTCATTTGTTTGGCCACCATGCACACTCAAACCCATTGTGGGAGGAGGAGCACACAGATGGGCAGGTATAGGAGCTGGAGCGAATGCCCCTGGGCTCTGGCCCCATGGCAGTGTCCAGGTGTGGGAGTCTGTGACTCACGAAGCCCAAGTGGGCATTTGTTACAGTGTGCTCCTTTAGCCTTGTCCTCCGTGGACAGCTTAAGTATTAACCAGTTCAGTGCCCTCTTGGTACCCAGGTCCTTGTCCAGCGTCCAGGAAGAATCAAGTCTCACACAGACTTGAAGGATGTATGTGGGGATTGTATTGAGTGGTGGAGGTGGCTCTCAGTGGGGTGGTTGGGGAGCTGGAAAGGAGATGGAGCGGAAAGATGATTTTCCCCTGAAGCCTGGTCATCCATCTTCTCTCCAACCACCCCTAGCCAAACTCTTCTGTGTTTAGACACTCCTTTTCTTCTCTCTGACATGCAGTTCTGCCTTTCTTCTACTCTTCTGTTCACCTCACCGTCTGCTTGTGTGCTCATTTGCCTGTGGAGCCTAGGGATTAGGGTTTATATGTGTACAGGATATGGGGGTATGGCAGGTCAAATGGTAACTTTTGGGTGCAAAAACAGGAAATCCTGCTCCAATTTAGGGCCATGGGTTTCCAGGCTTGAGAATAGGGCATCTGCAGGGGAACCATCCTCTTCTACTCCGTATTTCCCTGTCCATCTCACAATCATTCTATATGTGTGATTCCACATTATGTAATAAATGGGTTGTAATTTCCTCATGTGCAAGAGCTCATTTGAAAGTTACCTTGCTCTATAGGATCTACACAGTAGTCCACAGAGCAAATTAACTCTTCTATGGCCGTTCCCTATAAGATTGCTGTAAATGTGTGTATGTTGGGGTGTGGTTATAAAAGAGAACATTTTGTTCTCTTTTGGTGCCCAGAATTGAACTCAAAATGTTTCCAACATGAAAGACGCTCCCATCTTTGAGGCTGAGAGACAAAAATAAGCCAATTAACAAAAACTTTCATTCATTTTTATTAAGAAAATAATGTATTGGCAAAAAGAATAGTTTATATCATTTCAAAAGTTGAAATACAAAAAAAGGAATATTATTAATTTTTAAACTAATAGTGTAAGTATGTGATTACAAAAAGAGCAAAAACAACAGTATGCAATATACTGAATTAATGAAGCCATAATGTATAGACAACTTGAAATGTAGTAATGATGATAATGTTATTTATTATGCATTGTTAAATAAATATAAATGTACCTTATTTGAACTATTTATATGTAATTTATATATATAAACATTATACTACTGTTATGTTACAGAAGTATTCCTTTTTGGGAGAAATTTTTATTTTGATATATTGTATAATTTCAAATCATAGCATTCATTAATATTCAATTTCATGTCATCATAACTCGTGGGACAGTGAAGTCTCTTAGCTGCAATTAGGTGTCAGATTCAAGCTATAAGTTAAAGGTCATGGTCATGACAAACAGTCAAGGTTAAGAGAACTTGGGGAAAATAAAGTTACAGAAGGACTAACTCAGAAAATACACTATAGGCCTCTAACATCCAGAAATAGCCAAAGAAAGAGGATGCATGAATCTTGGAGCATTTGTAAAGAAATTCAGATATATTTGTTTCTTGCTAATCTAGGTTAATTTGGAAAGAAATGTTAACCAAATGCCAGATCATGTGCCAATACATCTAAAAAGTATCAGTTTATTTTTGAAAATATTAACACACACATACACACATATTTTATATATACATATATATTTTATACATCATAAATCAGTTTACATTGTTCCTAAACACATTTTATTGCAATAAACACCATTTTTCTGTTAATTTATAGTAAGTTGGAATTATACTCTAGAAATCTTTCTTGAAGGTGGTTTCGAACATACACAAATTCCAAATTTGTGGATTGCTTAGGTTAGTGAATATCTCAGTGATGGAGAGATTAACTAATTTTACATCTCCTTAAAGTTAAATTCTTAGTATGTATAAATTCTCATTCTCCATGTTCTCAAAATTTAAAATTTCACTTCTTATCTGTTTTTCCAATATATTGTTTGGATAGTTTTTAATAGAGGTAAAGTACGTGGAAATTAAAGTGGATTGTAATCATAGTTGTTATGAATATTTTTGTGAGGGTAAAACAAGAAAGTTAAATCATACAACACAGCTGGAACTGGGATTCAGAATTAACCTATGGTGACTGTTGTTTCCTTTTCATCTTTTCATATATATTTGTATCAGTTGAAGTACATAGTGGCTAAAGAGCCTCCACAGAAAATAATTTAAATCTATTCTATAAGTGGTGTTCAGACATATAGAAGCATGTGCAACAGGCACTGGGAGTTGAAGGATGAGATGACAGGAACAAAATTACAAAGATCAGCTAAGAACCTCTTTATTGTAATTTTTGTTTTTTCTTTTTTACTTTATGTTCTGGGATACATGTGCAGAACGTGCAGGTTTGTTACATAGGTATACATGTGTCATGATGGTTTGCTGCACCTATCAACCCGTCATAAACGCTTGTACTTGTGAGTAGCCTCAAAAGTAGAGCCTGGGGGTAAGGAAGCAGCAACACCCAGTAGCAGAACCTAATTCGGGTAAATGCAAGGGCAAAGGGTACGGCTGCCCCCTGAGTCAACAGAATGATGTCAATTGCTGTAATGGCCCCTCAGTTTGATAAAAAATTAGCAATGAAAGTAGTCTAGGGAACAATAAAAACTGATTTAAGAACACATGTAAGACTACCTGTTAGGCACAAAATTAACTGGATAAAAAGTGTTACATTTCTTTAGACATAAGAGGGCAATGATATAAACACAATATTGGTCCTGATAATACTTTGTTGTCATCTGCAATTTTGCTAATGTTTAGAGATATTTGCAACTCAGTAGTTATATATAGCAAGTATATGTGGGTTAGTTTGATTAGAACAACACAATAATATCCTAATAATCATATAGTAGGACAGGCTTGTTCTTAAAAAACCTGCCATCTTTTGTGAATTCACTCTGAACTATTTTACTGAAAGAGAAAATTTTTAAGAGCCTCCCTCTTATTTTCTCAGAATTAAACCTTTCTTTCCAGTCTTCCTAAAAGCCTACATCTCATGATGAGAAAATGTGGAATGAACTAAGCAATATTTAGCAATTATGATGACTATAATATATGTAGTGATGCCCAACATTACAGATTTAAAGACAGACTACCAGCCATACCACTCTCAAGAGCCTCCTTTATCTTTGTTTTAAATATATGGTTTTACCTATTTATGCTGAAATGAAACAATATGTAATCTTCTTTCATTTGTTAAGTTGCAAAAATTAACATTTGGTGAGTATTATTCTTATTTCAAAACTCATTTTGAATCCTCATTCTGCTGACATGATGGAAACAAAATCTTAATTTGAAGTCACTTGTGTTTTAGGCTTAGTTCTAGGTGCGTGGATCATGTCATGGGATCAATAGGAGGGTAGTAGCAAATCTTGTCCTGTAAGTTCCATAGTTACGCTATAATATTTTGACCAAAATATCCATTACTTTCTCTAGTCATTGATCCACACAAATGCTGAGGAGATGTCCAACTTTCCCATCATCTTAGCTCTTTCACATTTGGTGACTATTCTGACCACCTCCTTTCTCAACTAGATATATGTGAATCATTTTTGCCTACTATGTCATGCTGAAAAACAAAAGAAAATGCTATTTAAGGCTTAGTCTGCAGACACACACTTTGCAGGCAATTCTGTTCTAGAGTGTTGCTATCCCTCACCAGATGGCTCCACTTGGACCATCATGGAAAAGTATCTTTATCTCCAAAATTCCTCCATCTTATAAGACATGTCTGCAGATGCTACTTTCCCAACTGATGTCTTCACTCTCTCAAGTATGAAGGAGCCTATTCCAGTCTTGGAGGGTGTGGGGAAAGTAATACTTTCGCTCTTTCTGTATCCTTATAAATATTTTGTCTTTGCCATTATTTATCTATATTTCTTTAGGGAACTGGGATCTTAAAAACATCAACTCTGAAATAGACTCCAATTTTCTATTCTCTATTCTCTTGGATATTTTTCCTAAGGCCACAGTACAAGATGGCCTAGATGATTTAATGAATAAAGAACAGTGGGGATAAAAGGAATGTATAATTCAAAAATATGAACTTGGCTCATATGTAGTACATATTAATATTAGGACCCAAGAGGAAGAAAAGAGGAAAGCAGATAATAATTATTGGAATAATTGAAAAATGAATGACAGAATTGTTAAATACAATTCAAAACCCTTGGGAAATATGACATGAAACAGGAGTAGAAAGAATGGGCAGTAATAAATACAAGGAATAAAATAGGGAGAAAGAGGTGTGTTAAATTAATAAAGATTATTTATTAACCAAATATATTTTGTTTTTGTTTTGCTTTTTCTATTTTGTTTTGGTCACTGTCCTAGAAATTAAAGCATTAGCAAGACATGATATCTTCCCGAAAACAGTTCAAAGACCAGTGGTAGAGCAAAAGAAGTAAAATAACAAATAAAATACATCATGAAGTATAAAATAAAACCTTAGTTAAAAGGAATTCTCAGAAACTTGATGTGGTGACGATGACGGGGTGTGTGTGTGTGTGTGTGTGTGTGTGTCTAATGGTTTCTGAGTGAAAAGGCACTTGTGTTGCATCTTACATGAAGAGAAGGTATGTAAACAATAGAGAATATGGAGTATGTACAAAATTCAAAAGTTTTACCCATGAGTCTACGCTAGTGTATACTGCATGAAAAGACAGTAAGTGAAATTCAAAAAGAGAGGAGGGATTAAAGATATTCCTGACAAAGGATAAAATGTGATATGTGAAACTTCTGATACTAGCTATAATAGAAGAGCTAGTACTATGCTAGCTTTAACACTGTGGACCACTCTATGATTGGATACATGATATGAAACAAGTTTTTGTGGACATTAGATAGTAGGCAGCACAAAATTGTGATTCACGAGAGAAGAAAAGCAAGTGAGGTAAACCCCAATCCAGATATCCCAGAACAGAATAGCTTCAGGGATATTAAAGTCATCTTTCAAGGTGGCAAAAATTCCTGAATTTTCAAGACTTTTTAGAATAGAACTGTATAATTTTCATGATGTAAAAAACTTTGTTCATATATTCTTTTAAAGAATTTATTATTTTATTTTTTCTGATTTAGTAATTGCTAAAGACTTGCAGGGATTTTTGGTAGAACACCTAAGTCACACTACCTCTGAGGCAGAGGCAAAAAAAAAAAAAAAAAATTGTGTTAACTGAGATATGAGTAATACCTATGACATAAATTTTAGTTAGACTAGTTTATAAATTATGGTTTTATACTAGCCCTGCCTCCTTAAATACATATTCCGTTTGGATGAAAACACAAGGTAGCATATTTATAGCAAAACATAGGAGAAAATGTTTAGTATTTTAGCTTAACCTGCCCTTTGGTAGACTTGAGTAATTTTTAGAGTACTAAGAAAAATGGATCCAGAACATAAGATCTTAAATCCCTTGCAGGGTTCCAAAATGTCAGTTGGATCTTAAGCTACACTGTGTTTCTGTGTAAGCTCCATAAAGGAATTGCTGGACATGTGTATTGATTAGCCACCTGTAAGAGTCTGCATTCTGCGTGAAAGACAAACATCTACTTGGGGTCCCATTCTTTGAAAGAAGACGCCTGGTAAACTGAGGAAACCTGAAAGTATATTTTATTAATTTTTATCAGTGTAAAACCCATGACACAATTTTCTTAAAATATTCTTTCCATTCTTTACAATTAACCAAAGAAAAATAAAATCTGTCCCACCGGCTTCTTTAACTTTACGATTCCTACTATCATCAGATGTGATTATAATATCCATGAAGACATTTTAACATCAAAATTATTCGCCTGTTTCACTCTTGTTACATTCAAGTTAGCTTTCTATGAACTGCAGATCTGCAGAGCTGTAATGCTACACGTGCGTACACAAAGAAATTACAATTTGTGATCATCACCTCACATATTCCCAGCTTGCAATATAACTCTCACTACATGTTTGTTCAATTTTATTCACCATTCCTTCTTTCATTTATTTATGCAATCTACAGGAATCAGACCCTTACTGTATGATATGCAATCTACAAGTTGGACACTAAAGATAGAAATGTATTTGACCACTGGGCGCAGTGGCTCATGCCTATAATCCCAGCACTTTGGGAGGTCGAGAAGGGCGAATCACCTGAGGTCAGGAGTTTGAGACCAGCCTGGCCTACATGGTGAAACCCCATCTCTACTAAAAATAAAAAATTAGCCAGGTGTGGTGTGGTGGCACACACCTCTAGTCCCAGCTACTCAGGAGGTTGAGGCAGGAAAATTGCTTGAACCCGGGAGGCAGAGGGTGCAGTGAGTCAAGATTGTGCCATTGCACTCCAGCCTGGGTGACAGAAAGAGACTCCATCTCAAAAATATGTCTGTATATTTCACCAAACTCAGTATGCTTTATTAGCTTGTCATGTGGGTTTATTTATTTATTTTTTTTAAGTAACCAAATGGTATGAGTGTTTAGTGTGATAAAGAGATTGATTTGCTGTGTGCTTTGGGAACAAAAAGGAAGGAATAGCAAACTACGCCTAGAGAGGGCAAAAGTTATTTTAAGGTAATATAATCTCTGAATTGAGGCAGAGGGAGGTGGGAGAAGCAGGAGGATGCATGCTGAATAATAGTCATGAGTCCTAAGATGCTCTTGTGAGTTCAGGGATTGTATTGCACTTTATTTGTATATATAAAAGATGAGGCCAGAAGTGGCCCTGTGCTCAGATCATAAAGGACCCTACCCTATGTCCCATGCTAGGAATCACATGCCATGCTGCAACCTGTAGAATTTGGCTTTAGTTATCATTCATCAGACTCAAATGCAGGAAAGGGAAACACATATATTTCTCACCATCCTTCATCTAACCTCGTCGGACCTTCAAATTTTATTTCAGAAGTGTGAACCACAATACATAGCTGAATGATGGAATAAAATTTCAACTTAGACAACATAATTATTGTGTTGTTAAAATCCATTAATCAAAGTGAGTCTACATCCGCCCTCTTGATTATTAAACAATAGAAATATTGAAAGATTGACTTCCCATTCAAATGAAAAAAAAAATGATTGCTTCTCCCAAGAAAGGATATACTGGAATTTATTGTAAGTTAGAGCAACGCAGAAAATGGAGATCGCCAGGAAATATTAATGTCAGAAATTTTGTTTAAAACTACTAGTGCCATTTATATGATAACATATGAGTGTACAAAAACACATTAATGTATCTTTTTGATTTATCCCTCTCTTACTTACTTAGGCTTTCCTGCTGTTATTGTCATTATCTACTATTTTAATGGATACAAACCACGTCACCATCCCCTGTGAATGCCTTTCCTTTATCAATTATTTTATGCTTCTGCTTGCTTATAAACTTTTGGGATTTACAGATTATGTTTTTTTTGTTCTATTTGATATTTTTGTTTTGTATTTTTCAATAAAGATTTCCCAGAGAGACCATCCCACAGGCTCAAGAGTTAAGAAATTGTATTTTATCTTTTTAATTCTTCAATTTCTTGTCAGAAATTATGTCTATCTTGTCTCTTGCTACTACAGACAATTTAACTTCATTCCAGTCTTCTAATGTGTCCTGTTCTCTTTCCACTGTCCACAACCCCAAATCCCATACTCACACTATTTCACCTACAGAAAAGGTGTTTTCAGAGTCTCCCCTAAAACTAGCTTTATGTTTTCTAACTACAGTGAACTTTGTTGATCATAGTATTTAACGTGAATATTTTAATTGTCTATGTGCTTCACAGTATCTGTGATGTGTAATACTGAGTGCCAACTTGATCCTGGGTGTGTCTGTGAGGGCGTTGCCGAAAGAGATTAACATTTGAGTCAATGAATTGGAAAAGACAGATCCACATTCAATCTGTTGGGCACAATTTACTCAGCCGCCAGTGAATATAAAGCAGGCAGAAAAACGTGAATAGGAGAGAGCCTGGCCTAGCCTCCGAGCCTACATCTTTCTCTCATGCTGGATGCTTTCTGCCCTCAAACATCGGATTCCAAGTTTTTTGGTTTTGAGACTAAGGTTGGCTCTCCTTGCTCCTCAAGCTTGCAGACAGCCTATTGTGGGAATTTGTGATCATGTAAGTTAATACTTAATAAACTTCCCTTTATATATTATATATGTACACACATGTATGTACATATATATGTACATAGCCTATATGATATATATTATATATAACCTATATATGTTACATATATATCCAATATTGTATCCTTGGGGTTGAGTTTGATTTCACAGTATACAATAAGTATTTGCTAAATAAATACATGACTAAAAGAAGCGAGGAAAGAGTCAACTCTTAGTTCAAACCCCTTATTCCCTTTGCCAGTTTAAATATCATCCTTGAACTCAGGATTTCAGATTTCTAAGCTACATAATGAGAGTTTTGAACTAGATGACAACTAACTTCAATTTCAGATGTTAAATTATTTTGCTTTACAAGTGGTGAGCTTGAGATGGAACCTACCTTCTATTGCCATCATACTGATGTATGTTGGACCTTCATTATAGTGATATTCCTGACTTCTTCTCTTTATTCCTTTCTGGACAGGGAAGAATGATTTACCTGACTGGTGAGTTTTGGTGAAGAAACTGGCCATAAATTGCATTTGATGGAAGCTAGGACATGTTCTCTTCTTCAGTCTTAGTCTTGCACCAACATAACTAGGACAAGTTTTGTTCCTGCTGGTAAGGGCTGATGCTGCCTGTGGCCAGGGAATTATTAATAAGTGCCTCTAACTTTACTTCTTTACCTATAAACTGAAGTCATATTATACACCACTTCATCAGTAATGGAAAGAGTGGTTTCATTTCCATTTTCCTAACTCTTTGTCCATCTCTAACTTGGTTCTGAACTTTGGAGGAAAAAATAAGGCTGTTATTAATGAGGCTTTACAAATTTTAAAAGGTAAAAACTAAGAAAATGGTACTTACTTTTCTCTGTTTTCAACCTTTTCAGATAAGCAGAAATGTAATGTGAACGTGTGTGTGCATATGTGTGTGTGTGTATATGCATATAAGCAAGTGTATATACATTAATATATAAGTATATGTAAGGAAAAATGAAAATGATGGCTAAAATTTAGATATACTTCAAGGTCAACTGTTTATAGCTGCATAATCAAACCTTAAGTCATTCCGATTTGCCCAAAATGTTAGTTCCAATTACAAAAAAAAACACAAAAACCCATGAAATATAAGCTTTAAATTCTTGTCAGCATGATTTAATGAAATTAAATCAATCAGCTATAGATGAATCAGCTTAAACAGCTCCACTGGCCCTAAATAGAGTGTTAATGTATATCAGCCAATGACAAAGAAGATTCTTTATGCATCATAAACTATGCTGTAACTTCTGCGAGCTGGACTCCTTAGCACTTTCAGTTTGAGGTCTCCCAATTTGTGAACTATTATTTCGTATGCACAGGAAGCTTTTAAGAATTGTTAAATTTCATCTGATTTTATTAATGACATATACACATGTAAATATATTTATATATTTACAAAGTTATTTGTTATATGCAAAATTTAAACTTGTGTACTTATAAACTCAAATACTTTAAATATTGAGTTTGAGTACATTACAGTCCAAATCCCTTCAGTGGTGCAGGAAGTGGTACATATTATGAGAGCAAGACAATTTCACACTGAACATTTGCAAGTTTTTTAAACGAAAATAGTCACAGATAAGCTGGTAAAATACACTGTTTAGATGGAAATTGATAATCTACCAATTTCTGAGACCATGTATCTTAAAGATTATATTTTGTATTTTGGGTTTTCTTATAAGTCATATTTTAATTTTTATTTTTAGAAATGGGGTCTAGCTCTGTCATCCAGGGTTGAGTGCAGTGGTGCTATTATTGCTCACTGTAACCTCAAATTATTGGGCTCAAAAGATCCTCCTGCCTCAGCCTCCTGAGTAGCTGGAATTACAGATTTGTGCCACCACACCTAACATTACAATTTTTTTTTCTTAAAAAAACAAGGTTTCATTACATTGACCATGCTGGACTTGAACTCCTGGCCTCAAGTAATCCTCCTACCTCTGCCTCCCAAAGAACATAAAAGCCTGTAGTTTTCTGGTAACATCTTAGCTGCAAAGGGAGAATAACCATCAGAAGGAGAACACCCAGAGGGAAAAAAGTGGGAGGTGGTAAGAGATTTACAACATTTTAATAGCATTGTTTTATATCCTGAAACCAGCACTGCATGTAACCGCCTCTCCTTCACATACTCTATAAGTATGTCATAAGCAAACACATTCATTCTTTTTCTCCTGTTAAAATAGATTCTGATACCTCAACCAAAAGAGTTCTGACCAACACATAACACATAACAATGCATAATATTTGTGAGGTTTAACAAATATGGAATCAGAAATTAGTTTAGGAAGAGTGTGGAATGATGTAAAGACTAATGAAAGATGATCTTGGTTTCAACATTTCTTTCATTTAAAAAATTATATTTTATTTAGGAAGAGATGAGGAAACTTTGGAAGAAGTTGGCATGGCATAGTACAGTTATTTTTTTTTAATTTATTTAATATTATTATACTTTAAGTTGTAGGGTACATGTGCATAACGTGCAGGTTTGTTACATATGTATACTTGTGCCATGTTGCTGTGCTGCACCCATCAACTCGTCATTTACATCAGGTATAACTCCCAATGCAATCCCTCCCCCCTCCCCCCTCCCCATGATAGGCCCCTGTGTGTGATGTTCCCCTTCCTGAGTCCGAGTGATCTCATTGTTCAGTTCCCACCTATGAGTGAGAACATGCGGTGTTTGGTTTTCTGTTCTTGTGATAGTTTGCTAAGAATGATGGATTCCAGCTGCATCCAAGTCCCTACAAAGGACTCAAACTCATCCTTTTTTATGGCTGCATAGTATTCCATGGATACAAAATTAATGTGCAAAAATCACAAGCATTCTTATACACCAGTAACAGACAAACAGAGAGCCAAATCATGATGAACTCCCATTCACAATTGCTTCAAAGAGAATCAAATACCTAGGAATCCAACTTACAAGGGATGTAAAGGACCTCTTCAAGGAGAACTACAAACCACTGCTCAGTGAAATAAAAGAGGACACAAACAAATGGAAGATCATACCATGCTCATGGATAGGAAGAATCAATATCATGAAAATGGCCATACTGCCCAAGGTAATTTATAGATTCAATGCCATCCCCATCAAGCTACCAATGAGTTTCTTCACAGAATTGGAAAAAACTGCTTTAAAGTTCATATGGAACCAAAAAAGAGCCCGCATCTCCAAGACAATCCTAAGTCAAAAGAACAAAGCTGGAGGCATCACGCTACCTGACTTCAAACTATACTAAAAGGCTACAGTAACCAAAACAGCATGGTACTGGTACCAAAACAGAGATATAGACCAATGGAACAGAACAGAGTCCTCAGAAATAATACTACACATCTACAGCCATTTGATCTTTGACAAACCTGAGAGAAACAAGAAATGGGGAAAGGATTCCCTATTTAATAAATGGTGCTGGGAAAATTGGCTAGCCATAAGTAGAAAGCTGAAACTGAATCCTTTCCTTACTCATAGTACAGTTATTAACTAGTTTTTTTTGTTGCTAATCCAGTTACAGAAATAGGATTCTAGCATTATATCAAAGTTCATCACAAAAGACCATTGTGACATTAGTAATGTATCTTCTGGTTGCAGTGAAATTAACAAATATGTGCCATGTGTGTGCCACTCATCATATGTAATGGAAAGATTATGGATTTTGGGGATGATATTAATCCTGTATCCAGTACTACCTAGATAGATAAAACTGTTATTTATGTGTATTCAGTATAATCCACATCACTTATGACAATATTGCCTGGCTGTGATATTTATCCCTATTTCAAAGAAGAGGAAATCGAGGCTCTCAAATGTGATGTGGCTAACCTAACATTTCAGAATTAGTTTAGGGAGAAGCTACTCAAATTCAAATTTTTCAGGCATAACGCTTAAATTCATTCTCAGGTCCTTTTATTTGTTTATTTGTTTGATGTTTGTGTTTTGTTTGTTTTGTTAATCAACATCCCAATTTTAAAAAGCCATTCTAGTGTTCATAAAGAAACAGAAAGGTCAATGAATTGGAATGATCAATTAAGTGATGTTGACTGAGATGGCTCTTTAGTTGACCACCAAGTGGCTTCTCTCAATCCCCCAAAGCAGTAATCATGACAGCCTCTGTAGGGCGGGCATGATGGCTTACACCTGTAATACCAGCACTTTGTGAGTCCGAAGCAGATGGATCACTTGAGGTCAGGAGTTCACATCACCTGGCCAACATGATGAAACCCCATATCTACTAAAACCGCAAATACTAGCTGGGTGCAGTGGCACGCACCTGTAGTCCCAGCTACTCAGGAGGCTGAGGCAGGAGAATGTCTTGAACCTGGGAGGTGGAAATCGCAGTGATCTGAGAGCGTGCCACTGCGCTCCAGTGCTCTGTCTCAAAAAATAAAAAAAATAAAAACAATTTCTACCTCACAACTTTTTGAAAGTTTTATGCCGTTCTGTGAACTGGACAACACCATAAAAAACATTATCAGGAAAATTTCAAATAAGTGAATACATACTTCATTTTGAAGATGACTGTTAAAAGTGATTTTGTTTCTTTCTTTGGAAATATTTTATTCAATCATCTCAATACTCATTCTTTTCATAAAACTTGATAAAAATACATAAAAAGATATTTTTCTAAATTAAAAACATCTAAAAGAATTTTTTCTTATTGAATATCACACTACATTTTCATATAAAATTGTCAGAAACCTTTTCCCTTTAGTCTATAATACAATGACAATATGAAAATTCATACTTTACTACCACATATCTAAATTCCTTGGGAGAATGTTGTAACTTTTATGCAATGGGGAGCCATGTGTAGATTTACGAATTGTTGAAATTTTAAATAGCTTTAAATGAAAATAATATGCTGCCTAAATAATGCAAAGAATATATTTTAATATTCAAAATGATCCTATAAATTATTGTCTTACTGAAAATTTCAAGGTCAAAGATTAAAGAATACATGTCAAGGTATTTATAGTTATAAGGATGAAAAAAAGGTTAAAACTTTTAATCAGGCATGATAGTATTAGCGTGACACTAAAATCTACCCATCAAAATCAAAATGTTCTGTGGATAAACATAGAAATGACATCATTACTTAATACATTCGTTAATACCAATCAAATTTCAGTGATTCAGTTTTACAGTGGTAAGTAGATGAATACGTTTAAATATTCCTCTTTTTTAAACATAAGTGCCACTCTTATTGTTAAATGTATATAAATAAACTCTGCTTTTTTGTTAAATCCCTATAAAAATTATATAGACATATTTCCCAGAAAGCAGTAACATATTGCCACACAAAAGTCTTCGTTGAGAGTTTATGGTATGAGGATACTGGTCTCAGTCATGCCATCAATAATAATTACATGGAGTATATATTGCACAGTAATTTTTTCAGTGTGTGTTTCCTAAGTAGTAAAATAAGTTATAGGAAGATGTTAGAGCAAGATGTCTTTAAGGAATTTTTTGTTTCCGAGACATGTATTGATTCTACTTAAATAACAAGGGGTAAATTTTGTAAGTTTATAATAATAGAATAACCATTTTTTTCTCTGCTTTCATTAGTGCTGTTAATTCTGAGATTTTCTATTATAAAATCCTTAACTTGAAAAAGCACCTCAAATTTCCATGCAGAACTACCATCAAGTGAGTGTCCTCTGCAATGGGGACTTCCGAGGAGGGCATGATTTGGAATGTGAGTTCCCTAAAAATATCATCTTTCTGTGTACTTAATTCTCTGTCTAGCTTGTGTTGAAATCTTTGCAACTGTTTCTTCTACCCATGAACAAAGAATCCAATTAAAACTGAAATAAAAGCATTTATTCCTATTTCATTTTGTTGGTTCAGATCATCACCAGCTGGTATTTTCATGGTGTGTGGTTTCTACAAACCAACATATTGAGGTCAGTTCTGGATTTTCATCAGTTGCAAACTATGAAAAATATCAGTTCATGATGAGTGATAATCCAAAAAGTGGCATGGCCAACTAATTTAAGGTGACATATGTGAGTCCCTCTCACTTTGGTGGTTTCATGTATGCTCAGATAAAATGTGCCATCACAAAACACTGAAGGTGCTGTCTTTTAATTTTATTTGTGAGAACACTTTACTTCATGGCTTTAATGTTTCAGCCGAAATTACAGTTTCAGTCATTCATAAAACCTCAAAATTTACTTCATATAATATTTTTATATTTGATTTTAATTGGAAAATTATTTTTGGAAAATGTGAAGTTCTCTTCACTGTACTTCTAATTTCCAATTTGTAGCTACCATCATCTAGCATAGTCAAAGAGAATTATAAATGAAATTTAAAGAATTGCCTCAAATAGCTTTTCTAACATAAAATAAGCACAGCACAATTTGATCAAAATTGCCTTCTACAGCTTTACAATTAGTTTTTCTTTGAACAAACGTCTAGTTTCAAAGTGGTGTTGACGATTACAGCAAATTTTTATTCAAATAAGATAAGTTATGTAATGGGCCTAAAGTAAATAGGAAAGATTCTTTACTAGTAAACTTTCACCTCTTTCTAGATTTTGAAATGTCATTGTCCTTCATTAAATCCAAGAGAAGAAATATTATTATCTACTGAACAGTAAAATTTATTATATGACTTTAAGAAAAATATGTAGAGAAAACATGTAAGCAAAAAAACAAAAAAACATGTATTAAAACTCCAAAAGCATAGACTACTTATAAAATATTAATAATAGAGAATGTATGGCAGCATTTTCTCTCTCACAAAATGCTATAAATAGCTACACATATTGGGAGAAATGGATCGGAAGTCAAAATTACAAATAAAATCCTGAAAGATGCTTATTACCTCTCTCCTTTATAGTCTATCAGATTAGTACTTGTGAAATATCAACCTCAAAGTAAAATCAAACAACAGAAATAAAAACAAATTCTCCATAAGAGACCCAATTTTCATTAATTCAATGGACTGTGATAAATGAAAGTTGGGAAAAATCTGATTTTCATACCACGGTTATCTTACATTTTAACAGCTTATTTAGCTCTTCTGTATGGAGGCAATAAACTTTAAAGAGATGCAGAAAGGCAAGAAGAGAGAAAGTGAAGAGAGAGAGTCCAGGGATTTCTATGCAGAAATAAGTTTGCCTAAGGAACTAGGGCCCTATGCAAAATCTAATCTCATGTTTCTTCTTTTATGTCAGTGTCTCTTGCTCCTTGCCTCCCGCTCCACCTTTTCACCCTTTCTTTATATATATATATATAATTTTTATTTTTATTTTTATTTTTATTTTGAGATGGAGTTTCACTTTTGTTGCCCAGGCTGGAGTGCAGTGGCGCAATTTCGACTCACCGCCACCTCCACCTCCCAGGTTCAAGTGATTCTCCTGCCTCAGCCTCCTGAGTAGCTGGGACTACAGGCACCCGCCCAGCTAATTTTTTATTTTTAGTTTCACCATGTTGACCGAGTTGGTCTCGAACTCCTGACCTCAGGTGATCTGCCCTTTTCGGCCTCCCAAAATGTTGGGATTACAGGTGTGAGCCACGGCGCCCCGCCCCCTTTTTATCCTCTCTCTCTCTCTCTCTGTCTCTCTCTCTCTCTCTCTCTAAATACCACTGTAACTATTTTCTCTGAGGGTTTATTTTGCTCTCTCTCTCTCTCTCTCTTTCCCTCTCTCTCTCTCTCTCTCTGTGTGTGTGTGTGTGTGTGTGTGTGTGTGTGTGTGTGTGTGTGTTTCTAAATACCATTATACCTATTCTCTTTGAGGGTTTCTTTTTGCAATCTTTCACTCAAGGTTTCCTGCATCAAAGACTGTCAGATTTGGGCATGCCCACAGTCAGGTTGTGATTGGAAGTCAGACTCTCTGTGCTTCTCCTTGTGGTCTTGTAATTGCTTACACAAGAGCAATCAAACATATCAGCTAGAACAATCATCTGTATCAGCTGGAAACCTGTCTTTAATTTAAGTGAACACACCAGTTGAACACATTTATTTGGACAGTTATTTCTGTTGGAAAGAAATCGTGTCTCTCCCAAGGTTTCCTGAATTGAAGAATAGGGTGTACAGGTTTTAGGAGCAGAATGTGTTGAAATAATCAGAAGACATGCTTTGCCCTTTTTATATAGCTAAGTGAAATAATATAAAAATCAACATTTGGTGACCCTTTGAGAAAAATCTTGAAATTCCAGTCTGCCAAATATTGTTTAGGATTCTGAGCATTCTTGTAACCTTTTTTTCCTTCATAATGAAACTAAGAATGAAAAGCTATTTTGTATTTTATAAATAGATGTTCTTCTTATCCTAAGAAAATGAGCTATACAAGTGACAATAAGTAACTCCAAGTCAGTGTTTTTACCCAATTCTCCTTTTGCAAATTTAGCTATAACAGCAATTATTATAGACAGTGACACATATAGACTACATAACACAAGGTGAGTGCCTGGTGATCTAGCATATGGCTTAAAGTACATTAGAGGATTTTGATAAACAAAGGGGGCAATTTAATTGCATTACTGAGAACTCTAAAGTATACACAATAAAGAAAACAAAGAAACTATATTACTTAAATCTCCATGATTTTCACATACTTTAAGTACGTGAAAAATAAAAGGATTAAAATGAGATTCTTTGTATTGACTGTAAATATATCACATCTCAGATTTTACAAATCTTTATTCAAGTTATTATACTACTATGTAATTATCTCCAGTACTTTTCAAACAATGCCTCCAATGAACTAGAGGGATCATCTTTTTCAGACTAGTTTCTTGGTTTCAAATTCTTCGTTATCTAAACTTCACTCCCTAGGAATAGTGCCAATGTCTTATTCATCTTTGAATGCAGCTTATTTCTTAAGATAGAAAAAGAATTCAATCAATGTTCCTTGAATTAATACAATAAAACTATGCTCACACACATGCACAAAATCATACAAGAGGTAATTAATCTGCTACTCTGAGGTCAGTCCCTTCATGCATATTTATAGCAACTCACCAGGATGATAACTTATGGATCAAGAGGAGCTTTGTATGTACCTATGATAAAGAAATATGTTAAAAAGACTGCCTAATACTCCCTTTTCATCTAAGTTTTCCATTTTGTGCTGAACCAAGCATATATTTGTTTGATGAATATATTATATTAAGCAGTCAGGGGGTTGTGGAGAGTATTGAGTATTCTTCCAGATTTTTAAATACCAATGAGGCAGAAGAGAAGAGCTGCTAACTGCATTTGCAGTTTTCTAGCCAAAATTGGGCTAGAAAACATAAGCATTTATGTTGCATTGACATCACAAACTTCTTACCATTCGAGTAAGATAACTGCATTATGAACTTTAATATGCTTTGAAGAAATAAAGAGGGAATAGGATAAAGAAGCTTTCTTTATTCTCACTTATTGCAGAGAATGCCTGTGTGAAATGGTTTGCAAAAGGAGTCATTTCGAGAATTGAACTAAAAGACCTGTTTTAGCTACATTTTTGCACACACAGAAATAAATATATTTATAATGCATAGTACAATAGTGGATGTTAAATGGATATTTATTAAATTGTGCTGAAATCACAATTTCTCCTCATTTTTTATCTTTGTTTCTAGAAAGTTATAATAAGCTACAGAAACACACATAGCTAAAAAATCAATTTAATTTGGTCTAATGCAGCATACATTTAAAATAATGCTAACACACAGATATTGGCTAGATTAACTGCCACTCTAACTCTCTTTGTCCTTGAAAATCTTAATATATAGGATGAAAAGGTGAAATATTTGAAGAAAGGAGAAAATATGTGCCAAATTTTGATGAAGGAAATCTAAGTGTATGTATCTGTACTGTGAACATGCTAAGAATGTTTTAGCCTTCTTAATAAGTAAAAGGGGCAGTTACTCTTCTCATTCACACTTAGAAAATAAATTAATAACTAGATCTCTGGCAATCATATGACTGATAATTCCAAGAGAACATAGGGATGCTGAACCTTGCATCAGAAACTGCCTATTTGTAGATGTCTTGTTAAGTATGCAGGTTTTCTTTATACGTTGCTATATTATTATCAAATATTAATTAGATACTTGTAAGATTTAGTTTATTGATTAATTCTTTCATATCTGTTCACTAAGTTCAGTTATTAGTAAAAATAGAAAAATGAAGAGTATGGTTAGGTTATTTTTTTTCAAGAAATATTAATGTCTCTTGATTTTTAGTTTGGTTTTTGTTTTGTTTTGTTTTTGCGAAGTCTATCCCAGGCCTAATGATGAGTGAGACAAAAATGAAGACATCAAAAAGTCATTATCATAAAAATATATAAACATTTATAGACACTGGCATACATTATCTAGCCAGAGAAATGTTTTCATATGGTAAAAGTATAAAACTTACATATAACTTACTGTAACAAAAAATGCATTAAAACGGTAAATCAGCACAAATAAAATAATCGTTTAAAAACATTTTAATAATCTAAACATTATTTATATAGTAAAGGATATAACAAATTAATTTTTACATAATTTAGACATTAGTAAAGTTTAAATCGTTGCATGTTAACCCACAGTACATGACCAAGGCTCTGTTCAATAAAATGCATAGCTTTAAGCATATTATTATTAAGCCAATTTAATAGAATTAATGAAAGAATTTAAGATGTTTATAAATAATAAGATAATACAAAAACGATTAGAATGGCAGGAAAAAAAAAAAAGAACACCATTGCAGAACATATATAAATTAGACAAAAATCTGAAAAACAAAAACTATAAAATAAATAAATAAATAAAATAAAACTGTGACCTGGTTCTTTAAAATGATCAACATAATTTATTAAACTTTTAGGCAGCTGAGAGTTATTGGCTTTGAAGGAAGAATTGGAAAGTGAAAATCAAAGTTACTAGACACATACAATCTTTTCTATGAGTATTTATACGGCTGCCTTATTTTTCCCCCTTGTAGTTGTTCTTAATCAGAATTGTTCTGTCATTGACAGTGATGGCAAATATTAGTTACCATAGAGGGTAACACGTGAACAATTATGATACGTATTATTTAGCATAACTTATTTTGGACATCCTAAACTTTATATAAAATTTAACCGACGGCCGGTGGCGGTGGCTCACGCCTGTAATCCTAGTACTTTGAGAGGCTGAGGCAGGCGGATCACGAGGTCAGGAGATGGAGACCATGTTGGCTAACACGGTGAAACCCCGTCTCTTCTAGAAAAAATACAAAAACTCAGCTGGGCGTGGTGGTGGGCGCCTGTAGTCCCAGCTACTCCGCAGGCTGAGGCAGGAGAATGGCGTGAACCTGGGAGGCGGAGCTTGCCGTGAGCAGAGACCGAGCGCCACCGCACTCCAGCCTGGGCGACGGAGCGAGACTCCATCTCAAAAAAAGAAAAAATAAAAAAAATTAACTGACAATTTGAATATTTCTAACTGTAAAGATAAAGAGATGTTTTCATAGACAGTATGTAAAAAATTGAATAATTAAATTAGTAGGATTCTGCTAGTCGTGAACATCAATAGACATAATGGTGTTAAAATATATTTGTTAACAATAACAAGTGAAATGCTTATAATAATTTCACATTTCTGTACTGACTTTCTACATGTGAAAGCAAGAGGTATTTTGTCACAGCAAATTTAAAAAGGAGATTGATCTTATTTCTTTTTAGTGCATTCATCTGGGAATGGTTTTAGTGATAGAAGAAGAAAGGAGGCTAATGTGAGTAGAGCCGTACGGTTTCTGTTTGCCTTCTTATTCCTGATAACTGGATGATTGTTACTATAAACTGGTTGTGCAGGAATCAATCACTGTTTTTATCCCAAAGGACCAATTATTAATTTTGAAGTAGGTGGAAGAATGACTATCAATGTATTTACAAATAAATGCCTGAAATTTTACTGCAGTATCTTTCTCATTTTCAATGACACTGGAATATGTCAAATTATATTTAATGAAAAACAGCCAATTTTTTTATTTTTTTATTTTTCCAACAAAGATTGCTTGGAAATTAGTTTTATTTTTATTAACCCATCTCCACTTTTTGTCCCAACAACTTGTAAGGGACTTTATGCTCCAGATTAAGGTCAATATATATTAGAAACATAATTTCTTTATTATGTCAAAGCAATCACAAACATCAAGCCTCTCTCTCTCTCTCTCTCTCTCTCTCTCTCTTTCTTAAGGCAATCACAAACGTGTATGAGGAATAACACCTGAAGAAGCTGACATTATGGACATTCCACTGTGTTTCAGAATAAAAGGGGATTTTCAGCCTTACACTCAGATGATGACAGAATGCTCAGTGGATAGCTCTATCTTGACCTGTGGTAACACCCCACCCACAAATAGTCCCCTTTTACAGTCTGTCATCACTCTCAACACATAATCTTCCTTGATAAAACTTCCAACTTTCCCCATTGGAAGGAGTTTCACCTTTTGGACCCTTCTTGTTTCCTGCTACTTTAAGCAGTTCTTTAGGTTTGGGCTGCACAGCTATACAAATATTTTCTCGATCTTCTTGGGCTCAAAAGAAAACAAACAGTTCCAAGAATTAGATCTAATGCAAGTGACCCACTTTCTAGCTTGCCTTCCTAATAGTGAGAGTTATTCCTCATGTGAAGTAAGCACAGCTTCAGTGATACTCATTTTTCTTCAGTGATTCAGTTAACCCATACTGAGCTAATGGTCTTTTTCCTTTTTACACGGTTCTAGTTTTATTCAGTTAGGAATAATAGCCACCCCTCCTTTATTATTTTCCTGAAATGAACTTGGTTCTTTTCTGCCCCACATAAAACCTGGCTGAATTATAAGAGAAAATACAGGGACTGTTAAATGTGTCTCTCTCTGTGTCACTCAGTGGACTGGAATAGATCCAATGCACCAGCAAAAAATAATCATATTTCGACTTGAAACCTCCTTTCTAATGGAAGAAATAAGGAAGAACATGATGCTGCTCTTTGTAAATACTCTCCTGTTCTCAAATACTTCTTTTTTTTTTCCTCTTTTCTGTGAAAGACTACAACAAGGAATGAGAGTCCTTTTATTACCCCCCGAAAGACATCCCTGAGATGGAGACAGAGAAAGACGGTCTAACAGAAGCCTCCACTAATTTTCCTCCCTGCGGGAACACCAAATAAGCACATTCATAAGAACCAAATATTAGGCTAGGTACCAGCTTAACCACAGTGGAGTAGAGCAACAAGTGGGCTCTTATGGTCCCTGATTCTAGGACTCGGCTCTTGGATTGCATTTCTAGACGGGCCCTAGGCCAGAGGGGAATCCACTGCACTGGAGAGTCTCAAATCTTGCAGCATTCACTGCAAACTGAGCAGAGAGTCCTTGGGCCTTGAGTGAATATTGGTAATAGCCAGGGAATACTCACCATGGAGCTGCAGTGATGGTGGCCATGAGGAGTAACTTCTCTGACTGTGGAAAAGGAAGGGAAAAGTTGACAGTTTAATGGCTTAGATACAAGTTTAGCCACAGTAGAATAGAGCACCAGGTAGACTCAAGGTTTCCAACTCTAGGCCCTGGTTCCCAAATGGCATCTCTGGACCCACTGAGTAATAAAGGAAACATGCAGCCCTAAAGGAAAAGACACAAGCATTGCTGTCTTTTTCTTTTTCTTTTTTTTTTTAATTTAATTTAACTTAATTTTGGGTTCTGGGACACATGTGCAGGATGTGCAGTTTGTTACATAGGTAAACATGTGCCATGGTGGTTTGCTGCACAGATCAACCTATCACCTAGGTATTAAGCCCTACATGCATTAGCTATGTATCCTGATTTTCTCCTTCCTTCAGCCCCTCCCCCAACAGGCCCCACTGTGTGTTTTTCTTCTCCCTGTGTATGTGTGTTCTCATTGTTCAACTCCCACTTATAAGTGGAAACATGTGATGTTTGGTTTTCTGTTCTTGTGTTAGTTTGCTGAGGATAATAGAGTCCAGCTCCATCCATGTTCTTGCAAAGGACATAATCTTGTTCCTTTTTATGGATGCATAGTATTCCACAATGTATATGTACCACATCTTATTTATCCAGTCTATCACCGATGGTCATGGACATGATACCATGTCTTTGCTATTGCAAATAGTGTGGCAGTCAACATATGTGTGTATGTATCTTTATAACAAAATGATTTATATTCTTTTGGGCATATACCCAGTAATGGGATTGCTAGATCAAATGGTATTTCTGCTTCTAGGTCTTCGAGGGATCACCACACTGTCTTCCACAATGGTTAAACTATTTACATTTCCACCAAAAGTGTAAAGGCATTCCTGTTTCTCCACAGTCTTGCCAGCATCTATTGTTTCTGACTTTTTAATGGTCACCATTCTGACTGGTGTGAGATGATATCTCATCACTACAAAAATAATAAAATACCAGGAATACATCTAACCAGCGAAGTGAAGGACCTTTTCAAGGAGAACTGCAAACTACTGCTCAGGGAAATCATAGCGGTCACAAACAAACAGAAAAATATTCCATGCTCATGGATAGGAAAAATCAGTATCGTGAAAATGGTCATGCTGCCCAAAGTAATTTATAGATTCAGTGTTATTCCCATTAAACTATTATAGACATTCTTCACAGAATTAGAAAAAAATACTTTAAAATTCATATGGAACAACAACAACAAAAAAAACACTTATAACTAAAACAATCCTAAACAAAAAGAACAAAGCTGGAGGCGTCACTCTACCCAACTTTAAACTATACTAGAAGGTTAAAGTAATCAAAAGAAAACATGGTCCTGATACAAAAACAGGCACATAGACCAGTGGAACAGAATAGAGAATTCAGAAATAAGACCACACATCTACAATCATCTGATTTTCAACAAACCTGACAAAAACAAGCCCTGGGGTAAGGATTCCCTATTTAATAAATGATGCTGGGAAAACTGGCTAGCCATATGCAGAAAATTGAAACTGGACCTCTCCTTACACCTTATTCAAAAATTAACTCAAGATGGATTAAAGACTTAAATGTAAAACCCAAAACTGTAAAAACCCTGGAAGAAAATCTAGGCAATATCCTTAAAGACATAGACTTGGGCAAAGATTTCATGATGAAAACACCAAAAACTATTTCAAACAAAGAAAAAAATGACAAATGGAATCTAATTAAACTAAAGAGCCTCTGCACAGCAAAAGAAACTATCATCAGAGTGAACAGACAACCTACAGAATGAGAGAAAATTGTTGCAATCTATTCATCTGACAAAGGTCTATTATCCAAAATCTACAAGGAACTTAAAAAAAAAATCACAAGAAAAAACCTCATCAAAAAGTGGACAATGGACATGAGCAGACACTTCTCAAAAGAAGACATTTATGTGGTCAGAAAACTTGAAGAGAAGCTCAACATCACTGATCAGTAGAGAAATGAATTTCTGTCTTTGCCATCTGCTGATTATATAGCCCTAGGGCCTTGAGCAAACATAGGCAGTTGCCAGGTAGTAGTGGTTACATCAGGCCTTGGTGACACTCAGTGCTGTGTTGGCTTCAGATCTGACCCAGCACATTCTCAGTGGTTGTGGCTACAGTGGTGCGTTTGTAACTTTTCCGGGGGCTCCAGGGAGCTCAGCACAGAGAGAGTGCCTCCATTGATTTGAGTGAAAGAAAGGGAAGAGAACAAGATTATCTGCCTGGTAATTCATAGAAATCTTCTAGGTATTATCCAAGACCATCAAGGTGGTACTTCTATAAGTCTGGAAGAATCACAGTGTTATTGGGCTTGGGATGCCCCCTAATGCAGATATGGCTGCAGCAACCAAAAGCTTAGATCACAAAACCCAAATCCCTTTGAAGACTTGGAAAATTTTCCCAAGAAGGGCAGGTATAAACAAGCACAGGCTGCAAAGACCACATGCAGTAAATCCCCAACTCCTCAATTCACAGACACCACTGAATATTCAAAAGCAGTAAGACCATCCAGGAAATTATGACCTCACAAAACAAACAAAATAAGGTATCAATGGCTAATCTTGGAGAGAAAGAGATATATGACCTTCCAGAAAGTGAATTCAAAATAGCCATTTGGAGGAAACTCTATGGAGTTGAAGATAACACAGAGAAGAAATTCAGAATCTTACCAGATAAACTAAAATAAAAAGATTGAAATAATTTAAAAGGATCAAGCAGAAATTCTAGAGTTGAAAAATGCAATAGACACACAGAATAATGAATGAGAGTCACATAACAGCAGAATTGCACAAGCAGAAGAAAGAATCAGTGATCTTGAAGACAGGATATATAAAAATCCACAGAGAAGACAAAAGAAAAAAGAATTAAAAAGGATGATGTATGCATACAAGGTCAATAAAATAGCCTCAAAAGGGCAAATTTAAGAGTTATTGGCCTTAAAGAGTAGGTAGAGAGATAGGGGTAGAAGTTTATTCCAAAGGATAATAACAGAGAAATTCACAATCCTAGAGAAAGATATCAGTATTCAGGTACAAGAAATTGTAGAACAGCAAGCAGATGAAATCCAAATAAGATTACCTCAAAACATTTAATAATTAAACTATGAAAAGTCAAGGATAATAAATGAATCATAGAAGCAGCAAGAGAAAAGAAACAAATAACATATAATGGAGCTCTAATACGTCTGGCAGCAGACTTTTTAGTGGAAATCTTACAGACCAGGAGAGTGTGACATAACATATTTAAAGTGTTGAAGGAAAAAAAAAAAGAACTTTTATCCTAGAATAAAAGTAAAAATAACCTTCAAAAATGAAGGTTAAATAAAGACTTTCGCAGACAAACAAAAGCTGAGAGATTTCATCAACACAAGACTTGTTCAACAGGAAATTTTAAAGGAAGTTCATCAGTCTGAAAGAAAATAAAGTTATTGATCAAGAGGAGACCATCTGAAGGTATGAAACTAACTTGTTAGTTTTATACACTATACAGGTGGTGGCTCACACCTGTATTCCCAGCACTTTGGGAGGCTAAGGCAGGCAGATCACTTGAGCTCAGGAGTTTGAGACTAGGCTGGCCAACATGATGAAACCCCGTCTCTACTAAAAATACAAAAATTAGCCGGGCATGGTGTCAGGTGCCTGCAATCTCAGCTACTCAGGAGAGTGAGACAGGAGAATCACTTGAACTCAGGAGGCGGAGGTTGCAGTGAGCCAAGATGACGCCATTGCACTCCAGCCTGGGGGACAAGAGAGAGACTTCATCTCAAAACAAAAAGAAAACAAAACAAAAAACAAAAAGTAATACACAGAAAAACACACAATATTATGACACTGTAATTACTATGTTTAAACTATATCTTAAGTAGAAAGACTAAAAGATGAACCAATTAAAAATAATAATTACAACAACTTTTTAAGACATGGATAGTACAGTAAGATATAAATAGAAATAACAAAAAGTTAAAAAGTGGGAAGATGGCTTTAAAAAGTGTAGAGTTTTCATTAGTTCTCTCTTTACTTGTTTATTAGTTTTTTTGTTTATCTAATGTTTTCATCTTTTTAAAATAATGGGCTATATTATATTGTTTGCAAGCATCATGGTAACCCCAAATGAAAAAAAAAAATGCAATTTACACACACACACACACACACACACACAAAGTTAAAATGTACCACCAGAGCAAACCACCATCGCTAAAAGGAAGACCAGAAGGAGGGAAAGAAGTAAGGGTTGACCACAAAACAATCAGAAAAGAAAAACAAAGTGGCAGGAGGAAGTCCTTACTTATCAATAATAACATTGAATGTAAATTGATTAAATTCTACAATAAAAAGACATAGAGCAGTTTAACGGATTTAAAAAAAAAAATGACCCAACAATCTGTTGCCTACAAGAAGCACACTCAAATATAAAGACAAATGTAGACTGAAAATAAAGGGATGTAAACATATATTTCATCAATATGGAAAGCAAAAATGCAGGAGTATTTATACTTATATCAGGAAAAATAGATTTTTAAGATAAAAATATAAAAAGAGACAAGTATGCTCATTAAATAATAATAAATGGATAAATTCAGCTAGAGGATGTATCAATAGTAAATATATATATTCACTCAACACTGGGACACCAAGATATATAACGCAAATTTTATCAGAGCTAAAGAGAGAGATAAATCTCTATACAATAATAACTGGAGACTTCGACATTACACTTTTAGCATTAGGCAGATCATCCAGGCAGACAATCCAACAAGGAAACATTGAACTTAAACGGTACCGTAGACCAAAGTGACATAATAGATATTTAAAGAACATTTCATCCAATGGCTACAGCATACACATTCTTCTCCTCAGCACATGGATAATTCTCAAGGATAGAACATATGAGAAGTCACAAAAAAAAGTTGTAAAACTTTTCAAAAATTGATATTATATCAAATATCTACTCTGATGAAAACAAAATAAAACTAGGAATCAATACCAAGATAAGTTTTAGAAGCAATACAAATACATGAAAATTAAACAATGTGTTTCTGAATGACTAGTGGGTCAATGAAAAAATTAAGAAGAAAATTTAAAAATCTTCGAAATGACTGATAAGGGAAACACAACACACCCAAACCTACCTATGGGATACAGCAAAAGTAGTACCAAAAAGAAAGTTTGTATTTATAAGTATCTACCTTTAAAAAAGGAGAAAAAGGCTGGGCGCGGTGGCTCAAGCCTGTAATCCCAGCACTTTGGGAGGCCGAGATGGGCGGATCACGAGGTCAGGAGATCGAGACCATCCTGGCTAACACGGTGAAACCCTGTCTCTACTAAGAAATACAAAAAAATAGCCGGGCGAGGTGGCGGGCGCCTGTAGTCCCAGCTACTCGGGAGGCTGAGGCTGGAGAATGGCGTGAACCCGGGAGGCGGAGCTGGCAGTGAGCTGAGATCCGGCCACTGCACTCCAGCCTGGGCTACAGAGCGAGACTCCGTCTCAAAAAAAAAAAAAAAAAAAAAAAAAAAAAAAAAAAAAATTCAAATCAACAACCTAACAATGCATCTTAAAGAACTAGAAAAGCAAGAGCAAATCAAACCCAAAATCAACAGAAAAAAAATAATAATAATAAAGAGCAGGTCAAGCATGGTGGCTTACACATGTAATCTCAGCACTTTGGGAGGCCAAGGTGGGTGAATCACCTGAGTTTGGGAGTTCCAGACTAGCCTGACCAACATGGAGAAACCCCATCTCTACTAAAAATACAAAATTAGCTGAGCGTGGTAGTGCATGCCTGTAATCCCAGCTATTCAGGAGACTGAGGCAGGAGAATCGCTTGAACCCAGGAGGTGGAGGTTGCAGTGAGTCGAGATTGCACTCCAGTCTGGGCAACAAGAGTGAAACTCCATCTCAAAATAAAAATAAATAAATAAAGAGCAGAAATAAATGAAATTGAAATGAAGAACAAAATACAAAATGAAACAAAAAGTTTTTCGAAAAGACAAACAAAACAGACTGACCTTTAGCCTGACTAAGGGAAAAAAAAAGATCTAAATAAATAAAATGAGAGGTGAAAAATGAGACTTTAAAACTGATACCCCAGAAATTCAAAGAATCATTAGAAGCTACTATGAGCAACTATATGCCAATATATTGAAAAATCTAGAAGAATTGGATGTATTCCTAGACACATAAAGACTACCAAAATTGAACCATGGAGAAATCCAAAACCTGAATAGATGAATAAAAAGTAGTGAGATTGAAGCTATAATAAAACATTTCTAAATAAAGAAAAGGCCAGGACACAATGACTTCACTGCTAAATTTTACCAAACATTTAAATAACTAATACTCATCCTACTCAAATTATTTTAAAAAATGGAGGTGGGAATGCTTCCAAACATATTTTACAAGGTCAGTATTACCCTGATATCAAAACCAGACAAAAGCACATTAAAAAAAAAACGAAGAAGAAAAGGAAAAATAAAGGCCAGTATCTCTGATGAACATTGTTGCAAAAATCCTCAACAAAATACTTGCAAATCAAATTCAACAGCACATTGAAAAGATTCTTCTTTGTGACCAAGAGAGGGTGCAAGGATCATTCAACATACGCAAAACCAGGACTTATCCTAGGCATGCAAGGATGGTTCAACATATGAAAATCAATCAATGTGATGCTTCATATCAACAGAATGAAGGACAAAAAACATAAAATCATTTTAATTGATGCTGAAAAATTATTTGATAAAATTCAGTACCCCTTCATAATAATAATAAAAAACAACCTCAAAAAACTGTGCATAGAAGGAACATGTCTCAGCTTAATAAAAACCATATATGATAGACCCATAACTAGTATCACATTAAATGGCAAAATACTAAAAGCCTATGATAAGGTAGCCCACTGTCACCACTGCTATTTAACAAAGTACTGGAAGTCCTCGCTAGAGCAATCAGACAAGAGAAAAAAAATAAAGAGCATTCAAATTGGAAAAGAAGAAGTCAAATTAACCTTGCTTGCAGATGATACAATCTTATACTTAGAAAAATCTGAAGACTCCACCAAAAATCTATTTGAACTAACAAACATATTCAATAAAATTTCAGGATACAAAATTGGCATAAAAGAGCAGTCTCATCTCTATATGCCAACAGTGAACAATTTGAAAAAGAAATTAAGAAATTAATCCCATTTCCAATAGTTACAAATACAATAAAATATCTAGGAATTAATTTAACCAAGGAAGTGAACAACCTCTACAATGAAAACTAAAACATCAGTGAAAAAAATTGAAGAGGGCACAACAAGTGAAAAGACATTTCATGTCTCTGGATTGAAATAATGAATACACAACAAATGAAGAGACATTTCATGTCTCTGGCTTGAAATAATGAATATTGTTGAAATAATCATCCTATCCAAAATAATCTAAAGATTCAATGCAATGCCTATTATTAATAAAATACCAATGACATTCTTCACAGAAACAGAAAAAAACATTTCTAAAACTTATATAAAACCACAAAAAATCCAGAATATCCAAACCTGTTCTGAATGAAAAAGAACAAAACCTTTAGGAATCACATTACCTGACATCAAATTATACTACAGAGCTATAATAACCAAAACAGCATGGTACTGTCATAAAAACAGACACATAGACCAATGGAAAAGAAGAGAGAACCAAGAAACAAATTCATAGATCTACAATGTATTAATATTTAACAACGGTGTCAAGAACATACATTGGAAACAGGACTGTCTCCTCAATAAATGAAGCTAGGAAAACTGAATGTCCATATGCAGAAGATTGAAACTGTACCCCTATCTCTGACCACATACAAAAATCAAATCAAAACCTAAGTATTAGGTTAAATATTTAATCTAAGACATCAAACTATGAAACTAATAAAACAAAACATTGGGGTAACTCTGCAAGACATTGGACTGGGCAAATATTTCTTGAATAATGCCCCACAAGCAGAGGATTCCAAAGTAAAAATTGACAAATCAGAACTCATCAAGTTATAAAGCACCAGCACAGCAAGGGAAACAATAATTGAAGTAAAGAGACAAGCCACAGAATGGGAGAAATTATTTGTAAGCTATCCATCTGATGAAGAATTAATAACCAAAATTTATAAGAGTCTCAAACAACTCTATAGGAAAAAAAATCTAATAAACCAAGTAAAAATGGGCAAAAGATTTGAACAGAAATTTTTCAAAAGGGGACATACAAATGGCAAACAGGTATAGAAAAAGATGTTTAACATCATTGATCATCAGAGAAATGCAAATCAAAACTACAATGAAATATTCTTTAACTTCAGTTAAAATTGTCTGTATCTAAAAGATGGGCAATAACAAATGCTGGTAAGGATGTGGAGAAAAGGGAACCCTTGTACACTGTTGGTGAGAATGTAAATAAGTATAACCACTATGGAGAACAGTTTGGAGCTTCATTAAAAAAATAAAAATTGAGCTATCATATAATACAGCAATCCCACTGCTGATTATATACTCAAAAGAAAGAAAATTAGTCTATCAAAGAAATATCTGTGCTCCCATGTTTGTTGCAGCAGTATTCATGATAACCAATATTTAGAGACAACATATGTGCTGATCAACAGGTAAATGGATAAAGAAAATGTGGTACTTATACACAATGGAGTACTATTCAGACACAAGAAAGAATGAGATCCTGTCATTTGCAACAACATGGATGGAAACAGATGTCCTTAAGTGAAATAATCCAGGCACAGAAAGATAAACTTTGCATGTTTTCAGGGAATTGTGGAAGCTAAAATTAAAACAGTTGAACTCATGGACATATAGAGTAAAAGGATGGTTACCAGGGGCTGGTAAAGGTAGCAGGATGGAGAGGAAAGTGGGGCTGGTTAACGCATACAAAAATAGAGTTAGATAGAATAAATGAGATCTAGTATTTGGTAGCATAACAGGGTGATTATAGTAAAAAAATTAATAGTTTATTATTGATTATGGTCCAAAGTCAATAATTTATCGTACATTATAAAATAATGAAAAGTGTGTAATTGGATAGTTTGTAAAACAAAGAATACATGTTGAGGTGATGAATACCCATTTATCCTGATGTGATTACTGCAAATCAAATATATCAAATATATTTGATATACACCTGTATCAAATATATCAAATACTCTATGAATATATACACCTGTTATGTACCCATAAAAATTAAAAATATTGTTATATAAATTGAGTTTTTAAAAAGACACACCTCCTGGCAAACACACACACACACAACACACACACACACACACACACAAAGAAAAAACAAAAAAACAAACAAAAAAAACCCCTCTCTTGGGAAACATGGGCATATTTACTCTTTTTTAAGAAGAAAAAGAGACTAGTCAATTATGCCATAGAACAGGTTACTTTATATATTTTAAAAAAGAGGATAATGCTGTTAAAGTACTTCCATATTTTTAAATTTTTAAAATTATTATTAATATTGCTATTGGAAGAAATGACTATCTGTTCACCCAATTACCATCAGTAAAATCGTTTGCTGAGTTTCTAAACTCTGTCAATATATATATTTTTCCCCCACAAGTGTCTAGTTCAATGTGTTAGACCTTTCTGGTGGGGTGTGTGTGGGGACTGGTCCAAAACCCAATAAATAAGAATGAAAGAGAGAAAGAGAATAGAATGACAGAGGTTGGGAGAAAGGATACAAAACAAAACAAATCTTGGAAGAACAGAGGCTGAAGTGTTTATTTGCTTTTAAATGACTATTTATTTTAGTAGAAAGTGAAGGGGAGTTGAAGAGCCCTTTGACTGGTCCTTGTCCCTTTGTGTCCTTGTTTGCCATCTTGCAGTAACCAAGGTTAGACTTACAGCAGAAAATGATTTCCTGGCTTGGAAGTGGTTTGAAACAGGTATTATAGAACAGCAAGAAGAAGCTAAGGGGGTTACTTTAAGAAGGGAGCTTGAGTCTTAGAGCCAGTGTTTAATTTGAGGGCTTAGTGACATATGGTAACAAAATTATAAGTTTATGTATACATTATACATAAATGTAATATAAAAATATGTGATATATACTAATATTAATAATATATATTATAGTGGTTTAAGACATATACATATGGGCCAGGCGCGGTGGCTCAAGCCTGTAATCCCAGCACTTTGGGAGGCCGAGGCGGGTGGATCACGAGGTCAGGAGATCGAGACCATCCTGGCTAACATGGTGAAACCCCGTCTCTACTAAAAATACAAAAAACTAGCCGGGCGTGGTGGCGGGCGCCTGTAGTCCCAGCTACTCGGCGGCTGAGGCGGGAGAATGGCGTGAACCCGGGAGGTGGAGCTTGCAGTGAGCCAAGATCGGGCCACTGCACTCCAGCCTGGGCCACACAGCGAGACTCCGTCTCAAAAAAAAAAAAAAAAAAAAAGACATATACATATACATGTGTATACATTATGTGTAGGTATACATACCTATATATTATCTGTGCGTGTTTGTGTTTTTTTAATTTATTATTGTTGGTATTTTAAGAGTTCTATAAAGCCCCTTAGATGATAATGGTGAAATAAATCATAATTTAAATGATAATTCATTTGAAGGTTAACTTAATAACCAGTTTCTTGAAAAATAAATAAAACTTTCCATTATATGTAGAAGTTAATATGATAATTTAGATTCAGATTATTTTATAGCAAACACTCACATTCAAATATCATATGTTGAAAGATAACATAACATTTGGTGACAAAATTTTTTTTCAGGAAAGTTTGGTTATAAACTGGGTAGGTGGCCTATTACATGATTGTATGATACACTTTCATTTATCCTATCTCTTACACTATCTATACAATTGTATAGTTGGCCACTAACTGGGGACATATTATTTGGAACAATTGCAACAAAATGAATAATAACTAAGGATTACAATATGCCAGTGCTTGAAATTATTATTTTTCCTTATTCTTATTTTAGTAGAAAAGCTTCCCCAGTTGATGGTCATGTACTACAAAAGACTTAAGCAGTTATTGGTATTTCCTTATGGATTTAGATTCCTTGAGGAAGCGTTGTGAAGAGGAAACATAAAATCTAAGCTCTAACACTTGTCGTTGTTGAATATCTCATGATATTTTTGATGCAAGCAAAGTTATTAAACTGTTTTCCTATCTAATTTCCAGTTTCTATTATAATGGTGCGCCCACACAAAATCCTCTTGTACATTCCCTGGAATTGTTTTTATATTTTCTTTGTATACTGCTATAAAGCTCCAGTGCTTTGTACTGTGTTACATGCTGTTAATTTACATAGTTTTAATCTAATGGAGAAAGTTAGCTTGTTTTACAGCACAGTTCAATATTATGCCTTCAAGACATTAAATAAAGTTCTCAGAAAACTTAAGAGGTGTTAGTATCATCTTGTGGCCAATATATTATAAATGTACTATCAAAAATTTTTTAAATGTCATTTTTAAAGCAAATTTACATTTAAATATTGTTTATAAAAGAAAGTACCTATCACTTATGGTTTTTGGCATAGAGGAGGAATTGCATTTTACCTTGTGCTTTACTTACATTAGAAATCCTTAAGAGGCCTAAGTATTTTTATACCATGACCTCTTCAGAAATACTAGACTCATTTTATTTATGGCATTTTACTGTATAACAACTCATGAGAAAAATATGACTTTAAAACAACAACTATATTTTAGTTTGTACTGTGATTTGGAAATTGGAGATAGGCTCAGCTGAGCATTTGGCCAAATCAGGCCAGGACTGGCTGATTTCACATTGGCTCACTCATAAAGTTCCATTAAGCTCCTGGGCCAGCTGTAGGTTGGATCTCTGATCCTCCAGCAGGCTAGGCTGTTGTTCATATGGCTGTCTCAGAAATCCATGTGTGACAGCAGGAGCACACAAAGTACAGGTTTAGATACAACAGCAATTCCACCACATTGCTATTGGCCAACACTGAATACAAGACAAATTCAGATACCAGGGAAGGAAAAATTGGCTCCAGGAATGAATTACAATCATTATTGGCAGTACACCACAATTACCTTCCTCTCTTTCTGGTCTTTCGTGTGTGTGCTAGAGGCATAGATTAGAGAAAAAGCTTTAGGAGAAGGTATTGAAGAATTTCAATATTTTATTATTTTTGAAGAAGTTTATAAAAACAGTGAAAATGTTAGTGAGAGTTTATTAAAAGCATAGAGTATTAAGGAGATTTATTTTCCATATTTTTTTCAAAAGGATTTTACCTTACGAGCGCCATTCCCAGGCTTACAGGGACCTCCAGAGCTCACAAAGGAAGGAGAACAGATTGCATATCATCACAGCCCAGCATATTTTGTCAGCAGTTCACACATGAATTGAACCCAAACCTGAGAGCAGACCGTTGCTCCCAGACATCATATAAGGAGCTTTTGGTGGAGAGCAGGGCGGGGAGGGGTTCCTGCTGACTGCTAGCTGCACCTGGCTATGGATTATTCAACAGAACTGGCTGGTGCCCATACCAAGCAAATAACTAAGCCCTATTTCAGCTGTTTTGTGTGCCAGGTAAAATCATCATCTCTCTTGAAATCATAATCTCATAGGGCCATTTTCTTATCTCTGAGAAGGCTTATAATATTTTAGAGGATGAAATCCAGGCCCCTGAATTTCAGTCTTACTATACAATGATACAGTATGCCCATATTACATGATTATTTAACATGTATGTATTTCTGCTTTCCTTTGTGTTTAAAAAACTTAGCTAGTTATATGGGTTCTTTGTTATTTCCTTTTCAGTGTTTAACAGAGTCATTTGTTAAATGTGCTAATTCCAATAAAGTTAAAGAATTTTTTTTTTTTTTTTAAAGGTATACCATAGTAGAAGCAAGCACGGCTAGCTAGGCAGAATGTAGTATCTGCTTCTGTTCTTTGGAGGTCATCAATGCCAAAAGGAAAAGGGAACATAGAGGAGAAAACAAGGTCACTTGATTTGTCATTTGGAGAAAATTGACTTTATTAGGTTGCTTAATGTAATCAAACATAACACAATTCTTTTCCTTCATTCAAGGACTTCAACAGACTCTTCAAGCATATAAGTGCCTGTAACAGTTTGGCAAACTGTAGAAGAATCTCCGTTATAAACTCTATTTTGGAGCTGTTTTCTGATGAACTCTATTGGAAAAAAGTATAAAGAGTGGAATTTACAAAGTAATGAAATACAGCAATTCAATTAAAATTAACATCACTTTCCTTCATCAAGTAGGAAAATGAAACAGTCTAACAGTTAGCTTAACAGCATGAGACACCATCAAAATCTAGATATAAGTGAGGAAGCAGTAGCAATGCTTACTCCATGCAAGCAAGGGTACTGACACAGTGATAATAAGAGTATTTTGCATTTAAACGATCTCTTACTTTGTGAAAACTTTAAAAAATGATAATTGTCATTCTTAGAATGCTTCCTAAATGAAGAAAGGTGTAATGAAATTATCCCGGTCTTAAAATTAAACCCAGACTAGATTAATAGATCCAATGTACTTATCAATTTTAAATCTCTGGAATTTGGAGCTAGAGCCAATTACCTATTAAATATTTGGAGAAATTTAAAAGTATCTGTAAATTCCTTGAGAACATGTGCTTTAACCTACTTTGGAAATAGATGCATGCATGACTTTTAACATGAATTTGTGTTATAAAATTCCAAAAGACTTACAAGAACTACTAAGTTTGTCTCATACTGGGAGAACATTCCTGAATCAATAATGAAAAATATTCTTTGATGAGTTACAGTAAAAGAAAATTCTCGGCCGGGCGCGGTGGCTCACGCCTGTAATCCCAGCACTTTGGGAGGCCGAGACGGGCGGATCATGAGGTCAGGAGATCGAGACCATCCTGGCTAACACGGTGAAACCCCGTCTCTACTAAAAATGCAAAAAATTAGCCGGGCGAGGCGGCGGGCGCCTGTAGTCCCAGCTACTCGGGAGGCTGAGGCAGGAGAATGGCTTGAACCCGGGAAGCGGAGCTTGCAGTGAGCCGAGATCACGCCATTGCACTCCAGCCTGGGCGACTAGGCGAGACTCTGTCTCAAAAAAAAAAAAAAAAAAAAGAAAGAAAATTCTCATACTTTTTGTTTTTATTTCTAAGGAATATAATTTGACATCACGATGAAAAATTTTTTTCTTGTTTTATCACTAATTATTATGCATTGAAAATTGATCTTAAATGGGTTCTGCAAAACTTCATTCTGCAACTTATTGCACTTTTCAAGGCTTGAACTTCAAATTAAAAAATTAAGTTTTGGTTTTGCCAAGTAACCCACTTACCTTTTCCCTCAGTTTTCTGCTTTTTAAAGTTCTGATGTCTGTTCTACTTCCTTTCACAGTTTCAAGACTAAAATAACTAGAAATATTCTTAGACATTTTGATATTGCACAAATATGTAGAATTTCAGTTACTTAATATAATGTTCTTTTAATTGTGAAATTGCACAAAAATTCCCTCACAACTCTCTTGGTGCATTCATTTCTCAAGATATTTATTTATTCTGGAGGCACCCAACCAAGAAATTCTCAGCTCTGTAGATGTTTATCCCCAAAGTCACCTTTGCAATCTTCCCATAAAACTAATGTAATAAAATTGTTTTCATATGCACCTTTTTATTGATAGAATAAATAAATATTTCTATTGATATAGTGAAAAACATAAAATCAAGTTTTTTATACAGGGACAATATAAATAAAAAGCAGATCAAAATTAATAGGCAGCGAGATGGAAACGAATCACAGTACTAGGAGTCAGTGCATCCACAGTTTCCACTCAGTGTAATGACCTTCAGCAACACACATCACTTCTCTGAAGTTATTTCCTCTTTTCTAATATGGAAAGGTTACCCTTGCTAATTTTAAGGTCTCCTCTAATGCTACATTCTATGAAGCTTTACATCGTTTTCTCACAATGCTTCATACTTTGTTGACACATCAGCAGGGAACTTCACACTTCATTGGAAACCCATTAAAACAATTACCATGTCATTAGTGAAGACTTTTAATTATGAGCTTAGTAACCTAAAGAATTCACTGTGATAGGCAAAATTAGCTCTGTGAGCATGTGCTACATTGGAATGCATTGTGTGGAGAGATGTCTTCCCTTTGGAGAATTTGAAGCTGTCATTCACAAAGCAGTCAGCATTGTTGATTAGGCATGACAGCGGAAAAGTCAGGAAACAGGGTAAAGACTGAGAACTTTTCAGATAGTTTCATGACTAAAAATCCCAGAAACCTGAATGAAAACTTGTTTCATTTGATCTCATTCAATGAGAGAATAACTGGTAACCACAAAAGGAGGGACATTCCAAAGATAATGAGGAGGAGAAAAGAAGACCTGTAGATGTGAATTCGTAGCTAAAGAAGACCAGAGTTGTGAGTATAATTCTGTTGAAATGGCAGATGTGACAAGAGCCCTATTCATAACTTTCTGCATGCTTGCCATGCTTTCATATTTTATGTGCTTTCACTATAGTAAATGTGGCCCTATACATAGCCCAAACCATTACTCAGGGAGTCCTCCTCTTCTTCCTCCACCTTCTCTCCCCCGTCATTTTCTACTTCTCCTCCTTTTTTCTTGTTTTCTTATGAAATAGTATATCCTATAGTGTTCCAAGTAAAAATCAAATATATAGTCTGGAAAAATGACTGCATATATCATATAATTAGTTTATGGCTGTGCTGAAAGTAACTGAGCTTTCCTTATCTCCTACCTTGCCATATATATTGACACCTTTTAGTTCTTTCCTTTTTAGGAACTCTCTCTGCCATCTACAACTTGAAAATTGAGATTACCCAGGATAGTATTCTCATGTTTTCTCATTCTTTTCACAATTTTTCTTACTGCTTTAATCAAACTGTTCAATTTCAAGGGAATCTACAAGCAAGTTCAATCAGAGACAAATGTTGGTTTTGTGAAACAGAAAGAAAGCATCCTGCAATAATTTTAATTATAGCCACAAGAGTTAAATTTTCTGTATCTTGGTTCCTATTTATATACTCTGGAAAATTTGTCACTGTGTTTATATTCTCTTAGCTTTTTGTTTTCTGTGTGAAATCAGAAATTCCTATATAATTGGTTCCAAGAAATATCTGGCACATAGTAAGTGCTCAATATATGTTAACAAATCCCAGTGTATCACAGAATATAAATACATGTTGGATTCAAGAGCTGGGAGCTAAGGACCTGGAAAACACCAGGATCTGAAGTAATTACACTTCTCCATCTCTCTTTATTTCTTCCTTATGCTCTATGATATCACCTCATTTTCATTATCCCTTTAAATGTTTCTGTCCTAGGAATCTGACCCCCTTCACTAGAATCAGTGTTTCCCCAGAACTAGTCAAATGCATCAGGAGACACATGTGGTAAAAAACATAGACAACTAGCTCTTACCCAGAATTTCACAAGACTGTGTTTAGCAGTACTCCTTACAAAAGGGGTGGGGAGAAGTTAAGCCTCATACGTATATTGAGTAATTTCCGTGAGGTGTATTCCAAAGTCTTTTTTATCTTATCCCAACTTTTCCCTTCTACACGATTCTCCTGGTTAGACCCTTCCCATTAATATCAAAGTAGTACTTACAAAACACAAATTAATCATACTTATTATTCCACTTAAAACCAATTATTCCAGTCTCTTATTTAGAAATAGACAACAAGCAATCAAGCTTTTAAAATGTCTTTGGAGGTTGGGTGTGGTGGTTCATGCCTGTAATCCCAGCACTTTGGGAGGCGGAGGTGGGTGGATCACGAGGTCAAGAGATCGAGACCATCCTGGCCAACATGATGAAATCCCTTCTCTACTAAAAAATACAAAAATTAGTCGGCCGTGGTAGCGCATGCCTGTAGCTCCAGCTACTTGGGAGGCTGGGGCAGGAGAATCGCTTGAACCTGGGAGGCGGAGGTTGCAGTGAGAGGAGATTGTACCACAGCACTCCAGCCTGGTGATAGAGCGAGACTCCGTCTCAAAAAATAGTCTTTGGAAATTTCAGTCCAGAGTAACTTCCCTGTGTCGTTTTCCATCATATTGTCATTACTGACCTCTTTAAAACACAAGTATTTGTAGATTTTTAAATGGAATCATAGCTTCTGATCTTTTGCGCATCTTTTCCAATTCCCAAAGATATCCATGCTTTCAAGTTCACCAAGGGAATACCATGCATTGTGTTTCATGCCTTTGAAACACAGTACATCACTTTCGGCTCCAATGGTCAGGAAGTTTCCCAACATTAAGGCAGGATTTGATGTGTATATTATAGAACATCGGTACCCAACAATTTTGGCTCCAGGGACCAGTTTTGTGGAAGACAATTTCTCCAGGAACCGGCAGAGCTGGGAGTGGGGGGCGGGACAGTTTCAGGGTAATTCAAGTGCATTACATTTATTGTCCACTTTATTTATATTATTATTACATAGTAATATATAATAAAATAATTATGCAACTCACCATAATGTAGAATCATGGGAGCCCTGAGCTTGTTTTCTTGTAACCAGACAGTCTCATCTACGGGTGACAGGAGACAATGATAGATCATCAGGCATTAGATTCTCATAAGAAGCACGCAACCTAGATCCCTTGCATACACATTTCACAATAGGGTTCATACTCCTGTGAAAATCTAATGCCACCTCTGATCTCTGGTCTAACAGCAGGTAGAGCTCAGGTGGTAATGTAAGCAATGGGGAGTGGCTATAAATACAGATAAAGCTTGGCTCACTCATCTCCTGTTGTGAGGCCTCATTCCTAGCAGGCCATGAACCCTTACTAATCTATGGCCCAGGGGTGGGGATCCCTGTTACAGAACACATAAAAATTAAAATACTTAGGAATCAACTAAATATATTTTTACATTATTTTATTTTTATGATGCTATAAAACAAATTGATTTATTCATGATATATTTTAACTGAGTTTCTTTAAGTCAGAAAACAATAAATAAATCTGTTTCTTTTGTTTTAAATTTTGATTTAATATTTTACAACATTTGAAATACAGCACTAAAAGCATAATACCTTCATTAGTTGAATAACATTCTTTGCAAATAAACTAATACAATGCATAGTGCAAGTTAACTTTAGTGAAAAAAAGAACAGATAAAGTGATTAAACTTCTACACAAGATCAATATGAGGAAAATATATAATAAAAAAGTTGAGAAATAATGAGATAGCACTATATTTTAATAATTCAAATGATAACAAAAGAAAATTTGCTCATAAAATGTAGAATATTTAGAAATCATAAGCAATTTCGGTGAATTCTTGTACTGCTAAGTATTGATTAATTTTAAAATTTAAAGTTAACAAGCATTAATTTTTCATCGTCTGTGTTTTCTGAATATTTTGCTTACAGAAATTCTATTAAAATGTCACAAAATTTTCTTGAAACTATGAGTTATTTATCAAATAGCTTGGCCTAATTTCTTTTGAATTATTGGTCAAGTTTATATATGCTTTTCTAAAGTTTACACAATTTACTTACTCTAAACAATTTTGTGGCCTATATGTTTTATAACACAGGCTTTTGAGCAGTCTAAGAAGACTCTTAGTTTATGTTTTCAAATGACCTTTAACAGCAAGTTAGGTTTCTTTTTTAAGTGCTCATAATCTTAAGAAGGCCCTATGGGGTAGAGTACATCTGTTTATCCTTGTACACATCTTGTATTTACACAGTTATTTGCAATTGATTCTTGAAATTATATTGAAAAGTATTGTTTTCAATGTATTTTTACTACTAAGGAAAATCAGGTAAATTGTTTTGGCAAGCTTTGGAAACACTAAATTCTATTTCTATTTAATTAACATTGATTGATTAAAATATTGTGGGTGTTTCTACTATTATTTGAAGGTCTTTAAAACAAATTAAGAGTGAAATATTATCAGAAAACCTTCTCCTATTTGGCTACCCTGTCCAGACAGCAGTAACATCTAGCCTTCTCACTAGTCTCCAGGTTTATTGGAATGCTTTACTGATTAACAGGTTGCTAAGCTGTGATTTAAGTGTTTCCTCAAAATTATAAAGTAAATTTTCTAATACAAAGCTTAAGATTTGCTATTTCTATATTCAAGTCAAAATCACCAGTCATCTTCCTCATTTTCACATTTGTTTCCTTTTTGTGTTAGGGATCTAAATTTCCACTTCCTCCTTCGAATGAGCTCTATTGAGTAGGTAACCTGCTATCGTTGAAGCTACTAAAATATTTTGAACACAGACTACGTGTCCAACAGATTAAATAAATATTGCATGAAATATATGCAACTGGAATATATAAATATATATAAATATTGCTGGAAATATATACATGTACATATGTATACACACAAACACAAACACACACACACACTGGTTTTATCTTAGAATACATTGTTCTCCACGTGAATATGAATTCATATTTTGTTCTGAACTTAATGCAGAGTTCTTCATCAAAATATTTAGTTTTGATGTTTAATTTCTGGAGTTGGGAATTCTTCTTTTGCTGTGTCTCTCAATAACCACCACTACACATTATTTCAAAAGGCTCAGGTAGAACACAGATTATCTAAAACAAGAAGGAGATTTTTTTGGTTTACAAGATTGAAACAAGAATTTCTCATCCTGGGCAGCCTAAGGCACCAAACTAGAAACAGGCATCAAAAAGAAATTAAAACTTTAAGAGAATACAGGGATTTTTTGATTTTTTTTTTTTTTTTGGTCAAAAATCAAAGGTGTTCTATGATCGGTCCCATGCAAAATTATGTGAATGATCATAAAACAGCCAAAGGACGAGGTGACTAGGGTAACATGCAAAGACAATTTGGAAAAATTTGGATGCTTGTTTAGTGAGATTAAGATAGCTTTTATGCATTTACCAAATTTACTGAAAAGCACGGCTGTCAAGTCGTGACTCTACTTGAACAACAGAACCTTATTTGAAAGTAATTTGTACATTTTCTCCATTTTCAACTTTAAATGTAACTGACTAGTGATGATAAAAGTAAACAATTATGACTATTGAATAATATATAGAGAATGAAAATAACATAATATTGGGAACATGAACTCTGGGGACAAAGATCTAGGTCTAGATTTCACCTTGACCACATACTAATTTAAGACAGGGAGGAAAGAGAGGGTGAAATGTATGTTTACTGTTGATATAGCTTGGATATTTGTCCCTTCCAAATATCATGAAATTTGATTCCCAATGTTGGAGGTAGAGCCTAGTGGGAGATGCTTGGGTCTTGGGGACAAGCAGATCCTTCATGGTCAGCTTGGTTCTCTCCTTGCAATAGCGAGTGAGTTCTAGCTTTACTTGTCTCCATGAGAGCTGATTGTTAAGAAGACTCTGGCACCTCCTGCCCACTCTCTCTGGCTTAAGCTCAAGCCATGTGATCTCTGCATGTCAACTCCCCTTTGCCTTTCACTAGGACTTAAAGCAGCTTAATGCCCTCATCAGAACTTCACTGGATGCTGTTGCCATGCTTTCTGTGTAGTCCACAGAACTGAAAGCCAAAGAAACTTCTTTTCTTTGTATATTACCAAGCCTCACAAATTCCTTTATAGCAACAACAACAAAAAGACAGGTGGCTAGAACATAGACAATAACAGATGGTTTTACACTATAATACAATAGTAGTTTCATCACATTTTGGTCATTTGGTGTCAGTAATCATGAGAAACTCAAATTCCAATATAAAATAGAATGCTACAAACATATCCATTGTAAAATTGTCATCATTAAAAATGGAAGAACAAAAGCAAAATTCCCAACACAAAAATCCACTTTTATCACTAAATTTTAATATCTCCATATTTGGTCATAAGCATTCAACAAGTCTCCAGAAAGTTCCAAACTTTTCCACATCTTCCTATCTTCTTCTGAGCCCTCCAATCTCTTCCAACCTCTGCCTGTTACCCAGTCACTTTCACATTTTCAAGTATTTTTATAGCAGTACCTCACATAACTGGTACCAATTTTCTGTATTAGTCCGTTCTCACACTGCTATAAAGAATTGCCCAAGACAGAGTAAGTTATAAAGAAAAGAGGTTTAATTGACTCACAGTTCTGCATGACTGGGGAGGTCTCAGGAAAGTTACAATCAAGGCGGAAGAGAAGCAAACTTCTTCTTCACAAGGTGACAGGGGAAAGAGAGAGTGTGATGGGGGGAACTGTCACACACTTTTAAAACCATCAGATCTCATGAATACTCAGTCATTACCATGATAACAGCATGGGGGAAACCACTCCCATGATTCAATAACCTCCCACCAGATCTAGCCCTTGACATATGGGGATTACAGTTCGAGATGAGGTGGATGGGGGAACAAAGTCAAACCATATCACCATTGAACATGCAAGGAAAACTATTCATTGCAATTCAAAATGTGTGTGTGTGTGTGTGTGTGTGTGTGTGTCTACATATGAGAAGAATAGGATATAAAAATATTGATGCTAATGGATAGGCTTCCATTGTCCTTTCCCTCTTACATCTGTTCCAGATATGTGAAGAAACATGTATCCATAATTTAATTTAAAAGTCACTAAACAGCAAGTGTTTTTCTTTAAGACAAAGATATAGTAAGAGGAATAAGTCATTGTATTATTGATTATATTTTTGAAGGTAACACAGATGTTCTTTGAATATAGTTGGTAATCCTTTATATTAATTAATAACATTACTATATACTGTTAAAAATTACTTCCATAAATTCCCTCTTCTTTAATTTTTGAAAATTCCTTCTTCTCTTTTCTGAAGTATCACCCATTTTTAATTACATAGATATGAAAATGTTCAAAGAGAATTCATTTATTTGGCATTATTACTATTATTTTTGTCTTTTCTTTTTTTTGTCCTCCTTTCCCCCCTCTTTCTCTTCCTCTCCCTCTTGCTTTTCCTTTTAGCCTTCCTACTAATCTCATGGTTATCTGGCATATTCAGTTGCCTCAACATCCTACCTAATGTTTCTAAGGCACAATAAAATCACCAAATTTTCATAATTATTATTTCTTAATTCGTTTTTTCTTAAATAACATGCTTTTGTATGTTAAAAACTAAAATAATTAATTCATTTAACCTGGTGCTATAGCCATGATAGGATCTTTTTCTTTACATACGAATTATATTTACTTGCTATGGCTTGTTTTGTTCTTTGAGTCTTTAATACAGCCGCAGTGCTCCCATCAGAGAGTGTTCTATAGTTCTCACCTATATGAAAACTCTGTACATTTCAGGTTTTTGTCAATATGACGCACAAGTAGGATGTCACTTTTGCTCCAACTGTCAACCTTCTAGCTAAGACGTGATTATAATTTCATAAAGTGGATTTTTAAACAGAAATTCATAGGTTAAATAAAACTATGAAGAAAAAGAAAAAAGCAGAAGAAAGAAAAAATACATATATCAGGAAGACCCATGGTGCATCATTTTTTCCAATGTGATTTCCAGCATTTATATTTCAAAAATCTGCATTGGTAGGAATGAATCATGATCAATGTACGTTATTATTAGAGCATTTGTTGCTCTGACCTTGTAAAATTTTTATGTGTATACATATTTAATCTTTTCTCTCTACTTAACTAGATTTGTAAAGTCCTTTGGGATAGGCCATCTTTGGTTTATTTTTTGTGTTCAATGAATACTAGTTGATACAGTTTGGATGCTCCCTCCAAATCTCATGTTGACATGTAATTTCCAGTGTTGGAGGCAGGACCTCTTGGGAGGTGATTGGATCATGCCGATGGATTTCTCATGAAAGATTTAGCACCATCCCCTTGGTGCTGTTTTCACCATAGTGAGTAAGTTCCCTCAAGATCTGGTTGTTTAAAAGTGTGTGGCAACTTCCCTCTGGCTTTCTCTTGCTCCTGGTCTCACCATGAGTTGTGCCTAATCCTGCTTGGCTTTCCTTATCAGTAAACACCTCTGTGAGGCCTCCCCAGGAGCCAAGTAGATGCCAGCAGTATACTTGTAAAGCCTGCAGGATTGTGAGCCAATTAAACCTCTTTTCTTTATAAATTACCCAGCCTTAGGTATTTCTTTATTGCAATACAAAGAAGAGCCTTACATGGACTTTATATGTAGTGGTTTATAGCATGATTAGATGTATGTGAGCCAGAAATTTAACTATAAATAATCTAAATTTCATCAGTGAGAGATATTGACAATAGTAAAATTTGTTTGCATTACATAGGCATCTGTACAATTGCAGAAAGCCTCGTTTACTAGAAATTTAATATTTGATATGATTTGCTTAACTTCTCTGGTCTCAGTTTTCTCATCTGATAGAGTTTATTTTAACCATAGTATGTGGGTGGATGAGAATAAAATACAAGTAAAGTAATTGGCACATTGCTTAGTACACAGTAGATACCAAATAAATCATTTGCAACATCTGTTTGTTTTGAACCACGCCTGTTTTCATTTCTTTAGTATTTTAAAAGTATATTGTTTTATAACTTAATATAACCAACTTTTAAAAAGGGAAGTAAATAAAGTTGTTTTTAAAAGTTGTGCTGCCGAATGATTTTTCCCCCAATGGATTTGGTTGCAAATAAGACGCCACTCATTGTTCAATTCCCACCTATTAGTGAGAACATGCGGTGTTTGGTTTTCTGTTCTTGCGATAGTTTGCTGAGAATGAGTTAATGGGTGCAGCACACCAACATGGCACATGTACACATATGTAACAAACCTGCACATTGTGCACATGTACCCTAGAACAGAAAGTAAATAAAAAAATTTTTAAAAAGATGCTACTCATTGTACATCACATGACTAGTAGTGTCACATCAGTGTTACAATTATTTTCAACAAATATGGCAAATAAACATTAGAATACACTGTGTTCTCTTTCACAATCCTGGTTAGGCCATATGAGTTATGAGAGATGGTACTGTCAAGAAAAAAAGTGGGGTTTTGTACTCAAGAGACATTTGAGTTCAAATCCCAGACACACCAATAACTAGTTGCATGACTTGAGACAAGCCATTTACCTCTCAGTGACAGTTTAAAACTTCATAAAATGGGGTTAATAACAACACTAGTATAACATAGGTGGAAACATACAAAATATATTGGAGACAAAAGGCTTAGTAAAAATGTTTTATTTTGAGTGAAAATAATAAACTGAGCTTACATAATCAGCATCACCAGTATTGTCAATGCTTTCTCCTTACCACAACAAGTCAGCATACCTCAAACTCCTTCTATTTTCATTCCTTATTCTAAAATATCACAGCTTCTTCAATTTAGAACTTCAGAGAGTATTTGTAACCATATGTGAGGACTATAAATGGATGATGTTCACCTTTTTTCTTCAGAGAGTTTAACAAAGAAACTCACATATAACGATGCCCTCTTAATTCTATAAGCGTGAAAGATATCCTTTTAATTAGAAATTTTAAGTTCACAAAAATGTCTGTTTTTCTCATAAAATATAATGACTCTGGCCTACTGAGTTGCCAAAAATATTAATCTAGAAGTAAACCCAAACATTAACTAACATATTTGGTCTAAAAATAATACTCATATTCAAGATCTGTGATTCAGCAGGTTTTCTAACGTTATGATTCTTTAAAGTTAGTTAAAATAGCAATAATTAATATAAAATGATTGAGGCCATAATTTAGGAGACTTGGATTTACATTTTCATTCTGCCAGGAGTGAGCTATAACCTATAGTGTTATTATCCCTCTAAATATTGTTCAATACATATATTGCACCAGGCACACTAGGAATATCTTCTGTTTTGCTTAATATCCTCAAGTTTTTATGGGATATGACAATTTGTGAAATAAATAAGCATTTACAATATAGTGTATTATAGTGAAGGAAAAATTAAATAAGAGAAGCCATGTAAAATCATAAAATATCATGTAATGTAAATTTTATATGATGAATTTCATACTATATGCATTCATATGAGATTATATGGTAAAATTGACCATTTTATTTCAGGTATTGACTGTGCAGTTTATCCTTTGATCTATAATTGAATTTTTTATTCAAGTAGAATTTAATATATTTACCTATTTGAATTATATGGTCTCTTTATGTGACAAGTATTGAGTTATCAGCTGGAGTAGCATATGTGCTGAATGTTTGTTTTGTTTGCATGTAAGCATTTTTCAATATTTGTTTGACTTTAAGTCACACCTCAAAATCCAGGTTGAGTGTTATTCTGTTTATTCTCAACATTATTTGATGTACAGTGAAAGAAAGTATACACTGCTTCCTAAACATGCCTGAATGTCTGTCAATGATGACAAATCATATGTTGATATGCTAAATATTATATCATAATTTAAATTATTGCCTAACATTCCAGAAAATATTGTGAAATCAACTAATTTCCTTGTATAAAAGCAATTTCAAAATTTGTACATACACACGTAGACCTACAGTATATTTATAGCAAAAATTGAATAACTATGGAAAAAATGTTTTAAGAAAGATGATAGGATTTTTGTTTGAAACTTTGAAAACTGAGGATAGCACAGCTTTTTGTTGCTCTATATACAAGCCTTTTTATGTATTTACATCATTTAAAAATTCATACAATTCACTTGTTCTTTCTCTCTAAAATTATAAACTAATATTATCAAAACCAAATCTATTTTTATAACACACTGGCTCCCTAAACAAAATGAACTAAATATAAGGAATTTGCTGCCTGAATAAAATTTTTAAAATTTCATAGGTAAATTAAACATATTCCTTGGCTTTTGGAATATTTAATAACTCCCATTACTTAGAGAACATTAACTTAGTTGATCCTCATATATAAACTGTTAGTATAAATTTGTGGATGTATAAATGTTGAGCATTATGGTTTTTTAACACATGGAAAAACTGATGCAAAAATTATGTAAACACATGTACTATATTTGATATTTATTTCACTGTGAAGTAATGACCTCTGTAATTTTTATTACCATGTTGACTTGATGATCATTTCTCTCTCTCTCACATGCACACACACACACACATTATACACCTAAGTGCTCCATTTGTATTTGTCCTCATCTTCCTTATTCCTTGTTTTTCCCTGATCTGGCCCAGGTGTTGGTCTCTACGGAAGCAGAAGGATATCAGAAATATCACAGCTTGAAAATGCATCCTGTTCATTCAAGGGCATTAATAAACCACTGTATTTTGGGGTGTAAATTCCTATTCTTTCTACCATCCTGTAGTTACACAAAAGCTCATCAGAATTTTACATGGATAATTAGAAAGTTTAAAAAATATCGAAAAGGAAAGTAATATGAAGGAAAATAGAAATGAATAAAGGAAAAGAGAATGAAAAGGCAAAAGAGAGTGGAGGAAGAGAGATTTTAGGCAAACATGCATATAAGTGTCACTGCACTGAAACCTTTGCTCCTCTCTGTTATTAATTACATACTAGAAACTGACTATTGAAAATAGTTATCAATTCACTATCCCCAGCTTATTATATTGTATCTCCTATGATCAGGCCCTTCTCAGGCATTGCATCAAGATTCTACAGTCACAGAGATATTTTCAACTGTCCACTGCCCTCAAGAAACTCACTGTATATTAGGTTTGCATTCACGTGGACCTGTAATAGCAAGGTGAAGGATGTCAGAAATGCTAGAAGGATAAAATAAACTGAGACTTTTATTTAACTCAGAATGTTATGAGATTTATGTTTGTGGGAAGAGATACTGAAGTTGGAATTCAAAGGATGACAGGATTTGTACCAACAGGAAGGGCAAATTGAACAACTTAAACAAAAACAATAGAAGTTAAATAAGCTTAGGGCATGTAACATTAAAGGCAAAGTAAAATAAACACACAACAACATAAATTGCTTGGAGGAGAGTAACAAAGGATAAATCCAGAGTAGATTACATAAAAATTTTGCTAATGTTGGCTCTCTTGCCATGTATCTTGTTTGAAGGTGTCTTTTATATTGCAGGAGTTCAATAAGTATTTTTAGTTTAGTTGCTTGAAGTACATTTATCTAGTTTACAGACTATATTCTGTATTTTTATACTTCTAGAGATTTTATTATACAAAAAATGTGGGTTATATATTTTGTGTTCTTAGAATTTTTTCCATATCCAACCTTTGCAAAGATTGATGGTTTTCTTGGCTTTGCATGTATCACTGCACATTCTTAGAAGTGCTTTGCATGTCTTTTGTGACTTGCACACAATTTTGAGCTGCCTATTAATAGGATGCATCATGCATATTACCCTGCATGCCATAATTATTTTGTGCTTTCTATATGTTTCTTTGCCCTATGTTTTTATAGTTGATTGTATCCAGTGTGTTTACAATACTTAATTTTTAGCTCTTAATTACAAAGTGGAAATATCTGGAAATTAAATTAGCACTTATTGAGCACTTACTATGGCCTAAGTGTTATACTATATGCTTTATGTTTGTTATCTAAATTATCCTATTAAATAATAATTGCAAAAACAGCCAGAAAAGTAAGTCCTTTGTACCAAATCAAGAGGCTATGAGTGGTTATGTTTAGACCAGAGCAAATTTTGTCAGAATCGAGGCAATTTTCCTATACCTTCTTTACTTTCTAATAAAAGGATCCTAAAGTTAGAACTGGAAATACACAGAGAATGTCAGGTAGAGGGTATTCAAGAGAATACCTCTACTGAATCTCCCAGGATTGGTCGTTTTAGAAGAGGAAGTGGTTACTTAAGCTAATCACTAAAATCTAGTAACAATTAAGAGACAAAATAGAACAAATGCCCCCCCCAAATTATTAGTAACTGTCCAATAAAGATGAAGCTGTTTAGGAACCCAGTGATTCTTTAACACATTTGAGCTGATAATATAATTTCTGCATTATGGAAGATGTTTCACTAAGGGTTAGAATGGTGAGAGAGTAGTACAGTAAAACAAGGTACAGATGTATTTCATATCTTGCAATATTTTAAAGTACAAGTTTCAGTTGAAAATTATTTTGTAATATATTAAACCCAAATTTGATTCTATATTATAGGTATGGTTAAAAGAGATATAAAAGAACAAGATTGCCAAGTTCAGAAGAGAGGAAAAATCCTGGAAATCCTTGAAAATGATGTCAGAAATACATATTTTAGAAGATCTGGCAAATGTACAAGAAAAATAAGAGTTGTATATAATGCTAGTATGCATGAAATGTGGAAAAATAATCTTATTATTGTAATTGTTTTTGTGTATTGATATTTACATCCATCAATAATTGACTCAATTATAAAAACATTTGAGTGGCATTGATTATTAAATTATAGAACACTGAATACTTTGAAATTTTATTTTAAGAATGAAAAAGATAAATTATAATTATTAGTTTGCTTTCATTGCTCATTCCAATTCCCAATTTGCTGAGAATTAAGAAAAACAATATTATTTTGAAAAAATATGAAACGTGTGCGTGAAAAAGAGAATGAATAAATGAAGTTTCCTCCAAAATCATAGCAGATATTTTAACAAAACCACATTACCCTAATAAATACTTCAACTACTTTAAAAGTAAACAACACTTAAATAATTGGTTTAAAAAATTCAAATCGATTATAAGATTTCATCATTGTGCAGTTCATATTTGTAAAGAATTTTCAAAATTATGAAAAAATGAGCAAATTCATTACAAGACTAGATGCCAGATATATATGTGACATGTTTAAAATACAGCCTATGAAGAATTTTATGGAAAGTAGCTATATGAAACTAAATGGAAGCAATAATGAAAGTTATAATAGAAGAAAACTTTCCATAAAAATTAATAATATTCCAAAATGTGTAGTATAAAGGTATTCAATAAACAACTTATAGACAAGCTGTACCTAAATGAATCATGTTAAATAAAAATAAAAATAATTTTTACAGGTAGTATCCAGGGAACAGAGGGGAGGAGAGGAAAAAATGTCTTCGAAAGAGGCAAAATCCAAATGGACTCAGATTTCTCTTTTTTAAATTACCTGACACTAATGGAGAAACTTTTGCAGGTTTTGGAGGGTTATTGAATAATTCTCTACCAAGAGATTAACGAAAATGACAACAACAACAGCTGTGTTACTTTTTTGGAAAACGATGATAATAATACATTAGAAAAATAATCATTGTAATCTCCAGTCGATTATTTGTCTTCTTTATGAGGGATATATAATTAAATCTTCAAAACAATCCTGTGAGTTGGATGAACATTAGTTTTATCATTTGTAGATAAAAAAACTGATTTTCAGACAGATCAATTGCCTGTTATTACACTAATGGTATGATTCAATTCCAGCATTATTGTAATAAAAATGAAGTATCTCTTCTGATGGAAAAGCAGTAGAAAATATTATCCAATATAAACGGCTTCATAACATGTTTTGTCTATTTACCCTCTACAAATGATTATTTGAAAACATACCATTCTGCAAAGACATGAATAACAATTGAGAAACTCACGCATGAACAAGTTTAAGAAAAAAAAGTGAAGTTATGGTTCAAAGAAGTAGCCATCCTACAGAGGAGTGAAAAATGCATCGGTCATAGTAATCTGATATAAATGTCTGAGACCTGCTCTGCAAAGTTTCACCAATTATTTAAAATCTGATTATAGTAATATGAGCCTATTAATAACCCCTACACTACATACCGTAATAAATAAAGGAAAACACATTGTGTAAAACTCTTAGAACAAGGAAAGGTATGTTGTAAGCCTAAATAAATCCAAGCTTTTGCTATTGTTATGAAGTCTTGAAAATGGTTACATAAAGAGACAAGGCCAGGCAGGTTCTGTAAACAGTACTACAAAATTGTCAACTGAAATTATTTAAAAACTTTCAATTATTAAATTAGCAAACGTCAACTGAAACTACTGAAAGAGTTATAACATGTAACTTAAAATCATTATTAGTCAAGTTTGGAAAATCCCTTTTAAAGAATTTTTAAATAAAACATTATAATATTCTTCAAATTATTTTCTTTATATAGTCTTTTAGTAACTTAAGTAATTACAATATAATTATTTTTATACTGATGGTTTAAATTGTGTAATAAGAAAAATAAAATATTCAACTAAATGAAAATTGTTTATAAGGGAGATTTTGGGGTCACTCTGCAGTGCTAGTTGCAATATAGATTCATAAATGAAAAGGTAATAATGTACATTAAGAAAAAATAATACCAAAACAAAACAATTGTGTTATCTTGAGGTGACTTGAGTAATAGTCACAAAGTCAGTTTTTGAAGAGCTCCAGCTGTGTTGATGCTCAGATCTCTTGAGAGAAAACCTAAATTGTGAGTATATCTAAAAACATATACTCACAATTTTAAATTTGTATGTTCAAATAAAAGCTATGTGTAAGATTGGGTCAGTTATCTGTACTACATCTTAATGAAAAGGTAGTCAAATACACAGAACCACACTACAGAATGTTTTAGAAAAAATAAATATACCACAAATTCACAGAAAGTAATAGTGTATACATATTATGTCATGAATTTAGAGAAAGCAGATAAATATGGATTTTTTAAAAAAGCAAAATGTTGCATTTAAGTATCAGAATGATAATCAAATATTAAATAAATACATATCAAATTTAAGGAATACATTAAAATGTAAAAGAATAGAAATACAAATATAAATAACCATTTAAAATAACATCCTAACTAACTAATAATTAAGAAAAGAAAAATAAAACAATATACCAACTTTCCATGGATCAAATAAAAAATATTTTAATATAATTTTCAGCTCCAGGAAAGATATGATGAGGCATAATATGACACAATCCAAATTGTTATCAAGTCAACATCAAGTCTAACCAAAAATATAATTTTAAATTAGAAATGTATTTTTCTTTTTGTCTATACATACATCTTTGCATCTGGGTTTTTTGACATAAGAACTTGAGGGGAAATATAGAACTAAATTCTGCTAACAGAAATATGGTAAGTAAAATATAACGTATTCCTATGAAAGGCCACTGCATAGCCACTGGCAATTACATTTTTAGAACAGTGTTGTGACAGGAGACACACTTGTGTTGGAAAGCTAAATGCACAACCTGAAATGTAATGATTCCTCAAGAGAGAGATATTAAGTATAATGTTTACTCTCTCGTCTCTGTATTTTTTTTTCTCAATTCTTTAGGATTTTCAGGGTTCAATTCAGGCTTTCACATTACATTTAATTATGTTTCCTTAGTCTTCATTAGCCCTTTTGTCTCCATCACCTTGACACTCTTAGAGAGTACCGGCCAGTTATTTTGTGTAATTTCCTCAATCTGGTCTTGTGTGGTATTTCCTCAAGATTAAATTCACATTTTCAGCAAGAACCGCACAAAAATGTATTTCTCCGTGCATCACATCAAGAGTCGTATATGTTACAGTTCCACGAGAAACTCGAAAGGCACCACCTTTACCAAGTCATCTTCTCTTTTTGAAAGACCATTTAAAGGCAGCTAAATGGTGCTAGTGTCTTACTTATATTTTCTGAAACTATAATTTTTTAAACGGTTTTATCCCCGATTCCATTTGACTTTTTTGTACGTGCGACTCATAGTTTAATTTGCCATTATGTACACCCAGCATTAGTCTAACTTCATAGTTCTCTTCCAAGAACCATATTTCAGGAATCACATAACCATATTTTATACTTAATGACTCTTTTAACTTTCCAGTATACCTATTATTTTGTAAGCTCCTGAACACAGACATAGATATCACCTAGCTTTTGAATTCTTCCTGAAAATTACTTGTGTGTGGTTGGTACTGATTAAATGGTAATGACTGCTGAATGACTACCTGACTCACAAATTAAAAGTGGAAATATCATCTTTAGGGTCCAATGAGGATTTCTCATTTTTCCAAATAGCCCACAAAAATATCTCTATAGGTTTCCAAGGCAAAAAGCAAAGATTGTATAAGGCAGCAATTCTGATTTTTTCTTACATAATTTAGAAAACAAAAAGACTTGGTGTTTCATTATACTTTTACACTGCCACTTCATACCTTTCCATCACTGTTATTTTCTAAAACACATTTTGTAAAACAAAGTTTTTAAACCGTTATCAACAAAATAAGAAATAGGAATAAAATCAGCCAAGTCAAATCAGTACGATACAGTATTTTTGTTTCCTTATACTATCACACTTATTTTCATTTAACATCTGTTCAATGACATCTCAGGCTATATTTTGGGATGTGTGACAATTTTTTTTTTCACAAATTCTTTACTCACAACTCAGGATGTTCCCATTAATTGTGATTTGTAAAGGAAACATTTAACTCAAGGCAGATGCTGAGCAGCATGAGTATGGAACTATGGCAGGTACGAAATGACACATGGAATTCGCAAGTGGGCACGGATGGCCAGATGGTATTGGCATCTGAGAGATTTATTACACTAAGTTGGCAATAAAACATGTGTGATCACTAATTTAACATACAAAACTGGTCCAGAAAATGTTTATGTTAAACAAATTTCCTCTCTAAATATCAGGTGCAACATATTTTATTATGTTTCATTTCTGTTTTGAGAGATCCAAATATTGAAACTTGAATCCTTTCTTTTCAGCAAGAGTCCCATTCATTTAGGGCAAGTCGTGTCTATATAAGCAACTTTAAGAAAATAGATGCACAATTCTCCATATATTGTAGGCAAGTGAAATGAAAGAATAGGGATATGATTTTCCTTGGTTTATCAATTATTACCTTGGTCTTATACTTAACTGTGGTTGGCTAGGCCCTCTGTTTTTGACATATAAATCTTGGCTACAATGTCAAAAATTCCATTTAGGGAAATGTAAAGTTCTTTTGAGATTTTCAGAAGAATTTTCGTACTGTTTATTAAATCGTTATTTAGAAAACCAAAGCATGTGACAATGTTCAAATATAATTGAATTGCAAGAGTTTTCCTGGAATGCCTTTTCTCTTTTCTGACTCCTAGTTAGCTACCACTCTTTTATTAAGCTTCACCTCAAGGGCTATCACATACATGAAGACTTTCTAATTTTCTCCACTATCATTGGATGCTCACTTATTAGACAGAGTTCTCTGGCATCCAACTAATACCTGTTATAGAGCTCCTCTCAAACTACCAGAGGGAAACACTGGAGCTTACCTGATAGCATTTTGTGTTAGATGTAACTGGTTTCTAAGGTGTGCAACTATGAGAAAGATATCTTATCATTCAATTTCTTATTTTGTAAAGCAGGGATAATAATACCAATTCTATAGAAGGTTTAATTTAAACAATTTCATTAGATAATATACATACAAAATCTAGCAAAATGTGTAGAACATAATAAATAGTATCTCTTATAGCTGTTGATATATGTCAACAGTCTGTCAGATTCCGAACATTTTTGATTGCAGACAATGAATTCATCTCTATACTACTGAACCTGCTGCATGCGTCTTGGAACACACCATATGCATGCACACATATATCTGTGAGAGTGTGTATGTGTGTATTTAGATTGAATAGAAGAATTTTAAAAATACACAGAAAATAAGCAATTTCAGCTAACATGTAAAAGAGACTCCTGATTTCTGTTCTGAGGCTTCTTTTCAAACCAGCATTTATCAAATAACTGAATTTAAGGGCAGGATCATGGCCAAATGATATATTATCCAGTATCAAGTACCCTACATTAATCTGTGGAGTTAGCTATGAAGACCAGAACTAGCTTTATCTTTATTTACTAAAGCAAACATACTAAGATCTAGATCAAGAATCAAGCAACCATTGACACAAAAAGGAGTAGACGCAATTATCTACAAAAATTATAATGGGACCATTTAAAAAAGTAGACTTCTATTTCATTAAATTGTTGTACTGTCAAATAAGATTGTAGTTATTTTCATATACAACCACACTCCAACTATAAACTATAAGAGTGTAGGTTTCATGGTCCAGAAATTCTATCAGAGATGAATATATCTCAGTTTTCTGTAATACATAGCACTAAGGTGATAATACTGCAGTGATGAAAAAGATGAAATAAATCATTCAGTATGGCTAATTCTAGTTATTAATACGGGAATTTTTTTTCACCTAGCACCTAGCTGAAAATGTAAATTTTTAATCTACAATGAAAGTGTTTATTCTGTAGAACATCTGAATGTTCTGAAACATCTGAACTGTTTTCAGTTTTTATCCCAAAGTATCCCAGCATTCAAAAATAGATTGTAGGTGTCTGTATAGAGGTAAAATATTTTCATGCAAAACTTGAATTTAGTAACTATGTGTAACAGTATTTGAGAAATAAAAGTAGTTTTACTTTTATTTTTGATAAAATATATTTCTTTAAAAGTACTACAAACTTTGAAAAATGCTTATAATACAGGTAAAGGCCTATGATATTACGTAAAATGAAAAATTCACAATATAAATCAGTTTATGTGAAGTATGATCAAAAAATGAAAAAATGTGCAAAAACCACCGATATTTAATGATTGCTTATGCAATTCTAGACTATGGTTTAAGTGTCTTGTATAGATAATTTTGTTTGATTTTCAAAGGAAACTAATGATATGAGTATTATTATTATTATCATCACCATTTTACAGAGGAAAAACCCAAGTCATGGAGTGGTTAAACAATTTACCTGGTATCATGCAACAGGATTCAAGAGTAAAATACAGTTCTTATTAGAGTCCAAACACGTTGCCACTATGTGTCAGAAAAAGAAAATTGGGAAAGTATACTAAAATGTTAAGAGTTATCTTCATCTGATATTTTCAGGTAAAATATTTCAGCAAATTTTTTATGATGGACATGAATTATTGTCATCCTAAAAATAACTCTTATTTTAATAATGTCACCCACACAATTTAAAAATTAAGTAGACTGCCAAAATGACCAATAAAATCTATTTCTGTAAGTTGCTTCTAACAGATGAGATGGAACACTGTTAAGATTGAGAAACATACTAAGTTTAAAATAGGAAACTTTATTCTCGTAGCTATACTGACTTGTTTTGGGACTCTAAATGATTAAAGGTAGCTCATGACTCTGCAAAAGTTACTTTGTTCTTTTGGTTCTAAGTCTAGAACAAAGTTGATAATATCTTGTCAAAGAAATGAAGAAATTAGAGATTAAATACCATCTAATGAATCCTTTTGTGGTCCTAGGAATGTGTACCACACTATCAATGGATACTATAATTGCATAATGTTCTCTGTCAGCTGAAATTCCTTGTTTGTCTCCAGGAGATGCCACTCCATTTATATTAGTCAGTAATTATCATTCTTATGAGTGCCTAAATCACTAACAAACTTGTTTATAATATTTGACTTCTAATGATACAATTAGACCGGGTTTAAGACTTCCTCTTAATGTATTAATGTCTTAATAATTTGCCTGGAATGGCCAAGAAGTTCCACATACGATAGGTGGGGAAATACAGGCAAAAAAAAAAAAAAAAGAGAGAGAGAGAGAGAGGCTGTGTTTGTTTCCATGTATAATTGTTCTCTGCTGAGGAAATGGTTATGTAAAATAACTATTGCAATACAATAATGTATTTTTGAAATACAGGAAAAACAAGGCATAAGAGAGCAGTGCCTGAAGTAGAGTTAAAATGGGCCTAGGAAAGTCTAGGGCAGCATGAGAACTAAAATTTGAGAGACAGTCAACCAGATGAACACTCACAGGAAGAACTTCCAGGCAGGAATAACTACAAATGCAAAGCTTTGAGAAATGAGAAAGCATAGCATGATGGTTAATAGTGAGTGTCAACTTGATTGGATTGAAGGATTCAAAGTATTGTTCCTAGGTGTGTCTATGAGGGTGTTGTCCCAGGAGATTAACATTTGAGTCTGTGAACTGGGAGAGGCAGATTCACCCTCAATCTGGGTGGGCATCATCTAATCAGCTGCCAACATGGCTGGAATAAAGCAGACAGAAGAAGTTGGAAGAGGCTGACTTGCCAAATCTTCTGGCCTTCATCTTTCTCCAGTGCTGGATGTTTCCTGCCCTCAAACATAGGACTCCAAGTTCTTCAGCTTTTGGACTCTTGGACTTACACCAGTGGTTTGCCAGGGACTCTGGGGCCTTCAACCACAGACTGAAGGCTGCAATGTCGGCTTCCCTACTTTTGAGGGTTTGAGACTCAGATGGGCTTCCTTGCTCTTCAACTTGTGGGACTTCACCTTGTGATCATGTGAGTCAATTGTCCTAATAACCTCTCCTTTATATATACATCTATCCTATTATTTCTGTGCCTCTAGAGAATCCTGACTAATGTGCACAGCTCAAAGACATACAACTACTGTTGATGTATACGGAGTGATGGAGCAAGCCGAGATGAGTCTGGAGGAGTATTCACAACGCAGATGAAGAATAATGTTGTATCTCATGCATAGAAGTTTAAAATGTATTTTTAAGACTGTGGGGGCTGGGCATGTGGCTCACGCTGTAATCCCAGCACTTTGGGAGGCTAAGGTGAGTGGATCACAAGGTCAGGAGTTCAAGCTCAGCCTGGCCAATATGGTGAAACCCTGTCTCTACTAAAAAAAAATTATAAAAATTAGCTGGGTGTGGAGGCACGTGCCTGTAGTTTCAGCTACTTGGGAGGCTGAGGCAGGAGAATTGCTTGAACCTGGAGGTGGAGGTATCAGTGAGCCAAGGATCGTGCCACTTACTCCAGCATGGGCTACAGAGGGAGACTATCTCAAAAAAAAAGAAAAAAAGAAAGAAAAGAAAAAGAAAAGACTTTGGGGACAAATGAAGACTATTGATCAAGGCAGTGAAAAAGAAGATATATATGGCAGGAAGATGATGATGGTGGCAAACTATAGACTATAAAGGAGCTGGTGGGACAAAACAAAAAACATTATTACTATTTTCCAAAGAAGATAATAAATTATTTGGACTAAGCTAATGTCAAAGATCAGGCAAGGGAGGGAGGATATTTTTGCATGTGTGATATTCTAAATCTATAGTTGCAGGATTTAGATATTAATTTAAATTCAGTGGAAAGAAGGTTGGGGAAATAAGATAAGACTTCATTGTTTAATAAATTTTGACAAACCTAACAGAAGGATGATGAATCCACAGACTCTGAGGAGTGGGAAGCTGTTTATATAGAGCTAAATAAAGGAAGGTGAGTGAATTTGGGTATAAAATAACACTAAGCTCAATGTTGGATCTATTATAATACACGGGCTCTTAAAATATCCAGCTAGAGTCTGCTGGTGGGTATTTGGAAGTATAGATCTGAAGATAAGTTTGATGTGTCCATGTAGGCGTGAGTGTCATTTTCACAAAAGTGATAGTAGAAATGTTGGGGCCTGAGTAAAATAAGCCACGAAGAATGTTAAAGTGAAAACAAAACAAAACAAAGAAACAAACAAAAAATAAACAAGGGCTAAAGAAAAAAAGCTTTGGAAATACCACTTTTATGAAATGGCCAAGAAAAACGTAGCAGAATGAAGAGCAACAACTGAGAGGCAGAAAGAGAAGCAGAGAATAGTATCACAGAAATTAAGAACAGAAGTTGTTTAAGGAAGATATTAAATATGGAAGAGAGAAACAAATTAAGATAAAGACTGAAATAAATCCATTGTATTTATAAAGAATGGCAGAAGCCGTTTGTGAAATGGAGACCTTGGAAACTAAACTTCAGTGGGTGGCAAAGTGAAAGAAGGGTATCATATATAACTATTATATGTATACAATCCTTTGCAAAAATTTTGAATGAAAGGAAGCTGAGGAACAATTAACTAACTAGAAGTCAATGCCAGGCCTAGGGAAGGTCTCTTTGTATTGAAACAATATACTCAATACTCATTTGTGACCAGACAGTTTGTACTTAATAAACTTAATATTGAAACAATGCAAATATTCAATGTAAGGTCCATATTTTAAGTTCCCAATTAACCTAATAAAGTGTTTTAAACTCTTCTCTTATCCAAATAAGAATCTGACCAATGCTATGTATTGTAGTTTGTTTAATCTAGAAGAGTTTACTACGCTGATTTTTTAAAAAAAATATTTTAATAGCTTTACTCTATTTTTAAAATTCCAAGTCATTTGTTTTGCATAATATCCTTTGATTTTGGCTTGCCTGATTGTTTCCTCATGATTAGATTCAGGTTATTTTTCTTATTCTTCTTTGTTTTTACAGGAATATCACATAGGTGGTATTCTGTTATTCTCGAGGTATCACATTTTAAGGCATGAAATGACAATTTATTATTGGTAACGTTAAGTTCAACAAATCAAATAAAATGGCATCTGCCTGATTGTTATATGGTAAAGGTAAACAACTGCCTTTTGTACTGAATGACTAATCTGTGAAGTGATCATTTGAAACTAAGTAAACAGCCTGTTTTTCAACAACATTCTGACCAAAGTATAGCATCAATTCACAATTATTTCCTGAATCACATTTTTCTATGTTTTCTTGTGAACTGGTAATTTTTTAAGTTTTGTTATTCCTTCCACCCTTGTTTGATATTTCATGTGAGATAAATTTTAATTCAGGATTGGAGCTGAGGAGCAATCTTAATCTTGTCATCATTGAAAAAAATACATATTCATTACAGAACTTTGCCATAGCACTCTGTTGTACTTCATATACATTTCAAAATATAATTAATTCATGTTTTAGAAAGAGCATGGTTCCCCAGTTTAAAATTAGTTTAAGGCATACCTTTCTTTCTTTAGCACTATTTTAGTTAGCACTTGATGAAGCAGTAAAAGAAAACAAACATGATTTTGAAGACCCAGGAAATATCTCCTTTCCAGAAATGGTATATGAACTAATTCATTTAATTTTGTGGAGTTATTAAAAATGAGATAAGACACGAGGGCTAAGAACGGTTTTCATCACTTTTAAGCTAAAGAACAAAATTGGAAAGAAGCTATGTTCTCCCATATATTTTCCTAGACAATCAAAACATTTTTCCTATTAATTAGAAGGTAACAATTATAAAGACCAAGTGGAATTAAATAATGAAAGTGTGATAACATCACTACACTAACAGTCTGTTGAAAAACATTCCTGTCACCTATAACAACAAATGATTTTGTTATCGCTCATTAGCTACAAAAGACTGCAGGAGACTGCCTAGGGAACTCCCAGAAAGAACTTTAAAGCAAATTCATAAAATTAGACTAAATTAAACAATTGGAAAATGTAATTGGAGTCCTAGGAAGAAGAACTAAACCTAGCAACAGCAGATAGAATCTTTTGTTGCTACAGTGCAGATTTACATCTGGAGAACATTTTTCTTTTTCTCCATATGTTGGAATGAAACTTTTCTTGAACAACTTTACCTAAGCAATTTTTTTTTTAAATAACTGTATGTTGTAAGATATTTAAATGGAAAGGCATTACAGTATCTTATTCTCACAGCCTTAGTGCTAATTCCATCCCTTACTTTCCCTTAACTGAAATATATTAAACTCCTATGTTCAACTGCATTTTATTTTTCTTTCTTCATTTACACCACATGTAGATTAATATTTTTGTAACTGTAACTCTGCTCACTATTTGCTGCTTAGAGAAATAGCTGAATTCCTTATCATTCTGTAATCTGGCCACATTCTATCTGTTGCTTCAATTAGTTTCAACTCAATTCAAGGCAATTTATTAAAATCATGATTGTAACTATTTATTTTGCCAGCCAAAGTGTTAGATTTTGTTCTCAAAGAGCTCTCTGTTAAAAGTGGTAGATGTTTTAATAAGGCTTACAATAAGCAACGAACTATACGTGTAATTTATTAATTATATAAGAAAGGTTAGTTGAAGATGGAGCCATTATTTCCTATGTGGAGACAGGTAAAATGTCCAATAGGAAGGTGTGTATGAGTTGTGTGTTCAAAGATTTCAATAAATTAACAAGCAAATGAGACAGGAGGTAGGGACTGAAAATGACCTTCTGTCTGAAGGGATGAGGGCAGGGACAGTGAAACTGTGGAGGATGGTCGAATAGAAAAGCATCGTGTTGCAGGTTTGGTTAGCAACCATAGATATATCACACAGCAAGGGTTTGCAAGGAAGGGAACAGACGATATGAGGTATTAGAAAAGTAGGCAGCTTGCAGAGTCATGATAAATTTTTCTTCCAGGGCATAATTTCCAACAATTATATGACAGACAATGCTTAAACTGAACTGTTCCTAAATATTCTAAATATACAAGTAAAGGAGTGTGTGTATGTGTGTATATGTGTGTGTATGCATGTGTGTATGTGTATGTGTGTGTATGTGATGCATGTGTATGCGTGTGTATATGCGTGTGTGAATGTGTGTATTGTGTGTATGCGTGTGTGTATGCATGTGTGTGTGTGTGTATAACTGTGTGTGTATGTGTGTGTATATGTGGGGGCATGTATGTGTATACATGTGTGTGTGTATGCATGTATGTATGCGTGTGTGTGTATGTGTGTGGTGTGTGACTGTGTGCATATACATGGGTGTTCGCAGAGGTCAGGTGTTGCACTGTGTTTACTACTTATTAAACGTGAGAAGTGTGGGTTTACCTAAAGGAAGTTGTGTTTGCTTTCTGAGATTTATGCTTAAATATCTAATCCAAACCTTAATTTACGATTGAAAAAGGTGATGTAGTTTCAAAAAAAAAAAAAAAAGTGACCCAGGCCTAAGCTTTCTGAATATAGTGAGCTAAAAGATAGTTAGAGGGTAGGAGTAACATAGCTTCCTCTTGTGTCTAGATAGTAACTGATACACTAGCGGTTAATTAGTATTCTCAAAATAACGATTGGGAGAAAAATAAAACATATACAAGTCGAAAGTTTTGGGGTTTTTGTTGTTTGTTTGTTTTTGAGACAGGGTCTCACTCTGTCTCCTATATTGGAGTGCAGTGGTGATATCTCACCGCACTGCAGCCTCAACCTCCTGGGCTCAAGCAATCCTCCCCCGTCAGCCTCCAGAGAAGCTGGGACCACAGTCATGTGCCACGAACTAATTTGTGTATTTTTGGTAGAGACAGGGATTCACCATGTTTCCCAGACTGGAATTTTTTTTCATGACCTTTGATGTTTGTGATTTCTGGTACCACTGCGTCCAACCTCAGTTGCCAGCATTCCACAGTTATTCTGGAATGGATAGTTTCACCATATTGGATAAAATTTGCTGTCACTCTAATTCAGAGTGCTGTACTCTTGCAGACAAAGTAATATGCCTCCCACTCTCCCAAAGGTAACCCTGTCCAAATCTCTGGAACTTGTGGATATACCACCTTCCATGGAACAGCTATTTTGTAAATCTGATTAAGTTAACAATCTGGGGATGCAAAAATTACCCTGGATTATCTTAGTGGGCCAATGTAAACCCACAGGATTTATTAGAAGGAGGCAGAAGCATCAGAGTCGGAAAAGGAGACAGGATGACACAAGAAGTTAGTGACATGTTCTTTGAAGATGGCTGCAGGGTCCATGAGCCAAAGAATACAGGTGGTGTGTAGGATTTGGAAAAAGGAAGGACATTGATTGTCCCCTGGAGGCTACAGAAAAACGGCAGCCCTGCTGATACCTTGATTTGAGTCCTGTAGGACTTATTTTGAGCTTTGACCTGCAAAACTATAAGATAATAAATTTGTCTTATTTTAAGCCACTGCTGTTTTGCTAATTTGTTACAATAGAAATAGAAAGATAAAACAGTCCTCAGTGTCAATCGGTGAACCCATGAGCCAAGCTAGAGCAAAAAGACACTGGTTCCTTGGACAATTGAGATGGTGGCTCATGACTAACACTATTTGAATCTGTGGTGCTACCTTGAGGAAAGCATGTTACTTTGATAAACATTACCAACACTTTTTTATTTCCTCTTGTTTTTTTTTTTTTTTTTTTTTTTTTTTTTTGTTGAGACGGAGTCTCGCTCTGTCGCCCGGGCTGGAGTGCAGTGGCCGGATCTCAGCTTACTGCAAGCTCCGCCTCCCGGGTTTACGCCATTCTCCTGCCTCAGCCTCCCGTGTAGCTGGGACTACAGGCGCCTGCCACCTCGCCCGGCTAATTTTTTGTATTTTTAGTAGAGACAGGGTTTCACCGTGTTAGCCAGGATGGTCTTGATCTCCTGACCTCGTGATCCGCCCGTCTCGGCCTCCCAAAGTGCTAGGATTACAGGCTTGAGCCACCGCGCCCGGCCGGTTTATTTCCTCTTGTTTTAAGCTGGGTTTCCTTAAAAGCAGATTTTGAAATGCGAATTTGACTGCCCATTGCAGAGTTGAAGGAACAGAGATTGAAACAGAAAAAAAAAGTCAGAAAAAAGACCAAGATGTTGAATACAAAGTCCTTGCATTAGGCACAGGAGTGGGTGCTGGAGAAGTGAATAGAATGCCTTATACACTGGTCTGTCTGAAGGCTGGGACAGTTATCCACAGCAATTATTCCCTATTGGTTGAGGAGATGCCCTGGGGGTCTTTGACTTCCCTACATACTTGGCTATACCCTTAGGTCAGCAGGCTTCTCAGGCTTCAGAGAAAGCCCCGAGGCATAAAGGTGGAGATGCTTGAGTGCTAGTTTGAGGCGGGACACTGTTAGCATGGACAACTGTGACAGAAATCACAGGTTAGCCCAGGGGATGGAGTGCAGTACACCCAAAGCATCCAACCTGCTCTTCTTTATAAACCGGTTTCTCCAGCTCTCGGCCCTTCTGCACTGTCCAATCACCTCTTTTTCTTTAGGCAACTCTGTCAGTTTTTCAGAGCTTGCCAACAAGAAGCCTAGTTGGGAAATGTTTCCGGTGGGATTCTCCCATGGTCCAATCTGTTCTTTATCAAAATTGTTTTAGTCTTAATCATTTTAGGTACATTTAACTAAAAATTAAGTGAACTTTATTTCTTGTATGGTGAGAATTACACTCCAGTGTGTGCCCTTATATTTTTTGACTCACTTATATAAGCCCATTGGAAGAGTTTGGATGTTTGTCATCACCAAATCTCACGTTGAAATGTCACTCCCAGTGTTGGAGGTGGGACCTGGTGGGAGGTGTTTGGGTCACGGGAGTGAATCCCTCGTGATTTGATGATGTTGCTGTGAGAATGAGTAAGTTCTTCTGAAATCTGGTTATTTTAAAATGTATGGCACCTCCCCACGCCTTTGTTCCCACTCCCGCCATTTGAGACACCTGCCCCAGCTTAGCCTTCGGCCATGATTCTAAGCTTTTTGAAGCCTCCCCAGAAGCCAAGTAGATGTCAACATCATATTTCCTGTACAGTCTGCAGAACCGTGAGTCAATTAATCCTCTTTTCTTTATAAATCACCAGTCTCAGGTATTTCTTTATAACAATGCAAGAGTGTCTAAAACAACATACATTGAAGATGTCAAACATAATACACCTTTAAATGTAAACATAGATAAATATAACATTGTCTTGTGAATTTTCTGTCATGTATCATTACTTATGTTAAAAATACCACACTGTATTTTCAATGCCAGATTGTGATTATATAAGAAATTTGAAGACACATTAAAGATTACACTGATTTACAGTAATATTTGTCACATAGATTCTTTTAATTTTGTTCCATTTTAAACTTTCTTGATGCTGATGAAAAGGAACATTAAACTTTCAACTCTGTGAACCACTCCATAAAGTTACATAGACCTAGTATTTCTAGGTCTATGTAAAAAAATACATAGACCTGATTTGTGGAAATCCAGCACAGTCAAGTCTAAATGGTCTCTCTCTCTAGCCTAGCCCAATGTCATTCTGCCACACCCCAGCATACAATGGCAATTAAGCTGTCCTAGGCTGGCTCTGCAGTGTGATGCCACATGTGGGAGGCTGTCGGCTCGAATGATTATTCCCCACGTTGTGTCTGTCCTGAGCATCACACACATACTGTGCACTGATTTTCCTCTGCTTCTCATTGCTCACAGTTCAGATAATTCTACCTCAAAAAAATCCTTCCTCATAAGAACTGCATACTAATTAACCCCTGCTCTCTTCTCTTTGTCTCCTTCAATCCTTGCCTAATTACCTGTGAAGATGTTGCTTCTGTTTTATTCATACTCTCCTGAGTTTCAGTGCCTACTCTTTGCCCATTCTTTTTTCTCACCCTTTTCCTCCTCCTCTTCCTTCACAGCTTCATTTCTTTTTTCTTTTCTTCCAATCATTTTTTTTTTTAATCATCTGTGTTAGTCCATTTAGCATTGCTGTAAAAAAAAATCAGAGGCTGAGTAATTGATAAAGAAAAAAGCTTTATTTGTCTGGCTGGAAGATGGGGCATCTGGTGAAAGCCTCAGGCTGCTTCCATTCATGCCAGAAGGAGAAGGGAAGCTGGTGTGCGCAGAGATCCTGTGGCAAGAGAGGAAGCAAGAGAGTTGGGGAGAGGCCAGATTCTTTTAAACAACCAGTTTTTGAGGAAACTAACAGAGTAGGAATTCACTCCCACTGCCACACCCAAACCCAACTGGGGGACATTAATCTATTCATGAGAGATCCACCCCTACGACCCAAATGCCTCCACTAAGCTCCACCTTCAACGTTGGGGACCAAATTTTTAAATGAAGTTTGGAAAGAAAAACATCCAAACAATAGCATCACCCTTTTATCTCTTGTGTCTCAAGTTCCCTGGATGCTGAGTTGGAGGAGACTTGGCCCCTAAGGCTCACAGCTTCCTCTGCTCCCCTCCATGGTAAATGCCTCTCAAGGCAATGATGGAGGCCTGAGAGGTCCATGGTATGGGACTAGTTCTTTTTTGAGGATTTCTACTTTTACCAGCTCCTGAACATTTTTTCATTGGGTTTTTCCTTTAATTTGCCTTTCTAATGCCAATCTATAAGAAATAACATTTTTTAAAAAGTGGGATAACTTCACAAATCTCTTCTCCTTTCTCTCTATTAATTTTCCAAATGAATAGTAATCTCTATTGAAACTTTTAATCATCAGAGAAATACTAGTGATAAATTCCTTCAAGGAAAAACAAAACCATAAATGTAGAAATTAATTAATAAACAACTACTTCCATCAAGCTCTAAAAGTCTTTTAAGTATCTAAATCTCATCCTTCCCCTGACACAACCCTTGCCGCAAATAAAAATATTTTCTGAGTTTGCTACTCATTAGCTGTGAAGATTTAAAGATGACATTCAGACATTTTCAAAAGCAGTAATATTTCATAATTCAAGTTAATTGAAATACTTCGTTATTGAAATTATGTAAGCTCATGAGGCTTTTGCATATATTGTTCCATTTGCAACGAGAATCTTTCCATATTGCTATTTTCTAGTAATGCTGGTAACTATGCCTGATCCTTTTTAACTTCTGGTTCAATGTCCCAGTCTCTGATATTAATTCTGTCATAATTCTTGGTGATTTCATTACCCACATACATTATTTTCTTTAACTACCTTGGCTTCTCATTACTTTGAAGTCTTCTCCTCTTATGATTTCATCTTCTACTCAACACCAGTCATCAATTTTCATAGTCATATCTCAATCTTTGACATTAGTAAAAACTGGAAACTTTTCAAAATTTAATACATAAGCGTCAGACTAAGGCTGCCACCTCAAATATTTCCTGTTTAATCTTTCCAGAATCCCAAATCATACAACTCTTTTACCCATCAGCACCTACAATATATAGGTTTTATCTCATCATCTCTGTCACTCAGTTTCACCCTGCCATCACATCCTTATTCACCTAGTTTAAAAGATTGATGGCCGGTCATTAAAATCAGCAATATTCATTCACATTCAAACTCCCTGTACCTTTTTCCAATCATCTCACCCAGGGGGTGAAAATGTTCTAGTCAAATTTAGGTCTTTGATCACTCTTTTCCTGCAGAGGCAGAGCTGAAGGTAGCTGGAGGAAAATAACAAACATACTAGCTGGCCCTATTTGACATTCATAATTTCAACTTATAAGCTCTCCCTTAGCGCTACCTAACAAATCCCCTGCAGGCCTCTAGTCCATTCCTCTCAATGAGAATTTTATTCCTTTCCTCTTTCTTCAACCCTGAAACATAGTCTCAGGTGGTAAGCCAACACTTAATAGTAATGCTGAGTATTTTATTTTATTTTATTTTATTTTATTTTATTTGTTTTGTTGTTTTGCTTTTATTTTACTGAGAAAAGGGGAACATTCAGAATAAAATGTCCACATGCTCCCATCAGTCATATTAACCTACTTTCATCTGAATCTCTATATTTCTTCTTCTCTTCCATAAGATGGAGTACTGTATTTCATCTCCTTAAACCAAACCTTCCACCTGAGCACAATGTAGTATAAATGGTGACTATCTGATCTCATTGCATAATAATCTGATCAAGTCTACCCTCTGATAAAGATCTTGCAATAACTTCCCATCTCAATAAAAAAGGCAAAGTACTTCCAGCATTCCTAAAGTTCCTTCAGAAGATCTGGGCCATGGCCAGCAGAAGTCCTCATTTGTCCGCTCCATCAAGGCATGCTGGTTTTTCTGACATTCTTCAGATTAATAAAACACATTCCAAGTTCTGGCATTTGTATTTGCTGTTCTTTAAGATATTTTCAGTTTCCTCCTTGGTGCATTTTATATCTTTCCATAGATATCTCCTTCAAAGAAGCTCTTCTGATTAACCATAAAATGTGAATTCCAAACACACTAACTCATTCTTACTTCACTTTAATTTTCTGTGCAATATATCCATTTAACTTTTTATTTGTTTATTGGTTTCCTCCTCCTCTCTACGAGCACTACATGCAAAATACTAGAATGTAAGCTACATGAGGGCTGATGTCTCTCTCTCAAGCATTACATTCTGTATTCTCGATGTCTAGAATCCATACTGGGATTGTCAATATGTTAAGTGACTGACTGAATGAATAAATTGTCAGAGAACCTAAGTGAAGTTCCCCAAAAATGTGTTATTGTATTACTTATTTCAAATTTCCAAAAGTGTCGAATTTTAATGCCATTTTTAAACCTATCCTGAACTTACTTAAATCTTAAACACTGAAGTTGAGACTAAATAATCCGTACTTTTCTGTTCCTTTCCTTTTTACATTTCTAGGAGATCTGTAGACAAATATGTTTTGTGTACCATTTGTCTACAGGATTAAATCCAAACCTGACAGCCTAATGTAAACTGTTTTTTATGACCTAATCCTTGCTTATCTCTTTGCCAGCCTCGCCCTCAATGATTCCTCCTTAGATAACATGTTCTCCAAGCATGCTGATCTGTTGAGTTGAATATCCACTTGTCTTATCATATGTGATGATTTTCATCTGCATTTCTATATGTGCAAATCCTTAATGCATATTTGACTCTTCTTTATTCTTCAAATGAAATATCCATATGCTCCCATCAATTATGGCTAAGAAAAAGAAGTCAATGAGGATGACTTTATGTATCTTGCGTGTTACCATTTGATAACCAATATGAAGGAAGTGGATAGGGATTTTTGAGGGAGTTTAAGTATTTGTATAAAGCCTGTGGGTGTTACTTATGCTCTAAGTTGATAAAATTGTCCATAAAACTGTGAACACTTGTGTCAGCAGTCATATTGTGATATGCATGTATTAGCTGGATTGTTAGGTACAAGTACTTATCTTTATTCTGATCATTTTAAACAGTAAAGGAATTTATTGAAAGGATTTGGGCAATTCACAGCTTCCATAACAGTGGTGCACTTGGGTTGGAAAATCAGGCAGATATAGAACATGACTAAGAACGTAGTCATGGAAAATCAGTACATCTGGTGAGAACTACTATTACCACTGCTAGATACCACATACTATAGCTTGCATTGCAGACGCTGTCAGCACTTGGCAGAACCATTTGGAAAGTACCCTTGGAAACTCAGTATTGCTACCACTTCCATAGCTACCCACTAAGATGAATATTTTACTATCCTTATTCTTGGGTCACTAGATATTGAATATACATGCTAGGTGGATGCATTTGATTAGCTAAGTCATGTGTTTTCACCATATAGGAAGATTTGCCTGAGTGAGCTATTACAGTGACAGATGAATTCTCCTCCCCAATAATTCTTATTTATGCAATGGGGGGATTTCAAAATATGGAGGAGATGTAGCATTTAGATGCTGTATAGACAATTATATGACAATTGGCCAATATCATTTAAAAAAATTAAGTTTCTGGTCAGGCCCGGTGGCTCACACCTGTAATCCCAGCACTTTGGGAGGCCAAGCCTGACAGATCATGAAGTCAGGAGTTCAAGACCAGCCTGGCCAACATGGTGAAACCCCATCTCTACTAAAAATACAGGTGTGGTGGTGGGCGCCTGTAATCGCTGCTACTCGGGGGGCTGAGGCAGAAGAACTGCTTGAACCCAGGAGGCGGAGGTTGCAGTGAGCTGAAATCATGCCACAGCTCTCCAGCCTGGGCGACAAGAGCAAGACTCCCTTTCGGGGAGGAAAAAAAAAAAAAAAAAAAACCTTTCATATTACGACTACATTTGAAGGTTCTGATTCATTTCTGAGGACTGAGGTGTGGCAGATCTACCATTTTCTGGCTATGGAAATCATAAGACCTCATGTGCTTCTCTCTGAGCTTTATTAAGCAGATATGACTTTGGTGCAAAAGTAATTGAGGGTTTTGCTGTTGAAAATAATGGCAAAAAACACAACGACTTTTGCACTAATATAATAGTTTCTTAGCTTTGGTGAGCCTCTAACATAAACAGGAGTTCCTGTCACACAGCTACTTATCTGCCACCTCTGTGCATTTTCCCTGACTTTCCATTTTTCCTGCCATTGTTTCTGGGATACATCTAACTTCTTGTTCCTTCTTATACCATCTGAAACTTTGTGTTATTTGCAAGGCCTTTCATGATACCTAGAAGCAGACCAGCTGCACATAGCTCTCCACTCACAGCACATCTAGCATGCAACTTCTGTACAGCACTTACTACATAGTCTTAAAAGTGCTTTTATTATGGTATGTCTTCCCCTGAAGAGTACACAACTTGAAAACAGTGATATCCATCTCCTTTATAATTGTATCCTCAGTACCACAAACCTAGTCTGAAATATAAAGAGGCGCTCTATAAAAAAAAAAAAAAAGCTATTGCATAAGTCAGAATTTGAAAGGGAAACATATCCTGTTGGATGGTCCTGGGTCTGTATTTGTCACTGGTGAAGAAAAAATACACAATTACCAGGAGTGGGATGGGGGGTTGGGAAGAATCTCCTGAGCAAAATACTTGACAAGTTAGTATTTTCATGGGAAGTAGGTCAACTATATTCCAAATTGTTTCTTACCTGATTAAATTTTATTACTCCACCTTTTTCTGTATGTTTAAACTGAACTGAAATACCAGAGGAAAAATATCAATGGAAATAATTCAAACATAATTATTTGCCAGTAACTTTATGCTTGGAATTATTTTCCTATTGATCTATTATACATTGTATGGGAAAGAGAAAGTTTGCCATGAGACAGTACATCATGCTGATTATTGATCTGTTGTGATGTACTGCCTCATCCACTCATAGTGTTCATTTATGAAGGGTATATTTCCACCAGCAGGGCCACTTTTGTGCTAAATTCCTAAAGCTTCATGAATCTCCTAAAAATCGCTTTCTCCAATGAACATATATTATGACTATACAGATTTGGCTCTTAATGGAATTTCCAGAAGCTGCACTTCAGAAATGTAGCTAGTACTAAAAAAATAAGCACATAAAGATTTGAGAATGAAGTTTAAGAATCATAAACTTTGCAGACTATATATTCTCTCTAATATGCTCAGACCATGCTTGATTATCTCTTGGAAACCAGGATAAATATCTCTTCAGATGAATTTAGCCTACATTTTGACTGTAAGTGATACGTGTCTAGAGTCTGTCCAAGATTCATTTACATTGGTACACACATTTTTATTGAAAATAAATTAATATGGTTCCCGCACTGTGCCTTATAATTAGTAGGTGATTATAAATACTGTGTCTCGTATGGTTTACATTAAATCTTAAGTCACATTTCAGGCAGAATTTTCAAAATAGCTATTTTCTCCTTTAGTTCAAAATTTTTAAAACACCAATAAATTTAGATTAGAGATTTTTTAAAAATTGTTTCAAGAAAAAGATACATACCAGGAGTTAATATATACTTGCCTATTAAATGTTGTGCTATGACATACTACACTGTGTGCACTAATGGCAGCAACATTTCTTTAGTACAGATGTTGTATATCCTTCTATTTATAGTTCTAGTAATTTAAAGGTATAACCTACCATAGCACCCTGAAGAGTCTGTTCTAATCCACATGCTGCTCTATTACTGCAACAAAGAAATTACTTTGCTAAAGAAACAAATACATTGCTTTTTCTGGTCTCAGGGTTTATTCTCCAAAAGACTACAGAAAACCTCATGATCTCATATTCTCCTATCTGTGACATTGATGATTGCCACAATCCAAAGGTCCAGGGCATGTGAGATGGACAAAAAAGCCTAAAGCAACATCTAATTATTTTATTGTTTTTTCAACAACATATATTATCAAGAAGAATAAAAAAGCTGACTGCAATTTGTTTTCCTAGTTTACTTTTCCAAATAGAATGTTAAGGTGTATATAGCTGTGGGGAGGAGAGGTTACACAGGAACTTAAAAGTAAGTCAGGATACTAAAGAAATAATATTATCAACCAGTTTAAGACCTAAGTTACCCATCTGAATGTCAGCTAGTGACATCAAAAATAAGGGATACCATGTATGTTCCAAGAAATAGCCAATAAAATACACCAACTTATAAAGGCCAACTAACTCTGTTATTTCATATAAACAGGTGTATATATATTTACTTGAAAACAGGGAACCTTAATGACTAATTCATATCCAGATTGTTTAAATAATAGAAGATTTTACTCTAGATTCTAAATTACGCTAATTTTTGATCATGGAAAAATTAGAAAAGTAAACTTGGCTAAATATTTGAGATACCAATGCAAACTTTTAATATTATAAACCCACATAAGTTGTAATTTCACTAAATTGTTGGTGTAAAATGGATATAAAAATAATTCAAAAGCAATCTTGTGATGGCCTTTCTAAACATTTATGAAAAAAAGTTTAAAAATTGGATGCATACCTAATAAATTAACCTATTTCCTGAAAAATAGTCTTAACAATGAAACAAAAATGACAATTTGAGGGAAAATATTATAGCATTAATGACAAGCATATCAACATAAACCTATCAGAGGACAAAAGTAAAATTAAATGCGTACATGCACGCATGCACGCGCGCGCGCACACACACACACACACAGAGGAAGATATAAGTCAGAATATTAAGATAATAACGTTATCAAAAAGGTTTAAACCTGAGATACACATCTGAAAGTCAATGAATATTATCAAAATATGAGGCATCCTCTTTTTCAAAATAATTAACTGATTTAAAAAAACTGCTTAAATAGAAAGGATTTGTTGACTTGTGGGAATGCATGAATGTATATGGACACACATAGCTGCCTATATGATATGTACATATGCACATGTGTACATATACACATATGTGTATATATGCACAAATTTATAAACATAAGTGTGTTTATGTATGTGTTTATATTCACATACAAACATTCCCTAAAATGAAAATAGGTAATACAAATATTGAAATTTACACTGTGGTGACGGTTGCACAAGTCAATGTGCTAAAATACATTGATTTGATTTGGTAAATAAATAATTTGCATACTATATGAATTATATTTCATTAAAGCTTTTGTTTGTTTGTTTGTTTGTTTGAGATGAAGTCTCGCTCTGTTGCCCAAGCTGTAGTGCATGGCACGATCTTGGCTTACTACAACCTCTGCCTCTCAGGTTCAAGACATTCTCCTGCCTCAGCCTCCCGAGTAGTTGGGACTACAGGCACATGCCACCATGCCTGGCCAATTTTTTGTATTTTTGGTAGAGATAAGGTTTCACCATGCTGACCAGGCTGTTCTCAAACTCCTGACCTCAGGTGATCTGCCCACCTCGGTCTCCCAAAGTACTGGGATTATAGGCCTGAGCCACTGTGCCTGGTCTCAATAAAGTTTATTTATTTTTTATTTTTTTTAATAAAGAAAATGGTAACTCCTGAGTTTCCACTTCTTTGAAATCTCAAAAAAGATAAGCATCTATGAGTGGTAAAAAGTTTGTTTTCTATAAACCCTAAAGACAAAGTGTGAGAATTTTAATAAGAAACTATTGGAATCTGGAAAGAGGTGGAAGACAAAAAATTATTCAGTGGAGCTAAGGATGTTGAATCAGAGCTAGCGGTAAGGAAAACCAAAAATTAAACTGATTTACTCACAGAATCTTCCGGAATGAAGGAATTGGGATACCCTAAAATGTCACAGAAATTTGTCCTACAATGTAATGTTTTAGAGTTTAAGAGATAGTTGGATACTCAGATCTCCTCCCTGGTTAACCATTGCTAGGAGACTGTTTCAGTCACATCTAAGGAGATAACTGGAAACTTATTCTTTGATTAATGCCAAAGAAAATATTTCTGAAGTAAGAGACAAAAGGCATAGCTCAGGAGGATGTGCTCAGACATCCAAGCCAGCTTTCCTCCCATTCTCAGAGTTCAGAATACAGATGATTTCACACAAACACACAAACAAAACTCACTAAGATTCTGGTAAAAATAAGTAAATATATCCCATCTATTTAAACAGATAGACACATACATCTTTCTGAGAAAAAACAGACTTTGTGGAATTAAAATTATGCTAGTGAAACTAAAAAATAATTCAACAGAAAAGTTAGCAGGTAAAATTGAAGGGAAAATAACTGAAAATAGAGCACAAATTTAAAAAGTGCAAAACATAAAATAAAATAAGTTTTTTGTTGGTGGAAATGCTTTTATTCAATTTCATATATTATCAAAAGCGTTGATGTCTTAGTCACGTAAACACATGATCTGGACGCTGCATGCACATAAACACAGGAGCTCAGGCCCATCCACCACCTCTTCTCAATTTGTTCGTTCCCCAGTTTAGCATGTCCATCTCACTATGCTTCCAGAGCCCACAAGTGTGCATGTCCTGTTTTCTCTCTGTTTCACCCACAGATCACATGGGTTCTACTGGAAGAGATTTTCTCAAATGAATACTCATAAAGGTACCACAAGATGTTCCCATTAGACAACTTCTGAGTGTTTTTCTTTCTTAGAAAAAAGGAAGAGCTTTAATAGTTCCTTTAAACTTATTTTCCCTGTATTCTTAATTATATTAAATATCCAATAGCAAAAACTTGGAACCAACCCAAATTCCCATCAATGACAGACTGGATAAAGAAAATGTGGCACATATATACCATGGAATACTATGCAGCCATAAAAAAGGATGAGTCCATGTCCTTTGCAGTGACATGGATGAAGCTAGAAACCATCGTTCTCAGAAACTAACATAAGAACAGAAAACTAAACACTGCATATTCTTGCCCATAAGTGGGAGTTGAACAATGGGAACACATGGACACAGGGAGGGGAACATCACACACTGGGACCTGTCAGGGGGCGGGGGTTAGGGGAGGGACAACATTAGTAGAAATACCTAATGTAGATCACAGGTTGATGGGTGCAGCAAACCACCATGGCACGTTTATACCTATGTAACAAAACTGCACATTCTGCACCTGCAGCCTAGAACATAAATATAATAAAATAACATTTAAAACAAAGTTTAGAGATCAAGATCCTGAGTTACAACATCTGAATGTTAAGAATATATACAAAGCAAACCACATTATGACATTTAAAAACATTGTAGACCCAAAGAACCTCTTTTGAGCTCCAGAGAAAGAGATAAAACAAAATGAAGTAAAATATTTGTAGAATCGAGCATCAGAATGACATTTGCATTTTAAGTAGTAACATTCAGCAGATGAAATACAACGATTTCATCCTTTAATTCTTGTAAGCTTTCGTTCACACAACTAGTAAAATTGTACACTCCAGATGACTGTATAAATTTTTTTAGGCCTCATTATTTTAAAATAGGCAATGGTTGACAATGGTGGTCATTTACTTCTTACAATTCTTAACTTTCATTTGCTTCTTCTTGAGGACATGTATCATTAAAATGGCTAAGTTGTGTTACAGCAACAATAACTAATATTTTATTGGCTTACAACAACAAAGGTTTATTTCTACTTTTGCTACATGTCTCCCTGATTCCAATTAAGCTCTGTGTGATGTGACCTTCACTAAGGGACTTGGTGATAGGGCCTCCTCTACATAGAATAAGAAATATGAAGGATAGCCTGGGCAACAAAACAAGACCCCATCTTTACCAAAAAAAAAAAAAAAAAAAAAGTAGCCAGGCAGGTTAGTGTGTATCTGTAGTCCCAGCTAATCAGGAGGCTAAGGCAGGATGATTCCTTGAACCCAAGAGTGTGAAGTGACAATGAACAATGATTGAACTACTGCACTCCAGCCTGGGTGACAGAGTGAGGCCCAGAGGAAAAAAAAAAAGAGAAGGAAGGAAGGAAGGAAGGAAGGAAGGAAGGAAGGAAGGAAGGAAGGAAGGAAGGAAGGAAGGAAGGAAGGAAGGAAGGAAAGAAAGAAAGAAAGAAAGAAAGAAAGAAAGAAAGAAAGAAAGAAAGAAAGAAAGAAAGAAAGAAAGAAAGAAAGAAAGAAAGAGAAAGAAAGAAAGAGAAAGAAAGAAATAAAGAAAAAGAAAGAAAGAAGAAAAGAAAGAAAGAAAGAAAAAGAGAGAAAGGAAGTAAAAGAAAGAAAAGAAAGTGTAGAGAGAGAGTCAGGAAGGGAGGAGGGAAGGAAGGAAGGAAGGAAGGAAGGAAGGAAGGAAGGAAGGAAGGAAGGAAGGAAGGGAGGGAAGGAGGGAGAGAGAGAGGGAAGGGAAAGAAAAGAAAATGGAAATTTGACGAATCACATACGTGACGGTTTGTAAAGCTTCCATCCAAGAGTACCATGTGGAGCTTCTACACAAAGTTCACAGATTAAAGTAAGTCATGTCTGTGTTCAACATGGTGGGAATTTGTAATCCTCCTCCTTGGGGAAGCTTTAAATCTTTGTAGACGTTGATAGTGTCTATTGGATCGACATGTCTACTTCTCAATAAAACTCTATTTCTTTTCTTTTCTTTCTTTTCTTTTTTTTTTTTTTTACTTGGAGTCTTGCTCCTCGCCCAGGCTGGAGTGCAGGCGCGATCTCAGCTCACTGCAAGCTCCGCCTCCCGGGTTCCCGCCATTCTCCTGACTCAGCCTCCCGAGTAGCTGGGACTACAGGCGCCCGCCACCTCACCCGGCTAGTTTTTTGTATTTTTTAGTAGAGACGGGGTTTCATCGTGTTAGCCAGGATGGTCTCCATCTCCTGACCTCGTGATCCTCCCGTCTTGGCCTCCCAAAGTGCTGAGATTACAGGCTTGAGCCACCGCGCCCGGCCTTCCCCTTGATATTATAGGCTACTCCAAACACTTCACTGGCTTTCATATCCACCTGTGTTAGATATGAGCTTTACAATGCCACATTGAAGATCCTCCAAAATATGGCTGTAAGTTCAATTGCTTTCCCTTTGTGTCTTATTACACTTCAACTTGCACTGGTTTTCAGCTGCTCTTTTCCAAACATATTGCTTACATCTTCAACATTGCTTAACATATCGCTCGCTTAAAACACCTTTTCTTAATTGCCTCTGAAATCTCATTCATTAGAAATACTCATAATTGAAAGTTAAACTGGTAAATAAAAATACTAAAATCATGGCTTATTTTTAAATGTTTATGCATATACGTGGTATAAACTATTATGTATTATTTCATTCTCTTATTTATAGTTTTGTTTTTCAAAAATTTAGTGCCATTATGACAAAATTCTTATATTTTATAGAAAGAAATAAAAATTAAAATACTATTCAGAAACTGCCTTTCAGACTTTTCAATTCATCATAGAAATCTTAGGGAACAAAATGATGAGATTCCACTTAATTGGTCCGTGTTTTTGAAACACATGATATTTGTGGATAAATGACGAGTTGATGGGTGCTGATGAGTTGATGGGTGCAGCACAGCAACATGGCACAAGTATACATATGTAACAAACCTGCACGTTATGCACATGTACCCTAGAACTTAAAGTATAATAATAAATAAATAAATAAATAAATAAGAAATTTGAAATAAAAAAAAAAAAGAAAGAAATATATCCCTGGTCCCCAGTCTCCTAGAACCTGAAGGAAGAATATAGGCAGAGTCCTGCCAACAGGCTTAACAAGTGAATATACATACAAAAAGAATCCACTCTCATACTCACTAGATTTTATACCCAAATCACCCTGAAAAGAGCACTGGTATACAAGCAAATACACTGTTCAAAAAAAAAAAAAGAAATCTTAGGGAATCATTCTTTTTTGTTTTCTATTACTTAAATATTTGTTTCATTCTCTGTAAACGATCTCAAGATTCTTGAGAAAAAGGGATATATTGCCTCTTTACCCAAACATTCTCTGTTTTTTCACATAAGATCTCATGTTAAGATGTTGGTCACAACATATTGACAGAATATAACTTTAATGAATTCAAAAATGTATAGTTTTTTTTTTTTTTTTTTGAAATGATCAGATGATTAATTTTGTAAGGACAAAGAAGAATAAATATATTTCTTCTTTAAGTGCAATATTGACTAGCATTGACAGAAAGTAAGGAGGGAGTAAAATTAAAAAGTCAAAAAATGATATAATGTTATATGTTGAAATAACAAAGGGAGTTAAAAGTGATAATTAGTTAAAGTTGAAGTTATTTAAATAGACACACAGAAGTATTTAAATAAAAGCTAGGACATTCTTTTAAGACCACTTCAAATAAATGAAGTACCCAGTGTGTCAGTATTTTTAATGTGAACTTTTCTCTGTAATTGAAAAAGATTTGTTCATTTGAGAAAAATAAAAAAGAACAATAAGCAGAAGTGAAAGATTTTATAGAGCACCATGAAATAAATGTCAGAAACAGTGATTCACATACACTCCCCACATGTTAATTTACATATGAGTAGCATGTGTTGAATATATCAAATTTTGTGACATTTATTTCAGGAAGCATTGTAAAACTTTCAACTCTGCTTATAGCATTCACTTTGAATTTTATCTCAATGATGGTGTCATTGCTCAATGGAGAAATCACGCAGAAACTGCTACATATATTTTCTGTTCCTATCACATTAAGATTACATGAAGTTGTATATTTTTACATAGTGACATTATGCCTTGTCAGTTGCATATCAAATATGGTGACACTGAAACAAATGAAACATAAATCCGTGTAATGTTTCTTGCTACTTCATCAACTTTAAAGGTATATCTGCCGTTAAAAAAAGTATTAAAGTAGGCCGGGCGCGGTGGCTCAAGCCTGTAATCCCAGCACTTTGGGAGGCCGAGACGGGCGGATCACAAGGTCAGGAGATTGAGACCATCCTGGCTAACACGGCGAAACCCCGTCTCTACTAAAAACACAAAAAATTAGCCGGGCGAGGTGGCGGCGCCTGTGGTCCCAGCTACTCGGGAGGCTGAGGCAGGAGAATGGCGGGAACCCGGGAGGCGGAGCTTGCAGTGAGCTGAGATCTGGCCACTGCACTCCAGCCTGGGCGACAGAGCGAGACTCTGTCTCAAAAAAAAAAAAAAAGTATTAAAGTATTGATGAGAGATTTTTTTCTGGATGACAACATATTAAGTAGGGTGAAAAATATGCAATTAAGTCATATTCTGAAAGTTATTTTAAAATTATTTAATAATTTATCTATTTTACATTTTAAAATATAAGTATTTCCAAGTAAACTTTATAAAATCAGAGCTATTAAAATTTTATTTTTTCACATTAAATTTTATTCAAAACTAAACATATTTCTGAGTTATTGAAAAGGCCACATGCTATAACATTAAATATTTAGTAATTTATTGTTATTAAGTGACCAAAAACTTCATTTTAGGAATGAATACCCCCAGTCTGCAAAAGGAGTAGAAAGTAATTATATATTTTTTATTAAAGTCCTTTTATGTCCACTTTCAGCATTTTTTTAATGTAGTTTTTAAGTTACATGCTATAGGGAAATCAGAGTTTAAAACAGGACTATTAACAGCTACACTAACATCCGTTGTGGCGACATGACTAGAAATCTGTAATTACCCAAAAGCTTTATATGTATGCCTTCCAAGCCACTTGTTCAGTTTTGCTTTCTTTGAGCGTAATGCAGTATCCTGATTCAAAAGAAATGATATTTGGTACTATTCAGGGATTACTAGAGGTTTAAATGTTAATACTCTGAAACACTATTTCTTCTGAAGAATTCTCATTTAAATTCTTACAGGGGCCCTCCGAGTATATGCTATGCTTTAAAAGGGCATTTGTGGAAAAAATACTATCTTGGGAATGCAAAATGAAACACACCACAGTAATCTTTGAACATTACAGCACTCTGCCTTTTACAGTGTTCTGAATACGACTAGCTCAGTAAATATTGTGTAACTGATATGTTTTGCTTAAGCAAACATTTAGCAGGAGGTAAAAATATCTTTTTATTCCCTCCTTAATGATGTATATGAAAAAAATTAAATATAATATTAGAATTGGTAAAAGAAGAGGTCAACTTTCTTCATATTAAGATGTAGGATTAAAAAAGTTAAAATGAAATTCATTTTGAGCAAATGAAAAGTCAGTCTCTCTTTCTCTCTCTCTGTGTGTGTGTGTGTGTGTGTGTGTGTGTGTGTGTGTGTGTGTGTCTTTCTCTCCCTTCTTCCTTCTTTCCTCTGGCTTGCTCCTTCCTTCATCTTTTCCATCTTTTTCCTTTTATTTTGTTTGGTTTTGTTGCTTGCAATATAAATAGAAGCATAGAAACTTGATTCAAGCAGAAGCATTCTCTGAAAGGGAAATGTTCATTTTACACGGATTAAAAAAAAATGTGACTCCTTAATTTTCACTTAACTCTTTCTTGTTTATAGTTCTCTGAAAATGGATTATAATTTTCTATTTTTATGGGCCTTAGAAAGTGAACAATTTATTGAGAAAATTAGTTCTCTTCTTAGTTCTTCAATAGCTTCTTTCATAATCTAGGTTTTGCTCTGCTCTGAGATTGATAAATTCTCCAAGCAGCATCCAGGCAATGGCTACTCTGGGGACACTTTTGAGAATTTGGGGATCCTTGGATAGCTTATACTGGAGACTTGTGTCTGGACCTTTGCCTTTAACCATGGGCCAATTGGTATATATGACCAATTGATTTCTAAATAATCCATGGGTTTCAAAAGCTAATGTGTGCCTCTAAGCCCCAGTTACATTAGGTTGGTTGGTCAGTTTCAGTCCAGCCTGAAACAGACATGCCATATAGTTTAGATTTAAAAATGACACATTATGGCCAGGCACAGTGATTCATGCCTGAAATCCCAGCACTCTGGGAGGCTGAGGCGGGCAGATCACTTGATGTCGGGAGTTCGAGACCAGCCTGGCCAATAAGGCAAAACAAGGCAAAACCCCATCTCTACTAAAAATGCAAGAATTAACCCGGCATGGTGGTGCACGTCTGTAGTCCCAGCTACTGGGGAGGCTGAGGCATAAGAATCACTTGAACCTGGGAGGCAGATGTTGCAGTGAGCTGAGATTGCACCACTGCACTCCACATTGGGTGACAGAGAGAGACTCTGTCTCAAAAAAAAAAAAAGTAAATAAAATAAAAAACAAATTAAATTAAATGATACTTTGTATAGTTTCTTCTGTTTATACATAAGAGCACTGAAGTCCAGTTTTGTTAAAGAACACATCCAAGGTCACAAAGCTGGTTAATGACAGAGGTAGGCTAATAGCAAATGTCGCGACACCTAATTCAGTGTACTTCTTTTTCCCACACTTTTAAAATCTTTTCCAGTTTCTACATTAAATGTAGAACTAACGATTGCTCCTTGAAAGCCAGTAGCTGAAAACTTTTTACTGAAATAATTCTCTTTCCTGGGAAAGCATATATTTTAATAAGACAAGTGAAAGTATATTTGAATGTTAATCACCTCCCTCAGCTCAGCAAGACTCAGCAGATCCATGGACTATTAAGTAAAGTAACCACTTATTTGGCCATCTGTAATGGTAGTTATCAAATATAAAATTTGGTTTAGGAGAAACTGGCATATGCCAAGTTATTAACGGCAACTTACAGATATCCCTTATCTACAAGTAATAGCTTTCGTTTCCTTCTAAATTTTTCTGCACACTCCGTCAAAGATAGGACAGTATTATCTTCTCACAGTCTAGAACCTCCCAGTCCTAGTGTTTCTGAGGTTCATGCTTTCATTGGGTCTGACAACTACTTCTTTCAAATTAACAGATGAGGAAGAGACATACTTCTTAACTTACTATACTTATATGTGGCTTATGAGAAAATAACACAATCATACATTCTAAATGACAATCTGGCTAAATCTTAAATGCAGACAATGAATAATTTGGTTGATTCTTGAATCCAACTACCCAAAATCGTATGGCTATGCTACCGGTATCATCTAAATTACTTGCCAAAAAGAAAAACAGCAGCACAAATCAAGGCCAATACATGAAAGAACGCTTAGCCTTTTCTCACTATTTAGGATTTTTGAAACCTTATGAAGAAATTAGTCAACAAATTGAGACACTAATACTAATCCCAAAAGGTAAGACAATCTCACTTGCAGAGTAATGCCTAGTGAGCAGTGTTCCAAAGGTAAGTGAAACAATGAAATACGGCTGTTGTCACCAGACAGCATGAAGACAATAAACCTAATGTTGATGAAGAGCAAATGCTCCATGTCACTGAAACCTTGACCAAAGATTGTCTAAATAAAATACATGACCATTTTGTGCAACTCTTTTCTTTTTGTTCCTCACCCACATTCATAAATCAAACCTAATCAGAACATAAAGAAGTCATGATCTAAAATACAGTAACAATGATGAATGTGATTCTTCCACCTCAAGGTAAATTTGACATAAATCATTTTGAGTTTTAGGGGACGTGGAGAAAAAAATAATTCTTGCATTTCAAACAACTGCTGGCTACATTTTACACAATTCCCAGCATAATTCCTTAAACACAAGGAGGTCACAAAACTATAAATACTTATTGAACAAGTTAATATGAATGTTGAACCTGTGTTCTAACCCTACTTATAACACCAAGTTTATCTTCAATTTGACATAAACATTCCTCTTCAGTAAAGCTGTTTACTGATACTGTTCTCCATACCCTTTTATTTTTTTCCACCTTTGTAATTTGGTTCTCTTTAATGTACTTGATTCTCTTAAGTATTCTGCGTATTTAAATCACAACTTTTTTTTCAAACTTCAGTAAATCTAAATTATTCATTAAATCTTTCCTGTCTCTTCAAAACTGTAATCGCAGAAGAGTGCTGCCTCAACAAGTTGTCAAAATATAAATAGACTCATCTTATGAGACTCATACTCTTTGTGTGTTCCTCATTGCTTATATTATTTGTGTTCTGTAATAATTTCTTTTTATTTTTATTACAAGATATATAGGATGTGTGTATATAGTGAGTTCCGTTCGCAAATACTAACCATTCATTAGATATTCATTGGATATTCAGGCTTTGGAATACTTTGTGCCACTTGAGTATGCATGAGAAAGAAAGGATCATTGCAGAGATTGCCTGTGATGACCACATACATAGAAACTTTAACTTGTCTGAGATAAAGTCCTATTTGATATTTGACTCTCATAAGTAGGTCTGCTATGAGAATCTTGGTGTCAAGAATTCTTAGTTAAATAAACACACACAGATTAGAAAGACAAAATCAGTAGTGGTGCTAAAAGTGAAAAGCATTTGGCAGCATCTGTTGCTACTCACTTGATATTGGATCACATTCCCTCAGTGGTGTCTCTTTGCAGCTTTTGTTGTCACAGGGTTCTAGTGTGTCAACTCTGGAAGAAAATGGAAAGGGAATCTTGGCTCATTCACTTCCCTAGCATTTTGCAAACTTGTGCAAGAGAACACTTGTGACTCATGATCTAGTAATCCAAAAATACACTGTATGGACAATTAAGCTTAAGGAATTGTGCGCACCCATACCTCTCTTGAAGATTCATGATGTCTACGCTGGCATCAAGGGTCCTGAGATATATTTTTATTCTATAAAAACATCTACAGCCTGACATGTTTGATACAGAAACTATCCTAAATCTTAATATTAATCCATTTAAACTGAGAACAAACCTGAGAGATAGCTTTTATTATTAACTCCATTGTGTATATGAGGGGATGAGAGGTTAAATAGATTTTTCAAGGTCACAAATCTAGGCTCCTAGGTAGAGCTGGGATTTGCAGCCAGGCCCTTTCTGGCTCTTACTGTCCACATTTCTTCTCATCTAAACCAAACTGCAAATTAACATAAACTCTTTCCACAGATATATAGCCTGAACTGTCAATATCTTCTGTAAATGAGTTTTCCAATGTTGAAGCTAGTTTTCCATGCAAGTCAGATTTTTAAATAACAATTATTATTCAATTATCTCTTAACTGAATGTAGAAGAAACTACAGAGATGACTACAGTGGTAGTTTCTAGGTGACACCTAGCTAATTGTGGGTGTATGACTTTAAAAAATCAGTCTGTGGTAGCATTGGTCCTAATTTGCCATAGGGAAACAATGAGCCAGGGAGAAGAATGCAAACTTTTGATTTTTTTTTCATAGTATCTTTATATCTTATATCTGGCTCTGCACCCATTTTTATGCATGTACATGTATGTACATGTGTATGTATACACACACAGCTTACACAGTGTTTTAAAATTTTGAGTGAAAATTTATAAATCAGGAAATATCTATATCTATCTATCTATCTATCTATCTATCTATCTATCTATCTATGCATCCCTATTAATCGCCTACCCTTTCTTTAAAGCCCTCGCTGATCAGTTCAAAATAAAGTAAACTTTAGCAGGTAAAGTGAATTAGCTTTATGTTGGCAATTTCACGTACATAATGATTCTGCATCCAGATTTTATGTTCAAGAAAGGGCAAAAGCATTACTTACCCAGTTGTTGTCAGCCCTTCAGCAGGCAAGTGCAAAAGTGTACTTAATTAAGTTAATTAAGTAAACGATTTTATTTATTTAAAATGCATCTATCATAAACTACTTTGGGAAATTCTTAACTATATTGCAATAAAATGTTCCCATTTTTCTTTTATTTAATCAATTTATTCCACCATTTTAAAATACTCAGTAGCTCCCTGTAATTGTTTATGAAAATGAATCTGTTGTTGTCAGCAAAAGCACCTCTAATAAGCATGGTTTTGCATGCACACTCCAGAGAGAAAAACTAAAGCATAACACATTTATATTGTCAATATAGATATCATTCATCACTATTGATGAATTCACTTATCCAGATCAGCCTGCTCACAATAAATTAATTTAACATTGATTTTAATCATGTTCTCTGACTTAATTTTCTTAAAATATATAGATTCGTAACTAGATAAAACTTAGACTTGAAAATGTCTTTCTTCTGTGTGCAATAATGTTTTTACTTTCATACAATAACTTTCAAAAAGAGAGATAATATAACTTACTATAGTAGAAGCCAACGTACTGCTACCATGGGATGACAGATTCCTAGTTCCATGAGACTCTCTGGGAAGTGTAGCCATGTCAAGTCTCTGGGTCACAGAACATCAAATAAAATGGTCCTTCAAGGGAAATCACTCAACACATCAGTGGTAAGATATGGCATTCCAGAGCTTTGCTAGGAAAAGTCTACTATCATGTAATTGTCTGCCACCATCTGTGACTATTTTGAAGAAATAGAAAATTATAAAATTTAAAGGGGCAGGGGGTATGTAGAGATAGATTGTGTGCTATGCACAAAAACAGACACAACTGGCATCTCTTGTTTGTAATCAGCAAACATCCCCTTATTATCAGGGCACTCAATTGACTTTTGCTATTTTTAAAGTCAAATATAATCAGAGGCAGAAAAAAGGAATTGCTTTGGAAAATGAATGCACCAGTCTCTAGCATTTTAAAACCAATTTATCTCTCCATATTTTAAGTATTTGTCTAAAACAACATGGAAAAAATTGACACATTTTTGTCATCAGCAAACTTACATTTACTGACTTACTGATTCAGCAAGCACTTGTGTGACAGGGAAGAGCACATTGGTTTTCCTGGAAGCTCCGGCAAGATAATTCTAAATGAGTTAGACAACCAACACATTTCTTACTAAGTCAATTAGTATATGATTAATTGAAAAATGGTAGCTAGACAAAACACAGCTTTACTTTTGAAAGTCTGTTTTGGGGAATACAGTTCAGATTTAGTTGCAGTTACTACTTGGTATTACCCATCACTGAAGTAATTGACTGTTTATTGCATCTGTTCAAAAATTCAGTACATACAAGATGTAATAAAATGAACATTTGCATAATCACATTAACTCTAAGACTCTTTTACTTAGAGACAACCACCATCCATCACTTTGTCCTTTAATTCCACAGTGTTTGTGTTGGAGATGTAGTATTCCAAAATAAATGCTGGGTGTTTGTAAAAAAAAAAAAAATATATATATATATATATGGATATTCAAAGTGGAAATATGATAAAATCAACATTTATTCCATTATAGAAGCATTATAAGTAGGAAGTAAAGTTCCAGAAATACACAAGCACTAAATGAAATGCCTCAATATTTTTAGCTGCACAACAGGAAAATAAGATAACTTTTCACAACAACTTGTTTTAGTAGAGAAAAATCCATGTAGTCAGGTGAATGAAAGTTGACTCCTATAGACATAATTATAACCTAATATTCTCTTTGTTATAGTTAATTCTTAACTTACAGCATAAAGCATCAAAATGCTCCATTAAGAGGCTAGCCCTTGAATCTCTGGGAGCAAAGAAAAGATAAAATTCCATCATTTCCACTTGCTAGCTACTCACTTTGTTAATTAAACATTCTGAGTTTTAATTTCCTTCCTGATTTGCTGTGTAAATTAAATTATATTTCATATATATATGTGACACATATATATGTATGCTATTATTTGCAAGAAGTATTGGGAAATTACATATAATACATGTTATATATATATATAAAATAATATTTCATGTTACCAATTATTTTCCCATCCTTCCTTCAAAAACATGATAGAACATTAGTGATGACAGGGACTGGTTATTTTTAATGGATTGCATTATTATAAAAAATTAGAAAGTGAATAAAGTTTGTCTTTTTGCTTCTTACATTTAAAACTTCACTCTTATTTCTAGCAGTTCTCCTCATCCATGCACTATCCATCCATCCATTTATTCCACAAATAGTTTTGAGTAACTTCTGATTATTAGGAATTCTGACATTGTGTCAATTTGTTCTTCAGATGCCAATATGGAATTAGAATTGCAATAGACTTATTGAGGGAAATACTTATGGAAGACAGGAGAGGGAGAAAGAGTTGGCAGGACAGAAAAGACCTTCAGACCATGTCACAGTTGACACCCATGTGAACAGAGGAAGAAGAAAGACAGATTGGCAGAAAGAGCCTCATTCTGGGATGTAGCTCTGAGAGATTCTCCACAAGCCCAAAGGGGAGCTTCAGCAAAAGGAGCACCCATAGAGGTGTCACAGTGGGCAGAAATGGCCAGGCTCCAGTGTCCCAATTGTGGTCCGCCATTTCCTACAGGCTATCTGAAAAAAGCATGTGTGGCCTCAGTTCAAATACTTTGTTATATCTTGAAGGCCAGCAGGTGGACAGTGTCAGCTAACTGCACTCCTCCTGGCTGATTGGCAAGTTCTCTCTTGAAAGGATATTGGGCTGCTTATCTTAATGAATGCTGCAAAGAGGAACTGGAGGTAAAACAGACCTACTATGGCCTACAACGTAACCTTCTAATGAGGAAGTGGCCGTTGTAAGCAAATAACTGAATGTGAGTGAGAGGAGTATTAATACAAGAAAAATATTGAAATGTATACGATTGCCTAATTGTGGCTAGGGAAGTAAGTACCTAATGCCTTTCAGGGCAAACCTTATAGTAAATTTAATGAGAATGTAGCATGAGGGGGGAGGGCTATGAACTGACCAAATAGGACAGGTATCACTGGGATCATCTATTGACTCCAGATAAAATAATCTTTAAAACATACATTTAAATGGTACCTATTTCTTCTCTCCCACTCAAACATTTTGTTCTGATCTTTATCATAAACATTGCAGAGTATTCATGTGTTTCTTTATTAATTACACCTATACAATATATTTCCCAAGTATGGTGAGACTTCTGAATATCTCTAGTAAGGCAAATGATGAATATTATATTTTACTTTATGATTACCCTTGATTTGGTAAATGTTTGTCAAGTTGCTCAAAAAAGAAAATCAGAAAAAAATTCCTCTTAAATGCTTATAGTTTTTCAGTCTCAATCTATTTCTAAGGAAATATAAGCCTCTTTATATTCAGCCATGCAAATTCGTATGCAATTCACCACCCAGTACTTACTAGATCCTCTCTCGACCCTTTGAACATGATATTATTTCAAATCTAATTTTGTCCTACCCATATGAAATAAGCCATAATTCTTTATCTCATTCAAAATGCCTTTTGAATAACTTTCTCCTAGAATAATCTTCCTAATGGTGATCATTCTCTGAAGCTAAATGTAAATAGAAATCCTTCAGGGCACAGTTCAAATGCTCCTTCTCCATGGAGCATTTACTTTTCTTCTTTGATGGGGAAGTGTTTGCCTCCCTGATTATCTCTACATTGCATTTTTACTATGACCCTTTTGAAGCATGTCTTACTTTCTAATGTAAGTATTTAAACACAAGCTCATAATAGCTGTTAAGTAAACAGACTGCCTCAGTTTACAAGAAGCTTTTATATAAATCTCATTCTCTATCTACAATGACCCCGTGAGGAAAGGGTCATTTTTAGTTTTTAGCACTATTTTTAAATTTAATTATATTAACAGTAATTGTTTAAATACTAACTCAAAGAATTATTCAATTCGCTTAGATATCAAAATTAGCAATGAGTAAAACCAAAAAGTGAACTCTGATCTTTTAGTATCAAATTAAGTAAACTTTCTATAATTCTTTGATGACAGTTCTCTGTGGACAAGATTGATATTATGTCCAAATAGCTATATAATCTTTATGCAATAATAAAGTTAAACATTTAAAGGAATAAATAGTATCCAAACTGCAGACATCATTTGAGTATGTATTCCACAAACAGCAAAGAGTTAAATTATTTCCTCCGTTGGACCATACTCTTTTGGTGCTTGTTCATTATTTGCTTCTGTTAGTGGTCCTAAGTAATTTGAGCGTGTATATTTTTTGCCCCTCAAATTCTAATGTATTCTTCAAGGGCAATTGATAGTTTTTTTTGTTGGTGTTTATTTATTTATTTTGGCATCTGTGCTGTTACTCGAAAACACCCAGTGAGAGTGTGTATAAATCATCAGTCTCCCTTGGGAAAAGGAAAGAATAGTCCTTAAAATCCATACAATTATGTATCTTTTTAGAGAAAGTTTACTTTTTGATTATTAATTGTATTATTATACATCTTAAATTTTTTTGTAAAATTTTCTAAAGGTAGCAAATCCTTATAGCATATTAATAGTAAAAATAATTCATTTTAATAAATACTTGCAAATCTATTACTGAGAAATGCACTGTAATTTTCATTGTTTATTGTTTGCCGACAATATCTAGTATATGTAAATCCACTTGGCAAATTTATTCTTATTAAAGTGTTTTTGAAATTAAGTACATAAGGATACAAGGAATAGTTTACTTAAGCTGTTTAAATATATAAGAAAAACATGCATTGCTTATAACTTATGGTTCATAATAATTTAATTAATATATTTTTACTCATCATCTTTTAGTCATTTTGAATTAGCATATTGATAATCAGCAAAATATGTTCATTTTATGAGGGAATATTAAAAAGTGTGATACTGCATTGTTCTGCATGTGTCCTCATTATGCTCTTTATATAGGTCAAGAAAAAGTGTAAAGTTGAAAAAGTGTGGTTTAACATTTTACTTTAGTACAGATGTGTTCTGACCATCTTTGACAGTGTATCTTACAGGAAATTTCCAGATCTTTAAGTAACACACACCTAGAGGATTTTTTTTTTTCACTTGAATAAAAGCTTTTTTTTTTTTTTCACAAACAGTTTAAAAGGTTTTAGATGAGGAGGTACCAGATGTCAGCAGTCCCAGTCTTTTTATTACAACTATAATGGAGAACAGCTTAGTGATTACTGCTGTGGAATTTAACCTTCGGGTCACCGATTCAAGCCTTTAGTGCTGCTGGCCTTTTGATAATAATAGGTCTACTCTTGGGCACACACACACACACACACACACACACACACAGAGACATACATACACCACCTACATTCACAGAAGGATCAAGCAGTCAAGGCAATATATTAAATAATAGAAAGTAAAACATTATCTTAAAATGAGTTATAAAGACAAAAAGGAAATGCCACTTAATATTGATTATATTAAAAACATTAATGGTACATTAATACAAGGTTTAATAGCTTCAGTGATATTACTGTAAAATAATATTCTGGATTATATTTTAGATTTTGAATTTCTTTTATACTCTTCTACTAGGATTTAAGGAAGTTTATTATTACTGACTTATTGCCTATTAATTCACCTTAGTTATGATCCTAATCTGTAAAATGGTATGGAAGGCCAAAGCTAATCAGACTATGGAGTGTTCCAGAAAACAGTGTGGAGATTCATTAGATGTTGTCCTTCCTTTTAAGTCAGGATAAACTGATTATTTTGAAGAAAATTTTGATTGTGAATGGGTTGGTTTCTACCTCAGCAAGAAACCAGGCTATGGATTCACATGAAGCTAATGTAGAAAAAATATTGTGGTTATAAAAGAGTTATCATAGGTTGCAGAGCAAATTTTAAGTCCCTCAGTAATAATATTTCAGCGTGAAAGACCTGATCAGAAAGACCTTTGCTTCTGAACAATGTTTCAACAAACCTTTTGAGCTAGGGAAAATAAATGAAGGAATGAAAATAAAAACAACAATCATTATGATTGAAGCTTATTGACAATTTGTACTAACAGTGGCCCTGCTAAGGAAGTTAGCATCATTTCCAAATCCAGGACACATACTAAAGTAGTCATTTTTTGGTAGAAGTAATTAAATATCTTGCTAAGATAATACAGCCAGTGAATACATAAATCCAAGGTAAAGGTTCAAATGATATTCATCTTAACCTAGACTATAGGAGGCACTCTTTTTTTTTTTTGGAGACTGGGTTTCGTTCTTGTTGCCCACATGGAGTGCAATGGCATGATCCCGGCTCACTGCAACCTCCATCTCCTGGGTTCAAGTGATTCTCCTGCCTCAGCCTCCTGAGTAGCTGGGATTACAGGCGTGTGCCACCACACCTGGCTAAATTTTGTATCTTTAGTAAAGCCGGAGTTGCACCATGTTGGCCAGGCTAGTCTCAAACTCCTGACCTCATGATCCGCCCGCCTTGGCCTCCCAAAGTGCTGGGATTACAGGCATGAGCCAATGCACCCGGCCAGGAGGCACTCTGAACAACATTGTGATATTGAAGATGTTCAGTAAAGATGAACTGAAGAAAAGTGGCTTACAAGTCAGTCATACTGTGTCTAATGGGCTGCTAAAATGCTTCAGGAATGTTATTTACACAAAGAAAGGAAAAGAAAGCCTATAGGTCCACATAGAGTCCTCTAATCTTGTACAAATCAGTGAACCAGAGATAAGCAAGATTTAGCCTTTAGTTTATAATTCAATTTTTTTATAGCATTACGTTTAGTCCAGTGACTTATGTTCCTCATTATGCTGGAAGTAGACACCACTCTTTTTCCTCCTTGACAATGCATAAATCTGGGATTTTCTCAATGTAATTCATGATATAATAAAAATGAATATATATATATATGTGTGTGTGTGTGTGTGTGTGTGTATATATATATATATAGCTTTTCCTGCTTCATTGTACAGATTCTATGATCTCTTCTTTTTTTCTCTCTTCCTTTTTGCTTGTATTTGTTTGGCATAAGCATTAAACATATTTTTTTAAATTAACTATTATATTTAAAAGAGGAAAAAGAAATAGTTTTAGACAATCAGCCTGTGCATCTTTCCTTACTCAAAGATACAATCATCATTTGTGGTACTCACAACCCTACTTTAGAACAAACAGGATTATCTTGAATCCCATGCCTTTCTTTCACACAAACCCACTATTCTTATTCTGGAGTCATAATCTCTTAATAATCAACCTAGATTCCCAATTTTCAAGTAAAATTCCTTACAGAGAGCTATATTAGTTCATTTTCATGCTGCTGATAAAGACATACCTGAGACTTGACAATTTACAAAAGAAAGAGGTTTAATTGGACTCACAGTTCCACATGGCTGGGGAGGCCTCAGAATCACGGTGGAAGGCAAGGAGTATCAAGTCATGTCTTACATGGATGGCAGCAGGCAAAAAGAGAACTCGTACAGGGAAACTTCTATTATTAAAACCATCAGCACTCATGAGAGTCATTCACTATCACGAGAACAGTGCAGGAAAGACCCGCCCCATAATTCAATCACCTCCAACCAGGTTCTTCCCACCACATGTGGGAATTGTGGGACTTACAATTCAAGAGGAGATTTGGGTGGGAACACAGCCAAACCATATCATTCAGAATGATTCTTCTTCTTTTTTTTTTTTTTTTTTTTTTTTTTTTTTTTTTTTTTGAGATGAAGTCTCACTCTGTAGCCCAGGCTGGAGTGCAGTGCAGTGGTGTGATCTTGGCTCATTGCGACCTCTGCCTCCAGGGTTCAAGAGATTCTCCTGCCTCAGGCTCTCAAGTAGCTGGGATTAAAGGCATGTGCCACTGCACCTGGCTATTTTTTTGTTGTTTGTTTGTATTTTTAGTAGAGACTAAAAATACAAAACCATAGTACACCACCATCTTTTTATTTTTTATTTTTTTTAAATACTTTAACTTCTATGGTACATGTGCACAATATGCAGGTTTGTTACATATGTATACATGTGCCATATTGGTGTGCTGCACCCATTAACTCGTCATTTACATTAGGTATATATCCTAATGCTCTCCATCCCCCCCACCCCAACAATAGGACCCCATGTGTGATGTTCCCCTTCCGGAGTCCACGTGATCTCATTGTTCAGTTCCCACCTATGAGTGAGAACATGCGGTATTTGGTTTTCTGTTCTTGCACTAGTTTGCTGAGAATGATGGTTTCCAGCTGCATCCATGTCCCTACAAAGGACACAAACTCATCCTTTTATATAGCTGCATAGTATTCCATGGTATATATGTGCCACATTTTCTTAATCCAGTCTGTCACTGATGGACATTTGGGTTGATTCCAAGTCTTTGCTATTGTGAATAGTGCCGCAATAAACATACGTGTGCATGTGTCTTTATAGCAGCGTGACTTATAATCCTTTGGGTATATACCCAGTAATGGGATGGCTGGGTCATATGGTACATCTAGTTCTAGATCCTTGAGGAATCTCCACACTGTTTTCCACAATGGTTGAACTAGTTTACAGTCCCACCAACAGTGTAAAAGTGTTCCTATTTCTCCACATCCTCTCCAGCACCTGTTGTTTCCTGACTTTTTAAGGATCGCCATTCTAACTGGTGTGAGACGGTTTCTCATTGTGGTTTTGATTTGCATTTCTCTGATGGCCAGTGATGATGAGCATTTTTTCATGTGTCTGTTGGCTGTATGAATGTCTTCTTCTGAGAAGTGTCTGTTCATATCCTTTGCCCACTTTTTGATGGGGTTGTTTATTTCTTTCTTGTAAACTTGATTGAGTTCTTTGTAGGTTCTGGATATTAGCCCTTTGTCAGATGAGCAGATTGCAAACATTTTCTCTCATTCTGTAGGTTGCCTGTTCACTCTGATGGTAGTTTCTTTTGCTGTGCAGAAGCTCTTTAGTTTAATTAGATCCCATTTGTCAATTTTGGCTTTTGTTGCCATTGCTTTTGGTGTTTTAGACATAAAGTCCTTTCCCATGTCTATGTCCTGAATGGTATTACCTAGGTTTTCTTCTTGGATTTTTATGGTTTTAGGTCTAACATTTAAGTCTCTAATCCATCTTGAATTAATTTTTGTATATGGAGTAAGGAAAGGATCCAGTTTCAGCTTTCTACTTATGGCTACACCACCATCTTGGCCAGGCCGATCTTGAAATCCCAACCTCAAGTAATCCATCTACCTTGGCCTCCCAAAGTGCTAGGATTATAGATGTAAGCCACCACACCCAGCAGATTCTTAAATGTAATGTAAATATAATGGGAATTGAGCCCATGAACTGTACACATCTGGCTCCGAGCAACACTAAGGCTCATCTTTCTCGGCAGTATTTACCTTCATAAGACTCTGAGTGTGTGTGGGTGTAGGGGTGTGTATTTGTATGTACTTTAAAAAATATCTGATTTACGTGGTGATTCTGACATCACTGAAGCAAAACTGGTACTATATTTAGTAACTCAGAGTGTAATCTTTTAGAGTGGAATTTACTCCTTACTAAATAAATAAAAGAAAGTTTTAGAAAAAGAAGGAAGGGAAGGAAGGGAAAAGGAAGGGAAGGAAGGAAAGGAAGGGAAGGAAGGGAAGGAAGGAAAAGGAAGGAAGGAAAAGAAAGGTAGATTAAAATAAAGTAAGGGTCATAGTTTTTTTGCTTAGAAAATTATGAAAACTGTCCCATTTTGTTTAGGAAAATTGAGTGAGACTCACTGGGTCTTCATGTTTTCATATCACTTTCAGGAAAATAATTTATATAGATAAGAGCATTTTTATTAAATCTCAAAAATGGGTCCTTTTTCCTTTTACTACATGGTTCATTACATAATTCTGCATCTTTTGCTTTTTCTGATGGAGAATGGAGACATATTTCAAAGTGGAATAGGAATAACCACAGAACCCCAGGCAATTTTCACAAAACAAACACAAAACTGATATACAGCCATTAAATCCTAGTGTTTTGGTCATATACCAGTTTGGGTAATATGTTGTTCTTGAAGTTTTAGCCAGCTAGAATGTTTTTTACAATATTCTATCAATTCATGTTGAATTGCTTTCTGCTCTGCTAAGCAAACTACAAATTTTATTTCACAACAGAAGCAGTGTATCCCAGCATAAAAAATAGGATGTATGCTATATATTATGTTCAAAACATTTAAGCTTATTATTGTCCATTCTCCTCTTCCCTGTATTTTTAAATGATTACTTTTTCATTTATTATTATAAGTACCATGCAAAGTTTTAAAATTGTAATGTCTTTACAACATTGCTATGACACTATAGAGAGTAAATATGAGCTTGCTGATGAGCTTTGACATTCTGAAATTTTGCAGATGACCGCTAAAGATAATTGGTTACAAATTTATGAAAGTATTATTTGAAAGCTATGAAATCCAGGTTTCTTTCTATATCACACCACATTGAAGCTTGCAATTCAGTGTAGCACAAGTCATCTTAGACCTGAAGGGTGAGAAAGAATTTGTAACTGGTCCCATAATGTAAATATTATCTTTTAAGCTTGTCCTTTAGTATAGATCAATGAAGTCTTGGAACATTTTATTAGACTTCCTTAAAAGAAAAACAATTCGATTATTGCTAGCATTGTATGTGATAATATATATCATGTCCTGTAAATAGTTCATGAAGTTATTATTTAATTTTACAAGTGTGTATTTGGCACTTATTTTTTTGGCAGGCTCTAGAATGTTTTAGGGAATACAAAGACAAGTAATGCATGATCTTTAAACACCAATATCATAATCTTGTGAAGAAAGTAAGATTTTTTTAAAAGGGAGCTATGATGGAAATATGTATTAAAGTTTTGGCTATATAAGTAAGATTTATTAAAATCCTAACTAATGACTTATTCCATGGGTTGCTAATATAGATAATATCCAAACAGACAGGTAGTGAAATGTATCAACTGAATTACCTCATGGATCAATTATGCCACACTGGAAAATAGTTATTGATAATTAATGATTCAAAACAAAGAGAGTAGATCATAGACTGAAGTGCTAGATAATATCTCCAGGAGTTGTACAAAGTTTAATATCACTTAATATTGAAAATGATCATTTGCATGACTGTGAAAAACACATTTCCATAATGACTATTACATTTAAAGTGCATATCTATGTAGCAGAAATAATTGTTTCCATTTTACTAATAGTAAAACTAGGCCCAAGGATACTATCCAGGTCAAATAAGTAGAAAACATATGATTGTTAGTTTTACCTGCATTTTTCTTTCACTTTGTTTTTGACACCATATCTCAACTCTCGGACCTGTTATTTACCTAGTGATTATAAAAGACAAAGCGTTATTTCTATTCTTTTCAAATAGATACGAAAAAATACATTCTACACAATTCCTTCACATATCTAGAAATGTTCTTCCATGTAAGGTTGGGCTTTCTCAAAGTTTCTGGTTATTTCTTTCACAAAATTAAAAATAAAAGGTCTTTCAATATTGTAAATATGTAAGAAAGAGAAATGCAAAATATTTTTAAGTAAATTGCACTGCATTTAAAAAATATTTTTTCTTGTTTACATCAGTCGCCATCAGCATTCAACAATTTCAATGTGGCATCGGGAATAAATATGAACAATCATGTTTTCTGAATGAGTCATCATTTTTAAGAGAATTCAGAGATTTTTGCAATATTGTTGCTTGGCATACAGTTTTAAATAACTTTGTCTTCTTAGAGGATTCATTCATCATGAAAAAAGGTACTGGCCAGTAATTTGAAACCTTCAAAAATATAAATTATTAGTATTAAATAATTATACAGGAAAGACATATTAAATTGCAATTAGAGAAAAAAAAAAGAGGAGATAACTCCTTAATCTCTCTGTTGCTTAGTTAGTAAAACAAGGAGTTTGTTAGATATATTGAAGTGCTTTTCATTTCTAATGTCTCACTGGACTGAGTCAAATTTCCTTTAGATAATGAATTGCATTTCGAGTATCAATTAATACTTCAAAAGAATCAGCTCAATGCATTTCAGTAATTTAGTAGATATCAAATTAAGACTAAAATATTTATCAGATGAAGGGCTGCCACTCTGGAAGGAGAATGAATAAAATCACTATACATTATAGGGTACAGTTGTGTAAATTTTTAATTGTTCGTTAAAAGACTTGAAATGAAGAAAGATCCAGAAATATTGGGCAGACAAGTTATTCAGACCCTCTTTCCAAATAGCCCAAAACTAAAAGCTAAAAAAATTAAATGATACCGACTTGCTGCTAATATTGTGTAATAGTATTAATATAAATTCATAGCTACTATTGCAATAGTAACTAATAGCACATGTATGATATAATGAATTACATCTCTTAATTGAAGCTTTGTATATTTTTCCTTAAGCTCAAGTGATTTTGAAAGTAACATACTGTGGAATTTCAAAAATCACGCATCAAACTCTATATAGATAAATTATTCCATAAACATTTTAATAAAAACACTTATGATCTGTTAGGGTGGTAACTGGCATCACAGTTACATTTGATAAAACCTAACATTTCATAGTTATAAGTGTTAAAAATAAAAAATCAACTCATATGTGAAAAAGATCACCTGGTTAAGAGAAAATATCAGCTCAGACTCTAGGTGGAGACAATGGGATTAAAAAAAAAGAATATATTGGGAATACATTAAAGATATAAGACATGTGATACATATATTGAAAACACGCAGTCCTTGGAACTTCAGTCTGGACAAAAATGAATTTCATATAGCCTCATTAAATATTTAGCAACATTTGACACACAGCCCAAAAAAACTCCCGAACTCCATTTATACTTTTATTATAAAAAATGATTAGACCAAGCAGTGTGTTTCACTCTGCAGCAAAGTAATTAAGGAAAGAAAAAGAGAGGAATGAAATGGAAATGAAATTCCAAGTTAGAGTGTGGAATAACACTCACTGGAGACTCAGTAGGGTGGAAGGCTGAGAGGGGGATGAGGGATGAGTAATCACTGAATCAGCACAACATACACTAATCGTGCGATGGTTACAGTAAAAGCCCAAAGTTCACCACTGTGCAATATATCCATGTAACACAACTACACTCATACTCCATAAGCTTATGTTGGCAATGTAAAAATTAAACGAACAAAACAAAAAACTCCAGGATGAGTTGGAGGGACCAATGGCTAAAAAGGGAAGGAGAATAAGAAAATGAGCTAGCATTAGAAGCAACCTTAATGTATTAACATTTTAGAAAATTATCACAAGAGCTAAAAGGTCTGAAGTTATTCCCTTTATTTTGACTCAAATATTGAAACACAGAACACTTAGTAATTCTAAATAAGAGGTAGAGCAAGAACTCCAACTCAGGTATCTTTGACTTTCAAACACCAATGTTTTGTACTACAACTGTACCGCTAAAAAGTACAACTATCGATCCTTTAATGCACCATTCAAATTGAATAATTTAATTGATCATTTTATATGTAATAATTGGCATAACTATAAATAACTAATAAGAATTACCCCTCGAGCATATTATATGTGTGACATTGCTAATTTTCTCCAAAAAAATTATTTGATGGTTTACTTCTCCCCTGTTTCTTTATCATTGTACACATTCATTTACTCTATGAAGTAGAATACATAAGCAATGAATAAATATGAGTAGAAGAAAGAAATATGTATTATTTTTATTAGTGATTTTTGAGAAGAACTATAATATTTATATGATTAGTTATTTAGTCATATGTATTTTCAGTTAGAGCATGATAGTGTATTATTGTTTTGTTTATATTCCGAACAAAAAGGACATTTCACTTTGCAGTGAGGATCCAGACAGCTCCTCAGCCTTGTTTTCCAAGAAAGACTTCATATGATGTCTTTTATCAGTCTTCCTTTTAAATGTGCATGACATCTTCTGAATGAAAATGTTTTGTTTGTGTAGCTATGGAATGAAGTCCATAGTATGATATTCTTTACATTGACACTATCTTACAGAAGAAATCTTGCTTTGGAATTTCAAGATTTTTGTGTAATCTGACTCTGACATTCAGCATTAAATCCTCAAATTCTTTAAATCTATTCAGCGTGACTTAGACAGATTTGCTCCTCCCTATCTAACGTTTGTATTATACTGATCTGAATGAGATTGAATTAAGAAAAACAAATAATGATCATGTAAGAAATTTATGTTGATGGCATTAGTTGGAGAAACCCCGAAATATTAATACAGACGTGCACACACACACACATACCACACATCTTTCTTTAACATCAAAGGGCAAGTTTTACTATACAGGAAAACACTCTTAGGCAAATATCTATGTACAAATATTAAAAAAATCAAAAGAATCTATCCAATGTCCTTGGTGTACCTTTTAAAATTATACACTTTTAATACCTATCTTGGAATTTAGAGCATGCATATTACCTTAACAAAAGGAAGCCAATATGATATGATACATATAGAAGTAGTGCTTATCTTAAGCCAAAAGAACGAGATCTACTATTGAGGTTAAAACAAGTTGCAAAAATCACTATTTATGGTGAAACTATCTATCTGAGCCAATGTATCTCAGAAGCAAAACCAGACAAGGAAATTGAAAATCTTTTTATTCAAAATGAAAGATTTAATAGTCTATTTGGTGAATTGAGCATTCCAAATGATAGATGTTAGTGTTATTTAGGGGGAAAATATTTTCTTGACAAATAAGTTTAAGCAATGTTTTATTAAATGATGTTTAATTAGTTTCTTTACTGTTGAGCTTATCAGAACCTTTAATATGTCAAAGTGTATTGTAGAATCCAAGAACAGAATATATGTATCTTTTTGAAAAAATTCAGAACACCAATCACGGTGCAGAGAATTTTGCATGATCAGCAATTCAGAAAAGTCATTTTGAAACATATGTTTATAACCAACATTATATGCAAATATAGATGTAATTAACCTAAATCAAACTATGTAAAAAAAAATGCAAAATGTAATAACAGTACATATACGAGTTCTTCATGGTGCACAGATACACTTTCTCTCACAATTTCCATCTTAATAGCTGTTAATATAGTATTTCTTTTTATAACTTTCAAGAATGTGGAATTTTTAATATTTAACTACTATTCAAAAAATAAGGTGTTAATGCTGTCAATATATGGGGCCTTTTTAATGACACACTGGCATTCTAAATACAGATTGAAAAATTCAAAGATAAATGTTGTATTACATTTCCTTAGCTATATACCTGCTATTTGATAACTTTATATTTCATTTTCACCTTATGTTATGAATGCAATTCCATCATTTATCCAGTTACAATGCTTTGCAAAGTAAAATAAATGATGATGATGATACTAATAATGATATGTTTTAAAAGCATAACATTGCAAAAGCAAATTTTGATGCATATATGTAAAAAAGTATTGGTAGGTTTGAAAAAAAAGTCATTTTAAAACATATTTGACTTTCGCGATAAGTTCCGTAATTCTAAATTCCTCTTAAAAATATGGTACTCTTGAAATTCCAATTGTAAACAGTTATTAAATATTTATTTGCCCCTAGAATTACAGCCTTTGTCTGCAATCATTAACCTTTTCTTATATAAGACATTGAATTAATCAACTTTTGTGATTTAAGGACTTTTTTTTAAATTTTAGTATCACATTTCTCTATCATTACCTTCCCTACAACAATCAACATGAGGAAACACACATACATGTGAATACACACACACATGCACATTCTCCAGTTGGCCTTATATTTCCTCTTCCCTACTTAGTGTTACAGTTTAACATCATCTCTCCACCCCACATTGTTCTTAAACACACTATTTCAAATATTTTTGAATTCTATTTTCTCATTAAAATCACCTGGCAATTTTTTTCCCTTCCTTAATAATTTCCTTAAAATGAAGGTAGCATTTACATTTTAGTAAGGCATACAAAATTTTAATCCAACATAATTATAAAGCAGAAAGTTTATGCATCTCCAAGGAGACCGTAGGGGATAAAAATGGTTGTACATGAGCAAATGCTATTATTCCCAAAAATAAAACTAAAACAGATTCTATAGTCATTTAGATTGTAATTTCAAAATTAGACATAGAGTTTTGCTTGATATGCAACTTTATTTGAAAGCTACTCATATATTGTACATCTTTGCATCAAGATGTCTTTAAGTAATATAACAGTAATATAAATATAACTAAATTGACTCGAGCAATACAGGATTGATGGGCTCACTTAAAAATCTGGGAATAGAGTGGGCTTGAGGTAATGATCAGTAGGGTTCAGGCTTAGCTTTCTGTATTTTCTTCTCTGCCCTCTTCCATATGTTGACTTCATTCTTAGACTGTCTTCTCTCAGGGTCACCAAATGGCTGCAGCACTATGAAGGTAATGTCACACTTTGTTCATATCCATAGGAAGATAAGGTGTCCCTGTCCTGTCACAACCATTAATTGTGCTGATATATCTATTGATTGAACCATCCTTCAGGAATACTTACCTTTAGATAATGTCACATGCAAATAAGCTTAAATTTAAATTACCTGAACCAATAACAATAGCCAGAGGAAAGCACTTGTCCCCTTCACGCCACTCAAATCACAGGGGAACTAGCCCAAAGGTAGAAGTGTGAAATAACTGCAGCAAAGCAAAGCAAATATCTATTAAAGATAAAATAATAATAATAATAAAGACTAATGGCTCAGATTAGTTGAATTTTTATTTTCTTTAAGAAATGAATTACATGGAGTGTAAATCATGTTGATATTAAAATATCTATTCTAATATTGACTTCAGATTTCCTCATGCTTCAAATTTCAACTCAATATGTCTGTTTTGAGCCACAAAGTTCTGTGTAGCCTGAGTTCTAGACATTATAATACCCTTTTCTTGTTCAGTCATAAATATCTTCTTGTAGGTCATCTTCACATTTTAGCCAATGATATGAAAAACACGTTGTCTATGATGTGCCTATATTCCTGTATTCCTTCACACATCATAAAAAAACAATGACAGCATGCCATTAGAAAGTTTTCCTTTTGAAGGTTAATGGCTTTAAAAAATTAATATTCAACTGTAACTCCGGAAAATATATAAATTAATATAAAACATGTTATTTCGTTTAATATTAGTAACTATTGGTAAATAAGTCATAAAGATTAAAGACCTTTTCAATATAGACTTTCTAATAAGTTCCCTTTAGTGTTAAATTTATTAACAGTAGTGAGAAAATATTCATTTTTCTCATTCATTCATTGAGAAAAATGAATATTTTCTCACTAGTGTTATATATGCATATTCCACAAATATGTGTATAGTATATATGCATTAAAAACACACACAAGTGTATATATATATATATGTGTGTGTGTGTGCATGTATTTATAAATGGTGAGATTATTTTATTTTCCACTTATTTTCCATTCACTAAATACAGAGAGACTCATCAAACCCTCCCTTTAATTGTGTTCTGGCAAACTCTTATTCATCAATCAGAATTATCTCAGACATCACTTCTCTTTGATTCTTTTCCCGGACAACTCAGTCAGAGTCAATCAGGCCCTGCCCTAATGCCTTTCTGTACTTTATCCCCATTTCTATAGTTAGCTTTGTTGTACTTCATTGTAATTATTTGTTTTCACAACTTTGACCCACTAGACCAGGGCTAGCAAACGTTCTCTGTATAGAGCCAGATAGTAAATATTTTAGGCTTTGAGGTGTGTGTAGCCTGAGTTGTAGCCACTCACACCTGTTCTGTACCACAAAAGTAGCCAGAGACCATATATAAGGAAGGGCATGGCTATGTTCCAAAAAGATTGTATTTCCACAATCAGGTGACGGATTGTATTTGGCCCACAAGCTTTAGTCCGTAAAACTGACGATGGACTTCTTCGAAGGTAGAATCTGAAGTTTTCAATTCTTTGCACCTTTGTTCTACAGCTGTAAGCATAAGTTTAAGCATGCAAAGGAGGTTTGAGAAATGCGTTTTTAGTTTTAATTTAGTTGAATCAAATCCCAGCAACTCAAATTCCAGTAATTTCCAACTGTCAGAAGTCCGGTGCCTAAAAATCGAGATGTGTGTGTCCACTATATAGCTACCAGTGATGAGTGACTATTTAATCTTGTTAATTAAAATCAAATAAAATTAAAAATTCAATTCTTCAGTCACACTAACCAAATTTCAAGGGCTCAATAGCTACACATAGTTAGTGGATACTATATTTAAATAGCATAGATATAGAACATATCCATCATTACAGAAATTTCTATCAAGTAGTGCTGGCTTAGACAATGGGAACACCAAGACAATCAGATAGCCTCAAAGAGGAATTCTGATGGTGCATAAGGTACGGCTCATGTCAGGAACCTCAAATGCATTCTCTGGGCATAGCTTTCAAAAACTGAACTTACAATATGCACAACACATAAAAGAGTATGAATTCATTTAATAGTCAAAGTAATTAAAAACATTTATTGTACTATTTGAAGCAGAATTATTCAGAGGCCTTTGTGTCTGTGGGTGTTTGGGTGTATATGTGTTATAAAAATTCAAGGTTCACAGTAGATGTTACACAATTTTTAAAAATAATGGTTCTCTTCATCAAGTAGTTTCAACCTTATTGGGGAAGTATTGGGGAAATATGCAGACTATAACTGTGCTATTTTTTTGAATATGTGTATTCTATTCTTTTTCTCTATATATATGTATTTATATATTAGATATGTATATAATGCACATATTATATGTACAATATTATAATATATAAGTACTTATATATTGTTCTTTGAAATACATATATATTTGTTCAAAGAATAAGATACGCCTTCAAGAAATAGCAGAGATATCTGAATATATATAGATATATGTGTGTGTGTATATATACATATATTTGGTGAAATCATAGGATAAGTTAAACAACTTCCTTTTAACATTTTACCTTTAATCTTCTATTCTTCAAGTCTGTGTTTGTATCTCCAGCTTGATTTTTCCATGACCTAATTATTTCTCACCTCAGTTGTATTGATAATCTTCTAATCTGTCTTCTTAGAAGATTGCTACCATTAATCTATCTTTTACCTAGTCATTTATGTGATAGATTTAAAAGGAAAGGAGAGCTACGTCATGTTAATGTTTATGAATTTTAAGTGGCTTCTCTCTGACTACCAGATTAAGTTGAAGCATTAATGGTCCTGCTCATTGTGGATTCAGTTCAGCATTCCAAATTACTCCTTGACCTTTATATCTTATACTCTCAAATTACTGAACTACTTATACATTCCAAGCACACTGTATTTGTGACTTTAATAATGTCATTACATTTCTCTGTATATACTTCTTTTACCTTCCTTTCTCTTGATTATAACTTATACATCCTTTAAGATATGTCCATTTAATTTATAGCACTGCAGAAACCTGCTTATTTCTATTAAGAGACAATACAGAAAAAATGCAATTTAAATAACAATCTAAGTGCTTTATTCTGGAGAAGCACATAAAACAATCTTCAAACCACGTTTAGTGTAGAATGGTAAGAAAAGGCCCTCACCAAGAATAAAACTGTGACTACAAGCATGAATAGAAGTCAGTCAGGTAAAAAGGAGAAAAGGATATTCCAGTAAATCACAAGGAATAGCATGTTCAAAGGCATGGTCTGTAGTCTAGAGAAAACAAACAAACAAACAGATGTAACTGGATCTGCAAGTAGTTTAGTAGACTTGTAGCAAAATTTCTGAGTTCAGATGAGAAATGCCTAATGACGAAACTGGAGATATAATCAAGATCCTATTGTTGAGGGTCTTTAAATCCCATTCCAAAAAGTTTGCATTTTACCCTGAGCTCAAAGACAGAGTATTGAAGAGTTTTAGGATAAAAAGTATAAACAAATATTTGCTTCTAGAATCAATCTACGGAGACAAAACTAGTTTAGAAGACTTTTATCTAATTAACCCAAGTATGTCGGTAACTCCGATTAGGTAGATCAGAGTTATTAAAGAGGTAAAAATAAAAGTGTTTCATGATTCGTTGGACATGCTGTGTAAGTGGTAGAAGAGAAATCAAGGGGCAACACAGATCTCTGGCATTGGCTAGTATTTGAATGGTGTTTTTATCTCATTCACTGAAAACACTGACCACTGAAGAAGAGATTATGTGTGTGCATGCAAGCATGCACACGTGCATGTGTGTTAGGTATGAGAAATAAGTGATGAGTTCATTTCATATGTTGATATTCCTTTGCTCATTCAAGTAGATATGGCAAAGGAGAGTAAGCGGTTAGATTCATAAATTTGTAACACAAGAGCATACAGGAATAGAGACATAGATTTTAGATGCATCAAGTTGTAGATGAGACAGTAGGCTTCAAGAATGATTGATATTAAATATTTTAGGGGCAGGTCATAAAAAGAAGTGTCTTGAAGACATATTTGAAGGGGAAGGAAGAAAATTATAAAAATGTGGTGTCAGAGGAGCCAAAGAAATAGAAGATGCCAAAAAGGAAACTGTGGTAGGAAGAATTCTAGTATGGCCTCCAAGATTCCTAATCAGTGGTGGAAATGTCCTTTCATCTCTTCCCCTTGAGTGTAGGCAGGACCTGTTAATATGATAAATGATGTCTCCCCTGATTAGATTACTTTATATGGCAAACATAATGGTATAGTCACTCTTTTTATGATTATTATTATTTAAAATTTTACCATAACAAACTGAAGGGCGATTGTCTTGTTGACTTTGAAGAAGAAAGCTACTATGTTGTGAATAAGCCCTTATAGCTAAGATGTGTCTCCCAGAAGAAGACAAAGATCTCTGTCTTATAGCAAGAAACAAACAAACAGACAAACAAAAAAACAGCAACCTCTCTCCTCCAACTATAATGTTCTTAATTCAACCAGCAACCCGAATGATCTTGGAAAAGGACCTGATTTCCAGATGGGAGTGCAACACAGCCAACACTTTGATTTCAGCTGTGTAAAACCCTCAGCAAATAACCCAGAGATGCCATGACCTACAGAACTGTAAGATAATAAATGGATGTTGTTTAAAGATGATAAGTCTATGTAACTAAATTTTTGGTAGTATGTTATGCAGCAGTATAAAATTAGCACGGGGATATTTCCAAATACTGAAAAAATATGAAACTAAAAGATTATAATGGATTGACCAACACATTTTTTGGTGATACCAGTGGAAGCAGTTTCATTGGAAAGGTGGGTAGAACTCATATTTTACTATATAAAACAGAAAAAGGGAGAGAAAGAATGAGGATATTGATTATAAACTACCCTTAAATTCTTCACAATGTAAGGATCAGAAACCTAGAGTAATACGTAGAGAGTGATAATTTTTGCATTTATTTGTAAAGATGGGAGTTTATTATCGTTAATATGATTATTGTTATTTGAAAACAATAATTGGAGAAGATCCAATGAAGGGAAAACTGAAGCTATAAAGAGAAAGTGGGTTATATAAAAGAAAATAATTTGCGTAGTCATAAAAGAATAATATAATATTTGGTGTTTGTATTTGTCCATTTTTATGCTTCTAATAAAGACTGGGCAATTTACAAAAGAAAGCAGTTTAACTGAACTTACAGTTCTACATGGCTCAGGAAGCTTCACAATCATGGCGGGAGGCAAGGAGGAGCAAGTAGTGTCTTACATGGATGGCAGCAGGCAAAGAGAGAGCTTGTGCAGGAAAATGCCCCCCTATAATAACCATCAGATCTCATGAGACTTACTCACTATCACAAGAAAAGCACAGGAAAGAACTGCCCCCATGATTCAACTACCTCCCACTGAGTTCCTCCCACAACATATGGGAATTCAAGATGATATTTTGGTGGCGACACAGCCAAACCATATCAGTGCTCACATAGAATTTGGACAATATCAAGAGAAAATGAGGAACAGAGGAAGGAAAATGCATTTATAATGGAAATACGGAAAAGAAGGCACTTATCATCTAATAGATTCTCCACTCTCAGTAAAGAAGGGAGCAAGTTCTTGACTGCTGAAGAGGGCATTTCAGATTATGAGGTTGGGAGTTCAAATTCAAGCTCCAACTATTATCCATTACAGGAATATGTTATAGGAATAACACATAAGAAGAAAATGGAAGATTGTCATCACTGATGTCAATGCTTAAATTTAAATTTTTAAATAGATAAATATAGATAAATATAGATTACATAGAAAATGTAGGAAAATAGAAAATATTATATAGAAAATATAGGAAAATAGATAAATATAGATTAAGAAAATAACAATTTAAGAAATCCTGAATGTTGTCCAGGATTATGGCAAGAATTGAGGTTATAAGGAAAACCTGAAGGCAAATATCAAAGAATTTTAGGCAAACATAAAATTGAACATGCCAGTTGGTAGAAGACAATGGCAAGAAATGATGGGGGTGATGTTGTCAAATGTTATTTAACCTCAAAGTGATATTTATCCTATTCCTGTAGCTTTTAAATTTAAAAGTATTTAAACAAAATCGGCAATGAAATACATATTATTTTATGTCTGAGATTGAAAACTTTAGTAAAAAATTAAAGTTTGCTTTGTTTTGTGTGTTTATTATTAGTGGTATTATTATTTTATTATGTTTTGCCAAAACACAATAAATATATTGTGGTGAATATTATTTTAAGAATGACAACACTAAGAAGCTGAAATGATGCTATTAACTGCAAATGTTCATGAACACAGTGGCAAAATGTGAATCAAAAAGAGGTACTTTCTGAGTGCTTAAGGTATTTGGGAATACAAAAATGTTAGGTTGTCCTAGATTATATGACGTCTAAAGAGTACTGAGGTACAAAATAAACCTGATTATCAAGTATTGATACATGAGTAGTAGTTCCTCACATTACTCAGTCAACAGAAAATAAATCAATATGTTATATCTTATAAAATTTATGCTATAGATTCAACATCTATAGAGACTAATTTTAAAAAGTCGTCACAAGATATATATTTTTCTCTTTCAAAATCTAGACAGACTGGATGCTGGGAGTAAGGAACCTTTGTAGTACACTTCCCTAGATTTATTTTTCAGAAATAACAGTCTAACATCTTTGTATTCAACTAAGATGGCACCTGCAACCTCTTCCCGGAAAAAGCAATCTCTGCAATAAAACTACAAGTCCTCAAAGAAATATGTTTACCAAGGTAGAACTAGAGGCTTACAACACACACATTACACCTGTGTAGATAGCTTGCTGTTTCAGAGTAGTTTGCAGTTTCCATTTCATGTATAGTTTGAATTCAAACTGCTGATTAGTATTTTTATCAGAAAGTGTATTTTTTCTCAAATTTTTGAATGTGATTGCCTTTTGTAATTAAGCTGCACCTTTCAGAAGATTTTAAAAAAAGAATTCCCTATATGGGGAATCTAATCATCGACTCTGTTCCTTACACTATCTTAGTTATAATTGAGAATAGCTTGTGATATTCAAGCTTAATCACTTTTACAGCTTCAAGGACCCCCTTAATAATCATTGGTATGGCTCATACAGTAGAAGCTATTTATCCTGCATGCCAGTATTGGAATGATCAAGGTACCGCTTTCAATTTCTGAAACTTTTGCTTCTCTCTGGATTTATTTTTTAAAAAATTAAAATTGGGTGGGTGTTTTGCTTTTTTTTTTCTCTTGTACCAATTATAACATCACAATAACAAACTCATAAGTAAAGCTTTCACTTTAGGTCCATGATAACAATATTGCCCTAAATTAATTGGGGAATACTCTGGCTATTGATATTTGTATGGTACAAGGTAGCTTTTGATGTTTATATGGTACAAGGTATGGATTGAGGATCTTTTTATTGGATATGACTATACAATTGTTTTAGCATCATATTTTGAAGACATCTCCATTCAGTTGTCTTTACCCTTTTATCAAAAATTAGTGGACAAATTAATTGTTTAATTTAATATTAACTGGTTAATTATAAAATAATATAAGTTATTAGTTTAATTTAATAACATACTGATTAGTGATGCATGAGTCTATTTTTGGACTCTATCCCTCTCCACTTGTCTATGTTTATGCTCCAGTACTGTGGTTTTATAATAAGTGTTAAAATTAGAAGATGTAAGTCCTTCAACACTGATCATCTTTTGGAAAGTCATTTACATTTCTACACTAATTATAGAATTGGCTTGTCAATTTTTACAAAAATACCTTGAAGAATTTTGTTTGTGATTGCATTTAACATATAAACCAATTTAGGCATTTTTAAGGGCAAAAATAAGACTTTAAGTTTCACCTAAACGTATGTTCCTGAAGAGTAAACTAAATATTTTAACAATCTGAATTAGACTTAATTGGAGCATGTTTTATTGATTGATAAGTATTACTGATTCTTATTTAACATGCACTATGCATCAGACATTGTGATGTTGTGTATATTACAAATAAAAATGTGTTCAACGATGCACATTTAGATTGTTTTCATTTTTTGCTCTAATATGCAATGTAAATATATATACTTTTGTATAAGCATTTCTAAGCATAAATATTACAATGTTGACAGAATTATTTATTAGAAGTAGAATTGCTAGATGGAAGTTACGTACAACTAAAATACAGGTAATAATTCAAATTATTCTAAACTTAACATTTCCCAAACAGAAAATAGTCCCATCTACCTTTATCCTTGAAACCACTTGTTATTTTCATTGTTTTATTTTTACCCTTTAAAGAACAAAATAACTATTTTATTTCTCATGATACAAATATTTCTAAGAGATAATCATCTTCAATGTATTTTTCTCCTAATATTTCTACGTATTTATTTTTAGCCATTTTCCTATTTTGCTATTTTCAATAATGCAGGAGTTTTTTGAATTTTATAATATCAATATCAATCTTTTCATATAGCATAGTTTTTCATAGGTTATCATATTATTTTTATTTGATATTTATTTTACTTCATTAATACTTTACATTACAAAGGCAATTTTTTCATGTTTTTCTATGTTTTTTTTTTTAATTTTTTGGCCTAGAAAAGCATTCTTCACTCTGTAAATAAAATACTCACACATTTCTCTAATATTTCCTATAATATATTAAATCACAGTCACGATAATAAAGCTCTGTTGCAAAAAAATGTCCAAATCTCAGGTACATTAAACACACATTTATTTTTCCTGCTCATAGGGCTGTAAATCAGTTGGCATTCTGCTAGACTAAACTGTGATTCATTGGTTTCATTCCAGGTTGTAGATTGGGTTCAAAAACGTTCTAAAGTTTGTTGTTTTTTTTTTTTTTCTGACGTCAATGGCACTCCAGAGAAGTCCTTGCCATTGGTGGATGGCAGAAGCATAAAAACAAGCCAAAATTGCACAACCACATGTAAAGTTCCTACACACATTTTACCTACTCTTTTTGCACTGGGCAAATTGAGACAAGTGTTCCAGCCCAAATGAAATAGAGAGGTAATTGCATCCTCCCGACGCTAGAATCAGGGCAAGGGCAGGTAGAAAAGGAAAAATTACAATTATGTAATACAGCTTGCCCACACACATTTCAATTTTCACTTAGAATCCATTTTCATTTCGGACTTTATACCTTTATTGTTATATAGGATATTATGTAAAGCCTATTTTATAAATAATATTTTGTATGTGTGTGTATATATATATATCATTTTATATATATTGAATTATTCCAACATGATCTATTCAATCATGAACAACTGGATCTCTTATCCGCTTTTTTGAAATGGTTCAAAAATGTGATATGGTCAATATACGACCATTTCAAAAAATTGGATAAGAGATTCAGTTTTTTGAAATGGTCGTATACTGAAACCTCATATATGTTAATTCTAACCTCCCACTAGGTTATTTGTCTATTATACCTACAAGAATGGTATTATATTCAATATAAATTTAGACTGGATGAAAAAGGTACCACTATATTTTTATTCTTTCCTCAAAATATTTACGCCTATTCTGGGTAATTTTCTCTTTATAAGATGTAATGGTTAATTATATGTGTCAATTTGCCTAGCCTATATTACCCAGTTACTTAACCAAAGAGGAATCTCAGTGCTGCTGTAAAGTTATTTGGCAGATGTAGTTGACATCTACAATTAACTGACTTTAAGTAAAGGGGATTATGCTCAATGATGTAGGTGGGCCTCATTCAGTCAGTTGGAGACTTTGGGAGCATAAACTGAGGTTTTCCAGAGACAGAAACATTCTACTTCAATACTGCAGCATCACATTCTGCCCAAGTTTCCAGTCTCAGAACAACTACTGATACACTGGCTATGTAGAAGCAGCTGTCAAATTTTACGTGACAAACCTGTTGGAAATAGCTTGGGAATTGCATTTAAATATAGACTAGTTTGGAGATAATTGACATCTTCACAATAAGGAATTTTCTTGCAAAAGAAAATGGGATGATATCATTTGATTTACTTTATAGACTCAATAAAATTTTATGTATTTCTGGCCCAAACTTGTAATAGAAATAAACGAGCCTCTTTATAATAGCACAAATGCTGTATCTGTTAATTAACAGGTTTAACTGATGGCTGGTATGAAATTAAGATTCTTATTTTTCTATATCTTTAATTTGTATACATCCATATTTTCAATTTTTCCAACAAAATTCCAGCTGTATATTTTGGATATTTTTAATAGAAAGACTATTATTAGGGAAGATGTCCTTTTTGTTTCTTTTTTTTTCACTAAGAATATGCCCTTAGATTTAGAAGTAGCTCTCCAAGAATAACACTCTTGGACTTCCTCTGGCCTCACATTCACTTATTTATAAGGGAAAGAAAACGTGAATCACAAATAAGCCTTGTTCTCCTGGGAGGGAAAAAAAAAAAAATACAATGAGCATCTCCCCTTAATAGAATTTGACTATTTGTTAAATGAGATGTAGGCCTAGTCCATGAGGAAGCCTTGTGGTGGCATGCAGCATAACTTTTGATAAAGTGTGTCATTCTATTTCTGAGTTTCTATTATAAGAAAGACATTTGTTGCAATTATAACCACCATTTTTCAGTACTGGAAGGTAATGTATTTCTTCCTCATCTGGTATGCTTCTGTTTGTTTCTCAGTGTTTTCAGAACTCACGCAATGAGATGAGTGATTAATTGAATTCCCTAGGTATCCACTGAAATAGACAGCATCTGTAATTAACGATAATATTTCTCTTATTTGTTTGTCTTTTGCATTAAATATGATTACTAGTAATACTGTAAAAAGGAGTCACAATAGGAGGCCTTTTTATCTGTTCTTGGGATGACCTGATTTTAAATCACACAAAGGTTACATTTGCTATAAGATTCTGGTAGCTTGCATTTATCAATTTTGAAATACTTTCAGTAAATCTTGCTTATAAAATTGTGATTATATTGTTATGAATGTAATATATTTGCTCTATGACACTAAGGTGATTTTCTTTAACATATTGAAACTTCATTAAACAGTAAGTTGTTTGCCTGTGCACAGACATCTGTACATGCAAAAGCAAAACATTACAATGAGCTCTCTGAGTCAGACAAATTTGTTAATATGTATTGCTAGTTTGGCTGTCATTTCATAAATTAATTGTCTTTTTAGGTAGACTGTAAGGATGCAGAGGTTTTTTTAAAAGAATTACATTTAAAAAATTATTTTCTAGCACTATGTCTCACCTCCATGTTCCTCCTTTTTACTTATATGTGTTCTTAAAAAAATGAGTGCTGCTTTGAATGTAAGTAGTTAGTACTTCACATAAATGTTACTGTCATTTTCGGTTGTGTAAGCATCCAGTCTAACACTGGCCACTTTCTTCCTCAAACACACCAATAGTTTCTGCCTTAAGATCTCTGCCCTTGCTTGATTCTGGCTGGAAAGCTCCTCTGTTAGATTGAAGCACAATTTACTCCGTCAACCCCTTTAGGTCTTTTCTTAAACACTGCCTTCACTGACTGCATTAGTCTGTTTTCTTACTGCTATAAAGAACTGCCCAAGACTGGGTAATCTATAAAGGAAAGAGGCTTAATTGACTCATCGTTTCACGTGGCTCCGAAGGCCTCAGGAAACTTACAATCATGGTGGAAGGCGAAGGGGAAGCAAGGCACCTTCTTCACAAGGCAGCAGGAGGAAGTGCTGAGTGAAGAGGAAAGAGCCCTTTTTAAACCGTCAAATCTCATGAGAACTCACTCACTGTCACAAGAACAGCATGAGGGAAAACACCCCCATGATACAATTACCTCCACCTGTTTCTGCCCTTGATATGTGGGGATTATAGCGATTACAATCTGAGATGAGATTTGAGTGGGGTACAACTTCTCTCCTTCCCTGGTTTATTTTTATCCTAATCTCCTATTATGCTGTAACCTATACTTGTTTTAGCTACAGATGTCATTTACTTTCTGTCTCTCCAGCTAGAAAACAAGATATCCATGAAAGCAAAAATTTTTATTTACTTACTTTTCTGCTGTTTTCTTATCACAATGAACAAGAACTTAATGGCTAATTTCTTACATATTTATTGTTTAAATGAATGAATGAAGAAATCAATAAATCTAGTTTGGTAAAATTCAATTATCTCTTTTTAATTTAGAAATTATCAAGTATAACTGAAAGCTATTAGTACCTGTTTAATACTCTACTCCACAGAGAAACAAAACAACAAAACAAAATAAGCAATAACTTTTTTTGTCATCTTGATCCTTCTTTTCATAATTTAGCAATGATTTTAGATATGTTATCTTCTCATTAAAATTGCTTAGAGATTATTAAAGCTAAGAATAAATAATTTATCCCAGTAGTGCCTCTAAAAGCATAGAATACAACGGACACAGACCAAAATGTATATTTAAATGTAATACGAATTACAAATTTATATTGAAAGTCTTTCCATTTACAAAGTATTATATACTTGCACAATGGGTACTTAAATACATATCTCTGCATAATATGTACAATGTATGTGCTAGGAAGCAAATCTGTTCCCATGAACTGTATTTTCTAGTGGGAGATATAGGCAATAAACAATATAAATTATTAAAATAACATATACTATAGGACCTATTTTTCTGGAACAAAAGTAATGCAAATCATACTAAATCATAGATTTATATTTTTCTCCAAAAAGTGGAACAAATTTAGCAGTTTTTCTTTTAACTAAAATTGCATTAACTTCATAAAACATGGCACTGTGTTTATTAGCATACTGTGAAACATTACCATAGATGATTATAATTAAGCTATACTTATCAAAATAATGAATAAAGCACATTTTGTGGTACAGCAGTGTTGACGTTTTCATATTTATTTGTTCACTAACTAATCTGCGAAATTCAGTAATCTCTAGTGAGTCTCTCAGTTATTAGTGTAAATTACTGAAGGTCTAGTCTAATAATAAATAATAATAGCAATTCTGGGAAACAAAGCATTAGCAGTGTAATGTCTGAACATTTTTTCTGGAAAGTATAAATTAAGAATACAAGGAAACATTTTTCATTCAATTAGAGTGTGTTTCCAGAGGGTTATAAGGCAATTTAAAAGGCTGTATGTAATGGATATATCAAAGCACCTGGATTTTAATGTTGTGAAAAATTATTTAAGATGTTCTAAAGGAGAGGACTGGTTACAGAATGCATCATCCAAAAGGGAGGACACAACATGAAAACATCTCTAAATCTAAGATGCTAAAATGTCTTTCATTAGTTCATCCACTTTCTTAACACTCTTATACTGGAAACTATTTCGCCTAAATTCTAGTACATAGCTGTCATGACTATTGACAAAATCCAGACAGTGTATTAATATATAAATATGTAAAATAAAATAAATTTAAAAATAAATACAAATTTAAAAAAAACTTAACAAACATCTCCTAAGCACCTACTATGTGCTCTTGTAGACCATGGAGGTACAATACTGAATAAAACAAAATAAATTATCTGCATGTGTGTAGTTTTAATTTGAATTTGATGAGAAAAAGTAAGATAGATAACTAAAAGAATACACAACCGTGACCAATATAGTGTTAGATGATGTCAAATATTAAAGAGATAAAGCACATAAGAGGGTAGAAATAATACAGTGAAACATTTGCTTTTCTGCCACGTTTGGTTGCAGCCTTGTGATAAGATAAGGCTGCTCAGCCTCGTGCCTTCATGTCTGCCTTCCAGCCAACAAGAAAAAGGAAAGAAGTAAGGGAGCCTATCTAAATTCAAAGGTTTGTGGCAATAATTAAATTTTAAAAGAATAAATGAATAAACAAAAACTTTGATGAACTCATATGAGACATCTGCTTACATATATTTGAGTTGAATGTCCATTGCATGACCTCCCCTGACTTGAAAAGAGATTGGAAAATACACTCTTTATTCTAGGTATCTGTTTACACACAGAAAAATCAAGATTTTATTAGTGAGGATCAAGGGAAGATACTGTGGGCAGAGGAACTCTTGATACAGAGGATTAGGTATAAGAGAACCCCAAGTGGAAGAGACTCTTTTAAACTTGGATCTTGAAACTAACTTGAAATTAACCAGGTCAAGAAGAGTTGAAGGGAAGTATGATTGAAGCCAAGGAAAAAGCACATAGGCAAGAGTGAGCTTGGTACATTTAATAAACTCTCAGACCTCCTTTTTGGTACAGATGTTTGACAATGCTCAATAATAAGTTAGGGCTCAGAAAATATAGAAGAGCTGAATAAATAGATTTGAGAATTATCAGCATATAGTTAATTTTGAAATAATCAATGCAATGAAATCACCAACTAGAATATGTAGAGAAAGATAGGGGTCATATGTAAGTGTTGCCTAAAAAAGAGAAGAGTGTAAAAAAGAAAAAAAGAAATCTGAGAGAAAAGAAAATACTTATTATATGGAAAACTTAGTATTAGCATACTTAATATTAGAAGAATCATCAGAGACACATAATACTGAGAAGAAAAACTTGATAAAGAAATAAAAAGTCGAGCTAGGACGAACAATAGGATAATTCCATTGAATTTATCTTTGGGACATTTACTAGTAACTTTTAAAAGTTTATTTTCTAAAGAGTGTTCATTTAAAAACAGATTAAAAGGCATTAAACAGTAGATGTGGGGTGCAACTGAATGTTAATATTGGTACACAGGCCAGCCTGTGGGGCTGTGAATCAGACTTTGGTCAGAATTCAGCAGAATTTCAACTGAAAGTGAAATTTTAGAATAAGAGACTAACTCTTTGTCTCCATTTTCAACATATAGATTACCTATAATAGTACCAATTTCAAAAGTTTGTAATGAAGATACAAGGGAATGATATATGTAAAAGTTTTTAGAATTATGCCAGGCTCAAAGTTGTAGGACAAATGCAGTGGTGCAGATAAATGAATAAGAAAAATTATGATAAGGGATATTGAGTTGGTCTTTAAAGAAACAAGAGGTGATAACTTCAAGGGCATGATTAGATGGTGGATTTTGCAGAATATGAGAAAGTTGTCTTTTTCTCTGCAATAAAGGGAAACTGAGAAGAGACAGAAACTTTAAAGCAGAAAGAAAAAATAATTAATGGAGTTTACAATGAAATATTTTTAAAGGTCAGCAAGACTGGTTCATTCAACAAACAAATGTGTACTTTGCTCCAGGCACTAGGAAAGGCAATGTGAATATGAGACACTTGATGCATCTAGAAAGTAATGGAGTAGGATGAAGTTGAAGGCCTAGGGATTTCAAAAAATATTTGGGAAACAGGTACCGTGAGTAGGAGGTGAAATAGTGTGTAAAGATTAGTAGAAAGCTGCAGAAGGAAGAGAATGAATGTATAATGGGCACAGGCAGCGTGATTTGATTACCTTAGTCTAATAGTTTAAAATTCCTCCTGTTTTTATAGAGAGAAACATTCAAATCAAGTTAGTGGGTGTGGTGGGGAAAGGATAGATAGAAGGAGAGGTAGAGAAAGAAAATGAAAATTTAAAGAGTAAAAAACTCTACCAAAGACTTCATAATTCATTCCAGCCCCTGTCCTTAGTCTCAGTTCCTCACATTACATTTTGAAGGCTTTTTTGATCTGGAGAATAATGAGGAGATTCACTAACCCTTGGTATGAGAAAGGCCTTTGGGTATTTTAAGAATGTGCTATTCTACTTTATTATAATGATAGCTTTTTCTAACAGCAAGGGGCCTTGACTGTATAATTTCCCTTGTCTTTCTGTGGGTGACCTCCTGTTCAGACCAAGTCAGCTCATCTCACATTATACTCTATGATGACCGGGAAACTCTTGCAGCTGGGCGGTTACTCCTTAATTGCAGGCAGTGTATTATTCTTTAGATGAATGCAGTCAATTTTTGGATAGATCTCTAATGGCTTTTTAACTTTCTTAGATCCTTTGTTTTGTGCACATGAATAAATGTTATTCTGAAGAGCAACGTTGTATTTTATTGCCTTTAAAAACATCCATTTTTTCACTCTCTGATCAGGTTTCTCTCTTTGTGATGCTACACTTCAATACAGTGAATATGACTCAATAATTTCAGATAATTCTATAAACATATATATGGGTCACATGTATTTAGGCTTTGAGTCATATTCACTGTATTGAAATGTAGCATCAAGAAGAGGGAACACATTCACACACATGTAGGGGTGTGTGTGTATATATACACATCCATGCATTTATAAAGGGATGCACTTTTTACATATCTACAAATAACAAAACAACAAAGAAAACTATCACAGTGTGCTTAGCTGTAAAAATAAATGGCTAGAAACTAGCCAAAAACTGATAAAGCACTGGAGATACTGTGATGAAGGCTCTGACATTATATATTTAAACCACATGAATTTGTACTTATATGTTCATACTTTCATCACGATATTTCTCATATACTTTCATTTCAATCACAGTGACAATTTTTGAGGTAAGGTCTTTTTATGTCATGCCTAAATTGTTCAAACAACCCTCTAATATAATTTCCAAGACTTTGATCTCTTCCCATAAACCGAGTCTTAAACATTACCACCAGATTTATATTCTTGATATAATTTTGATATTATATAACTATTCTGGATAGTGTTTTTCAATAATGTGTTCATTAGTTTAAACATTTGTTCAGTCTGTCATTTGTGGTGCAGAATTAAGTCTTAGTGTTTGCTACTAAGAATGAGAAGTGATTTCGTTCAAGGAATGTACAAGTTAGTAGCTTGGTGCTTTTCTAAGAACACATCCAAATTGCTTCACTTATATTTATGCAAGCCTCCATTACTTAAATTTTAGCATCAACATGCTTACTTACACTGATCATCTGCATTCCAGAAAGTCTGCCCTGCGCTCTGCCTGCTAATTCTTTCTGGCATTTCTTTTTCCTTGAATTCCCCCACTCTATGTACTAAAATATTTATCTTTAAAAAAATAGCTCAGGCACCACTTTTGCATTTAAACTTACCCTGATTATATTATTGTGAATTATTTCAAAATAAAATAATGCCAATAACAATACAAGTTCATAATTAGAAGTGATTAGCATGTATACAACACTGTGCTAAAAGCTTTACATGGGTTATTTTTTAATACTTGAAACAACTGATTTATTAATTCAATAAATATTTATTGGACACTTACTATGTTATATATACTGACCTGAAGCTGAGATGCAATATAGACATTTTAATGAACCAGTCAAAAGGACAATTATGCTATGGAGCTTACCTTCCTGATCCGGGATGCAAGCAAATGAATAGGTAGATAATGGCAGGTAGTGATAAAACTCCAAGGAAAATAGCAACACCTAACTTCTTTAGGAATACTTAATGTGACCGTTATGCTGGTGTTCTAAACTCCAAAGGAATGTGTGTATGTGTGTGTGTGTATGCTTTCTTTCAACCTAAAAGTATTTATTTGCATTTTTAATCATACTCGTTGACCGTTTTTTTCTAGATTTAAAGTCTTTATATGAGGATTCACATGCAGAATACTAGTCATCTGTGTTTTTGTTGCATTACCTACACTAGTATCCCGTACAAAACAAACCTTAACTAAAGAAATGTATCCAAGTTTTCATACTAAATGCCACAGTTTAGAGTTGTTTCTAATAAATGAATACATATTTTTTAAATCACTGAATTAAAAAATAAATGTAATGAACTAAAGAAGTACTTTTCAAACATACGCCAAAAATTTAATTGATAAGTTTATCATATTTTTCTATTTATCATTGTAATACCAAGGAACAAAACTGAAAGACACATAGAAACCACAACTGAGAATATTCAGTCACCAACATTTTTTATATTTGAAATTTATCAATGATCCCATTTTGGAATCATTGGATTCCAAAATCAAATCATTGGATTCCAAAATCAAATCATTGTATTTTCATTCCATCCTTTACAGCAGGTTTACTTGCTAAGAAATATATTGTGAACATTTTTCCATGTACATAAGATCATGATCATGATTGAAAGCATCCCATGATACAGAAAAATAAATCACATTTCTTCCATTTTTATTCGTCCTAGGCCCTGTGATATGGTTTGGCTCTGTGTTCCCACTCAAATCTCATCTTAAATTCTACACCCATAATTCCCACATGTTGTGGGATGAACCCAGTGGGAGGCAATTTGAATCATGGGGGCAGTTTCCCCCATACTGTTCTCCTTGTAGTGAATAAGTCTCATGAGATCTGATGGTTTTATCAGAGGTTTCCGCTTATGCATACTTCTCATTTTCTCTTGCCGCTGCCATGTAATAAGTGACTTTCACCTCCTGCCATAATTCTGAGGCCCCCTGAGATATGTGGAACTGTAAGTTCAATTAAACCTCTTTTTCTTCCCAGTCTTAAGTATGTCTTTATCAGCCACATGAAAATGAACTAATACAGTAAATTGGTACCAGTAGAGGGAGGTGCTTCTCAAAAGATAACCTGAAAATGCAGAAGCGACTTTGGAAATGGAAACAGGCAGAGGTTGAAACAATTTGGGGACTCAGAAGAAGACAGGAAGATGTGGGGATGTGGAACTTACTAGAGATTTGTTGAATGGTTTTTCCCAAAATGAAGATAGCAATATGGACAATAAGATCCAGGCTGAGGTGGTCTCAGATGGAGTTGAAGAACTTGTTGGGAACTGGATCAAAGGTGACTCTTCTTATGTTTTAGCAAAGAGACTGGTGGCATTTCTCCCCTGCCCTAGAGACTTGTGGAATTTCAAACTCTAGAGAGATGATTTGGGCTATCTGGTAGAAGAAATTTCTAAGCAGCAAAGCTTTCAAGAGGTGACTTGGGTGTTGTTAAAGGCATTCAATTTTAAAAGGAAAGCAGAGCCTAAAATTTTGGAAAATTTGCAGCCTGACAATGTGATAGAAAAGAAAAACTCATTTTCTCTGCAGAAATTCAAGCCAGCTGTAGAAATTTGCATAAGTAACAAGTAGCCAAATGTTAAATCCCAAGACAGTGGGCAAAATATCTCCAGGGGGTGTCAGAGGTTTTCAAGACAGCCCCTCCCATCACAGGCCCAGAGGCCTAGGAGAAAATGGTTTCATGAGCAGGGCCCAGGACGCAGTGCTCTGTGAAGTCTAGGGACTTGGAGCCCTATGTCCCAGCGGCTCCAGTCATGACTGAAAGGGGCCAAAGGACAGCTCAGGCTGTTGCTTCAGAGGATGCAAGCCCCAAGCCTTGGCAGTTTCCATGTGATATCGAGCCTGCGGGTGCACAGAAGTCAAAAATTGAGGTTTGGCAACTTCTGCCTAGATTTCAGAAAGTGTATTGAAATGCCTGTATGCCCAGGCAGAAGTTTGCTGCAGGGGCAGGGTCCTCATGGAGAAACCTCTTCTAGGGCAGTTCAGAAGGGAAATGTGGGGTCAGAGCCCACACAGAGTCCCCACTGGGACACTGCCTAGTGGAGTTGTGAGAAGGGAGTCACAGTCCTCAAGGCCCCAGGATAGTAGATCCACTGACAGCTTGCCCCTTGCACCTGGAATAGTCACAGACACTCAACTCCAGTCTGTGAAAGCATCTAGGAGTCCGTCAAAGCAACCCTGCAAAGCCATAGGGGCCGCGCTGCCCAAGACCGCGGAAATACACCTCTTGCATCAGTGTGACCTGGATGTGAGACATGGAGTCAAAGGAGATCAATTTAGAGCCTTAAAAGAGATCAATTTAGAGCCTTAAAATTTGACTGCCCTGCTGGATTCCAGACTTGCATGGGCCCTGCAACCCCTTTATTTGGGCCTATTTCTCCCCTTTGGAATGACTGTATTTACGCAGTGCCTGTACCCGCATTGTGTCTAGGAAGTAACTAGCTTACTTGTGATTTTTCAAGCTGATAGGTGGAAGAGATTTGCTTTGTCTCAGATGAGACTTTGGACTGTGGACTTTTGGGTTAACCGTGAAATGAGTTAAGACTTTGTGGTACTGTTGGGAAGGCATGATTGGTTTTGAAATGTGAGGACTTGAGATTTAGGAGGGGCCGGGGTGGAATGATAAGGCTCTGTGTCTCCACCCAAATCTCAGCTTAAATATTACTCTCATAATTTCCATATATTATGGGAGGGACCGGGTGGGAGATAATTTAAATCATCGGGGCTTCCCCCATACTGTTTTCCTGGTAGTAAGCCTCACGAGATCTGATGGGTTCATCAGGGATTTTTGCTTTTGCATCCTTGTTTTCTCTTTCCACTGCCATGTAAGATAGAGCCTTTGCCTTCGGCCATGATTCTGAGGCCTCCCCAGACATGTGGAACTGTAAGTCCAATTAAATCTCTTTTTCTTCCCAGTCTTGGGCATGTCTTTATCAGCAGTGTGAAAATAAACTAATACACACTATGAATTTGTAGCAAAAACTAAAATAGCTGCCAATGCACACTAAATTTAGCCAATATATGTGTGTCAAAATTTTAAAAGATAAACGGAGATTTTAAATAATTAATCAGCAGATAATGAGGAAAATTATTGAAATTCAGTGCATATAAAGTAAAACACATTTTGTTACCATTAGAATGTACTCACATGAAGCTAAATTTAGATTTTAGTGTACACATTCATATTTACTCTCCACCTTCAGTAATACACGATTATGATTTAGCTCATAAAAATTATATTTGCTTAGACACTTGCTGCTTCATGATTAAGATTTGCATGGAAATAGATTATAAACAAACTTTATTAATTAAAGTAAGTGAAAGTCTTCAATAATTTTCAAAGCAATTCAGGTTCTGTCTTCTCTCTCTTACTATTCTTTTTCTCCTATCTCTTCTAGTTAAGTAGCAGTTTCCTAAGCATGAATTATCTTGATGTGTGAATGTCTATACTCACACTTTCTTTGTAAATTATAAGTACATAGCAACAATATACTGAAATTAGAGATGCTGCAGTTGTGTTCTTAAATTTAAATACCAATGTTGTAGTTTAAAAGGCAGGGCTCTTCTATTGTAATGGTTTAAAGGAAAATAGCTGTTGGGCAGAGAGTTCAGAGTTTTAATGTTACTTTTTATTGATTGATTGATTGATTGATTGATTGATACAGAGTTTCACTCTGTCACCCAGGCTGGAGTGTAGTGGCACAATCTCGGCTCACTGCCACCTCCACCTCCCATGTTAAAGCAATTCTCATGCCTCAACCTCCCCAGTAGCTGGGATTACAGGTGTGTGCCACCACATCCGTCTAATTTTTGTAATTTTGGTAAAGATGGGGTTTCTCCATGTTGGCCAGGCAGGTCTGAAACTCCTGGCCTCAAATGATCCACTGGTCTCAGTCTCCCAAAGTGTTTGGATTACAGGCGTGAGTCACCATGCCCAATCTAATGTTACTTTAATAATAGTCCTGCAGCTATATAGAGGAAATTTCTTCCAACATTGGGGAAAAAAAATCATGATTTATTGTATTCTCTTAAATTGTTGTATGGGTTATCATTCCTTTATTTTTACTATTTAGTCTTTGTGACATTTTAAATTTTCAATCTGACTCTTCTAAATGATTTCTGAATGCACATGCAGAAGAATATCATGAAACATACCATTATGATTTTTACTACATATCCATAGATGGATATGCAGTTATGGTATCCCTGATTTCGTAGTTATTTAATATTAAAGTTGCCAGAGCACACAAATCTTCATGTCTGCAAGATCTGGCAAAAGATCTGAGTTCTCCATGGTAATCACAGAAAGAATTCAAAGCACTTAATTAGTTTTACTCTGTTGCTTCTAATTTCTTTGACTTTGGAAATAGTGAGAGGAGATTATGAAATAATTTTATTTTAAAAAGTCAGAAAAAAATGTTCCTTTTTTTCATGGCAAGTGTTGAAGGAGCAATTCAAATACATTCAGTACATTCAAGATCCTCCACTTAAAATATTTTCTGCACAAAGAAAATGTTATCTGATATTCACAACAAATAAACAGATCACTGGGGAAGAGCAAACAGGAGCAGCAGCAACTACAATAAGAATGGCCGTTTATTGATGACTGACTCTTATCAGGCACTATGTTAAGAATTTTAAGGACATGTTTTAATTAATTCTTAATCATGGAGCAGCCATGATTTTCTCTATTTTACAGATGAGACAATCATGGCTCAAGAAAAGTTAGATAGCTTGTCAAGTTCCACACAGCTAAGAGGTAAGTCCACACCTAATACTGAAACAGGAAAAGTTCCTTTGTCCCCCTTGCAAGACCTGTGTCAGGGGTGTGGCTCGCTTCTTCAGTTCCTGCTGGTCAAAACCCCTAGGGAGAGCAGGCAGATGGGCAGGTCCTGGGGAGTGTGAGCTCCGACCCCACGGCAGCGTCTAGAGGTGAATGTTTTTGCAGCTCCTGAAGCTCCAGTGGGTATGTGTTACCCTGTGCTCTTTAGTTTTGCCATCTGTAGGTGGCTTGTGTTTATCCACTCAATTAGACCTTCTGCCTTATTGTAAGGATAGCGGACTTTCTGTCCTGGGTTCTTGCCTTGGTGTATAGGAAAAATGAGATCACACACGGGCTTGGAAAATGAGTGCGAAGTTTTATTGAAAGGTGGAGGTAGCTCTCAGCAGATGGATGGGGAGCCGGAAAGGGAATGGGGACGTGGATTTCCCCTGGAGTCCGGCTGCTCAGCCGCGGGACTCTACTCCGGCCGCCCCGGGGAAACTCCACGGTCATTCTGCTGGTTGATGGCCTGCCAGCGTCTGCCAGAGCCTGTCGGTGTGCTCTTATGCCCATGTGTTCCTCTCGAAGTCCAACCCTCGTGTGCATGCCTGCTGGGTTCTCGGGGTTTTTATAGGCACAGGATGGCGGTGTGGCGGGTCAGGGTGGTCTTGGAAAATGCAATCATTTGGCAGGAAACCAGAAAGGCCTTTCCTCACCTAGGTCCATGAGCACAGGCCCAGGGGTGGAGCCCTAGCCGCAGACCACACCCTTCCCTTCCCAGCACTTCGCGCTCTCTCTCTCATATCAATAGCTAAACCTGTATGTTAAAAACTGAACGTGCTCACTTGTATATACTTCTAGCAACTGCACCCTTCCTTCCAATTTCTAGTTGCCTTATCCTTTTCCGTTTATGGAATTTCTGATTTAGATTTCCAACTACGTCTCTGGTATATTACCCATGTAATTGAGCTGGATATTATGCTTTAGTGGAACATGTTCTTTCACGTCAATCAAATGACTCTTTAGGTTTTGCGGATCCTCACCCTGCTTGTCCTTAGTTTTCATTCAGAGTGGCCGCCTCATCAGGGCACTACTCCTCATTGCTGTAGCCTGACTTTTCTTTTCCTCAGAACCCTCTCCGGCTCCAAAAATTAGCCCTTCATTTGACTGACTTGACTTCTGAGATGAGATGGTTTCTACTTTGATTACAAATACTTCCAAATAATTAATCTGTTCTTCCCAGTTAACGTGTCTAGTCTGCATTATGTTCCTGTTATATATAAACACAAAGCAGGACAAACTTCTATTTCTGAACTTTACTTTGTTTTGCAAAGTTTTTGAAAGTGTTTATTTAGTATTCTACTCTAAAGCATTTATGGTCAGGAAAAATTTCTACCATTCACTGTGTAACTTCTTTTCTCAAATTTTTGTACATAAGCTGAATGTTACCTTTCTTCATATCTTCTCTAGTGCAAAACCTTGCATCTCTTTTGTTCACTCCCCAGAGAAACCCTACTTTGAAGAAGAGAATATTTATTTGGTTAATGAATCAGTTGATTTATTTGGTACATAAAAAGATGTATTCCGTAACTTTAAGTTGTTGAGAGTTTAAAGGGTAAATTAGACACATTACACAAATGCAATATAGAGAAGTTACTAGAGATAAATCCTGAACACTGTGGGAAAACCATGAGTGAATAAGCTTAAAGCTTAGAATGAGAAACAAATGATACTGAAGCAATATCCAAATAAGATGTACCATTGAGAGTATGGATTCTGCTACATAGTAGCTCTTTTGCCTTCGTACTTTCTTTGTTCTTTGTTTTGGTCTTTGCCTGTTTCCTCATCTATAAAACTGTGCTAGCAATTGACCCTATCTTATAGTGTTGTCCTTGATAAACTTTAGCTGTAATGATGAGGACTATTATTCAAGAAAGACAAAGACTTCCTATGCATAAATCCTGGCTAACACGGTGAAACCCTGTCTCTACTAAAAAAAATACAGAAAACTAGCTGGGCGTGGTGGTGGGCGCCTGTAGTCCCAGCTACTCCGGAGGCTGAGGCGGGAGAATCCTGTAAACCTGGGAGGCGGAGCTTGCAGTGCGCAGAGATCGCGCCAGCACTCCAGCCTGGGCTGAACAGAGCGAGACGCTGTCTCAAAAATAAATAAATAAATATATAAATAAATAATTAAAAAAAAAAAGAATCCTTGCAGGGAAAACACAGATATAAAGTTTGTAATGCACCCAGGAAAATAGGAATTAACCCTGGTTGGCAAGAGTTTGAAAAAGAATAGAAAGAGATGAAACCAGAAAGATAAGCAAGAAGGAATTAAATCAGTTTTCAGCTACAATGAAAACGTGATGTAAAAAGCTATTAGTTTCCACTATAATTTGTATCTCTTTTAAGATAATCAGCAGAGATACATTTGGAAAATGATTTTTTTTTTTTTTTCCTTGTGGTGGTTGAATTACTTGCTGAAAATCATAATAAGCTGGGATTTGGGAAACATGCTTTTGAGGGCCTATCATGAGACAATCTTAATCTACTTGTATGTTATTATACATGCATTCAGAGAAGTTTGTTTCAAGGTCTAACCTAATTTAAGATTCCAAGATCCCATGTCATTAATGTACTCACCTAGTTAAAATGCCATGTACATTTTTATTAGTTGGTTTTGAACTTGAAGCAAGTAGTTGAAAGCACCTATGACTGACATTTCCCTCCTCTGATAGAAAACTCACTTAGACTGATTAACAGACATAAAAATAAATCATAGTGAATTGAAACTGGAGATGATGTAGCCATTGAAACCAGTGATCATTTTGCAGTTGCTATACAAAATGACCCTCATTATCATTTTAACCTGCTTAAATATTTTATCCAGGAAATATTTTACAAATAGTGTATTAATTATAAATAAAAAAAAAACCACCATGGTTTATTTTTTAATCCCTGAAACAGAGGAATCGCTCCTGCTGTGCTTGCTTAAAAGGTTGCAAAACATTTTCTTTAATCGTCCCTCAAACTCTACTAGAAATCAAGGGTCCCTTCCTCATTAAAGACTTTGGCCCTTCAACTTGAGATTATCTGCTTCAAATTATAGTAAAACTTTCTTGAGGAACATTTTACCTTTGACCTTGAAAAATTATTTTACTAGAGTGGGAGTGTGAAAGTGAAACAGCCTGGGAGAGAGAGATAAAAATTATGGAACTAAATAAAATAAACTAATTTTACACTCATAATATAATACATAGTAGGCTTGCAAATATTTAGTAAATGAATGCATTTCAATGAATTTAGATATTTTGCTAAATATTATTATCTGTCCACAGGTAATAGTGGGAATTTCTAATTAAATTCCATATTGACTTAAAAAAATCCCCTCGCATAGTTGCCTAATTATTTTTTAACAAAACCGCTACTGCAAGTTTATGTCTATCACTCCTTTACAAAATTTTAAAACATGGCCCACTGCAAAGACACAAACTAGATTTTGATTAGCAGAAAGCAATAAAACACATATTTGGAAGTATCAGAATTGTGAAGGGAGTGTGTGTTTTCTACAGGGCATATTACCAATATCTTTAAGAACGGAATATTGGTTTAGTAGGAACTTAGAGATTGAAACTTTGGGAACATTTCCTATTAGTCTTCAGTAAGGTATGGTGTAATGTATCACAAGGGACCAGGGATCATAAGTTGATTTTCACCACCTGTATTCCTTTTTCCCTTTGTCCTTCACTGAATCTTAGGCTTCTTTTTTCTACCTCTGAAGTACTCCTTAGGGACTAGTTAAACCAAGATAGAACATTCACCTGCTACCGTTTCAGTCCTTGAGAAGAATGTAACAAAGTTAAGAAAGAGAGACAAAAAAGAGGGAAATTAAAAAAATAGAAAAATCCAAATTTACAAAAGAAAATCATAGGCTATTATCAGTAATAAACTTTGGCATGCATGATTTGAAACCTAAGTGTGCCAATAAGTCCGCCATTAGAAAAGCATGTTAGATTTATCATGTACATTTTTAATGTTCTCCTTAATTTAGAAAAATGCTTCACAGTGAATGTGATCAATTTCCTTTTATATTCATTTATTTTTAGCAAATCCTCTCTGAGTCGATGTCATCAAAATCTCAATGATAGAGATATGGATGCTGCAGTGCAGAGAGTGACTGCTGGTCATGAATAAAGGTAAACCAAGTACCCTCCTTCAATTGGTAATCGAAAGAATCTTAGTTACATTTAGAATTTGTTCTGTGCCAATGTAATTATTACACAGAAAGAAAGGTAAGACAAAGTTGCTTAAGAGAATTATTCAAGGTTATTTCACTGCTCTCCTGCTTTTGTCTGCTCCAGAGGCAGCAGAACCTTGACTGTAATGTCATGTGGCGTCCACCCCATCCAGGTTGAAACAGATAGTTAGCTACGTAGATACAATGCTAAGTTATAAGGCTTTTTTTTTTTTTTTTTCCTTTTCCTATTCAGAACTTTCAAAGACTGCTAAAGGAATGATTGCACTGACATTTCTAAGAGGAACTATGTCAAGTTAAGTTCAAATACTTTTTGTATACACAAAATATCAAGGTGCTAATTTCAGACACTGATTTTTCTCTCACAAAGTATTTAGGGATAACTGTCACAGCTAAGGAAATAGTTCAAATCAAGTTGATATTATTTTCCTTATTTTCCAAATCTTGTGGCCTGAATTTTTTTATGAGCTTATTGCTTCAGCACTTCAATGACCCTCTTTTAGTTTTGTTTATACACTTATTCAAATAATAGTTAATAACAGAGCATTTATTGATTTCTAAGAAATGCTTAATTTCCTCCAAAATGCTATAGTCATGCCTGAGTCTCCAGTACTTTCTTTCTAATCAGAGAACTCAGTGTCTAAATTTGTGTTTGTTTTGGTGGTTCTATTCTGTAAGCACCAACAATCCTCTGTGCAGGAGACAGAATTTTAAAAACCTCTTTGGCGATAATTCACAATTTAAGCATTTTAGGATTAATGTTCAAGTTCTGCTATAGCTATTATAGGGAGACTTATAAGAGAACATGTTAGTATTGTTCCTCCTGAAAAGGGAAAACACATTCTTTGGAATAAAATAAAATGAGAAAATCTTAAAGTGGAGACTCAGTTGCACGTGAGTGGAAATTATATTTCTTTCAGGTTTTTGATCTCTAGATTATTGACTGTCTATAGCATTAGATACCAGAAGACAATAGATAAAAAAGAAATCCTATTTTATATATATATATATAAAGGGATGAGCTTCTGGGTTCTAAATTCCGATCCTGTCACTTTTCATCATGTGTGAGCTTGAACAAATAATCTAATATCTCTAAGTCTGCTAGAAATCTACTAAAACAGAAAGAAAAAAAATTAGGAAACATGAAAAGGAAGTTAAATAATTGAAAATATGTAGAAAATAAAACAAACTAAGAAATAAAAAGTGCTAGAGTCATATTTATCTGATCTGATGGGAAAACTGAGATTTCAGATTTAAAGAATTCATTATTTGAGAATAGAATATAAATTTAACAATAAAACCATCTTATAAGTTACAAAATAATGAAATGATGAAAGCTTCCAAAGAAAGGGTAAAAACTATATGTAAAATATAAACCTTCCAACAGAATATTTAACTTCACTCTCTGATTAAAAATAACTGAGGAATACCTTCAAATTTAGACCAAATTTAGACACAATTTAAGAATTTTATACCCAGCTTTCTATTTTAAGTATGAGTTATTAAATGATGAATTTTAAATTTAAAAGTGTAGCTCTATAAATTTCGCACATTTCTAAGATTTATTTATCTCATAGAAACGCCAAACATTCTAGCAGTCCCATTTCTGGGTATACATGCAAAGGAAACAAAATCAACATCTCAGGAGAAATCTACACCGTATATTTATTGAAGCATTAGTCACAATAGTCAACACAGTCCAGCATAAGTATCTCTGGACAGATAAATGGATAAACAAATATGAGATGCAAACACACATTCACACAATGAAATATTATTCAGCCATATAAAGAAGTCAATCTTGCCATCTGTGACAACAGAGACAAACCCTGATAAGTGAAAAAAATCAAACATGGATGGAGAGATATTTTAGGAACATATATAATCTAAACTTAAACTCATAGAAGCAGAGAGTAGAATAGCAGTTGCTAGATGATGAGGGTTGAGATAAATGGGGAGATGTTGATCAAAGAGTACAAACCTCAAATTATAACAGGAGTCACTGGGGAATCTAATGTACAGCATGGTGACTATCGTTAATAACATTGTATTGTTTACTTGAAATTTGCTAGAAGAATAGATTATTAGTGTCCTTAGCATGCACACACTCACACACACATCCACACACCCACACACACACAATAACCGTATGTGGTGATAGAGATGTTAATTAATTCCACTGTGATAATCATTTTTACAATGTACACATCTATCAAATAATCATGTTGTATACTTTGAATATATACAATTTATATTTGTCAATTATACTTCAATAAAGCTAGAAAAAAGGTTTGTCTAGCTTATAATTTATGGAAAAAACAGTAAAATATAAAAACTGACTCAAAGAGAATGCAAAAAGCAGATACATTTTTGAGCAATCAGGAAAGTCAAATAAATGTGCTTATAATGCAAAACTAGATTTTTTTTTTTTAAAGGGAGGTTATCAATTGCACCTCTAACAGACAAATTCATTTGTATCTCTATGGAAGAGAATAAATTACATTACTATTTGTTTTCAACATCTTAGAGAGTAATAAAATAAGTCAAAGACAATGAAAGGCAGAGACTCCATACAATAATGTAACCCAGAATAGGTTATAGTTTTTCAATGAAAAGATAGTTTTTATTCTATTTCAAAGTATTTTACAGAGTTTAAATGAAATGACATTTTTGTACATGAAAATACTGTCAATACTTTCTATGCATATTTTTTGATATACAACCAGTACAAAAGTAAAATATACAGAATGAAAGTGGAATTTTGTACACAGATCTGATTATGGCTTACTTAATATATTGTTTTGATAAGACAGAAGGAAATATCACAAATATGGTTTTCTCCTATAAGACTTTCTCCTACTTCATTTCTAGTAATGGCACCTCTTTTGGCCTTTAGGGAAAATGTGTCTCTCAATATTAGACAATGCTTTGATCATGGAATTAATAAATTTAGGCTTTGATTTAGTGTGTTAATTAGAAAAATGCAGTAGGTGAATACAGGAAATGAATACATTCAGTAAAATTAGACAATATAATACCCATCTAGGAGAGGGAAAAAATAAGACACAGTGGTTGATAGATTGTGAGTCATGGAGAAGATGAAAACAAGCAAAAAATAGTATGCAAAACAGAAATAATCCCAAATGCAATAGAACTAAAATATATGTACAAGCATACCTCAGAAATATTGTAGGTTCAGTTTCAGACCATAATAAAGCAAATATCATAATAAAGCAAGAATGAAGCACATGAATTTCAGGGTTTCCACTGCATATAAAAGGTTAATTCTATACTGTTTATACTATACTGTAGTCCATTGAGTGTGCAATGGCATTATGTCCAAAAAAGTACATATTTTAGTTCAAAAATACTTTGTTGCTAAAAAGGACTAATAGTTAGCTGAGATTTCAGCGAACCATAATCTTTTTGCTGGCGGAGGGCCTTGCCTTGATGTTGGTGACTGCCAACTGATCAGGGTGGTGGTTGCTGGAAGTTAAGGTGGTTGTGACAATTTCTTAAAATAAGACAATACATTTTGCCCCATTATTTAACTCCTCCTTTCAGGAAAGATTTCTCTCTAGTATGTGACGTTGCTTGAGAGCATTTTACCCACTAGAACGTCTTCCAAAATTGGAATTAATCCTGTCAAACACTGCAAATGCTTTATAAATTAAGTTTTCATGTAATATTCTAAATCCTTTGTTGTCATTTTGACAATGTTCATAGTGTTTTTACCAGGAGTGGATTCTGTCTCAGGAAACCACTTTCTTTGCTCATCCATAAGAATCAACTCTTCATTGATTCAAGTTTTATCATGAGATTGCAGCAATTCAGGCACATCTTCAGACTCCACTTCTAATTCTAGCCTCTTGCTATTTTCACCTGCCATTTCCATCTGTATTTATTTCCTCCATAAATCATGTCTTGAACCCCTCAAAGTCATCCATAAAGGTTGGAATCAACTTCTTCCAAACTTCTGGTAATGATATTTTGACATCCTTACATGAATCATAAATTTACATAATGGCATCTAGAATGAAGACTTCTTTCCAGAAGGTTTTCAATTTACTTTGCCCAGATCCACCAGAGGAACCACTATCTATGACAGCTATAAACTTACAAAATGTATTTCTTAACTAATAAGACTTGAAAGTTGAAATTATCCCTTGATCCATGGGTTAAAAATGGATATTGTGTTCACAAGTATGAAAACAACATGAATCTCCTTGTACATCTCCATCAGAGCTATTGGGTGACCTGGTACATTGTTAATGAGCAGTACTAGTTTGAAAGGAGTCTTTTTTTCTCAGCAGTAGGTCTCAAAATTGGGCTTAAAATATTCAGTAAACCATGCTGTAAACAGATGTACTGTTATCCAGGTTTTGTTGTTCTATGAATAGAGCACTGGCAGAATAGATTTAGCATCATTCTTAAGGGTCCAAGGATTTTTGGAATGGTAAATGAATATTAGCTTCTACTTAAAGTCAACAGTTGAATTAACCTCTAACAAGAGAATGAGCCTGTCCTTTGAAGTTTTGAAACCACCTATTGACTTTTCCCCTCCAGCCCTCAAAGTTGTAGATGACATCTTTCTTTTATTTTCTTTTTCTTTGAGATGGAGTTTTGCTCTTGTTGTCCAGGCTGGAGTACAATGGTGTGATCTTGGCTCATCACAGCCTCCGCTTCCTGGGTTCTAGTGATTCTCCCGCCTCAGCCTCCTGAGTAGCTGGAATTACAGGTATGCACCACCACACCCAGCTAATTTTGTATTTTTAGTAGGTACGGGGTTTCTCCATGTTGGTCAGGCTCGTCTCGAACTCCTGACCTTGCCCGCCTCAGCCTTCCAAAATGCTGGGCTTACAGGCATGAGCCACTGCGCCTGGCTCAGATGGCATCCTCTTTCGATAAAATGGTTGTTTTGTCTACATTGAAAATCTATTGTTTATGTAGCTACCTTACTCAATGATCTTAGCTAGATCTTCTGGATAACTTGCTACAGTTTCAACATCAGCACTTGCTAGTTCACCTTGTATTTTCATGTTACAGAGAGAGCTTCTTTTCTTAATCCTCATGAACCAACCTCTGTTTGAATTTTCTTCAAGAACATTTCCTTTGCATTCACAGATGGGCTGTTTGGCACAAGAGACCTAACTTTTGGCCTATCTTGGCTTTTGGGATGCTTTCCCCACTAAGCATAGTCATGTCCAGCATTTGATTTAGTGTGAGAGAGATGTAATGCTTCCTTTCACTTGAACATTTAGAGGCCATTGTAAGGTTATTAATTGGCCTGATTTCAATATTGTGTCTCAGGAATAGGGAGACCAGAGAAGAAGGGGAGAGATGGGGCAATGCCCGGTAGGTGGAGCACTCAGAACACACTCAGCGTTTATTTCAGTTCAGTTTTATTTGGGTGTAATTTGTGGCACCCCAAAACAATTATGATAATGAAATCAAAGATCAGTAATCACAGAAAACCATAGCAGACATAATAATGAGAAAAATGTTCAAAATATTTTGACAATTAAAAAATGTGACACAGAGACACGAAGTGAGTATGTTCTATTGGAAAATGGTGTCAATAGACTTTCTTGATACAGAGTTGTCACAAACCTTCACTTTGTAAAACACACAATATCTCCAAAATGCTATAAAGCAAACTGTAATATAAGAATATATGCCTGTATTTAGATTATACTTTTTCCTTTTTAAAAAGTGGTTCTAGATTAGACTCTAGAAAAAAGCAAAATAATTATGTGCTGTTACCCAAAAAAACCCAAAATATAATGGCAAATAAAGTTTGAAAATAAAGAGAATAGATTACATAAACTATAATTATATAGAATACACAGAATATTCTCTCTGTAATATAGAATACATATAATTATACAAACATATATAATATAATTCAGTGTGATAACAGATTATATTATACAATCTGCAAAATGTAATGGGGCACCTTTGTAATACTTGGATACAAAAGGATTTCTGTTATATATTGTTAAGTAAAAAACTTGAGGTGTAGCACAGTGTGTATACTATGGTATCATTTGTGTTAAAAATTAACATGTATTTTTTTGTAAATGTGTACTTATATACACATAGACCATCCTAGAATGATGGATAGGAAACTGGCAACACAGGCTACCCCTGGAGAAGAAACTGTGTGGTTGAAGTTAGGAGTGAAAAAGAGAAGTACTATCCATTGGCAAGTTTTAATTTTTATGTCTTGTACATGCAGTCAATACATTTGTAAAATTTACAGTATTTTATGAGCCAACAAAAAAGTACAGGAATGGCCAAAGGAATATGAGACAAATTGGTAAAGCAGTAATAACTCAGAAAAAACTAAGAGGGTTTTTTTTTTCTTTTTTTTTTTTCTTTAGGATAAAGGAAAGAATTTGAGGAAAGATATTTTAAGCTTGAACCAAAGTAAATCTAACAAAATAGTCTAAATATATAAAACAGTTAACTATATTAAGAGAAAATGTTCTAAAATACTCAATTATAGAATATAATTTGTGGCAAATCCACCCTTCTGGTTGCCTAGGCACACAAAAAATTGGAGATACCATTGATGCACATATCTAATCTAACTGAAAACACGGTTAGCACTACTTCGAAATACATACAGAGTATCATCATTTCTCAACATTCTCCTACTATTACCTGGAACCAAGCCACCATCATCTCTCTTCTGAATGACTGCAACAGGGTTCTAAATGATTTCCATGAAAGCTGAGACTTATATTTTCAAATTAAAATCAGTTCATTGTGTTTGTCTACTCCAAACTCTGCAATAGTTCTGCATTCCAGGCAGGTGTAGCCTTGGTAGGTCACCGTAAGAATTTTGGTGTTTTCTGATAGATCGTACATGTGTACTACAAAAGATTTCAAGCTTTCTGGGCATGAGCAATTGAAAGAATAGATTTCCTACCAATATCCTCCCTATGACACATTGAAGTTGCTCAGTGAATAGTAACCAAATGTATAGAAGAATGACTGAGTAAATAAATCTTCTGATATGCTTTTCTCAGAAATAGAAAGACCAAACAACTTAAAAGATACAAGATATAGTAAACATTCATAATGCTAGCATTAAAACTGATGTAACAGATATATAGAGTAACATTATTCCCCAAATTAGTGCATATTGTTTTCAAAAATACATAAAACTTTTCAAGAAATAATAGCATAATAATCCTTGAAGGAAGTAGTAAATATATTCCAAATAATCAATATCAAATATGCCACATCCTATGACAATAGTGCAGCAAATTTGATTTTAAAATGTCTTACTCCTTCAAGAAATAAGAAATTCCACTCAGAAATAAACTAACATCTACCTAATTTATAGATGAAAAAGAAATAATATTATAACATAATTATAAAATAAATTGCTAAATTTTGAGGTGAATAACAAACGCTAGGTATTAAAAATTGTAAGATATGCCCAAAGGACTTCTTAAAAATAATTATATACACATATATTATTTACATTATTTTTCAAAAATCTACCAGAAATATAAAGTAGAACTAAAGATTAGAAACTAAATATAGCAAAAGAAAGTAAAATATAAAAATAAGAATGAATTTAATAAAAGTCATATATTTAATGAATATTTCATTCTGAAAAAAAGATGAATAAAATGAACAAATGTCTGACAAACTCACCACAAACAAAACTGAGAACACAAATGCACACATACGTGCTTTATTAGGAAAGACAAAATGCAAACAGTGCAAGATTAAGCATAAGCTTTTAAATATCATAAAACAACAGTATGATGAAAATGCATGGCAAAATAAAAGCTTCAATGAAACGTACAGTTTTTTAAACAAAAACAAAGCAGTAATTTTGGCTCAAGAAGAAATATTAAATCTGATTAATCAATATTAATTCAAATAGCAGAAACAGTAGAAATTTGCCCACATAAACTTCCTGTTTCAGGTTATGTTGATGGCAAAATTTATCAAACCTTCAAACAAATGATGAGTCTTCTGTTATAAACACACAAAACCATTTTATGATACTATTAACACTTTTATACCAAAATGGGACAAGAACTGTTTAAGAAAAAAGATTATTAGTTAATTTCTCCTATGAACATTTCATGAAAAATTATTAAATTATTAACAAACTTTACTTAGCAATGCCTATTAAAAATAAGAATATGTCAAAACCAAAAAATATGAGTAAAATATATTTTATATTTCTGGTTATAAAAGGAGACCTGAGTTAATGTTGATAATTTATTGTGTTTATTAATGATGATAAATAAATTTCTCCCTAATTAGTTATATAATAAGTGTATAAATTCTAAGTAATTTTAGTTGAAATCTAGTCAGTGATGTGTCCTAAATATTAAAACAAAAAATATTACCTAGAATTGTAAACACAGCTCAAAAACAGTGAAGAAAATGCTTTAAGAAGAAGAAAGAAATAGGAAGAAATCAACCTACTTAATATCAAGATAAGTTTATCAAAATCTAAATAATATAGTGAGTGAAATATTTTCTGTAAAAGCAAAAATGTAAATGAAATGTCCACAAAAAATAAGGAATAAATAATGATATTTATACCAGTAGGGATAAGGCAGCCAACATGGCTGAATGAAATCTACATTCAACATTTGGATACATTTGAAAAGGTAAATTGAAACACAGAGAAGTACTAGTATTTGTAGAGGTACATGTTTACTTTTTAAAGCATACATGAGAAAGATATATAGTTACCAGAACACTAGTGACATTTAGACAAGAAGAAAAGTAAATGAGACCGTGAAGGTGAGATGGGTGTGGGGACATCAAATGTATAATTAAAATGCTACTTTTTTAAACAAAATGAAACCAGTAGAACCATATGTTAATTTTTAAAATATAGATGTTGGGTGCCTAGGTGTATATTTATTGTTCTACTCCAGTTTTCTATAGGATTGAAGTATTTCATAATTTAAAACAAAACTGATTTTAAGTAAAGAATTAAAATTTTGATAAGTGATATCTACAAAGAAAGAAATTTTAATGCCTGTTGCATTTCCTTTCTGAAAATGTATGGAAAGTCTCTTAATTTATCTCCTGTGTCTTCATCTGAGACGAAAATCATACTGTCCAAGACTTCAAAAAAAAAAAAAAAAAGTTACAGGAATCAAAGAATCACATGAAATAACATATGTAGAGGTTTTTGTAACGTATATTTATCGCAGTCCCAGATGTCAATTGCCATTATTTTTCTGTTGTAAATAAAATTACCGCAAGCAATATTTTATTGTATTTTTTTTTAATCTTTGCCAAGTTACTTAGAGCTTAGATTCTAACATAGATGGAAACTGAAAAATCTGACATCCTGTGCAATATATCTCTGGGATCATGGCTTATGTTTGTACATATTTTAGAAATGGAGATGGAGTTGGAGTTTTAAAATTAATCTTCTAATATTACTCGACTTCTGAATGTACACAATATTTCAAAATATGTATAGAATATACGTTTTGCAAACAATATTGATGCAAAATCTTTATGAAACATTAGATTGACATGTGCATTGCATAAATCAAAATATTAAGAGAAGAAGAGGAGAGAATTTATGAAAAAGAAGGAAATCCCTGCAATGGGAATGGAGCAAATATTCAGCATTTTCTAAGTTGCAAGAGAAGATCTCGTGGAGAAATTAATTATCTGTGGTAAATGTTTAAGGGCAGAGTGAACAAGCAATGCAATTATACATTGTAGTTTTCTGACTTACAAACCAGGAGCAAGAGGCCCCTGAGCTGGGTTGCACTGAATGGAAGGATGCTGGTCAAATAGCTTCTCAACTTGGCTTTCTAAATACTTTATGCCCATTGACTCTGTGTGCTTTGTAATTGGGCCTGATAGTTCTGTAATTACTTTGTCTCAACAAACACTGAAATTGTGAATAGGTTTTATTTTTTCATTTGTGTTTTTCTTGCCAGTTCCTCCTTTGGGACGGTGTGACTGTAGCAACTTGATGAGAATGCGTTTGTGGGAGAGGAATGTGTCCAGTGATTGTTTATCTTTCTTATTTCTGGTTTACTCAGCTTTGCTGCATAGGCATTGTAGCTCACCCTCCAATTTCCCAGGATGACAGTAATGCCTTTACTGAATTTACCTTTGTTACCTAGCTATTGGAGATTAATGTTAGAGAGAAGTCTGAGGTCAACTCTGCTTTGGAAGAGAGGGGTTCAACCAAAAGGCCAAGAATGTCTTTAGAGACAAGACAAGGGCCTGACTTCCACTTGTTTGAAGCTTGTTAGATCAGCACGATTTATGTAACTGCTCAAGTTACACAGTTTTTCTGTGCATGTATTTTTATGCCTTTGTGCAAACTAACTTATAATGATTCTGTACATTCCTAACCTGCCGTTCTGAATCCTTCAATAAAATACTACCCTCACATCACAGTTCTGCTTATAGCTAGAGAGGCTTAATTCTCATAGAATCATCCCTTGTCTAGGCATTGGGGCATACACTAATGTATGGTTTCAAAATTAACAAAAATAAAATCACAGGGTGTGACTGAAGGCTGATGTTAGTCATTTTTCAGGGGATATGATTATTTGAACTTTGTTGATCCCGGAAAGTTCTATGACATGACCTTTTCACAGCATCTATATAATAATCTCCTATTTTGTGTAACTGACATAAAAAACTCACAAAAGTAACTGTTCCAAATGAAACAGAATGTCTTGAAAATTCAGAATAAGTTTAATTACTGTAATTTGCACTTTATATTTTTTCTATAACATATAGTGCCAAATGAATAGACTTGGAGTCAGGCAGAAGTATATGTTAGAATTTTTATATTTTATTATAGGGCTGTTAATTCTTGCCATCATTGTCCTAGGCAATAGATAAAGAAATCACCTGGTGAGCTGGCTGAATCCAAATATTGATTCACTATAAATGTAATGGGATCAGACAATTTGCATTAATCAAATAAAATAAATCAACTTAATAAATACAAAAATTCTAGGTATTTATTACCACAGGTGGTCTATAAATAACATCTCAATAAATATAGGCAAAAATCCCTGTGCCTAAATAGAGATTCTCTTGATTTTAATATAAACCATCAACCAGTGGCTGATGCTTGCTTTAGGCATAACTGTAGGGAAAGACACAACAGTATTGAAAATGTAATCTGTGCAGTGTTCTAGTCCATTTTAACAGCATTCAATGACAGGCTGTCATTGATTATATTGAAAGCATTAACAGCTCCTTAACAAACAAAAATATGTCTTAGTATTCACCGTTGTATTAGAGAAATACAGAGCACAGTTTTATCTGTCCTTATGCTGGTATTGCTTCTCTACGATTTAGTACTGTGCAGTTAGGCCACATTTATTAACACTTCTCCAAAGGTAGGCAAAACCTGATTAAGAACAATGGCGCTACAGAATCTACCAGGGCTGACAGAAGAAAGAGAATCATCAGCTGGGATAGGGCAAGGCAATTGGCTAAAGCAGCTTAGACAAAATTTAATCTAACCCTGAGAAACCGGCACCCTGGAAAATTTGAAGTGACCCTAGATAGAAAAGAGGCACCCTAACAGATGAACAGAGTTTAGCAGCAAGAGCTCCAAACATAGTTATTATTTTTTATTCAAGTTTTTGTTTGTTTGTTTGTTTTTGTTTTTGTTTTTAATCAACAAACCCACAGATTTCAGGAATCAGCATCAAAGTTGATTCTCAGAAAGGCAACAAGTTTCCAGCTCCTAGGATGGTTGACCAGTTAATCAAGTCAGGCTCTAATGCTGAGAGTAAAACGTGGACATAGAATTTGAATGCAACAGGCTTCAAACCCATCACATTTCTGATTGTAAATCTCGGGCTCTTTAAATACCCTCAAAGTCATAACCACGGTAGGGGGCATGTATCACAGAGAATAAGGCAGAACTTCAGTGCAGAGTGGAGACGTTTTTCATGAAGGTAGCTGATATTAAGACACCAAAAGATGTACACGTTTTAGTTAGGCCAGTAGCTACTTTTATAAAATCGTTAATGATGATTCTGAAAGGGAGGGAAAGATAGACAATAACTGCAGTAGTCATTTTATGAAAATGCATTTTACATAGTCAAAATAACAGGACTGTAAAATTGTTTAATTTTGCCTTCTGTAGTTGGATCCATTTGAATTTACAAGTGAAGTCATATCTCCTTCAGGGGTGATTATATAAATTCATTGCATAAATTAAATTTCAGGTAAATACACTGTTACCTTGAAAATTCCTTTCTATTTATTTTTTGACCTTTGGTGACGGATGCAGTCTTTCTAAGTCTATTAACCAGTTTACCCCCCAATCCTATATAAGATCATCGTTTTCTCCAGGTATAGCAGATGAAGGGGTTGTTTTGGTCATATTTTGTTGTGAAATTGTACCCAAAATTCATATTTTTAATTCTAGAACTTTAGCATTGCAAGATGCTTTCATCATGGGAGGGTCATAGAAACTGAAATGCACTAAAAGAATGACAAACAGATGTACCTCATTTCATCTTTATTTCAAGGACAGGCTCAATTTGAACTATTTGTTCCTACTGTTTCTTCTCCCCATTGTCTATATTATATAGTCTTGTAAATTAATGATAATAGCTAACTAACATGAATTCAGGAGTTAATATCAGTAACTTCTCACAATAGTATTATGTCAATTTTACAAATAAGTCTGAGGAAGGAATAAATCATAAGATTTCTCATGATCACACAACTAGAAATCAGCAGAACCAAGATGTAAAGACAGGTCCTCAGGTTCCAGAGTCCAGTGATAAGCAGAATTCTACAATGGCACCCTGTATAACCCTTGAAACTGAGAGGTAACAATGTGCTGGCAGCCATTCTGGTGGCACTTGAGGAGCCCTTCAGCCTGCCTGGGCACCGTGGGAGCCCTTCTCTGGGCTGGCTGAGGCCGGAGCCTCCTCCCTCTGCTTGCAGGGAGGTGTGGAGGGAGAAGCAAGGGAAGGAACCAGGACTGCACTTGCCGGCTGGTGTGAATTTTGGCAGGCATGGGCACGGGCGGAGTGGCCTGCAGGCACCGCCGACCCAGGGCAGTTAGGGGCTTAGCACCCGAGCCAGCAGCTGTGGAGGTTGTGCCGGGTCCCCCAGCAGTGCCCACCAGACAGCACTGCACTCAAATTCTCCCAGGGCCTTACCTGCTTCCCCCCGGGACAGGGCTAGGAACCTGCAGCCCACCATGTCCGAGCTCCCCCACTGTGGTGGGCTCCCCTGTGGCCTGAGCCTCCCCAGGGGCCCTGCCCCCTGCTCTGTGGTGCCTGGTCCCATCTACAGCCCAAGGGCTGAGCAGTGCAGGCGCGGCTGGGGACTGGGGGCAGGCAGCTCCCCTTGCAGCCCGGGCGAGATCCACTGGGTGAAGCCAGCTGAGCTCCTGAACTGCATGGGGACTTGGAGAACTTTTATATCTAGCTGGAGGATTGTATGTGCACCAATCAGCACTCTGTGACTCTGTGTCTAGCTCAAGGATTGTAAATGCACCAATCAGCACTCTGTATCTAGCTCAGGGTTTGTAAATACACCAATCAGTACTCTGTGTCTAGCTCAAGGTTTGTAAATGCACCAATGAACACTCTGTCAAAATGGACCAATCAGCTTTCTGTAAAGTGGACCTAACAACTCTCTGTAAAATGGACCAATCAGCAGGATGTGGGTAGGGCCAGATAAGGGAATAAAAGCAGGCTACCCCAGCAAGCCAGGGGCAACCCATTCGGGTACGCTTCCAGGCTGTGGAAGGTTTATTCTTTCACTCTTTGCAATAAATCTTGCTGCTGCTAGCACTTTGGATCCACGCTGCCTTTATGAGCTGTAGCACTCATCAGGAAGGTCTGCAGCTTCATTCCTGAAGCCAGCGAGACCACGAACCCACCAGAAGGAAGAAACTGCGGCCATATGTGAACATCTGAAGGAACAAACTCTGGACACACCATCTTTAAGAATTGTAACACTCACTGCGAGGTTCCACGGTTGCATTCTGGAAGTCAGTGAGACCCAGAACCCACCAATTCCAGACATAGAACTATGCATTTGATAAATATTACTATTTTGATTAGGTTTGTTATATAGCACAGTTGACCTCAAATAGGAAGACAGTTTGGGCATGTCTTTTCTAATCACACGAACCTTTTAAAAGCAGAGATTCTTTTCTAGGTGATCACAGAACAGAAGTCACAGAGATGAACTGTGTTCAGGCTGGAACAAATCAGACATCGACTCTTCTGAATTGCCAATGGAGAGAGACAGGCTCTAACAGCTAAAAGCAGTCTTTAACCAACAGCAGTGAGGGAAAAGAGGTGGGGGCGGATAATGGCAACACCAGGAAACAGACTTCTACTAACCACAGAAATGAACCTAGAAACAGATTTTTCCCCAGAACTTCCAGACAAAAACAGCCTGAGCAACGTCTTGATTTCAAGCTTGTGATAAACCTGAGCAGAGAACTAAGCCATATCATACCAGAATTCTGACCTCTAGAATTTTGATCTAAGACATGGATGTTGTTTAGTTTGTGGAAACTTATTATGCAGAAATAGAAAATTAGTGCATCCCCTATGTTTTCTCCCTTTATAGGAGGGAATGGTATGCACCTTGTATTTCTACATACTGCTCCTGATGAAAGGCTCTAAAGCTACAGAAATCAGTTTGGATTGTTTTATTGTCAGTGTGAATTAATTCACAGTTGGTTTCAAAGATAGTCAAGAGTAATAAAACATAATTATTTTCGTAAATATATGTTTTACATATTTTGAAGCCAGGTATCATTTTTTTTTCAACATTTCTGTTTCTACCTTTATTTTTTCTATTTAATCCTATGGTAAGAATTTAACAATCTCTTTATTGGCACCAACACTATAGAAAGATCTCATTTTGTCTGTCAGTCATTCCAGAAATATCTGTGCTACCCTTAAGGAATGATCTAAATTTACCTTTGTCTTCTAATTTAGGGCTTTCCAAATTTCTTTCCACATCATCTGTCTATATTTGTTCTTTAATTTTAAGAAAATTAGGAAACATATCTAATTATCATCAGAGTATGAGACATCTTTATTTTGGCAAAATCTGGTTAAATTTTATTTTCAAACAGATTAGTAGGAATGGCTTGTCTAATTAATAGTTTTGATATGGCATATTTTCTAAACATTTTATTTTTACTTGCATACAGATTCTGACTAAACAGCTAATATCTACTGTGGTACAAGAGCTTAACCACTCTGTAAGAACTAAGGAAGATTAAGTTGAAATATCTTACACTTAAGGATAACAACTAAATTAAAATTGTTATTAATATGCAAATATACGTAGATTTGTATGAAAATCATATTACATTTCAATTTCTTATGAGAAATTATGTGATTGATAATGAGTCATGAGCAAATCTGCTTTCCAGTAGACAAACTAGCAGTATCACCATTAATACCAATATTCATATTGTAATTATTGCAAAAATTTCAATCGGAAGCATCTCAAATAGATGTCTTGGAACAAGTTTACTTATAGGAAACATAAATGAAGAAAACAAAATAAACTTAACATCTTTCTTAAGGGATTTGAAACCTCATGAAGCCCATATGAATTCTAAACGAGAAACACAATAAGCCTTAATTAAATATTCTGCTGTGGTTTATTGTGGTAGAAATATGAATATAAGCTCAATTATGACATTTAATGTGACATATGCATTCATTTAAATTGAAGGAGGCCTCATGCATAAATGAATAATTTTACAGTTGAAAAGAATCTGCAGGTCTTCTAAGACATCTCTCTTAAAGACAGGGAAATAAGTCCATAGACTCAACCAACCAACCACAAATGTGGGCCTCATACTATTTAATGTGTGTACAGTGGATTTTCTACTCCATCATTCCAACTTCAGAAAAGTCAAAACTCCTTCTCCAAGAGATCTGTTGATCCACGACTCCCAAATCAGTGTTTTTAGCCCTGACCTCACATATAACTTTCAGACCAATATTTTCTTCTGTCCCTACAATATCTCCATATATTTGCTTTTCCATTTCCTCAAGCTCATGATGTGTATCACTGAAATTTTTTAAACTATATACTCCCATTTTATGGAACTTGTTGCATCACTGTGAATAAATAAGCACCTCGCAGTGGCAAGTTTGTTTGCATTACACAAAGCAAGTCACATTTTTGGCTTATTTAAAGCAGAAATTTTGGTCACAAGTTCAACTCTGGAATCCAGGTCTGAAGAAATATTATGGCATACCTAGCAGCAATATTTTGGGAAAATGAAAGGACTTCTTTTATTTGTAGTGTGCACCTCTCTTTCATTTGTTAAACAAATTCAGAGAATAAGGTTCAAAGCAACAGTTATTTCAGTATTTCATTTTCTTTTTGAGTAGGTAACCAACTTTCTATAGTCTCCAACACTAACTATTTTGAACCTTCAGAAACTCTTCTCATGTCTGAAGCACATGTGAATTCTTTCTGGAAGTCCTCATATGTTCTTGTGTAACAATGGATCTGTGCTCACCCCTTTATTAAGGGCATTTGGGATACTGTCTTTCTACCTAGGTCCATTATGTGCCCCTCATGGAAAAGGACTTTGAATTCTCACAAACACAGTGAAATACACCATAAATTATTATTGATTTCATTTTTTCTTGTAACATAATTTCTAAATAAGGAAAATAGTTTAAAATGACTACATAGATTATTTTCATTTTACTCCTGTTTTCTCTGCATCACTTCCTTTTTTTCTTTTTTTGTTTTACTTTATGTACTCCTCACAACTTATACAATTGACAGTACTTTATACTATGGTCACATGTCTCCTAGTAATTCAGTGAAGTTTGAAGGTCCTAAAATGTGCAAATTCCTGTGACAGACACTGTGTGGTGAAGATGAATAAGGTATGGTCTCTTCTCTGAAGAAGCCTACAGTCTAACATGAGGGTGGGCCAACTATGGAACATGAGGGTGGGCCAACTAAAGTCTGTGGGCCAAATCAAACACACTGCCTACTTTGGTAAATTAATTTTTATTGCAGTGCACCCATGACCATTTAATTACACATTTCCTATGGCTGTTTGCCAACACCACAATGACACAGTTGAACAGTTGTGTCAGAGACTGAATGGCCTGCCAAGTCTAATATGTTTACTATTTGACCTTTTACAGAAAAAGTTTGTCAACTCGTGACTTTGTAGGTATTATAGACACTGAAATATAAAAGCAAGGAAAATGTGAAACTGCGCTTGAAAATTTTAAGGAAGAGAGTGTTTAATTGTGATTATGTAAATGGAGGACAATTTTATGAGCACAATTTATGTGGATGCTAGAAAACCAGTAGGCTTTCAAGTGAAATAAATGAGCTGAAGAGAACGTACTGGTTACTGACAGTTTTGAAGTACTACCAAAGATAAAGCACATATTTCTATCAATTAATACTTAATTATGACATAGCAGTGGTGGAAGACTTTTCCAAAGCAATAATAGGAGTGTCATGGCAATTTTAAGATCTATTTTGGTTGCCAGTTATTTCTAGATGATGTCAATGTGATTACACGAATATCTTCTTAGAAGCCACATCAAGCCAGGCACGGTGACTCATGCCTGTAATGCCAGCACTTTGGGAGTCCAAGGCGAGCGAATCATGAAGTCAGGAGTTTGAGATCAGCCTGACCAGCATGGCATAAACCCAGTCTTTACTAAAAATACAAAAATTAACTGGGCGTGGTGGCGGGCGCCTGTAATTCCAGCTACTCAGGAGGCTGGGGCAGGAGAATCCCTTGAACCAGAAAGTGGAGGTTGCAGTGAACTGAAATCGCACCACTGCACTCCAGCCTGGGTGACAGAGAGAGACTGCATCTCAAAAAAAAAAAAAAAGAAAAAGAGAAAAGAAGCTACATCAAATACACACTAGATCTTATTTATTATTAGAGATTACATCAATTATTGGCATCAGCATTTAAATTTTTATATACAAAAATAAGAGTTTGTGTTGGTAAATATATGTTTGGACTTTTGAAATCTACGTGAAATATATTTAAATAAACTATTTACATAAATTTGCAGAAAATATCAAAGCACAACTATTGGGGAGAAAGAAAGGAAATATATAATTAGTGAGATGTTTTGAGTAAGTAGACATTTTTAAGGATGCCAATAATAGGTAAATATTTATAATGGTGCAATGGTCTAAACATACTTGCTGGAATCATGTAGTGAAACTAGTATTTTTCACTTTTGCTTAATTACCTATTGTCATTATTATTTTACTTAGCATGTTTTCTTCACTTTAAAATCTCACAGGATGGCCTTCCAATTAAGATTAAATATTTTAAGTCAGTGTGTCTTCTAATTTGTCTCCTGATTTTCATTTGACATTTAATTTTATGTTCATTTGTTTCCCAATAACTAAGGCTAAATTTTCATATGTTATATTTTATTTATAGTTTGCACACTAATAATTTACACAGCATTTCTTTTCATCAGTAGTTTTAGAACAAGAATAGCATGCAATAATAGGTTGCTTGTAGTATTAAGTTTAAATATGTAGGTTTCATATATAAATCATAGTCCTTATAAATTGGGGATAATCTTGAAATATTTTATTTTTTTGTTTCAATCCAAGTGGCTAATATGAAAACAAACCTTTGATAAGAATGAAGCTATTATCCTGGCATTGAGCTCATTTAGGTTCATTGGGGACAACAAATAATGCTATCTAATTAATTAGAATGACAGGAAACTGCATGACACATTTCTTATGGCTGGCTGGTTTAACATTCTAAAACCCTCCTGTTGATTAGAACTTGCATGTTTTAAATAGAAAAGGATGTTAGACATCCCATCTGTTGTGTAGCAGAGCTTCAGGAAAAAAATAAAAAAGGTACACTCAAGTCTTGATAAGTTCAAGTCAGCAGAACAAGAGAAATGTAACATGTTATCTGATACACAACGTAACAGGGGACTAATTGTTTACAAAATTCTTTTGTCTTCCATCTAGATGTAATTAAGAAATACAACTATTTGAAATTTTGGCAGTTTTACATGCAATTTACTCATGTGACAAACCTACACATGTACGCCCTGAACCTAAAATGAGTATAAAAATTTAAATTAATTTAGATTTTTAAATAAATACTGTCTGTCGTATTGTAGAACACCTGACCAAAGTTCAGAATTTTTCCTCCATCTATATGTGTATGACACAATTGAAGAAGCCCATTTGTTTACAGTGTTACACTCAGCACATCATGCTACAATATAGACTGTTAGATCTTCATCTCCAATTATGTGCATAGTTTGAAAGAAGTTTGTTAGAAAACAGTATACTTAAAAGTATATAATTCTATTTTATGACTAAAAACATTCATGGGAAATTCATGTAATGTTTTAAATATTTCATATATATTTGACAAGTATCCTGTTGAAAAATGAATTGACATATTGAAGTCCATCTGAAGAAGGCTGAATATAGATTTACAGTTTATTTGAGTGACATTATAGAGTCATCTAAAAAATGTGAATGTGTAAATATGCTATCTGTTACTTGGTTAGTCAAAACCAAAACTGAACCAAAATCCGTAATTATTTACCAGCAAGATTAGCTGGTGCTCAGGGAGAATCATTTATAATGTCTGTAAAACTCCCATACTCATAAAACTACTGATGAAATGTAACAATAAGCAAATTCTAAAAGTGAAACAAAAACAGTCTTTATACTTTCTTTCATTTCAATTCCATTGGAAATAATATTCTTCAGTTTGAAAATGGAAAGCACCCATCATTTAATGTTAGATTTGGCAATCCATGGCTAATTTGTAGCTCATATGCAAAGCAGAAACTACGACCAATACATAGATCAAGGACAGAAGCAAGGAAAGGATTTATCCCGGTATATAACGAAAGAAAAATAATGGAAAGGAAGTGCCACTAACAAAATTCCAGCTATTTAAGGCAATCCTGTCAAATACTATACATAACTTGAGATGAGACAAAAATGACATATCATCTATCAGAAAATAGAGCCAGATTAGAGTACCAAGATGTACATCATAAGTGTTCAAAAAAGGGATCTTATTGAAAACAACCATAAAGGATAGTAAAATAAAAACTGTAATCTAGGAAATAAATTAATGTGAAAGTAGTGGAAACAAAAGCACAATATATTTAGAGTCATAAATACTAAATAGTTACTTCCTGCACACTACACCAGCAATGGGTAGATCCTTTTTAAAGAGAGAATCAAAAGGAAGATGCCACTTTGATGAAGTATTTTGTGTCTTATTTGGAGTTGTATTTTCCTAACTCTGTTCTCTCTTCCAAATATATATTCTAAATGGTGACTTTGTCCTGATAAATATTTCTCAGATTTGTCTATGTTTTCTTTTTCAGTTCCACCAAGGAGACACTGAACTCCTCAGATACACTCATACCCCTCTATCATCTATTCTTTATTCCACACATAGAATGAAATCTTTAAAACAAAATCAGAAATGATCAGATCAATTAGTCTTCTGTTTTAAATCTTGACAATGCCGTCTTTGTTTTCTTAGAATAAAGGCCAAAATTATTAGTATAATCTACTTGAGGCTTCCCTGTGCTTGTCCCTGGCCACTTCTTGGATATAAGCACGTGCAATGGAGAATAAAACAGTAAGAACTGTGGTTCAACTTCCAGCTCTGTCACTTTGTACCTACATATCCTGCGCAGTGTTCTCAACTCTTCTCTGAGCCTCCATATCAATATCTCTAAAATTGAAAAAGATATCTGACTTGAAGTACAACTCTGATGATTAGATATTGTAAGTGCAAAATGCTTGATTTCTAATAAAAAATAGCCAATCTCTATGCAGCACTTTCTAAATGAAGCTAAGTCTTAGAAGTTTTAATAACTTGATCAAAGCCACACGGTTAATAGATGATAGAGATGGGAATATCACACATACACACACACACACACACATACCCCCACACCCCCTCCTAACACACACACACAGTTGTTGTTGTTGTTGTTTTCCTAGCATGAATTGAAACCACCAACAGTGAAGATTTTGGGAGATGGGGAAGGGATTAGTATATAATAATTTAGTAAGTGACAACTACTAGCATTAGATTAATCTTCCTTCATTTCCTGTCCTTGAATATATTTCCTCTTTCTGTATTCACTTTCTAACTCTGCTGAACAAATTTTTAACATGGGCTCTGTGACCTTAATGTGTTTTTGATGACCCTTAGAAATGACAAGTGACATGTGTACTATATAGCCTTAAAAAAGAAAAAAGGAAAGGTGTGTCTGCTTAGGAGTCAGCACCCTAAGTGATTTTTGATCACACAGAGCTCAGTACACTGCATCTTGTTGTCAATATTAGAAATACAATCTGAAGGAAGATTTACATTGGTAAAAATATCGGTTAACTAAACTGGTATCTACTAGCTATTTACATAATCAAGCTCTCTCTCACACACACACATACACACACACCATGCTTCATCTATGAAACTTCATTCCTGGGGTGCAAGCTAGTGATAACTGAAATCCAGAAATAAATTCGACGTATTTGGAATTACAGCAGGAGGTTTATGTTGTGTATTTGTTTGTGTTTTTATTTTTAAGTAATCTACAAAAAGTCCTAAGAGGTGACCCTAAGTCAATAAGAAAGTGATGGATATGTCACACCCACTGAAGCTATTTTCAAGTGTTTTAGATTTCAAGAGTTGTAGGAATTCTATTTTGGTTTTTTGGATTTCACATAGATTCTATTTTGGACCCAAGCATTTCACAGGATGCTATTTTGGATTAAAAAAAAAAAAGCTTTACTTAGCTATTTAAAAATACACTAATTGAGCAAGGTAGGTGGATGTAAATTCAACCATGGCATTTGTGCATAGCACAGATCAAGACATTGTACATGCAAAATACAGTGTCTACACTTAGGATATGAACAGAGATGTATTTAAAATAGGTTTTGAATAAAAGGATATTATATAATACAACACTTGCCTGAAATTTTTTAATTTCTTTTTTCTTTCAGCTACTTAAATTATATTAACTCTTAAATGATATTCTAACACATAAACACTTGTCTCATTAATCAATTCTACAAAGAACATGTAATGTACATTTGAATCAGTTCAATGTACAATAGCTAAATTTTCAGTTATATGGTATTGCACAGGCAAAGCATAAGCATATCTAGTTTGGCTGCATTAAAATTCGACCCTTGCTATAGTCTGAAAAAAATGAATACTCTAGAAATTACCCAGCAATTGTGAACAAAGGTTCTGAACTATCTGTCTAAACTACAATTACCTATAAGAGTAAACTCTGTGGGTTATCTCCAGTCTCCACTTCAAAAATCTATTCTCAATCCTCTGCCCTTCTCTGAGGTGGTGATGAAGGGTTACTGATCCAATATGTTACATTACCAGGTTCCCTAACCAGTTGGATTTCAACATTAACTTTTTTTTTTCTTTTGAGCAGGGGTCTTGCTCTGTCACCCAGGCTGGAGTACAGTGGTACTATCTCTGCTCACTGCAACCTCCCCTTCTTGGACTCAAGTAATTCTTGTGTCTCAGCCTGCCCAGTAGCTGAGATTACAGGCGTGCACTACCATGCCTGGCTAATTTTTTGTATTTTAGTAGAGACGGGGTTTCACCATGTCACCCAGGCTGGCCTCAAACTCCTGAATTCAGTCAATCCGCCTGCCTCGGCTTCCCAGAATGTTAGGATTACAGGCAGGAGCTACCGTGCCCACCCTCATCTTTGACAATAATTGCATTCCTTCACAGCACCACAAGATGGCCTTTCCTTTAGCTCCCAGTATCATTAATCTCTGGTAACATAATTTCAGTCCTGGTAGAAGTAATGCTTCCCCAGTGCTGATGATGTCTGAGATCCTCAGCATCCCTTACATGCTCCCTTAACTTTGTCCATGCCTCTGTTTGAAATTCCTAACATTTGAACCACCTGTGAATTTTGTTTGCTTTGGTGATACTGACTGATATGTTCAGTGTATCCAGTTGATGACAATAATTTCGGACCTGCTCTTTGAAATAATTACACTGTAAACTAAAGAAAACTTAATCATATAAGAACAAGAATTCCACACTGGATTTCATAGCATTTTTCTAAGTAATGTATTGCTTAATACAGTCGAAAGACAGGCACTATCCTTGCAGACAATTATTTTTTATACACATATACTCAGATCTTATGTACATAGATCACCATTTATTTTAAGGTGAGACTCTTGTTTTCAAAGTGCAGTATGTAACTGATGCTTCTCTGCTTATCTTTTCCTTAGATACTAATAGGGGATTGCGGCCATCCTATTTTATCTTACTCTATAATTTCAGGGAGTTCACAGATAATGTTGTATAAGTTTTCTCCATGTCCAGTGACATTCCTTCATCTACCCTAGTCATGGTCAGTGCTGAATTCTTGAGGACCTACACAGTGTAATGTGCACGGGAGGTCTCTCCTGCCTGTGTGTGAATGATATTCTGACAACTACTGTCAATGGGCTAAAGCTTTCAATAGAACTCCTGTATGCACAGTAGTCTTCTGTCAATCAAAGCCATGCCTTACTGAGGAGACTGATCCTCTCCTTCACTTTGTGACTACTTTCTTATGTAACTAAAAAAGCAATATTGCTCAGGTTTTTTTTTTTTTTCTTTTTTTTTTTTTTTTTTTTTTTTTGAGACAGAGTCTCGCTCTGTCGCCCAGGCTGGAGTGCAGTGGCCGCATCTCAGCTCACTGCAAGCTCCGCCTCCCGGGTCTACGCCATTGCCATTCTCCTGCCTCAGCCTCCCGAGTAGCTGGGACTACAGGCGCCCGCCACCTCACCCGGCTAGTTTTTTGTATTTTTTAGTAGAGACGGGGTTTCACCGTATTAGCCAGGCTGGTCTCGATCTCCTGACCTTGTGATCCGCCCGTCTCGGCCTCCCAAAGTGCTGGGATTACAGGCTTGAGCCACTGCGCCCGGCCCTCAGGTTCTCAATCTATCACTAGAGTTCTGATAAATATAGCTCTTCCAGACATCCCATCTCATTTGCTTGGAGATTCATCAGAAATCAAGGAATTCAGGTTAAGGGCTGAATATACCAGATACATACCATTGGTTGTTCTTACCTTGTTTTTGTTTTCTTAAGTGTGTGTGTTTTGTTCCACCTGTTTTAACAAACCCTCATGCAAATTTTGACTCTGCTAACTGAGCTGACAAAACTTGCTTAGACCTAGCTGAACCCAAGGAATCCAGCTGAGACCATTTAACCTATACAAATTGAGGTAAAAGGGGTCAGAATCATGGAACCGTGTATTTAGGTGTTTTCTTCCTCTTGTTGGAAGTATAAAGATCATATTTGGGAACACTTTTGGAATTCTGTATGTATTAATTACATTAGAATCACATGGGCAATGCCTAAATTAATAATGGTAGATAGTTATTTCTTCTACCTGCATCACACACATGAGCAGAATTTATCCAGCTGATATTCATAATTTGTACTTATTTTTGGTTATCTTTATAACCAAAAATTCACTTTTAAATTTTAAATCCCCAACCTTTTTTTCACAAATTATGTTGAAATCCTATATAATTTTAGTGTATATCTTCATAAAATAGTGTTTATGTGTAATACTGTAGCTATTCAACTTTATCTCTAATTTTTTAGGCTAAAAAAATAGTTAGTTCCTTAAATATTTTCCAAACACCATGTTACAATTTTGGTTTTCAGAAGCTTAGATAATAAAATGGAATACAAGATGATAAATGAAATAAATTAGAACCTATTTAACTTTTTGATTCAAATTCTGAAAGAAAATTTTAAGATCAAATAAGAAACAATTTTATATTTAAAGCTCCTTTTGCAGCTATTAATCTTGAAGTGAATTCTTTGTATAATCACTGAAGCTGTCTTATTGCACAATGCTCTTTCAATCACCTACTCATAATCATGCACTTATTTTTATAAAAATTTTTTTTCTGGGCAATAATTTACTTTAAATCAAAAACTTTGTGGGACGGGACATGGAGAATGTTAAGAAGCAGCACTGGTGACTCTAATTCCTTCTAAAGTTCCTGTAGTATCTTCATAGATGGAGCTGGAAGCTATTATCCCTATCAAACTAAGGCCAGAACAGAACACCACACTGTATGTTCTCACTTATAAGTGAAAGCTAAATAGTGAGAAAAAAAAAAGGAAATAACAAACACTGGGGACTCCTTGAAGGTGGAAGGTGGGAGGAGGGAGACAATCAGAAAAAATAACTATCGGATACTAAGTTTAGTACCGGGTAATGAGATAATCTGTACACAAAACCCCTGTGACACATTTTCCTGTATTGAAAACTGCACGTTTCCCTGAACCTAAAAGCTAAAAAAGAAAGTTCAAGTAGTTTCTTTAAGCTGGAAATTATTTAACATTAGTCAAACAGAAACTATTTTACATTAGTCCTTATATTGCCAACACCTACCGCAGCACCTAGAGCAAAAAAGGTAAACAAATATCACATAAATTAAATCCACGACTTTTGTTAAATAAATAATGGGACTGATTGATTTCTTCGTCTCCCAGTTTCTCTTTGATGTGGCTTTTATCCTACTCAACATGCTTGTTTTATTCTCTGACATCTGAGAAATACATAAATTATCTTCTCCCTTTGCTCCCATAACCCATGACTCTTGATTTTTATCCTACCCCATAGGCCATTTATTTTTATTTTTATTTACTGGCTTTTCTTCTTATAAGTTTACAACTACTGTTACTATACTTCTTATAAGGTTATTGTAAGTCAAAACGGTTAAATAAATTGTTAAAATATTAAATGATATGCTGCAAAGTGAAGATATAAACTGAAGTGGTGATTCACTTCTCCAACATTTTTTTGTGTTTGTTGCATTTTTGGACTTAGCCTTCATACTTATCTAACATCTTCTTTATTGAATGAATGGATGAATGTATTTATTGAATGAATTTCTATAGTATAGTATTATTTGAATGAATTTATAGTATTTATTGAATGAATCAGTGAACGCCTGAGTGTGTAATATAGTCTCTCAGTTGAGAGAACATTAGAGGTTGTTTAATTTCTTAGTAGTTAAAATCACAAGTTTGGTGTATATGTGAGTGTGTGTGTGTGCGCGCGCGCGCAGACGCGCGCGTTCCGACTTGAACAATAAACGCGTCTATCACTGAAATTGTTGAAGTCCAGAGAATGTAAGAAACTTGTCCATTAGAAGTCTACCCACATTGGGTTAAATGAGCTCCTGAGATGTTTCATTGTTCCAAAAGAGGAGGTCTATTCCCTTGACTTGACCTAAGAAAATTCCCATTAAGTTAAGTGAAATAAGTCAGGCATAGAAAGACAAATATCACATGTTCTCACTCATATATGGGAGCTAAAATAATTGAATTAATGGAGATAGAGAGTAGATTGATGGTTACTAGAGGCTGGGAAGGGTAGTGGGGAGTGGGGGATAAAATAGAAATGGCTAATGGATACAAAATTACAGATAGAATGAATAAGATCTGGTATTTGGCAGCACAATATAAGTGATTATAGTTAACAATAATTTGCTGAATATTTTCAAATAGTTATGCTTGAGATGAAGGATACTCCAATTACCCTGATTGGATTATTACATATTGCATGCCTGTTTCCAAACATCCATGTACCACATTAACATATACAACTATTATGTACCCACAATAATTGAAAAAAAATTAAAAAGAAAATTATCTTTCAATGTTTATTTCCCTAGGATCGGTTTTCCTGGCAGGTCTGTTACGGACTAAACTGTGGGCAGACAAATGGATAAGGCGCCTTCACCCAGCTTTGCAGACATCGAGATGTCAGCAGCACACTGAGCTAAAGAGCAGTGTGACTATTGGTTAAAAAAAAACAATATAACATTCACATGTTCGCTGAAAGATTTGCTCATTTGAAAAAGGGAATTCTCTTAGTCCTAGAATAATTGGAAGAAAAGAAATTTATGGAACAAAGATTTAGAGGTCTCTTAGTAAGTGAAGACAAAATTCAGGAAAATGTAGACAATTACTCTGGTTATTATTCCATTTTTTCAATATCAAAAGAATAATGAGAATAAAACTATTATACATTTTCAAGCCACAGATTTAAACAGCAATACAATATTCCTAGATTTCCTTTGAGAGATGTGAGCGTCTCCAGATTTGAGTCTTTTGTTTGTACATTTATTCTTTTAGCATATAATAAGCATTTATAGTATAAACAATGGGTCAAGCACTGTGCAAGATATTTAAATACAAAATCAAATAAAATATAATTCATTATTGTTGAATTTGTGGTCTAGTGATGATACAGATATATAAATACATAATTATATTGAGATAAGTTTTAAAAGGGTACTATAAAATTAATTGTGACAACATAGAAGAGGAAGCAACAAATGTGCTATTTCATGCACAATTACAACCATTTTCTCTACTATTTCTCCCAGTCTAGATTTTTCTCTCAATGTTCATGTCCCAAATCCTTTTTCAAAATGATATGCCTTAATAAAAGAGCATTCATTTCAACATCTGGGACTTAATTAATTAAAATTCAATTTAACAAACAGAAACCAAATGCCTATTATGGAGACAGAGCAGTGCTAGTTATTATTTATACAACAACCCACACATAGAGGTCACCAGGAGCTTGAACCATATCTAGAGAGAAATATTGTTCTCAAAGAACTTAAATATGAGACTAATTTTCCTAACAGCTTGCACACAGAAAATAGTAGACAGGTTTTACTTAAACTAGGGAACATAGAAAAAAAAATTGTGTAATTATAAAACTGAAAGTGACCTGTGAGAACAGAGTCAGTGTTGGCAAATACCTTAGAAGAGTGCCTTGGAGGGGAAGGTTTTGTTCAAGCAAAGATAGAATGAAAAAGCACAGGACATGCTTACTTGATCAGTTACAGACAATTAAAGAGGTTACACAAGTGGAAGAGAGTTTAACACAAGAAAAGTTAGGAAAATCTGATTTGGTTTGGATGATTAAACACTTTGGACAACTTTGCATTTTGTTCGCTGTATAAATCAAAGGCAATGAAAGCTTTAATAAGTAGAATATCTTCTGCTTTAGGATGCCTTGAGAGGCAATGTATAGAGTACCTTATAGAAGTAAGGAATGTAGATCATATGATTTAAAAAGTGCAAATGATTAAAAATAAAATGTTGGAAAACATCTAATTGAAAGAATTAGATCAGGGAAACAATCCACCCATGAAACAGAGCACCCAGAGAGGAAATAAACAGACCAAAGCATTTTTGGCCATGTCTATATATCCAAGATTATGTTTTGATTCATCTATCATAGTTACCACCACTGGAAATGCTACTAATAGCCTTAGACTAATTAAATAACTTATGATCTACATTAATATTTAATTTCTTAAGCATAATTGAGTTAATTCTATTGAAATCAAATGTTCCAAACTGTTCGGTAACAAAATAGATTGGCATGTGTCATACCATCTGCACTATTTTTTTAAATAGACAATATAAAGAAAATTTGGTGGGTTCCTATGAAAAAGAAATCTGTAGTTCTGTCTTATAAAAAGAATGAAAATAATACAAGATGGTTTGACAACCTTTTGGTCTTTCTGCATGTAAACAAGTGACTATTGCCATTAGAAAATACAGTGGACTAAAATGCTTACCACTTTCTATTAAATTCCTGAAAGCAGTATAGGGCCAATAATCATTTATCATCAGTCTTGTTGTAAAATACAAAGAAAATATTTATCAATAATCATGCTTCTATCAAATGTATAAACACTAAATATAGATCAAGGGGTATATAAATGTCAAGAAAATTGGTACAAAATTTATTTCAGTACCTAGAACAGCTCCTGACATTACATTTCAATAAATATGCATTTAATGAATGAAAAATTGTATTTAAATAAATATGTATCAAATTAATGAATAAATTTATACTTCCTATGTACTTTTAATTAACTGCCTACACCATAGTAAGCATTTGGATTTTTGGATCTCCATCAAGGATGTACTGTTTAGGTTCATTACAACTCAGCTTATGTATTACCAATAGAGAGTAAACAACCTGATGACTTCACAGGGTCATTGCAAGAACAATGGAATTTAAGAACTGATGAAATATAACTGGAACTATTTTCTGCCTTTCACATTCAATAATGCTAATGATTCTTTCTTTTTGTTCCAACCCAAAACAATTTATACTAATCGAATTCTTATTGACTCAATGTTGCCAGTCAAACAATAGCTAACATTTACTCTAAAATAATTGTAATGTGAAAAATAAAAGGCTATATTGAAAATGCATTCTCTTATCATTTATATACTTGTACAAAAGATACTGTTAGAAATAGCACCAAATACCACATATGAAACAATCCAGTAGAAGCAAGAAAAATATGATTATGTTTGTTCATCCATCAGTTTGATCATTTTTTTTCACTCCCATTCTCTGTTTTTACTGGAAATGTGTTGACTTTTAAACTGTGTTTCTGTTTATTGTTTTGTTTTATTTTTCTCTGTTTAGGTCTGTTGTTACAGCAGAAAGTATCTTTCTGCCAAGATATAATCCTCTTGATTATTTTATTATTCACGTCCAGAAAATTTGATTTCAGTACTTCATAAAACCAGATATTTATAGAAATGCTAGCAACACTTTGATATGGAAATGGAATTGAATAGTGCTAGAAACTTGGAACAAAGAAGCAGGAATTACAATCAGTACATTAGTGTAAAATATAGAGTATGGTTGATGTGAAATGAATATACAAATGGACAATGGCCAGATAATATATAAAAATAGAGCTTTGACTCACAACCTCCAGAAATCTGCCCAGGAAACCAACCCCTTACTATGAAAACAATCCAGAAAGCCAGCCTATTATAAATCAGACTTGCAGGAAGCCAGATTGCTGTCTGTAGTGACAATAGACTAAACAGTAACCTCTATAACAATCATCTCAAAATAGTCACAAGCATTATTAATAATCGAAAGTTTCCTTAATTTTTGTTTCTGCTTCCAACTTGGGAAGAATCAGAGAAAGTAAGATACACACTCCTAACTGATTACATAAGGTGTCTCGCCTCTAGTTAGTTCACCTACAGCCTTCCCATGTCAACAACCACCAATCAGTGCATAAATAAATCCTTTCCTTTTTCCAGTGTGAATGTTTATCATTTCTATGCCTGCATTTGAGTTTTGCGCAAAATGTAAGTGAAGGTGGATGACTCCCTTGCCACAATAAGCTATGAATTAATACCCCTTGCTTTTCCCATTTGATTGGTCTTAGTGTGTGTGTGTGTGTGTGTGTGTGTGTGTGTGTGTGTGTGTGTTTTCGGCATTAAAGCTATGAAAGAAATTGTATAATTCAATGGGAATGGACACAGAAAGGAAAGAAGTACAATATACATGATGTAAAGTAAAGTGTGGAGAGTCTTACTTCTGGAGTCTTTAGTTTTTCATCTGCATGTGAAGAGTTCAAGTGAGACACTCATGAGTGGGCTTTTACTTACAGTTTCTCAAGAGGTGGCAGATAAAATAAAGTCCAAAGTGGTTGTCATGTGAAGGCTTGACTAGAGATGAAGGATCCCCTACCAAGAGGGCTCGCTCATGTTGACCAAGGACCTTGGTGTCTCACTGGTTGTTAGCAGAATGCCTTGTTTCCTTGTCGTGTGGGTCTCTCAGTCCTTGGTCTCTCACTGGTTTTTGGCAGAATGCCTTGTTTCCTTGTCAGGTTGGTTTCTCAGTAAGGCTGGTTGAATCCTCTGTGCAGCATAGCTGACTTTCTCAAGAGTGAGCGATCCTAGGTAGAGAAACGAAAGGAAGCCACATGCCTTTGGTGACCTGATCTCCAAAGTCAGACTCACCACTTTTGCTTTGCTCTATTTCTTAGAAATGAGTTAAAATCTAGCCCACACACATGGGAAGTGAATGTATATTCATTCCACTTTTTTCACGTCTGAAGATTTTGTGGATATATTTTAAACCACAATAAACTTTTGTTGTTGCTGGTTTCTATTGTTATTATTTTCTGTGGGGGAGACAGGGTCTCCCTCTGTCGCTGTGCGTGAGTGCAGTGGCACAACCATGGCTCACCATAGGCTTAACTTTCCTGGCTCAAGAAATCCTCCCACTCAGCCTGCTGAGTAGCTGGACTATAGGCATGACCCCCCACACCCTGTTAATTTTTTTTTTATATATATCATAGAGACAAGGTTTCACTATGTTGCCCAGGCTAGTCTCGAACTACTTGGTTTGAGTGATCCACCAGCCTTGAACTCCCAAAGTGCTGGGACACGATAAAGTTTTTACTGTCGTTATTAACTCACTCAATCTTTCCTAAAACTTCATAAAGTGGGCATAATAAATATCTCATTTTACAGATGAAGAAATGAAGCTCAAAAAGACTAAATAATTTGTTCTCACAACAAATGCATTGCAGAGCTACAATTTGGATTTAGGCAATTTAGTTTGTGAGTCTATGCTTTTAATTTTTATGTAAAACTGTCTTTCTGTCAACAATCTACACATCTCATTTTATAACAGATTACTTTTGAGTTCTGAGAACTTCTTTTTCCAGATTCATATCACCAGATATTCCTGCTTCTCAGGCTTCTTCTAGTCCTTTCTCCTATCTGCTGAAGCGGCACCCTTCCCTTGAAAGGTAAAAATAATTCCCAGTTTCTTTTTAGAACTTCGATCTCATTGCTTACTGGAGGAGTTACCTTGTTCAGTCAATAAAATATTTTCTCTTCTGATCATGTCCCTGTCTCTTGGGATAGAAAGAACTGAGCTCACGCATCTGTGAGGCAGGATTGAATGATCATATTTAGAGGTCCAAAACACTGAAGAGGTTATTGCTCAAAGAACATGATGAGATAGGTAGGAATGTTGGTTATTCAAAATAAAAACAATACTTAATCTTAAGCTATAGTAATGCAAGGAAATACCTAGCACTTTTTTTTCTGTTCCGTTTTGACCTCCATCAGTGCTTCTTTTTGAATTAGCAAATACTTTCATTTTGTTTTCATGGCTCCATTTTGTAAATGTTCTAAGCACACATTTGTCCTGACTCTTAAGTAAATCTAACACTGGAAAGAGATTTATGTCCCAAAGCGACACAGGCTCAGAACTCTGTCACTCTAATTTCTAAAGACCCACACCAGCAACAAGTATTATATCAATCGAATTGTGGGTTAATTAGGCAATTACTGATAATATTCTGGCAATGAGGGAAACATATTTTATAATCTAAAGTGCTGACATAAAACAATTGAGAACAAAATGGATATGAATAGCATTTCAATGTAAAATTCCTCATATATTTAGAAAAAGTATTTCAATCTGTGCAGAGATCCAATATTGCAACATTGTTACATTCAGCAAGGATAATTCTTTTCTTTTTAAGACATTTCTGAAATACTTTGTGTGCTACAAGCTTTTTTTAATTTCAAGAAAAAAATAAAAGAAGCTGTGACTGCTATAATACACCGGGAAATCAGAGTTGGAAACCAACCCTATAGATTTCCTAAAATAAAAATTACTAGGGAAAAGTTTTAAACAGTAAGGGTTTCAATGTGTTTTCTCTCTCTGTATATTAGAACATACACAGATCTTTCCAAATTAGCAACACTAAGACAAATACATAATTTCAATTTGTTTATGTTCTTCATTGATGATTATTTTAACAGTTTGCCAGTGTCTACTTGATGTCTGTTTGACAACAGGATTTCTCTTCCATCCAGTGATTTAAGTGAAACTTTCATGCAGCGTTGTTCAGATTTAGTTCTTAAAAAATCTCACATAAACCGATGTATCAGACACTATCACACTCATAATTTTGACCAGTTTGTCCTATTTTAATTGCTTTTGTGCCTTCTTTTCTAGCACATGGAATAATTTGAACAGTGTGGGAAATCTCTTAAGGAAGATTAGGCTAGGACCCTGAAGGCAGCTGATGCTAAAGTTAATATCAATTGTACACGTGGCCTGGAGATATCTCAGTCCAAACAGAGTGCTAGTTGAAGCTAGATGAGATTTTCTTTTTTCTTCAAAAACATATTTATGTATAACATAGGAATTAAGATATCTTTTTAACCTAATATTAAATTGGGCATGCATAGTCTCTGTCTTCTAGAAACCCAAAGAACAGCAAACCTCACCTATTTAAATTTGTGGCTACCACTTCAGTGGAGATGGCACACCTGTGGTTAAATGCAGTGATATTATTTATCTGGATACCCAAACTCTGTGACCTTTGATTGTCTTTTAGTTTATTAGTGAAGATGAGATGGCTGTATTTGAAAGAAAGAATGAAGGGAGATTGAATGAAAACTGCAGGCCTAGTATGTATGTCATCTCTTCCTTTATCTTAATTTCTTAGAAATGGCAGAGAACAGGGAGGGGAACATCACATGCCGGGGCCTGTTGGGGGATGGGGGCAAGAGGAAGGAGGTCATTAGGACAAATACCTAATACATGTGAGGCTTACAACCTAGATGACGGGGTGATGGGTGCAGCAAACCACCACGGCGCATGTATACCTATATAACAAACCTGCATGTTCTGCACATATATCCCAGAACTTAAAGTAAAATTAAAAATAAAGAATAAAAAAAAGAAATGGCAGAGAATGTTTTTAAGAAATATATCAAGAACGGTGCCAGAAAATAACTATTACCATCAATGGGTCACTTTTTTTTTTTTTTTTTTTTGAGAAATTCCTAAAGGATAAAAAGCAGATGGGAGCAGACAAATGGAGTAGAAAATCCATGAAATATGTGCAGCCTACAAGCTGGGTAGGCCTGCTGGGAAGAAGGAAGTGGTCAGGGGGAGTCCTGGGGCAATTGACAGAGTGCTGAACAGATGAACTGTCTTAGGCTCTGTTGGGTTTCTAAACACTCCACTCTACCTTGGATTCACTAAAGATCTCACTGCAGCAACACCTGCCTCTCTGACAGTCAAGTAGTCATGGGTGTTGGGGTCCAAGAGGCACAAAGAGGTCACAGATGGTGAGCAGTCCTAGGGAAGATAGAAACATCACAGCAAAAAGTGAGCTATGTGTCCCTGAGCATAGAACATTTCATTCTTACCCCATAACAGCAGAGACTATCCTTATAATCAGAATGTTTTCTTGTGGATACTTTTTCAGTGTTTAGATCGTTTATACTGGGAACACAATCCTTTGTAACTTATGTAATTAAAAATGTTTCAATTCCTGTGATTCTGGCTGGTATATTCTAATCTCAGCTCCCTTTCTTCCCTTCTCAGTCTTATGGTTTTATTCAACAAAATCCTGTTCCTTTCCCATAATTTATACTTTCCCAAACTGGATTATGCTAAACCACCAATATTTGAATGCCCTATTCAAATATTCAAATATTCAAATGCCCTATTGCGGGGCCCTAGTCTGTGTAAAGATGGGTCCTTATCTTTTCTGGTTATAAATATTAAATTATTTTTTACTTCAAGAAAGTAAGTCTGTGAATAGAGAGATTAAGAACTTCAGCCTAAGAGGTCATCTAAGTGCTAAAGGGAGAAGACCAGAGAGATTAGGGATTCATCTTACAAACAATTTGCTTTCAGCTCTAGGTTTTTAAGACCTGACTTTCTATTTCTTCTCTACTTTTGCTGGCTAGACCTGGTACATCATATATTTATGTCTTGGATCACACCGTGTTCATTTCAGACTGCCAACTTCCATGGCAGAGGCTCTGCTTAATCTTGGTAAGTGATTGAACTGCTCATGTGTCATGAGGGCCTGATTTGAAATATAGTGACACAGAATAAATTCAGCCATTTCTAGAACTTTCTTTAGCAGTGGGAGTGCCACACTTTGAAACATTAACACAACCCAACAGTGCAGAGCTGTTCCTCTTTACCGTGCGAGTCCCCTGCTGTTGTGTTATTTCTATACTCTGCATTCACAGCTTTGTTTTCCTTTTGAGACCACACTGTATTTCCCATTCTTTAGTCCTATTTTAGAAAATTTTAGAATCAGTGTAACGAGCATACCTATGATGTCCAAAACAACATTAAATGCAGCAACGTTTCTTTAAATGAAATATTATGGGGAAGTCCAATGTGAGAAATGTTTAGAAGTAGTAGTTCCCTGGCTGATGGAAAAGTGGAAACACAAACTTTCTACTCTCTTCTGCTACTCAGCCTTTCTGAGTATCTCCATGGAGCCCTTCCATCCAGAGGCAGTGATCTCCCCCATCTTTAGTAAAGACTACACACAGTGCAGGTCCCCAAGGGACCACTAGTTCTTTCTTGGTGTATCAAAGTTAAATCTTGTCATTGTGAGTGACAATGTTAAGTGAGTATTTTATGTTAAAAAAAACCCTCAGGTACAGACTACAACTTAAAAATGAATTAATAATACAAATGAGTTTGTATGTGCATTTCTTTATTCCTTTAAGATTTAATTCATCCACCAAACAAATCTTTGGAAGTATCTACTTTTGTCAGGCAGAGCTGTAGTCACTGGGCAGAAAAAAAGAAATTGCTGAAGCTTTCTGTGCCTGAGGCATTTACATCTATTATATTGTTCCTACAGTGGACCAAGATTGAGCAGACAGATTACATGTGAACCCTACTTTGACCATGCCCTTTAAGAAATAAGTATAAAAAGGGTTTCTCCCACCTTTACACGGATGCACCATCTACCAAAGAGTTAACATTTGTATCCTCAAAAGTAATGACAATGAATTCTTTTCCATTCATACTTACACAGGACAATGGTGTGCGCCCTTGAGTCTGAGAGTGCCCCTGTCTGGCAGCAGAGATTGGAGGTCAATAGCATTAAGACATACTCTGGTTAGTGAAGGAAGTCTCAACCCAAGGTTGCGAGCCAAGTAGAAAACTACAAGGCATTCTAATTTTAAAACAATGAACTGCGCTCTTAATTATTTGTTGCAGCTTGAAGAAAAAAGATGAGACTTCAGCTGACTCTGCTTTTTTGTCAGGTGCAACTTGGATTTGTAGAACTTAGATCCCTGATACAGCTTTTTAGTCAGACTGTGACACCTTTTTGTGTGTAATGTAAGTAATTTTTCATTTGCTTGTAAGCTCAGAAATACCGTGTCTCTTGAATTCAGAAAGCATGTAGATTTATAATTTCATTTATTTCCATACTTGAGTGTTAATGCAGAATATAAATAATTCTTTAGATTATTTAAAGTCTTTAAAATATATCTTCAGTATTTCAATAGCATCTTTAAAATTTCCACAGACCAATAGAAAAAATAAAGTAGAAATATTTCCTTCTATTTTTAGGTAATTTTTTTTTTCATCTTACAAGATAAATATAAAGGATCAAAGGAAAAAGGAGACATGGTTAGAGTCTATTTCTGAATCTGTACATGTGTTTCTTCCATATGACTATCTCATGCTCAACTATGCAATGACATTGTCAGCAGTTATCTTTCTGCTCCCTTCCCAACTTGTACAATTCAGAATCATGAATTTGTCTTTGACTATATGCACAGAATCATGTTATTGTTGGGTCAAAATTAACCTAATGCAGATAAAACCCCAAGTATGTGAGGGCTCCGGTGGTGTTCCTCAGGTTTAATGCAGTACATGCGGCAGAGTGAAATGGCAGAGGGGTTCTGGAAATTCAAATAGGAACTACAAATTTGACTTGCTTGCTTCTAGCAAACTAAGGAGTGGTCTTCCCACTAACAATATTTTTTGTAACAAGCCTTAGATTTGAGAGAAAAGCAGGGCTAGGGATAAGGTTGACAATAACAACAGCAATTGCCACAAAGCATGATTAATAAGGAATGATCAGTTTACAGTGTTACATCTCCTTGGTGCAATTAAAGTGCATATTGTGAATTTATATTAAAGGCACTGTTGGGAGTATTTCCGTCAGAATGTTTTAACCTTGGGATCAGGTTTGAAGAAGTAGCAGGTATAAGGTGACATAAGCAACAAAAACTAACTCCACATAGGCCCAGTATGAAAGCTCTATAGAACCATAAAGAAAAGCACAGCTGGCGTGGTAGTATTGTAAAATCACAAAGAAAAGTATCCATCTTCCTGACTCCTTGCCCCAGTCACTCTCCAGCTTTTCTCATCTCCCATTGTAAAGATTAAGCACATACCTCTCACCTCCCTATTCCTCCCTACATGTTATGTTTTGACCATTCAAAGAACCCTGCCATCAATCTGAAATACCTGGCTCCCAAATTCAATCCATTCCATTTCTATCCCTTCATTAATTCCTATTTCTCCAGCACAGGCAAATCTCATGCAGTCCTCTGGAAAAAGAAGTATTAACCAATGAACTGACCTTAAAGTTTTTATACAGAAACACCAGCTTGAATAATTCCATTTATTACAAAATACATTTGTTAGTTCTCTATGTCTCAAGCTGTGTAGAACAAGGTCCCTGCCTTTGAGGGATTAGTATCTTAATTTTACGTATAATGTTTGTTTGAATTTTCTAAAAGGACAAATGTATCTATAAGTAGAGGGATTGTTCAGAATATTAGCAGACTAAAGAAGCTGACTGAGTTTTGGAGAAGGATACCTTTCAAACAACAGTAAAATCACACCTCGGAAACAAGCAGTGGTTGCCTTGGGAAGGCTGGTGTGGGGCACACGTCATCCTCTTCCGGGGGAGAGAAAAAATTACTTCGCCTCATTTATTCATAACCCAAAATAAAATATGGTTTCCTTTTAAGGAATCTCAAGCCTCATTACATATTTTTATTTTGTCATATTTATAGAATATGTTGTATTGAAACTCTGAATGCCAGTCACTAACAGGGAAACACAGGTAATTATGACTTAAATACAGAGACAAAAACAACTCAGAGAAAAAAAGTAGAAAGTTCCAGAAACTTCCTCTTCTGGCCTCCCAACACCACCTGATGGGGGCATCTGAAGAGCCAGAGGCAATGAATTGAAAAGACCCAGCCCTTCTGTCCTCCTGGATAACAGAACAGGTTGACTGAGACAGACCTTGCTCTCCAAGGCAATTTTTGTGTCTTGTGGCATGGAAATTCCTGGAGTGCTCTTAGATACAGGGCTGCGTTCTCCACTCCTGCCCATACCCAGTGCTCTCCCTATCCCAGCGGCTCTCTGATTCACTGACATATTACGATTCTAAATTTTTCTAGACTTTTTTCCTGTGGTTTGGAGAGGATGAGCCAGGAATGAAGTATTAAGTATTGGCCTCTGGGCCCTAAAGTATGAACTAAATTGAATTCTGTTCCTCAACAAAATATGCTCAGACTCTCTAGTGTGTAGTTTATCATTTCACAGAACAATACCAACTGCTTGAAACTTGACAGAAGAGAGGGAATGAGAGAGAGAGAAAGAGAGAGAGAAAATATTAATGACAGTCATAAAAATAGTTTTGGTTCACAGTTTAATAACACCCAAGAGTTTAGACATTTTCCGAGGAAATGTTAATTTCTTGATTAATGAAAAGATCTATTTTAGGAAACTTACCTGATATCCTCTTAGGTCTCCATGATTGTGTTTGCTTTGGGGGTAAATATAATACTTGCAGGAAGTTGCCCGCATTCTCTCAGGCTAGTTATACATGAAGGAAGGGAGGAGATGGCAAATTAAGGGACGCTACTGCATAGGAAATGTTGGTACAAGCTCATACAAACTGTTTTGGGAGATAATTTGCAAGACTCAAATTGCAAAGGCTCGAATATACATGGTCAGAATTATGTAAAAGCCATCTGTGCTTTAGTTATACTATCTAATTATATTTTGTTAGACTTACTATTGACCTAAATGCTGCTATACTGTCATGTGTAACTTACTATTTTTATAAATATATTCTTGCATCCAAAGTAATTACTATCTTTACCAAAACTTATGAGGGAGATACAAGGACAGAGAGGAAAAATTGTCTCCCCTACCCATTAGTTTTTATAGACGCAGAGATAGGAGATATCGGCGTATGTGAATCATCATGATTTCAAGAATTTGCTTGCAGTCTCCTGACATTTCCTCTGACTAATTTTAATACATTGCTCACCTATTTCAAAATGGAGCAATGGGTAGAAATGCTAATCCTGAACTCTTTCCTTTTTCTTCAGTAATAGAGTAAGCATTTTTGAGAAAATCATATCTTGATTTCAGTGAGTAGACAGGCCTCATCGACATTTCATTAAAGCACACAACCTGTGACTAAAATACAAGATGCTATTATTACTTTAAATTTCCAGGTGGAAAAATAGAGTTTAGGTACTTCTGTAGGGGTACTCAGCAGATGACTGTTAAGCTGACCTGATAGACTCCATTCTTTGCCATTCCCCCAGAATTCAGATCTTTTTGAGTTTGCCTTCCTGATATACTATACACCATCACGTTGAAAGCGTACATACTGTTTATGTATTGCCAGCCAAGTATTTACTTCACAAATGTTTTGTGCATTACAATTTAAGATGACTGTTTGGCTCACAGTGTTTCCTCCAGTGACTGTTTCCTGTCAAGTCCTCAAAGATGGATAACAATAAAAAAAAAACTTCCTGGATTAAATATTAAAATAAGCATATCAGGCTGGGCACAGTGACTCATGCCTGCAATCCCAGCACTTTGGGAGGCCGAGGCAGGCTGATCACGAGGTCAGGAGATCGAGACCATCTTGACTAACACGGTGAAACTCCGTCTCTACTAAAAATTTTTTAAAAAATAAAATAAATTAGCAAGGCGTGGTGGTGGGTGCCTGTGGTCCCAGCTACTTGGGAGGCTGAGGCAGGAGAATGCCGTGAACCCAGGAGGTGGAGCTTGCAGTGAGCTGAGATCGTGCCACAGCACTCCAGCCTGGGCGACAGACTAAGACTCTGCCTCAATAATAATAATAATAATAATAATAATAATAACAGTAAGCCTATCAGATTCTATATCTCCTGGTAATTTAAAATGTGAACAAAAATACATATGCTTTAAAATTATGCTGAAATACTCATAAATGATAGCACTCTAGACAGAAGGAAGGCAGACATGCTTGAAGAGCCAAGAACCTGGGGACGCCCTGGGTTGTAGGGTTGTAGTCTTACTGAAACTTTGTTGTTCATCTCTTACTTGATTCTGTGATCTAACATAATGTCCGTGCACCAAAGAGGCATATAACCTAAAGAAAACTATAACTCAAATAGTCTGTGTCTCTCTTTTCATAAAAACTATTCTATTAATTCACATCTTATGTAAATATTTTTAAATCCCCTGACCAAATAATTAGTCATATTACTAAATGATACCTCTGCTATCGTCAGAAAACCTTCTCAGCTGTGTGCTTCTTCGTGTTCTCACGTAGCTTTACCTTCTCCCATTAAGTCCAAATATGTTGCCTTTCATCTATTTCATCATCTATGCAACTCTATACTCAAAAGGCCCTGTTTTAAAATCCCATATTGGTTTGAACACATCCACCTATTTATTGATTTGTCAGCAACAGTAAATAAATGAAAAACTAGATAAATATCTTATAAATACAAAATTTAAGTACCATCCATTTCCATGAATACCCTTTAAGATTAAAAATGTGTAACTTAATAATTTACAAATTTGTTTTCTAAAAATAAAAAAATAATTTGGATAAAATAAATATATTTTTCTCAAAATGCTTTTAAAAAGCACAGAGTAATACAAAAAGAATAAAATCATGATGTAAGTGCTCTTGATTAAATACGTGAGTGTGTCATTAAATATTACCATTATTACTGCTTCTCTAGAACACACACAGACTACTGTGTGAAAAAGAACAATGAGAGGTTATAGAAGAAGACGTGAAAAGGGAGTTCTAGATTAACTCTAAGTCCTTAAGTTTGAAGCATTTTTATGAATGTTTTGAAAGATCTCAAAGACATTTATGAATCTAACCTTTGTATTTAACATAGCGTCAGATGTTGATAAATACTTTAACATGTAGATATTATAATTATTTTGTATTATCATTACTATTTTCAAGTGCAGTTATAAAAAAATTTTGCAAAAATCACAAAGTATAAAATCACTAACTGCTAAAATGATTAATTGGAAAAGATACAACTGACATTACACATGTAAAAAAGAAACTACAGGTAAAAAATTACATTACATGCACATAATAACACACATACACATAAATATATAAATAGCAGATAGATGAATACACACTAGGTTCTGACCATGAATGTTTTGAAAATTCTTCTGTGATGTCATCATTTTTCCAATCTATTGTATTTCCATGGGAGTGGGTAAAATTAGTGGATATGCTAAAATTAATTTTGTTGCAATGCATAGATACAGATGGTTTTGACGTAGGCTTTGAAACCATTTTGACTGAGCTCAAATCCAGGCTCTGCTGCTTACTAGTGTCTTCAAATGTATTTATTTTTAGTAAAAGGGAAAATAATATTCAATGTCACAGTGTTGTTGCAAAAATGAAGTATGATAAGTACACACTGGGTATTGCACAATTTCAATCTTATGTATCATCATTACTGATCATGTGGAAAATTTCCCCATCACAACATCCAGTTTAGGGGGAAGGGAGTGAGAACATTAGTATACCAGTGGAAAGACAAGTATTCAGGGCGTGCCAACTGTATATAATACCCAATATGTCCTTAGGCTTAATGTAACATTGTAAAGGGACTAACTCAAAATCATGCATAGTGTGTTGGTTGGAGTCAGTAAGAAGAATCTGCCTAGAAACTTTGACTGAAATATATATAATGAGACTGAATATATTTAAAAATCTACTACATTGAAATATGAACTGTCACAAATGACTTAAGTTTGCTTAAGATTATCTGTGATTATCCCACTTATTAAGAAGCAACATTCTTTTCACAATAAAATATTTATGTGACAAAGACTTCATTGCAATAATTAGTGGAAAAAATATAAAATATTCATTTTGTTTTCATTGTCTTTTTGAAAGGAAGAAGAAATCTTGTTAAAAGAAGAATACATGATTAATATTTAAATGATAAAATATGTTATTATTATTTTAGTTTTATTCATCTATATATATTTTTTTATTTCAAATTTTTGATACAGGTGGTCCATGTGCAGATTTGTTACGTGGGGATGTTGTGTGATGTTGAGGTCTGGATGGAGTATGGATCCTGTCTCCCTGGTAGTCAGCATCAGGGTAGTTTTTTAAATCCACCTTCTCCCTTTTGATACTCTAGTAGCTTAGTGTCTATTGTTCCCGTATTTATGTCCATCTGTGCTCAATGCTTAGCTCCAACTTATAAGTGAGAACATGTGGTGTTTGGTTTTCTGTTCTTGCATTGATTTCCTTAGGATTATAGCCTCTAGCTCCATTCATGTTGGTGCAAAGGATATGATTTGGTACTTTTGATAAAATATATTACTTTTATTGAAACAAATTTATATTAAAGAGCTATGTTAAATGTCATTTTTAGCTTTAGTAATTATTAAAGTATTTTGATAAAGTATTATAGCTGCTTTTTGATTTTTTTGTCTTTCTGTGTCTCCTATTTTAGTCCACAACTTCAATGCAGAGTATTACTGAATACTGGTATCAAACCAAGAGAAAGAGAAAATGACTACATCTCAATGCTTGTGAACATATAGTGACCCTATATAACTTCTGGTTTCCAATATACAGTTGTGTGGGTCAGGCTATGCATTGACATGTGAGTTAACCACTCCCATATGACATATAAAAAGAGAAGAAATATCAATGTATTTAGACATATATTGGCCAATATTTATCTTAAATACTGTTGCCAGCACCCCATTCCAGTTAGAGTAGAAAATAAGCACGTTTTATTTTTATTTTTTAAATAGTAAACTACATCTCAAAACTTTCCTTCTAATACAAAAATACAGAAAGAGTACACAACTGCTATCACACTGGCTGACATAGATTTAAAAATTTTATAATATTATGAATTTCTAACAATTAATTAACAGGCTATTGTTGAATGCATATTGTATCCATGTGTAATATAAAGTATTAAGAGTGGGGAAAACAAAACAGACAATTGCTCCACAGTTTCAAGGGTTTGCATTTTAAAGTCCAAACTTTAAAGTATTAATATTGCTAAAGGTATTGGACTTCAGAATATGTACCTATAAGTTTGCCTAATATGTTTGACAAATTTGTTGTATGATCTTAAATGAATTGTTAATTTTTTTAATGTCAGATTCTTCATCTGTAAAATGGTAATGATGACCATGGTGACTATAGAGACGTATATTTCGTGGTTTTATCAAGAGGGGTTAGTAACATTGCATACATGGTTTATAGCATATGGCCCAGTGCATACCAAGTGTTCAGTAAAAAGTGAGGTATTTTTATTATAAAATTTTAGGAGTTGCTTTGTGGTATATATTTTAATAAATAGACACTATATAAGTAGCTATTTCTCTTGATATGCTGAATTTGAAATACCCACAGTGAAATATGCAGAAAATCAAAGGTCATGACCATATATTTAATCACATAATATTCTTTAGTTGTAGAGAAACATTTTTCTTACATTTTATAGAAACTTTAATTAATATTCTATAATGACACATTCCTTTCAAAACATCCTTTTTTCTGCCCTGCTATCAATGAACTTCTTACATGGGCTTAACTTATAGGAACTTAAATATTACACTTCTAGGAAATATTTACATGAAAAAACAAACTCTTAATTCAACTGGATGGCACATAGTTTTGTTTTATGGACTGCGCAATAGCAGTCCCAACATACAACACAGAAAGCTGCCCATTCTCGTTGTTTTTAAGACTTGCTTGGATTGGTACAGAAACCTGTAATTTATTTTCCATTATGCCTTCCAGAAGCCTGACAGAAATAAGGCTATAATATTCATTTATGTCAGTGGCCACAGAAGTGAGCACATGTAATTCTGTCTTCCTCAGTAAAGTCCACAATTTTTGTTTCCTCTTGCCTTCAAATTCTTGGAATAAAAGTTGCCAAAATTATGGCCCAATAGGAATTTACTTACAGCTTTTAGAAGAGAGATAGGGCTTTTTTCTTTCTTTGGAAGAATTCTGTAACTGCCCAACAGATTCTTCTTGCTCATTGCACAGATAGACTATTTACTGAGACAGCATTATTGCAACGGAGAAAGATTTTAGCAAATGTAAGCTGGCTAAATGGAAGAATGGAGTTTGATTTGTCAAATCAGTCTCCCAAAAAGTTTGGATACTAGGGTTTTTTAAGGATAATAGGATAGGCAATGGGCCAGGGATTGGGGAATGCTGATTGGTTAGGTCAGCCATAAAATCACAGGGGATTGAAGCAGGTTATTCTTTTTGTCTTCATTCCTGGATTGGATCACAGAACTAGTTGAGCCAGCTTGCCAGTCTGGGTGGCACCAGCTAGTTCATCAGAACACAGACTCTGAAAATTATCTTGAACACCAGTCTTTGGTTTTACAACAGTGATGTTATCCCTAGAAGCAACTGGGGAGGCGAGGAATCTTGTGGGCTCTGGCTGCATGACTCCTGAGCCATAATTTGTAATCTTGTGGTTAATTTGTTAGTTTTAGAGAAGCAGTCTGGTCCCCAGGCAAGGTGACAGTTTTGGGGTGAAGAACTGTTACCATCTTTGCTTCAAAATTAAACTATACACTAAATTCCTCCTATACCTAGTTTGGCCTACACCCAGGAATGAACAAGAGCAACTTGTAAGTTAAAAGTAAGGTGGAGTCAATTAAGTCAGATTTCTTTCACTGTCGTAATTTTTCTATGCCAAATTTTTCTCATTGTCATAATTATTGCAAAGGCAGTTTCAACTCTGCTATTGCTTGGATGTGTTCCCTCCAAAATTCATGTTGCAACTTAATCTTCAATGTGGTGTTGTTAAGAGTTGAGGCCTTTCAGAAAGCGATTAAAGAGTACTGGATTGTGGCCGGGCGCGGTGGCTCAAGCCTGTAATCCCAGCACTTTGGGAGGCCGAGGCGGGCGGATCACAAGGTCAGGAGATCGAGACCACAGTGAAACCCCGTCTCTACTAAAAATACAAAAAATTAGCCGGGCGCGGTGGCGGGCGCCTGTAGTCCCAGCTACTCAGGAGGCTGAGGCAGGAGAATGGCGGGAACCCGGGAGGCGGAGCTTGCAGTGAGCTGAGATCGCGCCACTGCACTCCAGCCTGGGCAACAGCGTGAGACTCCGTCTCAAAAAAAAAAAAAAAGAGTACTGGATTGTGTGTCATTAAGGGGCTGCAGAGAATTAGTTTAAACCTCTTTTTTTCCCTTCTGCCTTCTGCCATGAGAGGAGGGCCTCACAGCAAGAGGGCCCCTATCAGACACTAAACCTGCTGGCACCTTGATCTTGGATGTCCCAGCTTACAGAACTGTGAGAAATAAATTTCTATTATTTATAAGTTACTCAGTCTCAGGAACTTCGTTACAGCAATACAAATGGATTAAGACAAACTCTAAGGGTAAAGGGAAAATAAAATGCCTTGAATTTACTTCACAATAAGAAGAGTATAAATTAAATTGTGAATTACTTATATAGGCACTTTCCCTTTCTCTCTCTCACTGTGTCATAAACACACACAATCTCTCTCTCTCTCTCACACACACACACACACGCACACACACTATATTTATCGTAGTAGTTAGAACTTAGGTATCTTTGTTCCTGTGTAGTGCAACAAGAATTCCTTTGTTTCCTTACTTGTCGACTGTGTTAACTTGTGATTAATGCTTTCCAAAGCATGACAACTGAAAAAGATTAGTTTGGGGTTTGAGATTATTTTAATCTAATTCCTCATTTAGTGATTTCTATTAAAAATCGAATTGACACACAGTTCAAAAGCACCGTGATCACCATATTTAAATGCCTTTATGATGAACTAGGAACGTTCACCAATTAATCTCCTCAATGTTTCCAATCAATTAATTTTCCAATGCTTGAAAAGAAGGGAACGGCATAGAGAGCTCATTCCCCAGTTGATGGGCATGTGTTTTAACTGTGAACAGTACTATGAGAATCAATTATTTGGTATTGAAATGTTTATCCCTGTTGTTCATAAGGTTTTAATTGTAATCCTATTCTTTTGATTAGAGATTAGAAGGTAAAAACTTGACATATTGTAATGTGAGAGAGGCTTGGTGATTCATGTTTTTCAATTTCAAGTAATACATAGACATGACTCGTTTGAAATTTTGAAAAGACACAACATAAAAAGAAAAAACCCTGTAATCAGTCAACTTCAGTACATCCAGTACACACCCTTTTTTATTTTGCTTCTATTTGTTTTTTTGCTTGTTTTTTTGAAAGTTTTATCAAGACATTCACTGGTGAAAAGGGTAGATGTGCTATTCCTGTTATATATACGTATTAAAAATAATATGTATTGAATTTCTTTGGGAAAAAAATTGATGTCATTTTAAGTTGACATGAGTAACTTTGTGCTTTGTTTTATCTTTTGTCTACAAAGATTTAACAGGCTTCCTTAGAAACAATAGGATGCTTATTTTTAAGTTTTTTTGAAGCTTAATTCACAGATAAAAATAATAATACAACTAGTGACAACAAGTAAAAGTATGCAGTAGTAAATTGCAAGGGTGGATAAGAAAAAAAGCAAACATGAACTCAAAGAAAATTACCTATAAGGGTTTTCTCTCACTATTAATAGATTCATGATTATGATGTGTGGGGCCATTTTGTTATTTTGGTTTTTTATCTTTAACCAACCACTTCATTTTTTTTTTTTCTCAGTAATAATGCTTCCAGTTAAGAGAATCTGGTACATAGAGATCATAAAAGTATAAATTATAATAACAGAAATGATAAAATATTTATTTAATACCTGCTCTTTTCCAAGTATTATCTTAAGTAAGTCAGATGATAAGATAGGTCTAATCATCAAGTCATTTTATAAATTAAGAAACCGAGGAAGAAGATTCCTAAGTGGATCAAGGCCACACAACTAAAAAAAGAAGGAACCAGGATTTTAGACCAGGGATCCCTGATTCTACACCTCATGCACTTACATATAGGTTATATTATTTTTGTTACCATCTAAAAGGTCAGATTTTTTTGAGTGATAATTACATTATCTCTGATTAGAAATCAGCATATTATTCACAACATTTTTCTTTTGGAACTAATATCAAATTTCTTTATTTAACTTATATATTTGAAGAAAATTACCATAACATTTTGTTATAATGAGTTCATTTATTATAATTAACAAATTATGATATACATTAAATTTGGAGCAAAATTTAGAGAAATACAAATACTTAGTTGCAGCCTGTGCAAGCATGAATACAAATTAATTTATAATAATTAATTATTAATAAACAATATTTCATAATAATCAAGAATAAGATAACTATTAATAAATAATTAATAATGATAAGATTTGTAATAATCATTGCAAAATAGAAATATCTGCCACAAATAACTTTTAGTTGTAAGAATAAAAGTGTATGTGAAATAATTATTAAAGTATTGATCACATTTATAAATGTATTATACAAAGAATGGTGAACTCTACCTGTAATGGGCCAGTTAGTAAATATTTGGAACTTTGCAGGCCAGACCGACTGTGTCACAACAAGTCAGCTCTGCCATTGTATTATGAAAGCAGCAATAGAAAATATCTGAACAAATGAGTATGGCTGTATTCCAACACAAATCTGTAAAAAGTGAGCAGAAAGCCCCAAATTATATTATCATTTTATACAATAATTTTATATTATGTTAATGTAATTAATCATCAACACTGTTATGTGGAACATGAATATGTAAATTCAGCTACAGAGAATTCCAGCCATCAGAAGGGCAAAAATTAAGTATTTATATACTCAGGTGAAAATCAACACTGCCCATAACTGTGAGTTCAGTGATGTGATGTAGATACTTTTGTATTCAAGAAGAGAGAGTGATCAATGAAGATTTGAATAGTAGAGGTAATTAGCCAGGATATAAAATTTATTCAGATGTTGAGTAAAGAGAAGGACTGGCTTCTGCACAATTTTGTTTCCTCTTTGATCTCAGTGCTTTCTCATATTTGCTACTCTCTATAGTTTAACTAATTGAATTACTATTCCCCCAACTTCTGGAATATTTCTTTGTCCCGTTGCCTTTGATTCTCTTCCTCATAATTGGGCCCATCTCTACGTAATGACATAGTTTCCATTTCTCAATTCCAGTATCAACATACACATCCTGTAGAAAGCATTTTCTGATTCCTTCAACATATTCCTCCTTGCTCCATAACCTGGCTATTTTGCAGCACCCACATTCTAGATATTAATATCCCTTTGTCTATGTTTCTCACCACTGCCACAGTAGTTGTTTAATTACTTGAGAGTCTTATTTATTTGAATAGTTTAATAGCGACTCGCCATCAGAATGAAAATGTAGAGACATGGAGTAATATCTATTGAACTGAATTAAATGCCTTCAGAATAAACTAAAACAAATAAGTAAGCTCCTATGCTATGGAAACCAACAAGTGTTTTAAACATAGTGCTAACAACAACTGAATAATCTATGACCTAGAGCTGTTTCCAATCTTTTTAAATTAACTGTGTTGCCATCAGCCTAAAATAACATCATGTTTATAGTATCTGTCTTGACCAACACTCTTAGAATTTTTGCCTACTGAGTAGAGATAGCAAAGTGTTAATTTTGTGGAAAATAGTGCTATTCAGTTGATAGAAGGGTTTTCTAAGTTACCTAATGTGTAACTACTCAATCTGTTGGAGCATGGACTTCTATCTCCACAAGAATCTTTTAACTTGTCATCTAACTGTAAATATTTTACAAATTTGGAAACATATTCTCTATTTTCCTAGTTTATGCTTTCTGGATTGGAGAACTTTCAGCTTCAAACAAATGTTTTCCATGTACTATCTATGTTGCCCATATTGCACTGATACTTTTAAAATCCTATGTGTGATCTTTGCATCCATGACCATCACAGATAGCATATATAGTAGATGTTAGTGCTGCTCATTGTTTTCAGTTCTTCTGCTTTCTTGGTTCAAAATAAGGATTCATGGCCTGCCTCCTTTCAAAGTGGATGGAGCCTTTTGACTAGTTTTATCCAGAAGCTTGTGAACACCAATGAGATATACCGTTCTTCTGAAAAGCATTTAATTGCCAGTGAGACCTTCCAGAGCTCTATTTTTACTCTGCTGTGGTGACTAACAACATTCAACATGTTTGCCATCTGTCACTCTTGGTCTAAAAGCGACTAGAGTTGCTGACCTTTGAGGAACATACAGAATGAGCAAAATATAAACATTTTGCTATATCCAAGATTTAGGATTGACTGTTACCATAGCATCACCTGATATCCTGAATGATGCAGAAATCAGAAGAGGAATGCTGCTGTAACTAAACAAACGAACCTAAATGTGTGGCAGTGTCTTATGGATGGGTCATTTCAAGGTGAGGAAACTGAACAGTAAAGATCTATGTAATTCTGTGGCAGAAACATTTGGTTAAAGAATCACCCTGGATACTTTGGAACTCAGAATATAAAGCCGAGACTGTTGTAATGCTCAGAAAATAGGTTGGACGTTAGAATTATAGTAGCCCATGTTGGATTCTATTAGCTGCATTTGACAAGCTATTACAATTAAGAAATAGTCTCAGTAAATAATTAGGCCTTGTAAAAGCAGAGATAAAAAGATAGACAGAATCCACAAATAGAGAAGTTGTTAAGTTGGAAAAGTCTGCTGCTTCTTCCCCCTAAGGAGATTAAGATAAAAATGAAAAATGTTATAAGCAAAAGTACCAATTGAAATTTATTTTACAGGAGGATTAAATCAAATAGAGGACCATTATACACTGATGGTTAAAATGTCTGAAAGAATTATCGTGGTTCCCAAAAAAATCTCTTTTGTTGACAGAATTGTTCAGGAAAGGTCTCATGGTGTAATATGCCCGTTAAAATCTGATAAGCTCAAGTTACCTGTGATTAAGAAAGAAGCATGTATTATATGAAAAAGAACTGTGGTTACTATTATTGTTGCATGAAACTAACTGCATGCAAATTGTTAAGAAGCTGAGGAAGTTATTGAGAGACTTCTATGGCCAAAAAAACCTGCAACCCTGACTAAAAGATAAGTGACGGTCCAAGGTTTGAAATGAATTTATGTGGAAAGCAATGAGGCTGAGCATACTATTCAATGCTCAAGGATAATATATTCTTCCAATTTGAAATTAAGGTATGGACAATAAGGAAAACAAAGAGGGTAAATTCTCTCAGAGAGGTACAAAGAATCACACACACACACACATACACACACACACACACACACACACAAATGCTAGACTATGGGACTTATCTTCCAGAACAGAATCAGAGAATATCCAAGGAGAATTTCTCACCACCAGCAATAGGAGCACATCAAAAAGTTTTCCCAGAATTGCTATAGATTGCTATGTATGTGTCTTGTATCTTCTGCTTTTTAAATGTGACCCCTAATTGCAGTTTTAAGGCATCTCTTGTACCATTATATATCAGGTTGCAGGGGCACATAACAACTACATCAGTGATCCCCAATCTTTTTGGCACCAGAGGCCGATTTCATGAAAGACAAATTTTGTAGGAACAGGGGTGAGGGTGGATGGTGTCAGGATGAAACTGTTCCACCTCAGATCATCATCTGGCATTAGATTCTCATACGGAGCGCACAACCTAGATCACTCGCAGGTGCAGTTCACAATAGGATTCACACGCCTCTGAGAATCAAATGCCTTGGCTGATGTGACAGGAGGCGGAGCTCCGGCGGTAAAGCTCCCTTACCACTGATAACTCCTGCTCTGCGGCCTGTTAGGAATCGGCCACAGACTGGTATGGGTCCAACGTCCCCGTGTTGGAGACCCCTGATGTAGATCAAGAAAAGCCATTTCTGGTCCTGATGTGGGGAATTTAATGTATCACCTTCTTATGCAAAGACTACCATTCATCATCCAAATAATTTCAGTCTTTAGATTAATATTGTGAATAGTGAAGGCTTAATGTGTTGTTTACTTTGAGGTTCAAGTAAGTATATATTATACAAAGAAAAGACAGAGAATCAGATAGTCCTAGTTCATTTGGGCTGCCATAACAAAATACTATAAACCACTGTGTGGCTTAGAAACAACAGAAGTTTGGCTAGGTGCAGTGGCTCACGTCTGTAACCCCAGCATTTTAGGAGGCCGAGGCAGGCGGATCACTTGACGTTAGGAGTTCAAGACCATCCTGGCCAACATGGTGAAACCCCGTCTCTACTAAAAATACAAAAATTAGCTGGGCATGGTGGTGGGTGCCTATAATCCCAGCTACTCAGTAGACTGAGGCAGGAGTGTCACTTGAACCTGGGAGGTGGAGATTGCTGTGAGCCGAGGGAGGTGGAGGTTGCTGTGAGCTGAGATCCCACCACTGCACTCCAGCCTGGGCGACAAAGCAAGACTCCATCTCCAAAAAAAAAAAAAAAAAAAAGTCACAGTTCTGGAGACTGAGAAATCCAAGATCAAGACACTGGCAGATTTAGTGCCTGGTGAGGGCCTGCTCTCATGTAGATTGTGCCTTCTGCTGTCTCTTCACTGATGGAAATGTCAAAGCAGTTCTCTGGTACCTCTTTCATAAGGGCACTAGTTCTATTCATGAAGTCTCTGCCTTCCCAAAGTCCTTTCAAAAAGCCCCTCTTCTAATACCTCTACCCTGGTTGTTAAGATTTTAACACATGGATTTGGGAGGAACGTAAACGTTCAGACCACAACACAGATATTTGATGATTAGAATAGTGGAATGTGCTAATCCTCAGTGCATTCAGCAAATGTTTCTGGCTCTTCCCCTCCTAGGTATTTGGTAGGATGTATTTTTTGGCCCCCTTCTAAGTGGATGTAGACAAATGACTAGATATGGCTTTTGAGTTATGAGGAGTAAGTGCTGATATATAACCTCCTTTGTCTTTAGAGTCGTAGCCAGCAAAATTTGAGCTAATGGCTATAAGTCATAGATGACTAGGAAAAGCAAGGTGGCTTGCCAAACATCAGTGGACATGAAGGACAGCAAGAAATGAAACTTTGTGGTTTTCAAGGCCTTGAGGTTTTGTGGCGGGGGAGGGGTGTTTGTAATTTGGCCTATGCTGATGGATTCAGCATGCTTTCTAAAAATCAGCAGGATGAGCTATTTCTTTAATAAATAAGCATACTTTTTCTAGAAAGAACTAAAAATAGATTCTATGCATAACAACAAAATATTTTAAAGACCTGATATTAGGAAAAGGAAAGCATGTTTTTACCAAGCCAATACAAAACTGTTATTTAAAATGACAATACTACACATCAATCTAATTTACATATAAGTGTATCTATTATTAATACCCTATAATAATGAACACTTGAGTATAGACCACAAATAATGATATTCACAAAATAAGTTGTCACGTTTAACTTAGAAAGAAGTCAGTGTACTGTAAGAAGGAGACTTAGGATGACTTCCACTGTGCTTAAAATTTAAGAACTAGCCTGTTAGTTTGAAAACTGAAACAGTGTATTTTGTAAAATACATACCTAAAGCATGTTTTTCTGGTGCTAGGCTGACAAAGAATACTAGCTCTGAAAGACTGTTACTTAACCGATTTCTCTTTCAAAGTAAGGAAAATATTATATAAACTGCCCAAAATTTCTCCAGTGTCTCAATACAGCCAAAAGCTGTACTGTTAATAGTGCCGGTTGTCCAAAGAAAATCTTCATATCAAGATGAATTATTTAGCATTGAATCATCCCCAGTAATAATTGAACTCAAGGCCTTCAAACACAGAGGCATTTCACAATAGTGATTTTTGCTCCCAGTTGTTGATGTAGCTCTTTCCACTGTGTTCCCACAGAGAAAAAACAACAACAACAACAACAAAAAAAACAGATTATGAAGGCAGGATTTTGAAAACATTTTACACCTATTCAAGTGGATGTGTGGCTTCACAATTAATTTATAAAGTATTATAAGGAAAACTGGTGGAAAAGAAGTACCGAGAGGTTCTAACAACAACAACAACAAAAAGTCAATATGTTATGCACATACATGGAACCTCAAGGAGTAAAGACAACAGGCCATTAGGTACGTTGACTAGATGCATTTTGGTGTGTATAGCCATACTAATAATGTAATATCATCCTTAAATTGTCCTAAATAATTATTTTTTTCTTTATCCTTTATTCCTCTCTTTTTTCTTCAGTCCTACTAAGAATACAAAAATTAGGTTTTAATCACTTGCTATTTAAATAAAATAACTCACTCGTCTCAGAAATGACTCTCTTGTCTCTCCTGAGATGGCCAGGGTGCCTCTAGAATTAACATGAAGTCCAAGAATGCTAAGAATTTACTCAGCCTGAATGTGAATCCTACCTATGATGGAGAAACAGAAACATTTTAGTGAGATCAGTTTATTAGTGACTCATTTCTCCATTGATTTGTTACTTAAAGTGCTTCCACAACTAATATCAGCAACACAGTAATCAACAAAAATATAAAGAAAAATAAATGGGAGGGTCCTTCTGGCCCGTGTCAGTATATCCACAATTCTGTTCCACCACACGTGTCGCACCCTCCTTGAGCATGCCAGGCTTTCTCACCAGGAAAATCCTTTTTTTTTTCTTTTTTTTTTAAGTAGTTTTTCTTTTTATTCCAAATTTAAATCTAACTATCCTTCCTACACCCCTCTTCCAGCCCCTGCACAGAGACTTACTTTCAAAACCTGACCTGTTAACATGATCTTGGCTCATCATACAAAATCTGAGTTGGTCAGCTCCTTTTTTCCATTTCCATACTGAAAAATATATATATGAAAAATCACATATATCAGGCTCTTAAATGGGCTCTTCAGTCTTTCCTTGCCTGCAGCTCAGAAATGCACGATTGCTCTTTCCAAATATAGCAATGCGAAAACATGATTTCTGTTTTGACATACCTTTAACCCACTTCTTTATTCCCTAAAATTACAGTCTGCTTTAATTCTAACTTAGCTCAAATAACTCAATCTTCAGTAGTCTATGATTGCATAATAAAATTAGAGTTTAGCTTCTGCATAAATTATGATTATACAAGACTACACTGGAATAAATTCCCCCCAATTAGACCACTGCCATTTATTGTTTGCTATTTCTGGAACATTTCAAAGAGTATTTTAGATGCTCACTAAATGAGTCCATCAGATCCAATCACCTTGATGTTATCTGTACTGTTCTCCTGCTCCAGATCCCAATAGTCTGCCTGTACTATTTAAAAAACCACATGGATAATCCTCGTCGGCACTATTTTTTTAAATCAGAAATTCAATATCATGACAAATGAAATATCTTTAAATGATTGCCAAATTGTTGAAGGATTCTGACAGAGGTAAAAAAAATATTTCTCACCTGTTCTGAACCTATCCCATATTATATCGTAGGACTAAAAGCTTCTTTGCTTTTGCCCTGAATCTAAACTGAAAAGATTTGTAATTCCTGGTGTAAAAGTCTTTTGAAAATTCAATAAGAAAGGACTTTTCATCCTTCTTAGTGAACATATATTCTACTTACCATAGGTAATAAACATGAGTCCAGTAAGTTCATATTTTTATGATTGCCTTATAATCTTCCCTATTTTTCTACCACTCAGGTTTAGAAATTTGTTTAAAAAATCCTATTGAATCATATAAACTTATGAAAATAAAAAATATAAAAAGATGGAAATATGAAAATTTCCACAATTACAGTTGACTCAATAAATAATTGGTTACCTTTCTGATGAAACAGCTAAAAATGCTGGATTTTTATACAGTTTTCAAATCTTATTTATTTATTTATTTATTTATTTATTTTTGATGATCAGGAAAATGAAATCTTAAGACCTAAATCTATATTAACTCACAGAGCTAAGTAAACCATAAAGCCAGTTTTCAACAAAAGACGTTTTGCCCAGCTGTGATCTTTAGCTTCAGGTTTTATATCCTTTTGGGAGAAAGGACACAGGTGATAAAACCTAGGCTTCTAGTAAGTTATAATCCCTAAGGTGCTATATTACTTGCCTTAGAGTAAAATAGAAAAAATCTTATCATTTACCAATTCCCTTACCCTGTGAGTAAAGGGTAAGAAAATAAACATTTTCCCGTCTTGCCAATTTGTGTTAGTGGTAGAAAAGAATAAATTAAAAAAAAAAAAATCTTCCCATGTGATGTCATAACCGTAAGCCACGTTTGTAATAAAACTCACACTAGGGAAATTATATGGAAGGAAAATAGAAATCAAACAAAATTCTATTTGAAAGTATCCTGGGTTGTCAGTGTCCCCAATCCTGGAAATAGGAAATATACGTAATCCTAAGAAGTACATAAAGCTACTTCACAACCAAACCTGAAATAATTCTTCCTGGTGAAATTCCAGTGAATATCAGCTCACGACAAACGCAAAGACTGTCAACCCAGAACTTTATAACTAGCAGAAAATAAACACACACACAAACACACAAAAAGAGAAAGCAAACATTCAAAATGGGGAAGAAATGAGGGTGAAAGTCAAGATGCTTTCAGACAGGCAAAACACAAGAGTCACAACAGACAGATTTTTATCAATAGGAAATTCTATGGTGTATAATTCATGCATGATTACATTAATTTTAATGAAAGGTCTAAACAGTGAGATGATGAATAAGAATAATGGTAAGCATATGAGCATTTTAATGAACTGCATCATGTGATGATTATAAAGTTTGGAAGTTAAAAAACGTAACTAATAACAATACAATTTTATAAATTAGAGGGAGAGTCTCAATTGTTCTAATATTCCTGCAATGCTAGAAGGTGAATAGAATCTTGGTAAACGTTAAAACTTGGTATTTTAAATTGGCAGATGAAAATTTCTAGAGTAACCACTAAAAGAAAAGAAGTAAAGAAGTAAAGTGTACAACTTCTAAACAAGTAGAGGGAAAAAAATAGAATGAAAAAAAACATTTCATAAAACAAAGCAAAACAACAACTGAGGAAGCAAGTCAAGGAAGACAAAAAGTACAGAAGAGGCGAACCTCATGCTCAGTGAAGTTAAACAACAACACAGAATGAGCACCGTTTCACGAACGTTAGATTGCCCAAAATTAAAACTAAAGTATTGCAATAATAATATGCTATAGAGTATATAGAGCAATAAGATCATTTAGTAATTATATACAGGACTATCAATTAGTACAATCACTTTATGAAATAATTTGGCATTAACTGATAAAATTGAGTATACAAATATTTTTCAAATAAGTAAATCATACCTAGGTTTGCACCGATAGTAGCTCCTCTGTGCACACATCCAAAGACCTATAAGAACATCCAAGCTCACAGTTTAGATGGAAACAATCTTAAATAACCTTAAAGAATGAAATGGATAAATTAAGGTAATATGGTTAATCAAAAGAACTCTGTATGTCTGAAAAGCTGGTTAATTAATGTTGCATTCAACCACATGAATGAACATCAGAAAATTGTTTGAAATGTTTTAAATGTTAAACTTTTAATAATACAAACCAATGTAGTAAAACTCTTAAATTAGAAAGTAAAAATGATAAACCTAAAATTTAGTTAATAGTTAATCCTGAAGAGGAAAGACATTGGGATGTGTATACAAAGTGATTTTAAGATACTATTCTCTCTTTTAAGCTGGATAGCGGTACACGGACATCCAACTTATTTTATCTTTAAAACTCACACCTGCTTTAGTAATATGGTTTCATATCTCTCTAATATTGAAGGAAAATGACAGGTAAGGTTTATCATTTCAGATGTCGTGGAAAAGTTGTCCTTACTGGCCTTACTGGTAGCATCCAGGCCCCTATTTATTCAGCCTCCCCAAAAAGGTGCTGCAAGTGTTTTTTTATTAATTCATTTCTCCATCCTGTGGTCTTGCTAAGCTTCCTTTCATTTTCCTCTTTGTCATTGTCTTTCTTGCATTTAACTATCTATGTATTTATTGATTTTAATAGATATTCTAAGAACTTTAAGGCATATCCTAAAATGTGTTTTAATCTTTTTGAAATATTTTAACAAGAAATTGCAATTTTTGCCATAATATGCCAAAAGGGCAGTTGCATCACAATATTTGTGTAATTCCATGTTTGCATTGATTACTGATTTTAAATGGATTGTTTTGTCCATAAAGTTTTGATTCCGTGCTGGCTATAGAATGAAAACCCAAGCATAGTCTACTGTCTTTCAGTTTTTCGCACCACCGTTTTTCTCCCCACACTATTAATTTTGAAAGTCAAAGGATTAGGACTCCACATGCATTAAATGTGCTGGAAAGTTTAAAGGGTTGTCTGTTTTGAGACATTTTTTCTAAATGGATTCTGTGGTTGCTCAAACAGTGCATGTATTTCAACTTTTGTCTTCATTAGCATTTTATACTGCATCATCTAACATTTAGCTGTTTACATTTTTCCTTATCCTTTCTGATGGGCAAAAAACTGTGTAAACATTCCACAAGAGACCTTTAGGGTTTATATTATCTCTTTCAGCAAGCAAAGTAGTTGAAAGAAAACTACAGTGAATTCAAAACTGCACCCTTAGGTCAATGTGGAGCAAGTATAAAATGATTAATATCTGAATGTAGATGTTTTTCAAGCCAGATACTCTTTTGTTTTGTTGGCCTTTAGACTAAGCAAAAATAAAGCATTCAAGCAGAATGTAATCTTTACACTCCGGATGTCAATGCTTTACTGGCAGAGTTGTTCTTCATGCCCTGGCTATTTTTGCAAAACCTCCAAGAAAGTGATACATCTTGGTTTTCTATTTTACAAAGGCCCTCTTCTCTTCATCACTTGAGATGCATAAGTAGTTTTAAAATCCATTTGGTGAAGATACTGTGGAAAGTATTAGCTTGCTACAGTCAATTAGTCTTCATCAAAAAATTAAAGGAGGCACTTCTCTTTTAAAATAAAATATAAGTGATTGAGAACTCAGTATTAAGCTGAACTCACTCTCATTCTGGGGCACTGAGGCTTTCTGTATGACAGGAAGCCATGGAGGTCTCATATGTGCATGTAAGCATTATTTTGCAGAATGGACAAGTTATATGTAAATACGATGAATATAAATAAATGGAAATGAATTGAGTTATGGTGTCTAGCTGGGAAAGTACTATTACACCCACACGAGTCCATGAAACCCTGGACAACCCTAGTAAAAGAGACACTCTATAAGAAACTGCACATGTGAGAGACATTTCAAAAGATAATTCAGAAATATTTAGTGAGTAGAAGAATATGCATCAGGTGTAATCAGAGGATGAGTTAAAGAGGGCTTTATGGTTTGCTTAACCTACTGAGAATTTAACTGGTTTTTTGGAAAATAGAAAACAAAGCTGAGAAAGAAAACTGATAGCGTGGCTGGACTTTACGGTTTCATGTGACTGAAACATACAAGAGGACATATCCAAGAGGCAATTTCAAGATATCAGAGAATTCCAATGAGAAACTTAGCAATTATCAGCAGAGTGAGAAAGATAATGTGGAAAACTGTTAAAATAGTTCAGATCTGCACAAGAGAAGGGGCATATATCAGAAAGGACAGATTATTCTGATTTATTACTGTATTAGTTAATATAATACTCATAACTGTGTAGGGGAAATAGAACATACTGCATTTTACAAACAAGAAAAATTTCAGAGAATGTCAATATTATGTCTAAGGGAAGGTAACACAGTTAATATATGGTGGCACAGTGAAGGTGCATTGAGAGAGTCTCCTCATATAGTACTGGTAGAAATGGAAACTCCAATCAAGTTTCAGTTGAAAATTCGTAATATGTACAGTATTATAAAGGTTCATATTTTAATACAGTAATAATATGCCTGTTAATTTTCTTGAGGAATAAAACAGACACACATGGCAGGGAGCGGTGGCTCACGCCTGTAATCCCAGCAGGTTGGGAGACTGAGGTGGGCAAATCACCTGAGGTCGGGAGTTCGAGACCAGCTTGACCAACATGGAGAAACATATCAAATTTGACTAATTCTTAAATAGTTTAAGAAATAAAAGTTAAGTGTACATATTAAAATTATGGACAAACATTTGGAAGGATAGATGTGGAATCTAGAACTTTCAAATAAACCAAAAAGAATAGGGAAAATTTGTCCATTCTGAAAAATGATGTGTATTTATATATTCCACAGATAAAATTAAAAACTACAATATAAAACTAAAAACGAATATAAATCATAAACAGTTTAGGGCATTTTATATATATGTGTGTGTATTTTATTTCCAGAAAATCTAGGATAAGCAAAACTTTTAAATCTGAGAATAACAATTAGTTTTGAGTCATCTTTTAGACTCAAAATTCTTCCAGTTCATTTTTCACATAGCTTCAGGACAGAAAACTACCAAAAATATTATGAGTAATATTTCTTCAAACTACTGCTTTTATTGTGCTGCTCCCCAGGGTGGGGAAAAAAAAATGAAAACAACTTCAATGGCTTTTCTCTATTCTACTGCAGAAGTCCAAATTACTTTACCTGATTTTAGGCCCCTTCTTAATTTAAACTCATACAACATATCTAATTTAACTTCCAACACACATGCATTACCCTACTCTTGCCAATTCTCCCATTACCTCATGAGATTGCCATAGAATTTCATGTTTTTGTGTGTGTGTGTGCAGGGGTGGATTATTTTTGTCATTTACTCTGGAATTCCTTTCACTCCACCTTCTTTTCCAACTCTGTAAATTTCAACATCTTCCTAGGTTACTTCTAAGCCTCACCAATGTTCTGATTATTCAAGCCTCCATTGATTTCTTTCTTCCATTCATTGACATATACATTACATATTTTTGAGAATCTATGATCTTATGATCTTAGCCTTGGGTATGTAATATTAACAAGACAACCATGGCTTATGCTGTCTTAGATAACATATTCTATTGAATATATAAATCATATATATATACAATATATTAGGTTGGTTCAAAAGGGATTGCCGGTTGTGCCATGAAAATAATGGCAGTTACTTTTTGCCATTATGTAATGGCAAAAATTGCAATTCCTTTTGTACCAACCTAAAATTAATTTAAAATAAAAAAAATTAAATGCTATATTTGGAAATATAAATTAAAAGGATAGAGTAGTGTTATGCCTTACAACATGAACACCTAAACTAATTTTAGATATCAGATAAATCTTTTTTAAGGTTCTGACCTTTTTCTTTTAATATCCATGGCTCTAAGCTGAGGTCTATTAAAACTTTTGTGTGTCTTAAGGCATTCAAATCCAGTCCTCACAAATGATAAATTATTAACATTTATGTATAGATTTTTAGATTACAGAAATAAGCCAGCATTTATTTTTATTTTAATTTACTTGAAAACTAAAAGTACTTTTAAAACTACATTTTACATAATAATTCTATTGGCACTTTGCAAATGGTTAGCCACTGTGGAGCTAAATTAGTGAAACCCACGTGCTTAAAATGATAGTTCCCAGAGGGGGTCTATTGTGAAGAGGAAGAATTACACATTAAAAGGGAAAGGAGAGCCTGATTCTCTGGAAGGATTTGTGTTCTGTCATTAAAAATGCACAGCACACATCTCAGTTTAATTTGGATCAATTAAGATACTAGGAGAATAATAAAGGTGATATTTGTGAAGCCAAAGGCCTGAGCTGGTTAACGGGTGACCAGAATGCTTAATAAGCTAGAAAAATAATATCTCTCTTAGTTGAAAACCAAGTTTGAAAGGACAAAAGTAACCGAAAGATGAGAGACAGGCAAATTGACAGAATTGGGCAACTGGGCAAGGAGTGTAGAGAGTTTCAGGAGTGACATCACCAATAAACTGAATAGGTAACTTACATGGCTAAAGACTACTACTCAAAAACAAAACAAGACAGACTTGTTTCTTAATGTACAATATTACATAATACAGTGCACTCTGATGATTTAAGAGATGTAGAACTATAATTAAAACACATGAAAAATATTCATGTGCAGCTTTCAAAGAGGTAACCACATTTTATGAATTCATCTTAAAATATTGACACAATTGGAAAATCTTACTAAAAAGCATTAATGATTAACATTAAGATAGCCAGGTATGGGTAATGGAAAGAAAAGCCTTTGTTTTTTTTTGGGTTTTTTTTTTTTTTTTTTTTTTTTTTGAGACGGAGTCTCGCTCTGTCACCCAGGCTGGAGTGTAGTGGCCGGATCTCAGCTCACTGCAAGCTCCGCCTCCCGGGTTTACGCCATTCTCCTGCCTCAGCCTCCCGAGTAGCTGGGACTACAGGCACCCGCCACTTCGCCCGGCTAGTTTTTTGTATTTTTCAGTAGAGACGGGGTTTCACCGTATTAGCCAGGATGGTCTCGATCTCCTGACCTCATGATCCGCCCGTCTTGGCCTCCCAAAGTGCTGGGATTACAGGCTTGAGCCACCGCGCCTGGCCAAGCCTTTGTTAATAATAAAACAAATTATGAAGGTAACTGAAACAATTACACTATATATTATTGGAAAGATTAATCAGTCCACATGTATTGGTTAAACAGTGTGTGTGTCAGAATGTGGATTATAGGAGAGGTCTGTGCCACGTTGACAAGAAAGTAAAGTTCTTACCTATATATGATTCAGTAGCAAATGAATTCTTATGATTTGGGAATTGGGGGTTAGCATTAAACTCTGTGTGTCTATACCTAGAATATGTAAAGACATATTAAAACTCAATAATTAAAATATAAATAACTCTATAAAAATTGGCAAAAATCAGAATAGATATTTTCCCAAAGAAGATACACAAATGGCTAAAAAAACACATGAAAAAGTGCTCAATATCATTAGCTGTCAGGGAAACCTTATTGGAAACCCCAGTGAGGTTATTTACACCTACCAGGAAGGCTTTAATAATTAAAAGCTGATAATTACATTTGTTGGCAAGTATGTGAAGAAATTGGAACCCTCATACCTCATTCCAATTGAGACAGCCATACTGGAAGACATTCTGGCAGTCCTCAAATGGTTAAACTATATGATCTAGAAATTCTACTCCCGGGCATACAAACAAAATAAATAGAAAACATATATTCAAGCAAAAATTGTACAAGGGTGTTCACAGCAGTGTTATTTATGATAAGTCAGAAAGTCGAAACAAATGAAGCATTTATCAACCAATGAAAGTTTAAATAAAAGCAGAATATCTCTACATTGGAATATTATTTGCCAATAAAAGAAAATTAAATATATTGATACGTGGTACAATAAAGATTAAACTGAAAACATTATTCTTAGTGAAAAAAAAATAGTCACTAAGGATGATGTATTGTTTTATTCTATTTATATGACACATCCAGAAAGGAAAATCTATAGATACAAAAAGTAAATTAATGGTTGCCCAGGGTTGGGGAATGATGGCTAAGTAGACTAAAGTTTCTTTTTGGGGTAATGAAAATGTTCTAAATTGATTTTGGTAATGGATTCACAACTTTGTGAATGGACTAAAACCACTTTATGGTACAATTTAAATGGATGAGTTGCACAGTATGTGAATTATCTCTGAAGAAAGTTAAGTAGTGTGTTTGGATGAATGAAGGAAGCATTGACTTTGCCCTGTACATGTCACCAAAATTATATCGCAGATTTAATATGAAGCTTTTTGACTGGTAATCACTTTTTTATATAACATGGCATAAAAAATGGTAATTACCAAATAACCACTGGTCTTGTCATTCTAAGTAGGAAAAATAGATTAAATGGCTCTACACTAGATGGTTATGTTAATTATAAGCAGAATGATAAATACCAAGTTCAATGCAGGATTTTAGGCTGAATGAAGTAGTGTAGGTTTTAAAATAGATCATCTTATTCTTCTGAAGTTCTTCATGACCTAACTAATTGTAGTTCAATTTGTTGTGTTTGCCCAGATTGAGTTGTCCCAAGATTTCACATTGGAAATCCATACCATGGGATTTTAGGTATACACAAACCATGGGCCATATTGTTGCAGTAAAGTGTACGAGAAGTTTCCATGCAGTATCTTTTAAACAATAATAATTCTAATTTTCATAATAAATACTTTAAAATTCTATTGTTTAGCTATTGGTTTCTAAATATTTTATTTTAAAATTTTGTCATACATCCACTGTAGAGTAATGACCATATCCAGGGTTTTTAACTTTTTAATTTTCCATGTTTCAAATGAACAACTTGGGATGGTGTTAGGCATCTAATAGAGTGTACAATTACCCTTGAATTGTGAATTAGTAAAACAACATGGTAAAGCATATTATTCATCACCTTGAGTCACTAATATTGTATGATTGTCATAACAATAGAATTATTGTTTTGCATATTATTTGACTGTTTGAAGTACTGGAGGACACCAACTCCCCTCACTTTATGGTTGGTTAATTTTATTTTGAGTAACTTCCCATGAAAACCATTATTTCTTTGTTTTCCTTTTCCCTATAGAAACGCTGTCTCTAGTAAAATTACAGAATTAGCTGGGCGTGGTGATTCATGCCTGTAATCCCAGCTACTCGGGAGACTGAGACTGCAGAATTGCTTGAATCAGGGAGGTGAAGGTGATGGTGAGCCGAGATCACACCATTGCACTCCAGCCAGAGAAACAAGAGCGAAATTCTGTCTCAAACAAACAAAACAAACAAACAAAAAAAGATACACACAAATGCATGTGTACCCATATTCGTTGTAGCTCTATAAACAAGAGCTAAAATTAAAAGTGGTATAAACGTCCAATGATAAGACTGTATTTATTCATGTTATAGGACATCCATGCATTCTAGTACTAAACTGCCTTTATAATCATGTTTTTAATGAATATGAGAATATGGAAATATTCGAATATATAAAACGAGAAAAGCCATATGAAGTGGAAAATAAGCCGTCTAGCCAAAGTGCCATTTAAGGAAAAGCAAAGTTTACAAACTACATTTTTTTTTAACGTAAAAAGAAAATCACTGTAAGTCCAGAAGAAAATATTTTTATTAATAGAGTTTAGATTACTTTGTTTAATAGATAAGTATCAATAAGAAAATGACACTGCTTTCTAGCTACTAACATAATGTTAGTAACTAGAAATATTTATTAAGTACAAACTCAGAGGCTCTTTTCTAATTGTTTTCTATGTTCAATACTTTACAGTTCACTAATTTCATTCACTTGCTCTACATATATCTGTGAAGTAAGCCATCTAGATAGAAACGGAGGATCAGAGAAACAAAATCTGTTGCCCCAAATCACACAGGTATTTAGCACTAGATATAGCTAACTCCAGAATTACTATTCTTTGAATCCTAGGTTTCCTAGAAACACCTTCCTTCCTTCCTTCCATCCTCCCTCCCTCCCTCCCTCTCTCTCCCTCTCTCTCTCTTTCTCTCTCTCTCCCTCTCTCTCTCTTTCTTTTCCTTCTTTCTTTCTCTCTCTTTCTCTTTCTTTCCTTCCTTCCTTCCTTCTTTCTTTCTCTTTCTTTCTTTCTTTCTTTCTTTCTTTCTTTCTTTCTTTCTTTCTTTCTTTCTTTCTTTCTTTCCTTCCTTCCTTCCTTCCTTCCTTCCTTCCTTCCTTCCTTCCTTCCTTCCTTCCTTCCTTCCTTCCTTCCTTCCTTCCTTCCTTCCTTCCTTCCTTTCTGTCTTTCTGTCTTTCTTTTCTTTCTTTCTTGTTTTTGAGACAGGGTTTTGCTCTGTCCCCAGGCTGGAGGGCAGTAGTGTGATCATCACTCACTGCAACTTCCACCTCTGGTACTCAAGCCATCTCCCCACTTCAGCCTACGTAGTAGTTGGGACTATAAACTTAATCCACCACATCCGGCTAATTTTTGTATTTCTGGTGGAGACAAGGTCCTGCTATGTTGCCCAGGCTGGTCTTGAACTCCTGAGCTCAAGCAGTCCTCCCACCTTGGCATCCCAAGGTGCTGGGATTACAGGTGTGAACCATCATGCTGGCCAGAACACAGCATTTTTTTAATGATATTTTTATTGTGTGCAAATAATTGTTAATAACAATGGAAACATTATACTTAACATACCTAACATAATCTAAAATTTCCCATATAACAATATCTTTTCCCACTATTACATAAAACCTATTTCTTTAGTATCGCAATAAACCAAATCTATGTTGCATTCAAACTCTCAAGTTTGAAGAGTCTTCTAAATTACTTTAGGCTTCAGAGTGACCAGTTTTATTTCCTATACCATGTTCAGGACCTTGAATTCTTTGGTTTATTTTAAATTTCCAGCATTTTTTAAAAGAACATGAGCAATTCTAAGATTTGTCTGCATTTTCTCTTTTCATTCCACTAATTGAACTATACATTGTTGAAAGTTAAGCAGCTGCATAAGAGTCACCCAGAAGCTTTTGACAAATATTCAGTATTTGAATTACGCTTCTGCCAGACATACTAAAATGGCCTTCTAGTCATGACATTTCTGGGCTCTATTTTGAACGATTTTGAAATGTCTGCTGCCTTTAGTTGCTTTGCCTGTTTGATGGCAATCTTCTTCAGGCCTATAATTCTTTCAATACTGCACCATGGGGTGCTATCTTTTAAAACACTTAAAGCAATTTTGGGTTATGTTAAGTGGAAATGCATATGTGGTGATATAAATGCAAAAAATTCAATGCACTTGATGGCTATATAGGTTAAATTAACTTCATATGGTTAAATTTGCCCGTGCCTAGATAATAACTGCTAAAAATATACTATAAGTTACTTCTGAGTGACAACTGAAATATTTATGTTGACTTGGGTATAATACAAATTCTGACTTTACAAACACAATTTACTAGGGAGAGATGTGCTCTGGGGTCTGGTGTATATAATAATTCATTTAATGCTACATTTATTGAGTACCATTGGCTACATGCATTATGTTATGTCTGGAGATACTGCAATGAATAAAGAGGTCTCCTTCTTTCCCACCAGCCAGCTGTTACTCCATGTTGAGCCTGACTTTCCGCTGGTTGAAACATTTGCTCTTGGCTTATAGTTGTGGAGCGAGGCAAGCTGTACAAACAGGAAGGTCTCCAGTAATGCCCATTTCATAAACATTCAATTGTAGGCCCTTCTGCCAATTTAGTTGTGTGCTCTTGAGCTCTGAGGCTGTTCCTAGTGCCAGAGGACACCAGATCTCAGCCATGGCACAAACAAGCATCACTTCTGCTGTCATAGGTCCTTTCACTGATGTCTACCTCCTTCCTGGGCAATAGTTCAGCCCTTCCACAAAACATGGCCTAGGCACAAGTATCTCCTTGATGCATCAAGAGGCAAAAATATGTCAAAAATATATAAACATAGTATCCTTCATCCCTGTAAGCGGTACCTGTATCCACCTCATTTCTGAAGCCCAGGTCTAGGAGTTGTCTGTGATATCTCACTTTTCGTCATTCCCTGTATGTAATTAATCAGCAAGTTTCTCTTACAACTCATCCTAAATGCACCATTGTTAATGCCTTGCCCATTGCTTCAAGTGCAATCGGCTCTATTTCCTTTCTAAAATATTGGAATAGCCTCCTATTTTTTTTTTTTTTAATTCTTGCCTCTGATAATCTTTTTTCAGCTAAAATGGCATTTTTAAGCATAAACCTGATACTGGAACTTCTTTTTTTACAATCCTCCAATAATTGCTGTTGTGTATCCAGACATATTACCCTGGTTTATGTCCCAAAATACTACCCTGTTTTGTTAAGTCTTACTTGTCTTGCTCCTGACTGTGTCCCTAACCTAGATTCTTACTGCTTACTTTTCTGTAGCCACATTGAGCCTTTGTCTGGTCTTTATTGTGTAACAGTAGTTCCTGTCTTATAGCTTTGCATTGGTCTTCAATCTGGAAGAACTTCCTCTTGATCATGACAAGACTGACAACACTAGCTACTTCCTAAATCTCCCTTATATGTTACCTTTTTGAATGCAGTTTTCCGTATCCAACCAATCTGTAACTAGTCATTAACCATAGTATCACAATAGCATTTTTTATTATCTGTTATTTTGGAACACTTACATATATTTATGTACATATTTTTTGTGTCCTCCTAATTAGAATGTGAGCTCTTTTATAATAAGGATCTTGTCTCTCTTCTTCCCTCATTATTCCAATAGAAGGCCTATCCCCCTGAAGCAGGTCAGCAGTGACGTCTGCAATAGGGTAACTCTCCAGAGGAAAAGAGAGAAATAAACAAGAGAAGGATGAAGGAAGGGTGGTTAGGTAGAAACATCTTAGCATCAATGAAGTTCTAAGGAACATTCAGCAAGGCCACTGAGGGATCCTCAGGCCACCCATCAGAGAGTCCTAATCCCCAGGGATCAGCCTGCCTTAGTATCTCTGCCATGCTTAATCTTCAATTGAGAGTAGCCAGAGGTAAGTTTGACCTAGGCACCAGTAAAGTCATGGACTTAAAAACATGGCTGCTGAACTGTTTGATGAATTTTCTCTCTGCAGTTAGAAACCTGAAAATTATATTAACAATGTCACTACAGAAGGTTAAAGGACTAAAGGTTATTTATCAGTCATACATAGATAGTACCATATAATGTGTGTGTGTGTGTGTGTGTGTGTGTGTGTAGTAGTAGTAGTAGTAGGGTATGGGGTGAAACTTGCGGGTTTCCTACATATATATATATATAAAATAAAATACAATATATAGGTATATATTTTAATAATAGTAAATAAAATAATGATTATATCTAACCTATATCTTAATAAAAACATAAATTTTTATAAAACACATTGAAAGAGAAAAGAAAGGAAGGAAATCACAAAATTTTTATTAAAATAGTTATATTGGCTGGGCATGGTGTTTCACACCTGTAATCTCAGCACTTCAGGGGGCTGAAATAGGAAGATCAATTGAGCCCAGGAGTTCAAAATCAGAGACTTCATCGCTACACAAAATAAATGAAATGAGCTGAGCATGGTGGTGTGCATCTGTGGTCCCAGCTACTTGGAAGATTGAGCGGGAGGATTGTTTAATCCCAGGAGGTTGAGACTACAGTGAGCTGTGATCATACCACTGCACTCCAGCCTGGACAACACAGAGTGAAGCCCTGTCTCCAAAAAAAAGAAAATAAGAAAAATGGTTATCTCCCATTCTGTAGGTTGCCTGTTCACTCTGATGATAGTTTCTTTTGCTGTACAGAAGCTTTTTAGTTTAATTAGATTCCATTTGTCAATTTTGGCTCTTGTTGCAATTGTTTTTGGCATTTTTTATCATGAAGTCTTTGCCCATGCCTATGTCCTGAATGATATTGCTTAGTTTTCTTCAGGGGTTTTTATGGTTTGGGGTTTTACATTTAAATATTAATCCATCTTGAGTTAATTTTTGTATAAGATACAAGGAAGGGGTCCAGTTTCGGGTTTTTGCATATGACTAGCCAGTTTTTCCCAGAACCATTTACTAAATAGGAGAACCTTTCCCCATTGCTTGTGTTTGTCAGGTTTGTCAAAGACCACATAGTTGTAGATGTGTGGTATTATTATTATTATTATTATTATTATTATTATTATTATGGGATCATTCTTTTTTCTATTGTTATTATACTTTAAGTTCTAGGGTACATGTGCACAACGTGCAGGTTTGTTACATATGTACACATGTGCCATGTTGGTGTGCTGCACCCATTAACTCGTCATTTACATTAGGTATATCTCCTAATGCTATCCCTCCCCCCTACCTGCTCCCCACAATAGGACCCAGAGTGTGATGCTCCCCTTCCTGTGTTCAAGTGATCTCATTGTTCAATTCCCACCTATGAGTGAGAACCTGCAGTTTTGGTCTTCTGTTCTTGCGATAGTTTGCTGAGAATGATGGTTTCCAACTGCATCCATGTCCCTACAAAGGACATGAACTCATCCTTTTTTATGGCTGCATAGTATTCCATGGTATATATGTGCCACATTTTCTTAATCCAATCTGCCACTGATGGACATTTGGGTTGATTCCAAGTCTTTGCTATTGTGAATAGTGCAGCAATAAACATATATGTGCATGTGTCTTTATAGCAGTATGACTTATAATCCTTTGGGTATATCCCCAGTAATGGGATGGCTGGGTCAAATGGTATTTCTAGTTCTAGGTCCTGAGGAATAGCCACACTATTTTCCACAATGGTTGCACTAGTTTACAGTCCCACCAACAGTGTAAAAGTGTTCCTATTTCTCCACATCCTCTCCAGCACCTGTTCTTTCCTGATTTTTTTTAATAATTGCCATTCTAACTGGTGTGAGATGGTATTTCATTGTGGTTTTGATTTGCATTTCTCTGATGGCCAGTGATAATGAGCATTTTTTCACATGTCTGTTGGCTGTATGAATGTCTTCTTTTGAGAAGTGTCTGTTCATATCCTTTGCCCACTTTTTGATGGGGTTGTTTGTTTTTTTCTTGTAAATTTGATTGAGTTCTTTGTAGGTTCTGGATATTAGCCCTTTGTCAGATGAGTAGATTGCAAAAATTTTCTCCCATTCTGTAGGTTGCCTGTTCACTCTGATGGTAGTTTCTTTTGCTGTGCAGAAGCTCTTTAGTTTAATTAGATCCCATTTGTCCATTTTGGCTTTTGTTGCCATTGCTTTTGGTGTTTTAGATATGAAGTCCTTGCCCATGCCTATGTCCTGAATGGTATTACCTAGGTTTTCTTCTAGGGCTTTTATGGTTTTAGGTCTAACATTTAAGTCTCTAATCCATCTTGAATTAATTTTCATATAAGGAGTAAGGAAAGGATCCAGTTTCAGTTTTCTACTTATGGCTAGCCAATTTTCCCAGCACCATTTACTAAATAGGGAATCCTTTCTACCTTTCTTGTTTTTCTCAGGTTTGTCAAAGATCAGATGGCTGTAGATGTGTGGTATTATTTCTGAGGACTCTGTTCTGTTCCATTGGTCTATATCTCTGTTTTGGTACCAGTACCATGCTGTTTGGTTACTGTAGCCTTGTAGTATAGTTTGAAGTCAGGTAGCGTGATGCCTCCAGCTTTGTTCTTTTGGCTTAGGATTGTCTTGCCTATATGGGGCCTTCTTTGATTCCATATGAAATTTAAAATAGTTTTTTTTTCTAATTCTGTGAAGAATGTTAATGATAGTTTGATTACTTTGGGCAGTATGGCCATTTTCACAATATTGATTCTTCCTATCCCTGAAGATGGAATGTTTTTCCATTAGTTTGTGTCCTCTCTTATTTCTTTTAGCAGTGGTTTGTAGTTCTCCTTCAAGAGGTCATTCACGATTTGGCTCTCTGCTTGTCCATTGTTGGTGTAAAGGAATTCCTGTGATTTTTGCACACTGATTTTGTATCCTGAGAGTTTGCTGAAGTTGCTTATCAGTTTAAGGAGTTTTGGGGCTAAGGCGATGGGGTTTTCTAAGTGTAACATCATGTCATCTGACAAAGGTCTAATATCCAGAATTTACAAGGAACTTAAGAAAAAAAAAATACAAGAAAAACTCAAATAACCCCATCAAAAGGTGTGCAAAGTATATGAACAGGCCCTTCTCAAAATAAGACATTTACTCGGCCAATAAACATAGGAAAAAAAAAAAATCACTGATCATCAGAGAAATTCAAATGAAAACAACAATGAGATACCATCTCATGTCAGTCACATTGGGGATTAATAAAAAGTCATGAAACAATAGATGCTGGCGAGGCTGTGGAGAAATAGGAATGCTTTTACAACATTGGTGGAAATGTAAATTAGTTAAAACACTGTGGAAGACAGTATGACAATCCCTTAAAGATCTATAACCAGAAATACCATTTGACCCAGCAATCTCATTACTGGGTACATACCAGAAGGAATGTAAATCATTCTACTATAAAGACACATGCACACATATGTTTATTGCAGCACTATTTACAATAGCAAAGACATGGAACCAATTCAAGTACCCATCAATGATAGACTAGATAAGGAAAATGTGGTACATATACACCATGGAATACTATGGTGCCATAAAAAGGAATGAGATTATGTCCTTTACGGGGACATGGATGGAGCTGGAAGCCATCATTCTCAACAAACTAACACAGGAACAGAAGACCAAACGTCGCATGTTCTCACTTATAAGTGGGAGTTGAACAAGAACACATGGACACAGAGAGGAGAAAAAACACACCAGGGTCTGTTGGGGGTTTGCGGGTGAGAAAGGGAATTTAGAGGATGGATCAATAGGTACAGCAAACCACTATAACACACGTATACATATGTAACAAACCTGCATGTTCTGCAGATGAATCCCCCCACTTTAAAACAAAACAAAACAAAACAAATAAACAAATACATAAATAAAACAGAAAAAGAAAAACGGTTATCTTGGGGTAGTGCAATTAAAAATAATAATTTTCATGTTCTATTTTCTTCTATCCTCTACTTTCAATTTTCTTTAACAAATGTGGTCTACTATTACAAGAACCAAATAATGATGAAAAAAGCAATAAGAAACCATGATAAATAAATGAGTAAACTGAGTGTTAATTTTTTTCATTCTTCATGTCAATATCATGAAATCATAGAAGTCTGAAGGTGGAAATGTTCTAAATGATTGTATTTTATACCCAGGGCGTATGGGCTATATTTATTTAAAAATTGAACCCTGGAAGATCAGTTGAATTTTTTCCATGGAAATCTTTTTTTTTTTTTTTTTTTTTTTTTTTTTTTCTCTGAGACTGATTCTTGCTCTGTCACCCAGGCTGGAGTGCAGTGGTGCGATCTCAGCTCACTGCAACCTCTGCCTCCCGGATTCAATCAATTCTCCTGCCTCAGCCTCCTGAGCAGCTGAGATTACAGGCATGCAATACCACACCTGGTTAAGTTTTATATTTTTTGTAGAAACCGAGTTTCATCATGTTGGCCAGGCTAGTATGGAACTCCTGACCTTGTGATCCTCCTGCCTCTGTCTGCCAAAGTGCTGGCATTACAGGCATGAATCACCTCACCTGGCCAGAATTTTTTAAAGTAATTTTAAATACAAATAAGTCAACATAAAACACTGATTTCTCCTTTTCGTGAAAGGATGAGTAGGGTCTGGAGAAAGGACTAAAAGGACTAACGTTAATGTTAGTGATAATAAATTAAAAACTAATGTGCCTACCTAGTCCTTTGCAAATACATATTGTCTCCACTATATTTGATGACAACTTTTCATCATTAGGGGTGCCAAGTTTAGCAAATAAAATATACTGTTTTTGTTTGTTGGAGCTGCCAGACAAAAAGTACCAGAGACTGTTTGGCTTAAACAATCAAAACCAGTTCTGGAGGCTAGATGTCCATAGTGAAAGTGACAGCAGGGTTGGTTCATTTGGACAGTTTTTCTTCTTGGCTTGGAGACAGCTGTCTTCTCATGTTTTTACCCAGTCTTCTCCTTTGTATGTGCCTCTGTTCAAATGTCCTCTTTCATAAGAACACCAGTCATATTGGAAAAAAAGCTTACCCCAGTGATCTCCTTTCAACGTAATTACCACTTTGAGGACCCTGTCTCCAAATACATTCCCATTCTTTGAGGTCCTAGGGCTTAGGACATCAATGTATGATGGTGGTGAAGGGTGGAGGAGGGAGCACAATTCAGCCCACAATTTTCCTAAAAAATTCTTCAAATTTAACTGAGTGTCCTGCATTTTATCCAGCAAACCTGTTCAGATCCTGAAATTGTTCATCTAATTTATGGTTTCATATGTTTTCATTTATTTTTATACACTTTTAAGATCTATCTTTGTTAAAGTCTGTGGTTGAAATGCCACTGAGGAAATTATTTTATTTAAAATGCATATTCCATTCATATTGCTAGCAAAGAAATTCCTTTGATTTAAAAGTGAATGCCTGTTAACTTGAAAGCAATATTAGAGCCAGTAACTTCTCCATTAAAGGTTAATCATATGTAAACTAGATAAAATAATACATTTTATTCACCTTTTACATGTTCTTCCATCAACTAGAACAAGAGAGTCTCCTGGAATACTTTTAATTTCTAATCACCAAAGAACCAAGTCTAATGGTGTTAGCATCACCTACCTTAATTATCTGTGTTTGTAAAAAATCTGGAATGTTTGATCTTATATTTAAACAATTATCTGAACAGAAGAAAATTTTTGGTATAAAATGCTTTTTCTACTTTTGGCAATTTAATGACTCAGTTTTCTTAATAATTATGGTGTTCTAAAGTTCACTTATATTATACTTGGGTGTAACATGTAATTCCACATGTTAGAAAAATTAGCTTTGTCTGAGCTTCAGAAACAAATCCTACTGCTTAATCCTATTGTTTTAAAAACTAAGATTTATCAGTTATAATTTATTTTATATTTTGAAATACAGATGTATTACAAATAATGTTGATATTTAATATACTAGAATTTTTTAGTCACTATCCTAAAAGCTAATGTCACAATACTTGGCCTGCCTTCCGGACATGTGATCAATTAAAACTATTTACAGGTAATCAATGTCAATGGAATTAAAACAATTTTTCAAACACATGTTTAAAAAAGAATTATGTATGATATGCACTTTGACAAATCTTAATTTGTAGCAGCAATAAAAAGAATATGTACTTTGAAATTTAGATAGTCCTGAATTTTCCTTACAACCTTGCCACTGAATAGCAAACTTGGGCAAAAGGCTTGAATTTTCTTAGATGTAAATCTCTCCTTTTTAAAATGGAAATATTAGCTCCCTTCACAAATTTGATCTAAGAGCAAAATGAGATAAAATATTAAATATTTTAAGTTTCTTACAGCTGTAATATTTAATAGCAGCAGGGGGGAAATTCATCAATGTTACATTGATAAAATTATTTGTTTATAATTTTAATTTGCCATCATAGTCAATTGAATTTAGATTTTAATGTAATATTAAAATAATTATATTGAATACTATTAAGCCATGAACTGGCTATTATTGTTTATGGGATTTGGCAAGATAGGATTTGACGCTATGATTTTCTTGAATAGCACATTTAAAACATGTAAATACTCCTTAGGATTTCAGTGTTTTTATTTTTTTAAAATATCCCTGTTGTTTATTTTTCAGAGTAATGCTTTACTCAATAGCACATTCAAATATTTGACTTAAGTTTTTCTTATGAAAATAACACAGACATAAAACTACAGGAAGTATCACTATAATGGAATAAAATGTAATATGTCTCTACATACACTAAGATGTATATTGCTGTAAACTGGTATCTTATAATGATTTGTATAAAACATAGATGGAGCTTTCTTTATGTTTCAGACACTATACTAGTTGCTTCATGCAATTTTTTCATTTAATCACCACAAAATCCAGGCAGTAAATGTTATTATTTCTTAACATATTGATAAATAAGTTGGCCATTAGAAAGCCACTTTTTCAAAGACAAAAATGCTGTAAGTGGCTATACAAGGACTTGACTTTTTCCAAATCATTTACTCTAAATAATCTGCTAGCTGATAAGTATAGACATTGATGACTTATGTGTAATTTTCTTTTAATGTTATAAAAGTAAGTCACTTCATTATTCCAAATTCTTGGCAACTTGAATAGGGAAATAATTTTATAAGTTGCACCTCAGACTTGTTTGCTGGTGATTCACTGGCAAAAGGTTACTAGTAAGGTGGATTTAAAGAGTAAGCACTGATGCTCAGTCTGGAGTAGAACAACACTAGGTTTTAACATGGCTGCACAACAGCTGGTTCTATAGTGTTAACCCACTTTACAGATTCTATGTATGATAAACCCATCCACACAGGGCTGCCTACCTAGAAGCCTACTTCATTGGAGACCTTCAAGTGTATGGGGCTGTTTTACTCATTCCTGTGTCTTCACAAATAGCTAATTACAACTTGTATTTTTCTTCTAGGGCTACCACAAGAATGCCACGGTGGCTTAAACATTAGAAATTCATTTTCTTGCAGTTCTGGAGGCTGGAAGTCCAAGAGGTGCCAGTAGGGTTGGTATCTGACGAGTTCTCTTTTTCTAGTTTGCGTACAACTTTCTCACTTTGTGCTCACGTAGCCTTTCCTCTGTGAGCACAGGGAGAGAAACAGAGACCCCTGGCAGTGCTGCTTCTTATATAAACACTGGACTCTAGTCCTGTCGAATTAGGGCTCCACTCCTACAACTGCATTAAACCTCAGTTACGTACTTAAGGGCCCCACCTCCAAAAACAGTCATATTTGGAGTTAGGGTTTCAACATCGGAATTTCTGGAAGATACACAATTCAGTCCATAATAACATGTAATTTTAATCTCCCCTTTACCGTGTAGCATTTATTCATTCCTGTTGTGTCAGTCTTTATAAACAGGGAGATAATGTCCCCATTGGAAATAATTGGCTCATTAACAAAGGTTGATATTTTCAAGTCAGTATGGATGTGGGCACAGGTTGAAGCAAATAATGATTGCAACTGCTCAAACAGGTTTTTGGTATACATACAAATGTTCTTTAATAGAATCTAATAGTTCTAAATTAGAAGAACAAGTAATATTGGTTTGTGATATAACATTTAGAGGTTATATATGGAAAAACAAAACTTTTGAAATGTCAAAATATGCAGAGAATATCTATGTTGCTGTGTTCTGCTGACAGTGAAATAAACATAAATTCCCTTTGACTATTCAAATGGCAGTGGTAGCTAATCCTTCATTCAGTAGCTCATTATGCATTGTCATGAAAAGAGATAATACAATTCCTACAAACCTTTTTTGATTTCATGTCAAACAAATTCTTTCAAAGCCATTTAATAAACAAATAGACAGAAAAAGCAAACCCAGAACCTCAAACAGTTTGTGTAATCGATTACTTTGTGCCATTTATTTCTCTTTCCTCAAAACAGATGTACGTTTCTACCTAACTGAGGAAATTTTCCTAATTGAGGTTTAGATAAATTGCATATTAAGAAAGAAATTAAAGCAGCATACTTCTTTGATATTTAAAACAAAATTAAGAATATATGCAATTAATCCCCATGTTGAGAATCAACACATAATTAAATTAAATTGAATTACATACAACTCCATCATTACTTGCAAGCACTGTTCTCTGGCTTCCTTTTTTTTTTTTTTTTTTTCCCAGAAAATGTTCTAATAATGTATTCTATAATTGAGTTGCATATGGCTTCTTATGATTCCCCAATTATACTTTATAATATTTGTTACTCCTCCTTTCTACAGTATCTTGTACATGCAGCCATTTTCTAGAGGACAGACTCTGACTTTGCTTCATGATTGAGCTTAAGAGTGCCTCTTCTGTGAAGCCTTTTGAACCTTCTAACTCCAGGTAATTAGGCAATGCTACTCTTCTCTTTTAGGAAGTGGTTACACTCCTTTACTTCTAGGACATTACATTGCCATCCAGGCTCATACCAAATTCATCTTGCTTAAAGTAGTCCCTCTTGCTTAAAGTAGTCCCTAGTTCAAGGTAAACATTTAATAAAGGTTGGTGAAACCACAACTCACCAGGTAAGAGTATAGGCCTTTTAATAGAGATAATTGCATTTGAATTTTGTCCTAAGCCACTTATGAATTTGGTTGTCCTGAGCAAATTTCTTAAAGTCTCAAAAGTCTAAGTTTGTCTCTTTGAACAATGGGGAAAATTATGCTACTTACATATTATGTCATCATTTGAATTAAATAATATTACAAAGATATAAGGAGAAAGAGGGAGAGAGAAAGGGAGGGTGGGAAGCAAAAAGAGAAAGAATAAGAGCAAGAGAAATCTTGGCGTAATACCAGCACATACATTAATCTTATTTCTTTCTATTACTGCTATTATCTATCTAAAAAGACAATGTTCATGACTTACTATCTATTTAATACTCACTATTACTTCAATAAAAAAGCAGAAACTTTAATGGATATATTAATTATAATTACTTGGTTAAGTCTATCATTAGTTAGAAAAAAGCAAAAGATAAACATAAAGTAAAACTACAATTGTCATTAACTTCATTTAATGCAACTGGATACGAAAATTTCTTTCTATGATAACTTTTGCAATAATTTATATAAGTTGTGAAGCCTTTCAAGTATTTTGTAAATATATATGTGATCTAATGTCCATTGTGACCTTTCAGAATAGACTGTCTCTCTATATTGTGCCCATCTCATTAGTTATCACAATTGTAATTAATCAATTGTGTAATTATCTGTTTAATGTCTACTGTTACCACCAAACAGTAAGTTTTATAATGTCAAAGACTGTATTATTGTTCATTAGTGTTCCCTTGGCATCCCTCAGAGTTTCAGTGGCATAGTTATTAAAAAACATTTTGAGAATGAGGAAAAAAGGGAAAATAAAATTTTAAATATTTACAAATAACATCTAGCATATCAAAAAAAAACTTTCAGAAATATTGTTTCACTTCATTTGTTATAACACTTCTCACTATGAAACAGAAAATTATGCTTAATCTTACATTCAAGGCAGAAGGATTTATAATTAGGAAGGAAAAAAGGTAAAATATTGTAGTAAGAATAATAGAAAGCAATGATGTTTAAATTTTGATAGAGGATTGGGTGAAGAATAGAAAAAATAAAGAACCAACCAGTCAGTCGAAGAATATTTTTACATAGTGAGGAAATAGCATTAGAGATGACAGAAGCAGATGGACGATGAGCTAATTAGAAGAGTCATTCAGGAGCAGGTTACTCACTTTCCATGTAGTTGAGCGGTTTTGATTGAGTTTCTTAGTCTTGAGTTCTAGTTTGATTCCACTGTGGTCTGAGAGACAGTGTGTTATAATTTCTGTTCTTGTACATTTGCTGAGGAGTGCTTTACTTCCAATTATGTGGTCAATTTTGGAATAAGTGTGATGTGGTGCTGAGAAGAATGTATATTCTGTTGATTTGGGGTGGAGAGTTCTGTAGATGTCTATTAGGTCTGCTTGCTGCAGAGATGAGTTCAATTCCTGGATATCCTTGTTAACTTTCTGTCTCGTAGATCTGTCTAATGTTGACAGTGAGGGGTTGAAGTCTCCCATTATTATTGTATGGGAGTCTAAGTCTCTTTGTAAGTCTCTAAGGACTTGCTTTATGAATCCAGGTGCTCCTGTATTGATTATAAATCATGCTGCTATAAAGACACATGCACACATATGTTTATTGCAGCACTATTCACAATAGCAAAGACTTGGAATCAACCCAAATGTCCATCAGTGACAGATTGGATTAAGAAAATGTGGCACATATACACCATGGAATACTACGCAGCCATAAAAAAGGATGAGTTTGTGTCCTTTGTAGGGACATGGATGCAGCTGGAAACCATCATTCTCAGCAAACTATCACAAGAACAGAAAACCAAACACCGCATGTTCTCACTCATAGGTGGGAACTGAACAATGAGATCACTTGGACTCGGGAAGGGGAACATCACACACCAGGGCCTATCATGGGGAGGGGCGGGGGGAGGGATTTGGGAGTTATACCTGATGTAAATGACGAGTTGATGGGTGCTGACGAGTTGATGGGTGCAGCACACCAACATGGCACAAGTATACATATGTAACAAACCTGCACGTTATGCACATGTACCCTAGAACTTAAAGTATAATAATAATAATAATAATAAAGATATAGATTTCAGTTCCCTAGTAATAATCAGAGTTGTCCAAAGATGATATGAACTTTCCATCACTGAAGATGTTCACATAAGTTAGGCATATGTTTGACAAGAGCTCTTCAGTGTCATTCTGGAGATTGCATCAGCAACCCCAGTCTGCGCTCTGCCCCGTTTGCTTAAAAAGGTCCACGATATACCCCTCTGTGCCACTGCTAGGAAATTATCCATGGGTAGAAATCTGAGGCAAATTCAGGGCTTACGGTGTGAAAGTCCCCCTTCTCATGTGAAAACAGTTGTCTCATATAGTTTGTTCAGTTTAACAGCTTTTAGTTTTAGGGGTACTAGTCGAGAATCAGACCACATTTTACTACAGGTAGCTTTTTGATGCTATTATTTTAGGACCACTTTTTATTTTAGGATGAGTGAACTTGGAAAGCTCAAGTGTATGTAATACCTCTTTATCCATACATATCCATTGTGTAGATACCTCACAATTCAAGTCAGTCCATTTACACATAGCCACTTTTTATCAAATTTTTTGAAATCCAAATATAGCAATTACTAACTCTCAGAAGGCTGAATTATACTGGAATCTGCATGACTTTTAGTCACATTTGATTTCTAAAAAGTAACAACTATTAAAAACTATTTTTAATCTAAAATCACCTCATATTTACATTTCAACTGGTATTTGTTATTGAAATAATAAAATGATAATTCTATTTTAACATTAAATTTAATTGAACTGTAATTAGTTCTGTTGAGTACAACTATGTAATTCAACATAATTACTGTGTCCCAAAAGTTTTTCTCCTCTCATTCAAACTGTTTATAAATAGTAAAAGGAAGAATGGTTAGTCCTATCCATCAGAATGCAGAAATATTACTTGAAGGGCAAGTTCCACAAAGGGGATTAACTGGGGTAGTGATGGTTACTTTCTCATGCAGCATGGGGGAGCAGAATGCTGGTGGGCTACTTTCCACCAGGTGTACTAGGTATGCAATTTATTACGTCTATGAGTGTTTTAATACAGGAATGACTCCAATTATGCCAGCAAGGAAAAATCCAAAGAACAGCTGATTCCAAATAGTGGAACTTTGAAGGACCAGTAAGATAAATATAGTCATCACATTACACAAATTAAAAAATGAACTCATTGTGCAAAATCCTGTTCATCTCACTCAACCCCCTCTCGTTCCTTTAAGGGTAATATCTCTTTAATGTGGAAGAGGTGTTATTTGCATATTCAAATGAACCAGCCCATATTGTCCACTCACGTATTTGTTCAGAAAATGTTTTTGATGACTTACTGTGTTTTAGACAGAGCAATTCCTAGGAAAGCAAGTTCTCTGAGACATAACCCCTATCAACAGTGGCAGGAAGCATAGCTCGCAGAAGAACATAGACACTGAAGCCAAAAGTCTGTGGAACAGAAAAGTTAAGAGTAGAGCTTAGGAAAATGGCACTATGAACAGTAGACAAAATATTTTAGAAAGACATTGACAAGCTGTGATTCTTTAAACTGATCGTCTGTTGAGGTTCTCGGGATCAGAAATAAATTAAGTACATATTTCCACCTACCAGACATAATACTAAAAAAATAGTATTTTTAAAAGGGGAGAGAGTTTTGTGAAAGAAAATACCATAATTACTGGCTAGAGTTTTATTTGTAATTAAAAAATAAATTGTAAGAGAGTGCAACTTTCAGACATTTAAAACCCTTGGAGAAAGGGAGACAAGAGTATGTGTGTGTGTGTGTATGTGTGAGAGACGGAGAGACAGAGAGAGAGAAAGAGGGAGGGAGAGAGAAAGAAAGATAATTTTAGCTTTGTAATTCTGTCCAAATGACTAGCAGAATTCTCTGAAATCAGAATCAATAATTTAGAAATAATTTAATTCATTTTTATTAATTTTATTCATTTTTATTCATTTAAGAAGAATCGATCATTTAAAAATATATATATGCTATATTAACTCAGTTTAAATGAACACATACTTAGATTCTAATTAGCTGTAGTTTCTGGAAATAATGATGGCCAATTTTACCCCAAAATAAGGTAGGAAATTTAGTAAATATAATGATACCGTAATAAAGTTTCTCATTAGATCAGTTTTAAGTACAATGTAAGGTCTACATGATAATTAGATACTCATGAAGTACACTTCTGGGGTAATAAAGTTGAGCTCCTTCTAGTTAGAGTTTTGATGGGATATTCTGAAAACTATTAAAGAAAAACTCACAATTTTTAATGGCTAAGGGATTGTTTTCTTACAATAATAAAACATTGTGCAAGTCCTGGCACAGTGGCTCATGCCTGTAATCCCAGTACTTTGGGAGGTCGAGCTGGATGGATTGCTTGAGCTTAGGAGTTGAGACCAGCCTAAGCAAAATGGCAAAATCCCTCATCTCTACAAAAAATACAAAAATTAGCCAGGTGTGGTAGCACACACCTGTAGTCCCAGCTACTTGGGAGGCTGAGGTAGGAGAACTGTTTCAGCCAAGGAGGTCGAGACTGCAGCGAGCCATGACCGTACCACCACATTCCAGCCTGGATGTTAAAGTGAGACCATGTCTTAAAATAAAGTAAAATTAAATAAAATAAAGCAGTGTGCAAAGAAATTCTGCTTAAAGTAAGAGCAAACTCCCCAAATAAAGAGATAATGTGTGTATGTATAATAAAATGAAATATTATGTAACAGTCAAAATTTTGATTAGATAAGCTTGGGGTCAGTTTTATAAAAAAAAAAGGATTAATTGGGTGAAACCCCATCTCTATTAAAAAATACGAAAAACTAGCCGGGCGAGGTGGCGGGCCCCTATAGTCCCAGCTACTGGGGAGGCGGAGGCAGGTGAATGACATAACCCCAGGAGGCGGAGCTTGCAGTGAGCAGAGATCAGGCCACTGCACTCCAGCCTGGGCGACAGAGCGAGACTCCGTCTCAAAAAACAAACAAACAAACAAACAAACAAAAACAGAAGGAGAAAAGGAAAGAAGGAAGGGAAGGAAGAGAGCAAGAGAGGAGGAAGGGAGGGAAAAAAGTAAAAAAAAAAAAATAAACCAATAGAAAAGAAAGGCAAATAAAAAAATAAACAAGAACGTAGTTTATTTCAGGATTTAAAGCTTTTAGAAATACCCTCTCTTTTATCCTATGAAATGTAGGATTTAGAAATGCAGATTGTTGGGAATCCATAGAATTTGACATGTCCTGTGTGCAATAAGACTAGGATTAATTCAAGGGGTAATAAAACACCAATTTCCCCCTTTTCAGTTTTAACTTGAGGATTAGTTTTCCTATCAAAAGAGAGACATGAAAGACCAGGGTAAGCAGTAAAGACTAGTTGCTTCTTCCTTGAAATTGGGAAGATAGTGTTGGAAATAATATTAATAATATTTGGAAAAGAGTAATAAAAAATATATCTTTGTGTTTATATTAATTAAATTTTGTCCTCAATCATATATCATTACTAAGTAGTAAATGTTATTAAGTGTAAAATAATAAATATTTAAACATTATGCTTATTAGTTTTAATAAAGCAAATTATGCTCTAAAAAAAATCATTGAGTGGGAAAGCATGCAAATTCTGCTTCTCAGTCTAAATTGGTCCAAAGGGAAAACAAAGTGGTTTGGATCTTGAGGTCGTAAGCAGAGCTCTGGTACTCCTTACTACCAATGCAGGCAACAGACTTCAGAAGAAATAAATGCCTCCTTCAGCACTGATCTTATAAACTCTAAAACCAAGTAATAGATGTCAGTCATAAAAGCAGACAGGACAATGAAAGTCAAATCTGGTTTGTGAGTTTGCCCACTTAATGCTCTTGGGAAATTAAAGGACTTACATCTCATATGAAATTCAACAACATTTTAAAAGCATTTTTGTAACTTTCCAGGTAAGAAAAATTATTTTAAATATTCAAGGACAAGCAGCCATGATCATCTTTTAGGATCATTAACTTTTTCTTCCTACAGCATTAAATGTACTTTATCCTTTTCTTAATGCTTCCTTAATGCTACTATCAAGAAAAGAAATTTGATGATAAATACGCTCCAGGCTAAGAGTTTGACACTATCATTTAATGTTTTGCTTGAATTGAAACACTCTTAACTATTCACATAGTAAATCCATATCCTCTGCAGAATAGTTCAAGTTTAATCCTTATTTCATTTTCTCTGGATTTTAAAGCATTCCATGAATGCCTGGGTAGATTTAGCATTTTTGTTTAAGGGTTTTGACAATTTGAAACAAATCATTTATTTTCAATTTCAGGTTATGTATTTGAAATATTTGCCAATATTATTAATCATGCAAACATACAAGCAGACAAATGTATCAGAAAATGTGTTAAATGGACTATATAGAATATTACAGTTATGCATTATATATTATATGAAGTATATAATTGAACACATATGCTCATATGTAAGCAGAGAAATATGCATTAGAAACAGTTAAATATATAATATACAGTATATTATATATAGTGTATGTGTGCATATATGTATACAGGGAATATATCAAGATATATAATATCACATATTTAATGTATACAATACACATAGTATGTGAAAGTTGCAGATACCACGACAAACTCATTCTTGTTGGCCCTAATCAAATTAGAGCTGGGAAAGCAAGGAGGAGGGCAGCTCATGCTTGCATGTCTAAGATAAGGATTGTCTCAAGGACTCTTTAAAATGACCCTAGAAGGAGTTTCTTCTTTAGGATTGCAGCAGTTCAAGTAAGATGCTCTGGGAAGACTTGCCCAGTAAAGGCATCTCCACCAATGGACTGATGCCAATTTTATCTTTGAGCCTCCAGAACCAAAGAGCTCTATGCCAAGCAGCTTAGAGGAACTACTTTTTTGCCACTAAAAGCCGCCCTTTTCCCTCCCTTCTCTGAATGCACAGATGGCTTCTGATGGCTATGCTTCCAGATTAAAATCTTTTTTGTGCACTCCCGGATAAACTCATCATATTCTGACATATTTTTCTCTGATGTCCTTTTTTTAATGTTGATATAATCTGGTGTCAGAAGTGGCCCTGAAGTAAGATGAAATTGTGAGGGAATCAGTGACTTTTGGAATCAACTGAAGTACCCACAACGGAGTACTTTGTACTTTTCACTTCCTCAGGTCTCCTTTTTCTCTCCAGGTAAGCCTTCTCTCGGGTTCAGTGGGCTCCGTTTGATAGCAGTTCCCTGAGGACTTCATTTTGTATCTAGTTTGATTAACACCAACTTAATAAAAATCCTTGCATTCCTTCTGGGACAATAAAGATTTTTACACTTTATGTCTTTTCTGGCAAGCCCTTTCTGGTACTGAGACAGTTTCTCTTTCTGGTCTTGGTGAGTATTCCTCTGGTTTCAGTTTTATTCTGAGTTGTTTGTTTATGTTTATACTTTTAATTGTTGGTAGGCTTTTTTCTATGTGTTTTAACATTTATCATTAAGAATAGAATTCCCAAATTTCAATGCATGCAACAAAAGTTCCCCTTCTAGGACCCCAGTCAACTATGTATGTAAAAATTATGGTCCTTTCCTGTGCACATTTTTAAGTCAATGAGCAAAATACACCTAAACTAGTTTGAGAGGCTGTTAGTTTCCCAAACTTGTCTCTCTTGGGGCTGAATTAAAATACCATGGTTCTAAAATTAACAAATCGGAGTGAAAGGCAAACTTCAATTGGAACTTTGGAGCTTCTAAATGTATTCAAGATTCAAAAATTGCCTCCATGAAAGATATTGTCTCAAAGCTGTCTGAGACTCTCTTTTTCAGAGTCTTCCTTCCCTTTCCTATGCCTCTTTCTCTTTATTCTTTTGTGAGCTAAACTCTCTTTGTCCAAAATTCCTCAGCTATTCTGGCATATTGACTATTTAAGTAAAGATACTTGAAAAATAGCAGGTACAAAAATATTCATTCTGATGTTTGCAGTGTTTCTTAAAAGCAGAAGATGAAAATGCCATGTAATAAGCACCCTCTCTCTTTATGCTTGAAGAAAAGGCAACACTATTAATCTTCAAGGATAAAAAAATTAAGATAAAGAGAATATTGTATGGACCTGGTTAGAATAATTATCTTTTAAGCTTCCTTACATAATTTTGTCATATTTTCACAGTTAACTATTCTTTGTCCATTATTTTGGTGACTCACTCTCACTACTTGACCCAAAATTTGGTGCACAGTCTTATAAGATATAAGTCTTACAAGATTACGTACTGGGATAACTAAAAAACATTAAAGTTTAGCCTTCACTGTTTTGTTAAAAATACAATTTAGATTCAACCGTCTTCATATAACCTGATGAAGTTATAGTATTAATACTATGTTTTATTCCAAACTAATTTTTTAAAATAAAAATTGTAAGGCCTTTCTGTAAAGTGTTTGTTTTTATTCATCTGTATTTTTTTATTTATATGCTTATAGGTATGTGATATATGTGATATATTTCTACCCAACTATATAAAAGAGCTCTGTTGACTGAAAGGAAAAATGTTAAGCACTTGAATTAAGCTATTTAAAAAAATATATAGTGAGTGATTAACACAAATGCCTTTTTGTTCATAATGACTTTTGTAAATCTTTGATGAATATGCTGATTTTAAATTTGTTGATAAGATAAAAATGAAGATGTTATCAGAATTGTTAGGGTACTTTTTTTTCGCCTAGGTTTGCTGGCTAGACTCTTTTTGTCTTTGATAAATATTTTAGAATCTTAAATGTGTGAGTTTGACCTAAAAACAAATGTGTAGATGAGAGTACAATGCATATAAAGCACAATGATTTAACTTTTACAGATTTTCTTTGACAAAAAAATTGAAATTCTGACAAACTCAGTTTAATATCTCAATTTTCATAAGTAATCTAGGTATAATTGTTAAAACTAAATAGATTAGGTTAACTTAAATAGCATATTAATTTATACATTAAAATTTTATGTCATATAAAATATTTAAATTAAGTAATAGGTATTTAATGTCTGAATCTTGTGGGTTTTTTTATTTTTTGGTGGGTACACAGTAGGTGTACGTATTTATGAGGTACATGAAATATTGATACAGTCATGCAATGTCAAATAATCATTTGTAAATAAAATAAAATACAAAAAATTGGTGAACATAAGTATAAGCTTGTTATTAATTTGAATATATTAATATTAGTAAATATGTTTTATTCTACATTAAGATATTCTATAAAATATGCTTTTTAGAGGTTATAAATGATATATTTATGAGCTGTGAGATAACAGTTCAAAATTATTTACTTCCTAGGTTTTCACTAAAAATTACAGTTGCTAAATTTTCTGATTAACATGTAATTTTGTATATAAAGTATACAAAAATAATAATTTTACATGTGAAAGAGTTTTCTATTGTCTCAATGATAAGGGAAAATAATTAAAAAGTGAATTTTTATCCTAAGGTAAAATGATTGATTTTTCCAGTATTAAAAAAGGGAGGAAATATAGGACAAAGATTAGGGGTTTAAGAGAATGATAGGTCTAAGCCAGTCGTGCAGAGTTTATGAAAGTTGGGTCTTATTTGTGGTTGTGGCTGCTGAATGTAAAGAATTGTTTATATGTTTTTCTAATAATTGAGCATTGGTGTCAGAGATGAACTGGTACAGAACTACAGTCCGTTTATTTATGTTTGTAGCAATAAGAATTTCTTAGAATGTTGGTTTATCCTTGGGGGAAAAAAAACACACACACACAAAGAAAACTGCAAGAAGTTTGGTTTAATTCTGAAATCTGTTCCTCTAAATTTTTGGTCTTCTGAACTGCAGCCCTACAGTTTAGAGCAATGTTTTCCTCCAGTATCACTTGATTATGTACTCTTGGCTTTCTGTGATATGTCTGAATTTTTTCATGTAACCAGGAAATTTCCCATGCTTTTTCTAAGGTCTGTGTATTTCCCTACTCAAGGTGTTTACATTCTTCTTCTTTTTTTTTTTTTTTTTTTTTTTTTTTGAGATGGAGTCTCGCTTTGTCGCCCAGGCTGGAGTGCAGTGGCCGGATCTCAGCTCACTGCAAGCTCCGCCTCCCGGGTTTGCGCCATTCTCCTGCCTCAGCCTCCCGAGTAGCTGGGACTACAGGCGCCCGCCACCTCGCCCGGCTAGTTTTTTGTATTTTTTTAGTAGAGACGGGGTTTCACCGTGTTAGCCAGGATGGTCTCGATCTCCTGACCTCGTGATCCGCCCGTCTCGGCCTCCCAAAGTGCTGGGATTACAGGCTTGAGCCACCGCGCCCGGCCTACATTATTCTTCTATAATATGATGTATACTCATAACCTTGGACAAGCATTCTTCTTGTATCTAATTGAATTCAAGTACCTTATCATTAGATTAGACTTTCGGGTTATCTAAATGGGCTTTTCATAAGTGGAAGCAACCATGCTACAGGAGTTTTTTCTTTACCTCGTTGGTGACTGGGCTAAGAAACAAAGATTTTACACTTTAATAAGATCATTTACTGTATTTAATGTTGTATTTGTTAGTATTTTTTTTTTAACTTAGGAAAACTGATCTTTGAAAGAGTGTTATTGTTGTTGTTGTTACCCATGTAACTTTTTAAATTGTTTTTGAAGTCTTTTGATTGTCACTCTGGTTAAGTGAATTACTATTATTTCACAATGCCATGTGATTGATAGCAGCAGGAGGCAGACAAATTCCTAGGCAGACAGGGATGGGTCCCTGGTGAAACCTGACCTTCAAACCAAATACAATTTAAAGCCAGAAAACTGAGCTGCCAGCTCAGTTTTTGACTGGAGTGAGAACTTCCTCGATGCCTTTTAGCCAATCAAATGGTGCTTTTTCCAGGCCTGCCCATAGATCAATCATCATGCACTATCCCATTCTGAGCCCTTAAAAACCCTGCACTCAGCCACGCATTAGGCTACATGCTTTCAGCTCCTCTCACATGGAGGGCTACACGCTTCAGGTCTGCTCTTGTTCTCAGGAGCTTTTCTGTTACTCAATAAAATCCTTCCCCGCCTTGCTTACTTTCTGGTGTCAGCATAATGTCATTCTTCATGGTTTCAGGTCAAGAACCCGGAACCCACCCAATGGCAGGGGTGAAAAGAGCTGTAACATGGTAACCCTCACACCAGCTCACTGAGCAACGGCGAAAAAGCTGCTGGGCACCACACACCCCTGTTCACTGCACTGTGGGTGGCAGGAATAAATGAGCTGTAACACAAATGAGCTGTGACATGCTCCCCCTCCACCTGTTTCCTGCACTGTGGGTGGCAGGAAGGCGAGAGAGCTGTAACAGTTTCTGAGGACTCAGACCTCGGAACTCCTGGGAGAGAGCCATAACACCCCTTGGGACTCTGTGGTTGCCGGCATCTCTGGGTTTTTGAGTGGTGCCTCATCCACCTCATCCAGACTCTGGCACCCAAGGTGGAAACAGATCACAGCATGCCCAGCCTAGTTGTCAGCTGAGTGTAGATCTTGCAGCAACCACAGTCTGCTGGGCAGAGTGGGTGGAGCAAGCCCAGTGGCCAGCCTAGAGCCAAGTGAAGCCCGTGCAGAGGCATCAATGGCCACGATTTCCAGCTTGCAAGGAGCACTGAAAGAATCCCCACTGAAAGAATTCCCTGTTATGATTCCATTTTGATCATAACATGATGTTTTAGATCTTTTGACATCTTTGGCAGGCTTTCCCATTATATATACACACACACACACACACATATATATATAAAAGGGAAATATATATATATTTATATATATAATGGGAAATATATATATTTATTTATATATTATATATATTTTTTATTTTAAATATATATTTAAATATATATTTATTTTAAATATATATTTATATATTTTATATATAAATATATAAATATATATTTTTATTTTATATATTTATATATTTCATATGTATATAAATATATATTTATATATTTAGATAAATATAGATAATTATATTTATTTACATATATAAAAATATGCATATTTTTATATATTATATATATTTTAACCTCAAACCAATGTTGGGGCATTTCAGAGAGTCCTAGAATGTCTCAAAGGTTTATAAAAGAAATATATTGAACTAAATCAGGATTATTTGAGATGTTGGGTAGATATGGAAAATTTTGTCAAGTGAGAAGTGATAATAGATCTTCTTTCAGTTACATGTATGGGTATGTTATTCATATGAAGGTTCAAAAATTATATAAAGTTATTTAAAATATATGTCATCAATAATAATTTTAGTTTTTATGTTGTTTGCACAAAAATAACTAAATTTCCTTGTAATTGTTAGTTACAATGAATTCTCCTTCGGTTTTTAACCACAGTTAGTCTAAGTTTCATCATTCGCAGTTATTGTTTCAATATTTTTAAAGGCATCTGTAATCTGATTCTTGGAAAAGACTCTAACAAGTACTCTCGAATACAGGATTTTGATAAATTTAAGATCAATGAACTAAATAAAATGTCCAAAAACTCTAATGAAGAAATTGATTAATAAAATTGTTAATGAAATTTTAATTAATAAAAATGTTAATCAAGATGAAGCAGAACAAAAATTAATTACATGAAATTAAATAACTGACTAAGGTAATGTTTTTATGAGTTTAATTTAAAACATTGTTGATTCCGTAATTAAACGTTTTATTTTCCGGATTTAAGAAAAATTTCTCTCTTGGGCTATCTATAATTGACAACAATTAGGTAAATTATACTTTTTTGTGAACAAAGGTGAATATATTTCCTTTTTCTTCCTACTTGATCTCTCCAAAATTTAAAAAGCATTCTTATTTTTCATAGCAATAAGAATGTATATTTATAAGCATTCTTATTTTTCATAGCAATAAGAAGGTACATTCTTTATAACAACATAAAATTGGAGATTTTTGTTACATTACCAAGGCCTTGGAAGGACATATTTAAATTGTTTACAGGTACTGCAGACAAAGGCTGAAATCTGCCTTGGTTTGGCTACGTAGCCTCTTCAAGTATTCTTATGTACAGCCAAAGCTGTACTTCTTCATTATAATCATTTTTTTCCTACTCCCGAATAAAGTCATTATATTAGTAGATACTATTCTCTGATGTCTTTTCTTAGATTGATAAGTATATAATTATATATATCATATTATAATTACATATTATATGTTTAGTTTTTTCAAGCATCTTGTTCTGCTAATTTTGTATCAAATTAGGAACAACCTTTTATATTTTTATATTAAAAGTATCATATGTACAGATCTACTCAAGCTGAGTGTAAATATTTCATTCAGAAAGAAGATTATGTACATGATACTCATCTACAATAGAAATATATATAATAAAAGAATTAATTGTTCAACCTGTCAACCTCACTAACGAGTTTCAGGCAATGTGATTAAACATTGTGTTTATTTGAGAATGGGCACCTGAAAAGACACAAACTCTAAAACATGGGCTCAATGCTCCACAGTGAAGTTTGAGGGTCATTTATATAAGCAAGGTTTAGGGAAGCTTAACAGGATTTCAACATATTTCAAATAAGGTCCATGCACTGGTACAGCATTTTGATAGGTTATTTGTAATGTTTCTTTTGAGAAGTGCATTTAACATTCCATAATAAGAATATAATAGTAAAAAGGGTATTTTATCTTAGTCAAGATTATCATCTGTGAGCTAGGTACAAGAAAATAAAGAAGCAAATGAATATTTACCATAAGGTCAGTAATTAAGAAGCAATGCTCCATGATTTTATCTCAAAGTCAACCCTAGTAAACAGACTATCCTTTTTTTTTTTTCTCACAATTTCCCTTCTTCTTCAAGATCTTTTGAATACAGCATCATAGAAGCAACATTTTATTAGAGAGTAGTTAAATCTCACATTGATAAGAAGACTTATTCCTAGAGAATTATGTCCTAGTGAGGGAGGAATTGTTTAATTTATAAAATGGAAAAAAGGTAAGGCTGGATTATAAGGCATCAGCAGCAAAGTAACGTATGAGGGGCAGTTCAGATCACGTGACCATTTTTTCAATTAAGGCAACTTTCTAATAAATCATTATCTTAATTTTAGTTGCTAATTGTCAGCAAGGTGAAACACAAATCGTAAATAATTTGATAATTGTGAAAATGACAACTGTTTATGATTATGATAATAACTACTTGAGGACCAGAACAAAATGAAGAAAGCATCCGCAAGGGTAGACTAGGCGAATCATTGAAAGGATCTGTTTCTCTTATGTCTTGTAACCATTTAGCCTTTTGGGTTATTCTTTCTAATCAAGTATCTACTTCTCCAGAGCTGTTAGCATAGGCACAACAAGTGGTGTGTGCTATTACACAGACTCTTCCTTTTCTGCCAATAGTCTAAGACAAATCTGTTATCTAGTACCACCTAAGCCAAGGAGTTCAAAGATTTTTGTTGAGTTGCAATGCCTTTTGCAGTGTCTTCAACTGTCTGATCAACAGTGGCTGATACGTGTTGAATCATATCTCTATTAATATAAATTCAAGCACTTAGGATTAGTATTTCAAAAATGCTTTTACCTATGTTATCATCATATCCTTCTTACATAGTCCTCTTATTTAGCCCTGTAATAGAGAGAGAAAATCAGTAATTTTATATTTTCATGTAAGTATAAGGGAGTTACATAATGCCCTAAAAAGCATATACTCTCTATTTACCAGCTATGGAGGCAGCAACGTTGCCTGCCCAGCCTTGAGTAGCCAATCAGTCTTGATATCACATGCAAATACATAACCTGGGAGAGCACAAGCAATTCCTCTGAGGGTATGTTCATTAACGGCCTCACTAACAAGAAGGCTAGAGAGCATTATGTCCAACCAGAGATTTCCTTTTTTGCATATTTGCAAGAACCTTCTCACATGATATGAAATGAGAGGAAAAAGTTGACAAAGCAGAGAATCATTGTTTTCAGCAATCCATTTCTTAATTCAATAAGGAATAGAATGAAGAAGGCCAGAGCCAAATTCCTTCTAAGTAGATTTGATAGCAGATAATTTTAGATAGCATGTAGAAGCATTGGTTTCATGAATAATTTGGACTTCAAAAGTCAGCTTGAAGGGAGATTAGTCTGAATATGTAATGACATTAGGAACATCTGAAAAATTAGTGACAGGTATTACAAATGACATATATTGGTCATGAACAAATCTAGGAATCAAGTGACAGATCCAACCATCAGATAGGTTTCCGGCAGTAGCAGTCCTTTGGAATAGTTTAATCAAACTGTCATCATATCATTCTACACATTGAGACAAAGGAACAACCATAAGAACTACCCACTAAAGTCGTAAAACAAAAATTATATCAACAGACTAGAATGGGCAAGGGAATCATTTTTTTTTTTTTTTTTTTTTTTTTTTTTGAGACAGAGTCTTTTTCTATTACCCAGGTTGGAATACAGTGGCACCATCTTGGCTCACTGCAGCCTCTGTCTCCTGGGGTCAAATAACCATTCCACTTCAGCCTCTGGAATAGCTGGGACTACAGGCATGTGCCACCATGCCCAGCTACTTTTTGTATTCTTGTAGAGATGGGGTTTTGCCATGTTGCCCAGGCTAGTCTCCAACTCCTGAGCTCAAGTGATCCACCTGCCTCACCCTCCCAAAATGCTGGGGAAGAAATTTTTTATATCATACAAAATAATAACAATTAAAAAGATTTCTAAAACAATGATGATAATAGCCACTAGTAGATAAGTATAAGCATTATTTACCAGACACAGGCTTGGATTGATATCATGGAAAAACTATCTACCTTAGTTGTCTTTTTCTTGGCCTGGTGTTGACTTAAGTCAAATATCTTCTTCCAGTAAGTCAGTTCATTCAGGACACTCAGCCTTCTTTAGATGAGAAGTGTGAATCCACGAGTTTATGCCTTCTAGCTTTGCAGCACAATTGGTCATAAAGTATTCTTAGGGACCTTTCTATTTTGGTTGATGAGATTCCTTTAAAATATATTATTTCCAGTATGCAAAATCTTCTGGCTGAAGTCCATAGATTTTACCTTTTTTGGTTCTCAAGATTCTCCATAAAATACATATTTTTTAACCAAATTGTAATTTTTAGTTAGTTGTTTTATAAATCCATTACCATAATGTAATGTACATAATTTTTGCATTATGGATTTATAGTTTTCTGGTGATAGTTTCAAATATCTACCTGTTATTACCTCAGTAGGAGATACCTCATTTCTGAGGTTCAGCAAAACCAATAAAAGAGCTTTTGATCACAAAATTTTAAAAGCATTAGTTTATTTTGTAAATTGAGTTTTAGTTATTTCATTTGTGCATTCTACTAACCCAGATGATTGAGGGTCATATGACCAATGAAAATGTTGAAGAATTGGCCACATATTACATATTGACTGGATAATGTGTCTGGTGAGATAAGTATTTCTGTCACCAGGAAGTTCTAGAGGGACTCCCTAAGTCAGAATAATTTTTTTTCCAGGAGAATTTCACTTACCACTAAGGCTATATAATCTTCTGCATAAAAATGTGTCTACCCAATGAGGCAACATACAAATCACCACTAGAACATACTTGTATCCTTATGATGGGGGTAGCTTGATAAAATCTCATTGCAATACCTTGAGGGGGCTTCAGGTAAAGGAAAATATTCTTGAGAACTATATAAAGTTCTCCCAGGATGATATTTTGAGAAGATATGGCAGTGACTGTGTATCTTATGGTGGTATTAGGAGGAAGTTTCCAATGATACTAATTTCTGCAAGCAACCGTTTTATCAGGACTCTCATGAGTTAAACCATGTATGTAAGTAAGAAAATAATGACTGTAATTTAGTACAAAGTATAGGCAAGTCACATAGCCCATTCCTTATATTACCCTTAGGGGAATATGTTCCCCCTTTTGTTTTCTAATTTTCTTGTTCTGCTTTTACAGCTTCAAACTGAGCTAATTTTATGTCAAGTTAGGGATTTCTTTAAAAGTTATATAGATTGTTTTTGTTGCCTAGATGTATTTAGAGCAAACTTCTCTGCTACCTTATCAGCTGGTTTTTCTGTTTTCTTTTCTTTTCTTTCTGGAGTACCTGATTTGTAATGATCTGGGATTTTGGTAATAATATGGCTTCTAATAATTGTGAAATCAGGTGTCTATTTTTTATGAACTGACCAGAAGAGATTAAGAACCCTATTTGTTTCCATAGCATTCCAAAGTCACAAGACTCCAAAGGCATATCTGTTGTCTGTATGAATATTAGCAGTTATTCCTTTTTCCGGCTGACAAGCTCTAATTAATGCTATCAATTTTGCTTGTTGAGCCAATGTTGCTCCTGGAAGATAAGCACTTTCTATTTCTTCAGCTAAGGGCACTGTAGCATAAACTACATGACAGATTCCAAATTCATCTTTTAAGGACGATCCATCTGTAAATCAAACATTAGTGCTAGTAAGGGGAGTGTTGCCCAGGTCTATCTTAAGACACAGAAATTGATAAGTTAAGGTTATACAATCATGTGGTTTTTCATCTTAAGGTAGGGGCAGAATAGTAGCAGGATTTAGATTATCACACTCAGAGTTTATAATATGAGGTGCAGAAAGAAGTCAGACTTAATAAGAGGGCAGCCTGCTAACTGAATAATGCTGAGTGTGGTGTGAACTTAGAAGTACTTCTATAGAACGTGGAACAAAGAGAGTGAGATGAGATCCCATCACTATTTATTTGGTTGCTTTACTAGCAGAACAGTTGCTTTTATCACTGTCATGAAAGATGGTAGTCCTCTAGCCACTGGATCTAATTGCTGACTATAGTATCCTGTAGGTCTATTATGATCCCCAAGTTTTGGAGTCAGAATGCCTTGGGTATTAAAAAAAAAGTAAACAATATTATAATTGGAAAGTCTTAAGGCCAAGGCATCTATAAAATCCCTTTTAATTGCTTCTAGTGTTAACTGACTTTCCTCTGTCCATTCCAGAGGCCCTGGCTTTTCTCATTTTAAAAGAATATATATAGTCTGAGTGCTTTTTTTCATGGAATCCAATTTGTTTATCATTTTGCCAGCCCCAGAAATCCTCTTAGTTGTTTCTTAGTTTTGGGGTAGGAAAGGCCAATATCCCATTTTCTTCTATATAGATTAAGGTCTTTATTTTATATTGGGTGACCTAAATTTAAAACTAAAGTTTTTCCTTTGAGACCTTGTATCCCTTTAAAGCCAATTGTTGTAACAGGTGAATCCCATCTCTTATAGGGGCTTGTTTATCTTCTGAACAGAGAAGTAAATCATCCATATATTGTATTAAAGTGGATATTTTTAAAAGTCAACATGCAATAAGTCTTTTTTCAATACTTGTAAGAAATAAGTTGAGCTCTTCGTGTATTCCTGAGGCATGACCATTCATATTTGTTGTCTGTCTTTCCAAGTGAAGGAGAAGAGGAACTGACTGTTTTTCTCAACAGAAATGCTAAAAAGCACATCATATAAATCTGTAATAGTAAAGAATTCACCTTCAGTTGGGATGGCAGCCAACTATGTGTGGGGGTTTGGCACTACTGAATTGCAAGGAGTGACTATATAGTTAATTGTTCTTAGATCCTGTACAAATCTCTACCCTCTATTGTCTGGCTTTCTCAAGGGTACAATTGGAGTGTTACATGGACTTGTAAAGGCAATAAGTCAGTCTTTTTTATATAATCTAAAATGATATGTGTTATTTATTCCAAGGCCTTAGATCTTAGGTGGTATTGCTTAAGGTTCAAAAGAAGCTTTGATCAGTGTATTTGGATTTTAATTGGAGCAGTCAGATAATTTTTTCAATATAAGTGGTGAACTTTCACCATAATTGATCAGGTACTTCTTTTAGCAGTTTCTGTAATTCTTCATTACTTAATAATTTAGTAGCCTTTTTGGAAACATGAAGGGCAATTTGTAAATTAGAAGTGTCCAGTTTTAAATGTTCTGTGTCTGGTATTTTTTAATTTTTTTCTGTGTTCTAATTTTGAATACATTTCCCCTTTTGGGAAAAGAAAATGTAGGTATTGGATAATTGTAAAAGTCCCTATCACATGAATGGAGACTGCTGGAACCAAGAGGAAAACATGAGTCTCTTGTAAGTCACCTATTTGAAAAGCCACAGGCTGAGATTTATGCACTGATACAGGAGTATTAGTGACACTCGCCACTTGAACTGTTTGTTTACACTAATAAATAGGGCCTTGTAATAAGGTGGGATTTATTACAGATAATGTAGCTCCAATATGAACAAGTGTTTGTATGAGTTCTTCATTTAAAATAATTTCTGTTTTCCCAGAGTGTCAGTAGGAGAGGAAGGAAAGATCACTTCACGTTCCTCGGAGCATCCCTATTCTTCCTTTTATTTTTTCTTCATCTATTGTTATTGCTCACACTTTAGCTTTCTGCAATCTTTTTTAAAGTGATCAGGTTTCCTGCAATAACTGCAAAGCAAAGGGTTAGGTCCATTGTGAGGTTTGTAAGTGTATTTTGGAAGCCTGGATTGGGTATATAGTTGTTATAACTGTAAACTTATAACTTTATTAGCCCTATTCTTATGTTTCACTTCTCTCTTTCTTTCTTATTTAGTTAAGGTATGAGACAACAGATGGGCAAAATTCACCAAATCATGAGTTTGAGACACATTCCAACTAGAGTCTTGCCTTTTTATTACTAGTGTTAATTGTTCATCTAACCATTTATGAAATTGGAATTGGGGAGAGTATCATTTTGATGATTAATATAACTCTCTTACCTGAATATTGTTTAAAGATTTTCTTCAAATCTCAAAATATGGAATCACTGACTCACCTGTATTTTGTCAACATTATTGCATTTTATTTCATCAACTACTTTTTGAAAAACTAAAGGGATGATATCAAGTAAAGCTTCAGCGACATCACAGGCAAGTCTGTCATCAGTATCTGAAAGTTTTCCAAGCGGTTGGTCCAATCCACCATAGCTAGTCAATCTGTAGCTTTACTTTCTGAAACTAACATGTGAACTAGTCGATATAAATCAGAAAAAAAAAAGCATTATAAACTCAAATATTCAGTTCATATTTTTGTGAAATAATGAGTACTCTCCTGATGAGGGTCAAGGAAGTCTTAATTGTGCCTTTTAAGCTCTATCTTTGAGCATCCCTGAGAAAGCAAGGCAAGTTCTCCCCTACCAGACATCAGCTGTTTGTGAAATGGAGACAGAGCAGCAGGAGTAGGATGGGGAGGATGAGGAGAAGGTAGATCTGCACAAGGTAGTTCAGATAATAAGGGGTAGAGAAGGAGCTAAGAATGCTAGAGGAGGAATTCAGCAGTCTTTTTCAAATCAGAAATTGTTTAAGACAATTTTTTGTTTTCTTCCAGTGAAGAAAAAGCTATAACAGAACCTCTTTTGGAAGCTTTCAAATGCCATTGAAAATAACTTTCCCAATTGCTCTATTTTATTTTATAGCTATTTTTTTTTTCTAATTGAGCATGCTTAAACTAGGCAATTAAAATGAAACTCATTTTGGCCATTGTAATTTGGGGTCCTCACAAGTTACATATGACCGATTTTTAAAATATTTTATTAAAAGGCACCTTAGGTGTTAAACAGAAACTCAGCTGGAGTTCCTAAAGGTGGGTCTGTCTTTAAGGTGGAAGGTGTGGTTTTACATGCACAGTTGCCCATAACTTAGAACTTCCCTTCCTGAAGAACCAAAAGACTTAGGGAGAGTCTTTTGAATCAAGTGTGCTTCTTGTGGGAATGATGTATCCAGGTGTTACCCTTGAGTTACTTCTTCCCTTTTACATTCTCAGTGACTCCAAGAAACTTCGGGGCTTAAGACTCTAGGTGATCAATCATTTATGGGTGCCTACTAGATTAAGTGAAATTCCCTTTCCATTCTTCTATGGGATCCCTGGTGAGACCATTATTTGTCATGAGCAATTAACTTCAACACTCCCACTAGAAAAACTTAGAGAAATTCTAAATCTGAAGAATAACAAATGAAATTCCTACCTTGCATCAGAGCTTTAATTTCAGTCCTGTTAAGTTAGGAACATATAGCTTGAATAAAGTCTGAATCCTTAAGCAAGCTGGGAGGATTCAAACCCAAGAGAGGCCTCACCAGGGATCCCTGTTAACTATACTGGGAGTGGAAGAACAAAAGTTGTTTTTACTGATAGCAAGGCACTGTCTGTTGTCAGTAACAAGGATCACTGGAGGTTCACTTGAGGTCTTATCTGGGTCACCAAAATGTTAACCTTAATAATGAGATTCAGGCAATATGATTAAATATTATGTTGATTCAAGTGAAAAGTTTGAGAATGGCCACCTGGAAGGACACAGACTCCAAAAACTTGGGCCCAGTGCTCCGTGGTGGTTTGAGGGTCATTTATATTGGGAAGGTCTGGGAAAGCTTAACAGGATTTCAACATTTTCCAAAGAAGATTAGTGCATAGTTACAGCATTTTGATTTGTTATAGATGTTTTTCTTGGGAAGGGTGCATTTAACATTTCACATTAAACATATAATAATCAAGAGTTTTGTTTTTTGTTTTTGTTTTTTTTTTTAATCTCCATCAAGAGATCTTTTATCTTACATCCAATGATGGTTAATATTGAGTGTCACCTTCATTGGATTGAAGGATGTAAAGTATTGTTCCTGGGTATGTCTGCCAGGGCATTGCCAAAGGAGATTAACATTTGAGTGAGTAGGGTTTCTCTAAAATGTCTAAATCCTAATCCCAGAAACCTGTGAATGCATTCTGCTATTAATACATGGCAAGGAGGAAATAATGTTGTAGAGGAAAGTAAGGTGTCTAATAAGATAATTTTGAGATGGGGAAATTAACCTGGATTACCCACATTGGCCCAGTGTAATTACAAGGGTCCTTATAAGTAAAAGATTGAGACAGAAGGCCAATAGAGCAGCCTGTAGAAGCTTAATAAGGCGGTAAACCTGATTTTCCACTATAGCCTCCAGAAAGGAACACAGCCCTGCCCACACCTTGATTTTAGCTCAGTGATACTCATTTCAGACATATGACCTTCAGAAATGTAAAATAATAAATTTGTGTCATTTTACTTCACTAAATAGATAACAATTTGCTACACCAGCAATAGAAAACTAGCACAGTAGACATTATTCTGTGATTTGATCGCAAAATTTTCTACAACTTGAGAGAAATTGAACTGGAAAATCATAAGCTTCATGGAAGAGTGGGAATTTTCATCTTTTATATTTATATGAAGAATGTCCAGCAAGACCTTAAGTGATGACAAATGGTGACATTACTAAAATTTTACCCAATCAGAAGTTTCATGCCCTAGAGCTCTATTGGAAAGAAAATGACTTATCGGTAAATTGTATACAATACGTAATTATTTAACAAAGTAAATGACAATTTTGTTTTGTTTTGAATATATCACAAGTGGAACCACGTTTCAAGCCCATGCTTTTTATTTATTGATCTTTTTAGTTAACAATAAACATATTTACAAATTTCTATTTCTATATTTGGGGATTTTTGTTCCGTAGGAAGTATTTTTATGGATTTCTCGTCTTGGTTTCCAGGTGTGGTTTCCTGCCTATCTTCTAAGAATAGGAATGATAACATTAGAGAAAGGGTGAGATATATTAATATTTAGGTTCTATTTTGTATTCACCTTCACAGTACATAATCGTGAAAATCACAAATTAAATGCTTAATAAACACTTGATCCTAGGATTGAGATTTAATTTTGGGGGGAATAAATATGGTGGAATTTCTTCATTCATTTATTTTTTTAAATCATTAAATGTTAGGTACAACTCACTACTAAAACTCCTGACCAGTAATTTTTTTTGGGGGGGGAAAGGAAGCTTTTTAAAATTGTTTCTTTTAGCAAGATTCTTATGGAAATATACTATGCAAATAGCTGAGTGCACAGCTCTTAAACAGTTTGGTAAATTGTCAGAAACTGAAAACACCTACATAACCACTGCATAGATCTAGATACAGAACCTCACTTACTAGCAGTCTAGGAGCCCTAAGCTTTTTCTTTCTGTTCATTACTCCAATGAAATGTAATTGATTTCCTGACTTCTGAATCAAATTTTAATTGATGATGCCTGTTTATAAATATATAGCAATGAAAACATACAAAAAACTATTTTTGTCTGGTTTCTTTTCCTTAATATCATTTTGTGAGATCTATCTAAGTTGTTGCTACTATTTGTAATCCACTCATCTGTGTTACTCTGTAGGCTTCCTGCTGCCTGATTTTACCTAAAATTTATTTATTTATTTATTTATTTATTTATTTAACTATTGATGAACATTCAGGTAGGCTTCAGATTTCAGTCATTATAAATTGTGTTGTTATGAATATTCTAAAGCAGATTTTTTAAGTGAATACCTGTACTCAATTTTAAGTACATTTCTTCTATTAAAATTGCTAACTCAGGGGAAAGCATTTATTTAACTTTGGTACCTCCACACAGTTTTCTAAACTGATGTTACAAATTTTCACAATCTCCAGGGGAGACCAGAGTTTCAGCTCCCCATGCAAGCTCCTGCCTTTTAGTGTCTATTTTTCTCTTGTTAGCCAGTCTGGCAGCTGTACAGTAGTATTACATTGTAACATTTTCTTTGAAAAATAAAGCACATTGATATTTTTATATTTAGGTGTATGTAGTGACTGAAAAAGTTTTTGCATTTTTACATTTTCTTCCTTTTTCTCATTGATTTGTAAGACTACTTTAAATATTCCAACTTTGTGTCCTTTACTGAGTATATGTATTGTAAATATATTCTTTCATGCAGTGACTTTACTCTTCACTCTATTAAGCTTTTGAGAAATACAAATTTTTATTTTAATGTATTCTTTTTTTTTTTCTATTTAGTGATCTTTAAAATATATTCAGGTTAAGCAATGTTTTCCTACATGAAAAGTCTCACTATATTATTCTGCTTTCTTCTCAACATTTTATTGTTTTAAAGTCTCAGGACAATCGCCCTATATCAAGCTCATTAACCTTAATCACATTTTGCAGTGTCCCATTTGACATGTATGTAAACATAACAGATTCAGGGGATTTAGACAGAGACCTATTTGGACAGTGACTATTAAGCCTACCACAATGGATAAATATACGTAAGTATAAAATGTAAATCTCCAGCCAAATAATGTGTAAAAGATATACTAATATGTAACAATATAATTATCAAAATATCAAAAAATTACTAAGTTAGATGATGTTCTCCTGCAGAACAGGACAGGAGAGCAACTATGATCGTGAGCTTATTATATTAAAAACCCTGTGGAACTATTTTCCTTTTATGCACAATAAAAATTTAAGCATTAAATGAGTCCCAGGAACCAGTTTTTATTGTTGAAGTGAATAGTCCAGTTTAAAATGTCATGAATTTTTATTCACCAAATTGCATACCATTGAGACTTATAAAATAAAACCTCATAAAAATGTAAGGCAAATTTATGTATGCTTCTTAGTCTTTAACAAATTAAGCACACACACATAAACAGTACTTGCAGGTATTAAATATATATATTTTAAGTGAATTTAGAAAGCTCATAGAAAGTTGCTTAAGCATTAAACTACAAATAAAAATAATATTTAAAATGTAGAAAATTAAAAATAGTACTGATGACTTTAAATTCAGCACAATGGAATGGATATAATTTTTACCTATATTATTCCCAGAAAAAAAGAGAGTGTTGAAATTTTATAAAATTTTAAATGTATAAGGACAACAAAACATTGAAAAGATCAATCAAGCAGCGAGAAATGTTAGCATGTTCTTGGAAAAACTGAAATAAAAAGTTGTCTTATTAGAAAAACAAAGATTATACCAAAGCGCCTTATAAGACCAATGGCATAAAAAAGTAAGAGTGATTATGTCACTTTATTCTAGAAAAAAATAGGGATAGATGAATCATTTACCTAACAAGAAAAAGGTGAGAGGCAAGGCTGAAAAAAATAAAAAGGATTATTTGATGAGCAGGTAAATTCCCAAGTCCTTCCAATAACAACAAGATCTACCTCCTACACTCCCAGCAGGGGAAAACATGTTACCTCTATTGCAGTAAACCAAAATTTACTGTGCACCAAGGCACAAGGCAGCAACCATAACAGCGCAGAAGAACCATACTAGAAACAGGAATTGAGGTTCAGCAAACATTTTCTGTAAATGGCCAGTTAGTTAACATTTTAGGCTTTCCATTTCGTAACGTTTATGTTGCAGCTACTTAACACTGGTATTGTAGCATGGAAGCAGTCTTTGTTAATATGCAAATGAATGGGTGTTGCTGTGTTTTAATACAACTTTCATTTACAAAAATAGCATAGATTTTGCCCCAGAGGCAATAGTTTGCTGAGATCTGGATTAAATAAGTCTACATTTAAGGGTAAGACCACTAATAATCTTCTCAACTTAGTAGTCAAATGTATACAAACCAGTCTTACATAAATGTATACTGTCAGGGTGGATTAGTCAGGGTTCTCTGAAGAGACAGAACTGGGCTGGGTATGGTGGCTCACGCCTGTAACCCCAGCACTTTGGGAGGCCGAGGCGAACTGATCACAAGGTCAGGAGATCGAGACCATCCTGGCTAACACGGTGAAACCCCATCTGTACTAAAAATACAAAAAATTAGCTGGCGAGGTGGTGCACACCTGTACGCCCAGCTACATGGGAGACTGAGGCAGGAGAATCGCTTGTACCTGGGAGGCAGAGGTTACAGTGAGCAGAGATTGCGCCACTGCACTCCAGCCTTGGCGACAGAGCACGAGACTCAGTCTCAAACAACAACAACAACAACAAAACAAAGACAGAACTAATTGCATACATGAATATATGCAGGGGAGTTTTGAGGAGAATTGTCTTATATAGTCACAAGGTGAAGTCCCACAGCAGGCTGTCTGCAAGCTGAGGAGCCAGGAAGCCAATCTGAGTCCCAAAAACCTCAAAAGTAGGGAAGCTTACAGTGTAACCTTCAGCCTGTGGCTGAAAGCCTTACATCCTCTGGCAAATCACTGGTGTAAGTCCAAGAGTCCAAAAGCTGAAGAATTTGGAGTTTGATGATTGAGGGCAGGAAGCATCCAACATGGGAGAAAGATGAGGGCCAGAGGACTCAGCAAGTCAGCCTCTCCCACCTTCTTCTGATTGCTTTATTCTAGCTATGCTGACAGATGATTAGATGGTGCCCACCCTGATTGAGAGTGGCTTCTGCCTCTCCCAGTTCACTGACTCAAATGTTAATCTCCTTAGCAATGCCCTCACAAACATACCCAGGAGCAATACTTTGCATTCTTCAATCCAACCAAGTTGGCAGTCAATGTTAACCATCATGCAGGGTAACATCAGAAAATTCCTCTCTGGAGATACTGACTACCCAAAGAAGAAGGCCTAATTACAGACCCCAGACACACCATTCTTCTTCAGTCTGAAGAAAAGCTCCCCCATGAAAACATGCAATTAGAGCATCTAGGAAGCCTTTAAGAACCTCACTATTAAGTGTGAATGAAGAGAAAAGTTCATCAGATATTTGAGGAAATCTCTAGCGTGGAAGACAAGTCAAAAGAAAACAATAAGAATAAGAAACAGATGGGAAAAGATAGGCCGTGTGTGATGGCTCACCCCTGTAATCCCAGCACTTTGGGAGGCCAAGATGGGTGGATCACTTCAGGTCAGGAGTTCGAGACTAGCCTGGCCAACATGGCGAAACCCCGTCTCTATTAAAAAATACCAAAATTAGCCGGGTGTGGTGGCAGGCCCCTGTAATTCCAGCTACTACGGAGCCTGAGGCAGGAGAATTGCTTGAACCTCGGAGGCGGAGGTTGCAGTGAGCCGAGATTGCACCACTGCACTCCAGCCTGGGTAACAGAGCAGGCTCTGTCTCAAAAAAAATAAAGTAAAATAATAATAATAAAACGAGCAGAAATTTAAAATATATTATTATTATATATTATTAATATTCTCTGAAATAAAAAAGAGCAGTTGCATTAATAAAATAAGATGATATGCAATTACAGTCATTCACCTTTTACTTCAAAAATATTTATTGATACCTACCGTGTGCATAACTCAATATAAACATTTGAGATACAGCAATAATAAAATATAAAAAAAAATTCCCTGCCTGCATAAAACTTCTGTTTTAATGAAGGATGAGAGAAAATAAACAATAAACATAACAAATGTAAAAAAGGAATGCACTAAATGCTATAAAAAATATAAAACAAGGCAAGTAAAATTAAAAGTTCTGAGTTGTGATCTTCAATACTGTGGTCAGGGTAGGTCTTATTTATAAGGTAATGTTTGAGCAATGGCTTAATTAGCTGTTAGCCTTTGGGGAATTAGCCATTTGAATGTAATGGAAGATCACATCCAAAGAAGAGGGAACAGCCAGTGCAACTTCTAAAAACTAGTGTATGTCAGCAGTATTTACAAAATAGCAATCAGGTCAATGTGACTGAAGAAGAGGAGATCGAAAGAGGGTGAGGTCAGCAAGGAAACAGAAGGCAAAATGAGATAGGCTTTTATAGACAGGTGATTCTCATAGTGTGATCAGCAGACACTTGGAAGTTTCTGAGTCCCTTTCTGGGAGTCTATACCTTCAAAGATAAACTCCTAAACTGTGCTTTTGACAGTTACACTCAAGGTGCAAAGTAATGATGGGTAGCACTGCTGGTGTCTTAGCACAAACTGAGGCAGTGCACAAAACTCTTATTAATGGTTCCTATGTATCTTTTCAACCATACAACCATATTAGGCAAAAAAAAAAAAAGGTCAGACAAGTTTTAACACTGTCCTTTATAAAGTAGTAGCAAGTATTAAATGATTAACTCTCAACTTTTTTATTTAAACTTTTTCAGAAGTCTTTTTCATATTAGGTGACAAAATAGAAAATATGCATAAAACAATTCTGCCATATTGAATTGCCATATATGAAAGTACAAGAGAGAAAGCATATATGAAAGTACAAGAGAGAAAGCATATGCAAGAGTTTTTGAGTTATGAGATGAAACTGCTGTTTTTAATCATGAAATAACCATTTTATGTGAAAAAGTGACTAATGAACAAACTAGATTCACAGTTTTATATGAATAAATATTTTGTTTATTTATATTTATTCATAAATATATAAATATTTATATATGTAGTCACAGGGGAAGATAAATCTTCAAAAATGAGCCTATAGCTTTAATAAAAGAAACTGGCAGTATTCATTATTAAATATAAAATTTGTATTTTCAATGAAAAAATTGAATTTTGAAAAACAGGCCAGCCACCATGGTTGTTTTCTAATAGAGCTATGTGTCACTTGACGATAGGCATATGTTTTGAGAAGTGCCTTGATAGGCAATTTTGTTGCTGTGCCAACTTCACAGGGTATATTTACACAAACCTAGGTGATATAGCTTTCTATACACCTAGACTACATGGCGTAGCTTATTGCTCCTAATCTACAAACCTGTATAACATGTTACTATACTGAATATGTTAGGCAACTGTAACAATAGTGAATATTTGTGTATCTAAACAAAGAAAAGATACAGTAAAATTATGGCATTATAATTTTATTGGACCACTGTTGTATATGCAGTCTGTCATCAACCAAAATATCTTTATGAAGCACATTGCAGTAATTAAATACATTTCTGATGACATTAATGGTGATGTTAATGAATGTGATCATTTGGTCATGTATAATGTAATGTGTCAGAATTCTAAAACAAATGTATAACTATGTGAACCAATATTGGACGTAGCATGATGTCACAAAAACTTGCATTCAAAATGAAAAATAATGATCAATTAATTTCAATGTCATAGAGCACAAATTTTAATTAACATAGTGTTGGAACTCATATGGTAACTCACCTTTAAATAATTACTTGACAAGTTTTGTTGTAGTATCAAAGAAGAACTCAAAAGGAGTTCTCAAAAGGAGTATTGAAATCTCTCTCCCCTTTCCATGGGGTGATACTTGTGTGAGATCAGTGTCTTCACATATTTCAGCCAAACAAATGGTGCAAGAGAGTAAATATGAAAGCAGATATAAAAATATTTCTGTCATTTATTAATCCAGACATTTAAATAATTTGCAAATATGTAAAACATTGCCACTCTTCTCAATATTTTTGAGTAGTTATTTATCATGTTATTTATGCTACTAAATATTTATTATTGCTATTTTAAATACATATATACATAACTATTGTTAATCTTTATCAGTTTTTATATAAGATAGTGATATGGAGAGATATCCCAAACACACAAAAGCTCTTTGGAGTCCTCAAGAATTATTAATAAAGGTATCCTGAGACTAAATGTTTTAACTCTGTCATTGTGTAGCCTCTGAAATCTTTTTTACTCTTACCCATTCTTTGTTTATTCCTCCACTGAATAAGAGTCAATTACAAGTGCTGCTCACTCAGTGCTGATTAGTAATCACTTTATATAAAGAAAATGCTTTCCTATTGTCTAGTTTAGGAATTGATAATAAACTGTTGTAATGGTTAATGTAATATTTTGGCCAGATGTCAAAAGACAAAAACCAAACAAACAAACAAACAAACACATATGGATAAATTGTCTTCGAAACTATCCTGAGAAATATATTTGCAATACTGAAGGTAATTATTAATTAAATTGAAACTTGTATCTACTGCAAGCCTCTTTACATTGGAAATCTCATCACTAGCAAGAAACATATAAATCTTTTATCTTGCCAAGGAAATCCTTAAGATAGGTTTGGACAGGATTTTGGAGATAATAAGAGGTGAACAATATTCTAGCCTACAAAATGCTTGACAGTAGTTATAGCTCTTACTTTATTTCAGATAATGCGAGTTTCTGGGTTTTTTTCTTCTATTTATTTATCTTTCATTGTTCCACATGAGTCAAGACGTATCCTCACCGTGAAGAGGTCAGTTGTTCTTCCCTTTGGCCATATAACCATTTTGGCCATGATTCCTCTTTCAGAAATTTCAACAGCATATACTAAAGGTATACTAACTCGTGACAGTTTATTAGTCACAGAGCCCTCAATCACAATTTTCAATAGACTTAGTTCCTGTCTATACCAGCCTAAGTTAGCAATGCTCCTTATGAGTTCACACGGTATCCAGTACTGTTCTCATCTTGGCAATTATCACAGCACATCAATTTTGTTTTAAAAAACTGATCCGTATCCTAATTTGACTAACTTTTATAAAGGCAGGGGGCACGTCTGACTTTTTCATCATTGTGTCCTCATTACTTACCATTACCTCAGGAACATGCATTTTAGAGTGGTATAGGGAATTTTAGCCTATTTTTTTTATTTCCTAAAGCTTTGTATCTCAAAGATGAAAATAAGCATCACTCAGCTCTAATTTACATTTATAATTTAATTTAAATTATTATATTAATGTATATATAATATTACATCAATTTATTATATATTATTATAAATTATATATTATTAATATTATATTAATTTAAATTATAATTTATATAAAATTATTATAAAATATATAAAAATATTATTATAGATATATTACTATGAATTATTATATATTATTAATATATTAATTTAAATTATTATAATAATAATTTAATTTAAATTATTGTCAAATATGTAAAGCCCAATATTCTTTGAATTCTCAAGAGGCAGGCAATTAAGAGAGAAAAATATTTTGTTTGTTTTCAATGGAATTCTAAATATCAGGATTTCCTTATCATGACCTAAACCTAGAAAAGTCATGAGCTAGGTTACATCCATGAACTGCTGGATCACGAATAATGCAATAATTAAATTAGAACTGTTTTTCCGAAAGCAGGGAAGAGATAAAACTGTTGGGATTGGAAGCTTAGGGAAGATGAGTAAGACAGAGCATAGAGTTCAGATGCCCAACCACGACTGTGGCCAAAATCTGGGTTGTGGTGGAGGGAGTAGAGAGAAGGGATGGCATCTATTGAAGTCAACTCTTATATTTGTGATTTGAAAAAGAGGGAAAGTTTGAGCTACTGACTGTCAGGAACTCTCTAAATGGGTACAGAATGCTCCTAGACCTACATAACTGCAGAAGAGTAAAAATGCCAGTGTGAAACAATGGAAGTCTGAGATAGACATCCTGCATCCCAAATCTCCCTCACAATGCATAAGGCATAGATAATATCCATATCTTTCCAGAATCAGAGTGCCAAAGAGAAATAAATACTAACTCAGCTGCCCAGACATTGTTAAGGGAATTATGGATTCCCTGGCAGGAATGGCAAAGCCATCAGGAGCTGAGCCAGGGTTGGGGCAGAGTCATCCAGCGAGTCAGTCATTCTATCTCCAGAATAGTCAGCACGTTTGCCTGTTCCATAGGATCAGAGAAAACACACCAACCTAAGATGCTGATGATGAAGATAGAAGCCAATTCTCACTATCGAGGAGAAAAAGACCTTAGCAGAGGCCAATGAGAACAGCAGAACATACTCAAGCCACAAACATTCCCCAATTCCAGGACTATAAAGAGTAGTACACTGCAGTAGCTGCCCACCAGCCCATTAGAGCCAAGTGTGAGCATCTCTGTCCAACACTGTATTCAGTGATGTCAAGTTGGAAGCACAAAATTGGCCACCATGTGAACATTCATAACAGAAACTTGGAAACCCTACAAATCAGGGCCTTTTTTTTTTTTTTTTTTTTTTTTTTTCCCTCCAAAGAGCTTGTTGTTGTTAAACATTTACCAGCACACTACTGATGATATATAAGCCTGCTAACTACTTAGGTCACCCTGGAAAGCAGCAAAAAGAGGGAGTAGAAATAATCAGATATTATCATGAATTGAGAAGAATGGATTGACAACTCTGCAGAAATAATTCCTAAGAGGTAAACTTTAATTATAAACAAGTAAATAATAACTTTGCTTTCATTTTTGACAATTGATTTTGATCACAAAATTGTGAAAACAATATATCTGCTATTTGAGTGAATAAATAACATGATAGTGTTCCAAATATCCACCTATCGGAATTCCAGGCAAAGATGAGACTTTAGTGCTATTCAGCTCATCCTTAGTTATTTTTGTCTCCATTTTTTCCTGCTGGGAAAGCTTTCTGCAACAGAGATACTTTTGTTTTAAACATGTTGAGTTAGCCATCAAGATGGAAAAATGCAACTTTCCCTATGGTTAATGCATGGCTTGTTGCCCATTGTACTGAAATATTGTGCTTCCAAAGATATTAATGCTATCAATGCCATTAGCAGAATTTTTAAAAAATCCAATTTATAGATTGGTGCCAAAGTGGCTTACATATTGGCATCAATTACTAGATTGTCATAGTGGCTTATAGACGAAAGAAACACCAAAACCTTTGCTAACCTGGAGTTTACTACGTGATAATTTTGTCCTGTTATCTGTCGTGTGAAACTGTTTTCATTAAACTGTCAGAGAGCAGCTTGAGTTAGTCTTAGAAACATATAGGAAAAGTGGCTGCCTTAGTTTTGCATTTGCCAGTCCCTTTGCTGGCCATGGTTTTCTGCTTATCAATTCATCTGTCAGAGCTCATTCTAAACATCATTTTCTCTAAAAGTCCTTTTCTGTTTATTCAGCCTAAGTCATGCTTTAAAATATATTTTCAAAGGGCAGAAATACCATCAAACACTTATCATATTCATAATTTTGCATTCATCTTCTATAATTATTTAATTAATAGCCACCTCCCAGAATGTAGGCTCAATGAAAGGGGGAGCTTGTTAGCTTTTTACTACCAATTGTTTTTTGTCACTAGGAGTAGGACATTGTGTAGCCTATAGTGTATGCTAATATATATTTGTGGAATAAATAAATGAATGGTGATTAGAAAAAGTTACACCAAAATTTAATATCTACATGTATTTCCAAAGTAATATTACAAATAAGATTAAAAAATATAAGAAAATATAATTTAATAAACTCTTAATCAACAGACATAAATACAAAAAAGAAAGAAATATGTACAAAAAAGTTTAATATCACTATTACTCAAAACATGAAATTCAGTAAATGTAGGTAATAATTCAAAAAATGTAGATAATAATATCAAATGGTAATGAGGTTTTGATGAGCAGCTACTCAAATTCCTAAAAGAAAGGAAGAAAATCTCTGTGTAAACTTTTTGCTGTATAATTGGGCAATATCAATAAAAATTTGTAGTTTTACCCAATATTTCCATTTTGGGGGAATGGTCTTCCCTAAATATTTGCCAAGATGTATATAATAGGGTGTTCACTAAGGCATTCATAATATTGGATATAATTTAAATATTCAAAAATACTGAATTAGTGTAATGATTCATGGTTACAAAAGAAAGCTAGGTACCATTAAAAATGATGTGGCACCTATTAATTGATTGACTTAGTTATTCATTGACAATCTATTTAAATGAAATTGGGTGATGTAGAACTTTAAGTGTTTTATATGTCATATTGCAGAAGACTATAGAGAAAAGTATTTATAGTTCTTACCTGAGCTTTTGAGTCTTTAGGTAATTTCATTTGTTTTTTCTCTTTTTGGGTTTCCTTATTTTAGATTATTTTCTGTTTTGATAATGTCTTACTTGAATAAATTAGAAAGAGAAGATTAGGTCAGGCACGGTGGCTCACATCTGTAATCCCAGCACTTTGGGAGGCCTTTGGTGGATCACCTGAGGTCAGGAGTTTGAGACAAGCCTGGCTAGCATGGTAAAATCCCAGGTCCATTAAAATTACAAAAATTAGTAGGCATAATAACACTTTATAGGATTATTATGATGACTAAGTTTAAAGTGTGGTGGTGGGCACCTGTAATCCTAGCTACTAGGGAGGCTGAGGCACGAGAATCACTTGAACCTGGGAGGCTGAGGTTGCAGTGAGCCAACATCACGCCGCTACACTCCAGCCTGGGTGATAGAGTGAGACTTTTTCAAAAAAGAAAAAAAAAAGAAAAGAAAAAAAAAGAAAGAAAGAAGGAAAGAAGGAAAAAAAAAAAAAAACAAAAAAGAAAGAAAGAGAGAGAGAGAAAGAGAAAGAAAGAAGATTAAAGCAAATAATGGTAAAGTATGAAGTAGTTTCTCTAGCCTACTGATGTTGGCTTACAGATAATGTTTCAAAAGATATTTAGGATTGGATATAGAAACCGGGATTTGAGAGTGAGAATTCTATGAATAGTTCCTTAATACCTGCTTCTGTATTGAAGTTGTTATTTTCCACTGTAACCTTCTTACATATCAGAAATACTATCTGTGTATTCTTAAGAAAGAGACATAGTTAACGGTCATATTTCATGGCCTAAGTTTAAAGTAAATTACTTAAATGATTTTGAGTTGGATAATAAAAAGAACAGATTTTTTTTCCCCGGTGGTAAGTGGCAGCAGATGATTTTGCTTTCTACAGGTCACTCTTTTTCCTTTTTAAAAAACTGTTAGGGCAGGAAACATGTTAAGTTCTCATAAATGGAAAGCACCTGCTGTGGAAAACATCTCTTTGGACTTAAAAAGGAGCGCTAAAGCCTCTGCAACTTCACAGTGACGCGACAATTAAAAGAGCAAACGTGAAGTACTTAAATATCCAGGTTACAAAAGTGAAAAGTTCAAAAATTTTAAGTTTTGCAGTTGTTTTTGGTGAGGCAGTGCTGATTTGTGTCTTTATCAGTCATCTTTGTTCTTGTCAAGGTAAAGTCAGTTCCTGGGCTATATCGCTTCTCCTGACTCATCATCAAGTAAGCTTGTACATCACAATTCTTCCTTTGTAAAGTCAGCTTCCAGGAGGCTCTCATGGAGGGATAATAAAGGCCAGCCTTGACCCTTCCTTTGCTTAACAGCAAACTTCTATGGCTCCCCATTAGCCACTCCAGACAGAATTTGATTACTTTTTGAAATGTACCATACTCTGCTTTCAATATTTAAGAAATGCTTATTCGGGTTCTGTTTGTCTTCAGTATTTTAGTCACACTTGTGTGTCAAGGGTCATAAACTTCAAAAAGTTTATTTTTCTTCTCTTTAACTCACCATGTGCAGTAGCTTACACAAGTTGGCAATCAATTTGAGATATAGCATTGGTTTTGATGATCCATCAAAAGCACGGTTGCTCAATCTTGGCACCATTGACATTTTGGATTGTCAAATTTTTTGTTGTGGAAGGTAGTCTTGAATATTGTAGAATGTTGTACACACCTCCTTTCCAGTGTGACAACTAAAAAAATTCTAACCATTTCCCAATATCTCCCAAGGGGCAAAGGAGACCCTGGTTCTAAACTATTGATTTAGTAAAGTCAAACAAAGATAATTTTATCCACAATATTGGGTATGCTGTGTATTTTGTGTATTTATTCTTAGAAATGTTTTATCAAAAGTCACACAAGCAAGTTTAATTATGTTCTAATTAAATACAAATTGTGTTTTACTTTAAGACATCCAGTCATAGTCAGAAATTGACCTGTTAAACCTTCATGTAAATATCAGTTGTAAAAGGTTGTTTTATATTTATCCTAAATACATGGTAAAGAAAGACAGAAACAATATTATAGTTCTCAGTTTTAAGCAAGTGACTCCATCACAAATCTCACTGTTTGTCCTGACATGTGATACAATGCTGTGATAGAAAATCAATCACAGGCACATGTGCCAGGAGAAAGGCTGCCCAAGAAATGGGATTGAGCCAAGTCAGAGGCCTCTTATGTGCAGTGTCCTCCGAAGTGCATTTTAACTTGCCCTTAATTCAGTGAAAACTTCAAATTTCACGTAAGAATGAAATCTTGCAAAATTAAGAATGGGAAATTAAGGAGTAGTAATGGAATGAGAATGTTTCTCCTCTCCAAATCTCATGTTGAAATGTGATCCCCAATGTTGAAGGTGGGACATAGTGGGAGGAGTTTGGATCAAAGGGGCAGATTCCTGATGAAAGATTTGGTGGTGCCTTCCCCATGGTAATGAGTGGGTTCTTGCCCTCTTCACAGGCGAGCTGGTTGTTTAAAAATGTCTGAGATCTACCCCTCTCTGTTGTTCCCCCTTTTGCCATGTGATGCTCCGATCCCCTTCCCTTCTGCTATGACTAAAAGCTTCCTGAGGCCCTTGCCAGATGTCAACCAGATGCGGGTGCCATGCTTGTACAGCCTGAAGAACCATGAGCCACATTAACCTGTTTTCTTTATAAACTACCAAGCAACAGTTACTCCTTTATAGCAATGCCAAACAGACTAACAGGTGGGAAAAGACAACATTTACAATAATTGGAGGGATGCTACAAATTATATTTGTGGCGAAATTGAAAAAAATATGGATTTTAGAGTCAAATATGTTTGAGCTAAATCCTACTTTTTATGCACTTTCTAGTTGTGTAATATCAGGAAAGTTTTTTGTTATTCATCTGTTTAGTTTTATGCTTCCAATTTTTATTTTTATCAGTAAGCCTAATAACACTTTATAGGATTATTAGGATGACTAAGTTTAAAATGTCAAATGATCTAGCACAAGCCCTTGAACAAAATAGATATCTTCAGTAAATATTTGTCAGTAATTGAGTAAACACAAAATGAAAGAGACCTTCTACATAGAAATTTGTAAACACTCAATGTATATTAGTCCTTTCCTAATCTTTTATTTTATAAAATTTGACTCAGAAAAAAAAAGCATGAAGATAAATAAAAATAGGTTATAAAAAAAGTGTTCATTTCTTGGGTTTTAAGATAGTAAGAACAGCATTTCAGTTTTATTTAGTGTACTATGATGCTTCAAACATCATTCAGAAGAAAACCACCTACCTAAATATTAAATCAATTCCAAGTTGGCAAGGATAAAAATAAAGCATTCAGTTTGTTTTAGTCAATTGCCTCTAAACACTTGACAGGACTTCTTAAATTGTATGACTATAACACCCTGTAACTACCAATAGTGTTCATGTAGAAGAACTTTAATTTTTCCACTTATTATTTTACATTGCAGGATGCATTTTAAGGTGGCTTACATCTTTGACATCTGGGAAACAATTTAAATTACCTTGACTAGCTTTCTAGTTAGGGGCAAGAAAAGAGTGAGCTTTCCTTCCTTCCTTTCCCGTAATCCTGCAGAGGTAACAATTCATTTTTTGTTGTACACTAGACTACAAGAATACAAAATTCAGCTGCTCTTACCACTGTGGATAAAACATTTGTTAAGTACCTTCTAAATAACAAACACTGTGGAAGATACAAGAGTCAGATACATTAAAAAACAATAGGGAATACCTTCAGGCATTATCAGTTTAATGTAAAGGAGAAAGAATCAAACACCTACTTGAAATATAATACAGTATGATAAAGACCACAACCTAGGTAAGCAAAAGAATCTGTGAAAAAATTGAAAAATTATGTCATCTTCAAACATGCTATCTTAATCAACTAAGAAAAACTAATTTTTCTGAGGCATGAAATATATCTGTGTTAATCAATTTGTAGTACTCTTAAAGGATTTAGCTTGAAAACAATACAGAACAGTAACGGAAGTTCTCAAATTTGTTTGTGCTTTAGAATAGCCTGGAGGAGCTTCCAAACTCCTGTTATTCCGGTCACAGCTCCCAACCCATTAAATTAGAATGTCTGAGACTGATGTCTAGGAAGGACAAGATTTAAAGCTCCTCAGATAATTTTCATGGACAGCCAACCTTGAGAGCCACCGGTCTAGAGGGAACAAAGGAGCTCCATGGTACCTAGTGTCTGAAATAAACTCAATAGTATAACTGGCCACAGAATACAGCTATTCATTTTGCAGCTGAGACAAAACTGAAGTGAAATGCGGATTTGTGTTGTTGTTTTACAGAAACAAGCATATGTATCTGCCAGAAAAAGATGAAGTTTTTTTTTCTTTACACTAAATCAAATAGTACAATATTTTACTTCTAATTGCTGATTAAGTAAAATTGACTATTACCCCTGTTGTTCTGTCAGATGACTATAGTAATGGTTTAATAGTAGATCTTTCATCCAATCCTGGTCAAGGAGAACCCTGTTTACAGCTTCAGCTAATTGGAAAAGGGACACTTTTCTATAAATGGGTTTCAATGGTCTTGACCCGTTGCTATGTAGTAGATTTGCGTAACTGTCTCTACTTTCTTATAAGAAGAGCCTGTGTGAAAGTAAGGAAAGCAGAAGTAGAGAACTGGAGGAGAGAGATTCTCACTTTCATTGAGAACCTGGATCCAGCTGTAAAAGTTCTTTCCTAAAGAACTTAGCAGTAATATCTAAAAAGAGAGTTCCGTTTTCTTTGCCTAAGGCTTAGTTGAGATGAATTTTGGACTTCTAAAATTAAGAGCTCCAAATAATACAGACATAAGATTATCTTATTTAAAATGTTTAAAAGCATGATACTTGTATTGTTTCTCTCTGTAATTGATTAGGTTACAAAGTTAAACCAAATTCAATGAAGATAACTTGAGTGAGGGCATAGTGGAATGAGGGAAGAACCCAAGATAATTATGATCCAATTTGCTTTTCTATGTCACTTACTTATCCCATGGGAAATGAATAAATAGAAGACGGGAAATACTAGTTATTGTATTGGTCTTTTTTTCTGCTTTTAGAGGGGTATGGAAATGAGGATGAAAACAGTGGTAAGTACTAACAATTCAGTGTTCCATACAGGATACTTAGATACGGCAAATAAGATAACCAAATATGCTTTTGGTAGAAGAGCAAAAATACTATGTTGTATAATTAATATCTAAGGAAAAGAGAGCTAGTGCAACTCTAGGCTGTTAGTTTTATCTTTTTTAAACCAATAACAAAATGCTTTCAGAGAGTGCTTTTATCTATCTCAAGGGGCATTTTGTACATACCAAAAATAGAATAAGGCTTAATGCTCACAGTTGTCAAGAATGTCTCACATGAAGAATAAGATCTTCTCTACAATTGCATAGGTAGAGGTATGACAATCTATATTTCTAAATAAAAGTGGCTCAGTAGTTTTTAACATTGTTCCCATTTTACTACCAAATTGCAATTACATATGGCATTGGACCTTATTAAATCAAGGTAACTTGGAGAGATCTGAAAATTTAATATAAATTGAGAATTTCTGTTATAAACCAAATAAATGACTCATAATTGTACACTCAATCTTTATGATGTGATTTCAAATGCTTGAACAAAAGGATTAGCCTAAATTTATTCCTAGGTTTATTGATTTTGGACTAAAATATAATACACCTTTCATAGTATCAGCAAGTTATCTATCATGATGTATTACTCAAAGAAATGATCACAACATCAATTTAGTTGAATTAATAGCTATATTTTTTAAAAAAGAAAATATGGTTTCCTGTATTTATATGTAACAATACTTTATTTCTGATTTTGTCCCCTTCTACCATGAATCAGAATCTCAGAATTTCAACTTAATCTTCATGCTAAGTTGCTGTTTCACTTTTTCTTGTTCAGCCAGTGGTAAGGCCACAGGCTTTAGTCTCAAGCTAATCTAAGCTTCAGTTTTATCTTTGCCAATGACAGATCTTTCTAGCTAGGGAGAGTCACATAAACAGCGAGAGCCTTAATTTCTTAATTCATAACAGAGTAATAATAGGTTCTCAATAAATAACAAGTGTTTTTATTTGCCTAGATTGAAACTTACATTAAGCAAATTGTCTCAGAATAAATTAGGCACTGAAAAATCTCTAGGCTATCATATATTTTAAAATGTCATTCTATTAGGTTGGTCTCAAAGTAATTGTGGTTTTGTCATTAAAAGTAATAGTGAAACCACAATTACTTTTGCACCAACCTAATATTATAACATTTATATGTAACTTTTTTTTACTGTAACCAGTAAGCCTATCCACATTCTGTACCTCTTTCCTTCTGGTTAGCCTCTAATTTCCACTTGCAGAGAAGTCACATGCAGATCATCATCCTTTTTTCTTATTTTCAAACGTTACATGTCTGAAATTGTCATATCACATGACCTGTCCATTTTTCCCTCCTTCCAGATCTTCCCTGTGTGCCAATGCCTTTTTTCTTCTTTTACGTTCTCAAGTAAAAAGATCACAAGATATTTTTATTTTTCCTTCTTCGTATGTTATCTCCAATGTTGCCACTTTTCTTTTTCTTTAAAAATTTTACCAGCATGTCATTTCCACTGTCATTTCAGTCCACACCCTCACCCGGTCTCTTTATATCTATGATGAGCCTCAATTAATAAAACAACACTACATACCATTATTTAAATGGAGAATATATATATGTAACATGTTCTAAAAGTTGAACGTCTAATTGGAAGTAATAGTTTAAAATAGCAAAAGAGTTTAGAATCTGATTAGTTGCCTTTTATATTAATTCAAATAATGTTAAATTGATTTGGCCTGATCAGATGAAGAAAGGAACAATCTATTCTTTATCCTTTACTCAGTTCTTTATTAACTTATTTTCTTTCAGCAGTCTATGCACTCAATACTAGTTACCCATCCTTCCTAAAGCTTTTGTCTGCATTGTCTCATGGCACACTCTTCCTTTGTGCTAGAACGATGATTTTCATCAACTTATTCTGTCTTCTCTGTGCTCCTCAAATGTGGACATTTACCAAGTTTCCATCCTGGGCCTTTTTTTTTTTTTTTTGAAATGGAGTCTCGCTCTGTCACCAAGCTGGAGTGCAGTGGCGTGATCTTAGCTCACTGCAACTCTGCCTCCTGAGTTCAAGTGATTGTCCTGCCTCAGCCTCCCAAGTAGCTGGAACTACAGGTGCGTGCCACCACTCCTAGTTAATTTTTGTATTTTTAGTAGAGACAGGGTTTCATCATGTTGGCCAGGATGGTCTCGATCTCCTGACCTCATGATCCACCCACCTCGGTCTTCCAAAGTGCTGAGATTACAGGTGTGAGCCACTGCCCAGCCCCATCCTGGGCTTTCTAATCCGGATACCTCTCTCTCTTTCTCCAGACTATCTTCTAAGAAATCTCTACTGCCTCATTATTTCAGCTATTGCTTCCAAGTATATAAATCCTCAGGTGTGGCAAGCCTGTATCATCCGTTCTAATCCCATTTCTCTGCTGCACAGTATTATTGAGTAGTCACAGAATTTACCTTCAGTTTTTTCTTTTAACAAATATTCAGAAATTCTACATGCAGAAGCAAAATTTAAAGGTGCTTTATAATGGTTTCCATAAGAATTAATAGTGCACAGGCTCACCATTTAGTCATTTTAATACAGTACTTGGCATTTATATAGACAGGCAATTTTTTTAAAAAAAGTATTTCTACTTGCTGCATTTTTGTTTATTGTCACAACATTTAGTGGGTAGAGAAAATATTTTGATTTCCATTTAATGAATGAAGAGGCTATTAAAATATTTAGGAAACTTGCCCAGTGTTTTGAATTGAATGATAAAGAGTTTTCCTCGATTTCATCCTGCCTTTCTTATCCTGAAATAGACTCTTTAAGTAATAATCATTGTATTTTTTTTTAGTCATGTTAACACTGCTGTATTTTTGAGTTACCAAGTTAAAAGTGCTGAGTCATCAGAAAAAATGTAAATATGATCATGACTGGTATAAGAATCATATTTCGGTTTTTTTGTTTGTTTGCTTTCTTTTGAGATGGAGTCTCGCTCTGTCCTCCAGGCTAGAGTGCAATAGCAGGACCTCAGCTCACTGCAACCTCTACCTCCCAGGTTCAAGCAATTTTCCCATCTCAGCCGTCTGAATCGCTGGAATTACAGGTCCGGCCACCACTCCTACCTAATTTTTGTATTTTTAGTAGAGATGGGTTTCACCATGTTGGCCAGGCTGGTCTTGAACTCCTGACGTCAAGTGATCCACCCACCTCAGCCTCCCAAAGTGTTGGGATTACGGGCGCCTGGTCACATTTTGCTTTTAACAATTGATTTTCTCTTTAATGTTTGATTCCTTAATAAATAAGTTTAATAGCTATAATCATTTTTGTTTCCTTCACCTCTTCACCATAAATTTATATATATCTTAAAGGTAGGGACAATATTTTTGAAAATATATTCTGATTCAGTCTAAACTACTTTTTACTTAACTCAGTGTTATGGAGTGAATGTTTCTGTCCTGCTACCCCCTCCACCCCACCCAAATTCATGTATTGAAACCTACTCCTCAAAGAGACTATATTTGCTGATAGGGCCTGGGAGGAGGGGCTTAAGCTTAAATGAGGTCATAGAGTGAGACCCTAATCTGATAGGCTGGTGCCCTTTCAAGAAGATGAGACACCAGAATTCTGTCTGCCGTTTGAGGACACAACAGGAAGGTGGCTGTTTGCAATCCAGGAAGGGAGCCCCCATGAAGAATCATATGTACCAGATTTTATTTTGGACTTCCAACCTCTAGAACTTTGAGAAAATTAATTTCTGTTGTTTCAGTCCCCGACTCCATGATACTTTGCTATGGCAGCTTGAGCTGACTGAGAGGCTCAATAAAATGTTTCCTGTTCTAATTTAGGGAATTTATGTTGTCAATATGGGAGACAGAGGGAAACACTGTAAAGTCAACAAAGGATTCTGTAGTATGCTTATAAAGTGTATTCCAAAGTTAAATTTGACAACTTTAATTTTACTTTAATAAATTAAAGTTATCAGTGTGATTTCAGCTATTCTGAAGTAATATTTTCAAAAAAGATTTACTTTGCCCACTGGATCAATGGAATTTATCATAAATATGAAGATTACTTAGACAAGCATAAATTTTAAATAGAGCATATTGGGAAATTTTAATTGAAAATGTGTTGTATATAGTTTGAACATGGTAAGAAAGAAAATAATTTTTTATTTTTATAGTTTTTTTTTTTAACATATTGAGTTCTAATGAGGATTCTAAGAATAAAACTGCAGATAACACATCATTAGCTATATACACTGAAAAAGTAAAATTAATAAATAAGAAAACAAATCATAAATAAGTAATTTGTATGTGGTAGGGTTCCAAGATCGATAACAGATAACAAAAAACATAGCAAAAGGAGTGAGGTGGAAGGAACACAGAGAAAATGTCTTTTTTTCTTCAATCTAATCCTAGTGAGAACAGACTGTAACATTATTACCTTAATCATTAGTTAAATTACAGAATCTACAGTATCTCTCCTCCAGACCTTTAGTATATTCATCCTCACATCAACTTTCCTAAATGATCTATAAAAATATGTTTATTATGATTAATTATGTATTTAAGAGGATTAATAATACAGTCATGTGTTGCTTAACAATAGGGATAAGTTACCAGAAATGTCTCATTAGGCAATTTTGTCGTGATGTGAACACCATGGAGTGTATTCACACAAATTGGGTACAGTAGCGTACTACATACCTAGGCTATCTTATATAGCCTAGTCCTTCTAGTGTATAGGCCTATACAGCATGTTACTGTACTGAGGGCTTGAGGCAATTGAAACACAATGGTATTTGTGTATCTAACTTTGTCTAATCATAGAAAAGCTACATTAATAATATGATATTGTTGATTAAAAAATGATTACCACAGATGGATCTTGCAGGACTGGAAGTTGCTCTGGATGAGTGAGTGACTAGTGAGTGAATGTAAAGGATATTACTGTACACTACTATAGACTTCATAAATATTGTACACTTAGGCTACCAAATGTGTAAAACAAATATATTCTTCAATAGTAAATTAGCTCATTGTAACTTCCTTTATAGGCTTTCTAATTTTTTAAACTTTTTTGCTGTCTTGTAATAATTTACTTAGCTTAAAGCACAAACACATTCACAGCAGTAGAAAAATATTTTCACTCTTTATAGCCTTATTCTATAAATTGCTTTGTAATTTTTTTTTTCTTTTTACTTTTTTGTTAAAAAACTAATACATAAACACATATATTAGCCTAGGCCTACATAGGGTCAGGAATTTATATATATATATTACTGTCTTCTGTCTCCACATCTTGTCCCACTGGGAAGTCTTCAGGGGCAGTAACACACATGGAACTGTCATCTCTTGTGATAACAATGCCTTATTCTGGAATATTTCCTGGAGGACCTACCTGAGGTTGTTTTGTGGTTAACTGTTTTTTTCATAAGTGGAGAGAACACTCTAAAATAATTTTCAAAGGTATAGTATAGCAAATACATAAAACAGTAACATTTTTGCTTATAATTATCAAGTATTATGCACTGTACATAATTGTATGTTCTATACTTTTATAGGACTGGCAATAAAGTAAGTTTGTTTCCATCAAAATAGCCACAAACATGTGAATGAATTGCATTATGATGTTACAATGGATATGGCATCACAAGATGACAGGAATTTTTCATCTCCATTATAATCTTATAGGACTATCACAGTATATGTGGTTCATCATTGACCAAAGCATCATTATATGGTTCATGACTGTATTTTATTTTCCAAGTAATATTAATTTAAGAATAAAATGAATATTTGTATATGCACAAAGAAAGCTGAGATTTGATAACATAATATTTAGTATTTTGGTAACATTTTCCTGAGCCCTCAGTTTGTGTGTTTTTGTGTATAGCAGTCTTTCCCCAAACAAATATTGCACAAAGAACAGCTCAATCTAGCTAGCTAATGAGCCCCTCTGGTCTTATTTGAGAAATTTTTCAAACTCTCAGTCTTTTACTATTTAGGAATTAAGGGAAAGATTGAATCTGAAAACTACCAACACAAGATGATGTGTATTTGTAGCTTCAAACATTTTATATGCAAATTAGAAAATAGACAAACTGTAAGACTAGAACAAAAATGTCATATCAAAAATCTCTGTGTTGACTTTTAGAAATCTCAATTGCCTTTAATATCATATACACCCATCAAAACTTTTAGGAAACCTATCCTACTGGAAATTCATTTACCTAAAACTTTATTTTTTTAATTTGTTTTTATGTTTTTGGAAAATCTTTAATAGTTTACTAGCTAGTAATAAAAAAGTTTACATAAAATGAAATATAACTTAAAATGTTGGTTTAGAGAATTGAAAATAAGTGTTTTTATTAACCTAACTTTTTACATAAGGAAATTTTTCCTAACAATTTTTCCCTTGGTATAGTAGATTGAATGGCAGTCCCCCAAAAGATATGTCCATATCCCATAACTTGCAGATATGACCTTAATTGGAAGAGTTATTTGCAGATGTAATTAAGAATCTTAAAATGATATCAGTCTGGATTATACAGGTATGCCCTAAATCTAATGATAAATATTTTTATGGGATTCAAAAGACAGAGACACATATAAAGAGAAGGCCATTTAAAAATGAAAGCAGAGATTAGAATGATGCAGCTACAACCAAGGAAAGCTAAGAGCCACCAGAAGTTGGAAGAGGCAAAAGGTTCTCCCTTAGATACTTTTAGATCCTTTAGAGCATCGTGCCTGAACTTGGATTGTAGACTTCTGGTTTCCAGGTCTATGAGAGAATATATTGTTGTGGTTTTAAGACATCAAGTTTGCAGTAACTTCTTACACCTGTCCTAGGAAATGAATATACTTGGTAAGTTCTCAAATTTAATAGTTTGTTCTATACATTGCAAATCCCACTGACTCTGTAATTCAAGTTCATTGTTTTGTGCAAAATCCTGTTCAAAAGACAGGAAAAAAAAGTTAAAATAAGCAATTATTTCATAAGCTTTACATGTAAAAAGAACTTAAAAATTATAGAACTCAATCTCTTTATATTGTAGAGGAAATCAAGTTGAGAGAAGCACAAGGACTTACTATAGCACACAAAACCTGCACTAAACACCAGCCTTCCTTTATACAACCATTTGCAATGCAAACAAATGTCCATATTAATCACAGCTTATGCTCCAGGTTACTGTTTTTCCCTCAGTGTTAATCTGCTAGGGATGCTATTAAAATAGCACAGACTAGATGATTTAAACAATAGACATTTTCTCACAGTTTTGGAGGCTGAAGGTGCAAGATTGAGGTGCCAGCAGATTTGATTTCTGCTGAGGCCTTTCTTCCTGGCTTGTAAACAGCCACCTTCTCACAGTGCACTTATATACCTTTCTCTTTGCTTGGGCAGAAAGAGAGCGAGCTCTGGTCTCTCTTTATTCTTTTGTAAGAATGCAAGTTGGGTTGGATGAGGGCTCCAACCTTATGACCTCATTTCACCTTAAGTTACCTCTTATAGGCCATGTCTCTGAAGGTTATCACATTGAGGGCTAGGGCTTTAACATACACATGTGGGGGTGACACAATTTCATCTATGACAACTCTTAAAGAAGAGCTAGTTATTAGTGCATCTTTAATTATAAAAATGAGATAACTGAAGCAACTAATTGGATATTAATTTTGTCTCCTTTATCACAACTTGGACCTGATTTGAAATTCAAGTCATCCCCAAAGAGGCCTCAATTTTCTTTTTTTGTTGTTGTTTTTTTTTTTTTACTTTTAATAGAAATCACATTTGTGGTAGCCATCAAAAGTAAAGTCCCATAATTTCTGGTTGTGACTACAATTTTCAGTCAAAATAATATATTGTATTCTATATAAATGTATTTCTAGACTTTCAAATAGTAATTCCATGGTAACTGTGACAAGAAAATGATAAACTAAAGGGGACTGTCTCAGACTGTTTGGGCTACTATGACAAACTACCATAGAATGGGTGGTGTATAAAAATTAGTAATTTATTTCTCACATTTCTGGAGCCTGGAAAGTCCTAAATCAAAGCTCTGGCAGAATTGGTGTCCATGAAATCCCCCATCCTGGTTCATAGACAGTTGTCTTCTCCCTACAACCTCACATGAAGTAAGGGGCAGAGTCCCTCTGGGGCCTCTTTCATAAGGGCACTAATTTCATTCAGAAAAGCTTCACTTTCATAATCTAATCACACCTCAAAGGCCCCGTTTCCTAAAACTTTCATTCTGGGGATTAGACTTCAACACCTGAATCTGTGGGGAGGGGAGGCATGAACATTAAGTCTATAGCAGAGACTGAGAAAATAATCTGATAAACAGTTTTTATTCATTTAAGAGCCAGTTCCTCTTGATGTTTTTTTCCTGCTGTTCTCACCCTAATTCTTTATTTCGTGACCATGAATCATGTTCAGTCTTCTGAAAACTCTGCCGGATTGAGGATTTCTATATAAGTAAGGAAGGTCAGTGATGGATATTTTCACACTTTAGCCAAAAAGAAAAGAAAAGAATCTCCAAAGTTCATAATAAACAGAGCAATCTTTGGGGATCAAAACAGTACCTTAGATTCAATGCTAGGTGTCTTTCCCCATCTTAGCTTCACAACTTCCCAGTCCTATCAGCTACTTACTCTGAGCAGGGAGTCGAGCTGATCCTGCTGTCAGAAAGAGTCTGGGAAAAAAAAGACACAGCTGCTGCAGGCATATATTGTACCTGCCAATTTCACAAAATGAAAATGAGGGTGATATATAGTGTCCACATGGCATTCAGTTATTTTTTTTGTTTGTTTGCCTCTCTTAACTCCTTTTTCTATTTTCCTGTCTGAATACCTTATATTCCCTTTTCTCCCTCAATATATTTTCTCTGAGCTCTTGTCCTTGCTTGTCACTCAGGTAGGCATACCAGAATCAGAATTGGAGCATCCCAAACCAACACCTTTGATATGTCAAAAGACCAGGAAGCATTGATAATGACCATGGGACAGTGTCCTCCTTCCTTTCGCAAGACATGCAAACAAATGGCAGTCCCTAAGATTAGCTTCTTCAACTTGTTGTAATGTAAAGCAGAAAATGATCAGGCCACCTTAAGAAGGAGGGAAGCAAGAGGAATTATACCTCTTCTGAACTCATTAATTGAAATTAGTTATTTAATCACATTACCCTCTGGAATTTAGACTTGGTACTTTCAATTTCATTTGGAGGCAATAAATACTTAACTAAAGTTTGACAATCCAGATCTGATTTGAGTCCTCACCTTACTTAAATATGTAAGCCTATCTTTTAAATGTGCTATTATTGTGTTTATGAGATCTCTAATAAGATTCACTAGAATCTTAAATATGCCTGTCTCAAATAAGGTATTTAGCCTAAAGTATAGGAGTTATAATTTTGTTAAATGAAGGCAAATTAAGAGGCATTTGTATTCTCCCTGATAACACAGCTTAATAAGAGCTGTAAAAATATTATTGAGTTTTCTTTCTAACACAAGATATTCATTCCAAAAATCAAAATTACACATATATAGATGAAAAAAAGCCTTATGTTTCTAAAGCCACACCCAATGAAGGCACCTCAAATACACATAAGGATACAACCCTAAAGTTCATCTACGGGAATAATTGAATTATGGTTCATTCATACTAGGAAATACCACACAGGTCTTTAAAAATAATTGGTTAGGACCAGGCACAGTGGCTCACATCTGTAATCCCAGCACTTTGGGAGGCTGAGGTGGGGGGGATCACATGAGGTCAGGAGTTCGAGACCAGCCTGATCAACATGGTGAAACCCCATCTCGGCTAAAAATACAAAAAATTAGTCAGGCCTGGTGGTGGGTGCCTTAATCCCAGCTATTCTGGAGGCTGAGGCAGGAGAATTGCTTGAACCCAGGAAGTGGAGGTTGCAGCGAACCGAGATCATGCTATTGCACTACAGCCTGGTCGACAAGAGTGAAACTCCATCTCAAATAATAATAATAATGATTGGTTAGATTAGAAATTTTTAATATCAAATTGCAGTACTCTTTTGGAATATGAAGGTGATGAAGAATAGACAAAGGATACGTTCTTCTTTGTCAAATTAATATGGTATCTAGTAGATAATTTAGTAAATTTCAGGTTGTAAATGAGAATGATGAAACGTTAAGATGTTCTCTTGAGTTATGTATCTATTACTAAAATAACATACAACATTTCATATATTACAATCCTACAGGGAAAAAATTTCCACTTACGGATGACTCATTCCATATTCAATGACGAAGACAGACTTTGGGGAAAAAGAGAAAATCACTTGGAACCACTCAAAAAAGTCCATTGCTTTTACAAGTTGAATTACAATAAACAAGCAAGCTTTCCAGAGAAAACTAGACTGAATCCTTTCTTTTGTTCTTTTGTCAAGACACAAGATTCTCAAAGCTTATGTGTGTGCTTGTGTGTGATTTAATGATATAAATTTTTTAACATAAACTTACTAAGTAATCAAACTTAAATTTGCTACACTCTTAATAGTCATTGAGAGGTAATCGACATATCTATTGTTTTGAAAGGATCTCATCTGTTATCTAAACTAAAAAAAAAGACATATTTGATAATAATTTTTGTGTTCAAAACCAGTGTTTACTTAAGTAATTTAGCACATAAGTTGCTGTTATAGAGACTGCAGTGTTGTATACACTAGGCCCTCTGTTGCCGCTCTCCTCAAGAAGTTAAATTAATAGAGAAAATATGAAACTAAGATACTTCCAAATTATGATTGTATGTGATACAAATTGTATGTGAGGACAAGAGAAGGCATAAACATGTTTAGACAATCAGCATTAGTCAATGTGCTGAGTGGGAAAAATAGGCACTTGTTAGTCAAATAGTCTCTCCCTACACACACATCCCTAATATACATAAAAGCATATTTGGTGTTAACATATAGTATATTTATTATGTGTACAATTTTTTCTTAGAGATATCTGCTCACTGCCACAATTTCCATAGCATATGAACAAAAATTATTTTGTTCTCCTGATGACCATACCTATTCTGCTATTTTGAAGCATCTTATAACAGTTTTTCTTATATTTTTGCTCAAGCCAAGGACAAATACCTTTACTATTGCAGGATGCCAGCTTAGTTTGTCATATGTTATGGATTCCCAGCTAACCACAACTCGGCTGCTTCACCAGAAATTGTGCTTTAAATATCTAATTATACTTTCTCTCTCTTTTTTTTATAGATCCTAATTTTTTAAGTAATTTCAACTTTCATTTTAGATTCAGAGGGTACACGTGCAAGTGTGTTACTTGGGTATATTGCGTGATGCTGGGATTTGGGGTATCAATGATTCAATCACCTAGGTAGTGAGCATAGTACCTACCAGGTAGTTTTTCAGTACCCTTCCTCAAGTGTCCCCAGTGTCTATTGTTCCCTTCTTTATGTCCATATATACCCGGTATTTCCATGTGTACTTGGTGTTTAGCTCCAATTTTAAGTGAGAACATGCAGCGTTTACTTTTCTGTTCTCAATTTAATTCATATACAATAATAGCCTTCATCTGCATTCATGTTGCTCCACAGTATATGATTACATTCTTTTTTATGGATACATAGTATTCCATGGTGTATGCGTACCACATTTTCTTTATTTAATTCACCATTGATGAATTGCCACCAACAAATGTATGAAAAAATGGTCATCATCACTAATCATCAGAGAAACGCAAATCAAAACCACAGTGAGATACCATCTTATACCAGTCAAAATGGCTAATATTGAAAAGTCAAAACATAACAGATTCTGGTGAGGCTGCAGAGGAAAGGGAGTGTGTATACACTGTTGATGGGAATGTAAATTAATTCAACCACTGTGAAAAGCAGTTTGGAGATTTCTCAAAAAACTTAGAACTACCATTGGACCCAGCAATACCATTACTGGGTATATACCCAGAGGAAAATTAATCGTTCTACTTTTCTATCATTCATACTCCATTCCAGTTTACCATGTAACAGCTGTCAGCATATCCCATTGTGATCTATGCTTCTCTCAGAGCTGTGAACACTCTTTAGAGTTGATGTTCTGGCTAAATTCCAGACCTTCATTAAAAGTAAACCTGTCTTGCCACTTAAAGCTAATTTTTACTTTATTTGATGCTGTTAAAGACTGCTCCAAGAGTTTACAACATTATAACTCTACTCAAAGTGTCTTTGATTCAAATGAGCTAGAAAATCAAATAAATGGTACAAGCAAGCAATGGAGAAAATGTACTTTATCTTTAAACATCTGGCATCTGGAGTTAGGTTTATTTACTAGCTGTGTGGCCCTGGATTAGTTAAAATTTTTGTGACTGAGTAGCTTTATTTGTATCAGTGGTTCTCAACCAGGGGTAATTTTGCCATCCGGGTTACATTTAGTCTTGTCTGGAGTCATTTTTATTTACGACTACTGGTATCTTAATAGGGACCGGTCAACTCTGCTTTTTGAAGATTGTACAATGAAAAGGATGGTCCTGCAAAACGTAGAATTATGCAGCCCGCAATGTCAACAGGACCAGTGTTGAGAAATCCTGATTTATATAACAAAGGTCGCTAGAATAACTTCTTTGTGGAGGGCTTTATAAGGTTAAAGGCAAGCCTTTCATCTCTCCACAAAGCCCTGTACATTCTGCCTGCACTACCCACCCCACCCTCACCTCAGTGCATAGCTTCTCTTCTATTATCTCCTTCTGCTTTTCTCCTCACTCATTTTGCTCTATTCTCATTAGGCCTGGTATTCCAGGCCTACTCTTGTCTTAGGATGCTCACACAAGCTGCTCCCTCCCCTAGAAGCAATATTGCCCTGAGATATCTGCAAGACTAACCCCTTTTCTTCAAGTCAGTGTTTAAATGTGGTCTTTCCCATGAGGCCTATTTAAAATTGTAAACTACCCTATTTAAAATTGCATCCACTCATTCCCACAGACATATATACATATATATTCCTGACACTCTTCTCTATGCTTTTTTTCCATATCATTGAACTCAATATAGCATAATACATATTTACCTGTTATTTTCATTAGCTATTGATTATGACCTTGATAGAATGTCAGATTCAAAGAGCAGAGGCTTAAGTCTTTTTTTTTTTTTTAATCAATGTGTCCCAAATGTACGGGAAGTGCACAACTGAATTTTAATAAGTATTTGTTGAATGTACCTGCCTCACTTTATTATTAAACAAAAAATGTTTAATAAATATTTGTAGAATGATTTTCATATTGAGGACTTTGCATAGCACTGTCATTTAGTAAACAATAGAAAAGGATGGATACTATGATTACCTAAGTTGTTATTATGCAAGATAGCAGTCAATGTTCAACTGCCAACATTAGTGTTGACATAAAAGGAAATAAATCTCTAGGCACCACCAAAATGGAAAAAAGACTTAAAAATTATATGTAGTACCTTTTAATGTACATAAAGCTAAATGTGAAAATTTGTTCAATATAGTTTTGTGCCTCTTAGATGAAATAGGGTATCTCTATATTTATGTTAGAAACACCTTCAGGATTGACACTTGCCCCTCTCTTTTTTAATATCCCTTCAATACAACATGCTATATTCGGTGTGTACCTTATCTAGAGTTTCGTTTTTACAAATCAATACAGTTTACCTAATTTTTCTGCCGTTGTACTTGGGTGCCAAGAATCATTTATTCTCCTAAGAGCTGTAGTGGTAGAGAAAATATCTTTACTTTGCTATGAAAAACCCATAATTCCACGTGCGAATAACTGGGAATTGACATAGAAAATTACACATTTTCCATTTTATATATTTTAAATTTTCTCAAGAACTTGGGCAACTGACCTCCCTTGATTTATTATAATAAATGATTACAACCTTCTCCAACATTTAAATTTCCTCCCCTGATTCTCAGTAATTAGAAACCTGTAGAAATTGGAGCATGTCTTAGAAATTTTTACAGCACCGATGCGCTAATGATTTTACTATGACCTTATTCACTTGTGAGTTGTAGAACACTGCCAGAGAAAGCCAAGTGAAATGAGGCACCTTGCTTTGCTAACATTTTATTGTCCTAACAAGTATTTTCAATCCAGGTTTACCACAAAGTGCTTGCATGAGCAAATTTCACCTCATCATGTAGTAGGAAGTAAATATTCTAATGATTCTACAAAGGGCAAATGAGTCACATAATAAAGAGACTTTCTTATGAACATTTCTTTTTTTACTAAAACCCATAATACAATCGAAATGATCTCAGGTTGCTTGCCTAATCTTCTAGTCTAATTCTATTCCCATGGTGTCTAAACAAAATGGATAATTTTACTTCTGATTTTCTCCCTACTAATTGGTTGCATCCCCTTTGCCCTTTTCAGTGCTTAAAATGTAGTTATTGGGAAAATAGAAGCAAATCCTATTTGTACACACATGCAATGAACATTTTTTTTTTTTTTTATTACAAGCTCTTGTGCTCTGCAAGCTAATATTACCAATACCTTAAACCTATTGCCTTGAAATGTCAGGGAATTAAGAAATGTCTGCCATGCCTGTCTGACATGCTGAAGCTATGAAGCCTTCCAAGTTTCTACTTGTCTATATTAGCAGTTCCTTCCATGATTCAGATATACTTTGAATGGTTATAAGTAGCCCTGATTGTGCTGCCTTCTATACCCAATTAGTGGGTGACTATTGCTTCTCACCCACCTGTGCTACTGAGAGTAAATTAAGTACTTAACCTAGGAAGATTTTGTTCTATTAAGACAAAACAGTGACATGTTGATTCAATATAAACTGTCAGATAATATTTATTACAATGATCATTTGGAGGGTATACATAGTCACCCTCCAAGAATTAACATCTAAAGAATTAAAACTCTTTCGATGTTTCTGTTTACGTCTAATATGTTATGGCACTTCTTCCAGGTAGATTTAGGTAGGAAAAGTTGTCACTTTTCTAGGCTGTTTTAAATGTATATAATTAATTATTTGGCAAAGTAGTTTTCTTTAATTTCCTACAAAGGTGAAAACTGAGCAGTTATTTTTCCAAAAGATTTTTGCTGTATTGTAGACAAATTTGTAAAGGCTGATCACATCAAATACACTTTAGAAATTGTGTCAAACCTCAACTTTTTGTGTGAGAGCAATCGTTTCAGAGATTGTCGAGAAGTATTAGAAATAAAATAGGTCTTCTAATGAAATACAGATACCAGAAATGCGAGATAATAACATGTTTAAACTATAGCTTTTTTTTTTTCAAATTCTCTGTCCATTAATTTAAAAGGACTTAGAGTTTATTTTAAGAGAATTATTTTCTTCACAAAAAATATCTAAAACATTTTTTGCTTTACTTCCCTCTCCCACTTACACATCATTTTAATCACTAAGTGTTGAACATACTCCCTTTATCATACAGGTAAGCCTACAATTCTTTTCCAAAGTAGTTCTACAGTTAGCCACAATTTAAATTTCTGGAAGTCTAATACCCTATCCCTGAATTTGGGAAAGTTTAGTAGTGATATATGGCATTCGCACTTTAAAATTCTTAATGATAAATTTAACACCAAATATAGCAAATTTTATGTTTTTTCTCATCTTTTTTATATTTGTATTTCTCCTTTGAATTTTCTTTCCCATATTTTCATTGTTTAGACTTAATAGCAACATAACCTCTATATTCTTCATAGTTATTTTTATTAACTGTTAATTATGACACCAAAGAAGTGAATATAAAACAAAATGCCTTAACAAAAAGTAGGATGTGGTGTATCACCATCAGTGGTCCTGTGAACTGTTGTTTTCAATGCAATCACGTGACTCATCTAACACTGGCAATAAGCAATAGTTAATTAAAGAAAAATAGGCTTATACAATCCCAAATGGAAAGCTTTATTATTTGGTTTTATTTTTTCCTGAAGATTTTTATTGATCCTTAAATCAAAGGAATTTTCTTGTTGATATGTCAGTGTAGCTCTCAAGTTTTTTGTGTGCATTCCAAGTTGAAATAAAATGAAAAAATGACCTCAATTCATGAAGTTAAACACATTATTATGATTGTGCTTTATTTATTCCCTGGGATACAGCTCCAAGAGCAATAACTTTCTTGTAAGATTTATTTTCTGATCTTTAACCTTGATATGTGTATTTATAAGATTACCACTGGCATCCATGCTTTGTTAAAGAAATTTGAGTGTTTAAAAAAGAGTGAGGTTTGTAGAAATTATCAACTTGTATACACAGCAGAGAGTCCAAAGGGCAATTTGTGGCTCATCACAGAGTGGAAAATGTAATCCTAAACTGGATAGAAGCATGGTTTCATAGACTGCCTTCACCCTACTCTTGAATCAAGTGAATATCTCAAGAACACGTATGCTGTGTTCTTTATGAGAATAAAGTTTGAAGCAAGTTAGTCCTATGTTTAAGTTTTTCTTTTACCATGTACTTATGCGGCTTTTTTGCAAGTTATTTAATGTCTCTGAGGGGCAATATCTTCTTTTGTAAAATAAGGATATTGATATCATTTCATGTGATCATTGAGAGAGTTGAAGAGGCAGAACTTACAGTGTAGTTGTTAAGAATCCTGGTTATGCCAGAGTCATAGGGTCTAACTTTGAACTCTACTGATTCTGAACCTATCAGTAATGAAGTATATTTTGGGGGCAAGTTACTTAACCTCTTTGAGCTCATATATATGATATGGATACTAATATTTCCTCCTACATTTCATTTTCACAACATTAATAAGGATTAAACAACATGGTTATGCTAGTTTTCTATTGTTTCTTATTATCTCTGCATATTTCGTGGGTTAAAGCAATACCCATTCATTATCTCACAAATTCTGTAGGTCGGGGGTCTGAATATGCCTAACTGGGTCCTCTGTTTAGGGTCTCACAGAATTGTAAGTATTGGCCAGGTTATATATCTTCCTGGAGCTCCAGTGCTCTTTCAAGGTCATCTAGTTATTGGCAAAATTCATTTCCTCCTGGTTGTCGGACTGCCATCCCTGTTTTCTTTCCGGCTCTCAGCAGGGAGATGCTCTCACCCGCCCTTTCACAGTATAGCAGTTTAATTCTTCAAGGCCAACAATTTCCTCTTTTCAAAAATGATCTAGTCATTCTTTTATGAGATTTTACCCTACCTGATTAAGTTAGGCTAACCTAGAAAATTCTCCCTTTTGATCAACTCCTAAACAATGAATTTGGATTCTTTATTACATCTGCTAAATTCCCTTACCTTTGTCTTGTAGTGCAACCTAATTATTGTGGTGGCATAGCATCATATTTATGTACTCCACCCACAGGCAAATGGAGAGAATTATCTGAGGTATGGGGGCCAGTGATGGATATCAGGTAGGATTTTACCTACCATTTTGATGAAGAAAAGTGCTCAGTACTAAATTTGGAAAGTAGTATAAATATTCAATGTACGTTAGCTATTATCATGCACAGGACTTTGCCTAGTTGATGATAAGAACTCTCTAAAGAGTAACTACTAAAATTACGATTATTTCGACTATTCAGTGAATTGATACAATGTATTTTCCTTGCCAACATGTTTGACCTCAACAACATTTGCACTGTTATCACTCATCAAGCTTCAATAATTTCTTTGATTAACAGGGAATCTGCATTTGTTGTGTAAGTAAGACTTACAGTAGCAAGTGTTGTGATATTCCTGTAGCTACAAAAAACTCCCACAAACTTTAATTTCAAAAGAAAAATCATATAGTGGCAACTTTCACTAAGTTTTCTAGAGAAAATTAATATTTTGGATTTCACTTGGCCAAGAACAATTATTTTATAGAATGAGGTTCATGAACATCAGGACAAGTAATTATTGTTTTATGTGATATTTGACATATTATGTACCAGTTCAACTGACTACTCTATTCAGTGTCTCTTTTCCCTTTGTACTTGGTTAAATTAAAAATTCAATAGGCTTGGTGTGGTGGCTCCTAGCACTTTGGGAGGCCAAAGTGGGAGGAACACTTGAGTCCAGGAGTTCAAGGCTGCAGTGAGCCACAGTCATGCCACTGTACTCCATCCTGAGTGACAGATGAAGATTCTGTCATGCATATATATATATAAAATGAAATCTTATGTTGACTTTTTTTGTTCAAAAACAAGTTCAAGAGATTCTTCAGCCTCAGCCTCCCCAGTAGCTGAGATTACAGGCAGGCGCAACCTTGTCTGGCTAATTTTTTTTTTTTTTTTTTTTTTTTTTGTATTTTTAGTAGAGACGGAGTTTCACCATGTTGATCAGCCTGGTCTTGAACTCCTGAACTCAAGTGATCCACCCACCTTGGTTTCTGAAAGTGCTGGGATTACAGGCTTGAGCCACCACACCCACCCAATATTTTATTTTTAAAATAAAAATTATTGTACATGGTTAAAAGGTAATTTATAAGACTACTTTGCCTTAATTGTATTCAAAATCATTTGAAACCCCACACTATTTAGTGTATATCAGGATGGGATAAACACCATTATTTTTCAATTTCTCACAAATGGTGGCATTCTTTTTCTAAAATTCTGTGACCATAGTAAATTTCTAGTTATGTAAAAAGGAGAGAATATTCAGTATTTATTTTATTAGCACTATTTTGGGATATTTTTCTGATTATAATTTTCTCTTTGGACCAAATTAGAGATCTTTTGATTCCCAGAGAAATTTACAACTTCATTGAGTCTAAATAGCTGCCCCACTGACAATCATTTTCCAAAAACTGTGGTTGTAATATGAACTGAAATTCATTACTATCTGGATCTGTTAAAATGAAAAGCAGAGTTAGGATTCCACAATGGGGAGAATTGCATCAGCTGAATGCTGTCTTTTTCATAAAAACATAAGACTATAACGGAAATCTATTCCCACTTAAAATTGTACCCCAGATGTTAAGCTTTGTAAATCATCTTATTTCCCCTAGAAAACATTTCCATTCATTCTCAAGTGATAACTAGAGGTGACTTTTCCATGTGTTTTTGAACTAGTAAGTGTAGGTAATTATTTCTTGAAGGTTGACAAAATGAAGTCAAATCAGATGGTAGAAGGATCTTTAGGTAACAAAGCCTTTAATGTGTACCATTAATTATGGCAGAGTAGTTTAATCAATTTTCATCACAGAAGCTATCAATGATCAATCTTCAATTAGAATATTGATAACATTTGAGTTTTTAAAAGTTCATATATGCACAATTTGGTGCCAAAATGCAAATTCATGTATACATAAAACTTTGTGCTGACCACTTTTTTTCTAATTTGGCATATTTAAAGAAATAAATGTCATGGCAGTGTACAGTTCTGCTCATTTAGTAATAATAAGATATTTTCATTGAAGATTTTATTTCTATTAAAGAATTCATTGGATGAGAACAATTGGTTCTTATCGTCTCAAGTAATGTATAGAATTAGTGGGAATAAGCAACCAAAGTTTTACCAAAGCCATAATTATGTTCAAATCTTAACTATTTATATTGCATATTGGAAAGCCTCCATCTGTTAATGATGGCGATTTTCATTCCAGTTTAAAGATCTAATATTTGGAATATGTAACCTTCATTTTAATTTAACTGCACAGAGATAAACAGGGTCAAAAGAATTTCATACCCTTTCAAATAAATTTATACATACGTTGAATATAAACTAATACATGTTGCCATTTAGGCATTCAAAATTTACTTCTAAAGTCTTCTGAAACTCAACTTTACTGTCATGTGCCAAATTACCTTATAGTTTATTTAGAAAGAAATTCTTTCCTTAGCCTTTGGGAATATAACATAGACACAGTACAGAATTTTTGTCAATCCAAGGCTTTTTGTCTCAGATCAACTGTCAATACAGTGTTATTTCATGCTGGAATATTTTATGGTTTTCTGTATTTGAAAAAACTTCCCAGAGCATGGCAGAATTTCAGGTTCTTTTCATCCTCAAGTAGATACTTTTGAAGAAATAGCTCTGACATATGTTTAAAATGGCATAAAGCAGGTGTTAGCAATCTCTTTTGGGCCAAATCCGGCTGACTGCCTGTTTTGAAAATAAAGTTTTATTGGAATAGAGCCATTCCATTTGTTTAAGTATTGTCTATGGTTGTTTTCATGCTACAATGGGAGAGCTGAATTGTTGTGACAGAGACTACACGTTCTGGAAAGTCTGAAATGTTTACCGTCTGGCCCTCTATGGAAAAAGTTGACTAGTTTTTGGCATAGAGGAAAATGGGAAGATTCTCAAGTTGAAGTAATATTAATATTTTAGTGAAATAATTTCAGCTATTAAAAAGGAAGTTTATATATTATGGCCTTTATGTGCCTTGAACATTGTTTTAATTTTTTTACTTTATGGAACATATTTAAAGATGTATTGTTTCTAGAAGGTAGAATAAAAATGCATACATGAAAAAGCAGAGATAACATAAGCTGAATTGGCTTGCCTCTACTATTGAAATCATTGAATCTTTTTGAATTATTACGTGTCCTTCAAAGCCTAAAGCAAAAAAAAAATAAATAAATAAAACCCACAAGAGAATTACCTCTCTGACTTTTACAGAATCACTTTTTCCCATACATTAGGAAGAAGTAAGGTCCCGTTTTGCAATTATTTCTCATATTTAAAAACATTTTTATTTTCAATTGTAGTAAGAATTACAACATAAAATTTACCACCAATAACCAATGCTCAATTTAATTGTGTTATATTCTTATTTTTGTGCAAGAAATCTCTAGAACCATTTCCTCTTGCAAAAGTGAAACTCAATCCCCAATCAACGGTACCTCCTATTTCCCCCTCCTCTCAGCTTCTGGAAACGACTATATAAATTTTGAATTATGTATGATAATTATACATATTTTAGGGTATACATAACATTATGCTACATGTATACAATGTATAATAATCAAATGAGGGTAAGTCAAGTATCCATAACCTCAGACATTTGTCTTTTCTTTGTATTGGGAACATCAAAATTCTTCTCTTCTTGTTATTTTGAAATATGCAATAAAGTATTATTAACTATAATTTTCCTACTTTACTATCAAATACTAGAATGTATTCTTTCTAGCGAACTGTATTTTGTACACAGTAACCAACTTCTCTTCATCTCCCCTTCCTTGTTCCATTCCTAGCCTCTGGTAACCACCATTCTATTCTTTACCTTCATGAGATCCACTTTTTTAGTTCCCACATGTGTATCTTTCCATGCCTGGCTTATTTCACTTAACATAATGACCTCCAGTTCCATCTGTGTTGCTGCAAATGACAGTATTTTATTTTATTTTTCAATGGCTAAATAATATCCCACTGTGTGTATAAACCAGATTTTAAAAATCTACTCACTCACTGATGAACATTTAGGTTGATTCCATGTCTTAGAGATTGTGAATTGTGCTACAATGAACATGGGAGTGCGGATATCTCTTTGATATACTGTACTATTTTACTTTCCCACCAATGGTCTGTAAGTGTTCTTTCTCTGCATCCTTGCCAGCATTTGCTATATGTTTGTTTTTTAAAATAAATTCATTCTGATAGTGACAGGAGACAGACACATTCCTAAGCAGATGGAGACAGGTCCCTGGTGAAACCCAACCTTCAAGCCAAGGACTTGAAGGTTTAGTTTCAGTCTAAACCTGAAAACTGAGCTGCCAGTTCTAGATAGAGTCCACGGCTGGAGCAACAATTTCCATCTCCATCTTACCCATATCCTCTCGATTGTTTCCTTCCAAATGACGCCTTCTAACCAATCAAATTGTGTTCTTTCCAAGCCCACCCATGAACCAATCAACATGCACTCCCACATTCTAAGACCATAAAAAGCCCAGACCTCAAAGACAGCTACGCACTTCAGGTCCCATCTCATTACTGAGAGCTTTTATTTCACCCAGTGAAATTCTGTTCTGCCTTACTCACTCTCTGGTGTCCGTGTTCCTCATTCCTCTTGGTCATAAGACAAGAACTCAGAACTCACCGAATGGTAGGAGTGAAAGGGCTCTAACACCACTGTCTGCCAAGCTGTGAGAGGTCAGAATAAAAGAGCTGTAACCTTCTCTCCCACTCACCGAACAACAGGAGAGACGAAGCCACTGGGCACCACTCCCTCCCGTTCACTGAACTGTAGAAGTGGAAAAGCCACGGGGTGCCACATAATCCTGCTCACTGATCTGCAGAAGACAAGAAACTGCTGGGCACCACTCTCTCCCACTCACTGAATTACGGGAGCAAAAAATGGCACAACAATTCTAATTCAGGTGAGATGATATCTCATTGTGGTTTTGATTTTCCTGGAAAGGACTTTTTGAAACTAATTTAAGCAATGTACAAAGTGAGGCAAACAAATTTTAAGGGTTGAAAAAAGGTCTTCTTTATTTAACTACCAGGAATAATAAAGAGAAGAAAACACACACACTTGTGTGCATACTGTATCTATTTTACTAGTTTATACTTATATATATATATATATCATAGTTTTAAATTATATATGTATACAATATATACAGATATAATACTTAAACATAGAGGATTATAAGAATAAGAGGAGAAAACATACATACATGTGGTTGAACAAGATTCTACTCTACGTCTTCATTTATGTAATAATGGAATAGCATTTGGTTTTCACAATCGTTTATTCACAGATAATAGCACCAAATAAATCCTACTTCTCCCTCAGCTATAATTGTAGATCAAGCTCCACCATTTGGGTAGAAATATGGACCTGTGTTCTTCCTATATTTGTCCCTTTGTTCCTCAATCCCTGGCGAACAACATTTTTTTTTTTTCACTGTCTCTATGATTTTGCCTTTCTCCAGAATGTCACGTAATTGAAATCATACAGTACATAGCTTTTACAGACTGGCTTTTTTCACTTTGTTCTATGCATTTAAATTACCTCCAAGTCTTTTTATAACTTGATTGCTCATTTATTTTATAGCTAAATAGTATTTTATTGTTTGTGTGTACCATAATTTATCCACTTGCCTGTTGACGGACATCATGATTGCTTCCAAGTTTTGGCAATTATGAATTTAACTTTTATGAACATCTGTGTGCAGGTTTCTTATTTTCAACTTCTTTAAATGAATACCAAACTGGATCATAACGTAAGAGTATGTTCAGTTTTTAAGAAATTGACAAAATGTTTTCCAAAGTGGCTGTACCATTTTGCAGTCCCACCAGCAAGAGTAAGAGTTCTTATTGTTCCACATCCTCACCAGCATCTGATGTTGCCAGTGTTTTTTATCTTGGCTATTATAATAGCTGTGCGGTGTTATATCATTTTTGTTTTAATTTGTAATAGCTTGATAGCATATAATGTCGAACATCTTGTAACATGCATACTTGTCTCCTGTGTATCTTCTTTGTTAAACATAGTGTCTGTTTCGGTCTTTTGCCCATTTTTTAAGTAGGTTATTCATTTTCATATTGTTGTCCCTTAAGAGTTCTTTTTATATATTGCACAATCATTCTTATCAGATGTCTCTTTTGCAAATATTTTTTTCCAAATATGTAGCATGTCTTCTTAATCTCTTGACAGTGGCTCTTGCCCAGCAGTAGTTTTGGTGTTGTTTCTAAAAAGTCATGTGATAACCAAGGTCATCAAGGCTTTCTGGTGTTATCTTCTAGGAATTTTATAGGTTTACTTTTGACATTTCAGTATATAATTCATTTTGAGTTAATTTTCAAGAATGGTATAAGGTCTGTGTCTATATGCACATTTTTTCATTTAGATTGCCAGTTTTTCAGCACAATTGGTTGAAAAGATAATTTTTGCTCTTTTGAATTACTGTTGTGACTTTGTCAAAGATCCATCAATTATATTCATGTGGATCTATTCTGGGGGTCTCTGTTCTTTTGTTTTCTGTTCTTTTTCTGTTGGTTATTTTTTTTGGGGGGTGGTCAATTATTTTGCCAATATTATGCTGTCTTGATTACTATAGCTTAATAGTAAGTTTTAAATTTGTGTGTCTCTGACTTTCATCTTCTTTTTCAGTACTGAGTTGGCTATTCTAGGGCTTTTGCTCTACCATATAAACTTTGGAAACAGTTTGCCAATTTTCATACAATAACTTGTTGGGATTTTATTGGAATTTTTTGACTCTATAGATCAAGTTAAGAACTGACGTCTCGATGACATTTGTTATTATAATCCATGAACATGGAATATCTCTCCACCTATTGAGTTTTCTTTGGTATCTTTCATCTAAATGTTGTAGATTTTCTCATATGAATCTTGAATATATTTTGTTAGATTTTAAACAGTTCATTTTGTGAGGTGATCATGTAAATAATGATGTGTTTTATTTCAAATTCCACTTGTTCATTGATGATATACAGGAAAGCAACTGACTTTTGTATATTAAACTTGTATCCTGCAACTTTTCTATAATTGCTTATTAATTCCACAAGGAGCAATTAGTTTGGATTTTCTATCTAGACAATCATGTTATCTATAAACAGACTTTTTGTATTAACTAGGACTTCCAGTACATTGAAAAGCAGTGATGAGAGAGGAAATCTTACCTTGTTCCTGATGTGAGTGCCAAAGCTTCTAATTTTTCGCTATTAAGTAAAGCCATGGATTGCTTAACCACATTTTGGTCAATGACAGACTGCATTAATAATAATGGTTCCATAAGATTAGAATGCCACATTCTTACAGTATCTTTTCTGTATTTAGGCATGTTTAGATACACTAACACTTACCATTATGTTACAATTGCCTACAGTATTCAGTATAGTAATATTCAAAACAAGCTTGCCACCTAGAAGCAATAGACTATAACTTTTAGTCTACCTGTGTAGCAGGCTAGACCATCTAGGTTTGCATAAGTACACTCTATGATATTCTTACAACAACAAAATTGCCTAATGACACATTTCTCAGAATGTGTATCTGTCATAATGTGACACATGACTGTATGATGTTAGCTGTAGATTTTCTTCTAAAATCAAATTGGGTAGGTCCTCCTCTATTTGTTCTGAAAACAAAACAAAACAATCTATCACGAAAAGGTGCTGGATTTTGTCAAATGTTTTTTCTTCAACTGTTAATGTGATCATATAATTTATTTATTTATTTTTTATTTTTTGATGTGTGTGTGTGTGTGTGTGTGTGTGTGTGTGTTTATACTTCAAGTTCAGGGATACATGTGCAGAATCTGCAGCACTCTTGTATTTTGCTTAACATGCATTGGTGTTCTCTAAGGACATACATGTTAAGGATTGCTATGTCTTGATGAAGTATTAGCTCCTTTATTATTATATATGCCCCTTATTGTCCCTGATAACTATCCTTGCTCTGAAGCCTTCTCTCCCTGGAATTAGACATGCTACATATTTGGAAAAAATATTTGCAAAAGAGACATCTGATAAGAATGATTGTGCAATATATAAAAAGAACTCTTAAGGGACAACAATATGAAAATGAATAACCTAATTAAAAAATGGGCAAAAGACAGAAACAGACACTATGTTCAACAAAGAAGATACACAGGAGACAAGTATGCATGTTACAAGATGTTCGGCATTATATGCTATCAATAGTATAGTTACTGTCACTGATTTTGGATAAGTGTTAACGCGCTATATCTTTCTCCATTCCTTCACTTTTTAACCTATAAGCATTTTCATGTTTAAGATGGATTTCTTATAGACAACATACAGTTGAGTCTTGTTTTTGATCCACTCTGACAATCTCTATCTCCTAATTATATTTAGAACAATAATGTTTAATGTGATTATTGAATAATCTCTACAATATTTTTTACAGTGTTCTATTTATTGCCTTTGTTGGTTTTCATTTTTGCCTTTGACAATTTTTTGTCTCTTCTGATTTAATTTATCATTTATGATTCCATTTTCTCTCATTTTTTAGCATAACATTATACTTCTTTTTTAATTTCTTTTTTCCTTTTTAGTAGTTGCACTCAAATTTACTATATAATTTACAATAAAATGAAGTCCACTCTCAAAAAACACTATACCAGCCGAGCGCAATGGCTCACGCCTGTAATCCCAGCACTGTGGGAGGCCGAGGCTGATGGATCACAAGGTCAGGAGATCGAGACCATCCTGTGAATGGTGAAACCCCATCTCTACTAAAAATACAAAAAATTAGCTGGGCGTGTGGAAGGTACCAGTATTCCCAGCTACTAGAGAGGCTGAGGTGGGAGAATGGCGGGAACCCAGGAGGTGGAGCTTGCAGTGAGCCGAGGTTGCACCACTGCACTCCAACCTGGGCGACAGAGGGAGACTCCATCCCCCCGCAAAAAAAACCAAAAAACCAAAAAGCGCTATACCATTTCATGTGGAGTACAAATACCTTATAATAACAAAATATTTCTAATTCTTCACCCAACCCGTTTATCATTATTGTCATTCGTTTCACTTATACATAAGCATATATATAATGTATGTACATATACACACATGCAGAAGTATGCATACATGAATACATTGTTGCTATAGCTTATAATAAACTATGCTAGATAAATTATAAATAAGAAAAATGAAAGTTTATATTTGACCTTCACTTATGCTCTGATATTCTTCTTCTCTTTATATAGATAACAGGTTTTTTTTTACCTAAACCATTTTTCTTTTTCTACTACTTGTTAAAAATATTTTAAAAAATAATTTTTGTTTTTGTTAAAAATCATATTTCTTTTGAAAAAAGACTAAGATAAGGAATTTATATACAATGACTTATTTAGTAGTTTTATATTTAAAGCCCAATTTATATTGTTGAATGGAGAAAGCCTTTATAAAACTGTTTTCCTTGTGATGTTCAAAGTTTTGTCCTCTCCCATCTTTTATAGTGGCTCCACAGTTCTCGAATATTCTGTTTTTTCTTTTATCAGTCTTTTTCTGCTTGCTTTTTAATTTGGAAGTTTCTATGGTCATATTATTCAGTTCAGAGATACTTTCTTCAGCCATGTTCATTCTGCTAATGAGCACATCAAAGCATTCTTTATTTCTGTTACAGTGTTTTTATCTCTAGCATTTCTTTTTTATCCTTTCTCAGAATTTCCATCACTCTGCTTGAAATGAACTATCTATCTGTTCTTGTATGATGACTACTTTTTTTCATTAATACACTTAACATATTAATCCTAATTTTTTAAAAATCCTGCTCTGATAATTCCAACATTCCTGACATAAGTGAGTCTGGTTAGGATACCTGTTCATGTATTCAACTGTTTGTCTTTTCCTTTTTTGTGTGCCTTGTAATTTTTGTTTAAAGACAGACATTAAATACCAGCTAAAAGGAACTGTGGTAAGTAGGTCTTTTATAATGTAGTGGTAAGGTGTGATGGAAGAAACATTGCATAGCCCTATGATTAGGTCTCAGTCTTTCTGTGAACCTGTGTCCCTGGACTGTGAACTTTATTGTTGCTTCTCAATTTCTCCTGCCTTAGGTGAGACAAAATGGCTGAAGTGAACTGTAATTATGTATTTCTCTTCCCCCACAGTGAAGGCTACAGAAGCTGGAGCTGGGTGTTTCCCTTCCCCCCGGTAATATAGGTTCTGGTAACCTCAGCTGATTAGGCTTTGGCAAAATAGATTTTCCTAACAGCAGCCTTGTTAAGAAGAACAGAATGCTCTGGCATGTTTCAAAAACAGTTCCTTTTCCTCCTCTCTCTTCTAGAAACACAAGGAGTTTTTTCTCTAATATTCAATGTGAGGATCTGGTAGATACCCTAAAGATAAAACCCAAATAAGTGTAGGGCTGGCCTTCCAGAAATTTGTTTAAGTTTTTCTCCCCTAGTATTGGTTCCCCAGTAGGTCTCTGCTCATGGTTTCTGCTCCAGTAAGTTGTGATTTCTCTGTTTCTGCTGTTCTCTCTCTCCAGTTTTGAGGGCAGTGGTTTGCTCTGTGGCCTTACTTCTCTTACAGATCTAAGAATTGATTTTTCAGTTTACTTTTACACTTGTTAAAGCTTTTTACTTGTTTTTGTGGCAACGTCCAAACTCCTTATATGCAGAATAAAAAAGCAGAAGTCACATCACCTTTTTAAACCCTTCAATTCACAGCATTTTAATTAAGTTCTAATTGCTCATAATTTCTTAAATATACCTAAAATGTCACTTGGTCAAAACAAGGAATAAACTATGCTTACATATAGCAGTCTAAAACTAATTTTGATTAAAAACAAAAAAAAAAAAACATAAAAGACATTATTTCCACTTCCTAAAGTAAAATTACCTCTATTTACTTTAGAAGGCTTTTAAATAGCTTTGTCTATTCCTTTCCAGATTAAGTATCTTTAAAATTTCAGTGTAGCATATAAATTAATTTGAAATGATGATAAAGGTAACAGGAAATATTCTTTGTATTTTTATTAGAAATATTTTTATAATTTTTTAAAGCAAAAGAGGCATAAAGAATCTTAAGAAATACAGTGCCCAATTATCTTGTCTTAAAGATATGCTGCCCCAAATCATACAAGTAATCTGTCTTACACCAGCTTAGCAAAGTTGATTCCCTAACTCCGGATCTATTACTTTTACTACTGCAAGAGGCTCATGTGGATTTTGTTTACTTTATCTTTTCTTGTTTTTCAGGGGCATAGAAGATGTGGTGCTGCATGGAGGGATTCATTTGTGCTTTTTTTCCTGGTTATCAGTGATTTTATTTGCTTACTTCTAAGGAATTTTATAAAAGATTTACACACAACTAAACAAGTAACTCAAATTACAAAAATCCTTTGGAGGAGGCACAAAAATAAATATTCCAGGAGCCATCAAGATGAGTAAATATATTTTGCATTTACTTTTATGTTTTCCAAAGCTAAAATAAAGCATGGAGTTATGTAATACCATTTGCCAGTGGCAGAAACATACCATTTTCACATGATAGAACTTTTCTGCATACTAAATTATCAAATTTAATTACTTGTGGTTTTTTTCAACTAACTGTTTGGAATATGAATAAAATAATACATATAATAGAAATTATTTTCAACATTGCTTCTTCTGATGATAGACTTTTTTCAAATGACTCTTAGAGTTTATAGGTTTATCTGTATGTATATACCTATAGTAGAAGCAGAGCATTATTGATAATTAAAGAAAATGTGGGAGGTGGAGTAAGTCTTGGGAAGGAGTGCTGCTATTGATGTTCATGTACGTGGCTTCAATGATCTCTGTAATTACAAACAGTAGGGTCATACGGAATGGATAAATACCATCTTAATACTATTTTGTCAGTTATAGTCATTCTAGCTGTACAGGAATGTAGACAGTCAGAATTGAATAGTAGCACCTACAGTGCCATATTCAGCTTTTCCTTTTTTTTTAAAAGACACAGTCTGGTTCTATTGACCATGCCGACTGCAGCCTCTGCTTCCGGGGTTCAAGTGATTCTCATGTCTCAGCCTCCTAAGTAGGTAGGATTACAGGCACCCAGCAATACTCTCAGTAACTTTTTGTAATTTTAGTAGAGACAGGGTTCGCTCTGTTGTCCGGGCTGCTCTCAAACTCCCAACCTCTAGTGATCCACCCACCTCAGCCTCCTAAACTATTGGGATTACAGGCGTGAACCACCATGCCTGGCTCATATTCAACTTTTTCAATTAAAAGAAAATTCTTTTGCAAGAATATCATCAGTAACACAATTGATGAGTCTGTCTTTTTTCCTTGCCCAGAGTGAGCATTTAACATCTTCATGGAGAGTGAAGAAAATTAAATTATCATCAACATTTTTTGAGGCGATTTTTGTGATTTTGGATGAGCAAAGTTGATTGAGCAAGCATTCTGTGGACCCCAGTTTTTGCCCTATAGCCTGGAAGACATAAGAATTTTTTTAAAAGAGTAATAATATATTTTTTAAATTAATATTATATATTATTTTGTTTATTATTTTCTAATGATAAATATTTTAATTTATTATCAATTGGGTTAGCTAAAATGAAAGCCACACTGTTTTAGGCGTACCTCGGTGTAAAAGTTGCAATGGAAAATTCTAATTCATTAGAAATATAATTGAGAAAGTGGCACTATATTCATTGTGATATAATGAACTATGGATGTTTCTTTAAGTTCTCCTACAACAAGTTAAGGGTGAAGTAAAGTACAATTTTTGCACACCAATTTTTAAACTAGACACTAAAATAACTGTCTACTTATGTCAGTGTACTTAACTAACAAACAAGTCTATAAATCAGCTGCCAACATTCCCATTTACCAGACCAGAAATGAGGTAAAAAGACCTCCAGTAACTGTTTCAAAACCATCCAGATAATTGTAACGTAAGTATTACAATATTGTCTTATCTGACTTCAAAGCTCATCTTCCTTTCAGTTCTTTTTATATCTTTAAAATAACTGTGTTCATAAAAACACACTATTTATAATGTGAATTTGCAATAGTTTCACAGACAAGGAAAACATATAGTTTAGGAGCAAACGTTTCTTCATTGGTTACTATTTCTCCATTCTAAGATCTTATCTGAAGGAATCTTTTAAAATATTCTAGATTTGTTTTTATAGTTTTTAATTATTCCATCATTGTCTTCCTCAAGGTGAAGTCTTACTGCTACCTCTTAATTTTAGCAACATATTTTTACTACCTTGTTATTTCCCACAGCAGCTAGCTTTATTTCTTATTGTAAGTAGCCTCTCTGTTAATCATAGTCAGTTATCTACCATTGTATAACAAACCGACTCAAAACATTGTATTAAAATGATTTATTATTTCTTAAGATTCTGTGGTTACACCAGGCGGTTATTGTTTTTTGTTTTGTTTTGTTTTTACCGATACCTTCTTGTCTCATTCATGGAGTTGCAGTCTACTGTGACTTGGCAGAAAGATGGATGGTTTATGATGACCTGACTCCCATATATCTGGAGTTGTGGTGTTGGCTATTGGCAGATCCTCCCTCTTGCAAGTTGGTCTCTCGTCAGTTAGCAGTGTGACTTAGCTTCCTTAAAAGAGAGAAAAAGCATAAACAACAAGGACTCTTGGGGCTATTCTGTAGAACTCACGTAATGTTTAATTTGCCTACACCTATTGGTCAAACAAATCACAGGGCCAGCCTGAATTCAAGATTTGGGGAAATAGCCTCTACCTTTTGATAGAAGGACTGTAAAATATTGTGTCCGTGTTTTCAATCTCCCATGACCACACATACTTATGTTAGTATTACTAGAAAACATACTAGTATTATTAATACTAAGAGATACAGAATCGTGTAGAACTAAAATCTCCAACTCAAGAGCATGATGGCCCTGGGTTCAAACCCCAGCACTACTACTTAGAACTGTGTAAACTTGGGAAAGTTATTAAATCTTTCTGTATCTCAGTTTTCTTATATTTAAAATAGGGGTCATTTAATAGTATCTACCCATAAGGATATTAAGAGGATAAAATTGTTTTACATCATAAAGTGATTAGAACAGTACCTGGCTTATAGTAAGCACTATATAAGAGTTTAAGATTTCCATACTCTGTAACATTAGAATTAATTAATATACTAATGAAGTACTTTGGAGTAATTAAGTACTTACTGCGTATTTGATGCTTAAATCTAGATAGTGTCCAGGTTTATCATTGGTTCAGATTAGTTTAAAGTCCATATTGGGAACAGATAGATATAATACTACCTCACTTTTCTTCCCCTGCCTTCCTTGCAAGTTAACCTTCTCAAATATCCTCTCACTCTCTCCATTCCATAGTCAATATGTTTCTAAATATAATCAGTTACATGTCTTAAAACTATCTTCTTTCATTTAGCCCTTTGCCACTGCCTTGGTTAACACTTTCAGACCTTCATAATAAAATATGATAGTGGCCTCTCTATAAATATGACAGCTTGCTTTTTGTCTTGGTCAAAATTATCTCAAATACAAAACTTGAGACAAGGAGATGGGCACTGACAGGCAATCTATTTGGGAAGTGATCGCAGGCAGCAGTGTTTAGGGAAGGAGTTGCTGGTGTGGGAACCAGGCTCAAATCCACTGGGAGTGTTGATAAATGTGAAGACTCATCGCATGCAAAATGGGAGGGGTGCATTTATCAATCAAGTTTCATCCTTCACAGATGAGGATCTAAACCTGGGAGCCTTAAAAAGCCCCTATTCTACCTCCCCACTAGGACTTCTGGGCTATGCTTATGGATAAACTACAGCAATAAAAAGTTCCTTGAGCAAATTATAAATTTTACAGCTTGCAATTGAGGTAAGACAGTGGGAAAATTTGGTGAATGTGATCTCACAAGATGTGACTGAAATCACAAGTGGATTGAAGGAATATAATGCAGGCAACAGAGGCATCTGCTATGTCCACATATAACTTCCACCCAGTTACCAGAATAAACCTTCTCTCTTAGTCCATTTAGGCTGCTATAACAAAATACCATAGACGGGGTAATTTATAAACAATAGAAATTTATTTCTCCCACTTCTGGAGGCTGGCATGTTCTAGATAAAGGCTCCAGCAGATTTGCTGTGTGGTGAGGACCCACTTCTTGGTTTTTAGAAGGTTGCCTTTTTGCTGTGTTTTCACGTGGTAGAAGTAACAAGGGAGCTCACTGAGGAAGGTGGAGGGTGCTTATTATAAAGGACTAATAACCTCTCAATTACCCCACTTATAAATAAGTTTCAGTGCATGAATTTTCATGGAGATGTAAGTCATCTATAAGCATCTTTTACAACCTAAATCTGACCTTATCAAATTTCATCTCCCAAAGACATCCACATACTAATCTCCAGGAACTAGTGAATATGTTATGTTACATGTCAAAAGAGACCGTGCAGATGTAATTAAGGTTATGGACTGTAAAAGGGGGGATTATCCTGGATTTTCTGGATGGGCCCAGTGTAATTAGACAGGTCATTAAAAGCAAACAAAAAAAGTTTGTCTAGATGTGAGCAGAAGAGACGTGGTAGAAGATAAGCAGCAAAAAGTGAAGTCAGAGAGATGCCAAGTATGAGAAGGATTTGATGAGCCATTGCTTGTTCTAAGTGAGAGAGCCATATATAAGGAAGAGAAAGAAACCTCTGGGAGCTAGAGGCCAGCCCTAGCTGACAGCCATTAAAGAATAGGGACCTCAGTTCTACAGGTATAAGAAACTGGATTCTTTTAACAAGCTGAATGAACTGGAAAGCTATTCTCTATCATTGTGCTCAAAGTGTCTTCAATAGGAGAAAGAGGCATTTGGCTTCTATTTTTCTATCATTGTGCTGAAAGTGTCTTCAATATGAGAAAGAATGGGGATACCAATAAGAAGCTAAATGCTAAGAGAAAGTAATTTACTTATTTGCAGATGCTATGATTGTCTACATAGAAAACCCGTAAGAATGATAGAAATGATGACAACCTAACAGAGTTTGCACATGTTTGCTATTATCCATGTGCTTTATTTAATTATTTACATTTTAACTAGTCATGACTGATATCCAGGAAAACCATTCGTGTTTATATATTTATTAATTCTGTGATTTGCTACATTAGCAAACTCTGTTAGGTTGCCATCATTTCTAACATTCTCATGGGTTTTCTGTGTAATCCTAGTATCTGCAAGTAAGTAAATTACTTTCTCTTAGCATTTAGTTTCTTATTGGTATCCCCATTCTTTCTCATATTGAAGACACTTTCAGCACAATGATAGAGAATAGAAGCCCAAAGCCTCCAGAGAAGTGCCCAGCCAATAAATACTTTGACTTTAGCCTTGTAACTCTTGGGTCATATGAATTAATTGAGTCGAATTGGACTTTTTGGCCTGTAAAACTGTGAAATAATACATTCGTGTTGTTTTAAACCACTAAATTTGTGGTACTTAGTTGCAGCAGCAATAGATAACTAATATAACATTCAGAACATTTCAATCATTTTCCATCACTTTTGCTAGATAATGGCCAATGAATTAATTTGCAGAACATTTGATGTCAACTCAGCCTAGACTTTCAATGTCAGCTCCTGCAAAACCCCCTGAGAGATCTAGCTGAAACAATATCAGAAATACTTTCATGATTTCTACTCATCCATACACACCATCTCATCATGCTTTTTAAAATATGCATCAACATTTTGAACACTATTCTTTTTGTCCTAAATTACCATGTCTTCTCTGCCTTATACTTTCCTATTCAAATTGTGAAGAAACTCTCACCTAAACAAAGAAGCAAAGAAAACTCTTTTAGGCTTGAAAAGCAAATAATGTAGAGCAAAACAAAGGAGAGCTAAAATAAAATATGATGAAATGTAAATGTACTTAGGAAGTTCTGAATCATAATGAGATAAGGCAGGCAAAGGAGGAAAAGAACGGATCTTGAATGATCCTGGATGCTATGGTAAGGGGCTTATTCTTTTAATCTGTCATTTGAGAGAACCCATTGATGGATATTTTGTAGAGGAGTTGCATAGTTAGATTGGGGGCTTTTTATAATAGTGCTCTGAAACAGTATGAAAGAGACTTTCGAAAAAGTCGTAATGAAAGTAAATCATGCCATTAATAGGAAAGACACAAATTAGAAAGAGATTTGTAACCTAAGCATTGGTGAAGACAAAATTACCTAAGAAATATTTGGCTTAGTGTATCCAGCAATAAAAAATTAATGAATTAATGTTACACACAACCTGAATGAATCTGAAAAATATTGTGTTGAACAAAATAAGTCACATGCAAAAGAGTACGCACAGTATGGTTCTGTTTATTAATGTTCTAGAAAAGAAAAGGTAAATCTAAATTGTGGTGATAAAACTCAGTTCAGTGGTTGCCTTGGGAGGATGACTCTGACTCTAAGAAGTTATGTGTACATTTTTTGGGATTTTGAAAATATTTTATAGCTTGATTAAAGTGGTGTTTCTATAGGTGGATACATTTATCAAAACAACAAACATACATTAAAATACATGTATTTTATTTTATGAAAATTATAAATGAAGTCTATGAAGACATTTAGAGGAAAAGTTAGCAAAAATATAGATTTGAGGTGTAAGGAGAGGAGATATTCAAGTAATGAAGCCAATAACTTCAGACTTTCAACATGGGTATAAGAACATGGGAATGTCATGAGTTGAGCAAGGGAATCCATAAGGTGAAGTAGGATAGAGGGACATGATAATGATGAGTTCAATTTGCAATATTAAGTCTGCAGTGTGCATGAAATCTCCACATAGAAGAGTTTGTATTTTTGAGATTGAAGACCAGGATAAAACATGAAAACTTGTATTTCTCTCATCATTTTTGCTATTATCCATGTGCTTTATTTAATTATTTACATTTTAACCAGTCATGACTGATATCAAGGAAAACCATTCATGTTTATATATTTATTAATTCTGTGACTTGCTACATTCCAAACTCTCTTACTTGTCATCATTTCTATCATTCTCATGGGTTTTCTATGTAGACAACCATAATATTTGCAAATAAGTAAATTACTTTCTCTTAGCATTTAGTTTCCTTTGAAGACACTTTCAGCACAGGGATAGAGAATAGAAGCCAAATGCCATGATATGGCTGTGAAATAAGATTTTCCTTGCAATACATTGAACTCCAGAAAGGGAAAGAACCAATTAGCGTGGTGTAATCTTCAGTAGCATGTGTTTTAGAGTTGCACAAAAATTGATTTATGTCTTAATAATGTCATTTTAAAAGTGATATAATCTTGGACAAGCGGTTTAACATCCATGAGGCAAAATTCCCATAACCGTAAATTAAGAAAAATAATAGTAATACTTTTCATGTGCATTTCTGTGAAGATTAAGTGTAATGCAATACCAGATGTGGTAAGATGTTTGAAATAATATCATAGTATCCACAAATATTATTTTCTAACATCCATGGCTTTTTACAATGGCTTTGCAGCAACTCCAATGAAGGACTAGTTTGCTTTTTATCTGAATTTCGATGAAGGACTAGTTTGCTTTTTATCTGAATTTCGATGGCCGTATGACTTGATTTGACAAATAGAATGCGCTACAAGTCAATACGTAAAATCTCAGACTCAAAAAGTTGTAGAAACCAAGAAACTCTTATTTTAGATCCTGTGAATTTCTGTTGTCAGTATCTCTGGTGTTTAGCATGTAGTTGGGTAGTTTTTTTGTTAGCCAAAATGAAAATCTTCTCTTCTAACAATTAAGTCTATTCATATTTATTTCTATGACTGTTATTGGTCTCAGCTGTCAGATTTATAATTGCTATTTGTATTTTATTTGATGTATTTTATTGACGAATTTACTTGATATTTAGAAATATCAGTAGTTTTGATCCTGTGGTTATCTTTATACCTTTACTTTTTTAAAAGCCTTTAATCTCTTTTTATTTATTTTGTTTTACATTTTACTCTGCTACTTTTTATGGCATCTTTTGATTGCCACCTATTGATTTTTCATTATTCAATGAATATATATTTCTTATTCCCATCTCTCTTTTTCTACCATCCTTTACATTCATTATTTTGACTCTGTCAGAATACATTTTTATTTACATATGTATACATATTGAAGTACACATATGTGTGTGTGTATATGTGTATATATACAATAATTTTTTGGCCCTTGCCTTTACAATTAAATGTTCATCAGTAGTGCTTTTGCCAGTGTTCATTCAGTCATCTCTTGGTTAGATGAAGCACGTTTTTTAACACAGGAATTAATATGCTCCCAGGGGCCAAATCTGGCATACATCCTGTTAAATTATAGTCCATGAAAGATGTATTTCACAATTTTAAACAGTTGTAGAAAAACAAAAGAAGAAGAAACTATGACAGGAACACATAGAACCAACAAAGCTTAAAATATTCATTATGTGACTCCTTAACAAAACCTTTTCTGACCACTCTAGTTGATTACGTGAGAACAGCTAATGAGGATAGTATACCCTGGGCTATTCACTATTTAAAACAATATTTAAATAGCTTTGATACTTGGTGGACAACTTAATAGTAAACATTCTTTTTTCACTCATTTTTAAATTAAATTTCTTTAAAAAATGATGCTCCATTAAAGGCTTGCTTTTTATATTGTTTTGATAAGTCTGATGCCAGTCTAATTGCATTGTCTTGTTATTTAATTGGCAATTTCGTTTGGAGGTTGTGATGGTTAATTTTATATGCCAACTAGGCTTGTCCATGGTACCCAGATATCTGTTCATACATGTCTGAATATTGCTGTGAAGGTATTTCTTAAATGAGATTAATATTTAAATAAGTAGACTTTGAGTAAAATAAATACTCTCCATAATATGTGTGAACCTTATCCCACAGTTAGTTAAAAGTCTTGAGACAATTAAGAATGATCTCCCCCAGAGAAGAATAAATTCTGCCAGCAGACAGCCTTCAGATTTAACTTCAACTCTTCCTTGTGTCTTCTACCTGTCCATTTACCCTGAAGACACTGGAATTGCTAGTTTTCTCAATAGCATGAACCAATTTTTATAAATAAACCTCGGTGTGTGTGTGCGTGTGTGTGTTGTGTCTGAGTGTGTAGATAGATGCACATATATTTATAATCATCTATATATTTATGTGCATTTATGTGTATCTACATGTATTTATAGATATATTTATATATGGCCATATACATACTCATATATATTCATATATACATACACTTATGTAGAGAAAGAGACCTTTTATTTTTACCACTGTTCCCCTATATTTAATATGTATTTTTTCCTTACTGCTTTTGAGATTATTTCTTAATCTTTAAGTCTCAAATTTAATTTTAGTGTGATTAGGTGGTGTTTTCTTTTTAATTAACATTATTGAAATTTGCTTCACTCTTAAAATCTTTGGCTTACTGTAAATTACAAAATTTGAAAAATTTTCAGGAAATAATTCTTCAAATAATTTTGTGTATACTTTTTTCTTTCTTCTTTTTCTGGAACTCTGATAGAAACATGTGAACATAAGCTGCTCTCCCATTACAGGAAAGAAAATTCTTTTCCATGTGATTTTTTTAAAGGAAAAAAATTACAGAGATTAAATTCATATACCATAGAATTCATGCATTTAAAGTATATAATTCAATGTTTTATAGTGTGTTCACAGAGTTGTGCTATAATCAGCATAGTCCATTTTAGAACATTTTCGTCATTCCCAAAATAAACCTTGTACTCTTCACCTTACAACTTTCCCATTGTCTCTAGCCCTAGGTAACCACTAATGTACTTTCTGTCTCTATAGATTTGCTTATTAGGGACATTGCATATACATGGAACCGCACTAATGTTGTCTTTCATTACTGGCTTCTTTCACTTTACTAAGTGAAACACTATACTTAATGTTTCAGAAATTGATCCACATTGTGTCATCTATTAGTGCTTCATTCCTTTTTGTGACTGAATAATACTTCATCCAATAATGGTCGTCCATTTATCAGTTGATAGATTTTTGAGTTGTTCCCATATTTTGACTCTTTAGCTCCTTGACTTTTAATGTAAAAAGATGAAGGGGAATCCTTAAACAGGACTTTCCCATGAGACTTACAGAAATGTTAAACTCAGGGAAAATATCGATTAGGCTCAAACTGGGAATTTTGAAATACTGTTCTTTATTCTATTTACAAATTATCCTTCTATATTATAAGTTTATTAAAGCAGGGATTTTTAAATGTGTGGTTTATGTTATATCTCTAAATTAGATGGTCAGTTATCTATAGAATTAATAAATGAATATAGTTTCTACCTCCAATACCAGGGAATAGTCCTCACTTAAAAATTTCTTTGGGGATGGGCACAGTGGCTCACACCTGTAATCTCAGCACTTTGGGAGGCCAAGGCAGGTGGATCACCCTATGTCAGGAGTTCAAGACCAGCCTGGGCAACATGGTGAAACCCCGTCTCTACTAAAATACAAAAAAACTAGCTGGGTGTGATGACATGCTCCTGTAGTCCCAGCTACTTGGGAGGCTGAGGCAGGAGAATTGCTTGAACTCAGGAAGCAGGGGTTGCAGTGAGCCGCGATCACATCACTGCACTCCTGCACGGGCGACAGAGCAAGGCTCCATCTCAGGGAAAAAAAAAAAAAAAAATTAGCTGGGTGTGATAGCGGGCACCTATAATCTCAGATACTTGGGAGGCTGAGGCAGGTGAATCACTTGAACCCAGGAAGTGGAGGTTGCAGTAAGCCAAGACTGCACCGTTGCACTCTAGCCTGGGCAACGAGAGTGAAACTTTATCTCCAAAAAAAAAAAAAAAAATTTTATTGGGGTAAACAATATTTTTCTCACACTTTTTGTTGCATGAGACAGGTTGATTATTCCCATGATTTATTCCGTACTTAAGGGCAGAATATGTCTACTGTTAGTTTTTTTAAAGACTATTCCAAGCATTTGTTGTAGCCATCACAAATGGTCCTAAATTTTATCTGAAGAATGTCTAACATGATACTTAATAGTCATTATTTAAGGTCACAATTTGGGAATCTAGTAATTAGCCTCATACTGAATTATATTATCTTCATCTCTTTATTTCATGCATATTCAACCAAACATTTGTTCAACACATATGACTTTGCTGATGACTTTGCCAATAAGTGAATTTACTGGCAGCACAGTAAATGCAAAAAGAAAAAAGAAAAATATAGCCACACTACTTTTCAGTTCCTTTTGAGACGTGTTCTTACTTTGTTGCCCAGGCAGGGTGGGGTACAGTGGCATGATCATGGCTTACTGCAGCCTCAAATTCCTATGCGCAATCAGCCCTCTTGCTTTGGCCTCCCAAAGTGCTGGCATTACACACATAAGCCAACATGCCTGAATCTTGCAGCTATTCTAATCAATGTGTAGTTTGTATTTATGCCCTTTGAATCTGAGCTGCCCTGGTGATTTCCTTTGAATGATAAAATTTAGAAATGATGGAAGAATTTGAAGTCTTGACCTTAGGAAGACTTACATATTCCACTTTTGCTGTCATGGTGGACCTTGTCACCATTTGAGTAAGTCTGGGCTGACCTACAGGAGGCAGATATAAACTATCAAAGAAGAGACTCCTTGAAACCAATGAGCCATGAGACAACCTGGCAGCTGACCACATTTCACATGAGTCTTGCCAAAACCAGTGGAAAACTTAACACAGATCAATGTGGCCCAAACTGTACACTCCCAGAATAGTGACATAAATAAATAATATTTTAAACTACAAGTTTTGGGTTGAGTGGTCAAAGCAGAAATTTAAATAATGTCACTGCATAGTGACCAAAAAGTCATGTATATCAATAATCACATAGTTAAAAATGAAAGCATCAAAAGTCCAGAAAAATGCAGAAATATAGCTGAGAAAATTTTTAATCTTAGCTATTTTTGAACTACTTGTTGAATGTAGTGGTAGTCTCATATTTTCATCATGAATTGTTATACATGAATACATGCAACAAAAGTGTTCTATCAGGCAGTCACTTTTTCCATTTAGCTGTTTCTAGTCTTTTTATGATCATCTGTGAAATCAACTGTGACTTTGAGAAAGTTGTTGGCAGTCATAAATTTATTTATTGAAAAGTAGAAATAAGACTTCTACGAAAAGAAAAATGAAAATGTATCAACTCAATAAGAAAAAAAATTATTAAGTTAAAGAACTTTTCTCAGTAAAAATAACTCTCATTTTTTTCAGGCATTTGAAATTAAAAACATAAAATCTGTAGACAACCGCATTGTTAATAATGAGGTGTTTGATATCCAGCAGCAATTATGGTCAGCCTTCATACAAGTACAAGAAACATAGAGTGAATAAAAATAAAACAGAAGATTTACTATCTCTGACGAATTCATGTGTAAGTAAAACCAGATGGACAACTTTAGAACTCAAAGGGGCTTATGAAGTCATAAAACTTACCATTCTTTAGTTTAAAAAGAAGAAATAGAGATTCACGGTAAGTTTTTTTTCACCAGTGACAAAAACTAGTATTACACATTGGCCTGGGATCTAAGTTTACAAAGTCCAGTTTACTAGTTCTTCATATATATTTTTGAGAATTAATTTTATATTTTACCATAAAATTGGGATGCAGCTTTACTTAGTGATAAAGATACAAATCTATAGTAATCTTAAATAATGTATTTATCATGCATTTCCTTAGGAAAATCTTTATAGATTTTTATCTTCTTTGAAATACATTGTATTTTTTTATTTATTCTACAAATTCTGAAGTAAACATGACTTTTTAATATGCTTTTGTATGTAACAGTTCTGAATGTACAGATTTAAATAATCAACTGTTCTCCATATTATAAGCTTTTGCTATTTTATTTGTATTAAAATGTTAGTTAAGTGAAAAAAACGATAATTTATTTCCAAAGCAAATTGTAGATATGAAGACAGTGGTTAACATTCTATATTTTCATATAAACTTTGGTATAAGTTTGAATTTGCTATACATGTTATTAGCTTTCTACTACTGAGGCACTGATTTTATCTTTATCTAAGTTGCTTAACTTCCGTGAGACTCAATTACGTCATCATTGAAATGGCTTAATAAGACTGTTTGGGAAAATGGAAATGATTGTCTTAGTCTGTCTTGTGCTGCTATAAGAAAGAAAATACCTAAGACTGGATAATTTATATAGGATGATAATTTGTCTTCTCAAGGACCTTGAATCTGGAAAGTCTATGACCAAGGCACTAGCATATTGCATGGCCCTTCTTGCTGTTCTGTAACATGTCAGAAGACATCACACGAGGAAGACAGAGAGAAAAGAGGGGTGAACTCATCTTTTTATTAGGAATCTACTCCAACAATAATGAACCCACTGTTGAAAGAACGGAATTAATTCATTCATGAGGTAAGGACTTTCATGACTTAACCAATTTTAAAGGTCTCGCCTCTCAACACGATTGCATTGAGAATTAAGTTTCAAACTTAATTCTCAATAAATTTTGGGGGACACATTTGAACCTTAACAATGATTATGTGCATTGTAAAAATGGGAATTACAGGACTTTTTTTCCTTGGATTTGTAGTTTTGGAAAAGTCTGCTTCATTGTTGTTTTTAGTTTGGACATCAAAGACAGGAGTCCTGTTTTTGGTAATGGGAAAAACCTTTTACTATATACCTAAGAAACATTTTTTTGAAACAAGTGCCTTGGAAGAGGCTGGTACCTAAAACAGGAAAGAGCCTCAGTGTGGGATATATCAAGATAAGGTGATTGGTACTAACAAATGATCTACACATACTCTTTTAATCCAAATCCTCATGTGTTTTAATCAGACACATTTTAGAGTAAAAAATATTTTTTAATAGAAAAAGTGAAGTTTTAGGTATGTGGAAAATTAACTAATGTGAATAAACTATTCCCCAATGAGAACAGAATGACATAATGATTTAAAAGAAAAACTCACGTGAGAAGCTTGACTGTATCAGTATAAGTTGAAGTACTGGGATTCTTCCTACTGTTCTTTTTTATTATTTTTTCAAATGCTTTTCTTTAACCTTTCCTCCAGTTTTTTAAAAATTAGTTAATTATCTCTTTAGTGATCAACACTGTCAAAACTAAATTAATATCTATAGAAATATTTCCTTGGAGTGTTGCAAATTTCTAGTTATGAGAAAAAATTGTTGTATTACAGCCAGTAGACTGGGATTTATTTGGAATGGGAAATATATTTTTTCCTATATTTTATATTAACCTGGTTCAGATCAGGCATACACCAAGCATTTGAATACCCATTAATTGAGAAAAACAAAACTAAACCAGTACTCTAGGCCAGTATGTTTTTAACTTTTTAAAAAGTTTGATCAATTCTATTTTTGCCCATTAAATACTTGCACACATGCACATTTCTGTATATAATTTAAAATATTTCTTACATTTACTAAATGTGATCCACTTCTATTTTAATCTGTTCTTTTTCATTTAAGAAATGTTCTTTTTCTAGTTTTAGCTCCAACAGTTAAAGAGTCTGAAAGTCATCACTTCAGTTCTGACAAGTTGAGAAATCTTAACAAACTGAAACCTTATGACTTTTCTTGAAGTTATCAGAGACCTGAGGTCACAGAGCAAACTGATATCTTGAAATATGGAGAGATAGGATGAATCCAAAAGTCATTGCCAAGATCTATTCTTCTGGAGCAGAGGCTACTGGGGTCAGCAAGTCAGAACAAGTAATCTTGATGAATGCTGAAGACTGAGTGTGAACTACAGGGAGAAGGAGCAACTTCTGAGGCTACAGTGTAAGTGGATACTTTCTCCAGGACCCCCATCAGTCTCTCACTGTCAGGAGCCAAGAAGGATACCTTCCTGGCTCTAGCGGTGGGAAGGGAGGAATAATCATTATGAAATAAATTCAAGTTTTACCCAACAAAAGATTTCATCTGTAGGGGAAAAGGCTAATATAGCGTTATCCCATCTAAGAGAAGATAACTTCTCAAACATCACACTGCTTGCCTTCGTGTCTCACCTAAGTGGGGATAAAAAGTTAAGAAATGCTTGAAAATCACAGCCCAGAAACACACAGCTCACTAACCAACAGAATTTAGTCATAAGATTGCACAATACTTTCTTTCTCCTATAATTTACCACTACACCAATAGATTTCAGTGGAATAGCAGCAACAGCAACAAAAAAGTCGTTAGTTTCAGACTCTCCCTGAGAGCAGTTATTAGAAAAGCCCCAAAACAATGTAGAAGACAGAGTGAGAATAGAAAAAGAATTTTAATCTTTAGCACATACAACTATAGAAAACAGTAAACACAATCCTATTTCAAGCAAGAGTAACATAAATCTTCACACTAAAGGCCACGTATAATGTAGTCCTTATTAACGGATACATCATGTCTGACTTTAACAAAAAGTTATAAGGCCTGCCAAAAGGCAAGAAAAAACATATTTTGAAGAGACAAAGCATCATAATAACAAGAACCAAATATGATATAGATGTTGGAATTGTCAAACAAGGAATTTTAAATAACTATGCATATGTAATAAACATATAAAATAAATAGAAAACACTTATAAATATGGTAGATATTAATACAACTATATCGGTAATCATTTTAAATGTGAGTGGTCTGGATATTGCAATTAAAAGAAAAAGTGGTAGGATAGAGAAAAAATAATATGCAATATCTATTAAAAATTCACTTAAATATAGATACATACATAGATTGAAAGTATATAAATAGATAGTTACATCATGCTAATACTAATAAAAGAAAGCTATTGTAACTATTTAATTTCCAACAAAGAAAACCATAGTGCAATAAAATTCCAAGTGTTAGAGTGGCATTGTGTAGTGCTAAAGGGACCAATTCTCCAAGAAAATATAATAAGTCTAAAGGTATATGAAAGATGATAGTATTAGGAGGTGGGGCCTTTGGGACAGTGATAAGGTCATGTATTAGTCAGGGTTCTCTAGAGGGAGAGAACTAATAGGCTATATATATTATATGTATGTATGTGTGTGTGTATATATATATATAGACTCCCCTTTTTAATGTATGTGTGTGTGCATATGTGTGTGTACGTGTATATATGTATATACACATATATATACACATGCACACACACATATACACATATATACACACACATATATACACACATATACATTAAAAAGGGGAGTCTATATATATACATACACACACACACACACACATATATCTTTTAACTCACTTAATGATGTTGCTGATAAATGAATTAACTGGCAGCACAGTAATGCATAAAGAAAAAGAAAAATATAGCCACAGTACTTTTCAGTTCCTTTTGAGACTTGTTCTTACTTTGTTGCCCAGGCTGGGGTACAGTGGCATGATCACAATCACAAGGTCCCACAATAGGCCATCTGAAAGCTGAGGAGCAAGGAGTCCCAAAACTGAAGAACTTGGAGTTCGATGTTCGAGGACAGGAAGCAACCAGCGTGGGAGAAAGATGTAGGCTGGGAGACTAGGCCAGTTAATCTCCTTTGGCAATACCCTCACAGACACACCAAAGATCAATACTTTGCATCATTCAATCCAATCAAGTTGACACTCAGTATTAACCATAACAGGTCATGAGGGTAAAACTCTCATAAATGAGATTAGCCTCTTATAAAAAAAAGCCCAAACAAAACCTCCTCATTCCTTCCATCATGCAAACAGTGAGGAGATGCTATCTAAGGATCAGAAAGTAGAACCTCATCAGTCACCAAAACTGCCAGCATCTTGATCTTGAACTTCTCAGTATTTAGAACTGTGAAAAACAGACTTCTTTGATTATAAACTACCCAGTATATAGTATTTTATCACAGCAGTATGAAAAGACTAAGACAGAGACTCAAGTATACTTTTATCATTAATTGATAGAACAAGCAGACAGAAAATTAGTAAAGACATTTGACATCAAGAAAAATATCAATAAACTCAATCTAACGGATATTCACAGCACATCTCATTCAAAAACAGACTATTCTCCTTAAACTCCTGTGTTTCATTTGCATAGAGAGTCCTCCTTCTGAGAAATAAAACATAACTTTATAATTTAAATGTTTAGAAATCATACAATGCATGTTCTCAGACCATAATGGAATTAAACTATAAGTCTATATCTAAATGATAACTAAGAAATCCCCAACTATTTACTGCATGTACAACATATTTTCAAATAGCATATATGACAATAAAGAAATCTCAAGAGAAATTTAAAAATATTTAGAACTAAATATAAATGAAATTACAACTTATAAAAATGTATGAGATATACGAAAATCAATAATTAAAGAGAGATTCATAACATTAAAGACATATTAGGAAAAAAGGAGAGATCAAAAATCAATAGCCTAAGCTGCTGCCTTAGGAAAGTAGGAAAGAGTGATTTAGTCCTAACACAACTAAATTAATAAAACATAATAATTAGAGCAAAGTCAATAATACTGAAAATAGGAAAAAATGGAGATTATCAATAAAATAAAAAGCTGAAAACTTTAAAATATCAATCAAATTGCTAAATCATTAGTAAAACTAACAGAGAGAAAGTGATCATACATTATCAACATCAGAAATAAAACAGTAATCATTACTACTGATGTAGATGTCATTAAAGGATAGTCCAGGTGTTCATTGAACAGGGCTATTCTCACAAATTTGATGTTAGATAATATTTATCAATTTATTGAAAGATATAAACTATTAACTCCCACAAGGGGAAGTAGAAAATAGTTCTATTGTATCACTAATTAACAACCTAACAAAAATATAAAGCAGCCCATATTGTTTTACTGGAAAAATTTACCAGTTATTTAAGAAAAAAAAAACCAATTCTTCACAACCTCTTCCAGGCAACAGACACAGGAAACATGTTTCCTAACTCATTATATAGGGCCAATATTATATATTGCTAAAGTGTAATGAATTTATTAAAAAGAAGGAAACTACATACTAATATCTTCCATGAATGTAGATACAAATGTCCCAGAAAACAGTACCAAATTGAAACCACAATATATGAAAAGAATTATTTATGACAAACAAGGGTGATTTGTTTCAGCTATTTAAGATTGATTCATCATTGAAAATCAAACCGCGTGCCTCAACATGTCAACAAGCTGAAGAAGAAAAATCATGTGATCATGTTATTTGATGAAGAAAGAACTTCTTCAAAAAACCAACATTAATTTGCAATTAAAAAATTCACAGCAAATTGAGAATATAGATGAACATTACCAACTTGATAAAGAACCCAATATTAATTTGCAATAAAAACTACACAGCAAATCGGGAATATAGATTAACATTACCAGCTCGATAAAGAACATCTGCCAAAAAACTTATAATCAATAACACACAGAATTAGATGCTTTCCCCATAAGATAAGAAACAAAATAAGAATATCTTCTCTCAGCACACCTATTCAACACTAGATTGAAAGCCCTAGCTACTGCAATGAGACAAGGAAAATAAAAGCTATGCAGTTAAGAACGTAATAATAATGTGTTTTTATTGACATGATGTCATAATTATCTTTGTAGAAAATCTCAAAGATCCTACAAAAAGAAAAATTTCCTGGAATTAAAGTGAATATAAAAACATCGCAAGATACAAAGACAATATACAAACTCAACTGCTTTCTGATATACTAACAATGAAAAATTAGAATATGAAATTATAAAAAAGATACCATTATAATAGTACCAAAAAAGGAAATACATAGGTATAAATTTAACAAAATACATATGCAGCTTATATGCAGAAAACTACAGAACTCTGATGAAAATATTACAGAAGAGATAAATAAATAAATACATATGTGAATTGAAGAATTCAATATTGTTAAGCTGTCAGTCCTTCACAACTTTATAGATCCCATTCAAAATCACAGAAAGCTGTTTTAGATATTACCCACCTGATTCTAAACTTTATAGCGATAAGCAAAAGACTTAAAATTACCAACAAAATAGTACAGAGGAAGACAAACTTTAAGAACATACAGTATCAATATCAAGATCTATTTTAATAGAGCTAATGGAGACCTTGTAGTATTGCCAAAAGAAAAGATACATAGATTAACAGAATAGAACATAGTCCAGAAATAGACGCACACAAATATAACCAACTGATCACTGACAAAGGAGCAAATTAATTCAATGTAGAAGAAATACTTTTTACCTAATAATATTGCAAAGATTAGAAATTCGTATGCACAGAAATGAACCTATAAGCAGACACTAGTTCTTTCATAAAAATTAACTCAAAATGTATCATAGATCTTAATTATAGAAGCAAAATTATAAAATGTCTAGAAGAAAAACTAGGAGACTTTCAGTTTGGCAATTTAAAAAATAAAACAATAAACATGATCTATGAAGGAAAAGCTGATAAGCTGAACTTGGTTAAAATTAAAAATTTCTGTTCTGCAAAAGATGCTATTAAGAAAATGAAAATACAGACCACCAACTGCTAGAAAATAATTGGAAAACACCTATAATAAAAAACTCGTGTTCAAATATACAAAGAACACTCAAAACTCAATAAAAAAAAATTCATTTTAAAAAGAAAAAAAATCTGAACAAATACTTTGGATGTAAAGATGGCAAATAAACATGTGAAAAGATGTTCAACATCATTTGTCATTAGAGAATCACAAATTCAAATAGTATAATAGCACATTAGAATGGCAAAAAAAAAAAGAGGAAAAAGAAACACAAACACAGCCCCAAAAAACTGACAATACCAAACAGGATGAAAAGCAACAGGAAATCTCGTTCATTGCTGTTGAGAATGAAAAATGATACAGCCCCTTCAATAACAGTTTAGCAGATCTTATCATGCTAACAATCTAAAAATTAGACTTCTAGATATGTAACTAAGTGATATGAATACTTTTGTCTACATAAAAACTTGCCCATATATGTTTACAGTAGCTTTATACATAATCACACAAAACTAAAAGCAAACAAAATGTCCTACAGTAGGTGAATGGATAATCCTGTGGTACATCCAGTTTAATATTATTTTGTGATTAAAATAAATCTGGTAGGAACCTATGAAACACTAGATGAGTCTTAAGTATAAAAGAAGTATAGTTGGTGCTTTTTTTTCCTTCCAAGATTGTTGTATAGAGGCTTTGCCAGCATAACTTAACCACTTGGAAATAGCAAAATAGTGTGCCAAGATTAATGTCATGAATTTTCACTTAAAAAAGAACATAGGAGTTCAACAGAAAAGCAAAACAAAACTTCAGATATTGAGAAAAAGAATGCAGACAGCAACCAACATTGACTTTGTCCAGCTGAAAATTAGTGAATCCCAAGTGTATGTGTGTGTGGGGGGGGGTAGTGTCTCTGTGATACACGTACATTCCCATTGGGGAATCATGCAAACCAAGCCACAGGGGAGCCTCTTGACCATCCCAAGCCTTGGATCGAACATGGGGAGGAGCCAGGAGACTGTGAGAAAGAATGGCACTGGGAAGTATTCCGTGCATGTTTTCATTCCTGGAGATAAATAGAAAGAAGCCATTTCTGATGCTAGCTCACAGCAGGCTATATGGAAACCTGCCAGCCAGTGGAGGTAACAGTCACTGGTTTAGAAAGTGTCAAACCAGGGATTGGTATTCTGGTCTCAAGAAGAGGAGGGAACCTATGGCCAGAGCTGAGAGTTGAGTGTGGTTTTGTCTCCAGCCATGGATGTTAAGAGTTTGGCAACTCCCATTCATAGGACCAAAGCATGAGGGGATTTGTCTTAGAGGCATGGTTTTGACCCAGCTGGCAAGTTTTACAGCCTGGGGAAGTTTAACCGATTGAAGCGCACTCTGCATGCGACTTGTCTAACAGTCCCAACAAGCTGCCAGAGTTGTCCCGTGAGGAAGCCTTGCCGGGTTTGAGCATGAGAACAGAGCAGGTCTCACTCTTGTCTACTTGTACCTCTCCTGGCTGTGGAGATAGGACTGCCCCTCTTTCCTGGTACTGTGACTTAAGCACAGATGCAGTTACTTCACTCATTGCAGGGGCATTTCTCCCAAGGCCTGAGGACTGCTCCTTGACTCCAGTCAGGGCCAGCCCTTGTGCCCATCATTGTGGGGTCCAAGTGCAGGATTGCCTGGCCCAACCCTGCCTGGGTCACTTTTGCCCCCTCCTCAGAAGCAGAGCACAGAACCAGGACCACTGAGAATTCCATTGTCTAACTCATCACCTGGAACACCCAAGTATCTCCCCTAGTTAACCCCTAGTGAACAAAGGTTAAGAATAAACCCTACTACCACCACTGCAGCTGGCTCTCACTTGTAAGTGTCACTTACTGGTCTGGAGGTTGATTTGCATAGCTCATTACAATAACTGCTGACACAAATGCACAGAACTTGAAGAGAAACTTCTCACAATCTCTGCTACCACCATCACCTAGGGCACCCCAGTTTTTCAAGAGGTCATGAGACTGCTCACTGACCCAGCATACCACTACAACTGGCATCTGAGAAAGCCACCACACAAGGCTATTTTTGACTGAGGGAATCATACAGTCTTTGCCACTGAATGCACCCAGAAGCAAAGCCAAATGGTCCTACGCAACATACATCATAATCACATTCTAAAGAAAAAAAAAAAATTCCTGTCCCAAGGAAAGTAAATTCAAAAGTAAAAAAAAAAAAAAAAAAAAAAAAAAAAAATCAAGTTTCTTCATATGGGAATAAATCAGTGTAAAAATACTGGAAGTGTGAAAAAGCAAGGTGTTATGACATCCTCCCCCCGAAAAACAAAGTAATTCTCTAGCAATGAATCCTTACCAAAACATAAACCAAAAAAAAGTTTCCAATATTTCACATAAAGTATTTGAAATATTGATTTTAAAGAAGCTCAGTGAGATGAAAGAGAAATCTAAAACCTATACAAATAAATCAGAAAATTATTAAAGATATGAATAAGAAATTCACCAGGAAGATAAATATATTTAAAAACAAAAACAAAACAGAACTTCTGGAAATAAATGCATTGAGGGAATTACAACAAAAATTTGTAAGCTTCAAAAATAGACTACACCACACAAAAGAATGAATCTCAGAACTTGAAGACAGGTCTTTTGATTTAATCAAGTCATATAAAAATAAAATGATAATAACAAAGAATGAACAAAGCTTTCAAGAAATAAAATATCAAAAAAATTGTCTGAACTCACAAATCATAAGTTTTTTTTAAAGAAAGAGAAAAAGTAAAATTCTAGAAAATCTATTTAAGAAAACAATAGAAAAATGTCCTAGTCTAGCAAAACCTTTAGACATCCAGTCAATACATTGCAGGACAGACTACACCATGGCATATTGGCATAACACTGTCTGAAGTCAATATGAAGGAAAAAAAAAATCCAAACTCGGCAAAAGTGTCAAGTCACCTACTGAAGAAACCTCATCAGACCAAGAGTACACTTCTTAACAGAAATCTTACAAGCCAGAAGCAATTGGGGTCCTATTAAAAAAAAAAAAAAAAAAAAAAAACTGCCAACCATAAATTTTATATCCTGCCTAAATAAGCTTCATAATAAAGAAGAAATTAAATTGTTCCCAGGCAATCAAACTTTTTCTCACTTTCAAACAAGTGAGTAAATTCACCACTACTAGAATGGTCCTATAAGAAATGCTCAATGGTCAGGTGTGGTGGCTCATGCCTGTAATCCCAGCTCTTTGGGAGGCTAAGGCAGATGGATCAAGAGGTCAGGAGATCTAGACCGTCCTGGCTAACATGGTGAAACCCCATCTGTACTAAAAATACAAAAAATTAGCCAGGCATAGTGGCATATGACTGTACTCCCAGCTACTCCGGAGACTGAGGCAGGAGAATCGCTTGAACTTGGAAGGAGGAGGTTGCAGTGAGCCAAGATCGTGACATTGAAAAAAAAAAAATGTGCAAAATAATTCTAAACATGGAAATGAAAATTGGTATTTACTATCATAATAACACATGAAGGTAAGAAACACACAGATCTCATGAAACAATTACACAAAGGAGGAAGAGAAAAAACTCAATAGCAATATGACAGAATTTCACCAAAAAACAAAGATAAACAGAGGAAAAAGACAAAAAAATTCACAAAACAACTAGACAAAAATCAACATTATAACAGAAACAAAACCTCAAATTCTAATATTAAGCTTGGATATAAATGTATTAAATGTTTCACATAAAATATACAATTTGGTGGAATGAATTTTTAAAACATGAAGTCATTATATGCTGCTTACAAGAAGCTCATTTATCTGGTAAAAATGCTTATTGAATGCAATGCTTATTGCAGGTAAAGGGGTGAGAAAAGATATTTCACATAAATGAAAAACAGAAGCAAGCTGGAGTATGTACTTATATTGGATAAATGTATCGAATCAAAGACAGTAAAAAAGACAAAGAAGATCATTTTGTAATGATAAATGGATCAATATGACAAGAGAATGTAACAATTCTAAATATTCTAATATATGCGCCCAACATCAGAGCACCCAGATTCATAAAGCGAATATTACTAAAGCTAAAGGAAAATATGAATAGTCATAAAATAATAATGGGGGCTTTGCTACCCATCTCACAGCACTAGATAGAACATTGAGACAGAAAATGAACAAAGAAAAACTGGACTTAAACCAGACTTTAGAATAAATGGACCTAACAGACAGAACATTCTATCCAACAACCACAGAATATACATTCTTCTCATCATTACATGGAATATTCTCCAAGAAACAGCTTATGTTAGGTCATAAAACAAGTCTCAATATTCTTTTTAAAATAAAATTATCTCAAATATCTTCTCAGACCACAGAATAAAACTAGATATTAACACAAAAATGAGCTATTGAAGCTGAATTGGTACAAGACAAGGATGTCCACTTTCACCATTCCTATTCAAAATAGGAATGGAAGTCCTAGCCAGAGTAACCACTCAAGGAAAGGCAATAAAAGGCATCCATATTGGAAAAGAGGAAGTCAAATGATGTTTGCTAATAAAATAATCTTATACTTAGAAAGCCCTAAAGACTCCTCCAGAAAACTTTTAAATTTATTAAAGGCATTCAATTCCTGGATACAAAAAACAATGTCCACAAATCAGTAGCATTTCCATACATTAATAATGATCAAGGTGAGAATTAAATCAAGAAATCAATTCCATTTACAATAGCCACACACACACAAAAAGCCTCACAAGGAAGTGAAAGATATGTATAAGAAAAATCTGTAGAATACTGACAAAATAAATTTTAATTAACTCGAAGAAATGGAAAAACATCCCATGCTCATGGATCAGAGGACTTAATATAGTTAAATGACCAAACAGCTCAATGTACACCAGGTTTTCAGTTGGAAGAAAAGAAAAACAGTTGAAAGAAAGGAAAATGTGGGGGGTTGTGAATTAATGTCTATGATACTGTAAGTGTGGATACATGACACAATGCATTTATTAAAATTCATAGAATTGGAGCATAAAGAGTGAAACTCAGGTTTAAATTTTAATATATACAATATTTTTTAAAAAGGAAAAACATTTGCAATAAGAGGATCCAGGATAAAATAAAGAATGTGAAAAAACTATCTAATTGTATTAAAATTTCATGAAATAATCTTAATGAAGTGGTATGGGGCAGGGTGTTGGCCTGAGTAACTTGGGAAATGAGTGAAGAATATGACACTTAGAAAAAAATGAATTAGACATGACCTCTGTATTCTAGTTGATATTTTTTCTATGACAGTGTACATGAACAGTCATAACACTACTCTATATATTGAACAATTCAGTAAATGGATGGTAAATGGAGAGAGCTAGGTTTTTCTCTTTTGAAGTTGAAGATTGCAAATAAACAGGAGGAGAAAGATAGAATGCTCCTTGTGGTAATAGATTAGAATTTAGATCATCAATATGAACTTATGTGTAGCTTAACATAAATACAGATACATATAAAATATGTATAATTTTTTGTATATACCGAGTTTAGTATTCCTTTCTCTGTCACACATAATATTCCTTTCTCTGTCAGCTGACAAAAGTTAGAAGCAAGGATATCCCAGTAGCTGTAAGCACAGATGGCAGTCAGATCTTGTCTCTTAATATCATTGTATACTAAAAGGAACTGTGACTTTCTGGATAAATGGTTGATTCTAAGATCGGGTCAGGAAATATACAAGAGAGCCTGGTGCATTCTGTAGTGCCAGAAAGTAATGATTTACTACACACACACACACACACACACACACACACACACACTCATAGTGCTTTGTCAAAGGGACACTGAGGCTAATTGCAAAAATTTCCATTGAAGAAAATTAGAAAACAGAACAACAAAATTAAGTATTAGATTATAACCAAAAATATAGAACATATTCATTATTTCATACTGATATAAAAGAACAACAAATAAATAGATGTAGGTTTGTGGAGTGACGTCAACAAAATGGTGCAAAAGAAGATCTCTAAGCATCACTCCCCCAAAAAAAGATACAACTGGAACTATATCAAGACAAGAATACCACCTAGCATTCACTAGAGCTCAAGGGAGAAGCAAAGACACCTCTGTGCCCACAGAATTAAAACAAGTCATGACTAGCCACACGAATGTTCATTTCAAACTGTGCCACCCTTTCCCCAGGCCAGCCTAATGCCATTTACACATGATTTAACTAGACCCATGTTTTCGAGATGGCAGGAGGGAATTGGAAGTAGATGTTTAATCTTCCCATTGGTCTTAGAATCTTTGTGGGAAGCCCACTCTGGTCCTATCCTATGGGAATCACTGAGAGTGTCAGGAGGACTGGACCAACTGGAGTGAATGCAAGACAAAGAGCAGGCACTAATCATAGCAATAGGCATGTGAATCTCAGCAGCTACTCTGCCCTCTGATCAATGGGGATACAACATTGAAGAGATTGGCCAGTTCTGTAGTGTGTCAGGAAGCACAATCCATGGCAAGACCCAAATCCTTGGACAGATTTTCCACAAAGCCCAGATGTTTCTGGTAAGCCTTCTACTGACCAAGAATAAGCTGAAAGGTCAGTATTAAAATACAGTGCCTACTTAAGTCACCCAGGATCAGAAAATAATGGCAGGACAGTAAGTTCCAGTGCAACATTTTAGTTCCACTGTTCAGAGTAAGTCTTCCCAGAATTAAAAGGAACAACAAATCAGTAGTTAAATCTCAATATTAATTATTAAAGGTCTAACATCACAAAAGAACACCTAAAAAATCTGGAGGAGATGTCTGTCTCCTCAAATGCACAAGAATCAGTGCAAAAATGCACACATAGAAAAAATCCAGGGCCATATGACACCACCAAAATAAACCAGTGAAGCTCCAGCAAAGGACCCAAAAGAATTGAAAATCTGTAAAATGTCAGAGAGATAACGCAGAATAATCCACTTAATGAATTTTAGCAAATTGCAAATAAAAATACAAGAACAGAAAACAAAAGAAAATTTGAAACACAATTCAAGAATAAAATAACATATTTGACAAGTAGAAACAATTTTTAAAAATCCAAGAAATAAATAATACAATAGATAAATTGAAAAACTCATTAGAAAATTTCAATAGCAGAAGTGATCAGACAGAGGAAAAAAATGAGCTTGAAGACAGAATATGAACAATTACAATGGCAGATATGATAAGATCTGCTGTCACTGGGGAGGGAATGTCCTGGGTCCAAAATCTGTGGCTCACATTGCCACGCTGGAAAAGGTAAAGGATAAATAATTTGCCATTAAACTGGGTTAAGTGTGCACTGTTGAGTTTTCTATATATAAAATTCACATAAAAAATAAGCCTGTATAGAACAACAACAAGTAATGAGATCGAAGCAGTGATAAAACATATGCTATCAAAGAAAAGCCCAGAACATGACTGGCTTACTACTGAATTCTACCAAACATTTAAAGAAGAACTAATACTAGATTCTACTCAAACTGTTTCAAAAGATTGCAAAGAAAAGGTTATTTCCAAACTCATTTTATGAACCCAGATTACCATTATAACAAAATCAGGCAAGCACACAACAAAAGGAGAAAACATCAGGCCAATATCCCTTAAAAACATAGAGGCAAAAATCCTCAAGAAAATACTAGCAAATTGAATTCAATGTTACATTAAAAAGTTTATCAATCATGATCAAGTAGGATGTATCTCAAGGATACAAAGAAAGGTGGTTCAACATACACAAATAAATATGATATATCATATAAATAAAATCAAGAAAATAAGTCTCATGCTTATTTAAATATATTTTTAAAGCATTTAATAAAATTTAGCATCCATCATGATAAAATTTCTCAAAACTCTGGATATAGAAGGCATATAGTTCAAAGCAATATAGACCGTATATGACAAACTCACAATTAATATAATACTGAATGAGGAAAAATAGAAGGCCTTTCCTCTAATATCTGGAACAAGACAAGGATGCTTACTTTACCTGTGTTATTTAACATAGTACTGGAAGTCCTAACCAGAGCAATTTGAAAAGATAAAGGAATAAATGTTATCCAATCTGGAAAGAAAAAGTTAAATTATTATTGTTACAGATTACATGATTCTGTATTTAGAAAAACCTGAAGGCTCAACTAAAAAAACTATTAGAATCGATAAATTCAGTGACATTATGAGATACAAAATCAATATACAAAAGTCAATATATTTTCTATACACCAACAGCAAACTATCTGAAAAAAAGTCAAGAAGCAATCCACCTTACAATAACTACAAAATAAATACCTAGGAATAAACTTGACAGAAGAAGTAAAACATCTCTACAATGTAAACTATAAAATGTTGATGAGAGAAATTGAAGAAGACACAAAAATGGGAAGATATCCCATGCTCATGGATTGAAATTATTAATATTGTTAAAATATCCAGACACTCCCACCAGATGGATGACTAGAAGCAGCTAGTTTGTACTGTTCTTGTGGAGAGGAGATAGAGTATTGAGTAAACATTAGCTATTCAAATGGATTGTTCAGGGGGCCATGATGGGATTCATCAAGCAAGCAATGAAAACCCATAGAGAGCAGAGAAGAGCAAGGCAGGACAGTCACCCCCTTGGACTGGCACAGAGTCAAGGGTGGCTCCCCACTGCTGGGAAAGTTTGAGTAAATGAGAGTTCCCAAGGACCCAAACTTCTGCCATGGATTTTTGCAGTCCTGGTGACAGAAGATCTCCCCTAACCACCCCCTTCACTGGAGCCTCCACACCGACAGGTAGAGTTGCATGCAGTATGGGCAGAGCCACCACTCAGGGCCACACAGAGCCCCAAAGGCCTTGGATTCCTGAGCACCTCAGCACCAGCTGCTATAGCTCTGCCAAAAGGAAGGACAGGCTATGTTGTGTGCCCCCAGAATAGGGACCTCATCTACAGTGCTGAAGAGTGAATGGACTATACTCCTTGCCCCCATTGCACCTTGCTAGAAAAAAAACACTGGTCTGGGACTCCAGCACAGTTTCCCCATTCCTTTTTAGCACTCAAGCTGGTCACAGTTCTGCATTTCTCTAGGATGGAGCTCCCAGAGGTAACTGACATGCCCACAGCTTCTGCTGCTGCCATAACCCTTGCCCGTACTGCCCTCAGGCTGGGGAGGGAGCAAAGAGCTCAAGGACTGTTGCAGACCTCCAGCATTCCACAGCTGCCTTATAGAAAAACAACCAGACAATTTCCCATGTGAATCTCTGCCCCTGCTACTTCTTACTGGGCAGGGCCTCCTGACCTGGTCCCCTGGTACAGCCACCCTACCAACACCTGAACACTCTGGTTGATGGTGGCTCTGCATTTCTCTGGGGCAGAGTTCCCAGAGACAGTCAACAGACCCTCTGTCATTTCTGCTCCAGCAGTACTGTCCTTGTTACTCTTGACCAGAGGAGAGAAAAAAGACCCTGCTCATTTTACTTGCACCTCCAGCACACCACAGCTGCCATACAAAGAGAAACCCAATGTCTCCTCCCTTTGATCCCTCAACCCCCTGCTCTTGACCAGGGAGGGTCTCCACCTTGGGCTTACAGCAAAGTCATCCCACCCCTAGTTGAACATTTCCATTAGCAGCAGCTCTGTTTTGCTCCAAGGTGGCATTGCCAGAGGCAACTGACAGCTCCTCTATCACTGCCACTGCAACGGTGTCTGGTCTTTTTGCCACCAGACTGGAGAAAGAATGAAGACCCTGAGTGCTTTACTTGTACCTCCAGCATACCACAGCTGCCCTATGGAGAAGAGGCCACACTGTCTTCCCTGCAAGTCCTTCTCCCCACTGTTCACCAGGCAGTTCCCCCTGGCTTGGGCCCTTTTGGCAGCTGCCCCATCCCAAACTGATCATTCTGATTGGCAGTGGCTCTGCAATACTATGGGATGGAGCTCCCAGAGATAAGTGACAATCCTTCAGCCATTGCTACTGTCAGCGTCCCCACTCCTGCTACCCCCATGCTGAGGAGGGAACAAAATGCCTGAGCTTACGCAAGGGCTATGGTGCACAGGCTGGAGTGACAAGCTGAGATCCTTGGCTAGCATTTGATTAGAAGAGGAGTTCACATTCTCAGAGCACTGAGAGAGCACAGCTGCAAACATGAAGAAATACAAGGGAGCCAGGCATCTGAGTGAGACCCTACTTACTGGCCATTATGCTTAAGCATCATCTACTAGATTGCAGCCCAAACTACAACACCAAATATACCTTGCTAATGAAAATAAGGGCAAGAATTCAGCTATAAATAAAAAAGTCTCTGCACAAAGTCTCAGCCCTCTGAAAACAATCAGAGATGAAGCCAACAGAGTATACCCAAATTATACCACACTTAAAGGAACATCCGCCCACACAGATGACAAAGAACCAGTGCAAGAACCCTAACAACCCTAAAAGCCAGAGTGTCTTCTTACCTCCAAATGACTGCACTAGCTCCCCAGAAATGGTTCTTAACCAGAGTGAAATGGTTGAAATAAGAGACATAGAATTCAGGTTCTAGATGTCAATACACATTATCAAGATTCAATACAAAGTTGAATCCCAACACAAGGAATTTAAGGGATACAGTAAAGTGATTTCATTTTACTAATTCATTATCAGCAAAATAAAATATCCATTTTAAGAGAGAGCCAAATTGATCTTATAGAAGTAAAAAACTCACTACAAGGCTTCATAACACAATCAGAAGTATTAATAGAAGTATAGACCAAGCTGAGGAAAGAAGCTCAGAGGTGAAAGAATCATTGTTCAAATTAACTCAGTCAGAAAAAAGTAAAAACAAATTTTTAAAAATGAATAAAACCTCTGAGAAATATGAGATTATTTGGAGACCAAACCTATGACTTATTTGTGTTCCTGAAAGAGAGGAAAAAAGAGCAAGAAACATACAAAACATATTTGAATATATTATCCATGAAAATTTTCCCAAACTTGCTAGAAAGGTCAACATTCAAATCCAGAAAATTCAGAAAACCCCTGTGAGGTACTACACAAGACAAACACCACCAAGACATATATCCATTAAATTGACTAAGGTCAATATGAAAGAACAAATATTAAAGGCAGCTAGAGAGAAGTGGCAGGTCGCTGACAAAGGAGACTCCATCAGGCTAATATCAGACCTTTCAGCAGAAATCCTATAAGCCAGATAAGACTGGGAGCCTATATTCAGCAATTCTTAAAGAGAAGAAATTCTACATAAAAATTTCATATCCAGCCACATTAAGCTTCCTAAGCGAAAGCTAAATAAAATCCGTTTCAGGTAAGAAAATCTAAGGAAATTTTCACTACCAGACTTGTCTTATAAAAGGTCTTTGAGGGAGTGTAAACGGGGAAATAAGACTTTTACTGGCCACCACATAAACACACTTAAGTACGTGAACAATTAGCATAAAGCAACTACACAATGACATCTGCATAATAACCACCTAAAAACATGATGACAGGATCAAATCTGCACATATTAATATTAACCTTGAATGTAAATGGAGTGAATGCCTCAATTAAAAGGCACAGAGTAGCAAGATGGATTAAGATGTAAGACCCAACTGTATGGTGTCTTTGGGAGACCCATCAACATGCAATGACACCCATAGGCTCAAAGTAAAGGGATAAAGAAAGATCTACCAAGAAAATGGAAAACAAAAAAAAGCAGGGGTGCTATTCTTACTTTAGAAAAAACAAACTTTAAACCAATAATGATCAAAAAAGAAAAAGAAGGGCATTACATAATGATAAAACGTTCAATTTAACCAGATGACTTAACTATCCTAAATGTATATGCACCCAACACTAAAGAACTCAGATTTATAAAATAAATTCTTAGAGACTTATAAAGAGAATCAGATAAACACACACAAATAGCAGACATTTTCAACAGCTCACTAACAATATTGGACAGATTATTCAGGCAGAAATCTAATACAAATATTCAGGACCTAAACTTAATACTTGACCAAAAGGCGCTAACAGACATCTACACAACTGTTCACCCAACCATAATGGAATATACATTCTTAATTGCACATGGCATATGCTCTAAAATCAATCACACACTGCACCATAAAATAATTCTCAAGAAACTAAAAAAAAAAAAAAAAGCATGCCAACCACAGTTTTAGACCATAGTTTCAATAAAAATACAAATCAATACCAAGAAGATATCTCAAAATTATATAATCATACGGAAATTTAACAATCTGCTCCTGAATGACTTTTGGGTAAACAATGAAATTAAGGCAGAAATCAAGAAATTCTTTGAAATAAATGAAAATACAGATACCGCATACCAGAATCTTTAGGATACAGCTAAAGCAGTGTTACAAGGAATGTTTACGGCATTAAACACACACACCAAAAAGTTATATCTCAAATTAACAACCTAAAATCACACCTAGAGGAATTTGAAAAACAAGAGAAAACAAACCCCAAAGCTACCAAAAGCAATGAAATAACCAAAATCTGGGCTGACCTGAACAAAATAGAGATGAGAAAAAAATCATGCAAAAAATCAAATAAACCAGAAGTTAGTTCTCTGATAGAACATTTAAGATTCATACAACACTAGCTAGAATAATGAAGGGAAAAAAGAGAGAAGATTCAAATATACATAATGCTAATGGGGACATTACCACCAATCCCACAGAAATACAAAAAAAAAAAAAACCACAGAGATTGTTATAACTAGCTATTTGCACACAAACCGTAAAACCTAGCAGAAATTGATACATTCCTTAAAACATACATCCTCTCAAGATTGAATCAAGAAAATGAAATGCTGAACAGGCCAATAATGTGTTCCAAGAAAGAATAGGTAATTTTTAAAAACTTATTAACAAGAAAAAGCCATGGACCAGATGGATTCAGAGATAAATTTCGACAGACATATAAGGAAGACCTGGTACCAGTCCTACTGTAACTATTCAAAAAAATCAAGGAGGAGCTCCTCTCTAACTCATTCTATGAGGCCAGTATCATTGGGATACATAAAACCTGGCAGAGACACAATAAGAAAATAGAACTTCAGGCCAATATCCCTGATGAACATAGATTAAAAAAAAAAAAAATTCTTAGCAAAGTACTAGTCAAGAGAATCCAACAGCACATCAAATAACTAATCCACCATGATCCCATAGGCCTTATTCCTGGGATACAAGGCTGGTTCAACATACATAAATCAATAATGTGAATCATCACAAAAAGAGAACTAAAAACAAAATCATATGATCTTAATAAATGCAGAAAAGGCTTTCAGTAAAATTCAACATCCCTTCATGTTAAAAAAAACCTCTTGACAAACTAGGCATCAAAGAAACACCTCAAAATAATAAGAACTATCTATGACATACTCACAGCCAACCTCATACTGAATATGAAAATGGTGCTGGAAGCATTCTCCTTGAGAATCAGAACAAGACAAGGATGCCGTTTCTCAGCACTACTATTCAACATACTACTGGATGTTCTACCCAGAGCAATCAAACAGGAGAAAGAAATAAAAGGCATCCAAATAGGAAGACAGGTAGTCAAACTATTTCTGTTCACAGATGATATGATTCTGCACCTAGAAAAGCCAATAATAGTCTCTGCCCCAAAACTACCAGATCTGATAAACAACTTCAGCAAAGTTTCAGGATATAAAATCAATGTATTATACAAAATTCAGTAACATTTCTGTACATTAATAATGTCAAAGCTGGCAGCCAAATTGAGAATGTAACCCTATCCACAATAGTCACAAAAGGAATAAAACACCTAGGAATACAGCTAACCAGGGAGGTGAAAGATCTGGACAATTAGAATTATGAAGCACTGCAACAAAATCAAATACAGACTAATGGAATTACATCAAGCTAAATAGCTTCTTCACAGCAAAATAAACAATCAGCCTAGTGAAAGGCACCTAAGGAATGGGAAAAAATATATGCAAATTATCAATTTGGTGAGGGAATAATAACCATCATATGTAAGCAATTTTCAAACAACTCAGCAGCAAAAAAACAAATAATTGGATTTTTTAAATTGACCAATGATCTGAATAGACATTTCACAAAAAAAGATATGCAAAGGGCCAACAGGTATATGAAAAAATGCCCAACATCACTAATTATTAGGGAAATACAAATCAAAACCCCACTGAGATACCATTTCACTCTGGTTAACATGACTATTATCAAAAAGCCCCAAAATTATCAAAGGCTGGCAAGAATGTGGAGAAACGATAACTCCAGTACACTGTTGGTAGGAAGGTAAATTAGTACAATCACTATAAAAAAACAGTGTGAAGTTTCATCAGAAAAATAAAAATAGATCTATCACATGATCTACCAATCCTATTGCTGGGTATATATCCAAATGAAATGAAATCAGTATATTGAAGAGATACCTGCACTCCCATGTTTACTGAAGCACTCATCATAGTAACCAAGTTTGGAGGCCACATAAATGGCCATAAACAGATGAATGGATAAAGAAATATGGCATATGTACCCAGTGGAATATTATTCACCCATGGAAAAGAATAAAATTCTGACATTTGCAGCAACATGGATGGAACTGCAGGACATTATGGTCAGTGAAATGGCAGGCATAGAAAGACAAATATTGGAGTCTCTCACTCATTTATGGGAAGTAAAAAAGTTGATCTCAATGGCAGAGAGTAGAATGATTATTACAAGAGCCTAAGAGGGGTAGTTCAGAGAGGGGTGATAAAGAGAGGTTGGCTAATGGGTACAAAAATAGATCGAATAAACAAATTCTAGTGTTCAGTAGCAAAGCAGAGTGACAAAAGCTAACAAAAATTTACTGGGTATTACAAAAGAGTTGGAAGAGAAGATGTGGAATGTTTCCAACACAAAGAAATGATAAATGCTTGAGGTGATGGATATTCCAATGATCCTGATTGGTCATTACTCATTGTATGTGTGTATCAAAATATCATATGTGCTCCATAAATATGTACAATTATGTATCCATAAAAATATGAATGAGTAAAAATAGACAAATATCTTGTACAAAATTTAAGTAATTTATGTGGATATTTCTCCCTTGGGAAGGTCAAAGGAAATTCCCACACTCTAAGTGTGGGTAGTGAACAGCAATATCCTTCCAAAATTTATAGGATGGGCAGGGCAAGAGGAAAGTAACTTTATAGTGAAGAAAACTGAAAAACACTGTCTCCAGCCAGCTGCTCAAGGCCCTAATCAATAGTGATAAGACATGTTGGTAATATGTACTCTTTGTATGATGTGATGAAAATGGTACTTAACCTCTGTGATTTTCCTCTTAAAACCCATAACCCAACCCTAATCATGAGAAAAACATCAGACAAATCCTAGTTGAGGAACACATTATAAATTATCTGACTCATACTCTTTAAAACTGTGTAAGTCGTCAAAAACAAGAAAAATGTGAAACAATCCCATGGTCAAGAGGTGCCTAAGGAAACATAAAAGCTAAATGCAATACGATATCACAGATGGGAATTTGGAACACACAGACATTAGGTAAATACTAAGAAAATCTGAAAAATGTGTTGACATTGCTTAATAATACTACATCAATATTGGTTTATAAATTGTAAAAAATATGCTATACATTTGTAAGATGTTAATGATAGGGGAAGCTAGGTGTGTATGTATGACAACTCTCTGTACTATCTTCAAATTTTCTGTAATCTTAAGCTGTTCTAAAATAAAACTTACTAAATTTTAAAAAGTTATTCCAGTAATTATGTGCTATGTTGGTAATGATAATAATAAGCAATAAGACTTATTATGTGCCTAGCACATGCAAGCAATACCATAATACATATAATTACCATAACTAACCCATAAATGAGATCTTAATAATTCAATTTTATGGATAAGGAAACTGGAGCTCAGATAAGTTAAATACCTTGACCAAGGTTAGAGCAATTAAATCGCAAAGCCAAAACTCAAGTCCAGTTGGTCTGTCTGTCTCTAGGAGCTAGGCTCTTAATTACCTTACTATTCTATCTCTTGAACATGTTAATTTAATATTTCAATATTTCAATGTTCGGTTGAGTTTGAAAACATTGATGTGAAATGTATTAGGAAACCCAGGAAACTGGGTACTCTGAGAGACATTTGATAGAACAATCAGTGCCATTCCAGCAAACTCTGGGTTTTGTTCTGTTTTTTTAAAAATGTGCTATACTCCTTTTTTTTCCAACTCTGCCTACATTTTTTAAACCACATTCCTCAATTCCTGATCCTTTCCTTCCCTTTTCATTTCTCTGCTTCACTTTTGTCTGCTTAAACTTCACATAACTGACATTTTCCTTATTTTAAATTTTTCTTATTTTTAAATAAATACAGTATAAATATAGTTGATACATCTCAGTGGCATGTTGTTAATCTCTTTGGTGTCCCCAAAGAGTCAACATAGAATTAGGCAAAATAACTGTGGAATTTCTGTTTGATGAATTATGCAGTTCTGCATTCTCAAACTCTTTTTCACTCATAGCGTCCACATCTTCTGCATATCCACATTGCCAGTATTTTTTATTTTTAGTTGATACATAATGTTTGTACATACTTATAGGGTACCTGTAATATTTTGTTACATGCATAGAATGTCTAATGATCAAGTCAGGATAAATAGGATATCCACGACTGTGAGCATTTATCATTTCTAGGTGTTGAGAATATTTCAAGTCCTCACTTCTAGCTATTTTGAAATGTATAGTACATTGTTAACAATAGTCGCTCTACTCTTGAACAAGCATACACTTAGAATAAATAAGTTATAATGTCCTATGGCAGTCTTTATTGATTAAACCATTTAGGCATTTTATTCTATTAAAAATTAAAATAATCTGTTTGTATGCAAATGAAAATGTGGAGCATGAAAAAATTCTAACTTATCCTAAGGTCACAAAAAGTGATGACAGAATATTCATTCAAATGATTTGGCATATATTTTTAATGCTTTCATGTTTACACAATTTAAGAAATAGACTTAGTTTCAAAAAAGTTAATAAGACAGTCTACTAGAATTTATGGTCATGTTTGCAAAGTAACCCCATAAAGTTCTTTAGGTCAATTTTGGTAGAAAAAAATTGTTCTACCTATTATATTACTAAATTGTCTCAGCACCATCCTGAGACAAATACATAACAATATATAATATATAATCCATTCATATTTCCAATGCATATATATTGCCAATATAACCTCTGTGTCACTTATCATTGTTATATATTTCCTTTATAGGTTATATAATATAATCTTTGTGCTGTTTCACAATAATTTTCCAGAGTTATATGGCTACCAGATTGGCCACAGGATAGTCACCTTAGTGTTGTAAACTCTATGTTTAGCCAATTTTTGTACAGTAGTTTGGATGGGTTATTGTCAAGGTGATGCAGCTTTTAAGGTAATCAAATAAGCTCTAACTTTAAATTTTTTTCACATTAAAATATTATTATTATTATTATTATTATTTTTGAGATGGAGTCTTGCTCTATTGCCCAGACTGGAGTGTAATGGCACCATCTTGGCTCATTTCAACCTCTGCCTCCCGGATTCAAGCAATTCTCCTGCCTCAGTCTCCTGAGGAGCTGGGATTACAGGTGCCCACCACCACACCTGGCTAATTTTTTTTTATTTTTAGTAGAGACGGGTTTTCGCCATGTTGCCAAGGCTGGTCTTGAACTCCTGATCTCAGGTGATCTGCCTGCCTTGGCCTACCAAAGGCTGGGATTACAGGCTAAAATATTATTTTTAAAGTAAATAATTACATGATATTTGAAATATATATTATATATTATATCTACTCAACTTTGAAAAAGGCTACAGATCACCAATGAACTAAGCTGAAAGGAATTATCATCAGCCCTTTTCCTCTCTCTCTCTTTCTCTTTTGCTTTTCCTCCCTCTCTAACCTAGATTTGCAAATGTCAGCAAATAGGACAGAGCTCGTTATGAAGGCCATGCTGCCAATGTAATCAGTCCAATTAGATCGTTCCCACCAACAAAGTCTTTCAAATAACAACATCCTGTATGAAAATCAATGTAAGAATCACCAAGTAATCATTGAATACCTAGTAGAAATAGCTATAAATACATGAGGTTATCTTCCTTCTGATGATCTGAAAGGAAAGAATAATTACTGACAACTCAAGCCTACATTTATGGGCTGTAACTTCAGCAGAGATGCAAACCGATAGCTTCTCAGCAGGGAATTTCATGAGCTGTGCTCATGTTTCAGAGATGAGTGCATATCTTTATCACTGTTTAATAGAGTTTAATAGTGTTTAAACCTGTTATGGCATGTAGTCTGGTGAAATGAAGCAGTTAAAAGTATATTGAATAGAAAAATAGTTCTCCTGGATATGTCTGTCCCAGATATATTGTCTGTGGAATTCGTCTCGTCATACCTTTAGTTAGAATTGTACATATCAAAATGGACAATCCAAAGAAGGCCTGTGCAATTCTGCAAGTGGACTGCTTTTCATAAAGATTTTCAGGGCTCATCTACTATGACTCACATTACTTTAGTTACTCTGGAAATCATTGCAACCATTTTCTTTTCTTTCGTCTTTCAGGTTGCTGCACACTTGCACATACATTTTTTTTTCTCAGTCACTTTCTCGTATCTTTTCATTTACAAAAAAAAAAAATCATTCTTTTGTTTACTTCTCCTTTTGTATGCATTGCATTCTGCTGGAACCTATACCATAACACCTTTAATTGTTCATCTACAGAAGCAGGCATTTCTGTTGCCATCCCAGCATTCTTTCTTCTTTCTTGAGCATTAGACAAATTTTCATTTGGTTATTAATTTCTATAGAGCTCTGTTCAGGTGGGCCAAAGAGAAAGTTTCACATCTCACTATTCTGTTCCATGCATTGAGCATTATTTGACTGGTAACAAATCGTAGTCCTCTACATCCAACTGCTAGTTGAAGGATGGGCATATTATGCAAGCCTATTGAATTGCAGTTATGCTCAGAAATTTTAGAGAAATAGTTAAAACATTGAACCCGTCTCTATGATAGTTTTTTTTTAATTTTTTATTTTATTTATTTATTTATTTATTTTTGAGACAGAGTCTTGCAATGTCACCCAGGCTGGATTGCAGTGGCATGATCTCGGCTCACTGCAACCTCCGCCTCCTGAGTTCAAGCAATTCTCCGTCTCAGCCTCTCAAGTAACTGGGATTACAGTGCCTGCCACCACACCTGGTTAATTTTTGTGTTTTTAGTACAGACGGGGTTTCATCATCTTGGTCAGGCTGTTCTTGAACTCCTGACCTCATGATCCACCCGCCTCAGCCTCTGAAATTGCTGGGATTAGTGATACCACCTCATGCCTAGGAATGAAGAAAAATATAAGCAGTAATAATATTTCAGAGAAATGAAGTAAGAATATTTTCTAATTAGCCTCCAATTCAGTCATGCCTATACTGCCCTTAATCTCAGACTCCGTTATTATATAAGACAGCAAAATCACTTTTAATTTTAAGCCATTTTAGGATGTGACTTATTTCTCTTAAAAATCAAAGATATCAACATTTAAATTTTTAGATTTTTAACATCTTTAACTTTAAATGAAATAATAAGCCCTGTCTTATTTACTGTGTAAAGATTTGAGATAATATTTGTATATTTGCTTTGTAAACAATGAAATACTATGGAAAAGTAAAGCATTATTATTAACCTGTAAAATAAATATATTTGCCATTACATTATTTGCCCTCAACACTAGATTTTTAGATACTAAGCATAGCTTCCTCTGATTCAAACATTTATAAATGCCTCAGCATTAACAGTGCTTGTAAATTGTACAACATTTTATTCTCTTCATTGCAAATATATGAACACCTGAGACTCAGAAAGACTACGCTGCTTTCCCAAACTCACACTATTATGAGGTAGAATTTTGTGTAAAATACCAGTCTTCCACACTTTGAAATTAATGATCTTGACTGGGCTGACTCCTCTTGGGATATATTTTTTTCACCTCATTGTGACAACTGTTAGTGACTAGCTACCTAGTGTAGAATCTATTTTGGTATACAACATGTACCCTAGCTTCAGTTATCAGCTTGGACTTTCCACCGGAAGCCGAAACTGGCAATACACTCTGACTTTTAGATCCATACTAGAGTCTGAGCTTGTTGATCTATGGTCTGGGCTTTTGAGAGTTGCCCCAACTGATATCAGAAACCCTAACCAGCAAGCCTTGCTCATATTCCTAGAAATATTTCAAAGAGTGTTCTTCCACGTGTAGGTTATTTCAAATACATTACTGGATGTCTTGTGAAACTAATCCATTTTTACTGACGTGACTGGGAAATTAAACCATAAAAAGCCTACGCAAAAGACCATATATAGTTTTAAAAAGAAAAGCATAAGAAAAATGGCAGCAAGAGCTTCCCAAAACTTATCTTTATAAATTTAAAATGTTGGTCTAAAATCAAAATCTATAATTTAATCATTCTAAACAGAAATAAAACTTTAGTAAATTAAAGATACATATTGACAAAATCCTTACACCCAGTGGAGTACCAGCAGTTAGCAGCATGCATGAGAATTAGGGGTGGAGATCAGCCAGGCATCCTCAATGACAGCATTCTCAGAACTCACAAGACCAAGCATCTGAAGATATGCTTGACTACAACAGTCTTTAGGTCAGAGAACTTGTTCATCTTGTGTCATAAGGAAAGTGTTATTTTTCCACCTCATACAAATTTCAGTGATAAGGGTTGCCAAGGCAAGCAGTACACTAGAGAATGAAATGGGAGAAATTGAGGACATCTTTGTAAGCCAATTCCTTAGATAAAATGAAGATTATTATAAAAAACGGAAGGAAGATCCCAGAGAGAAAGAGAGAAGATGAAACAAAACCGCTTGAACCTGGGAGGTGGAGGTTGCAGTGAGCCGAGATCGTACCACTGCACTGTAGCCTGGGTGACAGAGTGAGACTCCATCTCAAAAAAAAAAAAAAAAAAAAAAAAAAAGTGGGGGCCAGAAAAAGAAATAGAAGCCACTGTTGAATTGTTAATAAATGGAAGAAATTAATACAAGAAAGACAGGGAAAAGACCCAAGGGCGTTAAAACTAAACAATAGTTACCGAACCTCTTTACAAAGCCCATTCAAGAGTCTATCTTATTTTTCTTATTTTTCTTATCTTTCTGCCATTTTTCTTATCCTACTCCTTTTAAAACTATATCTACCTGATCTTTGTGTAGACTTTTTATGACTGAATTTCCCAATCATGTCAGTGAAAAAGGATTAGTTTCACAAGCTATCCAATAATGTATTGGAAATAATCTAGGTGTGGAAGACCAATCTTTGAAATATTTCTAGGCATATGACCAAGTCTTACTGGTTAGGGCTTCTGACATCAATTGGCACAACTCTCAAAAGCCCAGACCATAGATTAATAAGCTCAGACTCTAGGATAGCATTTCTTCTCATTGGGAGTTAATCTGGCCACTCTTGGTCATGGAGCTGGCAGTTAGCCTATTTAATGATAAATCATAGGGTTTCTGTCCTTCAGGAATTCACAGACAGGTGGAAACAAATCTAAACAAGGAAATTATACTAAAATGAGATGAAAGTATGCATTGTATTCACAGCGACCACTTGAGTATCTATATCTACCTAAATCTTCAAGGATGTATTTCTCCAAGTGGCCTGCATAGCACATTTTCTTATGTCTTTATATATTTCCACATGCGTGAAACATGCTACCAATGCTTGCTGAATACAAATTCATGACCACAGTTCTCTACATTTTAATGCATAGCTAAGCCAATTAGAAATCCAAAGGAGGCTTGAAATGGGATCAATCTGCATCTTGCAACTATCAAAGCAAATTAATGGGATATGATTTCCTAGAACTTAACAATTGGCATGTATACTTTTTCAAAGATAAAACATAAAATATAGTGAGAGGTCAATTTCCCTCATGGTATTATGTCCATGTAGAATTCTAAAATGTTACATATTATTAATAGTCTTTTAACATAAAATATTTTTATGATATTATGATTACTGGTTTTAAGATATTTATTTTTTTCTTCTCTGATAGAGTGCAAGAAGGAAGCCGTCTTTTCCGGTGTTGCTTACTTATATCTGTCAAATGCCAGAACAACACTTAGAGCAAGGCAGACACTCAATATTTATTGTTAAATAAAATAATACATTAATTTGAGGGTAGCATCATGACAATTAATAAAGAAGGAGAAAACAAAGTGTGCTGATACACATACACACACACGCTCCTCATTAAGGGGAAGATATGGTTCAATTTCATTTTTTCAACTATAGATTATAAAAGTAAAATTTGGTTGATGGTATTTAGAGACTAGAAAGAACAGTTTAGCCTTTTTCTTATTTTATATTTCTTGAACACGAATGTAAAAAACATTTATATTATTTGGAAATCCTATTTAATTTTACTATGATTACTTTTCCTAGTTCTACTTTTGCCTACTGCAACTCCCAACTCCTTGTCATTTTTATCATTATGTACATTAGAGTCATACCACTACAAATTAGCAACAAAGAGAGCACATTCCATTTTATTCAGCTGCTGATGTATAAAATTTAAACTCCTTAGCAGGACATTTCAGATCTTTCCTAATTTACTTTCAACCTTACATTTAAATATATCTAATACTAGCATAAAGAAAAATACCATTAATATTCCATAAATAGATTACATATTCTACATTATAAATGTATGTTGCATATGGTGGTCTCTGTCTCTTTATCTCACACCATATCCCTTTGCAGACATATATTTTTTTCCATTACAGTTGACTAAGGAATTGTTCTAATTAATTATTTTTACAGATACTCACTTAACATTGAGTGTTGTGCAATACAAACTTCCTGCTCTTAAATAGTGACTTTTTTTTTCCTTTTTTGGGGGGGGGCTTAGTAAAGAAAACAAATAATACTTTCTCCTTATGCTATCAGCTATTAAGTGAGCCCTAACGGGATGCTAGGCAATTCATCAGAGCCATTGGGCTTTTCTTAGTACATTTTTTTTTTTTTTTTTTTTGAGACGGAGTCTCGCTCTGTTGCCCAGGCTGGGGTGCAGTGGCCGGATCTCAGCTCACTGCAAGCTCCGCCTCCCGGGTTCACGCCATTCTCCTGCCTCAGCCTCCCGAGTAGCTGGGACTACAGGCGCCCACCACCTCGCCCGGCTAGATTTTTGTATTTTTTTTGTAGAGACGGGGTTTCACTGTGTTAGCCAGGATGGTCTCGATCTCCTGACCTTGTGATCCGCCCTTCTCGGCCTCCCAAAGTGCTGGGATTACAGGCTTGAGCCACCGCGCCCGGCCGGTACAGTTTAAGAGGTGACAAAGGTAACATATATCTGCAACCAACATAATTTTAAGCAAATATATTGCAATTCAGAGTAGATGCTCACCAGAACGATACTGGACAGATCATAATCCAAAGTGTGAGGATGTCTTCTTGCCTAAATTTACCTACAAAATTTAGCCAAGCATCTCTACAAATTAATGAATCATTGGCATGATGATGATGATGAGAATGATAATAATTATCATTTACCGAGCACTTATATGCCCAGTGCCATTTTTAAAATAATAGTCTCATAACACTTGCCCCATCATTCTGAGGTAGGTGTTATTTTATTTTCATCTTCATTTTTTGAATGAGGGACCTAAATTTAAGAAGATTAAATAATAAAGGCAAACATTTGCTGTGTATGTATTGTGTGACAGATTATACGCTAAGTACTTTACATGGACAAATATCTTATCTAAACCTAATAACAGCTCCATAAAGTAAGTTCCATGTTAATCCCCATTTATAAATGAAGAAATATAGACATGCAAAGGGAACTTGCACAAGATCACATACCTAGTATTAGAGTAAGACTCAAATCCATTTGTGTGCTACTGTTGAAACTTAGCTATTAATGACTTCATATTGCCTTTCTTGGATTTGTTTTCTGTATGCCAAATAGACTGTGATGTCAAATAGAACTGGCTTTGAATCTTGGTTCTTAAATCATGCAGCTGTCATTTTAATGTCCCTGAGACCCAGTTTCTTCTATACAATTAAATAGCAATAATAGCTACCTTATAGGGTTGTTTAAGGGTTAAATGTAACACTGATATGTATAACATTTAGCTCAGGGTTTGGTACATACTAAATACTCCATAAAGAATAGTTACTATTATTATTTTTAAGATTTAGAACAAAAATAATCATTTACCTTAATAAATTACTTAAGGTAAATATTAAAACATGATCAATACTGTGCATAAAATGACAATAATAATCGTATCATAAAAGGAAATACAATTTTAGAAAGATAGTAAATTGTCTTACATCTGTATAGCGCTGTGGAGTATGTACATGGGTGTTGTACAAATTTTCCACTTAATCCTAATTATTTTCCTTGGATTGAGTAAAGCAGTCTGCGCTTCCTCTGCCACACACGTGAAACAGAGGTTCTGAGTGATTATCCAAAGCAAAAAAATGACTAGCGGTTGAGCTGGGACTCTTCCAAATAGTTCTCTCAATAAAAATCCACAATTCTCTCTATATCAGGTACAGTGTAAAGAATACACACAAGCCTACTAGTTTTATGTATAGTTGAATTTCTAAGTACAAAATCATTTTACATACTTATGTATTAGTTTCACAATATAAAAACTTACTATGTATACAAATGCCAGTTCTCATCAAGAAACAGACTGTGTAGCACTCATACAATTTTACAAACACTTATTCTAAAAGTCGTATTCACTGCTACTTAAGAGAATAAATCAGACACTATCATACAGGAAGAAGAAAAATATAAACATTTAATATAGGAGAGGTCTTTGAAAAGTACTATGGTTAGAGGAAGTTGATTTTCTTCCCTTCATCTAAGTCAAAGCCATTGAAAATAACTTGCATCTGAAGAGAAAAAATGATGCATATTAAAAAGCGTAAGTGTATTCATTTTTAGGAAATAAGAGCTATCTTCCTTAAACAGACATTGTTACATGGAATAATAAATCAAAATCAGCTAGGTAGATATTTATACTTTAAAATATGATGCTTAGTTTTAGTTTCTGTATGTGAAAATGTTAAGTATTATTCCAGGACATGATTTTGAAAGTTTCAGATTTTTAAAAAATCAAAAATTAAAAAGAGACATGCTGAATTGTGTAAGTTACTTTTTGATTCTGGATATCAGATCTTTGTTTGATGCATAGTTTGTGAGGTTGTTACAAACCTGTAAGTTGTCAGTTTACTCCATTGATAGTTTCTTTTGCTGTGCAAAATATCTTCGGTTTAATTAGGTCGCACTTTTCAATGTTTGTTTTTGTTGCACTTGCTGCTGAGGATTTAGTCATAAATCCTTTGCCAAGGCTGATATCCAGAATGGTATTTTCTAGGTTTTCTTCTAGAACTTTTATGGTTTGAGGTCTTATGTATAAATATTTAATCCACCTTGAATTAATTTTTGTATATGGTGAAAGGTAAAAATCCAATTTAATTCTTCTTCATATGGCTAACCAGTAATCCCAGTACCATTTATTGAATGGGGAGTCCTTCCCCATTGCTTTTTACAATTTGAGAAACAAAAAACAAATGATCACCTTAAAAAGTGAACCAAAGACATGAACAGATACGTCTCAGAATAAGACACATAAGCAGCCAACAAACAGGAAAAAACGCTCACTAAAGCGTTTTTGGTGACTTCTCTAAATCACTAATCATCAGAGAAGTGCAAATCAAAACCACAATCAGACACTATCTCACGCCAGTCAGAATAGCTATTATTAAAACGGCAAAAAATAACAGACACTGGAGAGGTTGCATAGAAATGGAAATGCTTATACACTGTTGATAGGAATCTAAATTAATTCAACCATGGTGAAAAGCAATTTGGAGATTTCTCAAGGGTCTTAGAACTACTATGTGACACAGGAATTCCGTTACTGGGTATATACCTAAAGGAAAATTAACAGTTCTACCAAAAAGATACATGAACTTGCATATTCATTGCAGCACTATCCATAATAGCAAAGACATGTAATCAGAATACATGGACTGGATAAAAAAATGTGGTACATATACACTGTAGAATACTGTCCAGCTATCAAAAAGAACAAATGATGTTCTTTGCAACAACAAAGATGCAGCTGGAGGCCATTACTCTGGGGAAATTAACTCAGGAGAAGGAACCAAATACCACATGTTCTCACTTATAAGTGGGAGTCAAACAATGGGGTACACATGGACATAAAGAAGGGAGTATACACTGGGGACTACTAAAGGGGGTACCAAAAAAATGAGGGAAGAACTGAAAAACTGCCTCTTGACTACTATGCTTGCTACCCAGGTAATGAGATCATTTGTACCCTGAACCTCTGCATCATGCAATATACATGTAACATATATGTAACATATTTGTCACATATATGTAACAAGCCTGCACATGTACTGCCATAATCTAAAATAAAAGTTGACCTTATATTTAAAAAAGATATGCTATTTACCAAACCAAAACAAATGAACAAACATCCTCTCCCACCAGGCTCTGTGAAATAGGAAATGTTAACATTTAGCAACTTCTGAATCCCAGCACTGAGGAAAGGTAGAAAATGGTGGTAACACATAAAAAAGTAGGTACATTGGTAGTAACTAAAAATAAAAAAGAAAAAAAAGAAGTAGCACAAAAATACCTACTAAGTGTGTCATATTCTGCTTTTACTTTTTATTACATCAGGCTCATAGAACACATTGAAAAATCCCACATGACATTTTCTTCTCATTGCCACCTAATCTTTTCCAAACATTCATGCCTTTCTGGTATTCACTCTGAGATTACTCAGCCTCTCACTCAGTACCAAAAATAGAGATCTTTAATAAGAAATTCCTCTACTCTTTCTACGATGTTTCTCTCTTCACTCAAACCTTTTCCCTTCCTTTTTATTTCAGAATAATTCTGTTGATCCCATTCACTCAAAGCTCCTCTCGGCTTAAAAAAAAAAAAAAATCTTATTGCTTTTACATATAATTTTTTTATTTTTTCCTGAGTTTTGTGCATCCTAATGTTATGCTCAAATCTCCTTCATGAAAAAAACATGTTTTTACTCCTTCTTATTGCCCTTTCAAGGAACCCTGTGAGCTTGGACACTGCAGCATGATGAAATGATCAAAAGATAATTCTCTAGATATTCTGGACTATGTAATAGTTACTGATCACTTAATACATGTTGGGCATAGGGCTACATATTTTCAACTACTTATTAAGTTCTCAGAAATCATTATGTTTTTCTAATGTTTAAGTCTTAAATTGAATTTCTAAATTGAATACATTTTAAATTTGCATTTCTTACAAATGTATGCTTGGAAATAAACATGCTAGTCTAAAAACAAGGCTAAATAGGATTAGTATGTCAAAATTTTATTCTGTATCATTTTGATTTTTTCTACCTTAATTGGACTTAGATAAAAAGTTTGAAATGTCCTTGCAGATAAACATATGACATAACAATAAAAACAATTACAATAACAATAATTGGTATCCTTGGACTCCTGAACAAGAAAGAAAGGAAATCTAGAATATAGCTAATGGATTAATAGAAGACTCATTGATCCAGAAACAAAAAGCCTCCATGAGGTCTCAGAAAAACTGACAGCTAGAAAAATATGTGATCAGATAATAAAGTGTTGTAGTATAAAACTTTATCCATGGTTCATTTTTGGATTATGACAAAGTTCTAGGTGTAGTCATGAAGTATATGAAGGCGTATGTGGGCATGAAACTAAAGTCATTGGAGATGAAGAAGAGAGACAATTATAATACATGTGGATTCAATTATTATGAATTTCCAAAGACACTATTATAGCCCAGGATCATGGCTCCAAGGACAGCCATGAAGTCAGTGACAAAACCTTTGGTGAATAACTTAGAGTGATTGTAGCAACGAATGAATGTATTGAAACCAGATCATTTGAATTCAACAGTGTTTTTATCTAAGAATAAAGGATTAATAATTTGGAATGGTAATTATAACAAGGGAAGATATCCTTATTCCTGTTCTTGAAGGTTTTGTTCTTATCATCAATGCGTGGTGGCTAGAAGATCAACATAGTTTTTCAGGGACCACAGGGGAGGCCATGTATTCTGTGGAGACCAGGATTTATTTAAGAAAAGAAAATAATGGGCAGAAAGAGTATTCATTGTAGTTAATTGCAGTGGAGCTAATTAATAGATCAAAGAGTCCAGATTTGGCAGAGAGGGCAGCAATAGGAGTGTTGAGTTAAAGGAATATTGGATACCATTTCAAAGAGAATATTTTATTAAACTGACTTCACGGCCCAAGGTAGTGAGTTGACAGAAACAAGAGGTGTGTTGGAATTATCTGCTGTCAAGATACTTACAGGGACTCTGGGCAAAGGTCCATTCAAACTGGTAGTAACACAGCCGGAAGTTTTGTGCTGTTTGATGGTAAACAATGTTTTATGCTTGTTGCCAGTCACAATTATCATTTTGTTTATATTTTCACCTACATGTTTTGCTGGAAAAATTGTGAATTTCCTATTTACTTGTCTTCCAAGGAGAAAGACAATTATTCCAAAAAGGAAAAGGGAACAGAGAACAATGATTAAGTCCCTTAAATAATTTTTGTATCTATAAGAGATTCTTTATAAAGCAAGTGGAACTTTATTTTTCTTTATTTTTACAATTGGAACTGTATTTTCTTTATTATTTTGATACTTCTATATCTATTTTCCCATATTATTTTCTACTATTTCTGTAAATCACCCAGAAGCAGCTTATATTTTTGTGACTCTAAGCTACACGTTTCTTATTATTGAATATTATCCTTCATCTGACTTTTTCTGATAAAGCTAAATTGAACTGATATGACAAAAAAACACACTTCTTACTGGAAATATTAATTATTCACAGACAGCATTCCAGTATCATGCACCAAATGAATAAAGAAAAATATCTCTAATTCTGCACAAGGTAATTTTGGGGAAACCAACATTCACAGTATTAGTCATGCTGATAGTCAGAACTATGAGCAGTTTTAAAGGACAGATATTCTTCTTTCTTCAGTGCTGTTTAATGATTTCTCATAGGCGTCCTTATAAGGCCGTAGAGGTTAGAGTGGGACAGACATGGGCTTTTCAGTCAAGCCGTCTTGAATCTGCTTAACTCATTGATTGGCATTTATTGGTGGTATTGGCTGTTTAATTTCAGAGCCTCCACTGTTAATACTACACTATATTGCTTCTCATAGAATCAACTCACTTGGCAATGATGAGAAATAAATGAAATATTTATCTTTTCTATGCTTTTCATTTATTTTATAGTATAGGACAATGAAGCAATTTTTTCAGGGTCCTGAAGCTATCAGGTGGTAGAACTGAGATTAAAAAACAAATAAGCCAAAACCAAAACAAAGAAAAAACACTGTCTTAACTTCATATCCAGTGCAATGTCTAATATAACATATATTTTCTCATGCTGGAGAGCATGTTTTAATGTATAATTGTTTTACTTAAGAAAAAAAATCAATGAGGTCTATAATCATTCTGTTTTGAGTCCTGGAGTTTTTGTTTGTTTGTTTGTTTGTTTGTTTTCACAGTAGAAGAAACTAGTGGTCTTGAGAATGGTATTGTGCTTATACTGCAATCTCATGGTAATTATATGTATATTGCAAATATAATTTTTCTCTATTTTTTATTTCACATAGTTTTAACTAATATACAGAAATCACAGAGGTACATTATTGCTAAGATATAAAGATCATCTGTTGAAATGATTAATTATTAATGTATTCACATGCTAGCTAATTAAAAATATTTAGTGTAAGTGTATATATTAGGGTTCTCTAGAGGGACAGAACTAATGGAATACATATACATGTATATGTGTATATATAAATATATGTATATGAATTTATTAAGTATTAACTCACACAACCACGAGGTCCCACAATAGCTCGTCTGCAGGCTGAGGAGCAAGGGGAGACAGTCCAAGTTCCAAAACTAAAGAATTTGGAGTTCAATGTTTGAGGGCAGAAAGCATCCAGCACAGGAGAAAGATATAGGCTGGGAAGCTAAGCCAGTCTCTCTTTTCATATTATATTCTAGCTGTGTTGGTGGCTGATTAGACTGTGCCCACCCAGATTAAGGGTGGGTCTGCCTTTCCCAGCCCTCTGACTCAGATGTTAATCTCCTTTGGCAACACCCTCACAGACTCGCCAAAGATTCAGGACTTTGTATCCTTCAATCCGATCAAGTTGACACTCAGTAATAACCATCACAAGTCCACCCCTTGTCAACTTGAACCCATACACATCTCCTGAGATCAGACATAATCTTCAAATAAAGACAATTAATAAGGTTGTAATTATTCCGAAAGTAATACAACTATATTTCATACAACCGGAAACACACCAATTCCCAACCCAAATACTATTAGGTAAAGTTAACAATACATAAATGCTGATACGAAGTGAATAAATCTTATATTGCATGATAAAGAAGAAAGGAAATAAAATGAAGACTTTTTTTTAGTAAAAGTGTATACATGCACAGACTTTTCTTTTTTTTTTTTCTTTTTTGAGACGGGAGTCTCGCTCTGTGGCCCAGGCTGGAGTGCAGGCGCGATCTCGGCTCACTACAAGCTCCGCCCCCCGGGTTCACGCCATTCTCCTGCCTCAGCCTCCCTTGTAGCTGGGACTACAGGTGCCCGCCACCATGCCTGGCTAATTTTTTTTTTTTTTTTTGTATTTTTAGTAGAGACGGGGTTTCACCGTGTTAGCCAGGATGGTCTCAATCTGCTGACCTCGTGATCAGCCCATCTCGGCCTCCCAAAGTGCTGGGATCACAGGCGTGCCACACAGACATGTTTTTAACAAAATAAGGAGGAAATACTCATGACGATTACAGTCCTCATTTCTGCAGCTGATCACGTGGTCGTAGTTGGTATTGATGACTACCTTCTTCTACTACCCATTCTATATTCCTTGTGCCTTCAACAAGCACCTTAGCAGGTCGTGTTTTTTGTTTTTTGTTTTGTTTTTCCTGGTGGAGTGTCCCAAACCTTCATTCCTGGAAGGTCTGGTCATTTGTGGTCCTGCCTGGATTGGACTATTGTAGTTTCCCAATGACCTTAATCACAGGGCATGGTAATACTAACAGATGCCCTAATGGATCTCCTGTATTCCCTGCACACTCTTCCTTACCTTTATTGTGGAGTAGTAGACTGATTTCATCTTGATAATCCGGGTCAATCATGCCAGCCAAGTAACTCCTTTCTTAACCTGTTGACTTAAAAGTAAGAGAAGTCCTAAGTGTCCAGGTGGCAATCTTAACTTCTAGTTGAATGGAATTGTTGTGTCTCCCGGCGGCAGTATTTCTCCCTCTGGAACTAAGACCTCTAAGCCAGCAGAATATAATGTCATGGGAACAGGACGCAAAAATTTTGCCAGTGGATCTCTAGGGGTGATGCTGAGTGGTGCCAGTTCCACTTCCACCCCCTTGATTCCCGGACCCATGAATCTTGGCTATGAGGAAGCAGTACCATGTATCGACCTCTGATTCAGCACATACACAGCCTTCTGGAGCACTTTGCCCCAGCCCTGCAAAGTATTGTCACCTCGTTACCATTGTAATTGTGACTTCAAAGGGCATTCCAGCGTTCTGTCAATCTAGCTGCTTCAGGGTGAAGGGGAACAGGATAAGACCAGCAAATTCCATGAATATGAGCCCACTGCCGCACTTCTTTACCCTTAAGTGAGTGCCTTGGTCAAAGGCAATGCTGTGTGAAATACTATGACAGTGGATAAGGCATTCTGTGAAGCCATGGATGGTAGTCTTGGCAGAAGAATTGCATGCAGGATAAGTAAACCGATATCCAGAGTAAGTGTCTATTCCAGTGAGAACAAATCTCTGCCCTTTCCATGATGGAAAATGTCAAATATAATTAACCTGCCACTAAGTAGCCGGCTGATCACCTCAAGGAATAGTGCCATATCAAGGGCTCAGTGTTAGTCTCTACTGCTGGGAAATTGGGCACTCGGCAATGGTCACAGCCAGGTCAGCCCTGGTGAGTCCATGTTGCTGAGCCCATGCATAACCTCTATCCTTGCCGCCATGGCCACTTTGTTCATAGGCCCACTGGGATAAGACAGGGTGGCTGGGGAAAGGGGCTTAGTGGTGTCCACAGAACTGATCATTCTTTCCACTTGATTATAAACATCCTCCTCTGCTGAGGTGACCCCTTGGTGAGCACTCACATGGGAGACAAATAACTTCACAATTTTTGACCACTCAGAGAGGTCCATTCACACACCTCTTCCTCAAATTTCTTTATCACCAATTTTCCAATCATGCTTCCTCCAAGTTCCTGACCATCCAGCCAAACCATTATGTGAGGCCCATGAATCAGTATATAATCGCGTATCTGGCCATTTCTCCTTCCTTGCAAAGTGCACAACCTGGTGCACCGCTCGAAGTTCTGCCCACTGGGAAGATTTCCCTTCATAGCTATCCTTCAGGGATGTCCAAGAGAAAGGCTGTAGTGCTGCAGCTGTCCACTTTCGGGTGATGCCTGAATATTGTGAAGAACCTGTGAACCAGGCCCCAGTCTTCTCTTCCTCTGTCAACTGATCACGGGGAACTCCCCATGTAGCCATCGGTGCAGGCTGGGGAAGAAAAGGCAGAGTGGCAGGAGTGGAGGCCATGGGCATTTGAATCACTTCCTCATGTAACTTACTTGTGCCTTCAGGAACTGCTAGAACCTGATCACGCATATACCATTTTCACTTGATGATGGAATGCTGCTGTGCACAACCTACTTTATGGCTAGATGGGTCAAAAAGCACCCAGTTCATGATAGGCAGTTCATGTTGCATGGTGACTTGATGACCCATAGTCAAAGGTTTAGTTTCCACCAAAGCCCAGTAATGGGTCAAGAGTTGTCTCTCAAAAAAGAGAGTAGTTATCTGCAGAAGATGGTAGGTCCTTGCTCCAAAGTCATACAGGCCTCTGCTGTGATTCACCTATGAGGGCCTGTCAAAGGCTCCAAGCAACATCTGTTTTTCCATAATTTCAGCTCTTTTTTCTACAGGAGATAAGACTCTCACTACGGGCAATCTTAGCAGATTTGAGCCTCAATAATTTTAGGGACAGAATCCCCGAGTTCATCATTTTCTTTTATCACTTTGTCCACTAAACTTAGGAGCAACCAATCAACTTCATTACATTCCTTGGTTCCCCATATATGGTCAAAGGTATTATGTACAGAGTCACTAAACTCCTTGGCTCTCAGAAGCCATGAATCATGAGGGTCAAATGCATTTATTTTGCATAACTCTCTAAACAGTTCATGTCAAGGACTACCAGGGTACTCCATACTACTAGAAGTAGAGTCCTTAGCATTTTGGGGTCTAATCATGTTAAGCAACCAACTCCAGAAACCCTAAAACTAATGAAAGAACTCCATCCTTAATATTCTGTTCCTCTAGAACCATGCCTGGTACCAAAATCTATATTACTCTGGGTTCTCTAGAGAGATAGAACTAATGGAAAACATATATGTGTGTGTGTGTGTGTGTGTGTGTGTATGTATAAAGGGGAGTTTATTAAGTATTAACTTACATAATCACAAGGTCCCACAATAGGACATCTGTAGGCTGAGGAGCAAGGAGAGCCAGTCTGAGTTCCAAAACTGAAGAACTTGGAGTTCAATGCTCACGGGCAGGAAGCATCCAGCATGGGAGAAAGATGTAGGCTGGGAGGCTAGGCCAGTCTCTCTTTTCACATTTTTCTGCCTGCTTATATTCTAGCTGTGCTGGCAGCTGATTAGACTATGCCCACCCAGATTAAGGGTGAGTCTGCCTTTTCCAGCCCATTGACTCAAATGTTAATCTCTTTTGGCAACACCCTCACAGACATACCCAAGATCAATACTTTATATCCTTCAATCCAATCAAGTTGACACTCGGTATTAAGCATCAGAATGTATTTTCTTTATCCAAAACTACATTGAGTGCTAGGATAAGACACAAAATCTGATTTCAAAAATAAATTATTTTCTCAAATTTAATTTTGGATATATATATACATATATGCATCACTACGCATACATATACACATATATATAATCCATTACAAATATTTTTAACTCATGTAAGATCTAAATTCTTTTACTTTTCAAATTTCATACTCCTTATAAGAGTAGGAAATTGAAGTATTGCCAACGTCACCTCCTGGCTGGCTGCCTCTTTTCTTATAGTCCCACAAGCAGGGTTCATTGACCTGTCTCCTAGATACAGTTTCCCCAGATTCCAGCTTGTCTCATTTTCTCTACTATAACAATAACCTAAATTTACACTTTAATAAATATCCTTCAGAAATTGGATTAGGACAGGAATAGGAATTCTGGTACCAGAATACAATTAGCTACTGTATATCTTGAATTCCAAAGAGACACTTACTAAGTACAATCAGATAAATTTAAGACTCTATTATCATACAGTGGCAATCTCTTGAGTAACAGGCATATGTTCCTAAAGATGATATACTCATATTTTAAAGCGTTAATCATCTAAATGTTTCTGCGTTGGCTCATCTTCCATTAAATGCATCCTTGACTCTCCATCGAGAGGATACAAATTCTACTCAGTTCTATTTACTCTAGAGATATATTAAAAATATCTGAGGAGGGGGTACGGATCTCTGTTTTGAAATTTTGAACTCATGGGCTCACTTCCAACCATATTATTGTCACTTTGTGTCTGCTGAAGAAATTAATACTGTAAAGTTGTAGGACTTTTTAAAACGTAATTAATCTGTGAAATGTTCCTGTATACAAATACATTAACTAATTTCATGAAGTCTATCTGAAAACTTCATTTTTGACACCATTCCAAGACTCATTAATAGTGTACTCTCTTTAGTATATGAGCACCTGTAATGCTCAGCATTGTTTGTAGGATGTTTTATCCCACATCACGTTATTGCCAGTGAATATCTACTAAATTATTCTTCTCTCTAACTTGACATATTTTATTTTTAGCATTAACTATTTAACATGCAGTTCAATTGAAGTATTTTCAATTTTTGGAAGCTTATATGTGTGTATATATATACAAGTACATATAACAATAATATTTATCAAATATCAATAACACATTTGCATTAGAAAATCAGATAACATTATGTTCTTTTTATTTTTGTATTTTATAATTTTTACAAAACTGAAAGATGTACTAGTATACTAAGATTGCTATAAATGGACAAAGATTCATAAATATAAAACAACATTACCAACCACTCTCAGGTTTGCAAGATAAGGGAAATGTCCTCAAACAACAATAATAGTAGTAATATTAATAATACGATTTATGTTTTTACTAGTACTTTTCGATTCATAAAGACATTTGGAGAGGTATTATCAACATTTTATAGAAAAGGACCCTCATCCTGACCATGCTATGTGAGTACATAAAAAAATTGAACCCAGACATTCCAACTGTAAGTCGAGTGCATGTTTCATTATAATGAAAAAAACAACAGATGCTGGAGAGGATGTGGAGAAATAGAAATGCTTTTACACTGTTGATGGGAGTGTAAATTACTTCAACCACTGTGGAAGGTAGTGTGGTGTATCCTCAAGGATATGGAACTAGAAATACCATTTGACCCGGCAATCCCATTTCTGGGTATATATACCCAAAGTATTAGAAATCATTCTACTATAAAGATATATGCACACGTATATTTATTGTGGCACTGTTCACAATAGCAAAGACTTGGAATCAACCAAAATGCCCATCAATGACAGACTGGATAAAGAAAATGTGGCATATATATACCATGGGATACTATGCATCCATAAAAAAGGATGAGTTATTGTCCTTTGTAGGGACATGGATGAAGCTGGAAACCATTATTTGCAGCAAATTAACAGAAGAACAGAAAAGCATGTTCTCACTCACAAGTGGGAGTTGAACAATGAGAACACATGGACACAAGGAGGGGAACATCACACTCCAGGTCCTGTCATGGGTGGGGGGCTGGGGGAGGGATAGCATTACGAGAAATACCTAATGTAGATGACAGGTCGATGGGTACATCAAACCACCATGGCACGCGTATACCTATGTAACAAACCTGTACATTCTGCACATGTACCTCAGAACTTAAAGTATAATAAAAAAACATAGAGATTCAACCTCTGTCTTGCAACACAGCTAGGATCTGGGTAAACTGGAATTGGAAAGGGTAGAGTGGTGTGTGGGTTTCTGGGCAAGAGCTGGAACCAGAAAAGAAAAAGCTATGGGAAAAATAATAATAATATTCAAAGTCCAAATGATTTTCATTTATTTTAGTAACTTTTAGCATAAAGACCCTTACACTGAGGAAATTTGTACTACCTTTTTTTTTTAACTGAATGTATATTTATTGAATAAATGTAAGAAATAACATGAAGTGAAAAATCAAGAAGAATGTTAGATAGACAGATATATCTTAAAGGAGATACTTGAAAACATAATGGCTATTTTTTCTGTATGGTTAACAGTGACAATAATTTTGTTTACTTTTATTTTTGCTGATTTGCATTTTCATATTTTCTTTTTTTTTTAATTATACTTTAAGTCCTAGGGTACATGTGCATAATGTGCAGGTTACATATGTATACTTGTGCCATGTTGGTGTGCTGCACCCATCAACTCGTCAGCACCCATCAACTCGTCATTTACATCAGGTATAACTCCCAATGCAATCCCTCCCCTCTACCCCCTCCCCATGATAGGCCCCGGTGTGTGATGTTCCCCTTCCCGAGTCCAAGTGATCTCATTGTTCAGTTCCCACCTATGAGTGAGAACATGCAGTGTTTGGTTTTCTGTTCTTGTGATAGTTCACTGAGAATGATGGTTTCCAGCTGCATCCATGTCCCTACAAAGGACACAAACTCATCCTTTTTGATGGCTGCATAGTATTCCATGGTGTATATGTGCCACATTTTCTTAATCCAGTCTGTCACTGATGGACATCTGGGTTGATTCCAAGGCTTTGCTATTGTGAATAGTGCCACAATAAACATACGTGTGCATGTGTCTTTATAGCAGCATGATTTATAATCCTTTGGGTATATACCCAGTAATGGGATGGCTGGGTCATATGGTACTTCTAGTTCTAGATCCTTGAGGAATCGCCATACTTCATTGGTCTTGATCTCCTGGCCTCATGATCCATCGGCCTCGTGATCTGCCCGCCTCCGCCTCCCAGAGTGCTGGGATTACAGTGTGAGCCATCACGCCTGGCCAATTTGTTTCTTTAAAACTATCTGCTATTCTTACTTGCTCTTCAAAAAAGTCAGATATCTTTGTTTGGGAAAATTCAGTTACTGCTATGGTAACCCAGGACCAGGAAATTTTGTGATTTTTCTTTTTAAGCACACCATACATATTATTTATTCACAGCTATAACTGTAAATACCTAATACCTTCAGCTATTATCAAAAGGGTTTGCAAAGGGAATACTGGAAAACAGCATTTGTGTTTTCTGTTCCTTATTCAACATATATAGCCACCTGGTGTCAAGTGACTGAAAATAAATCTGCATAGTCTATCAATATGAAATGAAGACACAAGTTTGAAATTAAAACACACATTATGAACATTGTAATTTTAAATTTTGCGTTTCAAGTTTGAATGTTAAATTGCTGCAACTATAAAAGTGACTTATATTTTCATTTGAGAATGGTGCCTAATAACATTTAAAAAACAATACCTAGCTCTCTGGTTATTTTCTTCTCTAATGATCAGCCTTGTTGGCAATTACAACTTTTAGTAATAGAGAATTTTACAAATTAAAATAGTCCCAACCACTCCCTATCAATCAAATTTCTTTACACTTAGCAAGGCAGTCAATAATATATAATTTCTTATTTGACCAGAAACTACTAGAAAAAAAAAAGAATCTATTTTAGTGCATTAAAAAGTAGAACATTTAAATCATTTATTTCAATATTTTTACTCTTTATTTAACAAATATTTTATTGAACAGCTACAGGGCACTAGAGATACAACAAGCAACACAGAAAAATCTACTCTGATAAAGCTTATGTTTCTGAAATAGCCACAAGGGAAAAAAAGTCAAATATATGGGAAAATCAAGTAAAAATAAGCACTATGAAGAAAAATAAAGAATGAAAGAAAGACACAGAGAGAGAGAGATGCATATTGTGTGGCTAGTTAAATACAGTGGACAGGGAAGACACTATAAAGTGACATTTGAGCACATACTTGAAGAAGGGAGAGAATAAGACAAGGAGCTCTCTGGGGAAAGATTCCAGACAATAAAAGCCAAGGTACAGGGGTGGCTGACAAGCAGAGAGTAAGCAAAGGATTTGCAGAGGATAACATCAGACATATGGAGAAGAGCAATCAGGTAAGGACTAATAGAATGTTCTAGGGACTTTAGTTTTTAAGCTGTATGATATAGGGACATATCAGAGGATTCCAAATAGGTAAGTAGTGTACTATAGCAAATTTTAGAGCAAACTGCTGACTGCTGTGTTGTACATTGACCGTAGAGGGCAGATAAGGGGTAGTAGATTACTTCTGAGCCAAGTGGAAAATACCAGGCAAAATGATAAAAGCCACACTGGAATATGACTTGATAGGTGTTGATCTTCACCATCATTACAACTAAAAATGACAAGTAGACACACTGAAATTTTTTATTTGTTTTTGTTGTTGTTGTTGTTTTTGGTTTTTTTTTTTTTTTTTTTTTTTTGAGATGGAGTCTTGTTCTGTTGCCCAGGCTGGAGTTCAATGACATGATCTCGGCTCACGACAACCTCCACCTCCCGGGTTCAAGTGATTCTCCTGCCTCAGCCTCCCTAATAGCAGGGACAACAAGTGCACACCACCACACCCAGCTAATTTTTTGTATTTTTAGTACAGACAGGGTTTCACCATGTTGGCCAGGATAGTGTCAATATCTTGACCTCATGATCCGCCCACCTTGGCCTCCCAAGGTGCTGGGATTACAAGCGTGAGCCACCACGCCAGACCCACACTGGATCTATTTCTGTGGTAGCACCAATAAGCTTTTCTGGCAGATTAGATGTGGTGAGGGAGATAACAAGAAAATCCAAGAATGCCTTCCCAAATTCGAGCAACTGGATGAGGAAGATATTTGTTAAGAAGAGTAACATTGCAGAGGATATTAGGATTTGATTGTGGAAACACGTTAAATTTAAACTGACTGTCATATATGTAACTGGAAATATTGAGTAAGTAGTTGGATACATGAAACTGGAGTTTAGGGACATGTTCTGGGCTGAAGATGTAAATTTGGAAGCTGCCATTGCATAAATTGAATTTCATGTAATAAAACTAGATGAAATAATAAAGGGACTGGGTGGAAATAGGCAAGCAGATCAAGAAACATGGTCTGGGGTACCCCAACATTAATCACTCAGGGGATAGAAACAAAAGAGTTAACAAAGAAGAGTAAGAAGGTAAATTTAGGATACTATATTTTCCTTAAAGCCAAATGAAGAAAATGTTTCAAGGAAGAGGGAGTGATCCACTGCTAATGGTTGAGTTAAGATGAGGACTGAGAATTGATCCTTAGATTTAGGAATTAGGAGGTTGTTCATGATTTTGACCAGAGTTTTTTTACTAGAGTTTCAGGGGTGAAAATTCGATTGCCATAGATTCAATAAATAAATAAGGAGGGATTAGAGAGAGTGTGTATAAACATTCATGTTGGGGCATTTTCTTATGAGACAGCAGAGGAATAGGATATTAGATGGGGAGGAAAGTAATATAAAGAGGATTTATTTTGTTTGTTTATTTGCTTCTTTTTTTTTTTTTTTTTTTTTTTTTTTCTGAGATGGCGTCTCGCTCTGTCGCCCAGGCTGGAGCGCGGTGGTATGATCTCAGCCCACTGCAACCTGTGCCTCCCAGGTTCAAGCGATTCTCCTGCCTCAGCCTCCCAAGTAGCTGGGATTACAGGCACGTGCCACCACGCCCGGCTAATTTTTTTTGTATTTTTAGTAGAGATGGGGTTTCACCGTGTTAGCCAGGATGGTCTCAATCTCCTGATCTCGTGATCGGCCTGTCTCGGCCTCCCAAAGTGCTGGGATTACAGGCTGTTTATTTGCTTTTACAATGGTATATTCTTATGTCAACAGCACTGATCCAATAGACAAGAAAAAAAAAAAAGACATAAAAGAGAAGGGAAAATTGCTGGAATATTCTTCTTGGCTCACTATTAGGGATCTAGCACAAGAGAGAAGTTGGCTTTTAATAGCAGTACAGATTTTTTGGTTTTTTTAGTAATAATGGGAGGAAAAGTAGAGTACTTAAGTCCAAGTGTAGCTACACTGGTACATATTTTGATGGGAGCTTATGTAAATTCTCCTTTGATTGGTTATATTTTCTCAGTGCAACATTATCTGAGCTTGAAAATGAGAAGTTTCGGTGGTTTTAAGAAAGGGAGGAAGGTATTAATTAATTAATAAAGTAATCAAAGAGACTAGAAGAGTGGTTAAGGAAATTTAGTAGGACTAAAGTACTACTAAAGTACTATGAAGACTGTCAGCAAACTGAAATTATTGGCTATAATTTTAGTTTGAAATTAACCTGACCTGTGTAATTTTCATATACAGGTAATACACTCCTAATCCAAAAATTCAAAATCTGAAATGCTCCAAAATCTGAAACTTTATGAACACCAACATGATACCACAGTGGAAAATTCCACATCTTACCAATGTAATGGATCAGTCATAATTGTGTCACATGCAGAGAATTTTTAAAAATATTGTATGAAATTATCTTAAGGCTATGTGTATAAGGTGTATATGAAATATAAATGAATTGAATATTTGAACTTAGGTCTGATATCTAAGATATCTCATTACATACATGCAAATACTCAAAATTTTGAAAAATATTGAAATCTGAAACAATTATTGCTCTAAACATTTTAGATGAGGGATACTCAACCTTTATTTCTGAAAGTCAAAATAAATAATTTGAACAGAAATGAATTATGGTCTGGTATTAAAACAGTTAGGTGTTAGCCAAAAATAGCAGACTCACCAGAAAGTTCTCAAAGCCAAGTTTCACACTGACCCTAGAGATCTTAGACAATCATGATTTTGGATTTTTCCATGTAAGATATCAGTGCTTAAGTAACAAACTTCAGTTTGAAATTACTTTCTGTGTTCTAGATTATGTGATCCAAACATTTTCAATATCATGATTCTGTAATATTAAGAGTAGAGCTTTAAAAGATGTATATTAATTTATCATGTGTGATCTATATGTTATATGCATTTTTATACATGTATTAAGACAATTATGTGATAATTGATTACATATAATATATAATAAAACAATAATAGAAATAAATATATAAAATATGATATATTGTATCATATATATCTATATATAAGTATATAGCAAAACAAACATAGAAATAGATATTTTAAGTATTCTACATTTTATGAATAACTTTTTCACTAAAGTATAGCATTAATCACATATTAAAGAGGAAATTGTGTGTGTGCTTCATTTTTAAAAAAGAAAAAATTTCAATAAACATGCAATCATAAAGCAATTTAGAAGCCTGACTCTAAATTGTCTCTTTCCATATTTGATTATACTGACTCTCAGAGCTGGAAAAAAAAAGCACTTCAGAAAATTATAGTTTTCATGAAAGAATTATAAACTAATTCTTTTTTAATTATGGTAAAATAGACATAACAAAATTTACCATCTTAATTATTTTTGAGTGTACATTTCAGTAGCATTGAGTACATTCATATTATCGTGCAACAAATCTCTAGAACTCTTTTCACCCTGCAAAAACTGAAAGTCTGTATTTACTAAACAACTCATTTTTCTTCCCTATACCCAGACCCTGGCAATCATCATTCTACTCTGTGCTTAGAAATTTGATTATTTGACTATTCTACATACCTCATATAAGTGGAGTTAATCAAAATTTGTCTTTTTGTGACTGGCTAATTTGACTTAAGATAATATTCTCAGGCATCATTCTTTTCATTGCTTTTGTCATTACTGCCTTTCTGCTTAAAGGCTGAATAATATTCCTTTGTATACATATACCACACTGTGTCCACTCACACATGAATGGACATTTGGGTTGCTTCTACCTTTTGGCTATTATGAATTATGCTACTGTAAATATGGGTGTACAAATATCTTCTCAAGAACCTGCTTTCAATTTTGGGAGTATATACCCAGAATTAAAAATGGTAAATTTTATTTTGAATTTTATTTTATTCTATTTTTAATTTTTGATTAACTATCATACTGCTTTACAGTGAAGCTGTAGCATTTTACATTCCTAACAACAGCACACAAGGGCTCCAATTTTTCCACATCCTCACCAACACTTGTTATTTTTATTTATTATTTTTGATAGTAGGCATACTAATGGTGTGAATTGGAATCTCATTATGGTTTTGCTTTGTATCTCCCTAGTATGTGGTGATATTGAGCATTTTCTCATGTGTTAATTGGTCATTTTGTATATCTTCTTTGAAGAAATGTCTATTCAACTCTTTCACCCATTTATCACAATATTTTTATTTTTTTTAAGAGATGGGGTCTCATTCTGTCACCCAGTCTGGAGTGCAGTGGCATGATTACAGCTCACTGCAACCTTGAACCCCCGGGCTCAAGTGACCCTCCTGTCTCAGCCTCCAAACTAGCTAGGACTATAGGCATGTGTCACCATATGTGGCTATTTACAAAAATTGTAGATCTCCTTATGTTGCACAGGCTGGTCTCAAACTCCTGGCCTCAAGTGATCTTCCCGCCTTGGCCTCCCAAAGTTTTGGGATTACAGGTATGAGCCATCATGCCTTGCCATACACCCATTTTTCAATTAGGTTGTTTGCTTTATGGTTTTTGAACTGTGTGAGTTCTTTATATATTCCAGATATTATCCTCTTATCAGATATGTCATTCACAAATATTATCTCTTATTCCAAAGATTGACTTTCCGTTCTTTTGATTTTTAAAATGATACTTCATTTATTTAAAAATTTTATTCAAAATTCGGGCTTACTTTTTCAATTTCCCTGATATCCATCCATTATTTCTTCTCACTAATTGAATTTTGTTGCATTTTAATATTTTTATCAAATGTATTCAAAATCTAATGACACTCTTATTTTGAAAGATTTTTAAACAGGTTGAAAATCTCCTTTTAAGTGTTGTATGTGGACAAAGAAATTTACAAGTGACAGTATTTCTGGAAGAAAATTAAATAATGATAGAAATATTTCCAAATAATTGTTTTCAAAAATATTCTCTCCATGACATTAATTAAAAAAAAAAAAAAAACTTCTTTTAAAACGTTATCTTAACTTTAAAGGAATTTGTTTTATATTTTGTTGTAACTATCTGCTAAATGGTGTCTAGTAATAGCCACTTGAAGGTCTGCAAATTTCTGACACATATTTTGGAAAACAAAATCTCAACTTTATATTTGACAACTCTTAAGAACATTACCAAGAACTCAGTGAAGTCGTATGTGCTACAAATACTGCTTATATCAAAGTATTTCATGAATTTCAAGATCTACATTATTTAAGATTATTTTTCTTAAATAAAATGCATTTGATGAAATAGACTTTTAATGCGTTCTTCAGTGAATGATGATGCAGTGCATGCATTTTACTTGTTGTATTATATCTATAAGCTTACCACTGTGATATGGTTTTGCTGTGTCCCCATCAAAATCTCATCTTGAGTCACAACTCCCACAGTTCCCACGTGTTTTAGGAGGAACCCAGTGGGAGCTGACTGAATTATGGGGTGAGTCTTTCTTGGCTGTTCTTCTGATAGTGAATGAGTCTTACAAGAGCTAACGGTTTCAGAAATGGGAGTTTTCCTACACAAGCTCTCTCTTTGCCTGCTGCTATCCACATAAGACTTGACTTGCTCCTCCTTAACTTCCACCATGATTGTGAAGACTCTCCAGCCATGTGGAACCGTAAGCGCATTAAACCTCTCTTTCTTTTGTAAATCTCCCAGTCTTGGGTGTGTCTTTATCAGCAGTGTGAAAACGGATTAATATCCACTATTTTTCTCCTTTTGTTCACAAATACAATACCTCATCAATAACTAAAACGGTTAAACTAATATGACTTTCATTAAAGAAAAAATATTATTGAGAATATAATTTATGGTACATAGTTTGTTTGATATTTCAAAACAAAGGTGACCTTTTAGTATTTCCTTACAGAAGTAGAATCTAGCAAATACTGTATGGTGAGACATATTAAATATCTGTACTTCCGTCCAGTTATATATATTTGCCATCACAAAAAAGAAATTGATTTCACAATTATATTTGGATTATACTTCTTTTTTTTTTTAATTTATTTATTATTATTATACTTTAAGTTGTAGTGTACATGTGCATAACGTGCAGGTTTGTTACATATGTATACTTGTGCCATGTTGGTGTGCTGCACCCATCAACTCATCATTTACATCAGGTATAACTCCCAATGCAATCCCTCCCCCCTCCCCCCTCCCCATGATAGGCCCCTGTGTGTGATGTTCCCCTTCCTGAGTCCAAGTGATCTCATTGTTCAGTTCCCACCTATGAGTGAGAACATGCGGTGTTTGGTTTTCTGTTCTTGTGATAGTTTGCTAAGAATGATGGTTTCCAGCTGCATCCATGTCCCTACAAAGGACACAAACTCATCCTTTTTGATGGCTGCATAGTATTCCATGGTGTATATGTGCCACATTTTCTTAATCCAATCTGTCACTGATGGACATTTGGGTTGATTCCAAGTCTTTGCTATTGTGAATAGTGCTGCAATAAACATACATGTGCATGTGTCTTTATAGCAGCATAATTTAGAATCCTTTGGGTATATACCCAGTAATGAGATGGCTGGGTCATATGGTACATCTAGATCTAGAACTGTTTGAGGAATCGCCATACTGTTTTCCATAATGGTTGAACTAGTTTACAATCCCACCAACAGTGTAAAAGTGTTCCTATTTCTCCACATCCTCTCCAGCACCTGTTGTTTCCTGACTTTTTAATGATCGCCATTCTAACTGGTGTGAGATGGTATCTCATTGTGGTTTTGATTTGCATTTCTCTGATGGCCAGTGATGATGAGCATTTTTTCATGTGTCTGTTGGCTGTATGAATGTCTTCTTTTGAGAAATGTCTGTTCATATCCTTTGCCCACTTTTTGATGGGGTTGTTTGTTATTTTCTTGTAAATTTGTTTGAGTTCTTTGTAGGTTCTGGATATTAGCCCTTTGTCAGATGAGTTGATTGCAAAAATTTTCTCCCATTCTGTAGGTTGCCTGTTCACTCTGATGGTAGTTTCTTTTGCTGTGCAGAAGCTCTTTAATTTAATGAGATCCCATTTGTCAATTTTGGCTTTTGCTGCCGTTGCTTTTGGTGTTTTAGACATGAAGTCTTTGCCCATGCCTATGTCCTGAATGGTACTACCTAGGTTTTCCTCTAGGATTTTTATGGTATTAGGTCTAACATTTAAGTCTCTAATCCGGCCGGGCGCAGTGGCTCACGCCTGTAATCCCAGCACTTTGGGAGGCCGAGGCGGGCGGATCACAAAGGTCAGGAGAGCGAGACCACGGTGAAACCCTGTCTCTACTAAAAGTACAAAAAATTAGCCGGACGCGGTTGTGGGCACCTGTAGTCCCAGCTACTCGGGAGGCTGAGGCAGGAGAATGGCGTGAACCCGGGAGGCGGAGCTTGCAGTGAGCCGAGATCGCGCCACTGCACTCCAGCCTGGGCGACAGAGTGAGACTCCGTCTCAAAAAAAAAAAAAAAAAAGTCTCTAATCCATCTTGAATTAATTTTCGTATAAGGAGTAAGGAAAGGATCCAGTTTCAGCTTTCTACTTATGGCTAGCCAATTTTCCCAGCACCATTTATTAAATAGGGAATCCTTTCCCCATTTCTTGTTTCTCTCAGGTTTGTCAAAGATCAGATGGCTGTAGATGTGTGATTATTTCTGAGGACTCTGTTCTGTTCCATTGGTCTATATCTCTGTTTTGGTACCAGTACCATGCTGTTTTGGTTACTGTAGCCTTGTAGTATAGTTTGAAGTCAGGTAGCGTGATGCCTCCAGCTTTGTTCTTTTGACTTAGGATTGTCTTGGAGATGCGGGCTCTTTTTTGGTTCCATATGAACTTTAAAGCAGTTTTTTCCAGTTCTATGAAGAAACTCATTGGTAGCTTGATGGGGATGGCATTGAATCTATAAATTACCTTGGGCAGTATGGCCATTTTCACGATATTGATTCTTCCTATCCATGAGCATGGTATGTTCTTCCATTTGTTTGTGCCCTCTTTTATTTCACTGAGCAGTGGTTTGTAGTTCTCCTTGAAGAGGTCCTTTACATCCCTTGTAAGTTGGATTCCTAGGTATTTTATTCTCTTTGAAGCAATTGTGAATGGAAGTTCATTCCTGATTTGGCTCTCTGTTTGTCTGTTACTGGTGTATAAGAATGCTTGTGATTTTTGCACATTAATTTTGTATCCTGAGACTTTGCTGAAGTTGCTTATCAGCTTAAGGAGATTTTGGGCTGAGACAATGGGGTTTTCTAAATATACAATCATGTCATCTGCAAACAGGGACAGTTTGACTTCTTCTTTTCCTAACTGAATACCCTTGATTTCTTTCTCTTGCCTAATTGCCCTAGCCAGAACTTCCAACACTATGTTGAATAGGAGTGGTGAGAGAGGGCATCCCTGTCTTGTGCCAGTTTTCAAAGGGAATTTTTCCAGTTTTTGCCCATTCAGTATGATATTGGCTGTCGGTTTGTCATAAATAGCTGTTATTATTTTCAGGTACGTTCCATCAATACCGAATTTATTGAGCGTTTTTAGCATGAAGGGCTGTTGAATTTTGTCAAAAGCCTTTTCTGCATCTATTGAGATAATCATGTGGTTCTTGTCTTTGGTTCTGTTTATATGCTGGATTATGTTTATTGATTTGCGAATGTTGAACCAGCCTTGCATCCCAGGGATGAAGCCCACTTGATCATGGTGGATAAGCTTTTTGATGTGTTGCTGAATCCGGTTTGCCAGTATTTTATTGAGGATTTTTGCATCGATGTTCATCAGGGATATTGGTCTAAAATTCTCTTTTTTTTGTTGTGTCTCTGCCAGGCTTTGGTATCAGGATGATGTTGGCCTCATAAAATGAGTTAGGGAGGATTCCCTCTTTTTCTATTGATTGGAATAGTTTCAGAAGGAATGGTACCAACTCCTCCTTGTACCTCTGGTAGAATTCAGCTGTGAATCCATCTGGTCCTGGACTTTTTTTGGTTGGTAGGCTATTAATTATTGCCTCAATTTCAGAGCCTGCTATTGGTCTATTCAGGGATTCAATTTCTTCCTGGTTTAGTCTTGGAAGAGTGTAAGTGTCCAGGAAATTATCCATTCCTTCTAGATTTTCCAGTTTATTTGTGTAGAGGTGTTTATAGTATTCTCTGATGGTAGTTTGTATTTCTGTGGGGTCGGTGGTGATATCCCCTTTATCATTTTTAATTGCGTCCATTTGATTCTTCTCTCTTTTCTTCTTTATTAGTCTTGCTAGTGGTCTGTCAATTTTGTTGATCTTTTCAAAAAACCAACTCCTGGATTCATTGATTTTTTGGAGAGTTTTTTGTGTCTCTATCTCCTTCAGTTCTGCTCTGATCTTAGTTATTTCTAGCCTTCTGCTAGCTTTCGAATGTGTTTGCTCTTGCTTCTCTAGTTCTTTTAATTGTGATGTTGGAGTGTCAATTTTAGATCTTTCCTGCTTTCTCTTGTGGGCATTTAGTGCTATAAATTTGCTTTAAATGTGTCCCAGAGATTCTGGTATGTTGTATCTTTGTTCTCATTGGTTTCAAAGAACATCTTTATTTCTGCCTTCATTTCGTTATGTACCCAGTAGTCATTCAGGAGCAGGTTGTTCAGTTTCCATGTAGTTGAGCGGTTTTGATTGAGTTTCTTAGTCCTGAGTTCTAGTTTGATTGCACTGTGGTCTGAGAGACAGTTTGTTATAATTTCTGTTCTTGTACATTTGCTGAGGAGTGCTTTACTTCCAATTACGTGGTCGATTTTGGAGTAAGTACGATGTGGTGCTGAGAAGAATGTATATTCTGTTGATTTGGGGTGGAGAGTTCTATAGATGTCTATTAGGTCTGCTTGCTGCAGAGATGAGTTCAATTCCTGGATATCCTTGTTAACTTTCTGTCTCGTTGATCTGTCTAATGTTGACAGTGGAGTGTTGAAGTCTCCCATTATTCTTGTATGGGAGTCTAAGTCTCTTTGTAAGTCTCTAAGGACTTGCTTTATGAATCTGGGTGCTACTGTATTGGGTGCATATATATTTAGGATAGTTAGCTCTTCCTGTTGAATTGATCCCTTTACCATTATGTAATGGCCTTCTTTGTCTCTTTTGATCTTTGATGGTTTAAAGTCTGTTTTATCAGAGACTAGTATTGCAACCCCCGCTTTTTTTTGTTCTCCATTTGCTTGGTAAATCTTCCTCCATCCCTTTATTTTGAGCCTATGTATGTCTCTGCGTGTGAGATGGGTCTCCTGAATACAGCAGACTGATGGGTCTTGACTCTTTATCCAGTTTGCCAGTCTGTGTCTTTTAATTGGAGCATTTAGTCCATTTACATTTAAGGTTAAGATTGTTATGTGTGAACTTGATCCTGCCATTATGATATTAACTGGTTATTTTGCTCGTTAGTTGATGCAGTTTCTTCCTAGCCTCGATGGTCTTTACATTTTGGCATGTTTTTGCAATGGCTGGTACCGGTTGTTCCTTTCTATGTTTAGTGCTTCCTTCAGGGTCTCTTGTAAGGCAGGCCTAGTGGTGACAAAATCTCTAAGCATTTGCTTATCTGTAAAGGATTTTATTTCTCCTTCACTTATGAAACTTAGTTTGGCTGGATATGAAATTCTGGGTTGAAAATTCTTTTCTTTAAGAATGTTGAATATTGGCCCCCACTCTCTTCTGGCTTGGAGAGTTTCTGCCGAGAGATCTGCTGTTAGTCTGATGGGCTTCCCTTTGTGGGTAACCCAATCTTTCTCTCTGGCTGCCCTTCACATTTTTTCCTTCATTTCAACTTTGGTGAATCTGGCATTTATGTGTCTTGGAGTTGCTCTTCTCGAGGAGTATCTTTGTGGCGTTCTCTGTATTTCCTGGATTTGAATGTTGGCCTGCCCTACTAGGTTGGGGAAGTTCTCCTGGATGATATCCTGAAGAGTGTTTTCCAACTTGGTTCCATTTTCCCCCTCACTTTCAGGCACCCCAATCAGACGTAGATTTGGTCTTTTTACATAATCCCATACTTCTTGCAGGCTTTGTTCATTTCTTTTTCTTCTTTTTTCTTTTGGTTTCTCTTCTCGCTTCATTTCATTCATTTGATCCTCAATCGCAGATACTCTTTCTTCCAGTTGATCGAGTCAGTTACTGAAGCTTGTGCATTTGTCACGTATTTCTCGTGTCATGGTTTTCATCTCTTTCATTTCGTTTATGACCTTCTCTGCATTAATTACTCTAGCCATCAATTCTTCCACTTTTTTTTCAAGATTTTTAGTTTCTTTGCGCTGGGTACGTAATTCCTCCTTTAGCTCTGAGAAATTTGATGGACTGAAGCCTTCTTCTCTCATCTCGTCAAAGTCATTCTCCGTCCAGCTTTGATCCGTTGCTGGTGATGAGCTGCGCTCCTTTGCTGGGGGAGATGCGCTCTTATTTTTTGAATTTCCAGCTTTTCTGCCCTGCTTTTTCCCCATCTTTGTGGTTTTATCTGCCTCTGGTCTTTGATGATGGTGATGTACTGATGGGGTTTTGGTGTAGGTGTCCTTCCTGTTTGATAGTTTTCCTTCTAACAGTCAGGACCCTCAGCTGTAGGTCTGTTGGAGATTGCTTGAGGTCCACTCCAGACCCTGTTTGCCTGGGTATCAGCAGCAGAGGCTGCAGAAGATAGAATATTTCTGAACAGCAAGTGTACCTGTCTGATTCTTGCTTTGGAAGCTTCCTCTCAGGGGTGTACTCCACCCTGTGAGGTGTGGGGTGTCAGACTGCCCCAGTGGGGGATGTCTCCCAGTTAGGCTACTCAGGGGTCAGGGACCCACTTGAGCAGGCAGTCTGTCCCTTCTCAGATCTCAACCTCCATGTTGGGAGATCCACTGCTCTCTTCAAAGCTGTCAGACAGAGTCGTTTGCGTCTGCAGAGGTTTTGGCTGTGTTTGTTATTGCCCTGTCCCCAGAGGTGGAGTCTACAGAGACAGGCAGGTTTCCTTGAGCTGCTATGAGCTCCACCCAGTTCGAGCTTCCCAGCAGCTTTGTTTACCTACTTAAGCCTCAGCAATGGCGGGCGCCCCTCCTCCAGTCTCGCTGCTGCCTTGCCGGTAGATCACAGACTGCTGTGCTAGCAATGAGGGAGGCTCTATGGGTGTGGGACCCTCCCGGCCAGGTGTGGGATATGATCTCCTGGTGTGCCTGTTTGCTTAAAGCACAGTATTGGGGTGGGAGTTACCCGATTTTCCAGGTGTTGTGTGTCTCAGTTCCCCTGGCTAGGAAAAGGGATTCCCTTCCCCCTTGCGCTTCCCAGGTGAGGCAATGCCTCGCCCTGCTTCAACTCTCGCTGGTCGGGCTGCAGCAGCTGACCAGCACCGATCGTCTGGCACTCCCCAGTGAGATGAACCCAGTACCTCAGTTGAAAATGCAGAAATCACCGGTCTTCTGTGTCGCTTGCGCTGGGAGTTGGAGACTGGAGCTGTGGATTATACTTCTTACACCATTAAGTAAGGAATTGAAAACTATTATTTGACTGAGTATCTAACAACTGAAATAGTTCAGTCACTACACTGGTTGGTGCTTTTCTACCAGAATAAAACACTATCAATAAGTTTAATTACCACCAAATTTTTGATAAATATAATTAAAACATCTTTTTAAAATAAACTGATAATTATAGAATTCTATATTATTAAAATGTTAATACCATTAATTCAATTTGATAGATTTGTCAATTTATATGAGTTTTTTTAAAAAGTACAATTCAGTTAGCTTAGTTAATTTTGACAGTTTTGTCCACTTCGTTGATTCAATTTTGATAAGTTTGTCCATCTCAAATGTGCAAAATCTAGTGGAAAATTGTGACATTATGTTTTCCACAAATGAAATTTATTTAAATATTAATCAATGTAAATTTTTTAAGTAAAATATTTCTATTAGAATATACGTTTTTTTTTAAGACTTGGAAGTACTATTTTGGTATATAGCACTTGTTGAATATCTTTAAAATAGAAAGTAGTTGTGTTTTTTTAAACCTTTTTTTTCTTATTCAGATTAAGAAAAAGTGATTTATGTAGGGTGAACCTGATCTATTGAAACTTCTGTTTTTTAACTACAATATTGTACATTATTTTATAAAATCAGAGTTGATTGAGTATTTAAACCCAACTGAATCCAGTCACCACAAAGTCTTCATACAGTGGTAAAATATTCAAAATACCACAAAAAATCAATTCTAATCATGATAATATGTAAGTAGACTTTCATTTTAGAATATTTTTAAATTTATGAAAATGTTGCAGGTAGTACACAGGCCCATAGGCCCCACATGCCCAATTTTCTCAAAGGTTGTTACCTTACATAACCATAGTAAAATTGTCATAACTAAGCAACTAATATTGGTATATTAACATCACCTGCATTCCAGAATTCATCCAGATTTCACTGGTTCTTCAACTGATGTCTTTTTTCAATTCCAGGATTTAATTTAAGGTAACACATTATATATTCATTATGCCTCCATAATCTCCTATGTTCTGTGACAGCTCCTCAATCACTTCTTATAAAACATGTTTGAAAGCAAATGATCTAGAATTCTCCAATTTGTGGATATATATTAGTAGTTAGTTAATATCTTTATTTACCAAAGCATTTGAGTCTTGTCAAATCAGCTTATTTCTTCAAACAATGTAGAATTTCCTGCATTGTCTATAGCAAGAAGTAAAACAACAATTAAAATTTGTGCATAAATGCATAAATTTCTAACCTGATATGAGAACAGACATAATTTTCAGACTCAAAAATATGCAAAAAATAGAGTTTTAATCAGGCATGTAAATGAAAACATCAATTTTTCTGGTGAAGAACTGATGAAAGGGGAAGAAGTATGTCCTAAGGGAGATTATAATTTTAAGATAAGTTTTAGTAAATTCTATGCTTTCCCCTCAGGAAATAAATCTAAGAAAGTCAAAGTAAGTTTGCTTTAGGACGGACAATATTTTACAGATTTTTATTAGGAATCATTGCTTTTTTAAATAGATCTCTTTCCTGGGACTTTCTTGATTTGAAAGAAGCAAGCAATCAAAGGCAATAATTATAATTTATACAATTTGTCTTGAAGTAATATTTTAAATGGAGTTAAAGAAATGTAGAGCAGGAAATAATTTTAATTATCACTAAATCTATTTTTTTTATTTTATGGATGAGTAAACCGAGATCCCAGAAGTCTTAGTGACTTTAAAACTAGGACCACAAAGAAACTTAGTAAATACATCAGAAAATACTCATTTTTTTGTTGTTTGTTTGTTTGTTTTTATTGACGAGGAAAGACATTTATCCTTTTACCAAATGAGTAGCCTTGCAGGTTTTTAAAACACAGAGCTAGAGTAATATAAATTGCTGAAGCTGTTAGGAATGATAATGAAATATGTGTGGAGACAGAGAACTAGCTGAATATACAAAGAAAGAACACAGATCCACAGAGAACAGGTAACAATTTATGACAGTTGAGCAATAGACACAGAATTGAGACTTAGTTTAAGTGAACCAAACAACAAGATATGTGTACTCAGCATACCTTCTTTTCTTCAGAACTGAGTTGTTGCAAAATGCAACTCTTGCAGTGATAAAAACTATTTTTGTTTGAACTGTTTGAGAGAAATGATTTACAGATTCTCATATGAGAAGTTTGTTACTGTTGAGCTTATATTCTTGTTATTTAATCAATTTTGGTTGGGTTAATAGGTTGGTGATCATGGAATCCCTTGGGAAAGTCAAAGATGAAAAGATAGAATACGTATTTCCCAAAGGACACTGTGGAGTCATGCACAGTCTTAAAATCAGAAACAAAAGATCTTTCTGAGGCCAGCTCTACCACTCTTGCAACCAAATGCCTGGATTGGCAAGATGGAAATAAAACAACAGGCTTGTAATTATTCTGAGATCTTGTTTAACAAAGAGTAAAACTGGGAAAGAAAAGATGAGGGGGAAAAAAAAAGAGAAAGACAGCCAGATACTCCAATTAACTCAAGAGCAAGGGAAGGAAGAGAAAATGAACAAATTCTAATTTTGGTCTATGTATAAATAGGTGGCATCTCAATTCATTTCATAGGGGACATTAAACTCTATACATTCTCTATCCAATTATAAGGACATTTCAGACCAAGGACAAACCTCCCAAGAGGATACCAAAAAATACTTGCTCATGAAAATCAGCAGTTGTTAGTGGGGTGGTGGAGGTGGCAGTGGGTGGAAGAAAAACATGGTATGTTGCAGAAATAACTCAACACTATTTCTTATCCTGAAGACAAATTAATATTTGGTTTTTGCAAGAATAACTCTATGAAATTGGAACATTTTTGTCCTGTTTGCTTCACAATTTCTCCTTAAGCGTGAGGAATCTACATACATTATTTGGAATTTTTCTGCACCAGAGGTTTGTCTATTCTCATATATTATTTATTTAATAATTTGTGTTAGTATAGATAATTGTTTTTATTAAGTTGGATTATAATCCAATACTATTTTATTTATTTTCTTTCACAAAGTATTCCAATTTAACCATTGGGAACACTTTCATTTGGCTCCTGGATCTTTTTGTCATGCTGGATCATTGTGGAAGTAGAGCACTTGTGTGTGGACATCTTCATTTTCTGTCACTAGAAGATGTCCAGGCCTCTGGTAATTTTGCTGGAGAATGGTATTAGAAATCAAGATCCTGGGGACGATGTATGTCAGTTGCTAGTGAAGTCTCATTGTCTCTAGGTGCTTGCAACTGACATACACATATCCATAAATAATTCCATATGAAAATTATATCTAGATTAAGCTACACATGAGTTCATACTGATGACAGCTCTAATCTGTTACCACAGGTATAATTCTAGCCTCTTCCTCCTGCTTATCTGTAAACTCCCATTAAACCAGTGAAAAACCTGGCTTCGACTAGCCACTATTCATTTACTTAATTGTTTAACTGCAACATGCATGTACATCGGTAACAGAAATGTCAGCCTGAATCCACATGGAGAACAATTTTTTCAACTAAACTATAGTGATATTGTATACACTCCATTTATTTCCAAAGTTACTTAGATTAGCACCTTTTCCCCCAACCCTTCAGTGAGCTGCTTCATGCATTTAATACAGTGAGATTCTTGTGTCAAATCCTTCATTCCCAACTGGGATCTGAATTCCTAAATATACTTTTAAATTTACATACACTGAGGTTTACTTTAGTGCTGTAATGATCTATGGGTTGTGAAAAAAAATTACTATTGTATATACACCGTTATGGTATCATGCATAACAGTTTCAACATCATAATAACAATCCTGTGCTCCTTATATTCAATCTATTCTGCCTTCTGCCTTAAACGCCTGTCACCTCCAACAGGAGGTACCTCCTGTGTACCATCTGCACAGTTTGCCTTTTTCAGAATGTCATGTATTTGGAGTTATAAAGCATAGCTTTTTCAGACCGGCTTCTTTCACTTAGATATACACATTTGAGATTCATTTATATCTTTTTGCATCTGGATTCTGCACATACACTGTTTATATGCCATTAAATATATCCTGATTACTACAGCATTGTATGGATGTACCACAGTTTGTTTATACACTCACCTATTAAAGGACATCTTGGTTGCTTCAGCTTTAGGAGATTGTAAATAACACTGTTATAAAATGCATGTGTAAGTGTTTGCATGGAAAGAAGTTTTCATGTGCATAAATCATGTGCATAAATGCATTATGCAATTGTAAGACATTTAAGTCTTACAAAGTGCCTGTACCATTTTGTGTTTTTACGAGCAATAAATAAGCATTGTGTTATTTCTCATACTCACCAGTAGTAGATATTGTCAGTTTTAAGATTTTTGCCATTTTATAGGTATGTAGTATTATCTCATTGTCATTTCAATTTACAATTTCCTAATAACAAATGACATTATGTATTTGTTGTATGCTTATATGACACCTGTGTATCTTTTTTGGTGAGATGTCTGATCAGATTTTTTGCTCATTTAATTGGCTCTTCTGATTTTGTGTTGTGAAGTTTTAAAAGTTATTTGCATCTTTTAGATACATAATTTTACATATTTGTGTTTTCCAAATAATTTCTGATCCAAGTTTTTCACAGAGTAGAAAATTTTAATTTTAATATAGTCCAACTTACCAATTATAAAAGATCTCAGCCCTGACTCTTTCTATTCATCTATCTTTCCAGATGGAGGGTGCTAGCTCTCCCTACAAAGTCATGTTTTTAATGGATCTAAGAAAAGTTGTTAATTTTCATTTCATTTATACTGTTATATTCACAAGGACAGGATTGATGACTTCTAAGTCTCCCCATATTGGAGCTGAAATTGGAAGTAAATTTTATGGATTTGTATTTAAAATTGAAAACATTAAAATAAATATTTTCTGCTATAAGGTGTGGACAAATTAAGAACTGCAGTGAAATATTTTGGACTACAAGATTCTAATAATATATTCTTAGAAAAACATTATTTGATATGGCCTGAGTTCTAAAAATCATGGTATAAAACCATCTTGGTGAGAACCCCATGGAAAGTATCTTCATAGGCATTCTGGTCTGCTTTCCATGTAGCACTTAAGATTATGCTGTTTTTCATATTGAAATTTTATAATGGATTGTTTACTGAACATAGCACGTACCTGCTCATGGAATAATGCCAACGGTGCTTATACACTTCTTATCCACAATGTTGTTTACATATGCTGATGTAAAAAAAGATTAATATTTGTGCTCATAGCTTTTAGATCTTCACAGAAAGACAATACTGAAGTGGCACCACAAAATTATATTTTTCCCAATCTCTAAGACATTTTATGACTGAATTGCACCTGAAAAATAAAAAAGTTTATGTAATTATTTACTCAATATTTATTGAGTGACTTCTGTATGTCAAGACTAGTAAAAATGTAAACAGAGGATTTATAAAATTTAATATTAGAGAGAATATATCTATGTCTCCAAATTCTTCTAAACAAATACACCTCTAGTGGTCCACAGTAGAGTGAAATAACTAATTACCATCAAGGGGATGTTATGAGTAATGCTTAATAGAAAAATTATTCTGAAAATAATTTAATATTATCATATATGTAGAGAGAGAGAGTTCAGATCATCATCTATTTTTTGGACAAACTGGGACACTCTGGATGGTGAAAAGCTTTGTCTTTTAATAATCTGATACAACAGGCATAAACAGAGAACGTCCTAGTAAATGAGGATGTTTCGTCATTCTACATATAGTAACACCATTTTTCCTTTCTTAATCTGTAATTGGTCATTGTATTAGGATAATGAGAGAAATAGCACCAATAGGAGATATATTCTCATTTAAACAGTTTTGGGTACATATTAAAATACATATTAAAAACTGAGTAAATGCGTGTTCAATAAATAAACAGAGAATAATTACACCTGTAATCCCAGCACTTTGGGAGGCCGAAGCAGGCGGATCACCTGAGCTCAGGAATTCAAGACCATCCTGGGCAACATGGTGAAACCCCGTCTCTACTAAAATACAAAAAATTAGCTGGGTGTTGTGGCACGTGACTGTAGTCCCAGCTACTTGGGAGGCTGAGGCACAAGAATCACTTCAGCCTGGGAGGCAGAGGTGGCAGTGAGCCAGGATCACACCACTGCACTCCAGCTTGGGCTACAGAGTGAGATTCTGTCTCAAAAAAAAGAAAAAAAAGAAAAAAAGAAAAGAAAAGAAAAATCAGTTATAAAAGGTGTTATTTGTGAACAGGGATTAGATATTAATAAATAAAATTTATTGCTACTCTAAATATTTCAACTAGGTAAATAATTTTAACCACCTCACTAAGGAATCAGGCTGAGTTTCACATCATTTCCTTTCTTAAATTCTTATTTTACCCTTAGTAAATAAGCTAATGTGGAGAAGAAATGATGTGAAGTAGGGAATTACATGGAAAATGGTCTGAATAGTTAACAGCTAGAATAACACTCCCAGTAGAGATGACGGTATCACTTGCCTTTCATGTTAAAACTTAGATAAACCATAGTCAACAAGCTAGCATATTGCATGGAATACAAGTGTCATCAACTATAACCTACAAGGTTTTATGCAAGAGTAGGAAAGAAAAAATACTGACTGGTATAAAATAAAGTTTTTATATGATTTTAAATTTTATTTTATTGAAATAGTTTTTAGTTGTTAAAATTACTGTGATACTTTCTAAGATTGTGTATCATTTTTATGTATGCACAAAGAAGAAAATACAAGTTTGGTTAATTTATGCCTAGGTTGTATTTGTATCCAACACTAATTTTTCTGAATGCATTTTTTTTTTTTTTGGAAACAGAATCTCACTTTATCACCCAGGCTGGAGTACAGTGGCATGATCTCGGCTCACTGCAACCTCTGCCTCCCGGGTTCAAGTGATTCTCCTGCCTCAGCCTTGTAAGTGCTGGGATTACATGTGCATGCCATCATGCCCAGCTAATTTTTGTATTTTTAGTAGAGACAGGGTTTCACCATGTTGGTCAGGCTGGTCTCAAACTCCTGACCTTGTGATTCGCCTGCCTTGGTTTTCCAAAGTGCTGGGATTATAGGCATAAGCCACCATGCATGGCCTGTGAATTTATTTTTGATGGAAAATTATCGCTAAATTATAACACATAACATTGGTTACTGTGCCATCAAGAGTGTTAGTGATACAGTATTTCTTAAGAGTGCTCTTCTCTTGTCTCCAATATTTTCTTCCAAGCCACCAATAGCTATTCTGTACTTTTTTTCTCTCTTTTTTCTTTCTTTCTTTTTTTTTTTTTTTTTTTTTTTTTTTTTTGAGATGGAGTCACTCTGTCGCCCAGATTGGAGTGTAGTGGTGTGAGCTTGACTCACTGCAACCTCCACCTCCCATGTTCCATCATTTCTCCTGCCTCAGCCTCCCGAGTAGCTGGGACTACAGACATGTATCACCATGCCCAGTTAATTTTTGTATTTTTTAGTAGAGACAGGGTTTCACCATGTTGGACAGGCTAGTCTTGAACTCCTGACCTCGTGACTCACCCACCTAAGCCTCCCAAAGTCCTGGGATTGCAGGAATGAACTACCGAGCCTGGCCTTCTGTATATTTTTAATGCTGGTATATTTATGATCTATTGAAGATATCAGTTGAAGCTTCTCATATCAAGGTTCTCATTCCTTTCTCAAATACACTTAAATAGTTTGTTGACTGATATAATGAGGCTCCAGTTTTCCAAATATGTCACCAAGTACAACAACCAAGTTATTACACATGTAGGAAATGGCAAAAAAATTCCAAGACAGCTACAGTAGTGATTTTTCATTTACATTAAAACATGTCTCAATTTCAGAGATATTTAAATATTAAATGTTTATGTTGGCGAATGTGTCTATATACATTAATATATGAGTTATATTTACATATACATATACACATGCATACTTTTTTCATTTTCCCTTAATGCAATGATATATACAATAAACAAAGTAAAACACTATAAATCTCTGCAATTATGTTTGTCTTCAATACCAGAAAAGCTGTAATTCACTGTGTAGGTAAGAATGATTGGTTTCAAAAGTAGGATATCTATTGATTAATTTCAAATTCATGTGCTTACCTAAAAAGCAATATTTAGAGGGGAAAAGCACCCTTAAAATATCCCTAAAATATATTTAAGAGGGGAAAAGCACCCTTAAAATATCCCTAAAATATATTTAAAAGCATGTTACATTTTAGATTATCCAGAGGAAAGCTCAGGTATTGTGTTACTTGTTTAGTTATGTACCATAATAAAACTGATTTTAATGCAATCTTATTGCAAAGAGAAAAAATATCCCATTTTGCAGCACTGGCTTCCTATTTCCTATCTACTTGGCCACATGAAACTTGGGTGCCTGTAAAGGCAGGATAATAACTAATCCTCTTTGGTGTTTAGCTTCACTTAATCCTTTCTGGTACTTATCCTATTAACATTTTTTTCCCCTCTTGTATTTAAATGCCAATGCAGAGCACTCAAATTACTTGCATTTATTTCTGTGCTTCTGAATTTCCCAGTTAGAGAAAGTTCCTTCAGAAATGTTAGACTAAATATATGCATTTATCTGAGTCTATGTTCATTTTCAAGTGCTTATTCTAGTTTAATGACTTTTAGCTTGGATATTTTTAAGCTACTAGTTTATGTTTACCATTATTTTCTAACTAAAATTCATCAGCAATGTAATGTAAGCTCTTTAACTGGAGTTTCAAAATTTTTTTATAAAACTTTTGCATACTTTTCAATTATAGTTAAAATCTCATTTGAGGTACATGAATACATATTACTGGGCATTTATAATATCAAAAGATGCAAAACAATAAATCTTATCTTTTGAAGAACTGTGGTAGTCAGACAAGGCTAAATATGCTGCACTAACTAGCAAGAACAAAATCACATTGGTTTGGAAAACTATAAGCTATTTCTTACTCGATATTCATCTCCGTTATAGGTTGCCAGAAGAGTCTGTTTCAGATGGAATTGTACATCCAGATCACCAAGGCAAAAGAAATAGAATGCGGCAAATCATGCTTAGATTTTTAAACTTTGGTCTTTAAGCATCACATTTTACTCCCTTCTCCTCTCCTCTGGCAAAGCAAGTCATGCCACAGCAAATAATTGCAACATGGTTGAGGAAGTAGAGTTATATTATGTGCCAGAAAGGGAAAAAGGAATATTTGTAATTAGCCAAAATGACTACTACATTCACATTAATGAAGCTTCCTTTAAAGGAACACAGTAACAATAATATAAAATCAAAATGTTGACGTACCAATATGTTTATCTTTCTTTTGCAAAATGGAAATATAATGTATATACAATGTTGTTAGTTTATATACAATGAAGAAATGATTACATATATGTGCATTTTTATGTCATTTAATTTGGTACTTCAACAAACATATATAAACATGTATAAATATCTTTGTTTTCTCTCAGTGTTGTGACTTAGGAAGCTTAGATCAGAAAATTTAAGTAAAGTTTTGTAAGTTACATAACTACTAAGTCAGCATGTTAAAACCTAGTCCCACTGATTTGTGCTTTTCCCACTACAAAATGCTACCTCTTCCAAAAATACCATTTAATTAGTAAGGAGACACTCATTTTTGTAGGTACAGACTTTAAAATTATGCTCAGTTTTCTTCTTCTTACCTGCCTTCAAGTGAGATTCAAATATAAAGTATCAAAAATTGGTCACTTTCAGTATGGAGTAAAAAGTCTGGCAAATCCTCTTCCTATAGCACAGCTATAAAACGGCACAATTATCAACAACAATTTAAGGGCTCTGGAAATGTACAAAAAGTATATAACTTATGTCATGTACATACATACATTTATGCATTGCATAATAGGATTATGCTGTGGAAATGCATCATTAGGTGATTTTATCATTGTACAAACATCATAGTGTACCTACATGAACTAAGATGGTACAACCTAGTACATAGCTAGGCTATATGGTACAGCCTATTGTTCCTAGGCTACAAACATGTACAGCATATGACTGTACTGAATACTGTAGGAAACTATAACACAATGGTAAGTTTTGTGTATTTAAAGACATGTAAACATGGGAAAGCTACAGTAAAATTATAGTAGTATAATCTCAGGAAACCACCATCATAAGTGTGGTTCATTGCTGACTTAAATGTCATTATGCAGCACATGATTATATCTTTCTATATACATTTGCAATCAATGAAGGAATTTATATTTTCTTTTCCTGCTGCTTTGGTCTAGCTATTCCCTCCAAATGTATATGTTGATATTCTAACCCCAAGGTGACGGCATTAGGAGACAGGGTTTTGGGGAAGTGATGAGAACATGAGGATATAGTCTTCATGAAGTACGTTACTGCCTTTATAACAAAAGGCCTTGAAAAACACCCCTGGCGTCTTCCACCATGTGAAGACACAGCAAACAAACACTGTCTGTGAGGAAGATGGCCCTCACCAGATACTGAATCTACCATCATATTGATCTTGGACTTTCCAGCTTCTAGAAATGTAAGAAGTAAGTTTATTTGTTGTTTCCAGGCTACTCAGTTTACGGTATTTTGCTATAGCAGCCTAAATGGCTAAGATACTAGCATTGAGAATTTACTGACATTCTATTTGTTGATTTAAGGTGTACAACTGTTGCAATTTATCAATTATTTTAAACATGCATGAATTTTGCTTTGCTCTGTGGCTTTATTTTCCAAGTCCATACCAAGAGTGAATAATATGATTTTATCTGAAGAGTTTAGGGTAACCCAAAAGCTTTTGGTGATAAATTCACTGGATAATCTTTCATAGCAGTCTTTTACTTTATTTCACTACAGGGTTAAAAATTGGTGTCTTCATTATACGTGTATTACTCAAATTTTTTCCAAGATGTTTAATATCATAAATTCCAAAACAAGAAACAATCTTTAACCACTGTTCTTATTCTCATTTAGTCTTTACTCTAGTTCTGTTCTTAACATCTACTTTTTTGTTTTCCAACAGCATTCAAAGAATTTTTCATATAAGGTCACTTCTAGGTACCAAATGGCACAGTTGGTTTGCAATGTGACACTTGTGTAGTTTATATTTTTCATTTTGTTAAGTCTTAATCAAAAGAAGTTTGCACATACATATTGTGATAAGGATTAAATTCAAGAAAAAGAAATATTTTTTAATGGCCAAACTCCCTTTTCAGGCCAAAGAGTTACTTGGCAGAATTTTTTCACATATCAATAACATGGTAGAATTGAATGCATATGCATTTGTTTCTTGTACTTATGAAAAAAATCTATCACTCATAAGTAATGTCACAGATATTTTATACTCGAGTACCTCTTAAATTCATAGGAATATGAACAAATTATATTGGTAGAATATAAAGTATGAAGGACACTTTGGCATAACCTTATGTTTTGAATAAAAACATTCTAACTAGTATTCAAGGTTTTAAGGCAATGTGTAATTGAAATCTTAAGTATAACCATGTGCTTTATCCCAAGGGAAAATACTAATATTGGATACTTGGCAGATGGAAAATCTGACTGAATGTCAAGTTTATATTAGTCTGAAGAGAAAAATAAAGTGAGGGAAAAAAGTGTATATGGTTTTGATAATGTAGTCTACTTCTATAAAATGATAAGTGGACCAAATAATTTTGAAGGATATCTACATCAAAAAAAAAAAAAATGCTCACCTTTTTGATAGTATGTTCCAGATTTAATTCCTACATAAACAATTTACTCTAATCTTTCAATGATCTACAATCTTTCCATAAAGTCCAACTGTTCTATCCAATTAAGAATTATACCTATAGAGAAGCCATAATTATGTGCAAAACTGTATTTTAAATATTTTCTGTAGAAGGCTTATGATACTGTAAATATTTATTATAAATAATGGCTATCAGAAGGTGAAAGCTTTTAAAACCACACTTTTCTAATTATTTTCCTGCTATGGTTTATGAATTTTGTGAAAGTAGAAACTGTGATAAAACTTCTGGACCTGTGGTATGTAGGGGGGTTCTCCAAGACAAAGTAGGATCAAGAGTGCAGAAAGTGAATTTGGGTGTGTCTGTTTTGTAGACAAAAGATAAATCAGACTATCTCTTTTTGTTGACAATATGATTCTAGACTTAGAAAAGCCTAAATACTCTGCCAAAAGACAACTAGAACTAATAAAAAATTTTATTAAGGGTTGAGGATAGAAAATCAATGTGTGAACATCAGTGGGATGTCTGTACACCAACAATGTCCAGGCTGAGAGTCAAAGTAAGAAGATAATTCCATTTATAATAGCCACAAAGAAAATAAAATATCTAGAAATATAGCTAATTAAGGGAGTGAAAGATCCCTCTAAGGAGAACTACAACACACACTGAAAGATATCAGAAATGACTCAACTAAATGAGAAGGCATCCCATGCTCATGGATTGAAAGAATAAAGTTGATTTAAATGGCCATAATGCCCAAAATGATTTACAGACTCAGTGGTATTCTTGTTAAATCAGCAATGTCATTCTTCACAGAATTAGAAAAAAAAAATACTCTAAAATTCATATTGAACCAAAATATCCAGAATAAACAAAACAATCCTAAGAAAAAATAACAAAGCCTGAGGCATCACACTACCCAACTTCAAACTATACTCTAAGGCTGTTGTAACCAAAACAGCACAGTAATGGTACAAAAACAGATACATAGACCAATGGTACAAAATAGAAAACTCAGAAATAAAGCCTCACACTTAAAACCATCTGATCTTTGATAAGGCTGGCAAAAAAAAAAAAAAAAAAAGAGCAATGGGGAAATGCTTCCCTATGCAATACATGGTTCTGAGAAAACTGCTTGCCAAATGTAGAAGAATGAAACTGGACTCTTACCTTTCTCCATAGGCAAAAACTAATTCCAGATAGATTTATAGATATAAATAAAGAATAAACCTCAAACTGTAAAAATCCTAGAAGAAAACCTAGGAAATACCCCTCTTGACATCAGCCATGGCAAATAATTTTTGACTAAGCCCCCAAAAACAATTGCAATAAAAACAAAAAATCAACAAGTGGGACATAATTAAACAAAAGAGCTCTGTATAACACAAGAAACTGTCAACAGAGTAAACAATCTACAGAATGGGAAAAATTATTCACAAACTATGCATCTGACAAAGGTCTAATATCCAGAATCTATGAGAAAGTAAATAAACAAAAAACAAATAATTCAATTAAAAATAAGTGAAAGACATGTATTAGTCCATTTTCACACTGCTGATAAAGACATACCCAAGACTGGACAATTTACAAAAGAAAGAGGTTTAATGTACTTACAGCTCCGTATGCCTGGGAGGCCTCACAATCATGGCAGAAGGCAAAGAGGAGCAAGTCAAATCTTACTCAGATGGCAGCAGGCAAACAGAGAGCTTGTGCAGAGAAACTCCCATTTTTAAAACCATCAGATCTTGTGAGACTCATTCACTATCATAAGAACAGTGCAGGAAATACCAGTTACCTCCCACAACATGTGAGATTTATGGGAGCTACAAGATGAGATTTGTGTAGGGACACAGAGCCAAACCATATCATTCATCATTCCTTTCCTGGCCCCTCCTAAATCTTATATCTTCACATTTCAAAACCAATCATGCCTTCCCAACAGTCCCCCGAAGTCTCAACTCATTTCAGCATTAACTCAAATGCCCACAGGACAAAGTCTTATGCAAGACAAAGCAAGTTCCTTCCGCCCATGAGCCTGCAAAATCAAAAGCAAGTTAGTTACTTCTTAGACAAAACGGGGGTACAGGCATTAGGTAAATACAGTCATTTGAAATGGGAGAAACTGGGCAAAACAAAGGGGCTACAGGCCCCATATAAGTTCTAAATCCAGAGGAGCAGTCCAATCTTAGAACTCCAAAATGATCTACTTTGACTCCATGTCTCATATGCAGGTCATGCTGATATAAGAGATGGGTTCCCATGGTCTTGGGCAACTTTGCCTCTGTGGGTTTGCAGCGTACAGCCTCCCTCCTGGCTGCCTTCATGGGCTGGCATTGAGTATCTGCAGCTTTTTCAGGCACACAATGCAAGCTGTCAGTGGATCTACCATTCTGGGGTCTGAAGGATGGTGGCCCTCTTCTCACAGATCCACTAGGCAATGCCCAACTCGGGACTCCGTCTGGGGGCTCCAACCCCACATTTCCCTTCTTCACTGCTCTAGCATAGGTTCTACATAAGGACCTTACACCTACAGCAAATTTCTGCCTAGGCATTTCCATACATCTGAAATTTAGACAGAGGTTACCCCAGTTCTTGACTTCTGTGCACTCATAGGCTCAACACCACATGGATGCTGCCAAGGCTTGTGGCTTGCACCCTCTGAAGCCATGGCCTGAGCTCTATGTTGGCCCCTATCAGCCATTGCTGGAGCAGCTGGGACATAGGGTGCAAAGTCCCTTGACTACACACAGCATGGGGATCCTGGGCCTGGCCCATGAAACCACTTTTCCCTCCTAGGCCTACAGACCCATCATGGGAGGGGATGCTGCAAAGGTCTCTGATACGCCCTGGAGACATTTTCCCCATTGTATTGGGGTTTAGCATTTGGCTCCTTGTTACTTATGCAAATTTCTTCAGCTGGCTTGAATTTCTCCTAAAAAAATGGAATTTTCTTTTCTATTGCATTGTCAGGATGAAAATGTTTTAAACTTTTATGCTCTGTCTCACTTTTGAAACTGAATGCTTTAGCAGCACCCAAGTCACCTCTTGAATGCTTTGCTGCTTTTACATTTCTTCACCAGTTACCCTAAATCATCTCTATCAAGTTTAATGTTCCATAAATCTCTAAGGTAGGGGCAAAATGCCACCAGTCTCTTTGTTAAAACATAACAAGAATCATCTTTGCTCCAGCTTCCAACAAGTTTCTCATCTCCATCTGAGACTACTTCAACCTGGGTCTCACTATTCATATCACTATCAGCATTTTTGTCAAAGTCATTCAACAAGTCTCTAAGGAAGTTCCAAACTTTCCCATATTTTCCTGTCTTCCTCTGAGCCCTCCAAACTGTTCCAACCTCTATCTGTTACCCAGTTTCAAAGTCACTTCCACATTTTCAAGTATCTTTTCAGCAGCACCCCACTCTACTGGTACCAATTTACTGTATTAGTTCATTTTCACACTGCTGATAAAGATATACCTGAGATTGGGCAATTTACACAGGGAAAAGGGATTTGTTGGAGTTACACTTCCACATGGCTGGGGAGGCCTCACAATCATGGCAGAAGACGTGGAGGAGCAAGTCACATCTTACAGGGATGGCAGCAGGCAGAGAGGAGAGCTCATGCAGGGAAACTCCCATTTTTAACATCATCAGATTTTGTAAGACTTATTCACTATCATAAAAACAGCACGGGAAAGATCTGCCTCTGTGATTCATTCATTTCCCACTGGGTCTGTCCTACAACACGTGGGAATTATGGGAGCTACACATTGAGATTTGAGTGGAGACACAGTGCCAAACCATATCAGGACTAAACAGATACTTCTCAAAATAAGACATTCAAGTGGACAACAAATGTATTAAAAACTACTCAGCATCATTAATCACCAAAGAAATGCAAATCAAAACCATAATGAAATACCAGTTAGAATGACTATAATTAAAAAGTTTAAAAAATAGATTCTGGTAAGTCAGCAGAAAAAAGAAAACACTTATATACTGTTGGTGATAATGTAAATTAGTTCCGCCACTGTGGAAAGCAGGTAAGAGATTTCTCAAAAACAGTTAAAACAGAGCTATCACTTGACCCAGTAAACTCATTACTTGTTATATACTCAAAGGAAAATCGATCATTATACAAAAAACAAAAAAACAAAACATAAAAACCAAATGCATTTTTACATTCAACTTCATGCTATTCACAATAACAAATACATAAAATCAGCCTAGGTGCCTTTAAATGGTGGAATAAATAAGGCAAATGTGGTACATATATACCATGGAACACTACATGGCCTTAAAAAAAAGTGAAATCATGTCCTTTGCAGCAACACGGATGGAACTGCAGATCATAGTCCTGAATGAATTAATGCAGGAACAGAAACATAAATATCACATATTCTCATTTATAAGTGAGAGCTCAACATTGAGCATGCACAGACATAAACATGGGAACAATAGACACTGAGGACTCCAAAAGAGGGAGCTAGGAAATAGGAATGGGTAAAAAAACTACCTGTTGGGTACTGTGCTCACTACCTAAGTGCAATATACCCATGTAGCAAGCCTGTACAAATACCTCCTATCTAAAACAGAAGTTTGGAAAAAAAAAAAAAAGAGTGAACAAAGAAGATGTTGGTTTTAAAGAGGGCTACCACATGGTCAATAGATGTTAAGAACTTAGCCATAAGCTGGGAGAAAGTAAAGTCAAAGAAATCTAATTAAAAATAAAAAGTATAGTTTTGCATATTGGCTTGGCAATTTGATAGTTACCTCCTTCAGATTTTCTGATTTTAGGACACTCTTAAGTAACAGAACTAACGGTCTCACATATTTGTTCAGATTATTTATGCCAAATAATATACCCTAGAGCTCAACACTAGCACAAAATATGTACTGGATAAAACACGTGACTTTTTTTGTTAATGGGTTGTTCTTTTCTATGGTAATAGCCACTCCCCTACTATATGTACAAGATTAACATGGGAGCTTTCATTTAGCCCAACATTATCTCACTCAATGCCTACAGTTGATTTGTTCTGGTATAAACACCTGGGTCAACCTAGCCAATGAAAAAATTTTCTATGAATTTTTAGACTCCAAAAGAGCCACAGCATTCTCTCTATTAACACTTAAATTGTAAGATGTAATATTCTGCAGCTGTCAGCTACTATATTTTATGACATGTGAAAAAGCATAAACCAACCTCCACAGAGAATAAAAATAAGAAACAGGGAAAGATTTGCATTCTACACTCCATCCCTGACTTCTAGAAGTTTGTAAAACTCTTCCTTGCGTTTCCAGAGATGCCTTAGTTTCATTCACATAAAGCTCAAGTTCCTTTTTCCTTGGGTTGTTTCCCTTTGAATTTTGTAAATTTCAACCCAAATTTTCTCAGCTCATGGATGAGTTATTTATGGGTAAGAGTACATACAACTATGGGTTTGAAATTTTTTTGACTTAACTCAGATTTTTTTCCTAACTCATACATAAAAGTATTAAAATTATCTCCTTAATATGTCTTTCCATATGGAAATCAGGGCAACAAAGTGTGAGACAAAAGAAGAGTCTTCTTCTTATGCTAAAACAAAACAATAATTATAGAAATACTTAAAATTATCCTTGTATCATTATCATTACTGATGAACATCTTTGGTAGTTCTCATGTTATGTCTCTACATGAACTTGCCTATCTTTAATCTGAGAGAATGAATGAGAGAAAATGGGCAATGAAAAAGAAATTCAAGTCATAATTAATATAATGGGAAGATTAGGATATAAGGAAGTGCAGTTCCACCTGGTAACTACATATAAGTAAAGGAGGACATCAGTCAGTACTCTAAAATCAATAGTCGTTACTTCTGGGATCCAAAACATTGTCTAACCAAGAACTGTAGTAATGCAACTTTGTCATACATACTATGTGTTCCAAATGTGCTTCATATTTAAAGGGAAGACTCTAATAATGTATTTCTATTAAGCTGTTGACAACATTATAGAATATAATATTTGCAAGGGAAATAATATTTGGGCCAAATAATACATGATTTGGAAATAAAGGCTTTCCTCTTCTGCAGAATCAAAACAGTTGTGGAATAACACTAATTCTGGGATTCTTCAAATTTTATTTTTTCCAGGCTTCCTTAGAGGTAGCTTGCCTGTGATCTTAAATACACAGGCTTAGTCTACACCAACTGCAAATCCTTTCACTGTGCATAAAGATACAAAGATGTCTCAACACTGTCATTAAAACCAGATATTAAGAAACATATTGTTGATGTTTGGGACAAGAACTGTATCCTCTCAAAAGATGTTGATGCTATTACAAGTGCCTCCCTCTAATCTTAAAACAGTTGTTACCTAATCTAATATTCCTGCCACATCTGATTGTAACTAGACATGTAGATCTTATATACGATGAAGTTGCACCTAGTATATTAAGTGGTTATATTTCCCAAATTTAAAGTCTTACTCAATTTGCGGCTGAAACTCAGCTTTTCCTCTAGCCACTTGACTTTGATCAAGTCATACACCTTGTGTGTTCCACGGGTGTTTTATATTTAAAGACTATACTAATGTGTTTCTATGGAGCTGTTGATGGCATTAGAGCATGCAATGTAATGTAATGTACAGTGGACTAAGCCATACTGTGTTCCAAACAGAAGTGAGAATAGTATATTACATTTTCTACTGTTTCACAGTTACTACTTTGTGAAACTATTTGTCCGTTTTAACATGCCTTCATTTGCTTATATATGTATATGTTTATTGAAACAGGTATCTATGGAAGTAGAACACTGTTAAGTGAGTGACAGACACCATGTTTTGTTTAATTAAGAATTGATTTTGCACTCATATTATGAGCCATCATATTTTGGCTATGTCTCTCTCCCATTAGGAGATTGCATTCTTTGTCCTTCTGGTAAAAAGCCTCGTGGATACTGTTTCACTTTATAAAACATCCATTATCACCACAACCACTATCAGACCCACCTCCCCATTCACACACGCACACACCTGACATCTCTATCCCAACCAAACAACCATCTACCAGATGTTCCCCTAAGACATCTAAATCTATATGAAAGCATCATTTTAGTCCAAGCTGGGACACGTTCATATAAGCACACATGCAACTACGTGCATGCAAATTATGTGCTAAAATCCTGAGTTGCCTCATCTCCTACCACAAACAAACAAAAATATTTTCTGAGACAAAGAAAGACAATATCTGATCATCTCACATTTGGGAAAGATCCATCAGGATCAGGAAATGCAATTAAGTAATTTCATAAGTGCCGATAGCATTCAACTCAATATCCCTTTAGAACATCTTAACAATTAAATTAACACTCTTAAAATCTCCAAATTATTCTTTGTCCTAAATGGCTTGTTATCTTGGAATATTTCTTTATTGGGCTGCAGATTACATGGGATGCATCTAAAAATTCCACAGACAGGTAAACTGAAACCTCTTGTCTGAAACATTAACTATTGCCTTTGCCTAGTAATGATGACTTGGTATTCTACACTTTGAAAAAAAATTTATGTAATACAAATGTATATATACTTTAGCAGGAAGCTGGAATTGATAGGAAATTTCTGTGATCCAATAATCCATGTGTTATTTCAATGATTTATCACTGGGACTACTTGGAGGAGCTGGAGTAACTTTCCCAAAGGGAGAACATGAACTATGAAGAAGGACAAAGAAGGTAGTACACTGGCTGATTGTGTGCCCCAACTTAATAGTCATGTCATGCCCAAATTGAGCTAAACCTCAGCTCTATCACTAACTAGCTGTTCAGTGTTGGACAAGTCACTAAATAGCTCTAATCATTAAGAATTTCATAGTTAAAATGGATATTATAAAGGTTGTAATTCTTGTGTTTTCTATGTAGTTGCTGTAGGCTTTAGAGAATAAATTTGGCATTGTGATCCAACATCGTACCAGCATGGTAACCCGTGACACACAGTGTCAAATGAAGAAGGAGAGCTTTTAAGAGAAGTTTTTAGCATGGTGGTACAGTAACGTGAATGCAATTAAGTTTGAATATACCAGATGATCCTATATTTAGCAACTTTAAACTCAACTTTTCTTCCAGATATCTATATTCTTTCAATTCTTGTTTGTTTCCAGATAAGGCATCTATCAATAAATCACTTTTTGATTAGAGTTTTGTAGACAGGATCCATTAAATCCCTCAACAAATTTGCAGTCACTGTCCAGAATGAAGTGCTTTGCACACTGGTCAAGAGGCTGGGTACACTGTGTTGTGCTGAAATAGCCAGAAATCCTGTCCTTGTGGAGCTTTCAGACTAATGGGGGAAATATTCTTCAAATAATTATACAATCAATCATCCAATGATACAGGTGCTATGAGAGGAAAAATACAGGGTATCATGGAAAGATATAATACAAAGACTTAATTTAAATTAGGAGGTTACAAAAGGTTTTTCTTTTTTAATTGATTTAAATTAAAAAGGTACAAGTGCAATTTTGTTACATGAGCACATTGTATTATGGTAAAGTCTTAGCCTTTAGTGTATCCATTACCTGAATAACTTATATTGTACCCATTAAGTAGTTTCTTGCCCACTACCCTTCTACCCTCACCCTTCTGAGTCTTCAGTGTCTAAAATTCCACACTCTATGTCCATGCATACACATTATTAACTCCCATTTATAAGGTAGAACATGCAGTACTTGTCTTTCTGTTTTGGAGTTGTTTCAATTAAGATAATGGCCTCCAACTCCATCCATGTTGCTGCAAAATTCATGATTTTATTCTTTTTATGGCTAAATAGTATTCCATTGTGGAATACACACACACACACACACACACATACATACACACACACACATTGTGTGTATATACACACACACACACACACACTATATATCTTTGTAATCCAATCATTCAACAATGGACACAGGTTGATTTCACATCTTTCCTATTGCGAGTAGTGTCGTGATAAACATACAATTGCAGATGCATTTTTGATATAATGATTTGTTTTCCTTTGGATAGATACACAGTAGAAGGATTGCTGGATTGAATAGTAGATCTATTTTTAGTTCTTTGAGAAATTTCCATACTGTTTTCCACAAAGGTTATATTAATTTACATTTCCACCAACAGGGTATAAACATTTAATCTTCTCTGCATCCTCAACATCTGTTATTCTTTTTACTTTTTAATAATAAAAATTCTAACTTGCATAAGATGATATCTCATTATGGTTTTAATTTGCATTTATCTGATGGCTAACAATGTTAGATTTTTTTATGTGCTTGTTGGTCATTTGTATGGCTTCTTTTGAAAAATGGAACAGAACAAAACTCCAGAAATAAAGTCAGATATCTATACCCAAGTAAACTTTGACGAAGTTGACGAAACACACTAGGGAAATGATACTTTCTTCAACAAATGGTACTAGAAAAAAATGTATTGCAATATGCAAAAGAATGAAACTGGATGCCTATCCCTCATGACATACAAAAATCAACTCAATATGAATTAAATACCTACATGTAAGACATGAAACTATAAAAGTACTAGAAGAAAACCAAGGGAAAAACTCTTCTAGATATTTGTCTAGGCAAATAATTAATGACTGAGACCTCAAAAGCACAAGCAACAAAAGCAAAAATAGCCAAATGATACTTAATTAAACAAAAAAAGCTTGTGTACAGCAAAAGAAATAATCAACAGAGTGAACAGACAATCTGAAGAACAGGACAACATATTAGCAAACTATGCATCCAACAACGGACTGATATGCAGAATTTATAAGTCAAACAACCCAACAGAGACACAAATAACCTCATTAAAAAGAAGACAAAGGAAAGGATTTTTATAAAACCCATGACATTAAAAAATGATTTGTATTTTCTAAAGAGTTAAAAAATAATCAAAAGAAAGCTAATACTTCATGATACAATGAAAATATCAAAATATAAATTTCACCATTCAAAAATAAAATGTTATTGGGATACAGTCATGCTCATTTATTCACATAGTGTTTATGGCCACTTTCATGCTACTTGAATAGACTTGAGTAGTTACAGCAAAGACTGTATGGCCCATAAAGCCTAATATATTTACCATATGACCTTTCGCAGAAAATATTTGCTGATTCCTGATTTAGAACTTTACACGCCCCCTTGGGAATATTTTTTTCTGTAAGTTAAATGAGATGCTGTTGCATAATACTATTTAAATATTTTAAAGTTACTATTAGGATTGACTAGATTTATATTTTCAAGATCTCCCTGGCTGATATGCTTTTTTCCAGATTTATTTTCATGTTAATATGAAAAAGTTAAGTGTTCAAAATCACATATTTTGCAAAAGTTTGGAAGCATATATTTGGACCATGCTATGCACTGAATGTTTGTACACCACAAAAATCCATATATTGAATTTATAACCCACAAACGATTACTATCCACACTACTCCTGTGATGGTATTAGGAGGAAGGGTCTTTGGGAGGTACTTAGATTATGAGGAAGCCCTTGTGAATGGGATTAGTGCCCTTATGAGAAGAGACAGGAGAGCATGTTCTCTTTCTCTCTCTGCTCTCATACCTATGAAGACTCAAAAATAAGAGTGCTATCTATGAATCAGAAAGTGAGAACTTACCAGATATTATTTCCACCTACAACTTGATCTTGGATATCCCAACCTCCAGAAGTGTGAGAAATAAATTTCTGTTTTTTAAAGATCCCAAATTTCTGTTGTTTAACATCTGTTAAAGCAACCTGAACTGACAAGGACAGGCCAAGTAATAAAACCCAAGCAACCTCACTACAACTCAATTAAACCATCATCTTTGAGCACATATCATATCCAGAGACTGTGTTAAGTGCTAGATAAACAAAAAATGAATTATATATAGTCTTTGCCCTCAACTTACTTAAAGTCTACTCAATATCAAGTATTAGCCTGTTGCCAGATTTAGATATCAGGTTGTTTTAACTCTTTCTCTCTACCGTCTTGTAGAGACTAAATAAAAGAAAGCATAGCATACAACTCAGGAAAGGCTCTGACTCCTAGGATTTAAATAAGCATTTATTAACAATTGTTTACTTAGGACACATATCATTTCTAATTTAGCCCATACCCAACTGAAATGAGCATGTTACCACCATTGTGGAAAAATATTATGGTACAGAAAATCTAAGTCACTTGCCTAATGTCACAGAAATAATAGCAGTAGAACTATCATTTGAGCCAAGGCCTATCCACTGCAAAGTTTGTGTTTTGACACCATGCCAGCATTTACTAAATTATGAGTCATGAACCACTGGGGATACTCAGGATGAAGAGCACAGATGTCACCCAATATGTTGAATTTCAAGTAAAAAAGCTATTGTGTTTTCAATTTTCTTTCAACCCCAAATACAGTGCTAGTCTCTCATTTTTATCAAGAGAGAGAAAACTCCAGATTAAGCCTTCAATAGGCAATAAAAGTAGGTTGAATTCAATAATACTTGTGTTCTATTATTTATATAATATTTATTTGGCTTCTGCAAATGTATTCAACTGATAAAAAGTTCTAGAATTTCCATTTAAAATAGTTATAAAAAGTTTTCTCTTAATTTAATTCTGATAAGGTAAAAAGCAGAAATGACTTGATTTAAAGAAAACTATTAAATTAGAAACTTTTCAAATGGTACCTAGAATTGGAAAAGATATGAATACCACAGCCAGGAAAATACTGCACCATAATATGCTGTCTTATGATTTTGAGGTGGGATCCAAGTCTTAGTGTTGTTTGTACTTTAATTTTTAAACAATAAAATCTCAGGACTAAGAGGAACTTTTAAGAACATCATATGGGAAACTGATTTGAGTAATAATAAAACTCTGATCTCCCACACATCAGGCTCTGTGTGAATTATTCTTTATCTTTTGCAATTCCCCTGTCTTGATGAATTGGCTGTCTAGGAAGCAGGCAAAGTGAACCCCTTGGGTGGTTACAAATTTGGAGACTTGTCCAGGATTGCCCTTGTGGTTACCTGCCCATGGTTCAGCAGCCTGCCCCCTCCAGCAATGGATCCAGAAGCCACCCCAAGCAGCCTCCTAGCTCTCTTGAACTGGGGGACAACTCTGGTACTTTCTCTACTGGAGGAGCACTGCCGACTGAATGTGCGTAGATTTAATTGCAAAGGAGAAATAGCCATGGAGAGACATACATTAATTGTAGCCCTATCACAGGGGATCTGTCTATAGCACCGTCGTGGGGTGTCTGTCTATAGCCTCATTGTGGAGTATATGGATTGGTGAGTATCCTAGGCGCTGCCAATGCCTCCTTCCTTCTTTCAACTGGTTCTGTAGCCCTATGGTGTGGTGTCTGCAGTCCCATAATGGGGTGTCTGTTTGTAGCTCCACCACAGGGTGTCCGTGTCTGTAGTGCCATTGTGGGGTGTCTGTTCGGCTCCTGGAGCGTCTCAGTTGGCTCTTTCTAACTAGTAGGAAGAGTCTTGGTTTGGGAGACTTATCCTCAATCAGGAAGATTTCTAGGTTTCTCAGATGGAGAATAGGAGGATAGTTTGGAAGGGATACTCTTGGAGTTAATGGTTAGGGATCAGATTTGGAAGGCCTTCTGTCTGTCTCATCTTTGTGTTCGTATATGTGGAAGGGATCTCAGAAAGGGTTGCTAATGGAAGTACAGCAGGCCTAACTCAGAACCCTCCTTATTTGTCTTGTTACATTTGGTGAACCCTAAAGAAAGCTCAACACTCCTGACTCTCAGGGTGACTAACTGCTCTTCACCCTGCCTGGAGACCCCATTATGAATTACCATATTGGAGGGCATCCCTCCCCACCTGGAGTGGATCAAAAAGAGGGAACAATGGGAAAAAGTTTGAGCTTTGCCAGGATGATATTGGGTGCTGAATGAGGTGACTAATGTCTGTTTTGTTATGTGTATCTTGCTGGGATGGAAAATGTTACTTCAGTTCCCCATGTAGCCCATTGGGCAGCATCTCACAAATTAAGAATCTTGCCTATCGTTCCATAAAACAGTAAAGGGTGATTTTCTCTTGTAAAGTGACTTGAACCCCACAGCAACAGCACAAATAAGCAGGGTCATCAGAAGCCGCTCCGTTCTTCTGGAAGCTGCAGAGAAAGGGAATCCAGAAACCTGGTATGCCAGAAAAAAAGTGTAAGAAATTCTTACCGGCCAACTTTATGCTCTCTCATTCTCTCTCTCTCTCTCTCTCTCTCTCTCTCTCTCTCTGTCTCTCTCTTTCTCTCCATCTCTTTCTCTGTCTGGGTAAAACAATAAATTATTGGTCTCCTCTGCAAGAGTTTCATGAATAGAAAAACGGATTTGTGAGACCACTCTTAAGCTGTAGCAAATGTGTAAGAATGTGTCTCCCTGTTTTCTATAGTTGAGAAATGAGTATCACAGGATAGAATGTGAGTTTAGGACCCCTGTAAGCCCACCTTCCAGCCAGCCTGGCAGGCTGGTCATTTACAAACTTTGCTGTGGGCCCCTGAAACCAATACCAGATGACATTTCTCTGTCTTATTTTGTATCCTTAAGAGCATAAACTTGTGACCATGTAGGGATACTTTATCTTGGTTTCCACCATCTAGAGACAGGAATTTGTGGATTCATGTCATAGTTGGACCTAAAAATTTTATTGAGCAGTCAAAATCCTGTGCAAACTTGAAATTGGCTTCTCTGGGTTCCCTCTGGGGAGAGCAATAGAAACTGCTCAGTGGTGTAACGCAGTAGCTGAGGCTTTGCCTTTTGACAGTGGTGGCCTGGGTTGATTCCTTTCTGGGTTTTATTTATGTAAATTTGCCATTTATTGGGGTTCCCTCCTCCCCATGAATAGCTTCTGATTTCCTGTCTTGAATTGTACTTTCTGTAAAATATCCTGGGGGAGATTCTAAATCTTGTAGAAAAAAAAAAACTTGCACAAACATCTTGTAAAAAAGGAAACCATATCGTTGAGATACATATGAGTCCATGGTTAAGATATAACCTTAGTTAAAACTTATAAATTTCATGTGGGAAGTTACCTGTGGTAGAATTCAAAAGTCAAAAATATTGGCTGCTTAGCATGGCTAAAGTTGGATAATAAAAAAATTTAAAGGATTTTTTTAAAGAGTGCTATGGTTAAAAGTCAGTTTAATTAAAAGTAGATAAACAAGTTATAAGTATATTTAAAAGGCCTTTATATTTTTCTTTTCTTAGATCTTTTTTTTTTTTCTTTTTTGGAAAGAGTTTTTTTATTCTCTATTAGAAGAATCTAATAGATTCTTTTTAGATTCCTTTATTAGGAGGCGTTGGCAGTGCCTAGATTTTTTTTTTTTTTTTTGGAAAAAGGGTTTTTCTTCTCTATTAGATTCTATTAGAAGAATCAAATAGACACAATAAAAAATGATAAAGAGGATGTCACCACCGACACCACAGAAATACAAACTACCATCAGAAAATACTATAAACACCTCTATGCAAATAAACTAGAAAACCAAGAAGAAATGGATAATTTCCTGGACACTTACACTCTTCCAAGACTAAACCAGGAAGAAGTTGAATCCCTGAATAGACCAATAGCAGGCTCTGAAATTGAGGCAATAATTAATAGCCTACCAACCAAAAAAAGTCCAGAACCAGACGGATTCACAGCCGAATTCTAATAGAGGTACAAGGAGGAGTTGGTACCATTCCTTCTGAAACTATAGCAATCAATAGAAAAAGAGGGAATCCTCCCTAACTCATTTTATGAGGCCAACATCATCCTGATACCAAAACCTGACAGAGATACAACAAAAAAAGAGAATTTTAGACCAATATCCCTGATGAACATTGACGCAAAAATCGTCAATAAAATACTGGCAAACCGAATCCAGCAACACATCAAAAAGCTTATCAACCATGATCAAGTGGGCTTCATCCCTGGGATGCAAGGCTGGTTCAACATACGCAAATCAATAAATGTAATCCAGCATATGAACAGAACCAAAGACAAAAACCACATGATTACCTCAATAGATGCAGAAAAGACCTTTGATAAAATTCAACAGCCCTTCATGCTAAAAACCCTCAATAAATTTGGTATTGAAGGAACGTATCTCAAAATAATAAGAGCTATTTATGACAAACCCACAGCCAATACCATACTGAATGGGCAAAAACTGGAAGCATTCCCTTTGAAAACTGGCACAAGACAGGGATGCCCTCTCTCACCACTCCTATTCAACATAGTGTTGAAAGTTCTGACTAGGGCAATCAGGTAAGAGAAAGAAATCAAGGGAATTCAGTTAGGAAAAGAAGAAGTCAAATTTTCCCTGTTTGCAGATGACATGATTGTATATTTAGAAAACCCCATTGTCTCAGCCCAAAATCTTCTTAAGCTGATAAGCAACTTCAGCAAAGACTCAGGATACAAAATCAATGTGCAAAAATCATAAGCATTCTTATATATCAACAACAGACAAACAGAGAGCCAAATCATGAATGAACTCCCATTCATGATAGCTTCAAAGAGAATAAAATACCTAGGAATCCAACTTACAAGGGATGTAAAGGACCCCTTCAAGGGGAACTACAAACCACTGCTCAGTGAAATAAAAGAGGACACAAACAAATGGAAGAACATACCATGCTCATGGATAGGAGGAATCAATATTGTGAAAATGGCCATACTGCCCAAGATAATTTATAGATTCAATACCATCCCATTAAGCTACCAATGAGTTTCTTCACAGAATTGGAAAAAACTGCTTTAAAGTTCATATGGAACCAAAAAAGAGCCCGCATCTCCAAGACAATCCTAAGCCAAAAGAACAAAGCTGGAGGCATCACGCTACCAGACTTCAAACTATACTACAAGGCTACAGTAACCCAAACAGCATGGTACTGGTACCAAAACAGAAATATAGACCAATGGAACAGAACAGAACCCTCAGAAACAATACCACACATCTACAGCCACCTGATCTTTGACAAACCTGACCAAAAAAAAGAAATGGGGAAAGGATTCCCTATTTAATAAATGGTGCTGGGAAAATTGGCTAGCCAGAAGTAGAAAGTTGAAACTGCATCCTTTCCTTACTCCTTATATGAAAATTAATTCAAGATGGATTAGAGACTTAAATGTTGGACCTAAAACCATAAAAACCCTAGAAGAAAACCTAGGTAATACCATTCAGGACATAGGCATGGGCAAGGACTTCATATCTAAAACACCAAAAGCAATGGCAACAAAAGTCAAAATCGACAAATGGGATCTAATTAAACTAAAGAGCTTCTGCAAAGCAAAAGAAACTACCATCAGAGTGAAGAGGCAACCCACAGAATGGGAGAAAATTTTTGCAATCTACTCATCTGATAAAGGGCTAATATGCAGAACCTATAAAGAACTCAATCAAATTTACAAGAAAAAAAACAAATAACCCCATCAAAAATTGGGCAAAGGATATGAACAGACATTTCTCAAAAGAAGACGTTCATACAGCCAACAGACACATGAAAAAATGCTCATCATCACTCTCCATCAGAGAAATGCAAATCAAAACCACAATGAGATACCGTCTCATACCAGTTAGAATGGCAATCATTAAAAAATCAGGAAACAACAGGTGCTGGAGAGGATGTGGAGAAATAGGAACACTTTTACACTGTTGGTGGGACTGTAAACTAGTTCAACCATTGTGAAAAATAGTATGGCGATTCCTCAAGGATCTAGAACTAGAAATACCATTTGACCCAGGCATCCCATTACTGGGAATATACTCAAAGGATTATAAGTCATGCTGCTATAAAGACACATGCATACGTATGTTTATTGTGGCACTATTCACAATAGCAAAGACTTGGAATCAACCCAAATGTCCATCAGTGACAGACTGGATTAAGAAAATGTGGCACATATACACCATGGAATACTATGCAGCCATAAAAAAGGATGAGTTCGTGTACTTTGTAGGGACATGGATACAGCTGGAAGCCATCATTCTCAGCAAACTATTGCAAGAACAGAAAACCAAACACCACATGTTCTCACCTATAGGTGGAATTAAACAATGAGATCACTTAGACACAGGAAGGGGAACATCACACACCTGGTCCTATTGTGGGGCAGAGGGTAGGGATAGCATTAGGAGATATACCTAATGTAAATGATGAGTTAATCGGTGCAGCACACCAACATGGCACATGTATACATATGTAACAAACTTGCACATTGTACACATGTACCCTAGAACTTAAAGTATAATTTAAAAAAAAAATTGTGCTATTGGAACAGAAGAAAAAAAGAAAACTTCTAGGACTGTCATGGAAAGCTGATGTGTTAAACATTGCTAATCCTTTTGTTTTCAGAGTCAAGATAACTTATTTCTTTAGAGCTATTTGCAACTTTTAATGAGTAAAATATACTCCTATGAAAACTTTTGGAGAATATTTGTTTCTCTCTACCTGATTTCTATAGAATTTGAAAACCATTTGTGAGTATTCTCAATTTATGGCAGTATAGTTAATTGCATAAGTGCAATAAGAATCTGTTTTCTTTTGGAACAGGACACCATTGGAGAAATTGATCATTTTACCAAGGCTTTGATTGGAATGGCATGCTTCCTTTAAAGAATCAAGGTTGACTTTCAGAGCTAATTAAAGCCTATTGGGGAACCTGTCCTCATACCTTGTCCACATAGAGTCCCTGTACAAGGTTCCTGAACTGTGGTAAGTAAAGAATGTCACTTTCTAACAGGCCCAGGAACCCCGAATTATCTCGGGACCTCAGGAGGACAGGACTTTGCTCAACTCATAGGTATCTGAGGGTACAAATCCATGGCTGGACTCAGCTTTTAAAAAGTCTTATCTGAGACTCTTCATGGAACAAAGTTTCATCAAAGCCAATTTAAAAAGCCTAAACGAAAAATAATTTTTCTTGCTGCATTTTATGCAAATAATCAGGCCACATACAGTAAAACTAAAATTTATTTTGTAAACTGTAAATCAGTTCTATCATGATTTGTTTTTAATAAAAGTGGGAACTGGAGAGACAAAAATAATGCTTGCAAAGAAAAACTATGGTATGCTGCTGTTAGCTGTTCTTGAGGTTTTCTTCTGCAGTTTACACTAAATTCTAAATTCTTTTTAGGTTAAAAGTCCCCAAACTCTTGCTTTCAAATCTTTGCTTTTAAAATTGGGAACTGTACTCCTCATCCTAGGACTCATTATTTACCTTACAGTATGCTGCTCACTTAAATACTATACTAAAACTACAGATGAGAGTACAAATGTTTTTGCTACGCAAGTCTCGGAACCCCAGCCAGGCCTGCATGAGTACACTCAGACAGTTGCAAAGCAGTTCCATTCTTCTCTCTTTGGGGTTCACTCCCATTCCCACTACATCCCCTATCAGGAGGAAGAAGCCACAGCAACCAATGGCCTTTTCCCATCTTCATAGCCTATACCTTAAGATTAAGGTGTTATAAAACCCTAAGGGAGGGATTGACATTGCCTTTGCAAAATTATGACTGAGACAGTGAGACAGATCTAACTTAACTGACTCTGTCTTGCTTCTAACCTCGAAGCTGTCTTTGTTCATTCTTGGGCATAGGCTGAACCAACCTTGGGGAAAAACTTAATTTGTAGTTTATGGTTTAAACAAAGGTAGTAATAGCCCTTTCCAAAAGCAGACTTCCTTCTTGCCTGGGGACTAGACTTCCTTTGTAGGACTAACATTAGCCACAGGATTAGAAATTATGGTTTAGGAGTCATGCAGCTGGAGGCTACAAGATTCTGACCTGTCCTAAGCTGCTCCTAAGATCAGTGTTTGACATATTTTGCAGACCTTGCACTTGATGAGTCAGCTGGCCCTACCCAGATAGATAAACTGCCTCATCTGATCTTGTGGCCCCCACCCAGGAAATGACTCAGTGCAAGAAGACAGCTTCAAAACCCTAGGATTTCATCCCTGACCAATCAGTACTCCTGGTCACTGGCTCCCCACCTATCCACCAAGTTATCCTTAAACCTCTGTTCCCAGAATGCTCAGGGAGACTGATTTGAGTACTACAACTCCAGTCTCCTGCAAAAAAAAAAGAAAAAAAAAAAAGAGCATCATATATATCCTCCCATCTGATGCTAGAATCCCCTCTTTACTTAGTAGGCCATCCAGAACAGTTTTCTATTCCTAGTGTAACAAATTACCACCAATTCAGTGACTTAACTGTATTATCTTACAGTTCTGGGGATTAGAAATCCTAATATCAAGTTGATTGGGCTCTGTTCTTTCTGGAGATCTAGGAAATAATCTGCTTTCTCACCTTTTTCAGCTTTTCAAGGCTCTGAATTGGGTTTTCTGTTTTGTTTTGTTTTGTTTTGTTTTAAACAGAGTTTTGCTCTTATTGCCCAGGCTAGAGTGCAATGGCATGATCTTGGCTCACCACAACCTCTGTCACCTGTGTTCAAGCGATTCTCCTGCCTCAGCCTCCTTACTAGCTGGGATTACAGGCATGCACCACCATGCCGGGCTAATTTTGTATTTTTAATAGAGACGGAGTTTCTCCATGTTGGTCAGACTGGTCTTGAACTCCTACCTCAGGTGATCCACCCCCCTCGGCCTCCCAAAGTGCTGGGATTACAGACATGAGCTACTGCGCCTGGCCAGATCCTGAATTCTATGGCTTAGGGCCCTACAAACCTATGACCTCCAATTCTTGGTTACAGTTTCTTCTCTTATAAGGAGGCTTGTGATTACATTGACACATCTGTATAATCTAGGATAATCTCCCCATTTCAAGATCCTTTCTGTCACATGTGCAAAGTCCCTTTGGCCATGTAAGGTAACATATTCACAGGTTTAGGGGTTAGAACATGGTCATATTTTAGGGCTATTATTCTGTCTATACATTATCTTACAGTTGAATATTTGGAGTGATGATAGTACAGGTCTCAGTTTGTAAAAATTTTTCACACTAAACTATTTCAGGTCAAATTCCTTCAAGTTCATGTAAAATCATATCATTCTCAAAGTAATAGTTTTTCAAATCTGAAGACTGATCAATTTCCTTCCAGTCTTCTATTTACTGGGATAAACTCCTTCAGAGGAATTACTTGCTTTACCTCCAAAATAATGTTTTAAAGTTGGCATCAGTTTTTATAGGTATTTCTTTTAATTATGAAGCACAGAACACAGTATCTTCCAAGTATGAGCTTTCTTTCTATAAGCATCCCAAGTTCTAATTGTCTTTTTTTCTAGCCAAATCATGGTATTAGTTTATATTGAGTTTCCTGTTGACTATGGAATTCAAAGTTATTTTATTAGATTATCAACTAATCTTTCTTCAGCTTTGTTTTTGAATCCTGAGTCCTACATTTTCAGTTTTGTTCCTTCAGTTTTTAGATGGCTCATAACAATACTAGTGTCATAGGACAATTATGAAAAGTAATAGTATTCTATGTAAATTGCTTAGTATATGACAACATTAGCTCTTTCTTATCCCCCAGTCTTAACATTCATCAGTCATATATTTCTAATGTGGCTAAGTAAAAAGAAATACCAGAACAGAATAAATTGGTAGCTTGTGGGTTAAGGATTTAAATGTTTATAGGAACCAGTCAAGGGCATTTATATATAAAACCCGGACTGGCTTTAAGGTGGCACAGAGAAGGAGGACTCTGGCAAACCACAAGCAACTACACTCAGATGCATGAGCTTCCCACAGCTCAAGCAGGCATCACAAAACCAGTCAGGCTGCAACCATATTACTTATTGTTTTAGGTTGAGTTCCCCAGAGCAGAGACTGAGAAAAGGATTCTTGTTAAATGGATACATTAGGGGTGTGCACTCAAAAAATAAAAGCGAAAGAAACAAGATCGTGTACTAGACCTAGAGTAAGCAGGAACTTGGTCTCAGTTGAAAACTCACTTTATTCTGATCCAGGCAAAGGGACTTTGCACATGTGACTGATTCAGGTGAGTTCAGGATCGGGCTCAACTCAAGATAAAGGGTTGACATTTAAACCACGTTATCTGTTAATTACGGCTGAAGTCAGTGCCCTTCTGGGCAGAAGGGGACACAGGGAAGAAATGATTCATAGCCTCCAGGATGAGGGAACTCTACTTTGGCCAAGGACAATTCACCAAAAGGTGTGGCTCTGCCCTGTTAACTCCTAATTCTCCCAGGGAGTGGGGGTAGGCACATAAGCCAGCTACTTAGTGGATCTGGATGGAGTATCATGTATCCAGTATGCCTTTACCCTACCCTAAAAGGCTGGCAAGTTTCCTCCAGCAGCAAGAAATTGGGAGTATACTGCTGGAGGTGGTTGTTTAAGGCAAAGAATAAAAAAAAAAAAAAAAAAAAAAAATCAAGGAAATTTGCCAGTGGGGAAATTCCTTAGAACCCTCTCAGGAATTCTCACATGTGCCCAGTGGGAGAATTAGAGCATGACTAGCCATTGTACAAAAAGGGAAGAAAACAATTCAGCGTTAGCCAAGAGAAGCAGAAACATCAGAAAGGATTTCAACGGTAACTTATTAGCCTAGAGAGCTTTATCATGTTCGCACAACCAATTCCCTGTCCCATCACTGTTAGGAAGCCAAGGCCCCAGTGAGAAAATCAAAGCGGGTAGACCAGCTTCAAAGTGAGGGACGAGGAAATTCTCAGTTGCTGAGCCTCAAGTCTGATGGAAGAAAAGAAAATTAAACCAGACACAATGTGGATATTTTAACTGCATGAATGTTTAATAATATTTAAAAAAAAAAAAAAAAAAAAACAGGAAGGTAAAAAAACATCAGGGAATGGAGACTTGGAACCTCAGAGAGTAGTGGAGAAGAATAAACTCTGAGTTCTGTATGCTTCATCCAGTTGATGTTGCTTAGATAAATACGATGCCTCAGTTCCATGGCCGGATTTAGAGCCAGCCATGCCATAATGCCTGTCCACACATTTTAGGGAAGCAAAATTTGTCTATGCACCTATAATCCAATTAAGCCACAAGTAGGCTTAGAGGGAGAAAAATCCATCTTATGAAGGCCTGTAAATGTGACTTAGGAACACTAGTAAGTCATTCAAAATGCAGGTTTATTTTTTCTGCATAACACTTTGAAGAAACATAGAGAAGATCACAAATCATAAAGAGAAACAACAGTGTGCTGCCAAAAATTTCCCTCCCAAACTGTTCTTGACATTGATGGAGAATTTGTGGTTTATGTCTGTACATCACTGTATTTCTAGTAATAAACACAGTACCTGAAGCTCAACAGAAGAATACATTTTCAGTAAATGAATAGGTTAATTTTTATTTTATATCTTTTGCATATAAGATAATTTCACTGTGTTGTAGCATCATTAAATATAAACAGGGCTAATTTTAAGACAGCAAAAATTGGGCCATTCAAAGTGAACTAGTAAAGAAATGTGTATAGCTGCAAGAATGCAGCAATTAGAAATCTGTATTTATTATTTATTTTCTTGTGAAACGTACTCTTAATAGATTACTACTAATAGATAGTGAACTATTCTAAGACCAAAAAAGAGAATATTTATGTATTTACATTACTGAGTTGCATGCAACTTTTCAATGAAATTTAGAAAACACTCTATTACATTATTCTATTAAATTCTTACAAGAATCTCATGCAATTAATATTATTTACTCCATTTCACAGTTGATCATACTAAGGCTCAGAGAAGTTACATATCATGTTTGAAGTGACAGAACTTATAAATGATAGAAACAGGATTCCAACGCAAGTCCATCTGTTGTCAAGCAAAAGAAATCCTTAAAAGTCCCGTTTTTTGGATAAGCACGAAAATCACACACTCCCACACTTTAGCTTTCCCAAAGAAACTTCTTGGTTAGCGTAAATTCACAGACTTTCAATTAAACATTCGAAACACATTTTTTTGACATTTCTTTTCTGTATTTGGCATTACAAAAATAATTCGGGTTTAAAAAATTATTCACATATAAATAGAACGTGCTATTCCAAACTATTCCTAACTTAGGTTTCAGATATACGTCGCTACCACTTCAGAGATGAGAAATGCTTTAAGCAAACTTCCATGATTCTTGGGCAATGTCGGGTGAATGCTAAATGGATGCAGGGAAGGATGGATGGATGGATGCATGGATGGATGGATGGATGGATGGATGGAAGAAAATTCATAATTGTCCGTAGTGCCTGGAAAAGGGTCATAAATGTGTGCTCCTTAATAAAGTTTAGGATTAAGTTTATCACACTTACTACAAATAAATAAAGCAACTGTCTCTTGAAGAGGTCTCAGACTCTGGTTATTTGTTCTACTTTCAACATCTGTGGGTACCAAATGAGAAATTTAATTTCCAATTGATAGAACTGACTTACTGAACTTGTTTTTCATATAAAGATATTTTCTGGAAACAGAAAACTTTCTCTTAAAATAATCTTCTTATTTTTCTTAAAGTCTGAGAGAAAAAGCAAGTATTTCTGGGGGAATATAATAGGAAATCTTCTATAGATAGCATCCTCAACAATAATGTCCTTTCATTATCATCTGCTAAGTAGCACGCTGAATTTGTCTATCTTCATTAGAGTTATCACTTTTAAATTATCTGGAGAAAATCAAGTGGGAAATGCATAGCATATATCTGAATTTGCTAATTAGGTAATGATGTCTTTTCTTCCATGAAATAATTGTTCTGGAAAGAAATCATTATTTATAAATCACAGATGTTTGAGCAAAGCGTAAAATCATTTTAATTTATGTATGTGAATAATCCATATATATTAAAACTCAGTTTCCACCATGAATTTGCAAATCCAGGTAATGCTACCTTCAAATATATCCAAAATTTATCATTTCACATATACCCCACTACTAACTGAGACCAACACATCATTTCTTGCTAAGACTACTGAAAAAACCTCCTAATTGGTGTCTCTGCTTCTCCCAGTGCCCATCTGCAGGTGTTCTTCCACATAGAGGTTAGATGGTTTCCTTGAAAATATGTCATATTCCTCTTCTTGCCCCAAAGCCTCTAATGGATTCCCAATTCACTCTAAGTTAAATCCAGAGTATCATAGATTACAAGCTTTAATGTGGCCAGACTCCCGTCTAATACCTCTGACTTTGTGTCCTACTCCTGTCAAGTATAACATGGCTGGACATTAGTTAAAGCAAGCAGTGAAAATCGACTTTAACTACTGACGGTAGAGGGAAGAGTTGAGCTCCAATCCAATTTGTGCAGAGGTGACTGAGCATTTAAAGGGTTAATAAAGACATATGCAGGGACAAGAACAGAGTCAGGGAAGTGAACAGTTACAAAACGCAGGGATGAGGTGTTGGTTGAGTGAAATCCATCTGGATTTGCTAATTGGCATGCACTGAAGTTAAGCGTGTATCCTCCCATCTCACAGGCAGGGAGACAGGAGCTCTCGCTTCAGATGTTAGCTCGAACAAATAGTAAATTCTTTAGGTAGCCTTAACTTTTCTCAGGCAGGCATTTTAATGGGCGTGATGTGGGGCTGGTGAACAGGAGTGATCCTAGAGACGCAGCCTTGAGCTATTATAAACCTGAGCTATTACAATAGCTTTGAGCTATTATAAATGTTAATGTTTGGTCAGGTCTTTACAGGTCAACTAAAGGTCTTGATTAGATCTTTACTAGGCTTAGTAGAGAAGAGGGGTCAGAGGAGCCTGACTAGAGTTTGGTGAAGGGCAGAATATTTGTCACTGCTCTTATTACTATGCTCCTTCATGCACACTGCAATCCTGCTGTCCATAGAACATGCCAAGCACACATCTTTGCCCAAGGTGCTTTCATGAGGGCACTTGTTCTTTCTTCCCCCTATATTGCTCTACTCACAGATAACCAAGCTTTTCTCCACCCTCGTTAAAGTCTCTGCTTATTTTTAAACTTCTCAAGTAGGTGCCTTCACTATGACAGGATCATACCTTTGCTTATATTTTTACTTTCATGGTGAACTTTTAACCCCCCACCCCGACCTTAACCCACAGTAGAAGCAGGCTGGTCTTTTTTAACAAAGAAGATCTATTCATACTCTTCTCCCTTACTCTCTCACCCTCTCTTCTTCTTCAGATGGCAGGAGTATTTTATGACTAGAATAAATATTTTATTTTATTTTGGATTGACAAGTAATAATTGTACATATTTGTGGGATACATAGTGATGCTTTGATACATATAATGTAATCAGATCAGATTAATTAGCTTATTCATCATCTCAAACATTTATCATTTCTTTGTGTTGGCAATGTTCATACTCCTTCTAGCTATTTGAAACTGTATAATACATTACAGTTAAGTATCATCATTCTATAATGGTATCAAACACTAGAACTTATTCCTCCTATCTAGTTGTAATTTTGTAAGTTTTATGTACTGTAAATTCTAATATCATCACATTTGTGTCTTTCTTAGCATATTAGTCACTGTGGAAATTTTTCATTAATTTGGAATTTTATTTGATTAAAATTTGCTTTATTTTTCTCATGTAAAAGTCTGTAAGGATCTGACCTTAACTGATTTTTTCTCATAGAGGCCCAGTACATACCTGCGTCAACATGTTTTTAAAAAATTTATTAATGGCTACTAAGTCTAAATTATATTGTATAATTATAATACTTACAAAATATTAATCAAACTTTCATCTCTTGGCTCAAATTGGGATGCAGGCTCAGGAAGAATAAAAGGTTATATACGTGGATGTGTGTATGTATGAATATACTGAAACGTGTTCTAGTCCTCTAAGAAAAAGGGGTGTTGTGGCTCAATTGTGTCTCATTTATCCTCTTTAAAGGTAGCTAAGAAAATATCCTATTTTAAAAGGTACATATGTAAACTAACAAAGTGTTAACAAAGCAATTTACAGATTTAGCTTTATTCAATAACTAAACAACAAAGACATCAAATGGTTCTGATTTCCATCATTTACTTTGAAAGGCCATCCCATTACTGGGTATATACCCAAAGGATTATAAATTATGCTGCTATAAAGACACATGCACACGTATGTTTATTGCAGCACTATTCACAATAGCAAAGACTTGGAATCAACCCAAATGTCCATCAGTGACAGATTGGATTAAGAAAATGTGGCACATATACACCATGGAATACTATGCAGCCATCAAAAAGGATGAGTTTGTGTCCTTTGTAGGGACATGGATGCAGCTGGAAACCATCATTCTTAGCAAACTATCACAAGAACAGAAAACCAAACACCGCATGTTCTCACTCATAGGTGGGAACTGAACAATAAGATCACTTGGACTCAGGAAGGGGAACATCACACACAGGGGCCTATCATGGGGAGGGGGGAGGGGGGAGGGATTGCATTGGGAGTTATACCTGATGTAAATGACGAGTTGATGGGTGCAGCACACCAACATGGCACAAGTATACATATGTAACAAACCTGCACGTTATGCACATGTACCCTACAACTTAAAGTATAATAATAATAAATAAATTTAAAAAAAAAAAAAAAAAAAGAAAGGCAATGACTTCCTGAGGACCAGTCATCTTGCAACTTGTTACCTTGATTTTCCCCACTGGACAAAAAACAACAACAACAAAAAATGCCATTATGCCATGATAATTGGCCACCCTTGTCTTATCAAATTAATTCTAGTATGTGCCTGAGGCATTTTCACACTTTTCCTGTTCTCGCCAATAGAAGACATATGTAAATGTTTGCCTAAAATAGGCAGTAAGTACTAACTACATCTAGAGAAGTAAGTGGGGCATTGTATAGAATTAGAATAAGAAAAATAGGGAAGAAGAACTTTCTGTTTCTATTTTTCAAATTAACTCTTAGTGGTATTAAAAACCCATGAATATACTCTAATACCGTAAGATTACATGTGCCTTAAATGATTCCCAAGTGAATATAACATTGACAAACAGGAATGGTTTAAAATTGATGGGAATGTACAGTCAACCAGTTCTTACACTTTATATATTTGATTTAAAACCTCACCTAAGACATAAGGAAAGGAGACAAGAGCCTGTCATTGCAGTTAAAGCATGGAGATTGGCCTGATCTTATACATTAACGTAGGATAGAAAATTAATTTCCCTGACAACTCAGCACAGCAAGAAGGAAATGTAGCAGCACAGCCAGGGGAAGATGATAGCCTCTGTTTTGGTGGCCTTGCCTAATTTCTTCCATTGTTATCGTTTACATACTTTTACAGCGGGAGCAAGCACCAACTCTAGAGTTTGCTGTGTGACCTTAGGTAAATTACTTAATCTTGGTGTGCTTCTGCTTCTACATTTGTAAAACAGGAATAATAACATTAAAGTAGCTCCCCCTTATCCACAGGGGATATATACCAAGACCCTCAATCAATGCCTGAAACCAAGGATAGAACTAAACTCTCTCTATACTACTTTTTTCTAAAAATACATACCTATAACAAAGTTGAATTTACAAATTAGTCACAATGAGAGATTAATGAAAATAACTAATAATAAAAATAGAATAATAACAACAATATACTTTAATAAAATCTATGTGAAAATGGTCTCTCTCCTTCTCTTTCTCTCCCTCAATATTTTGTGGTACTATATATCAACCTATTTTGAACCATAGTTGACTAACAGTAACTAAGCCCACAGAAAGTAAAACTACAGATAAGGGGGAACTACTGTATATTACAAAAGAATAAATATGTAAGATTAGTGACCTAGATTTCACCTTAAGAAAAAAGGAAAAAAGAGCAATCTATACTCAAAGCAAGCAAAAATTAAAATTAAAATTAAAAAAAGGAAATAAAAAGACTAGAAAGGAAATAAATGAAATTGAGTATAGAATCAAAGAAAATTTGATAAAAACAAAAGTTGTTTTTAAAAAACTCAGCAAAACTGACAAAAAGATTTAAGTCTTTTAGCTAGACTTACCAAGAGTTAAAGAGATGAATCCAACTACAAAAACCACAACTAAATGAGGTGTCTCACTATCAATTTCACAAAATATAAAGGACTACAGTGGGCCAGGTGCAGTGGCTCACGCCTATAATCCCAGCACTTTGGGAGGCTAAGGTGGATGGATCGATCACTTGAGGTCAGGAATTCGAGACCAGCCTGGTCAACATGGTGAAACTCTGTCTGTATTATAATAAAAATATAAAAATAGACAGATGTGGTGGCACTTGACTCTAGTCCCAGCCACTCAGGAGGCTGAGGCATGAGAATTGCTTGAATCTTGGAGGCAGAGGTTTCAGTGAGCTAAGATTTTGCTACTGAAAAAAAAAAAAAGAAGAAGAAGAAAAGGAAAGAAAAAAAAAAGAAGGACTATAGGGGATGTATTCATTCGTTCTCTCACTTCTATAAAGAAATAGCTGAGACTAAGTAATTTATATACAAAAGAGGTTCAATTGGCTCACAGTTCTGCAGGCTGTATAGGAGCCATAGCAGCTTCTGTTTCTGGGAAGGCCTCAGGAAGCTTCCATGGTGGAAGGCAAAAGGGGAGCAAGGAATCTCACATGACAGGAGCAGGAGCAGGGGTGGTAGGGGTGGTGCCACAAACTTTTAGATTACCAGTGCTCATGAAAACTCAGGAAAACTTACTATTGCTAGGACAGTATCAAAAGGAGATGGTGCTAAACCATTCATGAGAAATCTGCCTCCATAATCCAGCCACCTCCTACTTTTGGGATTACAATTCAACATGAGAATTTGGGGAGGGGGAGCACCAATCTAAATCATATCAGAGAATAATGTAAACAATTATATGTCAACAAATTAGATAATGTAAATGAAATGGACAAATTTTTATAAAGACACAAATAATTAAAACACCAAGAAAAAGTATAGAAAATCTGAATAGGCCTATATAAATTAAGAGACTGAATTATTAATCTAAAACCTTTCACAAAGAAAAGTCCTGGTGCAGATGGCACCAGGAGTTCTACAAACTTCCCAACTCATTCTAAGAGGCCTGTATTACCCTAACACCAAGACCAGACAAAGATATTGTAAGAAATCTTCAGATCAATATCTCTTTGAATAAAATGACCAAAATCACCAACAAAATACGTACAAACTGAAGCTAGCAACATATTAAAAGGATTATACACCTCAACCAAATGGGACATTTTCTGGGAATGCAAGGTTGGATTAACACACACACATACACACACAATTAGTGTAATACACCATATTATATTATAAAGGGCAAAAAACCATAAGATTATATCCATAGACATAGGAAAAGTATTTTGAAAAATCCAATACACTTTCATCACAAAAGCTCCCAATAAATTAAGACAAGATAGGCACTTTGTCAACTTTATACAGGACTTAAAAACAAATCCACAGCCAATATCACAGTTAGTGGTTAAAGACTAAATACTTTCTATGATCAGGAACAAGGCAAAAATGTCTGCTCTTGCAAATTCTATATGAATGTCGTAATAAAGTTTCCAAGCAGGGAAATTTGGAAAACAAAATTAAAAATAAAGATTGAGTATCCCTTATCCAGAATGTATGGTACCAGAAATTCTTTGGATTTGGTATTTTTTGAATTTTGGAGTATGTACATATACATAATGAGATCTCTTGGGGCTGGAACCCAAGTCTAAACATGAACTTCATTTATGTTTTATATGTACTTTATACACAGAGGCTGGAGGTAATTTTATACAATATTTTAAATAATTTTGTGCATGAAACAAAGTTTGCATACATTGAACCAGCAGAAAATAGTGGTGTCACTGTCTCTGCCCCTCACACAGACAGTCTGTGATTGTTTGGTATCACTATCATTCCTGACTTTGAGTTCATATGCTACCCTAAGCAATTATTGTCTTATATCTATTCAAATGTGGCATACCATTAAAATAGTGACACAATAGAGTGTTCAAGATAACTAAGCAGCACAGTAGCATCACAGATTAGGGATGCTCAACCCCTAAAAGATTTTGAGATTGGAAAGGAGGAAGTACAACTATCTCAAGTCACAGATGACAAGTTATTTATATATAAAAATTATAACCTACAAAGAAACTACTATTAGCCTCACAAATATTACTATTAGGACTAAGACATAAGTTCAGTAAGGTGACAGGATACAAGGTCACTATACAAAAATTAACTTTATTTCTCTATAGTCACAGCAAAAATTCTGAAAACTAAATTGAGAAAACAATGTCTTTTACAATATTACCAAAAAAAAAGAAAAAAGGAAGACATTTAACAAAAGAAGTGCAAGACTTGTATATTGAAAATGATAAAACATTGCTGATATAAACTAAAGAATATCTAAATATACTTTAAAATACTATACTTATGAATTGGAACACACACTGTTGTTTAAATGGCAGTTGTGTTAATTTTGTTTTGGCTGTTATAACAAAATGCCATAACTGAACAGCTTGTAAACAACAGAAATTTATTTCTTACAGTTTTGGAGGCTGCAAAGTCCAATACCAAGATGTCAGATTTTGTCTCTGGTGAGGGCCTGTTTCCTGATTCACAGATGCAACTTCTCTTTTTAACTTCCAAATGCAATGTGTTCTCACAGGATAAAGGGGATGAATAAGGTCCCCCAGGCTGCTTCTGTAAGGGTACCAGTCTCATTTGTCAAGGTTGAACAATGAGATCACTTGGACTCTGGAAGGGGAACATCACACACCGGGGCCTAGTATGGGGAGGGGGGAGGGGGGAGGGATTGCATTGGGAGTTATACCTGATGTAAATGACGAGTTGATGGGTGCTGACGAGTTGATGGGTGCAGCACACCAACATGGCACAAGTATACATATGTAACAAACCTGCACGTTATGCATATGTACCCTAGAACTTAAAGTATAATAATAAAAATAAAAATAAAAAATAAAAAAAAATTTAAAAAAAGAGCCTCATAACCTAATCACCTACCATAAGGCCCCATGTCCTAATAATGTTGTATTGGGGATTAGGTTTCAACAAATACATTTTGGAGCGAGGCAAACTATCAAACCATAGCAGTAATACTCTGCAATCTTATCTACAAATTCAACAAAATCTCTATGAAAATTCCAACTGCCTTTTTTCCCAGAAATTGACAAGATTACTCTAAAATTCATATGGAATTTCAAGAAACCCAGGATACTCAAGATAATCTAGAACAAGAAGTCAAAGTTGGAAGACAGACTTTCCTATTTAAAAATTTACTGCAAGGCCAAGACAATCAACATATTGTGAAATCTGCAAGACAACAGACATATAAATTGATGAAATATAATTGAAAACTCAAAAAAACACAACCTTAAATCTTATGGTCAATTAATTTTCAATGGGAATATCTAGACAATTAACTAGATAGTCTTTTCAACAAATGGTGCTAGGACAACTGAATATCCACATACAAAAGAATAAAAGTGGACAGTTCTCTCATACCATATATGAGAATTAACTCAAAATACTGAAGACTTAAATGTAAAAATTAAAAGTACAAAACTCTTTAAAAAGTACACAGTAGTACATTATTCTTACCATGGATTAGCCAATGGTTTCTTAGATATGATACTAAAAGCACAAATCATAAAAGAAAAAAAATAAAACTTGGACTTTATATATTACAAAATATTGCTTCAAAGGACACCTAGAAAATGAAAAAATAATAATAATATAAATATTTAAAATCATGTATTTGATAAAGGTATCCAAACTGGTATCTAAAATACATAAAAAACTTAAATCTTCATAATAAAAAGACAATCCAATTAAAATTTTTCAAAAAATATGAATACGTATTTCTCCAAATAAATACTGAAAAAGCCAATATGCTATTTTATACAGTGGCCAATAAATATGATGTTTAACATCATTCATCATTAGGGAAATGCAAATTAAAACTACAGTGATATCCTACTTCACACATACCAGAATGGATATAATAAAAAAGACAGATAATAGCATGTAATGGCAAATGTGGAATACTTTTAATGTTCATAAACAACTGTGGGAATGTATAACGATGTAGACATATTGTAAAACTGTCATTTTCTCAAACACTTAGGCAGTTACTATATGACCCAACAATTCCACTATTAAGTGTATACTCAGGAAAAATAAAAACATTTATCATCACAGAATTTGTACATAAATATTTGTAGAAGTAACGTTATTTATAGTAGCCAAAAAGTGGAGGAAAACAACCGATGTTCATCAGTTGCTGAATTAATGAACAAAAGTACCCTGTCCATACAATGGAATATTATCCTTCCATCAAAGAAAAGAAGTACATGTTAGAACATGAATGAACCTCGAAAGCATCATGCTAAGTAAATGAAGCCATTCGCAAAGAACCACACATTATATGATTTTATTTACATTCAGTGTTCAGAATAATCAAAAACATAGAGATAGAAAGTAGATTTGTGATTTCCAAGGGATAGGAATTGCAATGAAAAATAGGGATTCACTGCAAATGGGTTTGGGTTTTTCTTTTTGGATGATAAAAATGTTCTAACAGTAAATAATAGGAGTGGTTGCACTAAACTGCATTCTTCAAAAGGTTGATTTTTATGGCATGTGAATGATGTGTGGATAAATGCATTATTTATGTTCACGTATTATAGATAATATACTTTCATTATTGTTATATATATGTATTATATCTGAATAAAACTTTTTTAATTGATAAAGATAGCTGAGCTTAAATCTGAATGCAAGCCTATTGATTCTAAACTCTTCAAGATCCATGGCACCAAATCACATTCTTGGGCTTACAAAAAAAAAAAAAAATACAAAACTCCCTGATAATTTGTCAGCACCAAAATTTTATCACATAAAAATATTCACAGAATTTATGAATATGCATCTTAGTTCCTCAACAACTAATAGTACTTGACACATGAGAATTTTCCAAATAATGATATTAGTAATGGCAAATAAAAAGAGACACACTCAAAAAAGAGGAAACTCAAAACTAGAAAAAAAGTCTCGTTTTTTTCCATATCAGGCAATTATACTAGCAATAGATAACAAATGCTACTCTAACGTCCTAATTCAATAGCTAAGTTTTATCATGAAGTGCCTTAGGTACATGTACTGTAGAGTGGCAAAATATAGATAAATCCTTTGAAACAAATATGTTATATTGCCCGATTTGATTTGCATCTTTATTAAATATTTTAAATATGGGTCATATTTTAAAGGATAATTTATTTGTTTCTCACCTCAGTGTCTCCCTATCATTTTTCTCTCATTTCCTCTCTTAAGCATGCATTCATATACAAGGACAGTTGAAAACAACTTCATAATTTTGATACTCATTTTAATTGTTGGGAAAAGTTATAAAAATTATGTAAATGCATGCTTCACGTTTTGGATTTGATGACTTGCCACATTTTTTAAGTGAAAAATAATTTGCATAGCTGTTTACTGGGATTGCAGGAAATAAAGGAATGAAAAAAGTCATAAGTTGGTGTGTTGATAATTTTCATATAAATCTGTACTCAGCCAAATAATCAAGGGTGAAGGTAAAATAATACATTTTTAGACAAGCAATGACTCAGGGGTTACCTCCATGTGCTGTGCCCTTTCTTGGGAAGCTATTGGAGAAAATACTCCAGCAAAATGAAGGAGTACACAGACCAGAGAATGACATGGATCCAGCAAATAAGATCCAACACAAGCCATATTCCAACTATGGAGCTGGCTTTAAAAAGAAACACTAAAAATATTAATAGGTTAGCTGGGTGGAATGGCCCATGCCTGTAGTCCCAGCTACTCAGGAGGCTAAGCAAGAGGATGGCTTGAGCCCAAGAGTTCCAGACTAGCCTGACCACCATAGTGAGATCCCTTCTCTTAAAAATAACATGTTATTGACAGATTTGGGGCATTTGGAAATAAGTTCATTGAAGATAAAGCAGAAATAAATAAATAAATAAATAAATAAATAAATAAATAAATAAAACAAGGGGGAAAGGTTGGTTAGGCAATCATTAATTCTAGGGCAGAAAGAAGTACAGGATAGGAAGTAAGAGTATAATACGCTGTTTTTCTCAACAATGAGCAACATGTACATTGTTATAATGATGTGGTGACTGCTTAGCTCCTAAATCTGTAACTACTTGGGACAATATGGGAAAGGAAAAGTGAAGATAGTGATGGTATAAGAGCTAAATCCTCAACTGTCACATCAAGAAATTGCTGTATAAAGTATAAAATAATCAAGAAATGACTAGTTATATAAGGAAACAAATAGAAGACATTGCTAAGAGTTAAAAGTCATTGCTCTGGAGAATTAGGAGGGATGGGGCAGGGGACTGTTAGGATGCATTATAAACTGAAGAGGCTTTTAAAATTTGCATGTATTAATGTATGCATTCACTTGAAAAACTAAAAAAAAATTATAATAATTTGGAAAAAACCCATGAAGGTAACTACCAGAAGGAAAAACTAAGAGAACGAAAAGTGTTTGCTTCTGGAAAGAACAACTGGCAGGACTGTTGTTTTCACTGTAAGACTTTTGAAGCCATTTGATTTTACTTCACCATTTTCATATACTTCTTTAATGAAAATAATTTTATCTTAATAAAAAGTTACACTCATTCATAAAAAAGTGGTCTTTTTTGGAAAAAAAAACAAAAACCTTAAGAAACATTTAACTATAAGATTAGAACTCTAAGCTGAACAGATATAAAAACTTTTTTGCCAAGATGACCTTTAGTACCCTTCTTTAATGAAGTGTTTGACTTAATAGAAAATTTGTCAAATAACTGCCTCATTTTGAATGAAAATGAGAATGAAAGACTGAACTTAACTCTATTTTCAGAAAACAGCCAATATAAATACTTAGTTCTCTGATCAAAAAGACCTATATATCCCAAACCACTGACTTCTCACTTACTAGGAGACCCTTAGGAGATGAACGTTCACACATGGTATCTAGAAGCAAATATTTTGTCATTTCAAAAACACACAGATAAAATTAGAATATTTGAATACTTAGGGAGAAAAAAAAAACCAAGCCGTTCAGAAGACATGTCTCAGTGTAACATTCCACAACAGGTAAAATAAAAGTAAACATGCTCCTTGTTTAACTTCCAAATGCAATAATGTGAAGATCTTGAACTGAATCCCTTAGTTGAAGATAGTTGCATATATCATGCCATCACTAGGTCTTAATATTTGTTTCACATTTTGGCCAACATTGAGAACATCTGATCAATAATTTGCTAAGGGCAAATGACTACGAGTTCTGCCCAAGAACCATTTTTTGGAGAAGCTAACTGGTTTATTTGTAGAACTTTCTAATCATTCACATTTCATTCTGTGAATTTAAATAAGCTTTGATGCATTTGTGTTTACTGAAATAAAAATGAGCTAAAACATGACTTAATAAATGAGATGTTACAATTGCTTCCATAGGAAATATATATATGTAGCTTTGTAATTACATTTACCTTAAAATATGTTTATCGACACTGTTATCTTTGCAATTATTGCAATTGAACTCCAAAGTAGTGCCAAATGTACAAGGTAAAAGCATAAATAAAAAGAAAATGAAAATTTATGAAACATATAAGAAGTAGACTTTGGAAGTAGACCACATATACTTAGGCCAGCCAACCAGTAAGATTAGGAGGGGAATGTTGAGCCACTGGGAAAACAGATGTTGTCTGAAGGAACCATAGTATCGAAAGGAAGATAATCCTTGATGGTCTAATGGTCTTTACTTAATCCTGAGTATACCTTTTCTTATGGAGTTAATTTAATTCCACTAAAAATAATCCTCATAAAATTGTACTTGAATGATATCGCGTGAAATATTTTTAGTGATATTCCATAGGACACTTCACCACAGATGAAATGATTTACCCAGGGGTAAGAATTCTGAGAGCCTGACTCTGTATTATAAATTCTTTAATACAAATTTAGACTTTGCCAGTAAAAAAATTGTTTCCCGTATTGAAATTTTATTTGTAAGTCTTTGGGACAATCTGTTTTTATTTTTCTTACCATATTAATAAACAGAAAAAAATTGATCAATTATATTGTTACTAAAATGTACTTGGTTTTGTTATAATGGGTTATGAAGTTGTACTTTTTCCAGATGGAAAAGTATATATAAAATCATCATGTTTGAAACTTTTGGTATAGGTATAATCATGAAACCAATAAAAATTCACTTTGACTCCAAATATGAATATTTCTCTTCCCTCCTTGTAATCTTGCCTCAATCTTTGCAAAGATCTGGGCATTTGGTAGAATCCATCCTTGCTAGGGCTGTTTTGTTCTTCAAATGATTTCTTTGTATAGGATACAGGCATCTCTGGGGGATGTTTTATGAGAGCCCCTCCAGAGATGCCTGTATCCTATACAAACAAATCGAAACTCCTAATGCTTTCAAAGTTTTTAACAGTCTGGTCCCAATTACACAGCTTCTAGAGCCCCTACCTCAGCTATCTTCTCACACATGCCCCAGAAGATCATGAATTCTCAGCCTTCTTAAATTTGCATATAATGTTCCCACAGCCAGACCCATTCTTCTACCCTGTTCTCTGCCCTCCAACTTTTTTCATCCTCAAGGCTTAGCTCAAATTTTCTCTGCTCTGAATCTTTTCCCCAACCCCTCTCTAGGAAGAATTCACTGCTGCATTTTTTATGCTTCCATTACACTATCATAGGTGAGTTGGAGGTCAGCTTAAACCTACCTGTGAGAGCTGATTGTTAAATATCCAGGAATTTCAAGCCAATGTTTAAACTGGTAGGAGTTGGAAATCAGCCATGGTGGAAATATTTACAACATAGAAATGGACAAATCAGGGCTCTTTCCCTCACCCTGCCAGAGAACAAGTTTTCCAGCACCTCACTGCTTTGCAGATGATTTTACTATAGCACATATCCGATTCCCATTATGTTACAGTTAAAAAATCAGTATCTCCTATAAAGTGGTGAGCTCAATGAGGGCAGAGTCACTATCTTTACTCATTTTTCTACCTCCCAGAACTTAGAAAACTGTTTGGTAAGGGGCAGGTGATCAATGAACAACTTTTTAAATAAAAAGTAAATATCAGTATTTAAATAGTTATTCTAACTCTTTCTTAATGAGAAATTAGGCACATGGTATAACCACTCTGAATATGTTTCTCATTCTACAACAGGCAGAGAATATATCTCGGTAACCCAGTTATTACAGGAATTAAGCAAGATAATAGAAAAATTATTTGTAAATAATGAGAAATGAAAAATTTGAAAACAATGAAAAAAGTTCACGAGCTATTGTTATTTTCATTGCGGCATTTCCTCAAGTTCTAGCAATGTCATCAGAGTGTAAAAATCCTCAAAAGGTATTCATAAAATTTTTTCAATAAGCAACATTGAATTAATAACATTTATTAAACACTCCTTAATAAAATAATTCTTTTAATTTCATTTATTTATTTATTTTTGGCCAAACAAACACTATTATTTAGCTCAATTTTTTTTTGAAATTGAATTCCTCAAGTTCTACTGGTTACATAGCCCACTTTGGCTCACTGAGGGAGGGCTCACTGTGATACGGAAGGAAGCAAATCGGTGATGATCATTTGGTGATACCATCTTACAGCCTTTGAGTCTGAACAGCTCCAGTTTTGTCTATTTTTCAAAATAGGCATTTATATGTGATGTACTTCAAATACGCTTTCCACAGCCAAATCAAAGTTTTAAAAGTTTGAGATAATTAGAACACACACATCAGTGATAATATCATTTTATTAATTTTTACATGTTAAATTACTGCAACTTAATAGCATGTTTTAAGTTGATTTCAAGTGATTTTACATTAAGTTTGGGTTTATCTACTATAGAAGTGTCTATACTGAATTTATAATCAAATCAGAAATAACTTCTTTAATGCCAACTGAAACATGCATAAGTGGCATTATTCAATATGAATCCAAAATTTTAGTGAAGAATAAAGCTTTATTTTTTTCACAACTTCTCACCGATGGTTTGTTAAATTAGGACAAGCCTACTGACATAAGGAAACATTCTGTCTTTTTATGTGGGAAATAGAAAGACTAAAGAACTGACATTCAAAGTTCAAACTGTGTAAATGAACTGCAGGGAAATGTTAGGCAATAAAGAGAAGTAAGAAAAATTAAATATGAATTAATCTATGTGATCTTATCTAATAACTTTATTTTTGTTTACAATTAAATTTTTAAAACTATATATTTTAGGCCTTTGAACTAAAGAATCACTCATATCTGTGTCTGCTTTTGATACTTCACTAATTTCTGTTAGTGACTTTTATAAAATGTCACACCTGACAAAGAATAGGAAAACTGCAATTCTATAATAGAATCTTAAAACCATGTGATGTTCATGGTACATACTAATGTAACGATATAGCTATAGTTAAACAGAAGAGAGACAAAGTTAATATGAGAAAACTCTTTAAATATTAAGTTAAATTAATTTTTCTGTGTGACAGGAGAAAACTTAAGGCAGTTTAACAATCTGTGAGTTGACACTTTTAAATATTTATTGATTTGCTGTAAAAACATTTTTGGAGTTTAGAATCAGGAGCTATGGGGATGAGAGATTGTAAGAAAAGATAAAATGAATCTGTCTACGTAAATTAAACTTGATTTTTAACATGAACAATAGATTTAGAGTGGTGTGATTTCTCTCTAAAGCATTAATTCATAACATGAAAGCTATGAACTTTTTCCTTAAACATGTACAGGAAATCAATATTGTTCATAAGTTTCAAAGAATGCTTTCCTGGAGGTGGTTTCCTAATGGCTCAAATTGACTTACAAAATGGTACTCGAATCAGGAAGCTCCAACATTCTGTTTCAGAGAAACACTGCTACTGAATATAAGACTCTTGTATTGGTTTGAACCCCTGGAGCGCTCCAATAGACAACAGGAGGTGGTGTGGAGCAACATGCTGTTTTAATGAGCACGCGGGTGCAGGCAGGCTGAGGCCTAAAATGGCATCAATCCCAAGTGAGGACCAGGCAAAGGTTTCACAGTCTCCTGTAAACCGGAAGTGTCCTAGTCTGACCTAACTGCTACGTTATACCTGGATGACCTCTTTCTCAATCTTCAGGGGTACGTGCCTTCCGGCCAGGGTAGGTGTCTTCCGGCTGGCTCTCTTCCTGCCTCTGCTATCTTGCTGGCGCACGCTCCTGACTCAACTTGCGCCTTGGGACTGGGCCTGAGAAGGGAGGAGTTATTCATCTCCTTAAGCTTTCAGGCTGCGGGGAGAATCTTACACTGACCAGTGTATTTTTTATTCCAAAGGAGCTGAAAATCCGTATTTTTATATGAAGCATCATGATTTTTAATACTGTTAACTAAAACAAAGACATCTGTATGAACAAAAGCACAAAAACAAAACTATGAGCCTAAGAGAACATGAACAGCACCAGCTTCTGACTCTCTTTAAATCCCTTGTATGCAGAAGATTGTACAATCTTACAACCTTCCTAAAGGAAATTACACAAACATGTTAAGATTAGTGCAAGAGTAAATAATTATTTTTAAAACCTAAATAAGTTGTTCTTTTCATGTCTGTGGCCCCAGATATGTATAGGGGTTTGCTGCTTTTCTGAGGAAATAATTTCGAACTCCAAGTATGGCTAAGTTATTAAGCTTAAACACAACATCTCATTTAATTTTTTTTTTCAGTTAATAAGAATGAAAGACAAATTAGTAACAAACATAATAAAGGGTTAAAAACATAGTGATGTGCTAAACAATACTCTCAACTCCTCTGTCTGGAATAACTTAGAGTAAAACAAACAAAAGCAGAATTTTTTATTTGTGGTCTAGTCATAAATACATTTTTCTAAAATGTATTCTTACCTAGAGGCATCTGAAATGACCTAACAGGCATTTTCAAGACTAGGATTTTAAAGACTCATTAGGAATATACTGACTCCCAATTTTTTTTATCAACTTCAAATCAATCTTAATCTCGCCCATTAAGTGAACATTTTTCATGCCTGGTTTCAACACAAGAAATATTGAAGTTAATATGAAGGGCAAAATGATCTATTTAAATATATTTGTAATCAATTCAAGTCAGCAAACTTTTCAATAGACTTTACTTGAATTTTACCAAATTTGGCCAAGTTGCCTGTCTATAAGATAGAAGTGACATGAAAGACTTAAAATTAATGTCTACCTATTTCTTCCCAGACCTATGTGCAGCCCAAGAAATGTAATAGAATACTTTTTGTTGGTTTTTATTTAAAACTTTATTTCTGCTTTGAATAGATATTTCTCCAAAGAGTCCACTCATCATATTTGCACCATTGGTCTGATCTTAAAGACCATAAAAAGAAGATGAGTAAGCTTACAGTTACTGGAATTTGAGCAGTTTCAGAAATGTTCCAAATATTTTTACAGGTATTTGACAATGGTTATTTAAAATGTTTACTGTGTTTCCTGTATATTGACCCTGCTTTTGAAGATTGACTCAATATATTTTAAATTATATTTGAACTTTATGTTGGAAGTAATTTCTGAAAAACAATAAAGATATGGATATGATTTAAATGCTTTTGTTTCCTACAAATTTCATGTTGAAATGTAATACCCTTCAAAATTCAGTTGCTTCCAATATGATACTGGGAAGGGACGTTTAAGAAAAGATTAGGCCAGGCTAGGCAGGGTGGCTCACACCTATAATCCCATTACTTTAGGAGACCGAGGCGGGCGGATCAGGAGGTCAAGAGATAGAGACCATCCTTCCAACATGATGAAACCCCATCTCTACTAAAAATTTAAAAAAAATTAGCTGGGCACGGTGGCAGGCTTGTAGTCCCAGCTACTTGAGAGGCTGAGCAGGAGAATCGCTTGAACCTGGGAGGCAGAGATGGCAGTGAGCCAAGATCTCAGCATTGCACTCCAGCCTGGGTGACAAAGGGAGACTGTCACAAAGGAAAAAAGAGGGTTTTAAACGTTTTGGATCATATCATCAGTCTAGAGTAAATTGACATTTCTGTTTAGATAGGCTCTTTTGACTATTAAGATTGGTTTATTAATTATACACATTAGGTTGTTTTATTTGGTCTTATTTTATAATAAAATGAGGCAGAGGTTTGTTGATGAGATACTGATTTGTTGAATGTTATATATAATTTTACAGGAAAATGTTAAATAATCATTTTAAATGTTTACCTACTTAACATTTATTAAATGCCAAGCACTTCTCATATATTGTATTCTTTTCTTCTATATATTCTAAAATTTCTACAATGTGTCTTTATTACATTTATTTAAATATATGTTTTTAAATCAATATATCTTCTTGGTAAAATATCATCAAATGTAAGGTGAATTTTAAAAAAAATATTTGTTTGTTTGTTTGTTTCCTTTTTTTCTTTTTTGAGACAGTCTTACTCGATCACCCAGGGTGGAGTGCAGTGGCATATCTCAGCTCACAGCACCTCCGCCTCCCAGGTTCAAGCAATTCTCCTGCCTTAACCTCCTGAGTAGCTGGAATTGCAGTGGTGCATCTAATTTTTGTATTTTTTTAGTAGAGATGGGGTTTCACCATGTTGGCCAGGCTGGTCTCAAACTCCAGGGCTCAACTGATCCATCCATCTCAGCTTCCCAAAGTGCAGGGATTACAGGCATGAGCCACCAAGCCTGGCTTACATATTATAACTCTTAAATAAATTTATTTTGAAGTAATTTCAGATTTGCAGAAAAGTTGTGAAGACCATTGATAGTTCCCATAAATGTCACTACCAGTTTTCCCTAATAGTAACAACATCTTACGCTAGTGTCAGTTTATAAAATATTGATACATTATTATTAACCAGAGTATACTATCATTCATATTCTCTTAGTTTTCACCTAATGTCCTTTCTCTGTTTCGGGATCTCACCCAGGACACCTTACTACTTTCAGTCATGATGTCTAACTCACACTCCTTCTGGCTGTAGCAGCTTCTCAGGCTTACCTTGTTTTCGATGTCCTGGACATTTTTAGGAGTACTGATTAGATATTTTGCAGGATTTTCCTCATAATAGATTTCTTGAATGGTTTTCTCATGACTGGACTGGAATTATGGTTTGTGGGGAGTAAAAACACCACAGTAAAATGCCATTTCCATCACCTTGTATCAAGAGCACGTGACTCCTCATAGTCCATGTAATCTTGGATCATCTGGCTAAGGTAGTGTTTGTCAGGTTTCTTCACTGTAAAGTTGCCCTTTTCCTCCTTTACTCAACGCACTCTGTGGAAGAAAATCACTATGAGCAACCCACACTTAAGGAACTGGGTGTTAATGTCTCACTTGTGTGAGAGTGGAGTATCTGCATAAATTATCTGGAATTATTCCCCAAAGGAAATTTATCTCTAAGTATTCAACGTTTTTTATATCAGTATAATCTCATGAATGTTAATTTTATATTTTGGGTTATAATTCAATGTTACTTTATTTTGTGGCATTTTTTTGTTCAGCTTTAACCGCTGGGTACTTATGAGCACTCCTTCCCACCCGCATTTCCAATTGTATGTGTGTACACATGAGCACTTCCTTACTTTCGGACACTACGGAAAATTTCACACTCATTTTATGTATTTCCTGCTCTAGTCCTAAAATCAGCCATTTCTTCAAGAATGTTTTCTTTCTTTAACTGTAAAATGTTATTAGAAACCAAGAACTGAATGCTAACTTTGCTCTTTGCTACTTTTGTGTGGTTGATTCTAGTACCTCTTAGCTTACAGAGCAAGGAAATACGTGTTTGTATACTCACATCTATACACACACCTATAAATAGGTATATATGTGATCGTCTGTATCTACCTTAAACTACACATGAGTTTTACTTATCTCTCCATCTCTAATCCATTAACACATGGATCATTCTTGTGTCTTTTGCTTTCTTATTTGTAACTTTCCTTGACCTCCATTCTGGCTCTCACCATTTGCCATCCGTTTAATTATTTGTTCAATTCTTTTTTTTTTTTTTTTTCTTTTCTTTTGAGATGGAGTCTCACTCTTGTCACCCAGGCGATCTCGGCTCACTGCAACCTCCACCTCCCGGGTTCAAGCAATTCTCCTGTCTCAGGCTCCTGAATAGCTGGGATTACAGGCACCCACCACCACGCCAGCTAACTTTTTCTTTCTTTTTTTTTTTTTTGTACTTTTAGTAGAGATGGAGTTTTGCCATGTTCACCAGGCTGGAACCCCTGACCTCAGGTGATCTGCCCTCCTTGGCCTCCCAAAGTGCTGGGATTATAGGCGTGAGCCACCACACGCAGCCTGTTTAATTCTTTTTCCATGTGTATTGGTTACAGAGTTTAAACGCACATACTCATGGAAAACTACCTCAACAACTACAGTGCAATGCTCATGTATGATTTATTTTGTCCTAAGTCTTATGGACTATCCCTTTACTTTTATTGGAGTCTTTGTGCATCAGTGTGTATCTTGAATACAACAGATAGCTGCTGGTTTTTGTTTTTGTTTTTGTTTTTTATATCCACTCTGACAAACTCTGCCTTTTAATTGGTATATTTAGACCTTCACATATAAAATGCTTATTAACATGGTTGGATTAATATATAACACGCTTGTAACTGTTTTATGTTCATTACTTTTGTTCTTTGTTTCTTTATTTCCCACTTGGTTTCTGCCTTCTCCAGTTCAGATTGAGAATTTTATACAATGCTATTTTATCTCCTTTCTTAGCATAATTACACTTCTAAAATATTTTAGTGATTGCCCTAGAGTTTACAATATACATTTTTAACTAATCCAAATCCACCTTCATATAGCACTATACTACCGTGCCTGTAGAACACACACTTCATAACAGAGGATCCCCAATTGCTCCTTCCTATCTCTTACGACACTAATGTCATGGATTTTGCTGATTCATGTGTTCTAATTACTGAATATCCTGTTACTATTATTGTTTTAAAGTATTGTCTTTCATGTCAATTAAGAATGAGAAAAACAAAAGACTTCATTTTACCTTCATTTTCTCCTTCTTTGATATTCATTCTTTCTGTAAATCCAAGTTTCTGGCCATTTTTTGATGATTCTTTCTGCTTCAAGAACTTCCTTTTTAAAATTTATTTTCTACATTGACAAATTGTAATTGTATGTATTTATGGGTTATGAAGTGATGTTATTATTTATGAATATAATGTATAATAATTAAACCATGCTAATTAACATAGCCATCACCTCAAATACTTACCAATTTTGTGGTGAGGACATTTAAAATTTATTTAGTGATTCTGGAGTACACAATTAGCTGTACTCATCATGCTGTGCAATAGATGTTCAAAAAAAAAAAAAAAAACTGCTTCTTTCTCTGTATCTGAGACTTTGGACCTTTTGAGCATCATCTCTCCTTTACCCCACATTCCCCAGCCTCTGTAACCACCATTCTACTCTTATTTTCTTGATTGTCGTAGAGTCCACATGTCAGTGAGAACATGTAGCATTATCTTTTTGTGCCAGGCTTAATTCATTCAGCATAATATTCTCCAATTCTAGTCACGTCAAAATGACAGAATTTTTTCTTTATAGCTGAATAGTATTCCATGGCGTACATATACCACTTTTCTTTGTCCGTTTATCCCTTGATAGACATTTAGGTTAAATCCATAACTTGGCTACTGTCAATAGGGATACAATGAACATAGGAGTACAGACATCTCTTTGACACACTGATTTCAAGTCTTTAGGCTAAATATCCAGAGGTGGGATGGCTGAGTCATATGATACTTCTACTTTTAGTTTTTCTGAGAAACTTCCGTACTGTTTTTCATAATAATTGTATTAATCTACATTCTCCATCATAGTGTACAAGGCTTCTCTTTTCTCTCCATCTGCACCAACTCTTATCTTTTGTCTTTTAGTTAGCCATTCTGACAGATGTGAGGTAATATACCATTGTAGCTTTAATCTGAATTTCCCAAATGTTTAGTTATGCTGAGCACTTGCTGATATATCTGTTGGCCATTCTTATGTTTTGAGAAATATTCAAGTCCTTTGCCCATTTTCTAGTAGGATTATCTATTTTCTTTGCATAGAGTAGTTTGAGTTCCTTCTATATTTTGGACACTAACCACTTAACAGATATATGCCTTGCAAATATTTTCTCCGAATCACAGATTTTCTTTTCATTTGGTTGGTGTTACTGTTTCTCCCGAAAACTTTAAATTTTTTGCTCCATTCTTTTCCTGCTTGCATGGAAAAGAAGGTATTTAACAATAAGTCGGCTATAATTTTTGCCCTTGCTCCTGTATTGAGAAGGTATATTTTTCCACTGGCTTTTTTGAAAAATATCTTTAGTTGTTTGCATTTTAAATATGGTATTCCTAGATGTGTTGTTGTTTGCGTATTTTGCATTTATCCTGCTGGTGTTCTTTTAGCCTTCGGACTCTGTGATTTGGGGAATCTGTAGGTAATTTTGGAGAATTCTCTGTCCTTACTATTTTAAATATTCATTCTGTGTAATCTTCTGCTCCTGGTATCCCAATTAAGCATGTTTTACATATTTTTAATTGTCTCACAGTTATTTTATATACTGCTAGGATTTTTAAGTTATTGTTTTCTATTTCAATTGACCTATCATCACGCTTACTGATTTTTTTTCTTCATCTATCATGTGTCTACTGATGAGTCCATCAAAAGTATTCCTCATTTTTTGTTACAGTGTTTTTTTTATTTCTAGCATTTTCTTTATATTCTTTCTTAGACTTATCATACGTCTGCTTCAACTGTCCAACTGTTCTTCCGTGATAGCTACTGTTTACAATAGAGCTCTTTAAATATTAATCGTCATCATAATTATTGGAAATTCCTTGTGTGATAATTCCAACATCTGTGTTAGTTCTAGGTTTGGTTATGATGATTTCTTTTTTTTTTTTTCAGACTTTATTTGCATTTTTGCCTTTTAACATGCCTTGTAATTATTTCACTGGAAGCCAGACATGTTCTGTCAGTTAATATGAGTGAAATATTTAAGTCCTTATTGTGAGATTTTATGTTAATATGGCTAGGAGTTGAGCTTTGTATAACGTTTGCTGTAGCTGTAGGTGACAGAGGCTTCACTTTTTTCTTTTTCTTCTCTCTTCTTTTCTTGTTGAGATGGAGTCTTGCTCTGTTGCCCTGGCTGGAGGGCAGTGGTATGATCTCAGGTCACTGCAACCTCCACCTCCCAGGTTCAAGCGATTCCCCTGTCTCAGCCTCCTGAGTGGCTGGGATTACAGGCATGCATCACCATGCCCAGCTAATATTTGTATTTTTAGTAGAGACAGGGTTTCACCATGTTGGCCAGGTTGGTCTCAAACTCCTGACCTCAAGTGACCTGCCCGCTCGGTCTCCCAAAGTGTTGGGATTACAGGCACACTCCTTTACTCTTCCTGTTTCTGTCTACTCTGTTGACTTTCGGTTTCCCTAAATTCCCCTCCTCAAGTTTACAACTTGAAAGTGTTACAAGTTAGAGAGACAAAATATAAGTTGTGGCACTTTCAAATATAACCCACTGATGGGGTATATTTGATATAACCCACTACTGGGATGCAGGATTTTTTTGCTCCTTAGCTCAGCTAAAATCTGGGTTCTTATCTCACGACCAGAAAAAATTAAGCACATGGACACATTGAAAGGTAAGGAGAATAAAATTTATTAAAAGAAAGCTCTCAGCAAAAAGGAGAGGATCCTGCCAACAGGCTCCCACCTCACAGAATGAATACCAGGCCACCACACATGAGTTGGAATGTCCAGACTTCTCCCCACTGCGTAAGGCATGAATTCCTAGTGCGCAGGCAGGCCCCCAGTCCATTGCAGGCACGTCCAGACAAGGTACTAGGCAAGTTCCCTCATCTGCACAAAAGCATCTGATGTAAACACTTGTGGGGTAGGTCAGAGATTCTCTAAGGACCCTCCCTTATCTGCCTCCTGCATCTATCTACTGTACTGAAGCCCTGTTGGTGTAGTGCTAGGTAAGGGAAACCAGGGACATTCTACAATCTGATTAAATCTCAGTCTTTACAAGGTTAGTGTTATTGTGCTGTAACCTCCCCAGTGTTTCTCCAGTATTATAGCTTTGTCCTCCTGTTCCCTATTCCCTTCCTTGACTGAGATATTCCCAATCTACTTCCTTTAACCTATGACCTCTGTGGACCATGCTTAATTTTGTTGTTGTTGTTATTGTTATTTTCCACCAAGTGAGACAGGAAGGCTGGAGGCAACTGGAGTGGTAGGAATTGTCTTCCCCTAGCTGAAATAAAACTGAGGCAAAATCCTTTCCCTTGGGGAGTATAAATATGTTATTGAAAATCATTTGGGTTTATTTCACAATGGTTTATTTTCCCTTATCCCCTGCTAGTGTCATGAGGGAATCTTTCTTGGATATTTATCATGAGAATCCGGTATGATTCTTGGAAGTAAAACCCACACAAGTAAAACTATAGATCCCAGCATCCTCTCACTTTCAGACTAGTCCACACTCAGTTTACAGCAATTAAGCAAAATTTACCTAATTCAAGTGTTTCAATCACTTTAGCTCTCCAGGGACTTTTGTACCAGATTAGCAGATTAGGCTTGCTTTCAGTAGATGAGTCTGTCTTTCCAAATTTCAGGGTAGCAGATTTCCTTATAATCTCAGTTCTCTAAGGGTAGAGGAAAAATAATTGATGATCTGTTTTTCTAACGTTTGTATTGCTTGTTTTAAAGATGAGAATGATGACTCTCAAGCTGTTTTACCTGTTGCAGCTTAAAATAGCAAAACGATTATACTTTGCATATAAAATCCTATTAAGCGTCTTGTAGGTCACTCCATATTTATTGGTGAAAGCAAAAATACAAGACAACGATAATTCCTAAGTAAAAATATAACACATAAAAGTATAAATTCAATTTTAAACACCTCATATGAATACAAAATATAAAGTGAGTACTTCTGTGAAAGGCATCAAATTTTTAATACTTGCTTTAAGAAACAGAACACCTTCTTAAATCACTGATACATTTATTTCAAAAGCATGTAAATATACATGTGTTCACCTAACATCAACCTATAGAATTCCCCAAACCTAGGGAATATTGAGTCTGATAATTTCTACACTAATTATTAGATTTATACTTAGGCTAAAGAAAGAAAATTCAATTTTAGCTTTTAGGACATTAGCTTATTTATTCAGAGGTCAAAATGAGAATGTTTCCCTGAAAAGCAGTGAATCAACTCAGTGCATTCCATACACCATATATTACTTTTTATAGCTAAGGAGTCCTTGATATTTTTAGGATTGCCAATAATTTTTATGTGTATATGTCCCTACTTTAGAAATTAGCAAAGAAATGTATGCTGCTCGGCACTTCAGCCATTTCTATGTGTGTGTATGTGTATACTACATATTTTTTGCAACTGCTCTTTCAAGGTTTAAAAGGATTTCTCATAATGTTTCTGCAACATCAGTAAAATAGGTCAGACCGTATGTGAGCTCAAATGAAAATAACTAAGGAAGACTGCTCATAGACTTACTTCTCTTTTTTGGCTTTTTAAATGTATCTACCCTGCTGAATAGAGACTTTCAATAAGAGAATGAAAATACAGGCTATTGTGTAGGTTTTTAAATTGTGTGCACTGACCTAAACCAAAATTGTTAACATAATTCACAGTCATAAGTTTTGGCAGATGAGTGTGTGAATGAAAAATGCACACTATGTGGAATACAGGGTGACATATTTTCTCAACTCACTGGTTAATGCAGCTGTGTCCTGTCTGTCCTATATAAGTCCATTAAAAAATTTTCAAGGAGACATTCCCTTACAACAACCTGAAACATCTTTTGTAATACTATACCTTGATATTATACTAGGATATTAAAGTTTAGCTTAGACCTGTTATTACCTTAGAGAGAAAAGAAAGATGGAATGCATTATGAGTTAAGTTGATTACTAATGGCTTATGTACTTTAAATGTTGTATAACTTGTAAATAAACAGCTAATAAAGAAAAAAATACAGTTATAAAGAGAATGCAAAGATTAGTTAAATAAAAGAGCTACAACAATGCGAATTTAAACAAAATTTTATGATTATGTCTATACAGACAATATATCTTGGAGAGTTGAAATTTATATAGGGAATCTGACTGTAAAAGAAGTAGAAATTAAATGAATCAGTCGATGAAATATACCTGACTTTATATTCAGGGACAGGAAAACATTCTAAATTACTCAAAGGTTTCAAAAACCCATTTTCAGTGTCAGCTGGTCTCATTGCTCACCTGTAAGTTTGATTTACAGTGTGAAAGAAATGACAAATGTCCATGTTGCCATAAAAGGTCACAATTAAGAAATAAGTATTTTTTTAATACCGATTTTTTTTTTCCTTCTCTTGCAAATTGGAATTTAGAAAGGGAGCGCTTTTGGCAAACACCTGGGCCTGGTACCTCAAAGAATAAATTAGGCCCTGAGGAGGAAGAAGTCTATAAAAAGAGAAAAACATTTAAAATGCCTCTTTAGTACTTAAAACTGTAGCCAGCAATTAAAAATGGAAAGGAATCTAGAAGATAATTAAGATAAATTATATCCTGAAGTCCTTTAATAATTTTGATTGAGATTTAGAAATCATGATTTTAAATTTTTGAAACCACTTCTATGATGCCTGACATTTAGACAATTGTTTAAGAGAAAAAAAATAACTGACAGTAAAAGATTAGCTGAACTGTGCACCAGACATGGAGGAATGCAAATGAGAGTATGTGATTGTAAACCAGTGCACATCAAAAACACTGTGGAGACAAATAACCAGACTGAGTGACTTTCAAACCAAGAAACTAGGTCAAAAATCAGATGAAGTGTGTATCTGTAGCAGCAGCATTTTGTTATTTAAGTTGTTCAGGTTTTTAATATTGAATTTTAATGCATTTACTTTTAGCTCTATGTGGCTCAAAATTTTATTTACATGTTGTTTTTTCCAAAAATACTTCAGGCTTGTTAATAGTACAAATAAGCAGTAGTTTTTAGTTGCAACTTAATCTGATATTGTTCGCACTGGATAATAATCAGAGCTCAATTGCTCCTTTGAGTGTCTTTCCTTAAAATTTAAGGGTTTTTTGAGATTTCAAAAATATCCTAATAACACTACAGACTGGGAAGGGGAGGGAAGAGGAATGGAAAAGAAGAGATTGGTTAAAGAATATAAAATTACAGCTAGATAGAAGGAATAACTTCTAGTGTTCTATACCACTATAGGATGACTACAGTTAACAATAATATATAGTTTCACATAACTACAAGGAAGATATTGAATGTTCCCAACACAAAGAAGTGACAAATGTATTAGATGATGAATATGCTAATTATCCTGATGACTATACATTATATGTATTGAAACATCACTCTGTACCCCAAATATATGTATAATTAAATTTATCAATTTAAACAAATTAAATTTTTAAATAACAAAAATATCAAGAAAGTTTTAAAACATAGCATAGTAAAATGCAGTCCCCTTGAAAGAATATCAACATAAAACATTGTTCATCTTCTCTTTTCCTTGGTTAATACTAAATCCCTGTCAAAAGAATACTTGGTAAAGAGTTAGATTAGAGCTAAAGACAATCGGTGACTTTAGGAAGACACAAACTGTGGTGGAGGGGAGAGAAGCTCATAAGAGAATTTACTGCTTGAAATACATATAAAAAATACATATTTCCTTCCTTTTATATTTCTGTATATACACACACACACAATACTTACACAGTGAGCTTATATTTACATATTATTATGATGAAAGTAACTACAAATTTTTGACATCTAATTATTATAGGTTAGTTTGAGTCACAAACGTTGAAAATGTTATTTTCACCAATCATCCCAGATTTTCCCAGAGCCAATAAAGATTTTCATGGTCCCTTTCGTTTCCTCTTTTATCTTTGCCTCTTTACATGCAGTTGGCCTGCAAGACCTGAAGCTCTCTGTGCCCCATTATCCCGGTTTACTAGTGTTGCCCCACTTTGCTCCTGGGTCTTAGAATCATCTTACTTCGGTCTCTCTCTTACAACCAGTTTCTGTCTCAGGCCTCTTGTAGTTTATGAAAACATTTTAGACTTTACTGTAACTTCCTAAACTAAGATCTCTCTTTCCACTACTCTTCCCTCCTTGAATTTTGATTTTTTTTTTTTTTTTACTCCTTTGAACAGCACTAGCACTTAGAGAGCTGATCAACAGACATTTGCTCTTCTAACCTCTGTTCTGAGAAACCTTCATCAGTAATCTTCTCTTGAATTCCATGCATCGCCTTCTATCCACCACTCACACATCCCTATGCACCAATTAAGGCTATAAATAGAACGTAATTCACATGCATGTTCATAGCTATCACATTGTCTTGGATTTTTATTTAAAACATATGATCTTTCATAATTTGAAAACTTTGCAGCACCACTTAGATCTTCCGCCGTGAGAAGCATAGTTGACAGTCCCACCATTTTTAAGCTGAGACCCTGTTCCTGCAAGTTGCTTTCAGCCAGGACTGAGTTTGGCAGCTCCATTCTAGCAAGGGGAGGCAACTTTGGCTCAAGTATTCACTCATCTGTCTGCCTCAGTGAACCCTTCTTGGAAATATGCTGCAAGCTGAGACTCTTAATAAACAGTCCTCTTCTTTTCCTCTCTCCTTCTGAGGTGTCAGACATGCAACAGATCGAAAGCTCGCCCAGCTCCTTTCCCCTTTATGCTTTACAGGCATTTCAGCCAATCTTCTCCATATCTAATCCATTTTAATGTTGCTCCTTGGAAGAGCCAAGCTGACATAAGAATATAAGCCTTATGGTCTTTTGTCTAAATATCATGTCCGTTAATAGATTTCAGTGTAAACTAATGAACAAATTTATGGCCACTGATTTTAGAAGCATTTGGAATAAAGTGCCAATTCTGTGGAGGACTAAGTGTGTGATTTTAGAATATCATTTCAAGTCTCAGTTTTCTACTTTAATAAAAATAAAAATTATGATCTCATGTTGGGTTATTGTGTGGAGGAGGATTATGACATGGCAAATATCATTAGTTGATAACCTTAAAAGTCAGGGATAAAGATTCAGAAGTCTTAAAGGAATTCATATTGAAAACCTGAAAGAATGAGCATTAAAATGTAATTTTTCAGGAGGGTGAGATAGGAGAATTGCTTGAACCTGGGAGGTGGAGATTGCAGTGAGCCCAGATCGCGCCACTGCACTCCAGCTTGGGCAACAGAGTGACACTCCATCTCAAAAACTAATAATAAAAAAGAATCTTTATATTTCTCTTTGGTAGCAGGGAAATGTCAGTTTGAATAAAGAGGAAGAAAGATTGACCTAGTTGATGAGATCTCCTGGAATCACTGCTCCAGAGCTAAAACTTTCTAGAAAACTTTGGTTAGCTAAAGTCCTGACAAGCTCTCAGAGATTTCACTATGTCTCCACTTTTTAATAACAACGTCATAATCTCATGAAAAAAATTAGCATTAGGACCTCTGCAGACCTTTGGAATCTGAACTTTTGAAATTTAAATTTCAACAATTTTTTTTTGTTTGTACTTGAAGGTTTATAGAAATGAACTTCTTATTTCTAAAATAGTCCTTTTCCTAGGCATGGTTATTTGAGGTAATTAGTGCTGTGTCCTTAAGTTGGTTAATTGTTAATGTAATCAAAACAAATGAAAGTAAATATACAGTGATACAGAATCTTTACAACATTTAAATGTAGTGGAAACAGAATTAAAGAGGACTACAGGTGTTTGGGGGAAAATGTTATTCTACAAAACATTGCTACGTGAAATAATTCACCAAGTTAAATTCTGTTCAGTTATTAAAGCAGAACCAAGGCTACATACAATTTCAATATTTGATGTAAAAATGAACCTAATTATTATAAATTCTTAGTCATATATGTTAAGAATGAGATATATTAAACATGCAACAGCCTTCTTGTTTAAGCACAGTGACATGCATGACAGAAGAGAGGTTATAAGGTCAAGGCTGTCATTTCATATAACGTGACTTTTCTGAAGATCAAGTGTTATTACAGGTCAGTGATAAGAAAATAATAAACCATATTTATTCAGAGAATGAGTTAATGCTTCAAGAACCAACTTGATATTTTTTAAGTATCAGAGCTTATCCACACTTCGATAAGGAGTTAAAAACAAGATGCCATTTTATAGATTATTGGTGCAAGAAAATAATAGTTCACAAATGGAAATAGCACCTTGTAGGCTGAAAGGAAAATGGCCAAACATAAATTATTTAACAGACATATTTTTAATTGTAATCTGAAGAATTATACACAAGCAGTGATGCTATATGAGCAAATGCATGTTATTTAATAGATTTAATAAATAAGAAATTATTTTGAATATTGAGGGTAATCAGTCCTGATGTAATAAAGGGGAATAAGGAGCCAATTTCTGAAAAAATTGACGAATAACATGACCACCCTGCATATGCACACACAAGAAATTGGGAAGTTTAAGAAAATAAACAGAAAGAATGACTAAGGAAAAATAAATGAATGTTTTTATTTTAAAAATTTGGAAATTTATAATAAAACACTAAGTGCATTTGCTAAGAGGACTAACATGAGCACTATACCCCAAAATAATGTTGACAACATAGAAGGACTTTTTTCCACAACCCAGGAATTGGCAAACTTTTCTGCAGGTGGCCAGAGAGCCAATAATTTAGGGTTGCAGGCCACTTTTGGTCTCAGCTCCATATATATATTTTTTTCTTTTCAGTTTAATTTTCAGTTTAAAACTTTTTCCTAGCTGGGAGTACAGCATACAAAAATAAACCAAAGGTCATACTCGTCCAAAAAATTGTAGTTTGCCTACTCCTGATTTGTACTCTTGAAATAAATATGTCTATACCCTACACAGGATGACGCAGCAGGTAAGATGTAAGAAGGGACAAATAAAGTCTCCTGATAAGATAATGAGTCCAAATGACTCCAAAAGAACAGAAAACCCAATCACCAGATATTACTTTTTTTTTTTTTTTTTTTGGAGATGGAGTCTTGCTCTGTCACCCAGGCTGGAGTGCAGTGGCGCAATGGCGGCTCACTACAACCTCCACCTCCCGGGTACAAGCAATTCTCCCACCTCAGCCTCCCAAGTAGCTGGGATTACAGGAACTCGCCATCATGACTGGCTAATTTTTGTATTTTTGTAGAGACAGTTTCACCATGTTGGCCAGGCTGGTCTTGAACTTCTGACCTTAGGTGATCCACCTGCCTCGGCCTCCCAAAGTGCTGGGATTACAGGCATGAACCTCCATGCCTGGCCTATATGTTTTAAGGAGAACTGAAACACCTGTAAATGAGAAACTTACCTGATTGGGCTACCATATGTAAGTGCAATCAATACTGTACATTCATTTCCACATACTAGCTGATACATTTGATTTCAGGTTTTTGTTCTGTCTTTTGCATTCTTCCCCCTTTCTCTTCTATAGATAAAAATGGTTTATTTTTTGACAGATCTAACTATATTTTCTTCTATCTAATTTGCCATAACAGATTAAGGGAAAAATGGATAGTTATGATGTGATTTTTATTTGTTATTTTCCATAGAGAATTATTTGGCATGGCTTAAATTGAATATAGCAAAAATGTCTACACTAGCTTGCAATTAAAAGACTGCTTTGCTTTGAGATATTTTAACTAACATAGAATCGTTTACATTGCTTCTACAGAAAAGAAGACAAAGGTCTCAATTGCTTTTAGTGTTTTCACCACACAAACTAGATGAAAGATTTTTAAAGAGAATGGGATAAAGAACATATTTCTGTGGCATTCTGAAATATCCTTATTTGGAAGGCTAATTATAATCAGCACACACATTACAGTGTTTCATCTGAAAAGTAATATATTTCACTTTTGACCTTATAGCCTTCTATGATGTCCTTATGCAAAATTCACATTTCAGTGACAAAGGCAGCCAGAAGAGAAGTCTGTTGATGGATGTTAAGAGCTTCCTGTAGATGCCCATCATAATACTTTTTGATCACTCTGGGTAAGATATTTTATGCAAGATGCTACACTGAAGTAGATGTGATTCTAATACTCAAATGTTCGCAGTTTCCAAAGGAACTAAGAAAGGAAAAAAAACAAAGGAGGAGAATATAACATATAAAAAGTGGAAAAAAATAAATTTATACTTACAGAAAGGAATAAGGGGAAACAAAGAAATGAAGGGTAAGATGGATTTCAGAATGCATAAAATAAGCATTAACAATTAATATAAAAGTGAAATAAAATGACAAAGAAGAAACAAGGTGTGGAAAAAAGTAATTTAAAATTTTCCATTTACTCGAAGTCCTTGAACAAGCAATTTATTGTATAGTTTCTTTTGATTTGAAGTTAGCAACAACAGTTGAATTGAACCTATATATGCAACAAATACATATGGGTTTTTTGACATTTTAGCAACTTTTGTATTACCCTGAAATTACCAACCTTAAAGAATAGAATAGGACCACTCAGAGCTAGGTCGATGAATGTAGCTATCGAGCACTGTTAATGCGGCAAGTGCGACTAAGGAACTGAAATGTTTAATTAATTTTCTTTTCATCTAAGGTTAAAAACTGAAGCGCTGTAAATATGTTTGCATTCCATAAACTTTGCTGTTTCGATAGGATTACATTTCACTTTAGTCATTATTGTATAAGATAGCATTATCCTACTGTAGGCCTCAAGCTGAGCACAAGCATTGTTTCTATTATTACACATAAATATAGGACTAATTTGGTAAATGTCAACAAATTAATTCAGCTCCATTTTTTAATGCACAGACATAACACTGTAATGTGTTTTTAAAATGTTTTTGGAAACATCATGATTGCAGTGATACCTGCATACATTGCAATTCATGATTAAATTGAAATATTCATTATTTTAGTTATAATTAAATTATTTTTCATATATAAAACAGTTATGAAGAAACTGTACAATTCTAAATAAAAGCATTCTACTGATGCAGAACAGGCTGAAGTTTGTACTAAAACTACCATAAAAATAAAGAAAAAATAAAAAACTGAAAGAAAGTATGCTGTACATTTCCTAATTGGTGGCAACTACAATTTGCTACTGCAGAATAAAGTGAACAGCTGTCTGTTTGTTGGATGAAATAATATTAAAAGTAGTGAGATAACAATAGCAACAGACATTTCCAGCAAAAAAGTGATTTCTTGAGACATTTTCTCACAGTAGTTAAAAACAATTGATTTTACTCTCCCTGTTAGAAACTTTTCCATATGGTTTCAAGGGAGTTGAATATATGTATACTTGTTTTGATGTCCTATAACATTAAATATTTAGGCATTATATATATACACACACACACACATTATTTCATCATTTGGTGGTAGATGGAATTTTGTTGATTTGTGTTTTCATTTCAAATAAAGTTTAGATGGAGAATTTATTAAAGTTCCAAAGTAATTCCACATTTATTTTTATTATAAGTTTGGTAAACATTTTATTTATATATATATATATATATATATATATATCTCCATTATTGTACACATATGTAATTAATAAACATTTACAGTATGATGTTTAACTATTGAAAATATTTCAAAGGCTTATAAACTTGAATTCCATTATATTTGTGAAATGTCATTCATATTAAAAAGTTTTTCAGTTAAAAAAATTAACAACTGGTGCCTAAACTTTCAACAATGACACATAATGTTGCTATTTTCTGTTGCAGATATTGAAGGGAAATTGACTTTATTATCAGCAGAGTTTTACCTTTACTTTTAGGATTGCTTATAATAATTAATCTTCACTCACAGTGTTTTTGGAAATAAGCAGATTTGTGGCACCGATAGCCTCCATGAAATTCCAAATCAATGCACATCTCTAGGACATGAGTCAAGGTTACATCCTGTGGATTCCAATTTGACTGTTCCTTCAGGAGTCTTGAACAGTGTGCATTGAATTCATCACACACCACAATTCATTTTGTATGAATTGCACCACAATCCATCTTGTATTCTGATCTGAGTCAGCTAGTCTTAGTTTTAAGATCAGTGTTGCCAGTGATAATCTGCTCATATAGATGCATCTGTTGTCTCTATTTATAATATAGCTACAATTCAGAGACTAGCATATCACTTTCACCGTCTTTACAAAAGACATCCATTCATAACATAAGACATTAGTGAGTCCCAGCAATATAAAGCAATGAGGAGCTTTCTGGAGTGAAAAAACAGAAACTTGGGACCTGATTTCTGGTCCTCACTGTGTCAATTCTGGTTTGATCTTGACAACGTATTTATTAGATATTGTGAAGATTAAATGATGTACTCTGTGAGTAGCAGTTATAGTAATTACGAAAGTTCATCTTTTTGTGGACTTTACAGTAGGCTTGCAGTCATCATTGTGTAACTAAGAAAGCTTAGCAGGCTATATAAGAAAAAATAACCCTTTGGTTACATTTGAGTTAAATTTTAACAAACTCTTTTACAGGCAAGGACCTATTAGGTAAGTTGTCTCTGTAACAATATAATAATACAGTTGTAACTCTAACAATATAATAATAACAATATAATAATAACAACACTATAGTCTGTGCTCTCTTAAATAGGCCTAAATATAAAACATATACACACACACACACACACACACGTGCGTGTGTATTTATATACTTATATAAATATAAGATTTTTATATTTACATTTATATTTATATACTTATATAAATATATACAAACACGTGTATATACACACACGTATATATATACACACACGTGTGTGTATACATATGCACGTGTGTGTATATATATACACGTGTTTGTATATATTTATATAAGTATATAGATATGTGTGTGTGCATATATACGCGCGAGCGTGTGTGTGTGTGTGTGTATATATATATATATACACACACACAGACTCTCTCAATATGAAGAATAATTTTATATACAATAGCTATAAAAGTATTTAGGAATAAATTTAACCAAGGCTGTGAAAGATTGTACACTGAAAAGTACACAAAGTTAATGAAAGACATTGAGGAAGACACAAATAAATGGAAAGACATCCCATGTTCATGACTGAAAGAATTAATATTGTTAAAATGTCCATTTTACCCAAAGTAATCTACAAATTTAATGACATCCCTATACAAATTTTTAATGTCACTTCTTATAAATATAGAAAAAATTCCAAAATTCATATGGAACCACAAAAAAAGTCTGAAGCTTAGGCAATCATGAGCCAAGGGAACAAAGATGGAGATGTCACTACCTATTTTCAAACTATTCTACAAAATTATAGTAATTAAAAAAGCATGGTACTGGCATAAATATAGATACGTTACCCAATAGAGCAGAATAGAGACCCTTAAAAACAACCCACACATCTATGGTCAATTGATCTTTGGCAATTTGAATACAGAATATTCTGTATATTCTGTATACAGAATATACAATGGAAAAATAATAGTCTCTTCGATGGTTGGGAAAACTATGTATCCAGATGGAAAAGAATGAAATTTTACTCTTATATTATGTACAAAAATCAACTAAAAATGGATTAAAGAAGGACTTAAAAACTTGAAACTGTAAAACTCCTGGAAGAAAATGTAGGGGAAAATCTACATGGACAATGATGTTTTAGCTTTGACCCCAAAAGCATGGCAATAAAAACAAAAATAGACAAATGGAATTACATTGAAAGTAAAAGCTTCTACACAATAAAGGAAACAACTGAAAGAGTGAAAAGTCAACCTACCGATTTGGAGAAAATATTTGCAAGCCATACATCTGATAAGGGATTAATATTTGCAGTATTACATAACTAAGTCAAATTCTATAGAAGAAAAATAAATAATCTGTTTAAGAAATGGGCAAGGTATCTGAATAGACATTTGTCAAAATAAGACATATTAATGACTAACTGATACACGAATAACTGCTTGTTATCACTAATTATTAGAGAGAGGTAAAAGAAAACCACGATGAGGTAACACCTCACACCTATTAGAATGCCATCAAAAAGGCAAAGGACAGCAAGTGCTGGCATGTGGAGAAAAGGGGGCCTTTGTACACTACTGTTAGGAATGTAAATTACCACAGCCATTATGAAAAACAGTATGATGTTTCCTCACAAAACTAAGAATAGAAGAGTACCATATGTCCCAGCCATTCCACCTTTGGGTATTTGCCCAAAAGATTGAAAATCATTATGTTGAAGAGATATCTGTACTCTCATGTTCATTGCAGTACTATTCACAATAGCCAAGTTATGGAATCAGCCTAGGTGTCTGTCCATCAGGGGAGGAATAGGTAAAGAAAAATGGTATATATACACAATGGGATACTATTTACCTTTTAAACAGAAAAAAAAAAAAAAAAAAAAAAAAAAAACTAACATTAGTGAAAACATTAATGGAATTGAAAAATTTTGTGCTCAGTGAAATAAGCCAAAGACAGAAAGAAAAATACCACATGTCCTCACTTAATTTGGCATCTAAAATGCTTGAACTCATTGGAACCAAGGACTACAAAGATAGTTACCAGAGGCTAGGAGTGTGGTGGAAACAGCGGATATGATAGTCAAAGGGTTAAAACCTCGGTTAGGTAGAAGGAATAAGCATGATTTAAAAAACATTTTTTTTAGGTCAATTACATAGTATGGTGAATATAGCTAATAATTGAGTACTATATATTTAAATTAGGCTGAGAGTAAATTTCACATATTCTTATAAAAAGTTGTTAAATCTTTGAGGTGATATTTTAATTAGCTTGAGTAATATTTTATACTATATTAAATATCATAATACTACTTTACACTCCATAAATGTATACATGTATAAATCATCAATTAAAAATAACATAATGTAAGTAAAGCAAAAAATAACAAATGAAACAATAAACATTTTAAAATTTCAATACTAATTAAAATACAGTTGTTCTACTGTATTGATTCCAGGACCTCTGCCGATACCAAATTCCGAGAATGCTCAGGAGTTCTTATATAAAATAGTGTAGCATTTGCATACACTATACACACATCCTCCAGTACCTTTAAATTATCTCTAGATTATTGTAATACCTAATACCATGTAAATAGTCATTATACTGATTGAGAAGTGCAAGGCACAGGAGTCTTGCTCATTTCCTTCACTGAAAGCAGAAATAATAAATCATACTGAACTTCATTTTAAAGTGCAAAAAGTATGTAACTGAATCATGTTTTTAGCATGATATTAAAAATAATGTGGCCAGACGCTGTGGCTCACGCCTGTAATCTCAGCACTTTGGGAGGCCGAGGTGGGCGGATCACGAGGTCAGGAGATGGAGACCTTCCTGGCTAACACGGTGAAACCCCGTCTCTACTAAAAATACAAAAAAAAAAAAAAAAAATTAGCCGGATGTGGTGGCGGGCGCCTGTAGTCCCAGCTACTCGGGAGGTTGAGGCAGGAGAATGTCGTGAACCCGGGAGGCGGAGCTTGCAGTGAGCCGAAATCGTGCCAGTGCACTCCAACCTGGGTGACAGGGCGAGACTCCATCTCAAAAAAAGAAAATAATAATAATAATAAATAAAAATAAATAAATAAATAAAATAATAATAAACTAAGTACAATTATGTAGCTAGCTCTCTAACAAAAGTGAGATTTTCTTAAATTCTTTACTCATTTTGTTGAAGCTGTTCAATGTCATGCTGAATGAATTATTATAAGATTAGAGAAGCAGGGTATTGCTTAGTATTGCAGGTGTTTTTAGTACAATATAAACAAAAAACGCATCTAATAACCCAAATAAATAGACTGCCTATTACTCAGTGAATAAGTTATGCCAACAACTTTCATTTGCATCATAAACCCAAATTATTTTTTAAATGTATAATAATGTTGAAAATAAGTATAAACTTAAACAATAATTTTTCACTTAAAAGAATCATCAGAAATTTATGTGACCTGAATATTATGTATTTTTCTGAATATAATATCTTATCCCAGAAAATTCAGTAAGAATTTCTATAACAAAACATAGAATTTCTGTGATATCTATTTCTGACTCATTTAGTTTTTCTCATTTTTATTTTCTTGCATCCCTCAGAACATGTATTTCCTTAAAATTCCATAAATCTTCAAGTCTTAAAATACAGAATTCCTCTTTATGTCATTCTGTTAATTGCACATTTTAAAAAATTATGACTTACTTTATATAAATCATATTTTTTGTTACATGTCCTGCTCTCTATGTCTCTTCTAATTTGAAATTCTTCAGTAACAATAATAGACTTTGTGAACAAAAATTCCCCATTCTAAGTTTTGTTTAACATCAATATTGGGGTATCATTTTAATTACTTTACAAAAATGTGGGAAAAAAAAAGTGTGCATACCATGGAAAAGCTTTAGGCCCCAGAGCAGAAAGCACTAAGAGTCCCTGTCTCCATTAACCTATAATGAAAAACAATGCCAGAAAGTTGGAAATAAATGTTCAGCAGAGATTAAGTCCAGTTTTCCTAACAAACTGAAATAGCCATTTGTTTGCCATGAAGCAAGTAGAGCGTACGAGATATCACTGCTTTCTTGGCAGCATAAGCATTTTTCTTAGCATGAAAAATCTTGGGGCACTTGTAGGTAAGTAAAAGGAGATCCTGGACCTTTTATTATTCCCTAGCCCTTGGATTTTGCTTTTCTTCTCTTTTAGATTTTTAGCACAGTCAACATCGGTGCCGCTGTCATCCTTCAACAAGCTTATCCTTTGTGCTGTTTTTAGGGTAAGCTTCAAGGGAAAAATTAAATGTGTCTTTCTTTTACCCATTAATTTTTATTGCATGAAATTTAAATTTATAATAACAATTTGAAATACCTTAGCTAGACAATGTAAAAGGACAAAAATACGTACATATAGATAGAGAGATGATAGATAGAGGTATAGTTAAATAATCTTTATATTTATATCTTTATTTGTATTACACAATTTGAAGAAGTGATAGAAGTATAAAGGATAATTACATTGAATTTTACCTGTATTGCATAGCTTTTTCCTCGCTTTGACTAGCTGGGCCCTCAGATATGGAAATAGGATAAAGTATTTTTGTAGGTCATTAGTTTTGCAATGTAGAACATTATTATTGACAAATAATACTAACAAATGTCAAATCCATGTGTTCCATGATACCTAACCAACAAACAGAATTTGGACTTGTTCTTGTAATGTAAACTGCAAATTTTCTAACTTTGTTCAATTAAATTTGCAAACCTAGTGTTACATTAACTTTTACTTACCTCTTTTTCCCATTTGTATTTTAAAAAGCTTTTCTTGTTGAAATTCTATCCCTATTAAACAAATCTGTTCCACTAAAACTACTTTCTTGAATTGGATTATTTGCCATACAGTACTTTATTTTCTCTTCCTAAATATTTGATAAACATTATCTGGAGTCAATTAACACATTGATCATTTCAATGTTTATTAAAACCCTCTTAATGGCTTTTAAAGAAGAAATACGGCTGTATTTACAAACATTATATAGTGCATTAATCTAGGACATCATGCAGAGAGAAAAAGGCATTGAAGGCATAATGTATGGGTTGTATAAAACAGGGTTTGTTAGCAGTTTGGTGAAATATTCTTAAAATGCTGTTATAAATATAATAACAATTTTCTGGTAGAGAAGTCAAGACAGCTTAGGGAATTGATAAGGAGTTATGGGTGAAATTCTCAAAGGGCACTAAACAGTCCCCAAGAAAGGGCTTAAATGCACTGGACCGAGGTAAGCAGCTGCAATTGATTTAGCAAGTAATAATGCAGAACGCAGGGAAGAAAAGAGCAGAGGAACATGAAACGATTCTGTCCTGGCTTTGGTGTTTTTCTGAAGGCCAAGGACATAATTCTGCCTAACTTTTGGGATGGTTTTTCTTCTTAAAAAGTATGATTTTACGTTTTGGATACAGTGTGTGTCAGTTTTAATACAGCCATTTGATTGCTGATCTCTCAGAAGGGCATGAGAGACTGTCTTGTTTAAATGGAAACTCCAACCTTGCCTTTCCCTCTCTCTGCCACAAATTAAGAAATTATTTTCATCTGCTTCACCTTCTCAAGGATGAAGGTGCTCAAGTCAACCATTTTGTCCAGGAGCTTCTGGATGAATCTTGACAGCGACAGGACCAGAAAGAAGCCACGATATGTGGCGTAGCTCACACTCTTACCTTTGCTCTGGGAGACAGTTATAACTGGTGGTATCTGACAACACGCAGCATTACTTTCAAGCTCCAGATGCTAAGGATGATTTTATGCAGTCATTTAAGCAGAACCTCCCTTAGCTGCCTGGAACTCAGCAGGGATTGTTTCAGGGACAGGAGAGTCACAGTTCTTCGGGTTCAGACAGCTATGGTGACCTCTTCAAATGCCTCACAAAGATTAGGCTGTCACACCTTGTCAGGTGGTCTATGCTTTCACGGTTTCATCCTTTTCAAAAATTTAAAGTGTTCTCACTGCCATAGCATTTCTCCCCTCATAACTTCTAGCCTTAATTCCCATTCCTCTCATCTTATGGCCTTTTTCTCATCCAAGCAGAATTTGTCACTCTTTGTAAGTCACTTCTACAGTGTATTACTGCAGCACCCCTGTTCATATTGTCTCCTCGGATTGGAACGATTCCATTGCATTCCAAATCCACCCTCCATCTCGGCCCACTGAAGTCTTATTCAAAATTTAAGCCATATGCCCCCTTTAAAAAAACAAAACAAAACAAAACAAAAAAAGCTATGAGGAGCCTACAGCCAATTCTAATTGTTTTAGATATATCATATATATTAGATTTCTTTTTTTCACATATTTATCAGTTAAAAGAGGCAATATATCACTATGGTTAAGTTGGGGTCTTAATCAACTTAATCCAACAGGCATTCAAATCAAGGAAACTAAAATTAGTAGCTGTATGATTTTGAAAAGTTACCTAACATCTGTACTTCAATTTCCTCATGTGTAAATCAGGAGAACAATATCTCAGACAATACTTAAGGTAATTAAATTGATAACACGCATACATACCTAGAAGAATGTTTGGTGCAATCTAAGTGCTCTACAATGTTAGAAATCACTATCACTGTTATTGGAACGTACTGTCTTGGGTGTACTGTTTACTTATGGGTAATGTACCTGGCAATTATACAAGGCTCTTAGAAGGAAGCATTCTATTGTTTTAATCTTTGTATCCTTACTACAGTACTCAATATGTTTCTTTGTACACACTGGCCCTTCAACAAATACTTGTTAAACTCAGTCCATTGTGAAGCAGGCTTAGTTACTTTAATCTTGAGCGCTTTGGGAGTAGAAATGCTCTCTTCTCTATAACGCCCAATATATTTTGACCATAAATAGCCAATAAATGGTGTTTGAATGAATGACTGCAAGTCTTAAGCAACGAAAGAATCTTGCTATCCGGTTTTTTTATGTGTGTATTTACATGCCTCCTTGGTCCCAGCATACCTATCTTGTAAAATATACCACGCAGATGAAAATATAAGGACATTCAATGTCAAGTTGAATCAGTGGGTGGTGAGAGTAAGGGCCCATTTGTGATATCAAGAAAAATTATTCCTATTGAATCAATAGAATTTGTGGAATCTGAGGAAGGAGAGGATCGGAAAGGTGCATCCTGGATAAATTATTAATAAATAAGCATTTTGTATGATTTAGTTTATCTGTAAAAATTAATTTTTATATTTCTTGGGGGCCTTCAATATTTTCAAACTGAGAAATTTAAAAATAAAATTGAATGGAAATAAGACAAGTCCAGGCAATAAGAGGAAAAAAAGCAGTACAGTTTTATAAGAGGATAAATAATGATGACACCTGGTTGTCTACATAGTTACGGGTAGAACAAAATGAGGTATTTTAAATTCACTCTCATATTATTGAACCTATATACTGCATTTAAAATATACCTTACTTTACATACCCATAGCCATGCAAGATAAGTTTCACTATTCAATTTTACAGATGAGAAAATTATAGTCAAGGAGATGAAGTCACCTGATTATAAGTGACAACATAGGGACAACATAGGGTGTCAAATCAGAGTTTGAGCTGCAATCAAAGCCCACACAGTTTTCTACTATGTCACATTTAGAAATGACTTATAAAAAGCACTTTGGCTCATAAGCATGACTTCAGTCAAGAAAATTTAGAAAACATATTCGCTATGCTACTCCAGTTCATTTGAACGAACCATTTTATAGCAGCAATTCAAGTAACAGTGAAATATGGCAATAGCAATAGTCAGTCCTTCGAGGGTAGAAAATACCACCCAAATGGCTCTTTTCCAAAATGAAAGTTTGGGGTTGGAAACCTCATAAAGTCTACTATAAACTCTTTCATTGCTCAGATGTGTTAAAGGTTATTGTGTTTTGAGACCCTCTTAATAGCTTTACCTGTTCTTAGCAAGTAGTAATAATTACTGTTTAAGAATGCATTAACTACATGTACTGAATAATTATTGTGACATGTAGGGAATCTCTACAACTAACATTTAACACATCGGCACAGTCTATTCTAGTATATACTTTTGTGTGGTATTTAAACAAATTATAAATTGAGAAAGTGAGGGAGGGAGGAGGTAGAGGGTCGGCAGGAGGAGGCAGTAAGAAGAAAAAGATGGACAGCAAGAACAGGCAGGAAGGGTTGAGAAGGCGGATGGGTCAGGCACTGGTGAAAAAGAAAGGGAAAGCAGGAGAGAAAGAGAGACACGAAAGGTTCTAAACCTCTTAATCCTTTAAAGAACAAAACATTTATGAGAACTTTTTTATAAAGTTCTGGGTCATGAAGCCACTTTTATCACTGAAATGAATTAAAGCAGAAGCTAATAATTTCACAGGTCAGCAGAGATGTGATTCTGAGACCAACAGATGTTCTCTAACAATTCTGTGATAGCCAGCTGTTTACCCAGCATGCTTTTCATTAAAAACCTGAGATTTTGAGTCACAGGGATGCTTTTAAGATTATGTTGAGGACTAGGATGTATTGTTAGAAGGAAGGGTCTTAGTACTTATACAATGCAACGTCTCAGAGATGGGAAGACAATTTGACAGAAACAGGAATTCGTGAGTCCCTTCTTTTGTCTCCTACCTTATCTACTTCTTCAAATTTGTTTGTTTTTGTTTGTTTGTTTTGTTTGTTTGTTTTTAGTTTTTGTTTGTTTGTTTGTTTGAGATGGAGTCTCACTCTGTCGCCAGGCTGGAGTTGCAGTGGCACGATCTTGGCTTACTGCAACCTCCACCTCCTGGGTTCAAGCAATTCTCCTGCCTCAGCCTCCCGAGTAGCTGGGACTATAGGCTCCCACCACCATGCCCGGCTAATTTTTGTATTTTTAGTGGAGATGAGGTTTCACCATGTTGGCCAGGATGGTCTCGATCTCTTGATCCCGTGATTCTCCCACCTCGGCCTCCCAGAGTACTGGGATTACAAACGTGAGCCACCGCCTGGCCCTCAAATTTGCTTTTTGTAATTGTTGTTGTTTTCCTTTTGTTGCTCTTCTGTATTCCTCGCAACCTCCATGTTTCTGCTTACTGCCTTCTCTGCGGTGCCTCTCTTATCTTGCCTTCAGCAATATTTTGGTTCTGTGTCTTTTCCTATTTATCTAACACTCGCAAATCCCGGAGTGGAGAGTACCCATATGAGGGAAAAGTTTCATGCCTGATCGCAAAGCCAAAGAGTGAGCACAGAAAGGATAACGATGATAATTGTGTCTTTTTCTGATGACTGAAAAGAAACTTCAGGGTCTCGAAGCACCACAGAGCCATCTTTAAATGTATTAATTATCTCCCCTATGATCTGTCATTTCTTTTTTTCTCATAAGGGCAAGGGGGAAAATAAATTAGTGAGTTGAGGTTTCCAGTAACTCAGACTCCAGATAAATGAAAATGTACTATAATTGTGTGTATTGTAATTGAAGTAAAAACTATTTCCTCTGATATAAGATTAGAGTAAATGACCTCTAACTTTCTAATTCCAATTCTAAGGGTTCTGTGGTCCACGCAAATACAGTTAAGAGTTTCTCACCACTTTTTGATGATTACCTTCCTATAGTCATATTTAACATTTGGATTTTTCTCTCCTATATTAAATACCTGGGCTAATCAAAAGCTTGAAACATGTTCCTAATATTTTTTATTCATATAACAGTGAGTCTGAGGATTTTCTTTAAACTCTAATGAGTCCTTGAGGATGTGATAATCAGCAAAAGAACACATTAATTCTGATTTCCTTCCCTAGTCTACTAATCAAGAAAATTTCAAACTACTACAGATACTATATGTGTTTTTATTCTACCCAGATTTTTTTTTCTTTAAGAGTGATATCAGGCTGGTAATTTGATGAAATCAAATGCATTTCACAGAAATAGAAAAATTGAAATAATCCACAGTTCCATTTAATTCAGAACATGGTTTCATCACTTAATCAGTCTTTTAAAAAATTATCTAAAGTGTGGCCAGCACAATTCTAGCCCTCAGAATAAGATAGTGGTCTGGGTGCAGTGGCTCACGCCTGTAATCCCAGCACTTTGGGAGGCCAAGGCAGGCGAATCATCTGGGGTCAGGAGTTCAAAACCAGCCTGGCCAACATAGCAAAACTCCATCTCTACTGAAAAATACGAAAAGTAGCTGGGAGTTATGGTGGGTGCCTGTAATCCCAGCTACTTGGGAGGCTGAGACAGGGAGAATCCCTTGAACTCGGGAGGTGGAGGTTGCAGTGAGCTGAGATTGCGCCACTGCACTCCAACCTGGGCAACAGAGCAAGACTCCATTTCCAAAAAAAAAAAAAGTGAACAAAACATTAAAATTCTCTGTCTGTAAAGAGTTTATATCTTTGTTATCTTCATGACATTGTAAAGTAAATGTTTCATTTCTGAACCATTATTTTTCAAAAGTTCTTTTTACTTTTTATGGTATGCTTCCTTTTGTTTTTTGTTTTCACATTTTGAGTCAAGTGTCATGAAAAAAACGTGGATTATTTACTAGAAATAGAATATTTCACCTACTTCAAAACAACTTCTGAACTTTGGACTCTTTAAACCTTTAAGTAAACTCAGGTTGAGTAAAATAATAATATATAAAATTTTATGCTGTTTTCAAATTTAATGTTTACTTAAAGGATAAATGGAGTAGTATGGAGAGAGTTTTTCATAGCAATTTTTAGGTTAGTTGAAAGATTACAAAATAGCTGATACACAATGAACCCAGAACAAATAAACTATTTACACTGTCCATTATGAAAGAAAATCAAACCTTTTTGCCTTCTTACTGGAATAAAGCCAGTACGTAGCAAGCACGTGTAGCTATGTTGTAATTTATTTCACTTGAAAGCAAAGACCTTTATAACTCACTTGTGGCTTTGATTGTGGCTGAATTATAAGGTTTTCCTACTGCTTACATAAAGTTTACAAAAAACGTGATACTCTCCCAATGACTGGTTCCTTTAATGTGTGCACAATCCCTACTGACCCTACTCTGTTTAAACTATATTTATTCTGATCACATATTAAATATTGAAGAATTGTGCTTCTGACCTTATACAATTCTTAACCTAAAGTACATGTAATTAGATTTTTCTAAAGTACGTCTTCTTCTCTCAAGCGGCAATACACATAATAAACTAGCAATAAACTCTACTACCAGTAGCAAAGCTACTACTTAATTTAGGCCATGCTAAGACAACACTACATTACAATGGGGACTTTGCATAATGACAAAAACTGCTTTCCTCTTCCAAAGACAACGTTAAGAGAATGCCTCTCCTTTCATCTTCAGACATTATTACTAAATTCAGGCAACTCAATAAGAACTAAGTATTGAGGTGAAAGTCTAAGGAATTTGTTCCTATACAATGACGTCACTGTAATTTTTAGATTTTTAAAAATATTATCTTTATTTTGTTACCTTCGCATGATATCCATTACTTAGCAAATTAAAGAGACTTTAAGCAAACAGGACAGAAAATTAAGCATTGTTCTACCCAATGTAGTTTTGGAGATAGTAAGAAAAAAACAACAATCTTAGAAAAATACACATAATTATGACTTTTGTTACTATTAATAGATCATGCATTTTTATGATCTCATATTCGGACATTCTGATGAATAAGATTAATCAGTATGAGACTACTAACCACACTGCACCATCATTTTGCTTCCAGTTTCTTCTCAAACTCTGATTTGAACAGATGCGTATGATTCTTGTTAATCACTGCACACACACAAAATACACTCCTACACATAGTTTGAATGATTAAGAGTTTTAAGTAAATGGCAAATCAAAAATTAACTATTGGTAATAGTTTCCAAATCATTTTGACACAAAAAGCAAGATGGGTCAATCTCTGTCTAGTAAACTGAAATTTCCTCCTGTCCAAACTGCTAATCAATTTGATTAATAATCCTTTGATTAAGAGAATATACCCAACCTAGAGAATGCTTCTGACATTTGAATTTCAAATTTCTTAAGACTTAAATGAGACGATGTTGGAAATGTTAAAGATATATGTTCACTAGATTATAAATCAAATTTTTATTCATTTTCCATGAGTTTTTTTACCACTAACAGTTTGAAACTTGGGTCTCTAGAGGGGATATTTCCAAATGTTCTCTCTTATAGAAGCTTTATTGTAAAGAAAAGCTTACGTATTCAATAAACATGCTAGTACCAATCCCCTAACTGACCTGACCACTAACAGTTGATTAGTCATTTAAGTAAAGGATGACATCTGTTTTGAATACAATACTATGAGGTGACTATGGAAGATATAAGTGGAGATGTCCAGTAAATAACTAAAGGGCCAAATAAAATAATCTCATTTAGAAATACAGCTCTGAGAATCATGAACATATCCATGACAATTGAAGTTATTAGAATGGATAAAATGTCCAGGCTTATATTGAAGACTAAGTTGAGCATAAGACCATGGAATTATGTTTCACTCATCTATTTCTTTAGTAATACTTCATAGTCTACAGTCAACAAATTCAACAGATGGATTCAGCTAGAGTTTAAGCTACAGTTAGATTTTTTCCCAGGTAGTTCCTGTGAAAATGATGCAAAGAATCAATATAGAGAGAGGAGTGATATTGAAGTATATAGCCTTTTTTTTTTTTTTTTTTTTTTTTTTTTTTTTTTGAGACCAAGTATCACTCTGTCACCAGGCTGGAGTGCAGTGGTGCGATCTCAGCTCACCGCAACCTCCACCTCCCTAGTTCAAGTGATTCTCCTGCCTCAGCCTCCCAAGTAGCTGGGATTACAGGCATGCACCACCAAGTCCAGTTAATTTTTGTACTTTTAGCAGAGATGGGGTTTCACCATGTTGGCCAGATGGTCTCTATCTCCTGACCTCATGATCTGTCCACCTCAGCCTCCCAAAGTGCTGGGATTACAGGTGTGAGCCACTGCTCACAAGAACAAGGTGAAAATGGACTTGTTAGAACAGGAAAGTGCAGGAGGTCCTTGAATAATGTCCTCTTCTTCAAAATCACTTTGTGAAATATTATTTTGTTATAATGGTTGAGGAGGGAAATAAAAAAAAGCAATTCCTGGCCAGGGCCAGCATCCGTGTGGAGGGTACAAGTTCTCCCGATGTCTGTGTGGGTTTCTTCAGGCACTCTGGTTTCCTCCCACATCTCAAAGATACGCACATTGGGTTCATTGGTGTGTCTATATACTCCCAGTCTGAGCTAGGGATGTGTGTTTGTGTGTGTGTGTGTGTGTGTGTGTGTGTGAGAGAGAGAGAGAGAGAGAGAGAGAGAGAGAGAGAGAGTTGCCCTGATATTTTGGTATTTATTTAGAAGTTTGGAGATGTTTTTATGACCAGAAGTATGCCATAGGGACCTACATCTTGTTTATGCCAATTAGCCTACAGTAATATTGGTCTTGTTATAGATCATTTTGCTTAAAGTCACAGTTTCTAAGAATCTATCAATGACATTACATGAGGATTTACTGTAGAGATACCAATGACTTCATAGGCATTTTGAGAGGATTTGGGTAAGAAAGAGGAAATTATTTGAGGCTATGGTCTTATTGTGACCTGCAAAATGTATAAACTCAAAGGTGATACATCAAAGGTGATGACAAGGACCAGGTGGAATTAATTGCTCATGCTCCTGTGTCCTCATAATGATTTGTACTTCATTCTTCTCTAGCACTTGTTACACTATGTAGTTGATTTTGTGTGCCTTTCTTCTTGACTCCAATGGCAGTCACTGCAGAGTAGGGAATATAATTTAATCCTATCTATTTCTAGGACGTGAAAGGATTTCTGGAATAGAATGGATGACCAATATGTCTTTGAGTTGCTTGTTGAATTAATGAACTACCAACTCTTAAATTTAATGATATGGTATGCGTGTAGGGGGGTGTGTGTGTGTGTGTGTGTACACAATGTACACATGTGTGCATGTTTCAGTAACGGGTACCATTGTGTCTGTGTGAGTGTGTGCATGCCACGCATATATGTGTGAATGTTTCAATAATGGGTGACACTGAATATAGCTAAAATAATTTTATATTAACATATGTATTACCCAGTATATTTACTCTTTGTTGTAGCTATCATGCATTTTCTAAAGTTAGATGAAAAGAAATTTAAATCGCTGGACTTTTAATGGAAATTTGTGATAATCTTATATGCATTTGTGGTGTGACTGGTCCTCCACCAGGCTACTTGAGGCATATGTCTACTGCCTGAGCCCTGAAGACTAGGCAATGAGCCAAGGTCATGGTATCCAGCTGAAGAGCAGGTGTCCCTAAGAATACAAACATCTCTGAGAGTATCTGAGAACCTACCAAGGGAAACAGTCTCATTGCACACACACAGCAGGCCAAGAGCCAGGAAATTAATTTAAAGGCAGGTTAGGGATGGGAGGTGGCACGGATCTCTAAAGCTGTCCTGCTGCCTAATAAGTAAGTACCATAAACTCATCTACTGGCCAAGGTGGACTTGTCCAAGTCATTCATTGGTCTCTTGGCTCCCTTCCAGTTTGGGCGAAGGTTTTTAAATATGAATCCAGTTTTTCTCATTACAACATTTTTCTTTACATAAACTTGAATAATCATTGTATAATAGCTTTTCTTCCTTTATTATTCTCTTGTATTTTCCATTTGGGCATTTTTTTCTAACTATAAATTTTACATATTATCCTCTGAGCTCTTGAGATTTTCCACTGAGAAAAAAAAAAAAAAAAAGAAACTGACATTCTTCTTACCTCTCATGCTTTCATTGAGACAAAGGTATGTCTTATCCTGTGATTTTAACATATTCTATTATCAATAGTACTCTTAAAATATTTCCAGTCTGAGCTTATTATTTATTGTAATTTAATCATCACAAGAGCTACTGTGAATGTGGCAAGTTTTACTTTAAATAAATTACAGTCCATTACATCTATGGGAAATATTCTAACATAGTAAAATAGAGGGCAAAATAAAATAAAATTTAAATTTTCCACATTTCAGCCTTAATTAGCCAATCTCTGCTATTTCTAAAGTATACAAAGCTGAAAAATATTTGAAAATTTTGTTTTGTTATTTTCATGAGTTAGATTTCATGCAGCATAAAAAGCTTAGTGGGAAGTATTTCTTTAATTAACAGCTTCAGAGATAAAATAGTTATATAACTAATAACTAATTAGAAGTCTAAAAAGTCTTCTTGGGTACATTGCTATATAAACTACAGAATAATTTCAGGCTATTTTGTATTTCTAGAACAACAAACATCTGTTTAAAAGTAAATAATTTTGCCAATTAAGTGATTGGTTCTCCAAGGGCCTAACAATGAGGTAAATACATGATTTTACTACTTGGATCAATGAGTTGGTCACTGTATGACTAAAACGCTAATGTCTTAGGGTTCAATGATAATTGTTTATTGGCATGGTCTTTTAAAGAGCAATCTGGAAAATCATCTGTATTTTCACGGCCCCTATGCTGACCCTATGTTAGTTAGCATTTCCTAAAATTGTGTCTTTCAGATGTGTCTGTTTTCTAATATTGAGTGAGGGTTGTAACTAACTATGAATAGCTAGTTTACATTTATGACATCTGTGTTGGGAGTTTATGCAAGTTCAAGAATTATTGAATGTATATGACAATAAATACATTATACATAATTTGCATTTGACATAGACTGTTTTGTTTCACATTAAACGCAGATTAGAAACCAAAAGTTGTCAGAGAATAATTAAGGGGAATTATTGAGTAGTATTGAATGTAGCAAGTAAACCAGAAAAGTCGTGTGTGTGTTTGTGTGTGTGTGTGTGTGTGTGTGTGTGTGTGTGTTGGGGGAATATATGGTTTACTGAGGTGATTAGATTCATGTTTCTTCTAAAAGTTAAAAATACAGTGCATATAATCATAATCCATGGAATTATGCAAAGTGTATAACTTGACCTCAGAACAGCAATGTTGTATTTATTTGCATAGTATGTAGGCATCGGGCAATGGGTTATAAAAGTGTAATTTCATTATGCCTGAACCTTAATATAGATCATCTTTTGTTTCTATTCGTTTTTACAAATGGACTCCTTGTGATGCCCCCTCTCAGATTACAAGATGATCTGTTGATAAGTGAAAATTTTGGCTAATCTAATACTTGTGTTAGTTACTACTGAAGTAAACAACACGTCTTCTTTCTTGTTTTGAACTCTACCCTCCTTCCCATTACCCAGAATATACACAAACACACACACTCGCTATCATTGCCATTCTTGCTCTTTCACGCACAAACACACAGACATACACATATGTTTAGCTATTTATCTTTCTCTATGTCTTATAGAACCCAAACTGATAATACCACATGAAAGATAATTTATGAGTCTCAACACAAGTAGGGCTGCCCCAGAAGTTTAGATGATAATACAGAGTGCATGCCCCTTTCCCAGTCCTGTGCACATGTCATGTGTCTCTCCCTGCTCATCTCCACTACACTGATATTACTGAGTGTATTTGCACATGTCCAGAGATGTAACCCTTGACATGGCATTGCCCTTCTCCTGACTGTCAGTATCAACACTAAGGTTTATTCAAGTGTTATGGAAAATGAACTGGGACAGTGGAACTCTAAATGGAAAGAAATGGGATGACTTTGCAATGGATTAATGTGTGTTTACCTATAAAATGTCACTGTTGGATTCTCAAAGGTAATTGAAAGGCATTTTCAAAAGAGGCAGCAGAGGCTCCAGTGTGAAAAGACCACTGAGTGACACTTGCATTGCATCAAAGAACATTTCCTGTTACACAGAACACGCACATTGTACCTAGGCCTCTTATTTTTATAATCATCAACTTACAATTTCATACTGGCCAAGTCCATACCAAGGCATTTATATCTTTCACATTTTCATATTCCCAATTGTTCCAGGTACAACAATAACATCTGTTCCCCATTAATTAACACTGTTTTATTCATCTACTAATACCTCATACTAGCTTCCTAGGAAGGTAAAAGAATGAATGTACTCATTCCCAAACACATTCCCTTTTTCCAAAAAAAAAAGAAAGCACTCATTCCCAAACACATTTCCTTTTTCTAGAAAAGCATGTCTCAAAACTTATTTTTTTCTTCATTGTTTTACCATCTCAAATGTCATATAACCAAGAAAATAGTAAATATCTATTAATAATTTTTGAAATATCAAAAAATATTAGGGCATATAACTGGTTTATTTCAACAGAAATGTAGAAGAAAATATTTTTTAAATACTTATTTGTTGCCTTGATAAAAATATTCAGCAAATATAAGAAGTTTTTATGAAGGCTTAATTGAGCTATTAAGATTATATTTGCTGATGGGCATGTGTCTATGTGTCTATGAATGGACCACAATTTAAATAAGTCATTTTTCTGGAAGAGAGAGGCAATGTAGTAGTAACTTGTTCTAAAGAAACTCTGCTACTGTACATTATTGACACTTAAGTTTTCATATGAAAACGGTGTAATCACTGTAACAGTATTAAAAAAAATACTGTTTACTAGGAAATCTGAATTAAATCCTCTTGAAAGCAAGGAAAACATTGATATGTTGTACCCATATCCCAATAAAAATTTATATGGGTTCTGATAAATATGCCAATTTAAGTTTACTTCTCAAATGTGATGTACAAAATTGGATTTAACAGTATTAATAGTAAACTTTGTATATGCTTATTACTATATTTTATGCAATACAAGCAGTAATAGATAATTAGTTTAAGCCATTCAACAACACAAATATTCTTCTAAATATGATACATAATAGACCTCATTCAGCAAAGATTACAGTGCAGCTAGATCATTATTTTTGACATTCAGCAGTCAACATCCAACTTCATTGCCGAAGATGTTTTTCACAGTAGCTAAACACTTGAAAATAACAATTGTGGTATCAAAGCATTCATGAATAACACATGAAGCTGGAATTTACATTTCTCATTAGTTAAACTGCCTGTTTTCTTCTAAAGAATGTTGTTTATTTGGGTAAATAATACAAAGCCATGGCTTTTATATGATTACTGTACAATTGAAAAGTTTTAGTAATTAACTCCTTAGACACGGGATCTGAAAATGTAAAGGCCCACATAAGCATCCTTCCTTCTCCCAAATTAATTAATTGTTAAAATTAATAAGAAACAATTAATACTTGTTAAAAATAAAACAAAGGAAAGTTGCCGTTAGTTAATATTTTATATAGATATGTTTGTTAGCGTGGACTACACAAATACCCCATTAAGATAGGCTCAGTCTATTCTCGCACTTCTTAACATGGTCAATCACGAAGTAAGAAGTATATTTTCACGGCACTTGCTCTGTATGTAACTGGAGAAATTCATGAATATTTATAAATACAAATGATGACTAACAACACAAAAAGCTACAATACTTCAATGTTAATCTGAAATTTCATGATACTTTCTATGGCATTGTCTCGTCTGCTTACGTTCCTTCCTCTGGAAGTATTCACAAATGGACTGCTAAAACCAAAAATGTCATTATGTCTACTTTCTCTTTAGTTTTTTGATATTTTATAATAAAAATTATTTTCCACTCCGTACACCACTCCCTAAGTAAAAGTAATTACATGTTTTAAAATAAAGTCATTATGACGATATGTTTATGGGACTGCAAAAAACTCACATTTTCAAAACAGTCACCCTTAAGTTTTAAAATATCCTCTGGTATTTATCACTCTTTTGCTTAGAAGCAGTAAATGACTCCCCTCTCCTACAAGATAGAATTTTATACCCCAGTCTGTCATATAAAGCTTTTATTCACTTGTCCCTAGTCGACATTTTAATCTTATTTCTTGATATTTCTTTTTGTAATAGTAAAAATAGTGGCTAATAATTATTGAGAACTTACTCCATGCCAGACATTTTTCTACTAATTTGTACATATTACCTCCTTTATTCTTACAATACACTACGCAGGGTTTCTCAACCTTGGTACTATAGACACTTTGAGTAAGTTAGTTTTATGTTGTAATGAGCTGTCCTGTGCACTGTAGGTAATTAGCAGCATCTACCTGCTAAATGCCAATAACACCCTCCCCCAAGCTGTGACAACGAAAAATGTCCCCAGACATTCCCACATGTCTTCTGGGGAGAAAAATCACCCCCATTTACAAACCATTGATCTAAAGATTTAGATATTATTTGTATTCCCATTTTACAGATGAGTAAATTGAAGGACAGAGATATTAATAATGCATTCATGGTTCCCAGGCAAACAGAATAAGGACTCAAACCATGCTGCCTGTCTTCCAAGTCTAATCTCTAAATAATAACTGCGCTTTGACATTTCCAAATGTAATCTGGGCAAGTTAAAGTTATAATGTTTAGGCCTTCATAGTTCTAGGCTTCTTGAGTAAGTATATTGGAAGTGACATAAACAGTTAATTTCTTTGGTTCAGGGAAGAAGTTAAACATATACCTTTCTTGGTATGCAAATTGAAACTTAGATTTCATCAGCTATATTATTTAAAAATAAATATATAAGAGAAAAATGCCAAAATATCACAAGAAAAGTATACATGTATACTTAAATTCTAAATTAGATAATTAGAGAAATATTAATTACTGTATAGAGTACAGGACACAAAATAACTGATCAGTGAATATTATTTCCTCTGAATGCATGACCATCACTTTCTTCTCTAGTAAAGTCTATTTCCAGGTATTTCCTGGGCAGGTTGTCTCTTATCCATGTCCCCAAATTTATCCCAACTTGGATGACAACAACACTAACGATTAGCCAGTTTAGCCTAGGCGGTTAAAACACAAAATCTGGAGCCAGACTGCTGCATTTCAAACCAGCTCTTCTGTTTATTAACTATATGACCACACACAAGTAACTTAAGGTACTTAACCTCTCTGTACTTCTGCTTTATTACCTGTACACTAAAAATGAAAATCATGTTTTATGTAGGACTGTTATTATGGTTACATAATTTGATGTATTAAATAATTTGATGTATCACAAAGTAAGACCCATATAAGTGTTTGTTTATATATATATATATATATATGCACGTGTGTGTGTCTATACATATATATGTGTGTGTGTATATATATAATTTGTGTTTATATATATGTGTTTGTTTTACATATATATTTATTTCAGTTACATAGGTGTGCTATGTTACCTTCTAGGAACATCATGGCCTAGGGTTTGTTCTTATTAAATGTATTAAATATAAACAAACAAGTATATATACATGTATACACACATAGGTAAATATAAACATATACATGCATTTTAATTGTGCAATTGAATTATTTTATCTTTTAGGAATACCTAAAATGTGTATGCCGTGGCCATAAAATTTATGTTAATATTTTTCTTAGGTAACCAATGTTATTAATTTCAAAATACGCTTAAGATTTTTCAGTCCTTACCATACCAGAAAGTGGTTCCCTTGTAGAAATTTGATTTTGTTTCTCTCTCTTAATCTCAAGTTATTTAAGAGCAAGATCAGGTTTTATTTAACCCACAGCCAATATCATACTGAATGGGCAAAAGCTGGAATCATTCCCTTTGAAAACAAGGCACAAGACAAGGATGCCTTCTCTCACTACTCCTATTAAACATAGTATTGGAAGTTCTGGCCAGGGCAGTCAGGCAAGAGAAAGAAATACAGGGTATTCAAATAGGAAGAGAGGTAATCAAACTGTCTCTGTTTGCAGTTGACATAATTGTTTATTAACAAAACCCCATAGTCTCAGCCCAAAATCTTCTTAAGCTGATAAGCAACTTCAACGAAGTCTCAGGATACAAAATCTATGTGCAAAAATCACGAGCATTCATATACACCAATAGACAAACACAGAGCCAAATCATGAGTGAACTGCCATTCACAATTTCTACAAAGAGAACAAAACACCTAGGAATACAACTTGCAAGGGATGTGGAGGACTACTTCAAGGAGAGCTACAAACCACTGCTCAAGGAAATATAAGAGAAGACACACACAAACGGAAAAGCATTCCATGCTCATGGATAGGAAAAATCAATATGAAAATGGCCATACTGTCCAACGTAATTTATAGACTCAATGCTATCCCCATCAAGCTACCACTGACTTTCTTCACAGAATTAGAAAAAAATTATGTTAAATTTCATATGGAACCAAAAACAGAGTCCAAGTAGTGAAAACAATCCTAAGCAAAAAGAACAAAGCTGAAGGCATCATGCTACCTGACTTCAAACTATACTACAAGGCTACAGTAACCAAAACAGCATGGTACTGGTACCAAAACAGATCTATAGACAAATGGAACAGACAGAGGTCTCAAATGCCACCACACATCTACAACCATCTGATCTTTGACAAACCTGACACAAAAAAGAAATAGGGAAAGGATTTGCTATTTAACAAATGGTGTTGGGAAAACTGACTAGCCATATGCAGAAAACTGAAACTGGACCCCTTCCTTACACCTTATACAAAAATTAACTCAAGATAGATTAAAGACTTAAATGTCAGACCTCAAACCATAAAAACCCTAGAAGAAAACCTAGGCAATACCATTCAGGACATAGGCATATTCAAAGACTTCATCACTAAAATACAAAAAGCAATGACAACAAAAGCCAAAATTGACAAATTCGATCTAATTAAACTAAAGAGCTTCTGCATAGCAAAAGAAATTAACATCAGAGTGAGCAGCAACCTACAGAATGAGGAAAATTTTTGCAATCTATCCATCTGACAAAGGGCTAATATCCAGAATCTACAAAGAACTTAAACAAATTTAAAAGAAAAAAGCAAACAACCACATCAAAAAGTGGGCAAAGGATATGAACAGACACTTCTCAAAAGAAGACATTTATGCAGCCAAAAAACATACGAAAAAAAGCTCATAATCATTGCTCATTAGAGAAATGCAAATCAAAACCACAATAAGATGCCATCTTATTGATACCACCAGTTAGAATGATGATCATTAAAATGTCAGGAAACAACAGATGCTGGAGAGGATGTGGAGAAATAGGAATGCCTTTATAAGAGTGTAAATCTTTTCAACCATTGTGGAAGACAATGTGGCGATTTCTCAAGGATCTAGAACCAAAAATACCATTTGACTCAGCAATCCCATTACTGGGTATATACCCAAAGGATTGTAAATCATTCTACTATAAAGACACGTTCACCTGTATGTTTATTGCAGCACTATTCACAATAGCAAAGACTTGGAACCAACCCAAATGCTCATCAATGATAGACTGGTAAAGAAACTGTGACACATGTGTCACATGGAATACTATGGACTACTATGGAATACTATGGAATACCATGGAATACTATGCAGCCATAAAAAAGGATGAGTTCATGTAGTTTGCAGAGACATGGATGAATCTGGAAATCATCCTTCTGAGCAAACTAACACAGGAACAGAAAACCAAACACCACATATTCTCACTCATAAGTGGGAGTTGAACAATAAGAACACATGGACACATGCAGGGGAACATCACACACTGGGACCTGTTAAGGGGTAGAGATCTAGGAGAGGGATAGCATTAGAAGAAATACCTAATGTAGATGACAGGTTGATGAGTCCAGCAAACCACAATAGCATGTGTATACCTATGTAACAAACCTGCATGTTCTGCACATGTATCCCAGAACTTAAAGTATAGTTAAAAAAAAGTATATCCTTAAGTTCTAAAAGAAAATTTGACCCCCAGTCTCACACCATACATAAAAATCAATTCTGGATGATTGTGGATTTAGATGTGAAAGTTAAAAATATAAAGCCTCCAGGAAAAAAAAAAAATGTAGGAAAATATCATCATTTTTATAATGATTTGTAACTGAATTGCATTGTTGTCAGATAATTTTATCTGAAAACAATTCTTTGAAATGTGTTGAAACTCTGTGCTTTTAAAGCATGTCCATACTTTATTTCACATTCCTCTCATCAACAGGTAGAATCTTACTTTCATTGCCCTTAAATATGGATGTCTTCAGTGACTTGCTTTTAACCAGTAGGATATGATGAAGGTGACACTATATGACTTCTGAGGATAGGTTAGAAAAAGAGATATAGCTTCCACCTGGCTCTCCATCCTGGCACCCAACCTTGGAACCCAGCCATCTTACCAAGTAAGGGAGCCACATAGAAAGACCACATTTTGGTATTCTCGACATAGTGCCATGGAGATTCCAGCTGAGAGCTAGCATCAACTACCAAACAGAGAAGTTAGCAAGCCTTTGAGTCATCCTAGCTAATGCTGAGTAGGACATAGTAGACAATCTGCCCCACTAAACTATGCCTAAATTGTAGATTGATGAACAAAATAAATGCTGTGTTTGGTTTAGACCAGTTAAAAAAAAATACATACAGTGTGTAGAAAAGTTAACTTTTCATAAAACTTGTCTGTATATAACATATACATTGATTTTCTGAGAAGTAACATGTAAGAGTATTTTTATGGTAGGAAAATGTAGGGATCTCTGAAAACATTTCTGAATCATCAGCATAGGAATTATTGGGTAAAATACCTACTAGTTGACATCTCTAAAGTTAACAATATTATTTCTAAGAGTAAAAATCAAAAATGTATCACTAAGTAAATAACTGAATGCAATGTGAAATAAATTTTCCTTGGCTTAAATCAAAGCAGTCACACTTAAGAGGAAGATAAGTGGCCTGAGAGCTTCCCATATTTAGAAAAAAAAAGTTCGGTTTTATGTAGGATTATACGAACTAAAAATGTAAACCAACGATTACTAGCATTTGTCTAAAAGCAACATTTTAACATTTTCCAAATATAAAAAAGGTATTGGGAAGTCAGAAAAATCAGGCTAGAAATGAACTTATTCATTTACAATAATCCTGTGTAGATAGAAAATACATAGACCTAGAATCAATAGTCATGCCTTTTGCTCACTCCATCATAAACTTCAAAGGATGGCACATTAAACTCCAAATGGACGGTTCCTAAACTTTCCTAATAAAATGTCAAATGAATTCTTCGTTTGTCTCTTAAATCCTCAGCAATATTTTCAGTTTTCACAAAGGTAAACTACTTGCTAAATGCATGGCTACTTTAAATAAAAAGAAAATATCACTTAGAATTAACACATTTTATGAAAACACTCGTTATTTCATATTCTTAAAAATAAGTATCCGGCCGGGCGCGGTGGCTCACGCCTGTAATCCCAGCACTTTGGGAGGCCGAGACGGGCGGATCACAAGGTCAGGAGATCGAGACCATCCTGGCTAACACGGTGAAACCCCGTCTCTACTAAAAGTACAAAAAAAAAACTAGCCGGGCGAGGTGGCGGGCGCCTGTAGTCCCAGCTACTCGGGAGGCTGAGGTTGGAGAATGGCGTAAACCCAGGAGGCGGAGCTTGTAGTGAGCCGAGTTCGCGCCACTGCACCCCAGCCTGGGTGACAGAGCAAAGACTCCGTCTCAAAAAAAAAAAAAATAATAAGTATCATAGATATCATTAAGGATGAAAAAACCATTACAAATTCTATTTATCACTATCAAGGAGGTTTTCCAATTAGTGTGGCAACCTTTGATTAATATAAAGCCTCATTATTGTAACTGGGCAATAAATTCAACATTCCATGTTGTCATTTTACTATTAATTATAGTCACATTTTTATACAAAAGAAATAAACATATGTTAAAGATTCATTTACTCTTTTTAATTAAAATTCCCAACCCAATACATAGAGAAAAAAACGATTAAATAATTAACTTTTTTTTTCCTTTAGAGATCCCTGTGCATTTTAATTTACATGTTGATTATGTAGCCAGGAAAAGTCTCCCATGTTAAATTTGATTAAGCAAGGCAGAAAGTGCCTTAAAATGAATAGATAGCTGAAACTGGAGAATGCATTTTGTCTAATTGTGTTAATGAACTACCCTGATGAGACTTGTTTAGTACAAAAGCCCCCCTGACCTTTTTATTGACTGTAAAACAGAATACTTCTAATATCTGAAGAGTTTTCCTCCTTTTTTGCATTTTTAAAAAACCAAACACTCAAGCCACTTAAATACTTGAGAAAATAATGGAATGGGTAAAAGATCTAGGCATTTGTCAGCTCAGTTGTGAAACCACTGCTCCTTGTTTACTGAAAAACTCTCATGTTGAGGCCACCTGTGTTTTTTAATTACTTCGTTTGCATCTCAGACTATGATAGACATTGTGTACAAGAAGTACAAATTATATAACTCATAATAGTGTGTGTAATGGCTAGGGCTTATGCAGGAGGGAAAAAAACAATATTGATGATAAGTTGTAATAGTAGAATCTGACGTGTGGTGTTTGTAAGTGTCATAGTGTTCAAAAAGGACATTGATGGTTTGGTGTAAAAATATGTCCCCCTCCTATGTCTGTCAATGTGACGCATAACTTTGCTGTGTCACCACAATATTTAAATTTTACTCACCTAATCATCCAATACATTGAAAGAACAGTGTAGCCACTCAAAAACCATGTAAATTAAATTATTTCAGCTAAAGTCAGTATGAAAGTCTTCATTGCTAGTTGATATCTCAAAAGTATGCGTGTGTGTTTGTGTGTGTCTTCTTTTTCGACTGAGTCTCGCTCTATCACCCAGGCTGGAATGCAGAGGCGCGATCTCGGCTCACTGCTAGCTCCGCCTCCCGGGTTCACGCCATTCTCCTGCCTCAGCCTCCTGAGTAGCTGGGACTACAGGCGCCTGCCACCACTCCGGGCTAATTTTTTGTATTTTTAGTAGAGACGGGGTTTCACCGTGTTAGCCAGGATGGTCTCGATGTCCTGACCTTGTGATCCACCCACCTTGGCCTCCCAAAGTGCTGGGATTACAGGCATCAGCCACCATACCCAGCCATGTTCTTGTTTTTTAATTATACATATTAAAGAAAAGAAAACCTTCCACATGGATAGAAAACCGAACTATCATAATATTTTGTTGATAATTCAATAAGTTATGATACATATGAGAATATTTTGTAGAATTTTAAGTAAAGACAGTAATCATTAATACAGATATGTGATTAATTTGCCATTAAAATGCAGAACAGAACATGAGAAAAGGAGAAAGATAATTTGATGTAATTTTGATGTTAAAAAAAAAACTATACGTAGTGCAATCATAAGCTTGTGAAACCAAAATATATTTTTATGTTTAACTATTAGAAAATACACCCAAACATTACCAATAGTAATCTTTGACTAATGGATTTACAAAATGATTTTTAATTTTTTTCTGTAAATTCTTCTATAGGTTTTAAAATTTACACAATGAACCTATATTACATTTATTTAAATATGTTTTTAAATCAATACATCTCATTGGTAAAATAATCATCAACTGTAGAGTGAATTTTTTTAAAAATCCTTTTTTGTGTTGTTTGTTTGTTTTTGAGTCTCACTCTGTCACCCAGGCTGGAGTGCAGGGGCACAATCTCAGCTCACTGCAACATCTGCCTCCCAGGTTCAAGCAATTCTTCCACCTCAGCCTCCCAAGTAGCTGGAATTACAGGTGCAGCCACCATGCCTGGCTTAGTTTTGTATTGTTAGTACAGACATGGTTTCACCATGTTGGCCAGGCTGGTCTCCAACTCCTGGCCTCACGTGCTGCTCCCACTTCGGCCTCTCAAAGTGCTGGGAATACAGGTGTGAGCCACTGTGCCCACCCTAAAAATTATTGACATTTTAGTTCTTCTGTAAGTTACTGTTAAAATGTTAATAGTCTACTCTTTGGTCTATTTCTTACATTCATAATATGGAGCATTAATCAATAAGAATTTTGTAACCTGAATATTCCCATGCCTATTCATTTCCTACAGTTTTTCACATTCCCTGATTCCAATTCTAAACACTAGTTACATATGCATTTATATACACACAAACAGTAGCTGGGGAACATAATTGAGTCTTTGCCTAAAGTATAATATTTTCAAGACAGATCACATTTACATTCTCATCAATAACTGAAGATAAAGTTTATCCTCCATGCTACGAGTAATTTTTTTTCAAATGTTTACATTGAAAATTATTAGTATTGTTTTTACTGTGGAAATATTGTTATTGCAGAACCAATTATATATTTGGTTATACATGGTTTCCTGTGGTTCTAGTTTTTCAATCCCTGTGCTACTCAAAGAGGATGATCTTTAAGTATAGGTCGAGTACATTTTTATTATGTTATAAATTAATTATTCTATTAATTAGATATATATTGAATACATAGTGTGTGATGAATACTGTCTCCATTATCTAATGTTTTTAAATCACACAATATTAGTTTGCTTCGTATTCAGACTATATAATTTTTGTACTTCAGGGCCGGGCACGGTGACTCACACCTATAATCCCAGCACTTTGGAAGGTCTAGGCGGGCAGATCACGAAGTCAGGAGTTCGAGCCCAGCCTGCCCAACATGGTGAAACCCTGTCTCTACTAAAAATACAAAAATTAGCCGGGCGTGGTGGCGAGTGCCTGTAATCCCAGCTACTCAGGAGGCTGAGGCAGGAGAATCGCTTGAACCTGGGAGGCAGAGGTTGCAGTGAGCTGAGATTGCGCCACTGCACTCCAGCCTGGGTGACAGAGTGAGACTCCATCTCAATAAACTAAACTAAACTAAACTAAACTAAACTAAACTAAACTAAAATAAAATAAAATAAAATAAAATAAAATAAAATAAAATAAAATAAAATAAAAATTGTACTTCTTTCAATATTGTTTTACCCAGAATTTCGGTTGCCTTCTTTGTTTTCATTTTTAGGAGAAATTGTGCATGTTTTCCTCCTCACTTACTTATACTTTAACTTAATGATTTACTCCTATGCTACTTTGATCTCGAAAACATTCTTACTCTATGACACGTTAACACTGGCCTCCTATTTTAATTCAGACTGGGCATATGGCACATCTATCTACTTATATGTTTATGGAGCATAGTTGGTTCTGTTGCTCATTGAATTTGTTGACTTTCTTCACTTTGTTTTGCACATACTTTCCTTGAAATATATCCTTAAAAATCTTTGTTTAAAAAAAGTACAAGAGTGTTTTGGGAGCCTCCAGCTAAATTAGGATTCAAGTACTAGAACAGCTAGCAGCCCTGCCCTAATGGAAAATGTGAAGGGGAGCTGTGTGGGTGTTTAGAATATGCCGTTCACAGCATACGTCTTTCACCTGGAGAATGGCCTAATACCGAGTTTTCCAACCTGCAATCAGGAGGTTCCTCACACAGGAAATCTGCTTATACTGGCCAACAGCCTCGTGGCTCCTGTCTCACCAGTGTCCAGTTTCTGCCTGTACATCTTTGTGGGGCTGAGAGTACAACCTTGTGTTCTCCCTGGCATCCCAGAGAAAATCCTGCCTCGGGTAGTCTCTGGTTCTTCAGATGGAAGGTGCAAATTCCACACACACCACCATAGGAAATAATTTCAAAGTTTTTACTTACAGACCCTGGGCAAGGAGGGAAGCAGGCGTCAAGAGGGCAGTCCTTTGTCTACATCCTCAGGCCATACAGACAGAAATGAAGAGTCATGAAGAGAGAGACAGAAAAGCACATAATAGGTAGAAATATATAAGGGAATAAGGCAGGGGTCACTTTAAATTTGTAAGCAAATACAAATGTTTGCCTTACAGGAAGCAGCAGGAAAGCAGGGAGTCAAGTTGGCTAAGCAGGAGAGATGCCTCTAAGTTCTAATTTCTGTCCACTGGCTTGAGCCACTTGGGTGTGGTGTAAAACTGGAACCTGTGTGAAGGGTGATTGAGCCCTGCTTCTGGTGTGAAAAAGTTAAACTTTATTCAAAATGGATGCAGAGGCAACAAAAAATTATATGAATTCATACAGAGAGAAATTACTTGAGTCTTTCTCTAAAAATGATAATAACTGTCCTTACCAAACACAGAGATAATATAAACAATCCCTTCCCAAGTGCTATTTGTTTAAGAAGCACTCATTGATTTTAATATTAATATTATTGATTAAGACACTGTGTAGCCCCATATTTGAACCATATTTCTTCTGTTAATACTTGCATATTCTTCCTCTCTTCAAAGCTTCCACTCACTCTTTCATTCCACAACAAATTTGATTTCTCAGTGTTCTAGAATGTATTTCTTGAGAACAATAAATGCTATAAACCTCTCCAACCCTTCACAATTCAAACAATTTTAATATACTCTGTAGTCACAGCTTAACAGGAGACCATGATGTAAATATTGGGATATGGTATGGCAACATTCATCGTCTTTGGTATTCAAATGACTGCCCAGGGCAGAGAAAGAATGTGTCTAACAGATTATTGCTAGCGTTGCAGTACCTAAAGAAGAAGAAATTTTTTTTTTTTCCATGAAGCAAACTGGTTTCTCTGAAATTAATTAAGAATGGCAAGGAGAGGATAGACATTATTATGTTAATTTTGTACTTATAGGGAGATAAACCACTTTTTTCAACGTCACAAAGTCAGTAATCATTAGTCAGGACTTGAATCCAGGGTTGTCTTATTACAAGCTCTGTTTATTTTTTAATATTTCATAACTTTCCATTATACTAAAGGAACAACTTAAAGACAACCACCGTCCAAGAGGCTAAAGTAGGCATGTAACTTCCACTATTTCATTTTTAAAAGAGTTCTATTAACAACTTGCTTGGTCATTTAAGGATCCTCTGTTACTCATTAATTTTAACATATTGGGATTCCATGTCTAGGTGTCTTTTAACTTGTAGGAAAACTGTATTCCTCAGTGATTTATTTTCAGCCAACACTTAATACTACTTCAGCATCTAGCCATTTGCATGCCATACACTGTATACCTTTATCTAGGTTTGCAGAATCTATCCAAACTAGATATTACTGTACATAATTTGTTGTTTCCTTTTGTAGACGGTGACAGAAATCACAATTCCATGAAACAGGAAGGAATGAAATTTTGTGTAACAAATCTGAATATCACAGGTAAATTCATGAATTTTTAGCATCATTCAACATAGGAACAGGCATTGTACTCAAGACAGCAATCAGAGGAAAGAAAGGGATATGAGAATTAGAAAAATGCCGAAAAGATGACTAAAAGATAATCCATTTGCTTTTGAGAGAAGGGAAAACACCAAATCAAAAAGAGGTCACATATTACACATTAGAAACTTTATTTGAGTAATATATGTGCTAAGCTGTTTACACAGATAAAGTTAAAGAGATATTTGGGAACTGCAAGCTTCATTTTGTGCCAGGTACACGTGCCAGTGCCTTCATAGGCTTGTTGTAAAATTAAATGAGAATGCGTAGAAAGCACTTATCACACTGCCTGGTTCATATTAAGCAGTCAATAAATGCTAGCTCTCATTTTTTTTTATTGTGGTCATTATTCTAGAAGCCTGAGATGAATAAATTGTGGGCATATTCATTCATGAATTAATGAAAGAAATACAGAGATGTTTATATCCTCAAAAATTTTATTAAATCTGCCTGGTAGTTATCTAGACAATTCAGTTGAGAATATTCACTGGGGACAGGGATTATTTGGTTTGGCTGTTATATACTCAGATAATTAGTTGGGTAATTGACAAATTTTCTTTATTTCTTACCAGCCAGAAGCTTGGAATGGATTTGTAAGAGTGAAATCAGTGGACTTCCTATGATACTGCTAATTGAAAAAAATATATATATTTAAAAAAAAAAAAAACAGTTGGTGACCTCATAATGTTTCTAATTTCCTAGAAAGAAAATAGAAATAGTTTAAATCTGGTCATACATTATAATTGTTAGTTCTATGTAATGAAAGTCTTAGAATATTAAGAGTACACTGATTTTGTCAGGGCACAAAAGTCACAAGCTTCAAACTGTGTATACTGAAAATGCAAGGACATGATAAAAAAACTTGCACTTTTGTGATGATTTTTGAATGTGTTGCTGATGAGAATAGCATGGCAGCATGGTCATTTTGATCCCATAGTTATTTTTCTCTGCTAAAAGTATGCAATTGCCAGTAAGGCTTATAAATTAGCTTCTCATAAAATTAATTTGGTTATAGCAGTTCTCTGGGACCTAGTTATTGCTAGTGAATTGGAAAATGTCACTCTCCTGTAGCTGTGAGGCTGTGATATAGATTCAGAGTCGACTGCCTCATATAGCTCACCCCCAACCTCTCACTTATAAAAGAGTAAAGAATAATCCTCTTATTACTGTATGTATGTGACTCCCTTTATGAAGGCTGTAGGCCTGCCAATCACAGTGAAACTAGAACTGAGTAGGAGCATCCTAGGTCAGCAGCAGGTTTGGAATGTTTTCTTTTTACAGTTATTATGGAGAGAACAAGTTGGGCAATTGACCAGCTCCCTGCAGATAAGATCGCTCTCCCCTATGGAGAAAACCAGGGAGGGAGAAGGGCCTGAAGCCAGGTAAATTGCCTGCAAAGTGGCTCTAGCCATTTGAGGCTGGAGTGTAACATTCCTGGGGAATAGAACAAGGACTTTTGGCCTGGTGAGTTACTTAAATGTTACAAGAACAGAAACTTATTTTTTCTAAGCCCTTGTGATTTTTAATGCCTCTTGCACATTATTCATTCCTCCTTGTCCCCTTTATATATTTAGTATGATTCTTTTAAAAATGCCAGCTTGCCTCCGACGGGAAACAAAGAAAAATAACACTTTTTCATAAATAGTCTGCTACTGCAATTTTTTTTAAGTGAGAGTCTGTTTCCAAGGATGAAGTGCAGTGACAAAATCACGGTTCACTGTATGCTCAAACTCCTGGTCTCAACTTATCCTTTCACTTCAGCCTCCAAAGTAGCTAGGACTATAGGTGCACACCACCATGCCCAGATATTTTTGAGGGAGGTTAGTATGGCCCAGGGGTCAAGAAAGGATGATGAGAGCAGTATTCCATGTGAATAAACCTTAAGAAGGTGACACTTATGGGAATTTGTTGGATTATTATGATTTGGTGACTATTAGTTTAGCTAACCCTTCCTGCCAATGAATAATTTAGAGGAATTTATTTTGATCTTATCTGGGAAAACTTGTACAATGCTAGCTAGTCTTCCTCTGTAGCACAGTTTAACCACAATAATGTATGTGCTATGTATATGTACATGTGTGTATGTGTGCATTATATGTGTCTATGATCTATATTTATGTCAATAGGTTTCAGAAATTGTGAGTGTACAATCATGCGTGACACCTTAGGGACCAAAGTGATGAATTCAAATGCTAGTTCTACTTCTCTGGGCTACGGTTTTCATCAGTATAATGAGGGTATTAACAGTATAACTGATAGGTAAGAATATGAAAGAATTCATTTCTTTGTAAAGAAGTTATAACAGTGCTTGACACAAGTAAGTGCACAAGAAATATTAAATGTAGTTATTATTATTACCTATTATTCCGTTTAATTAGGTTTTTTACTTGTTATGTTTATGTAACATTTCATTAATATAAACCCTGAAAATGCCAAAATGTTATATAAATCCATGTCCTAAGGGTGATCGTTTACTACGTATTTAAGTATATATGGGACTGTGAGTTTCAGTAATTGCAAAAAAGGAAATTCAAACCAATCTTCTAATTAACAACTACTATAAAATCAGGGAAACATACAGGGAGAGAGAGAGTTTATATGCTTCAAGACATCAGAGAACTAACTTAGAGTGAAGAACTGTGGGACCAAGAACTGAGAATAATACTAAAAATGTGAGGCTCACTTTTCAGGCAGTTTAATTTTTCTCCTGAGGGGCCTCTGCCAATTCAGAAGCTGACAGCGATAAGGTAGGCAGAACTGTTGCTATTCTTGCAAGGGTGGGAGAGTAACTTGAAGTCTAAGATCTGCCAAGGTGGGGAGGGAACTGATCAACTCTCCATAATTTGAAACAGGAATCCAAAGGGATTGCCATAATGTAAGAGTGAACAAGCAATAGCTCAGCTTTCCTAGCCAAAGAAACCCATCTTCAAATCATTTCAATGGTTAAAATTGAATTGGATTTCCCAAAGACTCCTACCCCATCTGGAGGGCTGGATTGTAAATCCTATTTGAAAAACATAACATTATCCTTGCCACATTATTCTTTCATTTTTTTCTTCAAATATAATTTCCAGTCCACAATAAAAAAAGGACCAAACATGCAATAAAGAATGACTATGAAATTGAAAATCTCAAGATATAAGACACGAAAGACAACTGGAGCAGATCAACAACAGTATTAGAAACTGGAGTTATTAGCAACTGACTTTTAACTAAACATGCTTAATGTCTCCAAGAAAATAGAATACATGTTTGAAGATTTCAACATAAAATAAGTAGAAATTACAGAATCATATGCTTGATGGTTAGATTTCTAAACAGATTATACAGATCTGAAGTAAGAATTCCTGAATTGGAGCATAGGTCAAAAGAAAATATCTTCAATATAGCATGAAGAGAAACACACACACACACACACACACACACACACACACCCATAATAGAATAAAAACCTAAAAGAAAGAGTGAGAAATTCTAGCATACTTGCAACTGAAATTTTAGAATGAGAGACAGGGAAGCATAAGGCAAAAGCAGGAATGCAAGGGGACCATCACTACAAATCAGACACACATTAAAGACCAAAAAAATTGTATCATGATGAGCTTTATGTAAATAAGTTTAAAAATTTAGATAAACTGGAGAAATTGCTTTAAAAAAGTGCTACATCTGAATAGCTCTATAACTATTAAGTAATGAAATTCACATTGAAAAACTATAAAAAGTAGAAAACTTCCAACTTAGATAAATCCCTAGTAAAATCTACAAAAACCATCAGAAATAAATTTTACAAAATTGTTTCTTACAAAAAAGATTTTTCAAAACTATTGAAAAGAATAGAAACACAAAAAAACTCTACAAGATGTTGTTTTGTTTTGTTTTAGGCTATCTTAATCTTGATACAAAACATGACAAAACTAGAAAGATTATGAAAATCTCACCCATGAATACAGATAAATATACTTAAGAAATTATTAACAAGCTAAACTAAAATCTTTAAAAGTATGTTTTTTAAACAAGTGTAATTGGGGTAAGCAACACACAATGGAGCAGCATTATTTAAATTTATGGTAAGAGGAGTAATAGCTTTTCTGATAGCTCAGCTGGTATGTTGATAATACCATAGAAATATAACATAGAAGCACCCTAATAACATCCATGTCTTCTCAGTTATGTACATAGTTGCTTGGAGCACCAAACCCTCCCATGATAAGTCAAAGACTCATGTTTTAGACATAGGATGTGGCAAGGTATCGTCAGAATTCTTAAAAACAGCATTCAAGATTGGAAAGCTCCTGTGTATAATCAGAGTGGAATCCTCACCTTGTGCTTAATACAACCAGGAATTATCAATATGTAATTCCTATTAAGGCCAGATTACTCAGCCTTAATAGGAATAGTTTACCCTGCTGTCACAATAATTATAGAAACAAATCAAAATCATAAAAAAAAAAGATTTAGGATAAAACCTTTCAAAAATACATGATATTGGCTGGGCGCGGTGGCTCATGCCTGTAATCCCAGCACTTTTGGAGGCCGAGGTGGGTGGATCACGAGGTCAGGAGTTCAAGACCACCCTGGCCAAGATGGTGAAACCCCATCTCTACTAAAAATACAAAAATTAGACGGGTGTAGTGGTGCGCCAGTGTAGTCCCAGCTATTTGGGAGGCTGAGGGAGAAGAATCGCTTGAACCCGGGAGGCAGAGTTTGCAGTGAGCCAAGATGGCGCCACTGCACTCCAGCCTGGGTGGCAGAGCGAGACTCCATCTCAGAAAAAAACCAACGTATTAATACCTGAGACATTTTCGAAAACAAAAGCTCTTCGAAGAATCATTATGCTTTACTGAAAATGTAATGATAAAAGAATGAGTAAATGAATGGAGTAAATTCATTCAGTGAGTAAATTCAGCTGACAATCTGTCTTGATCTATTTTCTTATTGTTAAAACTTAAAAGAAGACAAAAAATTGGTAAATAGCAAATATGTGGTTAGAAAAAGGGTCTGTTAGTCCCAGCAGGAGTTCTTTCAATAGAATCCAAGTGAAAGTTAGCAAAAATAGAAGTGGTTTTCTTCAATTCAATCCAATTTAACTCAATTCAGCAGACATTTTTCGAGTGACTGTATGTATGGGGTCCTGTACTAGGTAATATTTTTCTTAGAAAAAATATTGAAAAAAATGAAGATTTATAACAGTTTTATTTTAGATTCTTTATTCAGTTTTTATTTAGGCCAGTGTTTTTATTTTTTTATATGCTATAGGCAAATTCTTTTTTTGTGGTTGCATTAAGAGATTATTAATATGTTATATATATTATATGTATTATTAATATATGTATTTAGAATAGACAACCTTACCAAGCACAAAACTATCAGAAAAGTTGGAGACTAAAGTGTATTTGGCATTAACGCAAACACTTATTTACTATTACATGTCTTCATAGCTTTCAGATTAGGTATTTGTATTATTTTTGAATCTACGTATGAATTATACTTTAGTAAAGCATCAGCCAAGACAAAATTCTTCTCCTATTCATCACATTTACTTGTATATTCATCTCTTATATTGCCTGGGTATTTGGATGTTTTGTTTGGTTTGTTTGTTTTTACTCTCTTTCTCTTTGTGGAGGAGGTTTAACTTTTCTCAAAAATATCAGACAAAAAATAGAGATTTTTATATATGTTTTTAAAAGTTTGATAGATACACATTATCATCTATGGTCCACACTGACAACATGAATATCTCTGTAGGTTATGAATACACTTTTAGACAATAATAAAAACAGTAGATTAAATAATCACACAATCACTCATCAAATTGAAAATCAGTTGCATAATGGAAACACTATAACCAGTGGATGTCTTATTTAGTTACACTTTTCAAGCAAAAATAACAAGTACAAAGTAATTTAATCATCCCGATATTAGAATAACCTGTGAATTGCTGTTCTTAAGAGTCAATATTAAAGACAAACTGATAATCCAGACCTGCTAATTTGTGCAACTTTTAATGCTCCTTTTCGCAGTTATTGTTGAAGAAAAATTTATTTTTAATGGTGATATTTTTATCCTTATCATTAAAAGGAGAAAAGTTTATATTATGTAGTCACTTATTCAAACTCCAATCTATATATAAGTAGTCATTTATCAATACATAAAGTTTATATAAAGAACACATTATTTTAAAAAATGTGATTATGATTGGATTTCCCTAATGTTTTCTCTTTCTAGATATTCTCTAATGAGCTTTGTGAGAATCATATTATGTATCCTGTGAAAAATTGCTTCTATATTCAGTCTAAGGTATAGGGAACAACGTGTACCTTTATTTTAAGTCTCAGAACACTGTCCTTGATTCAAATAGAACTGTGCTCTGAATAAATATCTACAAAATTTGAAACATAGCTCTAAACTGGTCCTCAGGGCCTAAAATGAGTTCAAATAATCACTTTCTTCCCCATTCTCCTTGCTCTTTTTACCACTTCCTCTGAACACTTAGGCAACTTGGTCTTCATCTGTATTCCTTATAAACTTATATGTTATGATTATTTCAATTTCTGTTTCTCCTCCACTTATTCAATACCAACTTTAGAGCCATTGACATTTATTGTTACCTTAATTCTATAGGGGTATGAACACTGGTTGCACTGCATAAAATGCTTAGAAACATAGGCATATATAAAATACTCAGGAATGTACCTTTTAATTGATGTTCTCCAGAGAAACAAAACAAACAGGGTGGGTATGTGTGTTTATTGGCCGTTTTTATATTTCCTTTAAAGAAATGTCCTTTGCCCATTTTTGAATTGGTGGTTTTTATTATTGCTGAATTTTAGAAATTCTCTGTATATTCTAGATATATTCTCTTACCTGATTCATAATTTGCAAATATTTTCTCCCATTCTGTGGGTTGCCCTTTATATCTGTTGATATTGTGTTTTGATTCACAATGTTTAAACATTTTTTATGAAGTCTTGTTTACTTTTTTCTTTTGGTGCTTGTGCCTTTGGTTTAATACCCAAAAAATTATTGCTAAATTTAACATTTTTTAAGTTTCACATTATGTTTTCTTCTAAGAGTTTTATAGTTTAAGAAATTTTATTCATTGTATGTTAATTATTATACTTACAGTATTAGGTGGGGTCCAACAATAGATGCTGGCAAGGCTGTGGAGAATTAGGAATGCTTTTACACTGTTGGTGGGAATGAATTGTAAATTAATTCAACTGTGGAAGACAGTGTGGCAATTTCTCAAGGATCTAGAACCAGAAATACCATTTGACCCAACAATCCCACTACTGGGTATATACCCAAAGGATTATAAATCATTCTACTATAGAAACACATACACATGCGTGTTTATTGCAGCACTATTCACAATAGCAAGGAATTGGGACCAACCCAAATGTCTATCAGTGATGGACTGGATAAAGAAATGTGGCACATATACACCATGGAATACTATACAGCCTAAAAAAGAATAAGATCATGTCTTTTGCAGGGACGTGGATGAAACTGGAAGCCATCATTCTCAGTAAGCTAACACAGAAACAGAAAACCAAACACCGTTCTTACTCATAAGTGGGTATTGAACAGTCAGAACATATGGACACAGGAAGGGGAACAACACACATCAGGGCATGTTAGGAGGTAGGGGGAAAGGGGAGGGAGAGCATAAGGACAAATACCTAATGCATGCGGGGCTTAAAACCCAGAAGACGGGTTGATGGGTGCAGCAAACCACCACGGCACTTGTATACCTATGTAACAAACCTGCTCATTCTGTACATGTATCCAGAACTTAAAGTAAAATGATGTTTTGTTTTTAAAAAAAAAAAAAGAAAGAAAATTGAACATTTGAATCTAATAATGTGGTGACTCTGAAAATCAAACTCTCTGCTTCCCAGGGTTTGCTGGGTTTTTTTGTTTTTTGGTTTTTTTTAATTTATTTATTACTGTCTCTGCTGTCTCATTGTCAAGAATCAGTTTGAGATGGAAACTTAAGTTCTTCTCAGGTCTTTTCTGAGCCTGTACCTTTTCCTGGGCATGCGTAGTTACTTTCTATCCTTCCTCATATATGCAGTTACCTTTTAACATCCTAGTCTTTAATGTCTGGCAACACGAAGGGAAAGAGAAAAAAAATAAAGGGACAGGGAGAAGGGCTCCAGCTTTTAACATTTTCCGGAAGTAACTTCAGCCAAAAGGAGAAGGGCTTGCAACAGAGTGGGGAGGTAAAGCAACAATATCCACTCATCCTTTTCTCTGTAAGTCTGTACACAGACGTAGGAATTAGTAATCACAGAAAATATTCCAGATATTTGGATGGGAGGATCCTTTTTGTCCATCCTGCCATGTGCCAACTGTGTGGAAGCTGTTCTAGAAACATGTGCACAGCTGCCATGAGGCTGAGTTGAAAATAGGTACTTGCTACTGTAGTAGGAGCTGAAATTGACTAAAACTAGCCACAATTTACTATCCAAGCCTTTCGTGGAAGTTCCATGCCTTTAATAGACTCTAGAGTCCCAAAATAGTATCATAAGACCCACTCTGCCAGTGCAATTGCTGTCTCAGATGGGAGACAGATTCCTGGTTCTTCCTGTTCTGCCATATTGCCAAAATCCTCCCTCAAATTATTTTCATATGCAATAGATTCTTAGCTCAATGAAATAAGTAAAATTCTTTTTTCTTATTTATTTTGAATTCTGGCATTAGAATAATAAAATTAACTCAAAATTATATATGTATGTGTGTGTATCTATATATGCACATATTTTTATAGAAGCATAAATAATAGAAAATTAAGAAATTAAAATAATGGGTGACATTTCTCAACTACCTCAATTTTTATTTTAAGATAATATCTATACAATGCTAAAACAAATGTCATGCAAAACTAGGCGACTGAATTATTCACTTCTCAGTCAATTGAGTTGGAATCACATAAGAAATCACAGGTTCATGACACTCATTGGCTCTGAAGGAACCAGGGGTTATGCCATTGGAATATCTTGTATATTCTGTGCAAGTGTACTATGATACTCAGTGCACATTAACTGTGACATCTGACTTCAGGTGCAAGATACAGATATGGATGCCTGTTCATTAACATCCTGAAAATGCCCAAAGTTCCTTTGACAGTCAGATCCAGAGATTTTCTGAGTGACAGGATTCTTGCACACGTATTTTAGTACCATGACAAGAAAGACAATCTCCTTTTTTTTTTTCAAGAAAAAATAAAACATTGAAACCTCTCCTTGTTAGAGTCAAACATGGACAGCGGTTCCAAAATACTAATTATAACCAAATAGTTAGCTGGGATTTTCTGAAGGCACTGGTCTGACTCATCTATCCACCATCTACTTCATTCTGTTGGATGAATGTCAATCTCTCAGTTGGCTAAACTTTACATTCCCCAGGAAGGCTTACAAGGGCTTTCAGCTCACGTAAGAGCACACTGATGATTTTTGTAAGATAATGTCATCGATAAAATAGCCCTCTTGCTTGTGTTGAGCACCTTGGCAGCCTGTTTTGCTGAACAAAAGTGGACTCTTGCTGTGTTCAGTCCATCATATTGTGAACTGTGCAATCCACATTGCTTCAGGGGATGCTTTGCTGACAATTCTCTTGATTCCACTGGATGGCCCAATTACACATATTGACTTTCTACTGTCAGGTAGATATTATTTCAGATTTCTAAATTATTGTTTGCTTAGAGAATGCTTTGGTAAGTTGTGCTTTACTCATGTGCAAAAAAAAAAAAAGTTTTACAAATGTCTTACCAGACTTACAAATTAATGTTCTAAACACTCTGGATCCAAATACTCAAGTGGTAGAATTAAACAGTTTAAAGTTTCCCAATCAGGGGCTCATGTGTGTAAATAGAGCACTTTGGGAGGCCAAGGCAAGAGGATCACTTGAAGCCAGGAGATTGAGACCAGCCTGGGCAACATAGTGAAACATTTTCTCTACAAAAAAAAAAAAGGTTTAAATAAACAGTTAGCTGGGTGTGGTGGCATGTGCCTGAAGTGCTAGCTAGCTGGGAGGTTGAGGTGGATGGGAGGGTTCTTTGAGCCCAAGAGATTGACTGGACCGTGAGCTATGATAGCAACACTGCACTCCAACCCTGCAACAGAGCAACACCTATTCTCAAATAAATAAATAAATACATTTTGTAAATCATGTGGAATGTTTGTGCTTTATATTTTATTTGATATTGGTTTTATTTATTCTGATTGATTTAGTTGTGTTTGTAAGATTCAGGAGTGTCTATTTTTCTATCTGGTAGTTTTTGGATTTCCTAGTAATGGGCCTAAATTTACTGTTCTCCAATTTATATCTGGTCCTTTTTGTCATCTCCATAGTGAAAACAGGAAAGTATAATTTAGCACTCTCAAAACAAATGCAACTTCAAGGAATTGGGTATGTTTACCAAGTTATTCCCTAAAAATTAATATTTATTAGTTAGAAGCTTCATTTAGCTTTTTCTTATGAGTCCAATTTGTTTAAACTATTGGTTTTCAAAATAGGTTAAATGTAACCAAAATGTTCCATTAAGATTAACTGCTTTGTTTCAACCGAATATTTCAAGCTTTTGCGTTTATGTAGTATAACACCATACTATTTCATTTAAACAATGAATTTATAGGAACAAATAATAAAAGAAAAAAAGTGCCTGACAGAAATTCTCAATTTCTATGTTTCTTATTCTTTCTTTTATCTGCTCATTTATTTATTACAGTATCTTCTTTCTTATTCATATCTTAAAAATGTCCTTGGCTATTTCTGAACTGCCTCTGTTATTTTATTTCTATAGATTCTTTTTTTGTGGTGAACTCATCCACTTCTATAACTGTAAATATACTATTCCATTTTCACTTTTCTACAGCTATATAACTATATGCCTAGGAGAAATCTTTACTTATATAAATTAGAGATATCTCATATATAAAACTGTGGCCATTATCAATCCTGTTTCCTCTTCAACCTCAAAGCCTCATTTATTTTCCTATGTTTTTTATTTTAGCAATTGGTTGTTCGTCACCCAAAAGTCCAAGTCAAAGTTTCAGATTATGTGTTAAGTCTTCCTTTCCCCTCCTTTCTAATGCATAACTAATCCCTAGGTCCTGCCATGCTGCCATTCGCAACTTCTCTTAAATACATTCACTTGTCTTTATCCCCACATTATCCTAGTATCCCTAATTCAAGCAATCATCAACTTATCACTAAATCATTAAAGAAGGCCCTCCTGACTTTTTAATGATTGCCATTCTAACTGGTGTGAGATGGTATCTCATTGTGGTTTTGATTTGCATTTCTCTAATGGCCAGTGATGATGAGCTTCCTTTCATATGTTTGTTGGCTGCATAAACGTCTTCTTCTGAGAAGTGTCTGTTCATATCCTTGTCCACTTTTTTATGGGGTTGTTTATTTTTTTCTTGTAAATTTGTTAAAGTTCTTTGTAGATTCTGAATATTAGCCCATTGTCAGATAGAGAGATTGCAAAATTTTCTCCCATTCTGTTGGTTGCCTGTTCACTCTGATCATGTTTCTTTTGCTGTGCAGAAGCTCTTTAGTTTAATTAGATCCCATTTGTCAATTTTGACTTTTCTTGCCCTTGCTTTTGGTGTTTTAGACAAGAAGTCTTTGCCCATGCCTATGTTCTGAATGGTAGTGCCTAGGTTTTCTTCTGGGGTTTTTATGGGTTTTGGTCTTACATTTAAGCCTTTAATCCATGTTAAGTTAATTTCTGTATAAGATGTAAGGAAGGTGTACAATTTCATTTTTCTGTATATGACTAGCCAGTTTTCCCAACATCATTTATTTAATAGGGAAGCATTTCCCCATTGCTTGTTTTTGTCAGGTTTGTCAAAGATCAGATGGTTGTAGATGTGTGGTGTTATTTCTGAGGTCTCTGTTCTGTTCCACTGGTCTACATATCTGTTTTGGTACCAGTACCATGCTGTAGAGGATGTGGTGAAATAGGAACACTTTTACACTGTTGGTGGGAGCGTACATTAGTTCAACCACTGTGGCAGACAGTGTGGCAAATCCTCAAGGATCTAGAACCAGATTTACCATTTGACCCAGCAATCCCATTACTGGGTATATACCCAAAGGATTATAAATCATTCTACTACAAAGACACATGCGCACATATGCTTACTGCGACACTATTCACAATAGCAAAGACTTGAAACCAACCAAAATGCCCATCAATGATAGACTGGATAAAGAAAATGTGTCACATATACACAATGGAATAATATGCAGCCATAAAAAAGGATGAGTTCATGTCTTCGTAGGGACATGGATGAAGCTGGAAACCATCCTTTTCAGCAAACCAACACAAGAACAGAAAACCAAGCCCTGCATGTTCTCACTCATAAATGGGAGTTGAAAAATGAGAATGCATGGACACAAGCAGGGGAACATCACACACAGGGGCCTATTGGGAGTGGGGGATAGGGGAGGAATAACATTAGGAGAAATACCTAATGTAGGTGATGGGTTGATGGTTGCTGCAAACCACCACGGCACGTGTAAACCTATGTAACAAGACTGCACGTTCTGCACGTGTACCCCTGAACTTAAAGTATAATAATAATAAAAGAAAAGAATGCCTTCCTTTCCTTGTTCTAGGGCCCTTCTCCATTTCAATCTTTTTTTGTTTGACTCTGAGTGGTCTTTATAAAATAATTATTTATTTAATAAATTCCTATGATTAAAACATTTCACTGACCTTTTACAGTTCAACATAGTTAATGCTCCTTAACATAATATAAGTCCCCTTATGATCAACCTCTGCGTTTTTCTATGGCCTCATACCTCTTCATGTGCACTCCATTTGGACTTTGCTTCTATGTTTATTTATATATTTAAGATACAGATAATCTTCAACTTAGCATGGGGTTAGGTCCAGAAAACCCCATTGTAAATCAAAAATATTTTATGTCGAAAGAGACTTTCAACTTATAATGGGTTTGTCTGGACACAACCCCATCATAAGTAGAGAAGCTTACTGAATGCATGTTACCTTCATATCATCATAATGTTGAAAAATCACAGATCAAACTACCACAAGTCAAGGATGTCTATACATAGGGAGGTTTTTCTCTAGGCCTAGCATTGTGTTTACATGTGGGAAGGTCCTTTTATGGCTTATATGCTGCCTCTGAATTAAGAGGTATGCATATAATCAATTCAGGCCTCTTCCTTAACATTTCAGAAATACTTTTAATGAAAAGTTATTTCTCTAAAAATCATGCCTACTTATTTAGTTTAGTAGCATTTTACATAGGAGATGTCAGTAAAAAAATTATAAAAGCGTTGTTTGGAAAACTACCAAATTTTGTCATCACTAGCTTAAAATATTCAGTTAGACCACTTTTGCATCTTCCATCATGACACCCTGGACAAACACCATCATCTGTCACCTGAGCTATTGTGAAAATCACAATTGGTTGCTTAGCTAATTGGTTGCTTAGCTTCCATTTTTAACTCTTACCATCTATACTTAACACAACACTCAGTAATTGATGTAAAACGTAAATCAGAACTTGTCATCCCTGTGCTTATATAGCCCTCCAATAGCTGCACATCTCAACTTATATCAAAAGCCAAAGTCATAGCAATGACAACCCAGACCCACGGCAATCTGTCTCTCATTACCTCTCTAACTTTATCTTCTACTATGCTCCAGTTTTCTAACTTAGCTCCAGACATCCAGCTTTCTTTACTTTTCCTCAAATATATTACAAACACAACAGTATCATGGCCTTTGCACTTACTATTTTCTTTACCTGAAAGCATCTTTTCCTAAATGTGAATGATTACAAGAGAAAAGGATTGGAAATATATATATATATATATATATATATTCTATATGATTTTTGTAAGATAATGTCATATATATATATATATATATATATGAGGAATTCAGGTTTGAACTAGTGACAGTGAAAGTGCCTATTAATCTTCCTAATGGAAATGTTCTATAAGCTTAAGAAATGAGTGTTAAAAGTAGAGCATTAGTATAGAGATACACAAGAGAGAATGAACAGAATATATATTAATATTAAAGCCATGAAACAAGATAAGTTCATTATGGACTGAGGATATAGAGAAAAAAGAGAGAGGGGTTATGATTGAGCCTTGGTCCACTTCAAAGCCTAGAGGCTTAGTTGATGAAGATGTTCCTGCAAATAATACAAGAAGGAACATTCAGCAAGGTAAGAAGAAAACCAAGAGAGATTGTTAATCCAAGGAGGCAGGTGAAAGATCAATATTAAGAATGATGGAATAATAAATTAACACAAGTTTTACAAAGGTCAATTAAGATGAATACTGAGAAGTAACTATTGGAGAACAATATATTAATAGATGTCGCTGGCAACATATATGCAAAAAAGAAATTCTATTAGCATGGAGTCTAAATTGAGGTTGATAAGGGCAAGTAAAAATGGATCAATAAATTGTTATGTTCTACTCAGGTCAAAGAATTACCACAAAGTTTAGAACCAAAGGTTGTATACTAAATGTCAAATTTACATTATTGAGAGTCCCCAGTTATTCAAAATGACGATGTCAAAGTATAATATAGAATTGAGTGTTTGTGAAAGCATGAAAAACAAATCTTTAAAGGAAAGAAGGTTAAAAAACATTTAGAAGAATTGTCTATGGAAGTTCATCTCTTAATGCCTGTGACTGAAGCAATGCTGCAGAGAATGATACTGAGTCAAAATCTATAATCTTTTGATGAAGAAATAGGTTGGACTGCCTGAGAAACTGTTGGTCAATGCAAAAAGGAACACTAGTAAGTACAATTAAACAGAGGTCATATTATTCAAAGTTTGAGAAGTTTAGGCCAAAGGCAAAAAAATCTAGTCTGAAACTGGCGATGAGAACAGAAGAAGCCAATATTTGGGATGTAGAAGAGATAACAGCCCTTCCTTCAGAGCTAGTGTTAAGGTGTGAGCGCGTTACTTAAGTTACTTAAGAGGACTGTAGGGAAAACATAGTGACCAAAAAGGAGTGCTCAGCTAGGATTAGATCAAATAAAATACATGTTCAGAGAAGAGTTTGAAGATACAGGAGATTCTGCAGATGCCAGATCATAAGACCCGGAGGGCACATCGAAAGCTTTTTGAATCAGGGAATGTGGTAAAATAGGATTGGATTAAGAAAATTACTGAGGCATAAATGTCCAGGTCATGAGAGATAACCATAGAGTCTTGGGCACCTGAGTGATTATAATACATAGCGATAAATGATGTGATTAGATTGGTCCAAGAGGCTATGGTCTGAGGGAGAAGGTTTCTTAAGTCTTAGTAGAAATATGAAGAGCCCTTGAGATCCTGGTTACTTCTTATTAATAGTGCTTCTAATGCACAGCACACACCTTTACCACTCCCCACCTCTTGGATTCTGCACAGGGGGCCCGGAGGATGGTGGAAGATTGGTCTTACATAAAGCATGGGAAATCAGAGATAACCTCTTGACTCTTAGGGTATGTGAAGTTCTGCAAAGGAAACGTAGAGGTAAGGGGAGAATTTATCTTATCTGGACGATGGAGAGTTTCAGGGCTACACAACCACAAACCAACTATCCCCAACCCCAGCACACACAGGGACACATACATGCACTTTTATTATTTTTTTTTTCAGATCCTGTATCTGCATTTATTTCTTCCTTATGTAATTTGTCAGAGGGAAGCAGAAGTATCTTCCCTTAAAAGTTTCTCTTTAATGGCAACTTTTCCCCAGATCTCTAGCTTGCCAGCCTTCCCTGCAGAGTTTGGATCTGCCAGCCTCCACAATGGAATGAGCAATTCCCTAAAATTTTTAAAAATAAATATACATCTCTCTCTCTCCATATGTATGTGTACATCTCTCTCTCTCTCTCTCCATATTTGTTCTATTTCTCTGAAGAATCCTGACTCACACAAGAATCCAATCTCTGTTATATTTTCTCTTGATGACTTTTGAATTTTATTAAACAATTTGAATTGTTTTTTCTGATGATATGCTAGTCCGTTTTCACACTGATGATAAAGACATACCTGAGACTTGGCAACTTACAAAAGAGAGGTTTAATGGACTTACAGTTCCACATGGCTGGGGAGGTCTCACAATCATGGCAGAATGAAAGGAGGAGCAAGTCACATCTTAACATGGATGGCAGCAGGCATAAAGAGAGAGAGATTGTGCAGGGAAATTCCCATTTTTAAAACTATCAGATCTCATGAGACTTATTCACTATCACAAGAAAAGCATGAGAAAGACCCGCCCCATGATTCAATTATCTTCCACTGGGTCCCTCCCACGACATGTGGGAATTATGGAAGCTATAAAATGAGATATGGGTGGGGACCTAGAGCCAAACAATATCAAATGATAAAATGCATGCTGTAAAAAACAGAAAATTCAAATAGCACAAAAATGGCCCTGTCAACATCTTGCCGAGTGCTCTTCTGTTTTTTCTGTGAGTTTACAGACATGTATACTCAACAAATTTGGATTATGAAATTCTTTTTCAATAATGTTAATTGTAACCATTTAAAAAGTTATTAAAATTGTATAGAAAAAATTATATAGAAAAAAGATTTTTAAAGTTTCTGTCTTTAATTCTAATACATTTCATTTTACCATGCATGACATACATTTTTATAATTAGTGTCTTCATTTAAAATATACAATACTCATATAAAAAATAAAATTATACTCTTTTGCTGTGCTGAATTTTATTATTTTAATTTTATCCTAAAATTTTTGTTTAACTTCTGTAAAACGTTGTTTTTAATAGGAATGCTTTTAATATATGTTAAATTTATTGTCATAATTTCTTAAATAGTAGTAAATGACATTTTCTGAGTGAACGTTAGTAAAATAGTGTCATAACAATCATTAATATGACTGCCAAAGTGAGGCAGAAATACCACAGTAATAAAAAACTAATTTAGAGGACATGAGTGCAGCTGGAAACCATCATTCTCAGCAAACTTTCCCAAGAACAGAAAACCAGACACCGCATGTTCTCACTCATAGGTGGGAATTGAACAATGAGATCACTTGGACATGGGAAGGGGAACATCACACACCGGGGCCTATTATGGGGAGTGGGGAGGGGGGAGGGATGGCATTGGGAGTTATACCTGATGTAAATGACGAGTTGATGGGTGTTGACGAGTTGATGGGTGCAGCACACCAACAAGGCACATGTATACATATGTAACAAACCTGCACATTGTGCACACGTACCCTAGAATTTAAAGTATAATAATAATAATAATAAAGAAAAACCCAGAAGAAAGATGTGTAATAATACAAAAAGATTTAATAGACCTCCACAAGAGAAAAATGTTCCATGTTGCTCTTATAATCATCACTGTTTGGTTTTAGATTGTTATTGGGTGTGAGAACCATAGTTAGACCTGCTGTAGATCCAGAAGGCTTAGGGTCCCAGTTAGCCTGACATTTGAGAATGTAAACTAACTTTAGCTGAGCTAGTGTGTGAACAGTTGCCTATGAGTACAAAATCAATTCATTCCTGAGTATATTATCAAGGACTGTGTCTCTTTTGCTGTTCAGTTAAACTCAGGTGCCAGAAAGTACTTTGCATGCATAGCTTCAAAGGAATTCACGGCTGGGTGAGATAAGGCACTCAGTATATAAGTTTTTGTGTTTGTCGTCTTTTATTATTTTCCCAAATCCCTGCAACCCATGAGCCCAGGTAAATAAAAGGTAACTGAACAAAAACTCAAACTGAGATTATCTGTAAAACGTAACTGAAATCTACCTTTGTTTCATTATTTTTAATAAGAAGACAAGAAAATAAGTGGTTATCTTCAGTTTAACTTGCCATCAAAAAAATGTATTAATGGGTTCACTTACATGTGAGAAAATCCAAACTCTGCCATATGGTGCTTATTAACAATGCCATGGCTTAGCAGTGAGTCCTAAATTGGACATGGAGCCATATTTCTTCAGATTCTTGTAAGTCATGTTTCTAAACTGACTAAGTTCTTAGATACAGGGTAAGAGAATCATACAATTTTTTAAACAAGTTCATATAGCAAGAACTAAAAGAACTTCTCTCTATAGAGCTAAATGGTTTTTTTCCATAATTATACTTAATAAAATTCAGTTACTTATATATCTGAATCCCTTTAAATTCTTCTTAATGATATAGCATTTGTATAGACACTCCTTTGACTCAAATGCCTAGCTCACAATTATAGAGCTAGCAACTATACATCACAATGTGTAATCATGACTCACATAGTCGTTCGCTACAACCTAATGGGAGAACTTCTCAATTCAGTGTTTCTTCCCCACAACTTCCTTTATTCTTCCTCACTGCAGAGTGTTAACCTCAATTTTTCCTTTCCATATCCATTTTCCCCATCTTGGCTACTTACAGTCCGGTTCCTTTAATTATTCACTCTTCTTGCACCTTTCTACTACTTTCTTCCATAGAAACTACTCTTCCTCACCTATTGCTTTCTTTCTTGCTAACCATTGGGAAACTCCCTCATCATGGTTTATACCTTGAATTATAATCCGGTTCAAGCTCTTGTGAAATTTCCTAAACTGCGATAGATTCCTAACAACTTCAGTCTTGCATACACGAGACATTCTCTACACAGATGTATTTTTAAAACACAAGCCAAACTAGTCCAGTTCTCTTGGTAACCTTTAGTGATCCCCATTTTCTATGATGTGTTTTTCATATTGTACCATGACACACAGAGACCTTTACCAATAGTCCTATCTCTAGCTCTTTTGCTTTATCCCCAGGCACATTTTTCAGGGTGATTTGTTATTTATAGGCTAGTGGAATAAGTTCAATCCAAAACAATTATTTATAGCATTTCCCTTGAAAAAACAGATCAAGTGTTCTAAAAAAAAAGTGATTAACAAGTAACTTTTACTAAATTTAATTTTAAGACTCTTTTTAACTTTAACTCATATCCAGTGAATGTTTTATGTTTTCAGATTCTAAGAATTTTTCCACCTCCATTCACATGAATATAATTTCTTTCCTGATTATAAAATATATTTTGAAAACATCTAAATATTCTTTATTAATATAATAAGAATAATGATAATTAAAATTGAATTTGTAGAAATTTACATTTCAATAGCAATTACCAAATTTCCAAAATTTGCTTACTCTTTACCATATTTGGTATATTTGTAAACTTTTTAAAGTAGAAATAAGTGCTTTTACAACCCTCTTAACAACCTGAGCAAGAAAAAAAGCCTAAATCATTTCAGAATGTTTAAATACTAAAGAGGAAATTATTGTAATGTTTATCATAAAGTATAAAAAGCTACATGCAAATTTTTTAAATAAATTGAATCATCAAACAAATTTGACCTAAAAAAAGGCCAATATTCAAGTTCTTAAATGTTATTCTATTTCATACTATTATTGTTAAAACTGCATTGAAATCTGCTCCAGAATTTAGATTTGTCATTTGTAAAATGGAATAACATAAATTTGCTATTTAGAATAAGAACTGAGAAAATGTCAACAGAAATTGTATATTAAATAAATATATGAAGCCAAACACAAAGTTATATAAACATTCTTTCCAAAATAAAATCTTGGCTTAAATGTATAATTGTATGAGACACATTTGGATAAGCTTGCTCCGACCATGTTCAAAATATGATAAACCACAGCTTAAGCCAAGAGGATACAGAAAAATCTATCCAAATTCCTGTATGTTAGACAACAGCTTGGACTGCTTGCTTTTTTGTTACAGATCTACCCAGATCTTACCAAATCAATCTCTTTTAATAGCACAGTTTGATAACAATTCTGACAAAGAAAACTGCCATCAGCAACTACTGGCTGCCAAAGAATACTGAATTATTGTGAGGTATTGGCCAAATATATAAAATTTTAAAAGCTCATAAAAAAAGCAATTAATTGGTCTCATATATCTACTTCTATTTTAATGCTACAATTAACCATTTAATTAACCTCTCCCATTAAAATAGAACATTCATATAATAGTTTCTTAAGCCTGGGGGCTTTCTTGCATATGAGTGCTGGCTTCTTTTTCTGTAAGTAGGCCCAAGATTATCCCATTATATCTGAATTCATTCAGGCTCCAGCCAAGCCAGATCTCTCTATGAGCTCCAAACTCAAGCATTCATTTATTCCACAGACAGCTGCTGTGTGTCAGGCATTATGCTAGGCTAGGTACCAGAGATAAAAAATGCTGTCAGCAGGTCCCCAGGAATATTTATTTCATAGGCTCTCCCCCAGTAAAATGTTTCAATGATCAATTTGTTCTGAAAAATGTTGTATATGCTACCACATGCCCAAATATTCAAACCTGTTTTTAAAATTTTGAAAGCATTGCAAATTCTTATGCTTAAAAACGTAATCACACCTAGTAGAATGGTGAAAATGTAAAACACTGACAACACTAAATGCTGGTGATAATGTGGAGCAACAGGAACGCTCATTCATTGCTGGATGAAATGTAAAACAGTGTAGCCATTTTGGAAGACGGTTTGGCAGTTTCTTACGAAATTAAATGTACTCTCTACTATCCAGCCACCACACTCCTTGCTATTTATAAAAATAAGTTGAAATTTATGTCCACACAAAATCCTGCATGTGGATGTTTATAACAACTTGCTCGTAATTGCCAAAACTTAAAGGCAACCAAGATGTCTTTCAGTAGGTGAATGGACAAACTGTAATACATCTGGACAATGAAATATTGTTCAGTGACAAAAAGAAATGAGCTGTCAAGCACAAAGACATGTGGGGGAAAACTTCAACATATATTGCAAAGTGAAAGAAACCAGTCTGAAAAGTCTGCACGCTGTGTGATTCCAAATATATGACACTCTGGGAAAGGCAAAACTATGGGGATGGTAAAAAGTTCAGTGGTCTTCAGAGGTCAGAAGGGAAAGAAGGATGAATTGGCAGTGCACAGAGGATTTGGAGGGCAGTGAAACTATTCTGTATACAAGGGTGGAGACATGTTATTGTACTTTTGTCAAAATCCATAGAATGTACAGTAAGAATAAACCCTAATGTAAACTATGGACTTTGGGTAATAATGATGTGTCCATCTTAGGTTCATTAATTATAACAAGTGAACCACCCTGGTGGGGGTTGTTGATAGTTGGGGAGGCTCTGTGTGTATGCGGGGGACCGAGGAACTCTCTGGGCTGCCTGCCCTTCAATTTTGCTGTGAACTTAAAAGTGCTCTAAAAATTAAAATTTGTTTAAAAAAAAAAAAAACTATTTATCTCACTTGATTATGGTATTTTTATGTCAAGAAATTGTTACTATTTCTTCATTCAATTAATGGCCTATGTAGCACATTTCCATATGATGGACCACTTAATCCATATAATACAAAAACGAACCAATAATTTGATAAGATAATTAAGACTCAGATATTTCAATTTCCAAAATAAGCTACCAAAAAAAGGGTACCACGTTCAGTTGTTTCAATAAACTGACTAAATCAAGTAAAGCATTTCATTGTGTATTCTCACTAGATAAGTCATTCATTATCTCTTGACTCATAATTTAAGCAAGACTGTAATCTTAACAAACAGCATTTTTATTTAGAGTCAGACCTCAGTATAGGTGATAGTCTCCACTAATTCATTTATTCAGCAAACATTTTTCAAGCACCAAATCTGTGTTGGCAAACTTTTTCTGTGAAGGGCTAAGGAAGAAATATATTTAAGCTCTGCAACCCATATTATTTCTGTCACAACTACTCACTTCTGCCATTGTAGTTCAAAAAAACCAATCATAGACAATAATTAATAAATGGGCATGGCTGTGTTCCAATAAAGTGTTATTTACAAAAACTGGCAGTAGGACAAAGTAGGCCTGTGGGGCTTTAATTTGCCAACTCCTGGTCTAGACAATAGGGATATGAATTTTTAGGTTACTGCCTTTAAAGATTTAGAGTCTTATGAAGGAAATATATGCTTACATTTCATTTTTTTAACTGCTGTTTTATGAAATCGGGAAGGAGGAAGGGTTAACCAAAGAAAGGAAATGCACAAGCAAGACCTTTTTTCTCAAACATCCTGGGTGAAAAGTGGCTTATCACAGTGCAAGTTGCTATTTTCTTAATTGTTTGGAATCTCGAAAGAAGATCTGTCTTTGTCCTACATGTTATCCTAGAACGTATGGGGCTACAGATGATACTCGTTATAAACTCACCCACTCACCTCCTACTTTCATAACAACTTGTGGTAGAGATATATCAGAAGACACGAAGAAACGATGTGAGAGGGAATTCATAATTATTATACTCTGCTAAGACCACCCACCCACAGAAAGCAGAACTGACTATTGAAAAGTGACAAAGTTGCAAAACACAACAACAATGAGGCCTAGAGTTGAACAACCTTTAAGCGAGAAGAGTCCCTGATATATTCCAGGGGAAAACTCAACAGATTACCGTATGCTGTGCCTCAAGAATCTCTGAGGAAACAATAAGGTCTTTGCTTCCCAAATTTGGCTCTGCTAATTTTCTTAAATGTGCTCGTCTGTAGATTTCCTGGAATAAAAACAGTCAAGACGCATCAGGGTCACATGACCTGTTAAAAGCAGACAGCATAATTTGCTGAAGATTTGAATAGGATGCAGAGCACCATGCATTTATGTAACACTGGCTGTTTATCTGTGAGTCACAGTTCTTATGGGGGATACAAAAAAGTAATAATTCAATTTCTGGAAGCTTTAAGTTGGGAATATAGGATATAGACCTATTGGCAATTAAATAACATAACCCACTGATATGGTCTGGCTGTGTGTGTCCCTACCCAAATCTCATGTTGAACTGTATCTCCCATAATCCTCATGTGTCATGGGAGGGACCCTGTGGGAGGTAATTGAATCACAGGGGTGGGCCTTTCGCCGCGGTGTTCTCATGATAGTGAATAAGTCTCATGAGATCTGATGGTTTTATAAAGGGAAGTTCCCCTGCACAAGCTGTCTTGCCTGCTGCCACATAAGACTTGATTTTCTCCTCATTCGCCTTCTGCCATGATTGTGAGATTTCCCCAGCCATGTGGAACTGTGTTTGAGTCAATTAAACCTCTTTTCTTTATAAATTACCCAGTCTCAGGTATGTCTTTATTAGCAGCGTGAGAACAGACTAATACACCCACAAAGCCTGTCTTCTAGAATAGTGTTTCAGATGTAATGATACAATTATACAAATCAAGAAAATAGAAAAATTATCATTTTAAGATAATTTTTGAAAGCCCAATTGGCAATTACGTTTAAAAGCGAGAACGTTTATAGGGTTCAGTAGAGGAACTCAAAGAAAATGAGAAAATTGCTCATAATTTAGAGTTCAATAATTTTCTGTTTTCCTATTTTACTAATTTACTGATTACGTTGTCTCCAATAAACCCCTAAACTTCACTTCTTTGTGTTCTTTCTGTGGTTTCCCACCCAGGTGCACATTGAATGCCTTACTGTTTTTACCACCATCTTGTGGTAAGACAAGGTAACTGCATGTAAACTCACTGAAAATAATGTAAGTGGCAGATGAAGGCACTCACACCACATGCGCTTTGTGACAATGTGCCTGGCAATCAGTACACCTTTCAGGAACTTAGTACATTACAAAAGCAGACAAGGTGATAAGCCTTATAAGTGAAAGGCTCAAAGCAGATTTTAGAAATGGCATTGATTTTGTTTAATACTTATTATATATATACAATCAGTATTTTGAGGATATATATACATTCTCAAACATCTTTTGAAATAAGAGTGCCTATAAAACTGCTTTATATTTGCTTGTTTTTAACCACAGGAGGTCTCTTTCTCTTGAAGGGGATGAAGAGAGAAATTTCACTCTAACTGTGGCTACATCGTGAAGGGACCCAGCACAGATTGGTGATAAATAAACAGAATAAAACAAAGACAAAGCAGGAGTTCACGACAGGCTTGCAAAACAGTTAATCAAAATCAATGACTTCTGCTACTAAGAACCAAGAAAACATTGTTCTGTGGCTTTTAAGAGGAATCTTTAGCCAGTGCATCCAGGTAGGACGTCATAGGATGCTCCATAATACATGCCTATGGATACTATTTACTAAAAATAAATAAATTAAAATTAAGATAGAATACACATTCTTAAAATTAAAAAGTTGATATTCATCTGAAATGGCAATGATAATAAAATACTACAGGAAACACTATTTTTTTTTTTCCCAAGACCGAGTCTTGCTCTGTAGCCCAGGCTGGAGTGCAGCGGCACTATCTTGGCTCACTGCAACTTCCACCTCCTGGATTCAAGCAATCCTCCTGCCTCAGCCTCCTGAGTAGCTGGGATTACAGGAGCATGCCACCACGTTGGCTAAGTTTTTTGTTTTTGTTTTTGTTTTTCTATTTTTGGTAGAGATGGAGTTTCACCATGTTGGCCAGGCTGGTCTGGAACTCCTGACCCTGCAATCCGCCCGCCTCAGCCTCCCAAAGTGCTGAGATTACAGGCGTGAGCCACTGCGCCTGGCCAGGAAACACTATTAAGAACAAGACTGCCTTATGTTATCGTCTTCCTTCTGGCAAAACAGAACGGCAGGTACTGGTGTCTAGGCAGTGTTGTGTACACTCATCCCACATACAAGTTCATTGATAGAATTGTGTTATCCATGAGAAGATACTAATTAAGATGGAGAATCAATGTTATTGTAAATGAATTGACATGTGTGTAAAACATGAAAGCATAAAATATAAGCTCCAAAAAACACTTTAGAAATAATTTCATCTAGTCTTCTTGTATTTCAAACAAAAAATTCAGAGGAGGTAAATTCTACTTAACTTTTTCAGTCTCAACATTTGACCTGATCAAATATATGAGCATTTGCCAATCTAACAAGAGAGAATTGCTGTTCCATCTATGACCCCATTTGGCTTTATGGTCCTTCTCTCTTGTATTGTAGTTAGCTTTAGACATAACTCAGATGTCAGTTGTTTTCTCATTTTCATACTCTTTCATTTATTCCATCTGTTTCTCTTCTGCCTTCTACCTAGGTACAGCGTTCCATAATGCTTTCAATTGTCTTTGGATTATTCACTCACACACTCAAAAATATATTAGTGAGTAATATTCACTGCATTAATTCGGTTAACAAATATTTACTTGACATCCACTAAGTGCCAACCACTGCTTTAGATGCTGGGGATAAAAACAAACAAACAAACAAACAAAAAAGTCATGAGCCTTGCCCTGATGGAAATTATAATAGAGGAGAAAGATTAGAAATAATCGAGAAGTTAAACCCATAAAAAATTACTCTAATAGAGAAGTACACACATTTTTAATGAGGATAATTAATGTGGTCAGGGGAAGCAAAGAATGCTTCCTTGAGAAGTGAAGATTTAGCTAAGATCTAAGGAAATGAGTCCAAGTTAACAATTTTAAGAAAGAGCTGATGTACGTGTTGGAATAATCCATAGTTTAACTGAAAAACTGAAAGACGACTTAAAGATAGGGAATGGAAATGAATAAAGTGCAATAAATTTTCAATGAAACATTATATAGCAGTCAATATGAATGATCTATAGCTATCTGCGGGAATATGAATGGGCTTCATCAATATATTATTTATTTAAATACAATTATTCCCATACAGAAAATTATTTGTTTCTTTTCACACCACATTAAAAGTGTAAAAATCACGATTAGCTCACTAGCTATAAAAGGACAGTCCTCAGGCCAGATTTGACCAGCAAGCACAACACACACACACACACACACACACACACACACACAAAATTTCATGCTAGTGGTTACCTCCGGTTGAGGGAGTTGAGAAATGGCTGAGTGAGGAATGAGCTCATTAAGATGGGCTGGGCGCGGTGGCTCAAGCCTGTAATCCTTTGGGAGGCCGAGACGGGCGGATCACGAGGTCAGGAGATCGAGACCACCTGGCTAACACGGTGAAACCCCGTCTCTACTAAAAAATACAAAAAACTAGCCGGGCGAGGTGGCGGGTGCCTGTAGTCCCAGTTACTCAGGAGGCTGAGGCAGGAGAACGGCTAAACCCAGGAGGCGGAGCTTGCAGTGAGGTGAGATCCGCCCACTGCACTCCAGCCCGGGTGACAGAGCAAGACTTGGAATCAACCCAAATGTCCATCAGTGACAGATTGGATTAAGAAAATGTGGCACATATACACCATGGAATACTATGCAGCCATAAAAAAGGATGAGTTTGTGTCCTTTGTAGGGACATAGATGCAGCTGGAAACCATCATTCTTAGCAAACTATCACAAGAACAGAAAACCAAACACTGCATGTTCTCACTCATAGGTGGGAACTGAACAATGAGATCACTTGGACTCGGGAAGGGGAACATCACACACCGGGGCCTATCATGGGGAGGGGGGAGGGGGGAGGGATTGCACTGGGAGTTATACCTGATGTAAATGACGAGTTGATGGGTGTTGACGAGTTGATGGGTGCAGCACACCAACATGGCACAAGTATACATATGTAACAAACCTCCACGTTATGCACATGTACCCTAGAACTTAAAGTATAATAATAATAATAATAATAAATAAATAAATAAATAGAGATGTACGATGCATTAGTGTTCTAAATCCTGAATTAGATAATGGATTAGCAAAAGTTTACTATATTAAAGATTAAAAAATATAAAAACAGAGGACTATTCATGAATGAAAAATGATGATGTATTTAAAAACCAGAGATCAAATAAAAAAAATTCAATTGCATGCATTTAAGATCCGACATCCAACAACAACAAAAGAGAGCAAAGAGAGAGAAACAGAGACAGAGAGGGAGAGAGAGAAAGAGAGAGAGAGAGAGAAAGAGAGAGAGAGAAAAAAAAAAAAACTAAAACATGGAGCCGCAGAATCGTGCTTGTTGAGGTTGGGGATTTTTGAGGCCAAATCTTCGATGGCTAACATAGGTCTTTATTTACTTGTTTGTTTCTTTGTTTATTTATTTATTTATTTAAAAATAAAGATTCACCTTGAATTCTCTTTATTGAAAGGTGGGAATGGGTTGGAGCGGGAGTAGCATGGCCAAGTTTGCTTTTCCATAGAACTACTCCACTGTAGTGTGGAAACACTTCAGGAGGAGACAAGAGTAAATATGTACTCACCAAACATGTACTCACAAGAGACTGCAGAAAATTTCAAGGTAGTGTTGATAGTATCTGAGCCAATGTAATTGTTGTGGAAATGGAAAGAATCTGGCTGATTTTAAAAACACATAAAAGGTGATAGATACAATTTAGAAATGAATGTGACTGTTTGGATATGGACCTTGAGGCCTCAAAGATTGCATGAAGGACTATAACATTTATGGCGATTACAAAATTGGATACTTGGCAATGCCGTTCTCTGAGACATAAAATGGTGCCACAGAACTAAGTTTAGGGAGTAGATTATTTATTCATCAATTTACTCCACATCTACTAAATTTTGATTTGTAAAGGACAGTTGTGCTAAGTACTAAGATAGTAGTGTAAAGCAAATTTCCAAGTTCTCTGTTTTCATAGAGCTTACATTTTAGTGAGATCACTCAGACCAGAAATAACTATGCAAACAAATAAATTGTTTAGACTATACCATTTTGTAGAGGAAATAAAACACCATGATGACATGGGGAACAATGGGGGCAAGGAAGCTATTTTAAGCAGGGGGTTCGCAGGTGATTTCTCCAGAATGATGTAACAGAGACTGAAATGGCAAAGTCAAGAGTTTTGTTTTAAATGTCTTCTGCTTAAGGTACCTTTGAGAAACCTAAGTAGAGACTAATGGAATAATCAAGAATGAGCAGGCAAAGGAGACAGAAAAAAGTCAGAGAAGAGATCTACAGCTTCTGTAGAGGAGAGGAAGGGGAGATTAACCTCTTACATGCCATAATGTATATGTTTAATTTGTACACATGTTTTTTTATTTGTCTGTATTCCCAATAGAAGGTTGCAAGATTTAGCAAATAGAAATACTGAATGCTCAGTTAAATTTGATTTTAGCTAAACATAGAATTTATTGATTGATTAACTGATTGTTTGATACCCATGCACTATTAGAGACATATAAAATTATTCATCGTTTTATCTGAAACTCCAATTTAATTGGATATCCTGTATTTTACCCAGCAACCCTATCACAAAAAGCACTTAGCACTACTAACTTCTCCCTTCCTCTTCTCTTCCTTCCTCCCGTCTCCTTCATTTTTCTTCTGATCTTCTCTTTCCTTCCTCTTTCATCCCCTTTCTTATTCCCAGATTTTCCATAGGGAACTTCAAAATCCTTACTCCTTCATCTTACAGAGTAATTCAGTTCTGACATTTTCTGCCTTTTCTAGTATATCACATGCCTCCTAATCAGAACGCTGTTTATAACCAAGACTAGACAGATATGGGCTGACCTAGGTGAGAAGGCAAGTTGAAGGCCACAGCGCACATTTACACATGGATAGATGCTGGTGTCAATAAACTGTCAGTAGATGAAACACAAGAACTCCATCTCAGATTTTGTCCATATTCCCTATATGTAAATATAGGAAGCACTTGACGATATTTTTCAAATGACAAAAAGCAAGATTCTTAAAGTTGTAAGCTACTAAACATGTTACTGGCTACATTTTAGTAGAAACTTCAGTTTTCTCATTTTTGCATCGAGAGGTTTAATACTAATAGTAAAAAGCAACAATAATAGCAACTAATGTTCATTAGCTAATTACTACTTATGAGGCATTCTATTAAACATTTCCTATGTATTACCTTAAAAGTTCCTTTTAGCTTTAACAATGTGTGATTCATTGGCACAGCATGGTCTCAGATATGACAGAGTCTGAGGAAAATTTAGAGATACATTAATTAATAATGTGATGCAATTAAATAATAATGTCTAAACATTTCTAGGAGGAAAAAAAAAGGTGTTGAAGTATGATGATCATCATAGAGACAAGAAATATTATTGGAAGAGCTCTCAGCAATTTGCAGTCTTCTCTCTATTAATTCCCAAGCTGGTTGAGCACAGCTTCAACAATGTGTCATGCCTCAACAATTTGTCTGCATGAGAATCATTCACAGACCTAACATTTCATTTGGTGTGACTACAAGGTGTGTGGTTGGTTGAGTAAAGTCACAAGCTACACAGATGTGAGGAGAATACGTTATTAATGGTGTTTGTAAGAAACATAATTTAGAATTTAAAAGCATACTTCTTCTGTGCAGTTCACTGGGCTTTACAAATATTTCATTAAGCTGTACTACCCTGCTGTCAGAAGGAGGTGACTATATGGCAAATATTATAATAAGCAGCTATTGAGGGGCTATACAGATAAGAAAAGAACACTGCAACTCACAATATGTGTAGTTAAATGAGAATAGGAAATAACTATATCGACTTACATTGGCAGGCTGTGATAAAAGCTATATTGGCATTAGAGTAAGTTGAAGCCATATGAAGAAAATCCCTTTTTGGCTATCCCTCAAGACAGTCATGTGCACAGTGGAACCACAAGCCCCTCTGTGTGGAGTGCCACTGGAGCACTTGAAGTCATGTAAATTGCCTGTAGCGCGGTTAGAAAAGTTCACCTCACCCATATCTACCTTCCAAAAGAATTTCGTGTATGTGAAGCTGGTTATGCACAGAAATGCTTGTGAAAATGACATTTTTGGAAATTTGTCAGATAGTTTTGCTGCATACAAACCACCCCACATTTTAGTAGCTTACAGCATTAAGCAGATAAGGTTGGCCAGTTGGTGGGATTGTTCTTCTGGCATAGCCCAGTTGCATGTTTGATAGAGCTTACTCATGCATCTGTGGTCAACTGCAGGTTACCTGGGGTGGGTGAAGAGTCTTGCTTGCTCCCCTGTGTTTGTGCCTTGGCTGAGACAACACTGTCTCCTTCACATGAACTGCATTCTTCAGTATATTAGCCTGAAATTGTTCTCATTGGTGCAGCAGTCTTCTCAGAGAAACAGCAGAAGAGCAGATGGCCTCTGAGGCGCAGGCTGGCAACCAGCATAGTGTCATTTCTACCTCATTGTGTTGTTCCAACAGGTCACAACATCTGCCAAATTCATGGTTCAGGAAAGCAGACTACATTTTTATGGGAAGAGCTGCAACACTCACATTGTAAAGGCCTGAGTATAAGTAAAGGAAGGAAGAATTTGTGGCTGTTTTTGAAATCTAACACAGTTGTATAGTGAACATGTGTTACATTTATGGCACTCAACCACTTTTGATCAGAGGTTCTTTGTTTAGGGAATTTACCATGTTGTAAGTACCACTTTTACTAAAAAACAGCAACATCAACAAAAACACAACACAAAAAAAACAAACAAACAAAAAAGGAACTCTGTTATGTAACCTAGACCTAATAAATAAGATGTGCCTTTGTGAGATTTTGACTTGGAGTAGAGAAGATACTATGAATAATTCATTTCCTGGTGAAGATGGCAGAATATGGCCGAAAGACAGATGGCAGTGAACCCATTGGTGGCTTCCTGGGTATATGAATTGCCTCTCCTTGAATCCTATGTTGTGGGGTCTCCAAAGTGTGCTCCCATGCTGGTACAGGTCCTGGCTGCCGCACCTTTAAGCTAGTTTCCCTGGCCCTCCCAGAGAGTTGGAGAATTGCTAGTATCCTTAAAAAATATTTTAAATTAGTGAGAGTAATTTTCAAGGATTAAAACTAAGAGTCCTGACTGATCTAGTAGAAACATTGAGTATTTCTTCATCTCTAAAACAGAATTAATAGTATACATTGAGAAACTGGTTCATAGTTGGCACTTAATAAATGATAACTTCTGATCCTTATGTTTTCTAAGAAGTTTTCGTAAAACAAAATTTCTTGTTTTTCTTCTACTGATATCACACCAAATCATACTGGTTAGTTTTATTTTATACTTAAGTGTAAGGTTCACACTTACTTTTTCGTAAAAGGTGAAATAGTTCAACTTTTCATTTATTTTTCCAGACAGAAGATAATAGGGCTGCATAATATAGTAAAATGTATTTGAAGAGAATCAAAGGTGAGTGTCTGGTCTCAATTCTGTCACATACATGATATAAGCAAGTCACATTTTTTGGCTCCTACATTACCCATGGGGAAAGTGGCTGTCTTGTTCACCTCAGAGGATTACTCTGAGACTCATATAAAATATTAGAAGCACAAAGACTTTGAAACTACAAACTGCTATGGAAACATAAGATACTATTTTCTTAAAAAGGGATTTCTCATCTCTTTATGTTATAAACAAATACAAATTTTGAAATTTTTAATATATTCTCAAAATTTATCTCTACTCTGAGCCTCCTTTAACATCGGTTTATATATGTCCTCCATCCAGATTTAATTTAGATTGGTCCTTTCGTATTTTGAACTGAAATACTTGACATTTATTCTTGCATCCTGCAAAATAAAAGGAGTTTACATCACCAAGGGAGCATTGTCTTCCAAGTCTGATTTCAGAGGAAATATCACTTTTTCTTCCTAGACCTGGCACTCTGACCTATCCATACAAAAGAAGTCAAAATTTATGTAAGGTGATGATGACTGTTAACCATAATAACACTGAAAATTATCACATTTATGGTGAGAATACAAAGTCATGAAATAATAGCGTCATGGTTCTGTCATATCGTATGTTCCTTAAGTAAATACAAGGAGTTTTCTCTTTAAATTTTTGACCAAAATCTTTCTTCTTTATACACTTTATAGTTTACAGTTATTTTCAACACTTTAACTTGTTGTTTTCTTTTATATGCTCCATGGGAGAAAATTATCTAAACAATGAACAACAAAAAAAAAATAATTATACATGGTTGACAACAAACAGAGCAATAAAATTATGTGGTACAATGAAAATTGAATTTAAAAACTGATTACATGAAGGAATACAACCAATTATTTAAAAAACATAAAAACATAATACAGTGTTTAAAACTACAAAAAGGAAATACAAAAACAATGGTAAGTAATTTATCAGAAGTTACACTTTAAATTAAGTAAAGGGCAAGTGAGACTTTAGTTAAACTTCATCTTCTTTCATTTATTTTATTGAAAGCTTAGTTAAATTCTCAAAAATTAGCAAACTTTGTTTCTTTCTTGTTTTTAATTTTTTGATAATGATTTCATGTTTTTTCCTAAACTTTTTTATCCATAAAATCTACAAAGTTTTTGTTTTCATTTCAGAAATTGCTCTTTCCAAACCTTAAGTGGACCTCCAATCAGATATTATCAGTCTTAGTAACAATACTTAAAATTGTTTGATGGCCTTTCATACTTCTTTAAAAAGTATCCAACTCCTAAAGAGAACTATGACTGCTTACATGAGGTCGCCATTGCCTACTGTTATCGTCATAATCTATCACTCTTCTCATCACTCACCAACTTCACTAAACCACAACAACCTCTCTTCTACTCCACTGCATATGCCAAGACCTTACATAATAGAATTCTCGTGTTTCTCTCCAACATCATTTTATTCTGTTCTCTACTCAGTATTTTTCGGCCATAATGATTTCCATTCTGTACCTTTAACATGTGAAGACTTTTCTCAGCTCTCAGGGCCTGTGTTGACCAATTTCTCTACCTGAAACCGTCTTCTCCCTTTTCTCATTGTGTGGTCTGTTTTTTCTCAAACTCCAGATGTGAGCTCAAATGTCAAATGTTCACAGAGCCTTTTCTTTACCACTCTGTCTAAATCATATCTCTTCTCACTGTCTCCTATAACTCTGATTATTTACTCATAAATAACATTTATCTTATTTATTTATTTATTTATTCACTGACTTGCTTGTTGTCTGTCTCTGAAGAGGAGGTTCGTTGAGAGCAGGGAAGGTGCTGTATTTCCAGTGATACGCTCACAGCACCTACTGCAATGCCAACACAATCATTATTTCTTGAACTACTAATCTGTTGCTATCCTTTCTGGTAATCTATATTTTGTGCTATCTTTTCGGGACAATATTCTCTTTCTCTTACTAAAATCTTACATTTTCTCTGAGACATTTGACTTATTAACCCACCACACAAACATTTTTACAATGTGTCTAGTCATTTTGATTACCAGGAGTCATATAAGAAATAAAATTTTTATTTTCATATATTAACAAGGAAAGATTCATTTTGGCATATACACTATCTTGATATTGTGGATATTTTTTTTTTCCCAGTAACTAATCTCATTCTCAAAGTCTTCTGTGCTCTTCAGGTATGAAAGACTGAGAACTGCTTTTCCCAGAATCACTTTAATGCAGAGTTATGGATTAAATTCCACCAGTTTACATGAGAATTGCAAGGCAGAAGAAGAACAAAGCCTAATATTGTTCTAATAGCAGCAATGAGTCTCTCATGATCTTTAGCACAGAGTAGATACAGGTTTTCCTATAGCTCATGAGCTTTTATAAAGAATTACCGGCTTGTTGTTAATAGAAAGCCAAGATTATCCAGCGTGTTTTTTGATATTTATTGTTCTACTTGATTTCCTAACCATTGGGGACAGTAGCTCAGATCGTTGTACCCCAAGCTTTTCAATGTATGTGGGGTGTATGTGTTTTTATGTGTATGTGTGTGTGTCTTAATGCTTTTAATTCATTTGATAAATCCTTTATTTAATACCTACAGAGTATTTTTGTTTTTTTCTCCCAACTAAACAATAACTGGTTAATATCCCATAAATAGATTTTAATACAGTGATTCCGCTGCCAAACTTATAAAAATAATTGACCTGACAACTGTATATTCTGGCATTTTTGTTAGAGGACATCGAAATATTCCCAAATTCACAAAGACTGGAGGTAGAGACATAAGATTTGAATCTCTGAGGTGAAAATTAGAGGTAGACTAGTGACACCCAAAACTGTAAATAAAAAAATAACTAAGTGCAGTTCAGGAGATCAGTAGGAAAAACACAAAAGAGAAGATAAAATGGAGCAAAACTGATCCTACTTAGCTCATAACATTGAAGAGACTTCATTTCCTTCCTTCAGCCTGAAAGATAAAACAGTTTGGTTGTGATCCAAGTAGATTGTGATGGAAGTTCTCCATATTGTGCAATAACTTATTCAAAAAGCAGGATGTGTGATAACGTGGCTAAGTCCAGAACGCTGATGAAATAAAACCAGCTGACTCAATAGCCAAGTAGGCCATATGGAATACATTTCATGAGCTTAAATGACATTTTTTTTGCACCATTTTGGCCAATAGAAGCTCTGGTGTACATCCAAATATTCATGTAAAAATGGGCCAAGATGACTGATTCAAATTGGAAGTCAACTAGTCACAAAGAGCTGATAAAATCTACTCTCCCACTTTGTGTCTTAAAATGTGTGTGTTGGGTGAAATAATTATTTTTAAACTCAAGATCTTTTGACTGACTTATGAGTATACCTGTGATATGGAAATATATTATTCCACATATTTATTTTATATTTATGTCTAGCCTATTAGGACACAGGCTCAGTGGAAGCAAGGTGTATTTTGTTCTGCTGTTAGTTTGCTTTATTCCTCTGCTATATCCTCATTAACTAGAATAGTGACTGTATTTGTTGGCTGAATGAGGAAATGAATTAGAGAATACAACTAGTTAGGCTAGTAAAATTATTGAGATATTCAACTATCAAAGGCTATCAAGGTTTCTCTAAAATGCCTCCCCATGGATACATTACCTTCAGCAGTTCTCAAACTTCTGGCCTTAGGGCTTCTTTACACTCATGGAAAATATTGAAAAATACAAATGGCTATAGTGTATGTCGTTTATAAATATCAGTATTTATTGTATTGGAAATTACCACTGAATTTGAAGACACATGTATTAATTCATGTTAAAATAATAAGTCTATTGCATGCAAACATAAATACTTTTGTAAAAAATAACTATTTTCCAGAATTAAATAAAAATAGTGAAAAGAGTGACATTGTCTTGCATTTTTAAATTCTCTTTGACATCTGTCTTAATAAAATAAAATAGCTGAATTCTCATATCCACTTCTGCATTTAATCTTTGTGAATATGGTATATTGGTTGAAGTACGTGAAGACAATTTAGCCTCATGCAAATATGTGTTAGTAGAAACAAGTATGTTAATTGCTTTTCAGAAACTTGTACTCCTCTCTTATACTACACCAAAACTTATCAAATCATGGCTAGTTAGTTGCAATGTAGAATCCAAAACTCTATCAATGAACTATTTACACTGTGTTGCATTAAAATCGTATGGATTCACCATGTTCTGTGAAAATATGTTTTACCTTCGCATGATTATGTAGCATTGTTTATTGGCTATTTGAAATGTATTTGTTCACTGACTTATTAAAATACTGCAAATATTTACACCTTTCATTATATAATATTTATAAAGCATATTTATCAATATCACATCCAATCTCATCAGAAATGTCTTTATAGTGAAACTCTCAAACTCATGGGAGTCGATATATGTTTTCTAAAATTTTAATTTTCAGGTGAATGCTCAACTTTTATTATTAGCAAAAACCAGTGTTATCTGTTTTTCATGAAGTGACAGGCTCACATTATTTAATATTGAAGAAATGCTTGACAAATACCCAATTCTCAATAAACACAGTCTGTCAATCTGTCATTTTTCAAGTATAAATTGTATTCAGTGAAGAAAAGCAAATATTTCAGCTTATAATTCAAACAATTGCCAGTGATTCTCCTGGGAGCAATCATTATGAAATAAAAGTGTTTTGCATATTTCCTATTGTATCACAATAAATACTACAAAGATATGTACTCAAGATTCAAGAAGTAATAAAATTAAAAATTGTTGTATTTCCTCATTCTGAAAGGAAAAAATTATTTCCTCTATCCTTAAGCTCAATACAGAACTCTTCTGTAACCAGAGGTGTGTTGATTTTTCACCACAGACCAAGCAGTTCCTTAGCAGATGCTGTCTTAGTGCATTTTGTGCTGCTCTAACAGAATACCTGAGACTGGGTAACTTACAAAGATCAGAAATTTATTTCTTACAGTTCTGGAGGCTAAGAAGTCTAAGATCCATGGCACTGGCATCTGGTGAGGGCTTTCCCTCTGTGTCCTCATATGGCAGGAAGTGGAAGAGTAAGTATGAATCCACTTCCCAAAGCCCTTTCAAGAGAGGCATTAATCCATATGACGGCAAAGCCCTCTCAACCTAAACACCTCCCAACACTACTGCACTGGAAATTAAGTTTCCAATGAATGAAGTTTGGAGGACACATTCAGATTATAGCATTCCACTTGGTCCCCAAAACTCATGTTCTTCTCCTTCTCATATTTTATTTTATCCCAGTAGTCCCAAAAATCTTAATGTTTTTCAGGCTCAAATTTTCCTACAGTTGTGGTCTGTAAATTAAACAAGTTATATACTTCCAAAATACACTAGCGGGGCAGGTCTAAGGTAGATATTCCCATTCCAAAAGGGAGAAATAGGAAAAAAAGAAAGAAGCATCAGGTCCCAAGTAAGTACAAAACCCAACATGGCAAACAATATTAAATCCTAAGGCTTGAGGAAAAATATATATATATATTTAATTGCATGTCTTGCCACCTAGATACACTGGGTGGGAGTTGGGACCCTGAGGCTTTAAGCAGCCTTGACCCCATGGTTTTGCTGTGTGCAGTCCACACTTTATATCACACATTGAAGTTGTATGCCCGCAGCTTTCCCAAACTGGCATTGCATGCAGGTGGTGCTACAGTTCTGGGGTCCGAGGAGAGGCCCCACTCCTATGGTTGCTTTAGACATTGCCCCAGTGAAAACTCTCTGCACTGTCTCCATACCTGCAGCAGGTCTCTACCTGACTCTGAGACTATCCTATAATTCAATTCAATTCAATTCTGACACTATCTACCTGGAGGTAGTGTCAGCACCACCTTCTAACCCCAAGACTGGCTACTTACCAGACTGGCTACAAACCAGAGAACATGTAACTCCCTTCTTTGGATTTGATTAGCTTGCTAGAACAGCTCACAAAACTCAGGGAAACACTTATGTTTACCATTTTATTATAAGGGAAATTACAAAGGATACAGATGAACAGCTAGAAATGTTTGGGGCAAGGTCTGGGGTGGTGCAGAGCTTCCACGCCCCTTGGGTGTGCCACAACCCAGCACCTCTCCTCCATGTGTTCAGCGACCCAGAAGTTCATCAAACCTCACTGTTGCAGAGTTTTTCAGATCTTAATATCCTGTCTCCTACCCAACCTTTCCTGGAGGTTGGTGGGTGGGGCAGCAAGTTCCAAACATTCAATTTTCTAATCACTTCGTCTTTCTGATGACTGGCCTCATCCTGGGGCTTTGCGGGGGCTTCACCCTAAGTCACTTCATTAGTATCAATTTAGATCAAAAGGGGCTAATTACGAAGAACAAAAGACATCCTACCACCCAGTAAATTCCAAGTGTTTTGGGTTCTCTGTGATAGGAATTAGCAACAACAATAACAACAACAACAACAAAAATATGTTTTATATTATGGCACAATCATGATCTTGCTTTTTTTCTGTCAGAGTATGGAGCTGAAGAATATAATGGTACTACTACAGTTAGTACTAGTACTTTGATTTATGTTAAGGTACCAGTAGTTTTACCCATGGCTGTTTTCTTACCAATACAGAAAATATCATAGAGGGTAAAAAGCAGATAATGTTTTAGTATCACTATGACCCCCTGCTACAGACCTCCTAAAAGAGTTTCAGGTCCACCTACGGGTTTGTAAACAGTACTTGGAGAACCAACACCTTGAGTAATTTTTAAAGGTGGGTTTCTCAGTCATCTAAGATTAGAATCCTGACACTTGGTAGAATTAAAATCAGACTCATTTATGTAAAGCAGGTTTACACAGGTTGCTAGACAGGTTATGCACCTGAATGATATATTTTAATCATAAAAGGAAATATAACTGCCACACAATTTGGTTATCTTTTTACTGGTGTTGTCAGAGGTGTTGGAACCAAAGTGACTCCATCTTGAATAGAGGCTAGGTAAAATAAGGAAGAGTTCTACCGGATTGCATTTACAAGAGTTTAGGCATTCTTAGTCACAGGATGAGATAGGAGGTCAGTGCAAGATACAGGTCAGAAAGACCCTGCTGATAAAACAGGTTGTGGTAAAGAAGCCAACCAAAACCCACCAAAACCAAGATGGTGATGAAAGTGACCTCTGGTCGTCCTCACTGCTCATGATACACTAATTATAATGCAGTAGCATGCTAACAGATGCTTTCTCCAGTGCCAACAGTTTACATTGGCATGGCAATGTCCAGAATTTACCCTATATGGTCTAAAAAGTGGAGGAACCCTCAGTTGCAGAAATTGCCCAGTCTTTTCCAGGAAACTCATGAATAATCAACCCCTTGTTTAGCATCTAATCAAGAAACAACTATAAGTATACTTGGTCGAGCAGCCCATGCCATTGCTGTGCCTATGGAGTAGTCATTATTTTATTCCTTTACTTTCTTAATAACTTTCTTTTATTTTATGGACTAACCCCAAATTATTTATTGCAGAAGTCCAAGAACCCTCTCTTGGGGTCTGAATCGGGATCCCTTTCTGGTAACAGTGTCAACAAACACCTGGGGTTCTGTTTTTCCCAGGAACATAGTAGGCTTACATTTCTCTGCCCTTTTTTCAAATTAGGCCATGCTATGTACGTTGTTTTGGTCAAACTGAGTGGCAGTGCTCACTGAAATTTCTTGCTAGTCTTTAAGACTCAGCAAGTAGACTGATACACCATGCTTCCGCTAGGGGGAGCCAAAATTAAGCCAAGACCCTCCTCTTTGTGGATCATGTTGACCCAACCCACTTCAGGTGAAAAATCCCCAAAGGATAGCAAGCTCTGTGCCCGGACACACTTGGTACCTGGATGTGGATGAGCAAGAAGCTCAGCCAGCCCTGCAAAATTCAACTCCAAATGAAAGGGGGACTGGGGATTTACTCCACTCACAGCCCAACGACATCATGCAATGCTGTGCACCTGATGCTAATACCTCCCCAGCTATACCCAGAACCGTTGTCAGGGGTAGATGGGAATATGAGGTAGCTGAGGACTAAGCTGGGAACGGGAAGGCTATGTGGAACTGCGGGAGGCCAGGTCTCACCAACAGCTGAACAAGCAAGCCTGCATGACCACTTCAGCCCTGACTGAGTGGTGAAGTTAAATACTAAAAGCTGATAGAGTCAGTGCCCATATACAAAGGCTGGAATGGAACAAAAGCCCACCAAGATTTTTGCCCAGGCCTTTCCTTGGCCTTGAAGCATGACAAGATAATGAAAGAATTCTTAACAGGACCTGTTTAGAATTAAACAAGTTTTATTGGGGGTCTGGAGAAACTCCCCAGATCTCCACAATTTTTACTGGGGATCTAAAGGAAATCCCCAAACCTCCATGATTTAGCAGGACACAAGATAAAGGTAATCACCCTTGGCACCTGGACCCATCTACATTAAGTAAATTTACCAAGACTCCATAGGAAGGTCTTCAGGACTCAGACCTTAGTTATAGATAAGATGTTAAACACCTACATCTTTAGATGAATGCACACTTACACATAGACATACAGCTTAAAAGCTATATGAGCTCCGGAAAATTTTGTAATTTTGAGTTGGTCTGGTGATATTTTCCTCGTCTTCTCCCTGTACTGGGTTACAGAAATAAACTCTCTTCTTTCCCAGTTCATCTGAATCACATTTTTGGACCACCAGAATAAGCAATCCCACCCTCGGTTCAGTCTGGGAACAGAACACATGGCTCTAGGATGTTGGGGAGCCTGTGGCAGAAAAACCTTCATGGGAAGGGTGGGAGACAGGCATAAGTGAGCTAGGCTTCAGGTCCCAGTGCCTGGTTTCTTGTTTCAAGGAATTTACTTACAAAATTCACTTTGACAAATAAAATTATTAGAACTATTAAGATGACAGGTTTGGTTTCTCCTGAGTCTTCTCTCTTTGGTGTAGAGATGGGATGGCTGCCTTCTCACTGTCTCACTGAACTTCACAGATATTTCCTCTGTGTATGCACATCTATGGTGTTTCATTTTGTGTCTAAAATTTCTTCTCTTTCTTTTCTCTTCTTGACACCACTCAAGTTGGATTAGGTTTCACCTTCACAGCCTCATTTTAACTTAATCACTACTTGAAAGGCCACCTCCAAATAAAGTCATGGATTAGGGCCCACTCACATGACCTCATTTAACCTTAATTTCCTCTTTACAGTCCCTATCTCCAAATACATTCTGAGGTACTGGGGATTACAACTCGAACATAGGAATTTTGGTAGAACACAGTTCACCCATAATAACATTCTCATTCCCACCACAGATTTAAACTCCATTAATGTCCTGGACTATTTTCATTCATAAATCTCTGTCCCTATCTATATATGTCCATATATATTGATTTATTTAAACATATAATATAATTTTACAAAGATTATATGGATAACTTTTCCCTTAAAGTAAAATGCTATGTAAATGAAAGCCCTCCAGGTGGTTCTCTTACAATTCCAGACTACCTTCAACTTTCGACCATAAGGTTTAATGTGCATTTTTTTCAGTTATTTTAAGTATTTCACAAATATATTTAAGTGCCTAGATATTCTTTATAGAATATTTTAAGGACATTTTTGAATGTTTTAATCGCCTTTCAAAGGCATAGCTAGATCCAGAGCCACTAAGATCAATGGCTGTTTGGAGTTCCCTTATAATTGCTTTCAAGAAGTGTATGTGGGGTCTGGGGGAGGGTGTGTGTATGTGTAGACAGTTAGGCTGGGGGAGAGGACTTGAAGGCTGTTAAAAGTCTAGGTCTGCTTTATTAGCCTTAAATAAAATATTTGGGAATGACCTTTTCATCCTGGTCTAGTATTTTAGATCAGAGAATAAAAATGCAGATGTTTGCTATTTGCATGAATTTTATATTTGTCCATGCTAATTCAAATTGACTTTATATGTGTGAAGCCATTAAGTATCAAAATCACAAAATTATAAAATTACCTTTATTTTAAGTACCTCTTTAAAATCAGTTTATGTGTCAACTACCCAGGAATTCTATCTCACAATCATCCTATGTTGCAGCTGAGTCTCTTTGCACATTTTCAGCTGATATTTGAGGCAAACCAGTTTTAGGTCATTGTTAACTCCTATTTCTTTCCCTGGAGACAGATTTTTAAGAGAAATAGAATATTTCAGTCTAATAATCTGCAAAATTTAAACAAAGAAATAAATGCATACATATATATGTAAATCTCAAGTAAATTTCAAATTAGTTTTCAACAAAGCTACTCAAAACTTAGCCAACAGAAAGTAAGAGTTGGTCCTCATATGGAGACTTCATTTTATTACCTGTTTAGGCATCAGTGTGTGAGTTGAACTACTTATATTTACTCAATATATGTTTACTTTTTCTGCGAACAAAATAAATAATCCATCATTTAATTATTATTTAATTTTAAGAGTAAATGGTTAATATATGGAATTCTCCATGGTTTCATAATATTAATCTACAAAACACTTTTTAATTGCCCTTCAGGTCAAAGGCTCTGTCATCAAATTTACCAGGCACTGCCTAATTCAGTTTCATCTCTATATTTTTGTATTTAGTAAGAACATTCCTTTCTTTAAAGAATAGGAACAATTTCACATGGTTTTTATTGTGTTCAACTTGCTTCATGTGTTGATTTCCCTCCCCTTTTCTATTAACTCTACAATTTTTATCAGAAGTTCTATTAATGATAACATTCTCTTACTACCAAAAAGTAACAAGATCCACACATGGGCCCTTTTTTTTTTTTTTTTTTTTTTTTTTTTTTTTTTTTTTTTGAGACAGAATTTCACTCTTGTTGTCCAGGTTAGAATGCAAAGTGCAATGACGTGATCTTGGCTCACCACAACCTCCACCTCCCAGGTTCAAGGGATTTTCCTGCCTCAGACTCCCAAGTAGCTGGGATTACAGGCATGCACCACCACACCCGGCTAATTTTGTATTTTTAGTAGAGATGGGGTTTCTCCATGTTGGTCAGGCTGGTCTCAAAATCCCGACCTCAGGTGATCCACCCGCCTCAGTGGCTTCCCAAAGTGCCGGGATTACAGGCATGAGTCACCGCGCCCGGCCTGACCTTTCTTAATACTGTCATAGCACAGTTGATTACCTATATACATCATAAAATTTAAGTTTAATAAGACCCCAGTGGCTATTCTTTCATTTCTTTTTGAATGACTAATAAGCATATTTTTAGCTTCTAAGGTTGTAGTATTAATTTAATTTTGTTAATTTCTTACTGATATACTATTACTGTTCCCATACACATCTATAGCAAAGTAAACCCATTGTCTATAAAATATGTAAGCCAGACATACACACACACACACAGATGTAGAGTAGATATTATATAAAACATGTAAGTCAGACACACACACATGTGTGTGTGCCTAAGAATTGTATCTACTCTGCATCTTTGCTTACTAATTAAAATTCAAGCTAAAAATTGTGGTGCAGTTTTACATACTCAAGTGAGTGGTTCTCTCTCTACATAAATGGAAAATATTTAACCCAAACAGCAGTTCTCATGCCATAGCAGGCATTCTTAATTTCCATGAATTCAAGTATCCTTTCTTCAAAGTGCTGAAACTAGTTTTGATTACTCTCTGATTATACTATGGTGATGGCTCAGGAACAGATGTTTCAGTTTTTTAAAAAATCATATATCTATAAACATCTTAAATCAACAATATTTACTTTTTAAAATATTATGTAAATGTTCCATGTAGTAAAACAATTGCAAATGTTACACTTACGGTACGTGTAAATGTTGCTTTTTTCCTAATCATCTAGTTGTAATTAATCATCAGAGGTAAATTTCATATGCATTTAATTGTGACAATTTCACAATTAATAAATGCAATCAATAATTTGCAATTGCAGCTTTTTTCCTCGACTGCCATATTCTTCTGTTCGAGTTGCATTAACAAAATACCACAGTCTGTGTTTCTTGAGCAAGAGAAATTTATTTTCTCACAGTTCTGGAAGCTGAAAGTCCAAGATCAGCTGTCCAAAATGACAGCAGGATTGGTTCTTCCTAAGGCATCTTTCTGACTTGCAGATGGTTTCCTTCTTGCTGTGTCCTCATGTGATCTTTTCTCTGTGTGTGTGTCCATCTCTGATGTTTCTTCCTTTTATTTTAAGGACACTAGCCCTATCAGATTAAGAACCCACCCTTATGAACTTATTTAACTTTAATCATGTCTTTAAAGGAACGATCTCCAAATTCAGTCATACTGGGTGTTAGAGCTTCAACATGTGGATTTGGGGGAGATGCAATTCAGCCTATAACAACTGCTCTTCTCGCTTGAGCAAATTGTTGATACCATATAATAAGCTGACCGGACTTGTCTCTTCAATGGCTTGGATTATAAAAATTCAAATAACAGTAACAGTAACAACAAAATGCCTGTGGCTCATCAAGGTTGACACAATGGGGTATCTACCAAGATAAGGCCGGTAGTTTAAGTTCCTCAAAAATGTACTGCTGGTGGCTGGGCGCAGTGGCTCACGCCCGTAATCCCAGCACTTTAGGAGGTCAAGACCGGTGGATAACCTGGGGTCAGGAGTTTGAGACCAGCCTGGCCAACATGGTGAAACCCCATTTCTAGTAAAAATACAAAAATGAGCTAGCTGTGGTGGCATGCGCCGGTAGTCCCAGCTACTCGGGAGGCTGAAGCAGGCAAACCTCTTGAACCCGGGAGGAGGAGGTTGCAGTGAGCCGGGATAGCACCACTGTACTCCAACCTGGGTGACAGAGTGAGACTCTATCTCAAAAAAAAAAAAAAAAAAAAAAAATCACTGCTGGTAACAGGAAAGCTTGACGCTAAGTCTTTTAAAGTAATTTTTTTTTTTTTGGCAAACTGAAATTATAGCCAAATTTTCAAGGACAAACTTACGTTAATCAAGTTTATTAGACTGATATGGAATACAGGAATGTCCACTGATCAATTTTTTAAAAAAATATAATAATCCCCCAAGCTAAAATAATCATATTGGCATACTATAGGAGGACAAAGAGATATTCTTGATATGTTTTGAGGATCACCAAATATTTCTATTATGTTTGAAAGCTTTTTTGGAGCCCTTTCTGCAAAAACTAACTATCTGCATGTAAACATAGTATTCGATACACAATTTCCTTGAGATGTAATTAGTAAATCACATCTCTGTGATTGCATTTACCATGTGGCTCTTGCTTTGGGAATAAGAGGAACTTGATTTGCAGACATTGAACAGGTAAGCTCAATACCTTAGAAAAAATATAGTTCAAAAGGCCCTGGTAAAATATCATCCTAGTAGAGAACACTATAAGCCCTGTCTGTATTTAGGTTATGCAAGACTCAGGCAAGAGCTAGGATTGATCAGACCAAAGTATTAGTTTTGGCAGGATCATTAAAACTTGGCAAATGGGTGTCTAAAACAAACTTACAACATCAAGGGGTTTATGGGGAGAGGAATTGTATTGGTGTTTCCATGTGTTATATATTATTTTTCTGGGGCAGACTGATAAGGCTGAATTTTACCTAAGCCCGGTGGTTCTGGAAACATAATGGTTAGGAAATCTCCCCACCCTTCTTACTGCAAAGAATACCCTTCCCCATATCACTTACCTAGGACTCACAGATGCTCCCCTTGTTTTCCTATGGCAAAGGCCAACAGAGTTTCCAAATTCCCATTCTTTGCCTCATAATTAGCTGAACTGCTAGTCCCTCCCTAATTAGCTGGAACAAAATGTGTTTTAGCCCAACTGTGGTTAAGTTTATCTTCTTCCTCCAGGTCCTGGGACCTCCATGAACTCTCAGGCTGAGCCAGCATACAACTCCTCCTTAACAGCCCTCCTGACAATAGGCTGCTCCCAGGGTAAACATTTCTCTAATCCACCATCTGAACACCCAACCCTTCTAATCTGCTTCCCACAACCAGTTTTTTAGTCTTGTTTACTCTTCCTCCCTGTGAAAGAGAAACTCTTTTTTCCTAACTCTTAAGACACTTGCAGAATGTTATAGTCACAGAATTCTCCCTATTTTAATAGTCTCCCTGCTTCAACTGTTATAGTCCTGATTCCCCTTATTGCAACAGTCTTTTCAAATAAAGTATTCAGTGGATGCAAAAGTAATTGCAGTTTTTGCCATTGAAAGTAATGGCAAAACTGTAAATACTTTTGCACCAAACTAATATTTTCATACTACAACCAGATTTGCTTCTTATTTGACAAGACCAACATTTTTCCTTCATTTGGTGTCCAGTATAGTTTTCATTATGTAATAAATAAGAAATATTGTTTGGGAGAGTAATCAGTTGAATTGTCTCCACACAATACACAACTTGGCCTTTACTCTATTTTCTTATAGAAACTAAGATAGCATCTGATACTTACTAGTATAGTCACACACAAAGAAAGACAGAACAAGAAAAACATTAGGAAGGACAAAAACATATTAGATGATAGATGAGAGTTTCTCCCACAATATTATAGTTTAAGTCATGCAACAATCTATAAGGTAGATGTTCTTACAATTGATATTACAAAAACTGGGATACTACATTGAAAGTCAAAAAGCCAGCCTCCAGACTGGGAGAAAATAAATTTATCTTGCTTAAGAAACTCAGATTGTGGTATTTCATTAATGCAACCCAAACAGACTAATGTGGCAGTTGAGAAAAACAAAGCTGCCATTGCATATTACCGATTGAAATCATGAATTGCCAATAATTCAATCTAAGACAAGAAACTAAGCTCTTAATCACAGAAATAAGGCATTTTCTAGAACAATTTGTTATATTATAATTATCCCAGTAATTCTAATAAAAAGTGAGGAAGAGCACTTAATTTCAGAATTTTGAAGAAAATGTTTCTAAATATGACCTCAAAAAATGAACCCATAAAAACATATGCACACACTACAGAATAGTAAATATTATTGCTACATATTGTGTATATTTTGTTGTAATTTACATTGATTTTTAGAATGAACTGTAATACTACAAAAATTATGTGATTTTTATCTAGTAGAAAGGTCGAAATACAAAATTATTAGTAATTTGTTTTATAAGTGAACCTACATATTCCTTTGGTTTTATTTGTTGGTTTATAATATTTTAATTTAATTTTCTCCATGCGAAATACAATGGATTCTTCTGAGAAGATGAATTGTAAGTTTCAAGATATTTTAATCTGATTATAATTTGTTTGTATTTTCTTTAAATCTTCAAATGTACCTGGCAGTGGTTCAGTGGCTGAATGATGGAATTTGACCTAATTGAATATTTTTATTATAGATATTAAGAGGACTTTAGAAATTATCTGTATTCTATTTTCTATACTTTGTAGCACAGAAAACCAAAGAAACATGAAATCAAGCATCTTGCCAAAATATCCAGAAAAGGAGAGAAGGAAAGTATAAAAGCAGTTGCCTAAGCCCATCTACACCCTTACTGTGCTTCAACCCTAATTTACAAACATGAAATAAGATCACAGTTTTTCTTATTATACAGTATCATATGAAAGCTATTTTTAGATGGCAAAATACATGGTGCATTGAAGAAAAAATTTTTGTGCAATATTGGTTATTTCCAAAAATGAAAATGACTGAACTCTGAGAAATGCTCTGTAAGTTACTCTTTCACAGACAGAGGTAATTAAAATATCTCATTCACAAATGGATATTTCAGCCCATCTATTCATTAATGATAAAATTGGATCCGTCTATAGCCTGTCCTGCCAGTTGCCTGGCTGTCAATGTTCAAATGACCCAAATGAGCTATTAAGACACAGTTTCTTAATAAAGATTAAATATATTGTCAGGAGGTTTAGAAATGTGTTAAGTGCGATAAATCTGCTTTACATGTGAAAACATAATGGTTTATTTAAATAGTACCTTTATCACTGCAGCATATAAAACATTTTTGCTTTCTACCAAATAGAATATTAAACAATATATAGGTTTTAACATTTGTCAAATGAAAATTCAAATGATCAAAGATTTCAAGGATCTAGTTATGACATATATTTAAACTTCTATTAGAGAAACATAACTATCGTTGCTTGATTTTAAAAACTATAACATGGTTTTAAAACTACATACATTTTTGAAGTTTCAGGGAATACCACAGTTTTCTATGTGAAATACAGCAATGAAGGTGAAAAAATACAAAATCAATAGCTAAAAAAGTAAAGGAAATTTAAAAATGAGATTAAATTATGAAAGTATGTAATACATGGATTTATAAATTCCATGTATAGGAATAGAATTACATCAAATAGAATAGGTAATAGAATTACATCAAAATAAATTATCGAAGTAAAACATAATTTATTTAATACAGCATATGTCTTGTGCCTCAGAATCTGACATAAATGAAACCACAAGTTGGAATGTTATCGAGATTCTCAATGAACACAAACAAAATTCATTATAAATATTCAAATAAAATAGGACTTGAAAAACAAGCAAAATGATTAGCTACAACAAAATAAATTTATTAAAACAAAAAAGCGTTTTTCTTTTTAAAAGAGTCTTTGTGATTACTAATTATAAAGCAAAATAATTTCTTTCAACCTTTATATATTTTAATTTAGTGTTAAAATCAGAAAAGATAGCCTGACCTGTAACACAAACTTTGCAAGCAAACATCTCCATCTTTTATTTTATTAAGCTTATATCTGCACAAACAAGAGATGAATTATTCTAATGATAAATTCTGATTAAACAAATCAGCAAAGTAAATCAGCATAGCTAGAGGAAATATATACATCCTATTATGAAGGATTCAAGTGAAAAAAAAAACGTAATTTTTTCATGAAGTCAATTGATAAGCAGAATAAATTCCAGTGTGGTTACTGCCTGATTTTGCATAGGTGAGGTGGAGAATAAGATACCTCTCCTTCAGTAGGCAACTAGCCACTGGCTTTTAGTGTTTCTCCATTCACATATAATGTACATACCACAAAGTTGACACCTTTTAAAGTGTACAGTTCAGTGGGTCTTAGCATATTAATGAGTTATACAACCCTAACTACCATCTGATTACAAAACATTTTCATCACTAGAAAAGAAATCCCATACACATTAGCAGTCACCTTCCGTGCCCTCTATCCTACAGTGCCCGAAAGTCATTCATCTACTTTTTGTTTCTATGTATTTGTCTATTCTGTACATTTCATTTACATGAAATCAAAGGATGTATGGCCTTTTGTATCTGATTCTATCAACTATTATAAAGTTTTCAAGATGTATTTATGTTGCAGCATGTAGCACTTTATAGCCAAATAATATTCAATTGTATATTCAATATTGTAATTCAATATTACATTTTGTTTCTCAGTTCACCAGTTGATGGATATTTTGTTGTTTTCATTTTTGGCAATTATGAAGAGTACTGCTATGAAGATTCATATACAACTTTTTGCTTGAATATGTTTTCAGTTGTCTTCTATATTTAGTAGTAATATTGCTGAGTATTATGGAAACTCTATGTTTAACATGCCGAAGAACTACCAGAAAGTTTTCCAAAATTGCTGCATGGTTTTTATTCCTTCTACAAGGTATGAGGGTTCCAATTTTTCTACATCCTTGTCAATACTTGTTATTGTTTATCCTGATTATAGCCATCTTAGTGGGTATAAAGTGTCATTTCATTGTGGCTTTCATGTGCATTTCCCTAACAACTAGGATGTAAAGCAATTTTCCTATGCTTATTTTTTATTTTTATATCTTTCTTTGAAAATGTCTATTCAGATCTTTTGCCCATTTTTAAGATTGGAATGTTTATCTTTTTATTGTTGAGGTTTAGGCGTTATTTATAACTTCAGGAATCTTAATTTGCATCAAATGTATGATTTCCAAATATTTTCTCCCATTATATAGATTGTGTTTCTTAATAGTGCGTTTTGATTCAGAAACATTTTTAATTTTCATGAAGTTCAATTTATCATTTTTCTTTTGTTTCTTTTGCCTTTGGTGTCATATCTAAGAATCCTTGCTAAATTCAAAGTCATACAGATCTACTCTTGTTTTCTTACAAGAATTTTATACTTTTAGCTCTTATATTTAGGTTTTTTATTCACTTCCATGTGGTTTTTGCATATGGTGTGAGGTAAAGGTGCAAATTCATTATTTTATTTATGTATATTAAGTTGTCCCTGAACCATTTGTTAAACAGACTCTTCTTTCCCCATTGAATTATCTTGGAAATAATGTAAAAAATTAATTGCTCAGATATGTATGGATGTATTGCTAGACTCTCAATTTTATTTATCTATGTTTACCCTATGTAAGTAACAAACTGTTTTGAATACTATAGCTTTATAAAAAATATTGAGCTTGGGCAGTATATGTACCTTATTTTCTTTTTTCAAAATTGTTTCACTATTTTGGGTTCCTTTCATTTCCTTATTAATTTTAGGATACGTTTCTCAATTATTTCTTTAAAAAATTAGCTGGGATTTTGGTAGAGATTGCATTGAATCTACAGATCAATTAGGGAAATATTGTCATTTTAACAATATTAAGTCTTCTAATCCATGAAAATTTGATTTGTTCTAATGATTTGTCTCTTTGTTCTTATTTTTGTTTGTTTTGTTTTGCTTTTCTATTTTTATTGTCGTCGTCGTCTTTTTGTTGTTGTTGTTGCAATTTTTTTGTAGAGACAGTCTTGTCCAGGCTCGTCTCAAATTCCTAGGCTCAAGTGATCCTCCTGACTTGGCCTCCCAAATTTTTGGGATCACAGGTGTGAGCCACCATACCTGAGCTATTTATCTTTTTCTTAAACTAAGTGATGTTACTAGTTTTCAATATACAAGTGATGCATTCCTATTTTAACTAGGTATTCTATTGTTTTTGATGCTATTCTACATTGAAAATTTGTATTTATTTAATTTTTATATTGTTTATTGCTAGTGTGAAAATACAATTCCATTAGGTATATTGATCTTTGGTCCTACAACTTTGCTCAACTCCTTTATTAGTTCTAATATTTATTATTATTTTCATGAATCCCTTACTTTTTTTATATATACAAGATCAAGTCATCTTAAAATAGAAAGGATTATAGTTCTTAGTTCTTCCTTTCCAAAATGGGTTACTTTTAGCTCCTGACTTTAAGGTAGAAGTTCTCAGTATTTCAACATTTTCTGCAGATGCCCTTTAGCTGGTTAAAAACGTTTTCTTTTCTGCCAAGTTTCAGTGGCTTTCTTATTAAAGGATATTGAACTTTCTTAAATGCTTCTATGCATATTTTGAGATTATGCTGTGCATTTTGTCCTTTATTGTATTAATATAATGCATTACATTTTAATGATTTTTTTGTATGTGCAACCAACATTGAATTCATGGAGTAAATCTCACTTGATCATGATGAATAATTATTTTTACATGTGGCTGGATTTGATTTTCTAGTATTTTGTTGGAAATTTTGAGAAATTTTGCATTCATATTTTGTTCTGAAGTGTTTGATTTTTGTATTAGTTTAAAAATGGCCTCATAAAGTGAGTTGAGAAATGTTCTCTTCTATTTTTTTGGAAGAGTTTGTGAAGGAAGAGGGTTGATTCCTCTTCAAATATTTGGGAAAATTCAACAGCGAAGTCATCTGGTCCTGAGCCTTTCTTTGTGAGTACTTTTCTGGGTACTAAATCAATTTCCTTAATTTTATAGGTATTTTAAATTTACCTATTTCTTATAGAGTTAGTTACAGTAGTTTACGTTTTTCTAGAAATTTGTCAATTTCCTTTGTGTTATCTAATTTGTTAGCATATAACTGAGCACAATCTGTCCTTATAGTCCCTATTATCACTGTAAGATCAATAGTGATGTCTCCTCTTTTATTTTTGATTGAATACATTTAGTTATTTCTTATTTTCATGGCTAGTCTAGCTAAAAAATAATACATTTTGCTGATCCTTTCAAAGAACCAATTTCATCTTGTTGATTTTCTGTATGGGTTTATATTGTATATTCCATTTATTTCATCTGTGTTCTTTATCACTTCTATCACTTCTATTTTCTGGTTGCTTTATGGTTAGTTTGGTCTCCTGGTTCTAGCTTCTTAAGGTGAAAAAATAGGTGATTGTTTTGAGATCTTTCTCTTCTTGTTTTAAAATACAGAAATTTAGAGATATAATTTTCCCTCTAAGAACTGCTTTTGCTGCATCTCATAAGTTTTGATATATTGTGTCTTCATTTCCATATATCTAAAAATACTTTATGATATATTTTGTGATTTGTTCTTTGATCCATTTGCTGTTAAGAATGTGTTGTTCGATCTTTACATATTTGTTTATTACTCAAATATCCCTCTTTTATTGATTTCTAATTTCATTCTATTTTGGTTGGAGAAAAATACTTTGTACAATTTCAGTCCTTTTAAATGTATTCAGATTTGTTCTTTTTTAAATTACAAATGACAGCTTTGTGCATACCATTAACACATTTATACTTACTGCTTTACATCAAATAGGAAGGGAAAAAAACAAAAAAAAAAGTTAACATTGTCTTTCATATTTACTTATGAAGAAAAGTTTACTAATTTTTTCCTTTCTACAGATGATTTCAAGTTACTGTCTATTGTTCTTTCTTTTCAGCCTGACAGTTTCCCTTTAATATTTCTAATATTACAGTTTGACTAGGGACTAATTCACTGTGGGTTGTTGTTGTTGTTGTTGTTGTTGTTTTAATCTAGAAATGTCTTAATTTCTCCTTTAGTTTAGAAGGATTATTTTGCTGGGTACAAAATTCTTGGTTGACAGTCTTTTTACTTTCAACTTCAATAAGGCTTCTGACTGCTTCCTAGACCTCAAGGTTTTTGATAAGAAATCAGCTCTTAATCTTATTAAGAATTCTATATATGTGATGAGTTACTTATCTTTTGCCGCTTTCAGTATACCTTTTTTTTCCTATAATTTGCTTTCAACAGTTTGATTATGAAGCGTTTAGGTGTGGATCTCTTTGAGTTTAACCTCGTCAGAATTCAATGAGCTTCTTGGATGTGTCAACTTTGTTTTTAATCAAATTTAGAAGGTTTTCAACTATTAATTTTTGAAACATGTTTTATGTCTTGCTTTCTTCTTTCCTCCTGGACTCACATAGTAAGCCTGTTTGTATATCTGATGATGTCCCACATGTTTCTAATGCTGTTCTCATTTTTCTTCTCTGTTCCTTGAACTGGATAATCTCAATTGAATCTACCTTTAATTTTGTGAAATCTTTCTTCTGCCTGCTGAAATTTGCTCTTAACCCTCTTTATTTATTGTTTTATTTTATTTTATTTTTTAACTCCCGTGTGTCTATTTTATTCCATTGTATAGTGTGTATCTTATTACTGATATTCTCTAATTGAAAAGGTGACATTCTTATACTTTACTTTTTTGGACAGGATTGTCTTTTGTCCTTACAATACATCTTTAAAAGTGAATTTAAAGTCTTTAGTAAGTCCAACAGGAGGGCTTCCTCGAGGATTATATTTATTATATAATAGCATTTTCTTGTGTATGGGCTATATTTTCTTTTCTTTTTTTCATATTCCTTGTTTTTGTTGTTGAAAACTGGGCATTTGAATTATTTAATGTGACAACTCTGAAAATCACCTTCTTTCTCTTCTCCATGGTTGACTGTTGCTGCTGTTAGTGGTTGTTTTTGTTCTTTTTCTTTTTCCTTCCCTAACTTTCCAGAACTAATCTGTTAAAGTCTGTATTCTTTATTTTCTATGGTTGGTAAAGTCTCTGTCTGTTTGTTCAGCTCATTGCTCTTCTTATTATTGGACAGATATTTCCTTAATAAGTCTTCCAGTCTTTGCTGAGAGACCATGCATGTTGTGGCACGCCTTTGACACTCCAGTTGGCAGTTGACAACTCTGCCTTACCTTTCACTTCCTGACTCCTCAGAGTCTAAACACTGGCCAGAGTTGAAAGCTTCAGACCTTCTAGAATTCTTCCTGAGCATGGGCCGAGCCCTATGCATGTGCAATTTGCATGTACTGCTAGATTCCCAAAAACATATCATAGTTTTTCAAAATCCCTATGGACATCTCATTCTCTTTCTTTTCCTTTTAAGCCTTCTGGTTAACTTATTGTTTGGCTCCAACTATTATCAACTACCTTAGGCATCTCTTGAAGGTAAACAATTACCCCAAAATGCTTCAACATACAGCTCCAAGGAAAGACTTTTCACATTGGGTGAAATTTGACTCAGTTCAAGTAAAGACAACCGAGCAAGCAGAGACTCCCAGGGAACCACCAGCTGGGCCAATAAATAATGATTCCCTGAGAGTGATGCTTTGAAAGAGCTACAGCTCTTTCTTCTCCTTCTGATGGCTGCCAAGATGTTAGATTTCAGGATGTTTATGGTTTATTGGTTTTTAAGGTTAATACAGAGCTAAAGAGAGGGGGGTAGAAATAGAGCAAGTTAAATTGTCATAAGCCTCACAGTTCATACTGAAACTCAACTATTTTTCTTGAATAAACTTTTTTCAACCCCTGAAAGCCTTTTGTTTATATCCAGAGATCTGAAAAAGTTGGTTCTGGCCATTTTTGCTAGTTTTCTTCTTGCTTTTAGGGGAACAGAAATTTCAGAGGTTTTTTGTTTGTTTGTTTGTTTGTTTTTTGATATGGAGTCTTGCTCTGTTGCTCAGGCTGGAGTGCAGTGGTGTGATCTCGGCTCACTGCAAGCTCCACATCCCGAGTTCATGCCATTCTCCTGCCTCCACCTCCCGAGTAGCTGGGACTACAGGTGCCCACCACCACACCTGGCTAATTTTTTGTATATTTAGTAGAGATGGGGCTTCACCGTGTTAGCCAGGATGGTCTCAATCTCCTGACCTCGTGATCCACCCACCTCGGCCTCCCAAAGTGATGGGATTACAGGCATGAGCCACCACGCCCAGCACAGAGTTTCTTAAACTGTTATTTTTGTTGCCTTTACCCACTGAGCCTGTAGTTTTTCAAGACATTTACTTAAGTTTCCAACCACTTCCCCTCATATTACAAACATTTCCATCAAAAAGAAGAGCATAAATATAGTCCTTCACTTCCCACCCAATATGAAGATTTTGCTATCAAGAGCTTTTCTGGTCAATTTTCAAATCTCAGCATTATAGACCATTGAGAGAATGAACAGTCATCATCAAAATATTATCAAGAAGTCTATTTTTCTTCATTCCCTAAGATCATACAAATTCAATTATTTCCATTATAGTACTAGCATTTAGTTTTAAGGCGATAGCTCAGAGGGTGAAGATTAAACTGCTGCTTGATTGAATTACAGTAGTCAATTTTACTTAATATCTGGAAAGCTCAGTTTACTCATATGTGACACAAGGGAATCCTGGTTATACCTTATATTTTTTTGTTGCTTGGATAGAATAAACCCTGAATTCAATTAACATTATTTATTTTTGATGTCTTTCCTAAGTTGTTCCACTTCTCTAATGTCTTGTTCCCTCACTTAGTCTCTTTTGTGACTCACTTTTCTCTTCTAGCCAAGTATTTGAAAAACAAAACACTTTTAAAAGTGTATGTCATTAATCAGTTGGTTTTCTTCCTGGTCTAGAGATTAGTTGTTTAAATGACTTGAATAGAGTGTTGAATCACTCCGCAAAGTGTAGTTAAATGTGATTGTGTTATCTTTATCATAAATTTCACCTATGTTTGATGTGGTATGCACCAATACATAAATAGAAAATATGGTGAGTTGTTTTTAAATCTCATTTTCTCACGTAGATCATTAAGGGAAGTAAAGAGTTATATTCTATATCAGAATGGATTGCATTTATATTCTTTCACTTCTAAAGTAGGCTTCTCTCTTTGAAATGGAAACAGTTTTCTAACTTAAAGTAGGTAATTACACACTCCATTAAACAAGTAATTAACAGATTACAATTTAGAAAAAAAAGAAAAACTTGAAAATGAGCAATTTGGATTCTGAATGTGAAGAGTAGTGTTATAATTAGCATAATACCTTTAGACATAGATTAACAAGTACACTATAAAAATAAAAAAAAAGAAACAATCTGTTTCCTCTACACTGATCATACACCACAAATAGCATTTCATGAGTCAAACATAAACATGGTTTTAAGAAAGCTTGATCTGAAACTTATTGTTATATTACTCTAAAATTCAAAAAGATAAGGTTTTGATGTACAAAATGTTTGCTGTCCTAAAAGACTACAACTCTTCGGAGTCAATATTTTAAATTGTCATTCTACAGTAACTCCCTGAGGCAAATGTCCAATGCTAGTAATATGTGTAATTTAAATTGGTAATATAAAATTTCAAAAAAGACAGGCTCAGTATTGTGTAAGGGTGGTTCATTTCCACTGCAAGGATAAAAATATGCATAATGGGAATTCAAAGGAAACATGTACATTAAATCTGTATTATTCTGCCTTCTAAGAAAAATAATTCATCCTAAACTGGAAGAAGGGACAACTCTCCTTGCTAATTTGCAGTTTAAGGAAAAAAAAAAAAAAAGGCCAACCTGTGCAACACAGTTTGACCCCATCTCCACATACACACACACACACACACACACACGCACACAAATACAAAAATTATCGAGGCATGGTGGCACATGCCTGTGGTACCAGCTTCTTGGGAGATTCGAGTGGAAGAATCCCTTGAGCTTTGGAGGTCAAGGCTGCAGTGAGCCAAGATCACAGTACTGGACTCCATTCTGGGTGGCAGAGTAAGACCCTGTCTCAGGAAAAAAAAAAAGAAAGAAAGAAAAAAAAGGAGAGAATAAAGGGGAACGGGGGTACACAAAGGAGGAGGGGTGAGATGGGTTGGGGCGGGAGCAAGAGTGCTGAATGACTGAAGGCACCGCAAACAGCTTCAAATAGTAGTCATAAAACGAAAGTCCTCAAGTCCCAGTAATAACCAGCCCTGAAATAAGATATGTATTTTTTTTTCCCATGCAAAAATCTGGGCTAAATGCTGTATTCAAATCACCGCAGCAGGAGAGTTATTCAAGCCAGGTCTTCTAATGAATCTCTATGTTCTTTTCTATCTCTAGTAAAATTATAGGATGTATAGGGAGTAGGTCATTAAGTCTGAAATCTGTGCTCCTGGTTAAAGTCTGATCATTTCTGTTCTGAAATTTGAGCTGACCTTGTGAGTAAAAAATAATTCATGTAACACATTTGGGTGAAAAAAAATGTTTATCAACTGCCTTGCTAGAACCCATATGTTGTTTTCATTCCATATTGAAAATAAACAAAACAAAACATTCTATTAAAAAAAATTGCTCCTACAATGTTACTAAAAACAGACATTCAATAGGTTCAAATCTGCCAGCATGAAGATGCTACAGAGAATGTCAAACAGCTATTGACTTTTAAGTCGTTACTTCTATATGGCAGTAAAAAGACTGTTGTTGTACCCTACTATTACATTTGCTTTACAGTTATCTTAGTAAAAACAAATGCTGGTTTGGATTAAAATATCAATTGTTTTCTATATAAGAATTAAGTTGATGTTAGAATAACTGAGTTAAGGAATTACACAATTTCCTTTATGACAATATTTGTACCTAGTGCCACTACTTGATAAACCTCTTTTGTGATCTTATGTCAATTCTTAACTCCTTTATATCAACATATATGCAGTGCTCTTCTGGAAATGTTTGTTTCATAGCTATTAATATTTTCCTAAATATTTGTAACATGCTGCTGCAGATTCTAGCCATTACAACACATCCAATGTAAATGTTAATAATGAAAGAATTGTGTAAAACAGGCTTATAAGCCTGAGTGATTGATCTGTGGGATGCTACTTTGGCTTGTTTTAAAAGTAGATATGTAGTGGGTGGTCAGTGGTAGGAAACATTTCAATCTGGGTTTTCTGCCCATAAAGAATGACTTTTTGGTCAATCCTATTGCATTTCGTAAAAACAGATAATGCATCATCATGAATGTCTTCTATGTGGCAGATGCAGGATTTGTTCATAAGAAATTATAGCCTAAGTGCTATGCTTCTTGCCCTAAGCATTGTATTTGAAATTGATAACAGAATAAGAAATATAGCAGACCTTTAGCTCTTGGACATAATTCAATAATGGAGTTACTTTTCCAAAGATCAGGAATACTTTGGAAGCATATTAATTTCACAGGGCAATTCCAGGTGAAATTGTAAACGGTTTGATTTCCCAAAAGGTTACAGAGTTTTCTGCTCTCTCATTTCAAACATCGGTTTTAGAAATCACATGTCTTTGTCAGCTATTTCTGATATAGAAAAGTTTCCAGTATTTCACTAATACACCTTATAACTCTTAAGCAAATACTTAGGCTCTTATGATAGTGTTAACTTCTAAGTATGGTCTCAAGCCGATTATTGACAGAGACTAGTAGTCAAGATTTTCCAGATCCCTTATAGCTCAGGGTGTACCATGTTTCCACAGAATCATCAGTACTGGTGGATTTTTATGACACATCAAATCATGCTCAAACATCTTTACCTTGATTTAATAAGGATTTACGAAATGCGTAGATAGATATTCCGGAAGCTTCATGTCTCTATCTGCCATTCATTTACAAATGTTAAATTTTGCTAACGTTTATGGAGTTTGTAATGGTTAAATTTTATATGTCAACATGGCTAGGCTATCGTATTCAATTTTGAGTCAAACACTGGTCTAGATGTTACTTTACTGTGAAAGTATTTTGTAGAAATGATTAATATCTACAACCTGAAGACTTCAAGTAAAAGTGATTACCCTATACAATGTAGGTGGAGCTTATCCAATCAGCTGAAGGCTTAAGAGTAAAAAACTGAGATAACTAATTTTCTGTGAAAGAATTATTTCTAAATAATTGGATTCAGCTAAATTTAATTTAATTTAAATTTAATTAGAAACATCCCAATAGATGTTTGTTATTAATTATTCATTGGAGTATTTATCAACTCCAAATGGAAAGAAACCATTTTATTATTTGTATTTCAAAAACGTTGAGAGTACTTTCTATATGCTCAATACCATGCATAATTCTGAGGATACAGAAGTGAAAGATTATTCAAACTCTATGGTGGTGTTAGTCTATTAGGAGAAATATTCTTAGATGGTGGAAATATAGGAAGGATATTTGTAATGATGTTTCAGACATGGGGCACCATGTGCTGGGACATTTTAAAGAGAAGGAAATAATGAATTTGACAGTCATGGTAACCAATGTATATTGAGAATACCTGGCACATGTGGAGGATATTGGTGAGGGACTGAAATCAGACAGTCTGCCATGGTTACATTTTTTGATCTGTATTTTTTTATATATACAATTTAGTGTAGTAAGGATATGTGTCCCTACCCAAATCACATGTTGAGTTGTAGTCCCCAGTGTTGGAGGCCTGGTGGGAGGTGATTGGATTAAGGGGGTGGATTTCTCATGGTTTAGCACCATTCCCTTGGTGCTATTCTCATGATAGTGAGTTCTCATGAGATCTGGTTGTTTAAAATTGTATGACAACTCACCCCCCTCGCTCTCTTGCTCCTGTTTTTGCCATGTGACCTGCCTGTACCTTTTCCACCTTTCAGCATTATAAACTTCCCGAAGCCTCCGCAGAGGCTGAGCGGATGTTGGCATTATGCTTCCTGTACAGCCTGAAGAACCATGAGCCAATTAAATCTCTTTTCTTTATAAATTACCCAGCCTCAGGTATTTCTTTATAACAATGCAAGAATGGCCTAAAACACAATGATAAACCAAAAAATAAAATTCTAAGCCCCCAAACCTGCTGAATGGACCCCTCTTTGGCCAAGAGCATTTCAAAGATAACCTGAAAGGCTAGTTCAGGCCCTGTGGGAATAGGTTCCCCCACCCCCTGCCCCCCCCCCACCCCCCTCAACGTGCCTCATTATCACCTCCTCCCTTTGGAATGCAGGCACAACTGACCAGCATTAACAAACATTAAAACAGAGACCTTAAAACTGACAATGGAGTCTTTGCATCAAAAAAAAATATCAGCATGACAGATAGCAGGCCCTGAAAAAACATGGAAATATTTTATATGAAAATATATTTATCTGACATATTTTGAAATGGTCTTGCAAAACTGTCTCTTATAGGGAAAATGTACATTCTGCACAGAATCCTTTTCCTCTTCCAGGTCTTTTCCGTCACCCAGGAGGAGAATTAACTAAGAGTCTGATACTTTTTTAAGTCTGATAAGAAACATGTATAACTTATTCTCTCTGAGGCCTGCCACCTGGAGGCTTTATCTGTATAATAAAACCTTGGTCTCCACAACTCCTTGTCTTAACCCAGACACTCCCTTTCATTGATTCCTGGTCTTTAAGTGATAATTGCTCTCTTTCAACCAGTTGCCAATCAGAAAATCTTTGAATCCACCTATAACCTAGAAACCTTCCCAAACTGCCACCCCACTCCCAAACTGATGTATAACTTGTGTGTATTGATTGACGTCCTGTGTCTCCCTAAAGTGTGTGAAACCACACTGCAGCCTGACCACCTTGGGCACATATTCTTATGGCTTCTTGAGTCTGTGCCTTGGGCCATGGTCACTCATATTTGGCTCAGAATAAATCTCTTCAAATATTTTAGAGTTTGGTTCTTTTTGTTGACACAATTTTGTATCTGGAAAAAATAAACAAAGATGTTTTTTACGGAAATTGAATGATCTTATTTGTAAAATGACTAACATATAACATCCAATCCAAAATATGGCAGCTTTTATTATGAGAAGTATTGACCTCATAAAATATGATCTAGTAGATATACAATTTCTGGCACATAGGGTATACTCACTACATGCTCTATCTCTTTACTTTTGTGTCACTTGTATCAACTACTCTTTAAACTATCATGTGTCAAGCACTTATTACTGTGTCTGACACATCATACACACCTGAATATTGATAGGTAGCTTTATAAATGCACACACACAAATCTGTATTTTTTTCAACCACCAAGAATTTTAAGTGCTCCTTTTGATGATGTTCAAAATCCTTAGTGAAGTGATTTCAACATAGTACTACTACTTCTAACTAGTTACATAACAAAATATGTGGCCAGATTACTGATATAAATAAAAACAAAATTCAGCGGTATAAAAACCCCTTTGGGAATGTAAACACTGGTTCAGGAATTGGAAGATTTAGGTTTTAGAGCTAGCTATAATACTAATTACTGCAATATGTTTTAAAAAGCTCTTAAAATTCACTGTTATAAAATGAACAAATTAAATTCAAAGATTCATGAGGCCCCTTTTGGCTCAAATATCTCAAAACTGTGGACATTTATACTCTGAGTCATATACAAACCAATATCACCATAAGAAAGTATAGAAGATACTGCTAAATCACTGTTACCCAAGCAACAAATTTGGTGAAACTTTTAATTGTCTTGCAATTGTAGTATAAATAAAAGAAATAAATAAATGTGTCATCACATTTTGGGACACATAGATACTTGGATGTCTGAATGATCTAAGCTAAAAACCCAAAATCATGTCTCTCCCTCTTTGTACTTATAAAGCAAGCCTCTTCTTAAATATCAGAGCCCTCTAGTAAAGTCTGCAAAGTCAGCAATCCATCCTTGGGACAAACGTTTGAGGTATGAGCTATTGTCTGAGATTCTGTTTAGGGGAAAAGAGGTGACATAATCCTGAATGACTAGGGTCACTATTTTTGCAGAGTCAATAATCAGATAAATCTAGATTCCATCACAAGTAGAGATTGACTAGCTGTTCTACAGGTGTTTCTTTTCTTTCAAAGGTTGATAGTACATTTCTTCACATGCATTTTAACTATTGCCTCTTTGGGTAGGATTTTCTCCCTAAAGGAAGTAGTTGATTTACTCAGCTGTTGCATTTTTCTTGGAGTATCAAATCATGGCTTATAGTTCCAAAAGTGGCTATTCTCCCAAGTGTCGCTTTATTGTCACAGCCTGTCCTGACATTTGATACCAAATGTGATGTGGAGGTTGGGCGTGGAGGTTTACTAATAAAATCTGTCTAATAACCAAATGTGGCAACAGTCACTTGTCTTAGTTTCAAATACTTGGAACAGTTGTTCCTAAGAACTGGAAATACTTCTAAATTTCTAAGGAAATTTTGTTAGGTTTCTAAATCCAGATATTTCTTTCCAGAGCAGAGAAAACTACATCTCCCAAATGCCACCAGAATAATACACATGATTTGTTTTGAAACAAAATAGTAGTTACATTTTATCACCAATAGCAACAGATATATAAAATTACTGAAGTACTGTTGACTTCTTTGCAGATTTTTAAACTATAATAAAGACTAACAAACGAGAATCAAAGATTTATAAGCTTTACAATATTATACAAAATCATTTTTTCATAAGATTCTATCTAGTGACAAACATTTTAGTGAAACTGTACAAACTTAATTATCCAACTACTTTAGCTACTTGATGCTATACTAGATTTTTTTTTTATCATGGATGCTAAATCATATCTTTAAATTGATTAAAAGATAAGAAATATTTATCCTTCTATCTCTCATTAAGATTTTTAAATTTAATGTAGTAGTTCTCAAAAGTAAGTCATTTACACATTATGCTTATGTTTTTGTGTCATGTTTGTTTACCAGCTTTACTATTATTATTTTTATATTGCTTTTCTTTTCTTTGCTTAGTAAGTGTATTAAAAAGAACATTTTTTATGATCATTGTAATAATACCATTATGCCAGAACATTATTTAATATTAAAAATTTTAAAAATCAACCAAATAGCCATTAATTTAATCAATGTACTAACTACATGCTTAATAATTAATTTTTCAAGAAGAATAACATGTTTATTATCACCAAATAATAGAGTTTTGAATCTTTGAAGCTTAAATTAACATTAATATAAAGCTTAATATAATACAACTATTCCATTGTTTTTTATATTAACCTATTAATGAGAATCTCAACTGAAAAATGTACATATTGGGAAACTGGAAACACCTAGTTCTTTTGTGATAATTTATGGTATAGAGAATTCATTATTAGTGAAAATAAGATAAATGACTTTGCATAAGAAAATTTCCTTTAAAAAAAAATCTGAGGTGTTCTTTAAATTTTGTTCTTCTGAATGTGTCAAGTAATCTGGTAATGTGTGAAACACCAGGGAACAAGAGAATGTCTCGGCAGTACAAAAGTGGTGTTCATTTGGGAAATTATGTGAGAAGGCCACTTACTTTTGTTATCCTTCAATGATGTCTTTATAATGGTCAAAACACTTTTCAATAATTGTTTTTAAATAAGTTAGTAGCTAAGTCATTCTGACACATAAAATAATCTAACATGCCATGATCAAGGCTTGATGGCTGATGCTCCAATTTTGTCATTAATGAATTTACTCTGTCTTTCATGTGGAAAACTGATACAAATGGATTTTGTAAGGTTGTCCAATTGTGCTGATAGCTCTGAAAAATATCCTAATATGCAAAGGCAGTCCCTAGTGATGCATACAGCATCAGGTATTAATGGTTTTAGCCAGAAAACGAAAGTTGTTATTTTGCCTCAAATAGAGAAGGATGGATATTCACCATTTAAAAAAATAGATTTCACTACAAAACTATATTTCTTGTAATTTCCCATCTCTAGATAAATATTAGAAAACATTTGAAGAGTTCAGTGGCCTCTCTTTACTATGATCAATGTATTTTTACAACTTTAAGTACGCTGTTTGGGCATGTCTTGGTGTTGTGGGGTAGAGGATGGTGGGTGTAGGATACAGGACATTACTTCCTGTGATACAGTTTGACTACGTGGAACAAGCCCACATTGTTCATCAACTGTGAATATAGTGCCTTTCATGCTTATCCCAATAAATCACTTCCAGATTATGTCGCGAACTTATCATTAAGTTTTTTTGTTTTGTTTTGTTTTGTTTTGAGACAGAGCCTTGCTCTTGTCGCCCAGGCTAGAGTGCAATGGCGCCATCTCGGCTCTCTGCAACCTCTGCCTCCCAGGTTAAAGCAATTCTCCTGCCTCAGCCTCCTCATTAGCTAGGATTGCAGGCACCAGCCACCATGCCCAGCTAATTTTTGTATTTTTAGTAGAGTTGGGGTTTCATCACATTGACCAGGGTGGCCTTGAACTCCTGACCTCAGGTGATCCCGCCCGCCTTGGCCTCCTAAACTGCTGGATTACACGCGTTAGTCACCGTGCCTGGCCATCAGTAAGTTTTAAAATCCCTACTCCGGTTGTACTCATTGGCAAAGACTGGCGGAACAAAAGGTCTCCATGGTCTCAGTGTTTAGCACATACATAACACACACTTAATACTAAGATAGCATCAGAGGACTAACTTACAGTGAATAGAATACATTTTATTATAGTGATGAAAATATTTACTGCCTTCAGTTTGGGGCTGTATTTGTAATTTTGTAGTAAACTATTTCTTTTGACAGAAGCACCTTACCATTTTCTTTGCCTGTATTGACCCAATTTATTATTTAAAATGTCTTAGCAGCATATTTAGTGTTTATTCACTATTACTACAGAAACTATAAGCTTTGCAAGTTAATAAAACATGATAAATAAATATTCTTATATTTTTATTGAATTGGAATGCTAAAAAATTTCTAAAATGCTGGGATAACCTTTTCTTTTTCTTTTTTTTCTTTGGAAGTTTTACAACAGTCTTTGAGGTCAGACACTATAATATCAAATTGTGTGTGTGTGAGTGTGAGTCATTTCAGAATGCAGAAGCAGGTCTAAACCTAAAGGAATTAGTTTACTTTTGTTTATGGCGTCGTGAAAATTTTGATTCCTAATGCTTTTTCATAATATTTTGAATATTTGCTTTGCAGCTGACACTTTTACAATATTAACAGAAAACTAAGGTTATCAGTTAATGTGTCTCTCTGAAGACATATTTAATCTCAATCAAACCTAACAATGCTAATAGTAGTAGTAGCAGCTACAATTGAATATGTATATTACATGTCTGATATTATTCTGAATATGTTAATTCCTTTGAAGATTTTTAGCACTCATGATATATTTAGGTAACTTTCACTTGCATGCATTAACAGCACTTTAAAAAAAAAAAGTTGTCTAAAATAGGTTCAATAAAGAGCAACTTAACACAAAAAGATAAAAACGTATGTGTATCTGTTCCATATATATTTTATTATGTTTTGTTATACAGATACTCCTTGACTTACAGTGGGATTATGTCTTGAAAAACTTACCATAAGTCAAAAATATTGTAAGTTGAAAATGCAGTTAGTACCTCAACAAACTGATTGTAAAGTTAAAAAACTATAAGTCAAACCACCATTAAGTCAGTACCATCTATATCTATATATATATGTATGTGTATATATGAATGTGTACATACACACAACATATTAATAAATTAATTCTATATTAATTATTGTTATATTATATTAATATATATTAATTAGATATAAAATATATTTTAATTATATTAATATATATGATGTGTGTGGATTGCTATAGTCTGAATGTTTGTGTCCCCCCCAAAATTTGTATGTCAAAACCCAGTTCCCAATGCAATAATATTAGGAGATGGGGACTTTAGGAGGTGATTGGCTCATAAGGACTGAGACGTCATAAATGAAATTAGTTCCCTTATAAAAGAGTCCTCAAGTCTCTTCTGCCCTGTGAGGATGAATAGAGAAGATGCCTCTTATGAAACAGAAGACAATTTTTACCAGACACTGAATCTGTCAGTGCCTTGGCCTTGGACTTCCCAGCCTCCAGAACCATTTGAAATAAATTTTGGTTACTTATAAGCAACCCAGTTTATGGTATTTTGTTATAACAGCCCAGATGAACTAAGATTTGTGTTTGTGTGAGTGTGCGTGTGTGTGTGTGTCTTGAAAACAGCACATATACTTACTTTGTTTATACATATTTAGCAGGCTTAATATTAACTTCCTGAAATGGAGTTCCAATACTCTGAAGAAAAAACTATGATAAAATACATGTCTGTTAAGTATATGAAAGCCCATGCCTCCAATTTATATGATCCTGCTATCTATACTTATAAACTACAATGGTAACACTTTCCGTTCTGATGATTCAACCCCTTCATTGGTTTTCTGAGCACTACATCTGTAATTCACCTGGTCATCCTAAGGCAGATTACTATGCCACTGCTTACATGAACAAAAACCTAAAGCAACAAACAAAAACCAAGCAATATTCTATGCTTGGTGTGTTGGTTATATTTTTCTAATATGCATGGAAACAAATAACCAAATATTAGAATAATTACTGCATACCTACCAGGTTAAGCTTTCATAAAATACACAAATTACCTGTAAAGTTATTGAAATAATTAGAGGTGCTCTTTTTGAGCTGAGCGGATATAATATTTTCACTTCATTTACCCTTATCACTTGGAATGTCAACAGTGCCTTTGGTTGCTGTTAATGCTTGTGCTATTCCCTTGAGAATAAGAAAATTATGGGGAACGGGGGTAGGATTGCAAGAGAAGAAACTACAGAAAAGCCCAAAGTTACATTGCAGAAAGATTCTGTTTTAAAAAAAAAAAAAAAATCCACAAATAAGAATATATGGATACTGCAGCTGTTAGTACCAGAACTTATGACTGTACATAAAAGATTGAAGCAAGGGAATATTTTATTCTCTCCTCTCTGACTTTCTAAAATGACACAGAAGCTTGCATGTTCTGGGCACTATTCCCAGAAGTATTGCATTTTCTCCCCAAATCCACAGATGCTCTTCTGGGAATGAGGTGGCAGCACTGACAACACAAATGAGCTGACAGTGTGCAACCATTCCTGGAAACACTGCCTTCTGGAGATGAGACTTTCAAGAAAAAAACACTAAATTTAATTCAAGAAAAAAAAAAACACTAAATTTTAATTCCATTCTGTTCTTCACATATCCTGCATATTTTTTAAATTCACAGATTACTATTAGGTGAGAGGGAAACGCTAGTTTGTGGTTGTTTGGAGAAATTACTAATATATGTTTTGAAACTGGAGACATGATGTTTTGAGTTATTGAAGACTGGAGTTTCTGAGGCACCATACAAATAAAAATTGGAAGGAGTCATTTAACCACCAACAGATCCATTCATTACCCTTTGCAGGAGCATATCACACTGCAAAGTGCTTACTTTAAAATGAAAACAGTTATTGATAATACAGAAAATACAGTCCTTTGTTATCATAACTGGTATTTTGTAGTGATTTTATCTTAGATGCATAGGTTAATGATTTTTTCAAAGTAATTTAGTATTTATGGACCAACTTTTTCATTGTATAAACCCTTAGAGGTTAAATGACTTACTCAGGATAAGCCAACCATGACACGAATGGTACTCTCCCAAATTCAAAGGCAATATTTCACTTTTATCAATTTCTAAAGGACAAGCATGGTGGCTTACACCTTTAATCCCAACACTTTGGGAGGCCTAGGCTCGAGGATCACTTGAGCCCAGGAGTTCAAGACCAGCCTGCACAACATAGTGAGACCTCATCTCTACTAGAAATAAAACAATTAGCAGGCGTGGTGATGCACGCCTGTAGTCCCAGTTGCTTGGGAGGCTGAGCTGGGAGGGTCACTTGAGTCCAGGAGGTCAAGACTGCATTGAGCTATGATCATGCCTCTGCAGTCCAGATTTGAAGACAGAATATGACCCTCTCAAGAAAGAAAGAGAGAGAGAGAGAAAAAGAATTTCCAAAGAGTTTCAAATTTGTCTCATTTGAGAAGTCTAGAAACCCTGCAGAGGTATTATTATTCTTACTGTCCAATTAAAAAATGGAAGCCCAAACAATTTAAAGAAATTGCTTTACAACGTGTATTTAGCAGGATAACAAAACTTAAACCCACAATACAAGATTCTATCTATATAATAAATACAATTGACCCTTGAACAACACAGGGGTTGGAGCACTGATTACCCGTGCCTAAAAATCAACATATAACTTTTGACTCCCCCAAAACTTAATTACTAAATGGACTACTATTGATCAGAAATCTTACCAATAACATAAACAGTCGATTAACACATATTTTGTATTTATTATATGTCATATCCTGTGTTCTTATAATAAAATAAACGATAGGAAAGAAAATGTTAGCAAGAAAATTATAAGGAAGAGAAAATATATTTACTGTACTATACTGCATTTATTGATACGTACATTTACATCATTTGTTTGCAAGATAAATTGTCTGAAACGAGGCAACCTCAGCTGCAGATCTCAATGTATGGTTTATATAAAGTGATTCAACTCTTTCTTGTAATGTCATGACATTTTTCTGCTTCTTGAGAGCAGTTCCAGAATCAGTAGTGGCACTTTGTGTCGGTCCCATGGTGTTATTCAAAGTGTATGATACTGCACTAAACATGGTGAAAAACACACAGTACGTCAGCATGGCGGCTCATGCCTGTAATCCCAGCACTTTGGAAGGCGGAGCTGAGGCGGGTGGATCATGAGGTCAGGAGTTCAAGACCAGGGTGACCAATATGGTGAAACCTCGTCTCTACTAAAAATACAAAAATTAGCCGGGCACTGTGGCAGGTGCCTGTAATCCCAGCTACTTGGGAGGCTGAGGCAGGAGAATCGCTTGAACTTGGGTGGCAGAGGTTACAATGAGCCTAGATCACACCACTGCACTCCAGCCTGGGTGACAGAGTGAGACTCTGTCTCCACAAAAAAAAAAATAAAATAAAATAAATAAAAAAGTAACCCCTAGAGATTACTTTTTACTGCAATAAGTAATTTACTGGGAAGGAACTTCTCACCTGGAGCTGATTAGTGCCACACTGCTTTAAGTAGATACTTGCAATACTTGAACTCACCACACTAGCAACCAGAGGTGGGTACAAAATTTTTATATTAGTACAGTATATACTACAATTAATTTTATGCAGTTATAATTGTATACTGCATGGTTACATTTGTTTACATTTCTCTCAACTGTAAATGATACCATGTGCAACCTGTAAATGTGTGTGTAGGTTTTGATAAAATGTAACTTTTTATAGTATATTTGTATACCACATTCTTTTGTAGTAAATGATAAAATCGACTAGTATCTACATATATTTTATGAATTCATGACATATCTGAATTTTTCTTATTCTTTTGATATGTCTAGCCTACTCAGTTCATCTGCAAGTATTTTTCAAATTGTTATGATTCTCAAAAAATTTAAAAATATATTTGTTTTTTGAAAATATATGTAAAGTGGACCCATGCAGTTTAAACTCATGTTGTTTTAGCATCAACTGCATTTACTCTTAAAGTAGAAAATTATATTTACCAATATTTTCTACTTAACATTTTTGTCAAATTACATGAAGGGAAATTCTCTGATATGGTTTGGATGTGTCCCCACCCAAATCTCATTTTGAATTCTCACATGTTGTGGGAGGAACCTGGTGGGAAGTAGTTGAATCATGGGGGCAAGTCTTTCCCATGTTGTTCTCATGATAGTGAATAAGTCTCATGAGATCTCATGGTTCTATAAGGGTGTGTTTCCCTGCACAAGCTATCTCTCTCTTTGCCTGCCACCATCCCTGTAAGATGTGACTTGCTCCTCCTTGCCTTCTGCCATGATTGTGAGGCCTCCCCAGCCATGTGGAACTTTAAGTCCAATAATCCTCTTTCTTTTGTAAATTGCCCAGTCTTGGGTATGTCTTTATCAGCAACCTGAAAACAGACTAATATACTCTGTTTACTATGTATATAGCAGTAACTTTTATGTTTTAAATGCAAGACAGACTCAATCACAGTTCTTCTGGAACAAAATTAATTGAACAGCTACCAATCAGTTAACATAGAATAGCAAAGAAGGAATTTTTCTGATACAAAAACATTTTATTTTAGATGTATAAGAAATAAGTGCATTATTTTCAATATAAAAATCAATCAAATACCCTCTGATGTTTCATATTAGTGGGACTATTTGTGATGCAAGGAATATAGTACATCAGCACATCATGATTTGGTTCATATTTAAGTCTCTGCTATAATTTTTTGTTTATATGTAATTGTGTCCTACATTATATCACAGTGATCAAAAACGGGGTTATACTATTTATCTTTGAATGAGTGGTTCCCAATACAGAACCTGTTATATGTTAGACTTTCATTAAACATTTTGTGCAAATAAATGATTCTGGGGGTATAATCATTAAAGAGAGAAAGAGCCATTGCTGTTCAGTTGTTAGTTCAAAACCATACACAAGAAGCAAAGACAAATGAAAAGGAATAATAATCTCTGCCTGACATTACAACCTGATTTTTTTTTTTTTGGCAATTTGGCAATTCAATGTTTCAATACAAATTGTTGAGCACTTTTATTGTGCAATGACCTGTCTTCAACCTCACAATTTTTCCCCATCTCTTCTTCGTGAAGAATAGTCATTGAAAGCCACACTACAAGATGATGAGATAATGTAACTACTTGAGTTAATCATTTCTTCCCTATATTTGACTCCATTCTTGTTAAGGACCATTCTTTTGGAAATTTTCTAGGGTTTATACATTTCATATTTCAGCATTGATTTTTGTTTTATCCAACACTTACAGCATATTTATTTAAAGACAGAAAGAAATGAATACATTCATCAATAAATTATTTCATTTTGCCAGGAGTAAAAGATGTAAAGACACAAAATGGTGCTGCCTACATCACCTGTATCCAAGCACAGTGGCTTCTGATTGATAGGTAATTTAGAAAACAAAGCAAACACACACTAGAAACATTCCTACAACTTCAGTTGCTTTACTTGGAACAGATATGTTTCTGTATTACTTGGACAGTGGGTTAAGGCTTGACAGAGCACTTATTCTATCTACTGATTTGTCATGCTACTCAATTTTATCATGGAATAATGCCAGTTAAAAAAAAAAAAACAACTTTCCTTTCTTTCCTTTATTATATCTGGTAGGCCTATTGTTCTGTGCATTTTTAGGTAGCAGTCACTCAAATATAATGATCTAAACAGATTCTAAATATTGATTTCTTGGCAAAGATTTTTCCACTACCACAGAAAATATTGTATGAAATGTCATTATACATTATTTGTGCTCTGTCTGTTACTTCTTAGTGCTGGCCCAGAATATCGGTCTTCTTTTCTTTTTTTCAGATAAACAGTGACATTAACCAGCTCAATTAAATAAACATGTTGACAGCAAACATAACTGTTAAATTAGCAAAAGAAGTTAATGCAACAATACAAAGAAAAATAAAAGAACATAAAATAATAGGAGAGGCAAAGTATTTTGCCATTTTCTAGGATTTAAGTAATGACACTTCTTACTTTATCAAAAAGTAGTCAGTCAGTTTTCAGAAAGTGAGGCAAAAAGATATTCATAATGATGTATGTTAAAGGGCATGGCAGGACAGCAAATCATATGTAGTAAAAACATTCATTTCTTAATTTTTCATTTATCCATTCAACTAATATTATTAAGTACCTACTTTGTACCAAATACTCTTCTAGGAACCAAAAGATAAATCAGTGAATAAAACAGATAAATTGCCTACTCTTGCTGAGCTCACATATTTACAAACAAAGTAGAAGTAGATAAATTAACAAATACATACATTCTTTTTCCAATTACATTAAAAACTATAGAGAATTAAAAAGTGGTAAGCAGAAGAGAGAATAATAGGGTAAGATTCCAGTTAGAGGGCACATCGAGTACAAATATTCTGAGATGGAAAGATATCTGGTATGTAGGAGAAAGAACACTGAATATAAACGGTAAAGGTTTAGAGTTTTTTTTCTACAAAATCAGAGAAGTGCACATTGTTCAGAATTTTTTTTATCATGAAATAATACCCATAAGTTACCATTTAAGGCATTTTTAAGTGCATAGCTCAGTACATTTAATACATTTCCATTGTTGCGCAAACATCACCACTGACCATATTCAGAACTTTTTCATCATCCCAAACTGATGGATTTTTCTATTTTGGCAAAAAAAAAAAAAAATGTTTTTGGGATTTTGATAGGAATTACACTGAATATGTAGATCACTTGGGTACCGTTGACATTGAGGTGATTAATTTTATATGTCAATGGACTGTGCTATGGAGTGCCCAAATATTTGTTGAAACATTATTCTAGCTGTGTCTGTGAGAGTGTTTCTGGATTAGATTAACATTTGAGTTAGTAGACTGAATAAAGCAGATTGCTCCCACCAGTGTGGGTTGTTCCTATCCAATCAGTTGTAGGCCTGAAGTGAACAAAAAGGCTGAGTAACAAGGAATTTCTAACTGACTGCCTTCAACCTGGGACATTGGTTTTATTCTGTCTTCAGACTCACACGGAAACTTAGGCTCTTCTTGTGTCTCCAGATTGCTGACTCCAAATGTTGGGACTCATTCACCTCCATAATCATGTGAGTCAATTCCTTAAAATATATCTATCTACATCTATCTATCTATCTATCTATCTATCTATCTATCTATCTATCTGTCATCTATCTACCTACCTACCTATTGTGTCTTTTTCTGTGGAGAACACTGACTGATACAGATGTCTTAGCAATATTGTCTTCCAATCCATGAACATGGGAATTCTTTCTATTAGTTGGTGTCTGTTAATTTTTTTCAGCAATATTTTGTAGTCTTTAGTGTAAAAGCATTTCTTTCATCTCCTTAATTAAGTTTATCTATTAGGCTATTATTTATTTGTATTATAAGTGAAATGATTTTACTAATTTGCTTCTTGGATTGTTCATATTGATGTATAGAAACACAACTGAATTTTGTGTATTAACTTTGTATTCTGCAACATTATTGAATTTATTAGTTTTAACAGTTTTCTGTAAAATATTTAGAGTTTTCCACATATGATTATATTATCTGCAAACAGAGGTAATTTTACTTTTATCTTTCTGATTTAGATAACTTCTGTTTCTTTTTTACCTAATTGCTTTTGCTGGAACTTCCAACACAGTGTTGAATAGAAGAGGTGCTAGCTTTTATTTATTGTTTTTATTTCTATTCATTTTTCAAGGCTATTGAATGGACCTTGGCATTTATTCTGAATGAAATGCAAAGTCCTCACAAAGTTTTGAAATAAAATGATATAATCTGGCATATTTTTAAATGACTTTTACTTTATCTGGAAATATATTAGAGTGATGTAACAGGAAAGTCATAAGACCAGTTAGGATGTCTTGAACAGAAATGGCTGTAAGGAGATAGTCTTCTGTTCTAAAAAAAAAAAATCTGAAAGTTGAGTAGCAAGGTTTATTAATGTGTCTGATATGGATGTGAAGAAAAAAGAGGTGTCAAGCATCATGGATCCAAGGTTTCCAGGATAAGCAAATGAAAGAACAGAGTTGCTGTATAGGATGAGAAATAAACAGATTGATGATTTTGGAGAGGATCAGCAATTGTCTTTTGAGTATATTATATATATTGTATATATATTACAATATATACAATTATATATTGTAATCTATACTAGACATCATTTGGATTTATAAGTCTGAGATTCAGGAAAAGATACATATTTTGGAGTTATAAGATCAGTTTTTCAATAATGAGTTTCAGTGTAATTATCTAGAAGTTAGGATATATTAGAAATAAATAAATATTTAAAAATCTAATCCCTGAGATACTCCAAAATGTATTGTTCGGGAAGATTAAAGGAAATCAGAAAAGGAACTGAGAAGCAAGCACCATACTGCCAGCGAAGTGGAAAAAGAATAAAGAGATAGTAATCTCTTGGAGGTAAATGGAAAAAAAAAATGTTTCAAGAATGGGAGAATGATTAAGTATGCAAAATACTGCTGATTATTTAAGATAAGATAAATAATCGTATTAATCAAAATATTTGGTGTCAGGTAGATAGTGCTCCTAAAAAAAAAATTCTCTTGTCCTCCTGTTTGAGATTTTTGAGATGTGTGGACTAAAATCTGATGGATACAGTTGGAGACAGAAGAGGAGAAAAGGAATTGGAACATATATCTTTTAGAAATTGGGTGGGAGATACGTGTGAGGCCATGAGAAGGTTTTACTTAAAATTGAAACAAGTCAGTAAGATTTTTGCCTGATGGAAATGATCAAATAGAGGGAGAATATGGTAACAAAGCTGGATCCATGTCTGTAAGTAGCAATATTGGCTTGGATCTAGAGCTCAAGTGAAAGGGTTGCCTCTTCATAGGCATACAGAGATTTTACCCACAGTAATAGAACCAAAACGTTCGGCAGCTTGTAGGTATGTAAATGCACTTTTGAGAGCATGTAGAATTTATCTTCTGTTTGCTTTTTTTGTTGTTGTTCGGCAAAATAGAAAACAGTGTAGTTTGCGAAGTGGGGTAGAAATTCCCACACATTTGAGAAAAGAGTGAGGGTGTGAAGTGATCATTTTGCACAGTGGAGGACTGTGGTGATAAAGTAAATATAGTAGAATGGCTAGATAGACCTAAGGACCTAAATTAATTGGCAATCAATACACAAAGTAAGACCAGTCTCAAACAGAGATTAGTTTTTCTGACCATGTAATAGAGCATAGGTGCAGACCTGAAGTAGGTAGATGTGATAATTAACACTGAGTGTCAACTTGATTGGATTGACAGATGCAAAGTATTAATCCTGGGTGTGTCTGTGAGGGTGTTGCCAAAGGAGATTAACATCTGAGTCAGTGGGTTAGGAAAGGCAGACCTACCGTTACTCTGAGTGGGGCACCATCTAATCAGCTACCAGCACTGCCAGAATATAAAGCAGGCAGAAAAACATGAAAAACCTAGACTGGCTTAGCCTCCCAGCCTACATCTTTCTCCTGTGATGGATGCTTGCTGCCTCCGAACATCGGACTCCAAGTTCTTCAGCTTTGGAACTTGGGCTGGCTTCCTTGCTCCTCAGCCTGCAGATGGCTTATTGTGGGGCCTCGTGATCACACAAGTTAATAATACTTAGTAAATTCATATATAAATATATATATATATTTATATAGCTCATATATATAATCTCATATGTATCTCATTATATCTCATACATATATATAGATATAGATATAGATATAGATATAGATATCCTATTAGTTCTGTCCCTCTAGAGAACCCCAATTAATAAAGTGGAGAATTAGAATAAGTAGATTTGTGAGTGAGTATGATGAAGTAAGAGAAAATAAATGTGATTCATTACAATGATGTACCAAAAAATTCAAGTTCAGTTAAGAAAGGGAGTTAGAATGATGTTTCCTATTGCTGCTATAACAAATTACTACAAACTTAACAGTTAAAAAAAACCCCACAGATTTATTGTCTTACGGTTCTGGAGGATAGAATTCTAACTCAGATTAAACTGGGCTGAAATCATTGTCGGAAGAGCTGCATTCCTTTCTAGGATGCTCTAGGCAGAAAGCGTTTTCTCACAATTTGCAGCTTCTAGAGGCTGCCCACATGCCTTAGCTCTTGGTCTCTTCCTCTATTTTTAAAGTCATTGACAATGGTACAGTTTTTCTCACATGTCAAAACTCTGACCATTTCTTCTGCCTCCCTCTTCCACTTTTATGAATGCTTATGCTTACATTAGACCCACCAGATGATCCAGAATAATATCTCTGTATTGAGATACTGATATCTGCAAAGTCTCTTTTGCCATATATAACATATTCACAGGTTCTGGGGATTAGGACATGGGTATTATTTTTTTCTATCCCATGATGAAAAAAATAATTTAAAAGATAATAGGAAGACTGGATTTTCATCCCAATAACTTTGAAGACTGTTTTAGTACAAGCATAAGGCAGCCACAGAAGGACAAATATTGCTGATTCCACTTACATGAGTTATTCATAGTAGTCAAACTCAGCAGCAAAGAATACAGTAGTGGTATTATATATATTTATATATATATATATATATATATATATAAAATACATATATATTATTGCCATACACAAAAAAGAACACAAAGTAACTTCAGGAGGTGCTGGATGTGTCTATTACCTTGATTTTGGTGATGGTGCTACAGGGGCTTGCATATGTCTAAACTCATAAAATTGTACACATTAAATATGTACAGTTCTTTATGTATCAATTATCCCTCAATTAAGCTTTTTTTTTTTTTTAAGGGGATGATCTAGTATACTCTAGGCTGTAATTGTTCTGTAATATCATTTTTCTGTTATTTCTCCTGGGCACACAGGTAGATACATTGTACTTTCAAGCTTCCTTTGTAGTTAGATATGGTCATATGACTGAGCTCTAGCCAATGGGACATGAGTGGAATTGATGTACATCAGTTTCATTCCTGACCCACAAAGCAATCTCATGCACATTCCTCCTCTTTTTCCGCTGATGACTAAAAAAAAATTATGTGTACATATCTATACACACATACATATACACACACACAGATACACACATATATAAAGTGCATATATATATACACAGACACTATTGACACTTAAAATTAAATAACATTAAATATTTAGTTCCTCAGTAATATTAGCCATATTAAAGTGCTTAATGATCATACGTGACTATTAGCCATTATATTGGTCAGTGTAAATATAGAACAATTGAATCATTGCTGAAAGTTCTATTGTAGAGTTCTGGACCAAAGAAAGGCAGAGCCACAAGAAGGAAGGAACCTGTTTCCCTCAATGACTATGTATAGAAGAACCCCATTCCCACAAGGCTGGTTCAACATACATAAATCAATAAATGTAATCCAGCATATAAACAGAACCAAAGACAAAAAACACATGATTATCTCAATGGATGCAGAAAAGGCCTTTGACAAATTCAACAGCCCTTCATGCTAAAAACTCTCAATAAATTCGGTATTGATGAGATGTATCTCAAAATAATAAGAGCTATTTATGACAAACCCACAGTCAATATCATACTGAATGGGCAAAAACTAGAAGCATTCCCTTTGAAAACAAGACAGGGATGCCCTCTCTCACCACTCCTATTCAACATAGTGTTGGAAGTTCTGGCCAGGGCAATTAGGCAGGAGAAAGAAATAAAGGGTATTCAATTAGGAAAAGAGGAAGTCAAATTGTCCCTGTTTGCAGATGACATGATTGTATATTTAGAAAACCCCATCGTCTCAGCCCAAAATCTCCTTAAGCTGATAAGCAACTTCAGCAAAGTGTCAGAATACAAAATCAATGTGCAAAACTCACCAGCATTCTTATATACCAATAACAGACAAACAGAGAGCCAAATCATGAGTGAACTCCCATTCACAATTACTTCAAAGAGAATAAAATACCTAGGAATCCAAGTTACAAGGGTTGTGAAAGACCTCTTCAAGGAGAACTACAAACCACTGCTTAACAAAATAAAAGAGGACACAAACAAATGGAAAAATATTCTATGCTCATGGATAGGAAGAATCAATATCATGATAATAGCCATACTGCCCAAGGTAATTTATAGATTCAATACCATCTCCATCAAGCTACCAATGGCTTTCTTCACAGAACTGAAAAAAACTACTTTAAAGTTCACATGGAACCAAAACAGACCCTGCATTGCCAAGACAATCCTAAGCAAAAAGAACAAAGCTGGAGGCATCACACTACCTGACTTCAAACTATACTATAAGACTGTAGTAACCAAAACAGCATGGTACTGGTACCAAAACAGAGATATAGACCAATGTAACAGAATAGAGCCCTCAGAAATAATACTACACATCTACAACAATCTGATCTTTGACAAACCTGACAAAAACAAGAAATGGGGAAAGGATTCCCTATTCAATACACAGTGCTGGGAAAACTGACTAGCCATATGTAGAAAGCTGAAACTGGATCCCTTCCATACATCTTATACAAAAATTAATTCAAGATGGATTAAAGAGTTAAATGTTAGACCTAAAACCATAAAAACCCTAGAAGAAAACCTAGACAATACCATTCAGGACATAGGCATGGGCAAGGACTTCATGTCTAAAACACCAAAAGCAATGGCAACAAAAGCCAAAATTGGCAAATGGGATCTAATTAAACTAAAGAGCTTCTGCACAGCAAAAGAAACTACCATCAGAGTCAACAGGCAACCTACAGAATGGGAGAAAATTTTTGGAATGTACTCATCTGACAAACGGCTAATATCCAGAACCTACAAAGAACTCAAACAAATTTACAAGAAAAAAACAAACAACCCCCATCAAAAAGTGGGCAAAGGATATGAACAGACACTTCTCAAAAGAAAACATTTATGCAGCCAACAGACACATGAAAAAATGCTCATCATCACTGGCCATCAGGGAAATGCAAATCAAAACCACAACGAGATACCATCTCACACCAGTTAGAATGGCAATCATTAAAAAATCAGGAAACAACAGGTGCTGGAGAGGATGTAAAGAAATAGGAACACTTTTACACTGTTGGTGGGACTGTAAACTAGTTCAACCATTGTGGAAGACAGTGTGGCGATTCTTCAAGGATCTAGAAGTAGAAATACCATTTGACCCAGTCATCCCATTATTGGGTATATACCCAAAGGATTATAAATCATACTGGTGTAAAGACACACTCACACGTATGTTTATTGTGGCACTATTTACAATAGCAAAGACTTGGAACCAACCCAAATGTCCATCAATGATAGACTGGATTAAGAAAATGTGGCACATATACACCATGGAATACTATGCAGCCATAAAAAGGATGAGTTTATGTCCTTTGTAGGGACATGAATGAAGCTGGAAACCATCATTCTCAGCAAACTATCGCAAGGACAGGAAACCAAACACTGCATGTTCTCACTCATAGGTGGGAATTGAACAATGAGAACTCTTGGACACAGGAAAGGGAACATGACACACCAGGACCTGTCATGGGGTTGGGGGGTGGGGAGAGGGATAGCATTAGGAGATATACCTAATGTAAATGACGAGTTAATGAGTGCAGCACACCAACATAGCACGTGTATACATATGTAACAAACCTGCACGTATTGCACATTTACCCTAGAACTTAAAGTATAATAAATAACAACAATAATAATAATAAAGAAGAACCGCATCTCCATGCTGATTAACATTGGACTGTGCCAGGATCAAAAAATGAAATTTTTATCTGCCAAGTGGATGAGATTTTATGTTCTTTGTTATGACAGTTAGCATTCCTTATCTAATACAGCCAGAAAGAAAATAAATAATTTTGGTGGACATGGTGATGTATCACACTGATTCTCTAACAGACTAATAAGCCCAGATAGTGGGCATATTGACCAGCATTCAAAGACTGATTAATAGAGGGGTATAAAAGCCTGAGTCTTTTGCCCCAACTTGGGACAGCTCTGATGAGTTATCCAATTTCATGTCTCCCTGCAGGGCAATTTAGGACTTTTCTTGAGACACATGACAACTGTATTTCTCCTCCTGCTCAATTCTGCTTATTTCCTTCTCTCTACAGTTACTTCTGTTCTATTCTGCTTTGTTTTGTCTTTCTCAAGAGCCCTCACTAATATACCTCCTGCATGCTGACCACCATCTCAGTGTCTGACTCCTGAGGAACACAACTTACAATAATTGGTACTGAAATTGGCCCAACAAATCAGATGCTGGCTTATGATTTATGAACTAGATTTTCTGCCACCCAGCAATTAGTAAGGGCCCTAATGCTGATGGTAGGTGGAACACAGAGAGACCCTGTTACAAGTTGATCATTCAGTTGTTAATGTTTTCAACCAGTGGTGAATGCTGATGGTGTATTGTTGGAAGGGAGTACATTAGCAGGTGCCAGGTGTTGGAGTCAAATGGAAGAAAGAGTAACTCTAAAGACAATAGTATTGGATGGCTATGGCTGAGCTTGCTTGATGCTTTGAAGAAAAGATAAGAAAAAGCTGCAAGCACCACAACTAAAAGTAGGACTTAGGTCGGGATGTCTTTTTTTAACAGCATACAAAATGTCTTCTTGCCGTGGGAGGTCAGATAAAGCTGAGTATCAATCCCAGAACTTAATTTGAACAAAATCCAAGGACCTGAGAAGGTTACACTACCAAAAAGTTAGGCCACAACCCAGAAGAGGAAAGACTACAATACACAGAGTGAAAATATCTTGATTGCTCTCACCCTTCTCTAAAAATTCTTGAATGTTCAGATCTCTTAAACTCTAAGCTTGAAGAAATGGCCCATTCCTTCCTTTTATGACCAGCACTCATCTTGCCTTGAAGACAAAGTAATCCCTCCCTCCTCAAGACAATATCACAGCTCTCCTCAGGATTACCCCAGTATGCCCTCTTGGCCATAGGCCAAGAATTAGGGTTATGTTTTAACATAATCTTCCCAAAGGCATGCTAGAGCTGTTAAGGGAGGAAAGAGATTATACCACCAAAGAACTGCAGGACTCAGCCAGCATATATTAGCTGGAACCAGGGTTGTATGTATGAGACTGTATTCTGAGAATGCTAGATCAAAGACCAAGGGTTAGATAAAGGAAAGCATATTAACTTGGTAGTATTTCTCAGCTTATAGGACCTTAGAAAGTATAGTGAGAGAAAATCCTTGCAATGGTATAGAGCTTTGGCTATTGCACATGGTCATCAATGTGTGTGAATAGACAAGTGGCTTGAGTTTAGAAAGATACGCAGACTCAAGAGAAGTAACAAAAGGTTCAGCAGGCTATCAGAGGTGTGCCAAGACAAAAAAAAAAAAAAAAAAGGAAGAACATGGACACAGAAATCTGAGTAGAGATGTGGATGGACTTATGGGAGAGGGAAAAAAGTCTGAAGGTCTTGTGTCTCTTGATAATACCCCTCAGAGAATAACAGTCTGATACATAAAGCAACTTTCAGTGTTTCCATCTCCAGCATCTGTCATTAGCCATTCCAGTACAAGTATAACATGTATATTAGTAGTCATGGTGGCAGGAACAGAGGCTTTAAACTTACATCAAGTTTTATCTTGCTACTGCCACCACCAAATGTACAACCCACCATCAATGGAGATACTGAGTCTCCACTATGTCCCCATTCGTCAATGAGATCAACCATTCACTTTGTGGCAAATTGCCTACATTGGGTCTCCTTTATGCTAGAAGGCCAGCAATTTCTTTTGAAAGGAATAGAAACATATTCTATATGTGGACTTGCCTTTCATGCATGCAGGGCCTGAGCCAGTACCACTACTGGATAACATATTGAGAGTGTGAGAGATACACGATCATGACATCCCAAATACTATCATGCAAGACCAAGGACAAACCAGACAGCAATAGAGTTTTGTGGTCATGAACCAATGACACATTGCAGAGTTCAGATGCTTTTGGCCTGACAGAACACTGAGTGGACTATTGAAAGCACAGCTGATGCAGCAGCTTGAAGGTGATTACAAAGACAGGATGTCCTCCTAACACACTTTATAAGATTTAATTCACAGATTTTAAAATAATGCTTTGACCCCCAATGAGTAGAGTACACAGCTCTGGAAACCAAGTAGAGAAAACAGAAGTGACTGTGTTTAACTTATTCCTAGTAACTCATTTGGATAATCTATTCTCCTATTACTGTCACTCTAGGCTTAATAGGTTTAGAGGTTGTGGTTCCCAGAGGTAGAATACTTCCATTAGTCATTAAATCAAGTTCCTATGAGATATAAGCAGCAGGCACTACCTTGGCACTTTGAATTCCTTGAATCAAGGAAGCAGAAGGGAATAAGATGGGGTGTGTTTTGTCAGAGAAGATGATTCTGATAAACCAGAGTTAGTAGTCTGCTCTTGCATAATGTGGGGAGAAAGGAGCATATTTGCCATCCATATGATCCATTTGATATTTCCTCATAATAATTTCCTGAATTTTGATGGAAAATGGTAAACGGAAGCAGCTCACTAAGAATAACATAATTACCAGGGGACCAGAATCCTGAGGGATTAGGGTAGAATCAAGTCCCCAAATAAGCCATTAAATCCAGCAGAGTTGGTAGCTGAGGGTGAGAGAATCTATAATGATTAGTAAAGAATGAATACAATCAATTTTGATTCTGAGATCAGATGCAGTCAGAGAGCTATAAATAATTGTTCCTATTATCCTTCCTCTCGGACATCAACCCCAGAAAAGAGGCCCACAAGAATTCTGGAGGAAGAACTTCTCCCAGAATTTATACAAAGAAGCTGATTTGAGTGAAACAAGTATGGACTATTGTGGATGTTATAATGTACTATCTATATTTTCTTTCAATAATAAAGGACTTCAATTTCCAGTAGTGCTGCCAGTAGGCAGCCTTCAGCTATCAGGCATTTTACGACTATGTTTAGCTGTAGAGAGTTACCTCACCAAAAGTTAAGCCCTTGCCTAGTGAAGCCCACATGCAATGTCTCTACCCCCAAATTAGAACAACTCTGGAGAGTTATCTCATCTTCAGGACTCCCTGCAGCAGTATCTAGAGTTTTCCCTTGAGACTGTGTTGCAGCTCAACTATTTCCTCTGTAGTCTTGTTTTCTTAATTTCCTTTTTTAACAGATGTTGATCTCAAGAGCACTCCTTATTAAATCTCCCGCACGCTAACCTCTATCTTAGAGTCTTTACCTGTGAAGCCCAAAGTACAATAACAGGGGGTAAAGAATGACTCTTGAAATTAAAGTTTTGGATGAGGAAATTACTGTTAATGGCAAGGTCTGGGATAAGATCATGGGAGTGTGTGGCTAAGGTAGGCTGTGGATCCACAGAGTAGAGGCAGTCAAAGAACCGAGATGCCATAATAATGAAAGCATTACCTTCAGAAACAGTAAAAACTCACCAAATACTTTCACAGAAATGGTGTTAGAGGAAGCATCAGTTAGCCGGGCAACAAAATTTTCAAGGAATTGAGAAGGTGATGAAAGGTTACATGGAAATTGTGACATGTGGATGATTACAAGCAATATCATTGTGAGTATAGCCTGATGGCATGAATACAGAGGAAGGTGGGGTAATGGCCTTAAAGGAACTGCAGAAGGTGGTGGCGGCAGGCGAATCATGAGGTCAAGAGATTGAGACCATCCTGGCCAACATGGTGAAACCCCTTCTCTCCTAGAAATACAAAAATTAGCTGAGTGTGGTGGTGCACACCTGTAGTCCCAGCTACTCGGGAGGCTGAGGCAGGAGAATCGCTTGAACCTGGGAGGCAGAGGTTGTAGTGAGCCGAGATTGTGCCACTGCACTCCAGTCTGGTGACAGAGCAAGACTCAGTCTTTAAAAAAAAAAAAAAAAGAAAGAAAAGGTGGTAGAGGAGAAACATGTTACACCTTGAGAGAAGCTACAGGGAGAATCCATGTTTCAGTTAAAAGAAAAGAAGAATATTCAGCAAGGAAGTTCAGGATATTGGAAATTTTGCTTCAAGTCTATTACCTTACCAAAATTACTTGAATTGGTGATTATATATCTGGAAAAGTTGTAACTATAATCAGAGCCACACGAAAGTCAACTGCAACAAAATATTATTACACAAGATATATCGAACCCAAAATTCATTGCATTGTTTATCCTGTGAGAAAATGAAACATGAAATAACCATGATTTCTGACCTTTTCAGAAATTGTTAGATTTTCAACTAATTATTTCATATTTTTATACTATTTAAAATCAGACAAAATTTAAAATGCTCATTATTATTTTGTGAAATGAACAAAAAGAATCTACTGTTCTACTCTTTTTTATGATTTATACCTTCATACTTCCAGGACCATATTTTCAATTTCTTGCTTCTTTTAGTTATACTATGACAGGCCACTCACTATCAGCATGTTCAGAATAGAACTTTTATATCTTTAACTCTTCTTTTAGTGGAATCTGCTATTAATTTTCAAAACTTGTTTCTTTTTCTTCCCGGAAAATTGTAGAATTGCATTTCCTAGCCTCATTTGCAGTCAGGTGTGCCTGAATCCTGCCCAATGAGACATAGATTAAAAGAATCACTTCCAGGGTTAGCCCATTAAAAAACTTCCACCCACTCCTGAACTCCCTCTCTGTCTTGCTCTGTGAGCCAGATGCAGGGAATTCAGCAGATGTCTCTAAGACCCTGAAAGATGATGTAGCTGTAAAATGGAAAGAATCTGGATCCTTGTCTCCTAGCATGCAGGGCCACCTACAAAATGACAGCATTGCTTTGTTATATGAGTGAGAAATAAATTTCATTAGCATTAACTACTGAGATGTTTGTGATTTTTTTTCACAGCAGTTAGCCTTCTCTGACTATATTGGTCTATTCTTCCTGACATTCCTATTTCTGTGATGACCACAATAATATCCTAGATATACAAGGACCAAGAGTGGGAGCAAATACAAAACGCATTTTCAGTCTGCACTTCTTTCCCAACTGCTCAATCTAACTAATTGTCAAGCTGATGTTGATTCTACTGCTATAATATTTTCCTCCTTTGTTCCCATGTCTCTAGTTTTCTACCTACTAATGTATGAATGTTTTAAAATGAACATTTAGGCATATCAATATATGTTTCCCAAAATTGAGCCAGAAATTCTTTTTATCAGCATTATTCTCTGCTACAGCCCAACCTTGATTTACTTTTCTGTTACTCAAATTTTCCTCCATCTTGTTGACCCTTAGAGATGGTCACAATATTCGCTCCACTGGGAATTTATTTTTGCATATATTATACAGAGCTAGCTAGTTGAATAAAGAGATGTAAATCATCCCTAAAGGTAAATGACTCATTCATCACTTTCCACATGAAAACTTCCCATGTTTTTCCTATTTATAATTAACACTTACTTGTACTACAAATGCACAATATTATAATATTGATAACAATGATATCTTCTGCTTTTATTTTTCTAGGGCTTATAAGTTTTCTATTGATATATGACAAGCTACCATAAACTCTTAAAACAACACCCATTTTTATGCCAGTTCTATAAGGCAGAGTCTGGTGTAATATGACTGGGTTCTCTCTTCATGTTTTCAGAAGATTGAAATGAAAATGTTGACCAGACTGAGTTCTCATCTTGAGTCTTTGGAAATTTTTTTTTCCAAACTCATTAGAACTGAATACTGGCAACAAGAAAAATGAGCTTGTTGAGGTCCTTGTTTTCTGATTGTGTGGACTCCTCCATCCTCAAGCCATCAACAGAGCACTGGATCTTTCATGTACTTCAGGTCTCTCAATTATCTTGGTATTAGCTGGTGAGAAACTTGCTTTCAAAGGGTTTATATGATTAGGTTGGGCCTACCTGGATAATATCCCTTTCTTAAAGGTAGCTGTGCCATGCAACATAATCTAAACCCAGGAAGAAAATCCATCATATTCATAGTCATAAGGATTATTCAGAATGGTACATCAGGAGTGGAAAATTTGGGGGAACATATTAAAATTCTACCTATTTCAAAAGTGTTACAATTAAAACAGCAATTCTTCAAGTACTGTTATTGAACTTTAGTCTCACTGAAATATAGGTTAGACATAGCAAGAAGTATAATTTCATAGGTAAGTAGTGAGAGTTTCAAAATATTTAAGCAACTTGGTCATATAGTATTTTGATTTCAAGTCTAATATTCTCTTTACAACACTTCATAAACTACATTTGGTTTTCATTCTAGTGTCATTCTCTTAAATATTATTCGATTATACAATGGCAATATTAAAATATCACATTAGTGTAGGAATTTAGAATTTTCTAAGTGAATTCATATAAATTTCTCTCTTTGACGTAATTCATAGGAGCAGGGCAAAATTTCTTTATTCTCCAAATTACAAGCTTGGAACATACACACAAGAGTTAGTGAGTAAATATTCATTGATTTCCATCTTGATTCAATCAACTGATACCTGGTCAAACCATGTCCATGGAGAATCAGATAAAATAATACACATTCCAACCTGCTCTTTATTGTCATAATTAATGAAAAATAATTAAAGAAGAAAAACTATAGAAGCTTATTTAAACCCTCTATAGCAATAGACAAAACTTTCATAATTGAAGAACAGAGTACCAACTCTCATTTTTGCTGGAAGGCTTAGACTTGACTCAAAGCTCGAACACATCGATGCTTTAACAGTTTTATCTAAATTGTCTCCAGTTAGAAAATATTGATCAGAAGGAAAAATTATGATGAAGGTAGTGATATATGTAATTTGCCTGGAGTATACTCAGTAGCTTTAAAAATTCATATACTCTGAAAAATACTAACTTTAGACCTGACTTGTGATGCCTTAATATGAGTGTTAGCATTGGGGGCAGGAGAGGTAATTCTCAAAATTTTTCAAACAGCATTACAAAGTCATGATATAGTTTGATAATATAATGGAAATCATTCTGTGCAATCTCCACTCATTAAGCTGCTGAAGTTTCAGCCTACAAATTTACACTAAGTCCTGTGCAGTGCTTTCATGACAATGTCAGAATGGACGATTTCTAAACTCATTAACTTATAGAGGGATGGCATTTGTTTTCACTTTGTCAAATCAAGAAGCAACGAATAAACTTGAAATGTCACTTTTGGAAATACTGACCATTGCTTTGACCTACTTAGGTAATTCAGAGGTTCTTATGCAAATATTCCTGTGGAGCTTTGGAAAATACATTGAGTGCAATGTAAAAAATAAGAGGAAAATCTCAAGAAAAGTTACCATTTCTTAGCTATTAGATACAATCATTAGCAATACTCAGAAATATTCTGAAAGCTTTCACTACAATTTCTTCTTCTTTTGTTTTAAAAAAATTCTACTCTAAAGGAAAGCATTCAGCTAGGTTATAATTAACATGGTTGTCAAAAGATATTATATATCACAAACTACTTACTATCCTAGGGTAGACAAAGAGTAGCAGTACTATTGTTCTCTGTCTAATCAGGTCAAAGCAACGGCAACTTTAATTAGAGTTATTTTCAAGGCACTGCTTAAAGCATATTATAGTAAACTATATCATATGTTTCTTCTTGCATCTTTTATTGTAAACTTATTGAAGGAGGGGAAATTTTTTGATGGATAAATTGCCAAGCTTCTTCTCATGTACGTCGTAAAAACCCTCTGTATATTTAGCAACCAATAACTAGCGGTGCACCTACCGGTTCTATCAGAATGTTGAAAGTCTAAGGAGATTATTTTATCTCGTTAATAATATAACAAAGCCATTACAATTTCAAAGCAGAAAAGTCATGAGAATCAGAACTGAATATCTGTGAAAAGGATTTTTTCCTACAAAATAGTCACTTTCTTGTGTAATATCACAGTTGAGGGAAGAGATGCATTTTTTCATAATGCCAAATAATTGCTTATAAAACAAGTAGGACTTGTTACTGAAAGCATCAAGGTTACAGGAACATTTATCATTTAAACTGGCTCTAAACATAGAGTCTATTCTGATTTTTTTCTCTTCTTTTTTAAGTACATGACTTTCAGCAAAATCTAACCATAACAAATGTATTTTATGTGCAACAAGTTTTCTTTCAACTGAGAAAATTAGAGATAATTCTGAATTATTTTTAGATAGATTGACTTATCAAGTTTTTATACATTCATTGTATAGTTTTTGCTTACAGGAAAGATTCAAAGTGAAATAAGAAGCTTATCTTAATACATACGAACCCAGTTCATGAAAATAAATATGAATTATTTCGTTCTTCTTAGCAAACATTTTGTTTAAAAAATGAAGAATATTTGTTTCCACTCTGACTGCTAATTTATTCATTTGACTTATGTTAATTTTCCAGGAAATTATGTTCACCGCTTTAAGGAAACATTTCTTTTACATACTGACTTTCACATCATGCCATATGCAGCTTAAGATAATAAGACTAGCAATTACTTTCCTATTTTGACACACTACTCCAAGAACATTGTGCTGCATTTAATGAAGTAGGCCACTGCTGCCTGTAGGATGTATTCAGGCAGTCCTTCACTTAGGTGGCTTAACTCTCCATTACACAGAAATAATCAACCAAGAATGACCAGTGGCTTCTGGAAAACCTGTTTCCCTTTCCCAGCAGCTTTCTTTCCCTTATTTCTTCTTAGTCTTTCTGCAAGACAATGCCTGGAGTGATCTGTCTCTTTTCTTCCAATGCACACTCTCTCCTGGAATGTCTCTCTTACCTTTCCGGGGGACGTATAAAAGGAGCTCATGATGATAGGTCTGAGCTGACTGTCAGAGCAAGAAAATATAAGACAAGGAGGTAGACTGCATCCCCATTAATTTTTCACTGTGTCCCTCAGCAACACCAGAGGTCTCATGCCTTCCAAAGACACTATCCTAACTCCTCAGCACATGAAATTTATGTTGAATATTTATCTTTATAGGTATTCAACAAATAATTATGAAGTCCCAACTCTTTCCTCTAGAATTCTACTCCACATCACATGAACAATATATCTAGGATAACCTAAAACAAAAGAGAAAGAGATGGAGAGATAGAAAGAGAGAAAATATATATACATATATATATATACACACACACATATATACACATATATATATAAATATATTCACCTTTGAGGCAAATCTAGTCTTAAGACACTTCAAAAGATGACAGAGAAGTGAAGTAAGCCATTCTTGAAGTCTCCAGTAAGAAGATAATAACAATAGCTCTCACCTGACCTTGGCAGATTTGGAAAGATTTAGGATAAGTGTTTGTAGTCCTCCCCACTCCATATCTACCACCTAAAGCTCCGAATTGTACTGGAGTAGATTCCTCATTGTTCAGCATTTTCACTCAAGTCTTTCATTACCCTAGTCCTACACTCCTTATGCTCCTTGCCCCATGAACAAGATTCTTGGCACCCAGTATTGTTTTCTCAGGCTGTGAGTGAGGTGAGTGGAAGGATAAATGGGAAGATACCTCAATTCTTTTGAAGTGCATAAATTATTTTCCTTGTGCTCTAGTTCTAGTGCACTCTGTGAACAGTGCTACACTTCTGGCATTTAGGAGGATACATAGGTTTCTGTGAGCTGGCTTAAAAACATAACCAAGACACATAAACTACTCTTTCAGGCAAAATGCATTTTGAATTTGAAACACCTAAGTTACCTGATAAACTTTTGGAATTCTCTGTGGCTATAAATCCACGGATGTTTTTGATACTTCCAAAGGAAGACAGAAACAAGTTTACTGAGTTCCTCTGAAACTCAAAAGTTTGCTCTTCTTTGAGAAAGCTGTGCCTGACAGAGGAGAGTCTTGGAAAGAGGAGCAGGAGCAGCATAAACTCCAGTTTAAGATGTTGTTTCTGTTCCCCCACTTCTTGACTTGGAATCCCCTCTCTTTTCCTTAGTATCATACTCTTTTTAAAGTATAATTCATGGTCACTAGTGTATATATATTGGAAGGAGGGATGATTTGTTAAAAATATAGTGCGAGCAAGCAGGACATGGTAAGCTTAAGTCTTTGAGCAAGTGGCACTCTTAACTTGAGCCAGGACAGCAATGGGATTCTGCCACTAAAAGTTTTGAAAAGCCGCACTTTCAAGTATTGTATCTGATAATGAAATGTACATTTGGACAGAGATCCCAAGGATAAAAGGCATAAAGCCAGAAGAATGAAGCTTCGTACCAGGTAAACAGGAGATACTGGGAGGAGACCTGCAGAAAACAAATTCTTCTACAGGTTGGGGCAAACACAATTCCATAACTGACTTTGAATGCATTTGCAAAAGTGATCAGGGTTCTGTACATGTGAGACTTATTCACTGATTTTCTCAATAATGATCCATGCCTATGAAAATACAGTTAAGGCTGGGCATGGTGAATCACACCTGTAATCCCAGCACTTTGGGAGGCCAAGGCGGGTGGATCACCTGAGGTCAGGAGTTGGAGACCAGTCTGACCAATATGGTGAAACCTCATCTCTACTAAAAATACAAAAATTTACCAGGCATGGTGGCATGTGCCTGTAGTCCCAACTATTCGGGAGGCTGAGGCAGGCGAATTGTTTGAACCCGGGAGGTGGAGGTTGCAGTGAGCTGGGATCATGCCACTGCCCTCCAGCCTGGGCAACAGAGAAAGACTTCAACTGAAAAAAAAAGAAAGAAAGAAAAGAAAGAAAAGAAAATCAAGAGAAGAGAAGAGAAGAAAGGAGGAGAGAAGAGAAGAGAAAGAAGAGAAGAGAAGAGAAGAGAAGAGAAGAGAAGAGAAGAGAAGAGAAGAGAAGAGAAGAGAAGAGAAGAGAAGAGAAGAGAAGAGAAGAGAAGAGGAGAGGAGAAAAAAGAAGAGAAGAAAATAAAAGAAAGAAAAGAGAGTTAAATAAAAGGACTAACATCTAGTGTTCAGTAACACAGTAGGGTGACTGTAGTTAACAGTAATTTGTTGTGCATCTCAAAATAACTAAAACAGTACATTTGGAGTGTTACTAACACAAAAGAAACAATAAAAGGCTCAAGGTGATGAATATTCAAGCTACCCTGATTCGATCATTTCCCATTGGGATGGTATGATAATAGCAATCCATTATATGTGTATATATGTATAACTATTATATAGCCATAATAATCTATCTAATAAATTAATTAAATGAATCAATCAATATTTGCTAAGTAAATATATGTCCCTAACGGACTCCACACTGGGTATGGGAAATGCAAAGGTGGATATGATATAGGTCTAACCTTGAAGGAACTTAGAATCTAGAAAGGAAGAATACGGTGTAACAGTGTGAGAGGTGGAAGCTGCCAAATAATAGGAAAGAGAACTTATAAATAATCCAACTTATAGGAATTTGGGTGGGATAAAAGAATAAAGGAGTGGGTTCTAGCATGCTTTAAAAAGGAGAAATCTAGGCTATTTGTCACAGTCAACTCAAAGCACACAAGATAAACTGTCCCATTTTACCCTGCAATATTTCATGTCAAAGCTCAGCCAATCACTATCATCTTTCTATTTAGACGTTCAAAGTAACATATCTCTTTAATAAATACTGACAAACTTATATTTTAAAATCCCTGTGTCATCAGGGATCTGCCATGTGAACCATAAGATACGTTCAAGAAATAAGGAAATATCCCATTTGAAAATGACAGTTACGCTGAAGTGCTCTAAGAGCACTAGCTAACACAGTAAGAATGGCACAGGTCTCGCTGGAAGGTCCTGTTGCCTGCACTCTTTTTTTCTGTTGTTAGTGGTGTTTTCTGTTTGTTTTAGACAGAGTTTTGCTCTTGTTGCCCATGCTAGAGTGCAAAGGCATGATCTTGGCTCACTGCAACCTCCACCTTCTGGGTTCAAGTGATTCTCCTGCCTCAGCCTCCCTAGTAAATGGGATTACAGGCATGTGCTACCATGCCTGGCTAATTTTGTATTTTTAGTAGAGACAGGGTTTCTCCATGTTGGTCAGGCTGGTCTCAAACTCTTGACCTCAGGTGATCTGCACGCCTCTGCCTCCCAAAGTGCTGAGATTACAGGCGTGAGACACCGCGCCCGGCCGGCCTGCACTCTTTGCGAAGAAGTTTGGTGACTAAAGTCCTTAGCCATGGAAACATTGGATAGAGTTCAAATGGTTTGTTTCCCCGATAAACCTACTACAAACAGCATTCACTTCTCTGGCAAGGCAAGTTAAGCAGAGTGGTTTGGTTCTCAGTGGGACAACACACAGCTCTCAGGAGCTTTCACTGGCACATTTTTATTAGCAACAAAAGACTCCAGCAGTTCCAGCTCATCTTCCCAGAGTCATTTACAAGTCCTTTCACCAGCTTTTTCATCCTTCTCTGGGAACACTCACGAGTTCAAGTTGCTACCCACAGTTCATGCATCACTCTATTTTGGTGGAGGGGAGAAAATACAACATGAGGAATCAATTTTACTTTTACTCCTTTGCATTAAAAAAGCACCAGGGTTCAATTTTTACATGACTCCTTAGTCACAGGAATTTGGCTTCATTACAGCTCCTCCTATCATAGCTGACTCTATCCTCCTTCATCCTCACCATAGCTCCCCTTCACACAAGGAGGCTCATAGTTCGTGTTACAACACCCCTATTTGAAACCCTTAACATACTCTAAGTATTTTTTCACTTAACAAATATTCATGAAACACTGAAATCTGGTTGTGTTCGGTGACTGAGATAAAATAATGATAAAGATAAAAGTCTTCAAGGGGCTCACAGTCCAGTCTAGAAGGGAAGCATAAAACAAGTGGTTACAAGATTATTAAAAAGGGTAACAAGAGAGGATGAAAAGGTTATTATATTATTATTTTGTATTATTGAGTATATCTGGGGTTAACCCACCTGAGTGAAGACTGAAGTTTTTCTCAAGGAAATGGCAATTAAAACTAGAAAGACAAGATGGAATAAACAGACAAATAAATTAGAAAACAATGTGGAATGAGCACATGTGGAGAAAGAGAAAATGCCCTTTCCTGAGGAACAAAAAGGTATTTGGTTTGACTTGCAAGGAAGAGATAGGAAAATGAGGTAAGACTGTAGTAGTCAGCAGGAACCATATCAAGTTCAGGAGACTTCTTTTCTTTAGAAATGGGAATAATTGAAGATTTGAAACAAAGAGTGCTAAAATCAGATTCACTTGTCCTTTGGAAAATGTAAAATGAAATAGAACAAGACTGAAGATGATCACAGTAATCTAGCTCAGAGGTGATCATGATGATGGGTGTTATGAAGAGGATGATGAAGAGGGGTCAAGTGGACAGCTTTGAGCCATAAATAGCAGTCAAAATATGTAGCACTGGGAACAGATTGAATTCTCAAGAGATGGCTTTTTCATTGAAGGTACCTAGGTTTTTTTTTTTTCCTAATGCAAATAGATTTTTAAAAAAAAAGGAAAGAAAGAAAGAAAAAGAAGTTTACCATTCTCTCAGACAGAGAACACCAGAGGGGAAGCAGGTTTGAAACAGAACACAACAAATTCCCATGGATTTTATCACACTACTTTACGTGCCTGTATAAAACATATTACAATCTCAGATACTCTTGTTTCACCTGACCCTGCAATAACCAGTTCTGTGTAGGTTGTGACGGAAGGCTTCCAAGCACAGCCTGGTAAAACCTTGACTGATGCCTGTACCATGCACAGGGCTCCCGCCCCGAGGCTGCTCTGTTGACACTGCTATGGAATACTCCTCAGTACCCAAACGTGTTAATCCAAAATATCAGAACGTTAATCCCCTTTGGGCACAACTCGGAGCTGGTGGATAAATGTGCCCCCTTTTTTCCCATGACCCACATCCAATGAGCAGTTTTAAGATACTGTTTCTACGACTTATGGAGAAACATTCCCATTGAGAAGAGCAATCTTTCTCACGTAACAGCCACCAACTTACAAGTTCGTTATTGTATTGGCTTTCCCTGGTTTTAGTCTTTACTCCACTTGTTCACTTTTGCTCTGCAAAATTACACTTCCTGATAAAGAAACAGCTTATAAGCCTCCTGCCTCTAGCTTTATTTTCTGGGACACGAATTAAAAATAGACCCTCGGAAGGTGATATTGGGGTGTATTATCCCTGTTTTAATGGATACTAGGGTGCCGTTATTAGTGGGGAGATGCTAACACCTGGTATATGGTAGCATCACAATGACTAAAGTTTTCACCTGTGCTTAATTTGGATGACATTCAAGTAAATAGTGAGGCGTTAGGCTGTGTGGCAGCTCTGGCTCTAGGAAGACATGGGGCAGGGTTAATTATAAGGAATTTGAAGTGGCCTGGCTTACTTTAGCTGCAAAAGAAAACTTGTAAGAGGAAAATGATAAGTGAAGGACGTCTCACAGCCAATTTGGGCAAACTGTGAAAAGGCCCCTTTGCAGATTTAGCAGATTTTAAGGAGACTCGCATCCCCTGCAGCTGCTGATTGTAATGAAAACCCAGACCAGAGTCTTTCTTTAATAGTGTCAGAACCGCAAAAGAGGCTGGCCGTGGAACATCAAGTGACTGTGAGAGTGAAAGTGCCATCATGAACTGGGAATTGTGAAATCCACAAAACCATATGGCTAAGTGGGCAAAATGGCAATCTATAGTGCAATAAAGTTACATATTTGAGATTGGTTCAGACAGGTCTAGAAGGCAAAAGTACATGACAAGGTAAAAAAGACATCTTGTTGACTATCTGTTACACAGATTAATCTTCTTCAGCTTATATTTACAACTAGTACTTATACTTGCAATTAATAAAGGTATGAAGTAAGGATGCCTTTCAGCCAAAAAGTGGAAGAAAGAACTGGAGTCTGATTCACAGGTAAGCTACGTTTGGTTAAAAGTTGTTGCTAGCCAAAAATTGGCAGAGGCTGTATCACAGCCCCATTTATTGGTGACGTTACAGAGCAGTGCTAATGTGAAATGCAATGGGCAATATATCCAGCTGTGCTCTTGACTGTCTTATGTGTACAGGGGTAGAAATAACCTGAGGTAGAATCACCTCACTGCTAGCCCAACAGATTCATACAATGAGTTTATGCATTGATATTTATGAAATAAATCCAAAAGCAAGGGCTCATTTATTTTTTCACTCCTGATGGTTTCATTTTTCCAGCAACAGAGATCAAAAGAAGCCATCTAATTATGACCATTTCTTGGAGAGAAACAACCGTCCACTTGGTGACAGGTGGATTATATCAAACACCTTATGCCCCAGAGGAGACAGAGATTTGTCCATACTGCATCAACATTTATTCCATCTATATGCTGAACTTTCTTACCCACAATGCTCACTCTAGGAAAAGTATCTAGAGACTCAGATGTCTTTGCCATCAATTAGAAGGAGACCTTGGGCCGAGAGTGGTGGCTCACACCTATAATCCCAACACTTGGGGAGGCCGAGGTGGTCAGATCACTTGCGGTCCACGGGTTCAACACCAGCCTGGCCAACAAGGCGAAACCCTGTCTCTACTAAAATTACAAAAATTAGCCAGGTGTGGTGGTGCATGCCTGTAATCCCAGATACTGGAGAGACTGAGGCAGGAGAACCGCTTGAACCCAGGAGGCGGAGGTTTCAGTGAGCCTGGATGACAGAGCACTCCAGCCTGGATGACAGAGCAAGACTCCATCTCAAAAAATAAAGAGAGACACCTTGTACCAACAGATGTAGTGAAATAGAATTGAAATATATCACCTATATATTACTACTGAGTATTAATTGTCTTGGTAGCTTATTTGCCTCCGTCAATATCTGAAATGACTTTGTACTTATAGCTCTGAAGGGAACAACCACTCCATTTAGCTCTTGGCATCTATGACTCTTATATCCAGTATGATTCCATCTACTTGGCTTGTACTTGTGCTTCCTGACATGTCTGACATTCTAATAGTGCTTCATAAGAACTGGTCTGGGGTTTATTCTAGCTCTGCACTTTTGTATTATACTTATATTACCATAGATTAGTAATTAAGACTTTTCACATAATTTTTATAAATATGTTAAGTACTCTGCTTCCATTTGAAAATATAATTTAGTTTCCTCATCTTCTTCTTTTTTTTTTTTTTTTTTTTTTTGGAAATGGGGGACAGAGTTTCACTCTTGTTGCCCAGGCTGGAGTGCAGTGGTGCTATCTTGGCTCACCACAACCTCTGTCTACTGGGTTCAAGTGATTCTCCCGCCTCAGCCTCCTGAGTAGCTGGGATTACAGGCATGTGCCACCACGCCCTGCTAATTTTGTATTTTTAGTAGATATGGGGTTTCTCCATGTTGGTCAGGCTGATCTTGAATTCCCACCTCAGGTGATCCGCCAGCCTCAGCCTCCCAAAGTGCTGGGATTACAGGCGTGAGCCACTGCGCCTGGCCAGTTCTCTAATCTTCTATATAGAGGTAGTATTCACTACATTGCCATGGGGATAAAATCAGATAACATATAGAATACTCTTAGAAGAATGCTTACCATATATTAAGACACTGTAAATATTTTTTATTATTGTTTGTATAAATATTATACATATGGAATTTGATATACATATACCAGAATAAGTAAATCAATAATAAAATTTCAACTTCAATTCATCCACTGAAATGACTGAGAAAGGGTAACCATGAGATAGGTAGATAGATAGATAGATAGATAGATAGATAGATAGATAGACAGATATATAGGTAGATAGATAGATGCTTTCTATTGAACTGTTATGTACCTTAAATATAGAACTTCTTAACTTGCTAAATTTTTTCAGTTACCCTATGGAAATGAATCATAATGCACCTGAACATGTGGTAAGATGTCAGCTTCAGTGTGACTCCTAATCAGATGAAATAACTTCTAGTTTTCCTGCCAAGAAGAGCCTTTACCTTTTTAAGAACAGCACTTAATCATTTGAGTACAGGTTATAGATCACTTTTCTTCCATGTAAGCAGTAGACTTCCAAGTTGAAAAAGGAACCGCAGTATACATGTTTTATGGCTTAACATTATCATACACCAAAGGACATATTTTGCTCTTAACTCTTTCTAATTGATAGGTGCATGCAGAAAGGCATTAAATCTTTTAATATCCTAGAGTATTCTTAAATTTTTCATGCTTTCAAGCCTTTTCATATATTATTCTCTCTTCTTAAAATATTTTTAACTCTTTTCTTCAAGACTCATCTTACATGTCACTTCCCCGTAACCCAAGTTCAAATTAAGGAGTAAAAATAAAAATCTTTTAAGAAATTTTGTACAATCCTTTTCCAAGTCCAACTTTTCACCCCTCTAGGCTTTAACCCCATATACTATCAGAACTTTATACAAATAACACCTTCTCAGAGTCAGTGCCTGGATACCATGAGTTTTAGTTTCCTGTGGCTGCTCTAACAAATCACCAAAAATGAGGCAGTTTAAAACAACAGAATTGTATTCTCTCACAGTTCTAGAGGCCAGAAGTCTAAATAAGTTTCACTAGGCCAAATCAAGGTTTTTGGCAGGGTCATACTCCTGCCAGAAGCTCTAGAGGAAAATCCGTTCCTTGCCTCTTTCACCTTGAGGCGGCTGCTGGCATTCCTTAGCTTGTAGTAGACTCACTCTAATCTTCAAAAGTCTCTATTCTCTATCTTCACTTTGCCTTTTCTGTATGTGTCAAATTTTCTACTGCTTTGCTTTTTAAAGGATACTTAATGAATGCATTTAGGACTCACCCTGCTGACCTAGATAATCTTCCCATCTCAACATCCTTAGCTTAATCACACCCGCAAAGCAATTTCCATATAAAATAACCATTAAAAATTCAAGGATTAGGACCTAACATCTATGGTACCATTACTACATCTATACACCCTTTTTGTTTAAATTCCCCGGAGTACCACCTGTGCTTGCTGACACTCCACATCCCCTCTTTTTGCTTTATTCTCCTCCAAATAAATTGCAATTACCAAAGACAATAACAATATTGTATGTTACTTATTAATCTTGTTTTGCTTTTTTCACTCCATTAGAATGGAAACTTTAGGAAATCAGAAATTTTTGTTTATTTTTAAGCTATTATGGATAAAATATTTATCACCTAATAGTTCCTCAAAAATATTTATTGATGAGGTAAGGAAGGATGGAAGGAAGGAATAATTTATGTTATAATTTTTTTTCTTTATTTTTGGTTATAGAATATAAAATTAGACCCTATAAGTGAATTCTATAGTGGTAAATTTTATACCACTAGAATTTTTTGGAATGCTGTACAACCCTTTTCTGGGAATATTCTCAAGGGGTTTATCTGTCTAACAATGATCAGTAAAACATACATTTCTTTCAAGCCTGGATGAGATGATTTGAGTCTGTTATACAATGTAAGGCATTCAGTAATCCTAGGGTGTCATATAATGCTTTTATTCACCATTAAATCTAGATGCCAACACTTTGACTTTAGAAGTGATATTTGGGCCGGGCGCGGTGGCTCAAGCCTGTAATCCCAGCACTTTGGGAGGCCGAGGCGGGCGGATCACAAGGTCAGGAGATCGAGACCACAGTGAAACCCCGTCTCTACTAAAAATACAAAAAATTAGCCGGGCGCGGTGGCGGGCGCCTGTAGTCCCAGCTACTCAGGAGGCTGAGGCAGGAGAATGGCGGGAACCCGGGAGGCGGAGCTTGCAGTGAGCCGAGATCGCGCCACTGCACTCCAGCCTGGGCAACAGCTTGAGACTCCGTCTCAAAAAAAAAAAAAAAAAAAAAGTGATATTTTAAGTCTGGGTTCACCAACTCCACTCGCAAAATTCAATGATTGTACTCTTTTTAACAATATCCACTGCAAAGAGAGACAAAGAAGACAGAGACAGGGAAGAAGAGGACATTTTCTAAGAATTGACATTTAATTAGTTATTAAATGGTGCCAAGAAAGTTTGATGTCCACACCTGGGTTGATGGGGAAAAAAAGAGGCAGGATAGCCCAAAGCCAGGTGTTGGAGCCCAAGCAGGGTGAGAAATGCAGCCATTTAGGAAGAACGTGTGGTGACTCAGATGTCAGAGTTGAGCAGAAGAGCAACTGGGCACAAAATACCATAAGCTGAGGGGAGGGTAAATTGGGTTTTTATATAGGATAGGGATTACCCCCTAACGGTGACAGAGAATGAATTGAGTCTAGGTGGGAAGGAAGTCACTATGGATGTCACAGTACAAGTAGGGTGAAGAGAATTTATTTAAAATGGGGTTGCCTGATACAGACTGTTATAACACAGAGGAGGCTGTCAAATCTCAAGGGCAAAAAGGGCTTTAAGTAACAAAGGGAGTAGCACACCTATATTAAACATACCTATATTAATACTACTATAGATCAATTATTGGGTTCCATGTCCAAACTATAGAGATATACAAGTTTTAATTCCAAGATCAATGGGAAAACTGAAATGCAATGTAGGATAAGATATAAACCTGTAATATAATATAGAATAAGAACAATATAGTGCTTTACCTCTAGTTGATCATGAAACATGAATCATTGAGTTTTACACTAAGTTTAAACATTTAATATTTTTTAGATATGTCTAAACCAACTTGAGCTATTTGATAAAAGTATACAAAATTTATGTCTCTGAACCTTGACATAATCATGAAAACCCGGGCAATGAAAACAAATTAATGCATAATAAGATAATTAAAATTAAAACAGAAAAACTCACATGATATCTATGGCATCATAAAGGTGAAATACTCAGATACTCAAATCTTCTATCAAGGAATTGCTAATTAGCTGTAAAAAAAAAAAAAAATCCTGCAGTACCTAATACGTAGACCTGGAGTACTTTCAGGATTTACTTTAGCTCTCAAGTAAAATACATGTTCATCATGGGCAGGCCCAAATCAATAACAGAGCAAGTAATGCAATAGGCCTGAAAAAAGAAGCAAGGGACTATATATTAGGGTAGCTGCAAGCATTAATCAATATAATACAGTAATATTTTCAAACACAAGGGAATTTTAAAATACACTAGAAAATATCAATTTAACGCAAAAGAAGGCAGAGATCTTTGAATACAGGTTAAAATACATACAAGGTACAGAACACAAAGAACAAAACAGCAGACATAAATACTAATTCAGCAGTAATAAGACTAACTGTAAATGGATTAAACATCTAACTCAAAAGGCAAAAATTGTCAGAATGTATAAAAAAACATATACAACTATATACATTTACACAGTAAACAGCAAAAACCCCAAAGTGGAAAAAACAAATAGTTAACAAGTAAAGCAATAGAAAAATATCTATTATACAAGAAGCTACCCAAGAGAGCTGAAGTGACCACACTAATTCGTAAGAAATAGACTTCCAGAAAAAAATTTATCACTAGCAACAAAGTACATTGCATAAGAAAAAGAGTGCCAATCTTTCAAGGTGATTTTATTACTTAGTTTTTATGCTGCTGAGAAAGATATACCTGAGACTGAACAATTTACCAAAGAAAGAGGTTTAATGGACTTATAGTTCAACGTGACTGGGTAGGCCTCACAATCATGGCAGAAGGCAAGGATGAGCAAGTCACATCTTACATGGATGGCAGCAGGCAAAGAGAAAGCTTGTGCTCCCAGGGAAACTCCCCCTTATAAAATCACCAGATCTTGTGAGGCTTATTCACTAACACAAGAACAGCACAGGAAAGACCCACCTTCATGATTCAATTACCTCTCACTGGGTCCCTCCGACTACACAGGGGAAATGTGGGAGCTACAATTCAAGATGAGATTTGGATAAGGACACAGCCAAACCATATCAAGCATATAACACTATACATACATATGCACCAAAAAAAAGTACCAATATAAATTTTTTTAAAAACTGACAGACTGAAAGGTAGAAATAGACAAGTCAGCAATAATAGCAGGAGACTTTTAATAATAGATAGCACAAATAGGCAGAAGATAAACAAGAATATAGAAAATCTGGACAACGCTATAAACAAGCTGGAATTAATAGACATCTATAGGACACTCCTCTCCTCAACAGCAGATACCCACCAGGCATGTTACCAAAAATAAACAATGTGAGAGGCTATACAACTAGCTTCAATAAATTTAAATGAATTACAATCATATGAAAAATTTATCTGGTCTCTGATTACAATGAATCTAATTTGGGTATCAAAAAGATAATAAAATTTTGGAAATTTACAAATATATACAAATTAAATAACATACCTTTAAAAAACAAATATATTATAGAAGAAATAAAAAGGAAAATTGGAATATAAAACAAAAACACAACAAACCAAAACTTACGGGATGCAAAAACAGTGCTGAGAGGGCAATTTATAACTGTAAATGTCTGCACTACATTAAGAAAGAAGAAAATTTCAAGTCAATATATAACCTTCCACCTTATATCAGAAGTGCAAGGTTGGTTTACTATTAAAAATATATCAATGTAATATGCTATATTAATAACATAAAGGACAAAAATGACATAACCATCTCAGTAGATACAGAAGGCGCATTTGATGATATCCAACACCCTTTAATGATAAAAATATTCAACAACCTAGACATGAAAAGAAACATCTTCAACCTGATAAAAGCCATCTATTTTTTTAAGAACCTCAGCTAACATCATGCTTAACAAAGAAAGACATATTTCCCTCCAAGTTGAGGGGAAGACATTTCTATTTAGCACTGTACTGGAAGTGAGAAATAAAAAAAGTTCAAAATGAAAAAAAAAAAGGAAAACTATATCTATTTGAACATGGCATGGCCTTGTTTATAGAAAAATCTAAGGAATCCACTATTAAGATTCCTAATAGAAAAAGAAAAAAACTATTAGGACTAATAATCCAGTTCATCCACGTGAGTGGCAAAAAACAACATACAAAAATCAATTTTATGAATATTTACTAGCAATTAACAACAGAAATGAAATATTTAAATAATTATATTTATAATAAAATTTATTAAAAAGAAGTGCAAAACTTATACACTGAAAACCAAAAAATTGTTGAAAAAATTACAGGATATCCAAATACATGAAATGACATTCTATATTAATATTTATGAATTTGAAGACTTAACATTTGTCAAAATGGAAACTTTTTGTTCTGAAATCAGTAAGTTGACAGAAAAGTTCACATAAAAATAACCAAAATAATTTTGAAAAAAAATTTGGAGGATAATTTCAAACTTCCTACTTTCAAACTTAAGAGCTACAAAAATCAAGACAAAGTGGAAATAAGGTTAACATATTTTGCACCTCATAGATCTAAGTCTCTAGTATCTAGAATATACAAGAAACTCTTACAATTCAACAAGAAAAAGATAAATGACACAGTTAAACAGTAGGCAAATTATCAAGACAAATATTTTCAAAAAACAGATATACTAATAGCCAATAAATGCATAAAAAGATGTTAAACATCGTTTTCAATACTGGAATGCTAATCCAAATCATAATGTGATATGCCATTAAATTCACTAGGATAGCTAAAATAAAATTTTCAAAAAATGTGAGATGAGTTTGTGGAAAATTTTGACGCCCTTATACATTGCTAGTAGGAACATAAAATGGTGTGGCTACTCTGCAAAATAGCATGGCAGTTCCTTATACCTAAGAGAAATGAAAACGTATGTCCACACACAAAAAAATGTACATGACTGTTCATAACAGTTTTATTCACAGTAGTTCCAAAGTGAAACAACATAAATATTCATCAACCAATGAATGGATAATAAAATTAGTTATACCCATACAATAGAGTATTATCCTACAGTAAAAAAAAATTAAATAGAGATACATGTTGTAACACAGATAAGCCTTGTAAACATTATGCCAGAGAAAGAAGTCTGATGCAAAATGTTGTGTATTATATGATTAAATTTACATGAAATGTTTAGAATTGGCAAATTCATAGAAAGAGAAAGCATATTGGTGGTTCTGTAGGGGTGAGTGTCAAGAGATTGGGGAATGACAGCTAATGGGTAAGAAGTTTCTTTCAAGGAAATTGAAAATGCTCTGAAAATAGATTTCGGTAATGATTGCACAAACCTGTGAATATCCCAAAAACCACTTAACTGTACATTTCGAAAAGGTGCTTGTATGGTGAATTAAATATAACTCGATAAAGTTGTACACAGCAATATCAATAAAAAAGTATTAACCATATGGTATTAGTAGGAGCTGGTTATACTTTTAAGATTGTATTGTGAATGTGTTCGACCAAGGGTCTAAAGTATAAGATTGAATACAAGGAAGTATATTTATTTGACATATATCTGAATCATGGAGAAGCAACATGTCAAATGTGCAGATACTTGAGCCTAGGTGGCATAATGCATGGACTATGCAACTTTCCTTCAAAAAATGACTCATTTTGCTGCAAGGAGGGCTATCAGCTGACAATCTCTATGCAAAGAGCTTCCGGATTCATCTCAACTTTGAAACCCACCCAATGATTGGTTATAGTGTAGGTACAAGAGTTTGTCCATCGCTGGCCAACATAAGTCTTCTTTAATGGGAAGTCTTGGCTTGTGAACTCCCACTTGGGTTGGCCAGCACTATCCAGTGTGCATAATGGATGGAGATTCTTCTTGTGCAATCCTGTTTCTTTCCTCATTTTCTTTTACAGCTCTCTGTTTTATATCATATTCTGAAGAATGCTGCCATTGAATTTATTTCCCCAATAAACTGTTTGCATGGCTATCTTGCCATCCTCTTTCTACAGAAATCAACTGACACATCATACAATTGACCAAATTTAAATGCAATTATAATTATATCTGACATATTTCTTTTTAAAAGTCCAAACTTAAGAATAATTTTTTGTCATAGAAACAAATATACACATCAATAAATTTAATTTCAAAAATTTTAAAATATTAACATTGGAATTCATTGTTTAATGTAATGAACTGCTTAATATGACTACTTAATATAATAGCGTGCATTTATTTAACTTTCACTGGTGTCATTGTTATTCTGTTGATGATTCAAAAGATTTTTTAAATTGCCATAGTTAAATTAGAGTTGAGATGAGTGCTCGAGATTTCTGACTCTAAACTTGAAGCAGTTCAGTTTTACTATAGAAACAAAATTATCTACATTTAATTTTAAAATAACAATAATATCAAAAGAAATATACTGACTCAGTCCTATAATATATAATATCAAAAAGAAATATCTAGATTTTACATGAACATGCTATAACTGTTCTCTACCAGCTTATTGCTGTATAGCTGTATAGCATTTTTTATTTAAATTTCACAATGAAAATGTAAATAGTTATTTCCTGATTAAAAGACTGCGTGTTATATTCAAGCAAAGTAAGATTTTTAAAAATAACAACTTGAATATTCCTCTATTAGAGTAGTCAGTTTTGGTGCCATTATGTATTTTTTTAAACCTGCCACCACAACTTTTTTACTCTTGTGATTAGAAATTAGTCATCCTCACTCTTTACCACATTTATAGCTCAGTCCACAGGACATTGGCAACGGTGCTATGACCACAAACTGTTTCTTGAATCAGAGGTAATGAGCAGGCTCATGTGCCAACTCTTGAACAATGAGTTTGGTTTTCTGGCATTTCTGGAAGAAATTTTCATCTTTTGCCATTTTTTTCTGCTGTCGTCTCTCCACAGCATTCACAGAACACAGAGTTTGACCATCTGGGGTCCACACATAGAACAGTATGAGACACGACGCACTTGCTGAAAACAGATTTATCTCCTATTTTAGGAATTGTAGTAATAAAAATATGTAACCCAGGCTCCTATGGATTGACCTGTGTCACCAAAAAACAGGTATGTTGGATTTCTAACCCCCGTATCTGAGAATGGGAACTAATTTGGAGATAAGGTCTTTAAAGAGGTAATCTAGTTAAAATGGAGTCATTAGTGTAGACCCTAATCTAATATGACTGGTGTCCTTAGGAAGAGAGAAAATTTGGACTCAGAGACAGACATGTGAAGGAAGATGATGTGAAAACACAGAGGGAACACAATCTACAAATAAAGAAACGCCTGAGGCTACCAGAAGCCGGGAGAGAGGTGTGGCAAGATTTTCCCTCACAGCCCTTAGAAGGAGCCAACTCTGCTAGACAATAAATTTCCATTGTTTATGTCACACAGTTTGTGATACTTTGTTGCTGCAGCTTCAGAAAACTAATGCACAGGCTACCTTTAATTCATTGCAGGCTCGCCTGGATAATCTGGGGTAATTTCTCAATCTCAAAGTCTGTAACTATAATTACTCCTGCGAAATCCCTTTGGCCACACATGGTATCATATTTAAGTGTCCCAGGGATTAGAGTCTTTATTCTGCTTACCATAATGAGTTATGGCATTTGTTTAATGAATACTACATTTAAAATGATAAAATGTTTAATTCTAAAATTTCAGCATTAATGTACATACTCAAGAAAGTAAAGAAAGATGTAGAAATTTAGGCATGCAGCCTGGCGCGATGGCTCATGCCTGTAATCCCAGCACTTTGGCAGGCTGAAGCAGGCAGATCACCTGAGGTCGGGAGTTCAAGACCAGCCTGACCAACATGGAGAAACTCCGTCTCTATTAAAAATACAAAATTACCTGGGGTGGTGGTGCATGCCTGTAATCCCAGCTACTCAGGAGGCTGAGGGAGGAGAATCGCTTGAACCCGGGAGGCAGAGGTTGTGGTGAGTGCCATTGTACTCCAGCCTGGGCAACAAGAGTGAAACTCCATTTAAAAAAATAAATAAATAAATAAAAAATAAGCATGCATACATTTATCTTATCAAAATTTAATAATACAACAGATTTTATTTTAAATGAAAATTAAACACCTTAGAAAAATTGAGTCCAAATAAAATAAACTGAATGCCTTGCATACTTAGTACATTAAAAAATAATAAACATTGTTATTATAAATCATTTAGACATAGCTGGCAGCTGATTTTTCTATTTCTTTTCTCACCGGGAATTATAAAGATTGTCAAATTGATCAACTTTTTAAAACCTGAATTCTAATAAAAATAATTTATTTCCTTTATGTACATTTACAAAGGAAATTAGTAATATATTAAATAATTATACCTTTAAAATTATAATATGGATATGGAAGCAAAAATACGAATAATTGTGAATATTCCAATAACTAAAGTTAATAGCCTACTGTCCATATTTTTGGAAATGTTTTTTAGTCCATTAATATTATGATGGTATAAATTTAAGATAGATCTGCCAATGTCTTAATATATATACTATGTAATATTCATGTTATAAGCTTTGTTTTATTGTAGTTCTCCACGTAACAAATATAAATTGAACTACAAATAAATATTATTTTATCTACAGAAAGTGATTGGTATTGAGGAGGTAACATAAGACACTTTATTATATTTATTAAATCAACCTTAGAAAGCACAGCTCGAACTATTTCAGGACTCTGCATATGAATGATCACCCTTCTTTCATGTCCCAAATAACGGAACTAGTATTTCCAGGACATATTTTGAAACTCTCTTTACCCAACAAAATTCAAACTCTCTCTACCCAACAAAAATATTCACTACAATTTAAATCAAGGTAAAAATAAATTCCAAATCCATTTATATCATTAAAAGAGTAGACATGAAAAAAAAATTAATGCTACTTTTATGGTTTTAAAATGTGCAATATATTTATTAATCAATTGAGTTTTGGTAATATTTAAAAAATATTTATACTATCCAAACTTAAAAGGAGAGATAGACTGCAATACAATAACAGTAGGGTGCATTAACACCCCACTTTCCACATTGGACAGACCATCTGGAGAAAAACATGGACAAAGAAACACTGGACTATAGACCAAATAGAACTAATATACGTTTACAGAATAATCCTTCCAATAGATGTCGAACACACATTCTTCTCAACTGCATCTGAAACATTTTTTTAGACTAAATCACATTAGGATACAAAACAAGCCTTAACACATTTAAGAAGACAGAGATCATATCAAGTATCTTTTATCATAACACTGTAAAATTAGAAATCAACAATGAGAAAAACTCAGGAAACATTACAAATATATGGACATTAAACAACATACTCTTCAACAAACAATGGGTCAAAAGAGAAATTAAAAGAAAAATTAAAAGTTTGCTAGAAATAAATGAGAGTGAAAACACATCATAACAAAATCCATAAACCATAGGAAAAGCAGTTTTAAGAAAAAAGTTTATATAATAGTAATAAATTCACACATCAAAAAAAGAAAATTTTAATAAACAATCTAACGATTTATATTGGGGAACTAGAAAAATAAGAATAAACCCAAAATTAGTAGAAGAAAGGAAATAGTAAAGCACAAAGAAGAAATAAATGAAATAGAGACAAAAACAATAAAAAGAACAAAACGAAGAGTTGTTTTTGAAAAGATAAAATTAACAAGCCTTTAGCTAGACTAAGTAAAAAAAAAGAGAAAAGACAAATAAATCAAATCAGCGATGAAAAAAGAGACATTACGTCTGACACTACAGAAATATAAAGGATCATAAGAGACTATTACAAATAACTACATACCAACACATTTGATAATATAGAAGAAACAGATACATTTCTGGACACATACAATCTACTAAGATTAAATTATGAAGAAATAGAAAATCTGAACAGACCAACAGGAAGTGAAAACATTGAGTTGCTCATAAAAACTCTTTCATCAAAGAAAAGCACAGGACTTGATGGCTTCACTGTTGAAGATAAACTAAATTCTCCTCAAATTTTCCAGAAAACCGAAAAGGAGGGAATATTTCTAAACTTATTTTACAAAGCCAGCATTATTCTTATTCTAAAACCAAAGACATAACAGAAAAAATATAAAACTACAAACCAATATTACTGATGAACAAAAATGAAAAATTTCTCAATGAAATACTAGCAAACGGAATCCAAGAGCACATTTAAAAGATCATTCACTATCATAAAGTAGTATTCATCCCAGGAATGTAAGGATGTTTTAACATATTTCACTCAATAAATGTGATACACCATGTTAACAGAAAGACAAAAACCACATGATTATCCAATAGATGTGGGGGGAAAATTGGATAAAATTCAACATCACTTCATGACAAAAATTCTCAGCAAACTAAATATACACTGTATCTTTCTCAGAATAAAGACCATATATAACAAAACTGACAGATAACATAATACTTCATGAGGATAAGCTCATACTTGGGTGAGGGGACGCAAAGCACCCTGATGCTATGAAAGGCACATGCCTTTCACCACCTCTCTTAGCATAATAATGGAAGTTGTAGCCAGAGCAATTAGGCAAATGAAAGAAAGAAATGGCATTCAAACTGTAAAAGAGGAAGTGAAATTGTCTCTGTTTGCAGATGACATGATCTTATATAGAGAAACTCTAAAGATCCCATCAAAACAAACAAAACTATTAGAATGAATAAACAGATGTAGTAAAGTTGCAGGATAAAAAGTCAACATACAAAAATCAGTGGTATTTCTACATGCAAAACATGAACTAAAATCATGTCATTTATATAAGGTTAGAGGAGAGAAAGGACAAGAGAGAGAGACTCAAGATCAGGCGAGTGAGTTTATTAACCTGCCAGGCTGCTCCACCAGTCAGAGGAGGCAGCCCTGAGCTTACAAAATGAGGGCTTTATATGGCGGAGAGAGACCCTGGGGTTGTTTGTCGGTTAACTACCACATATCATCCCATGACCGGCTTACAATATAGGAATTTACAAGAGGGTGTAACTTAGGTTTATCTACCTTTCTCATTAGCTACCCCATGCCACCCCGAGGGCTGTAAGCAAGTCTGTTGACCTTGCTGTAGTGCCTAGATAAGGGTTCAGGAATGCAGCTATGGGGTATTCAGTATAAGGATCAGCTACATTGAAGTGTGTGTGTGGGGAGGGCGGGGGGCGGCTGGGGTAGCTTGTCCCTAACAATTTATGATAGTTACCAAAAACATTTACCCAGTAAAAAACCTAACCAAGGAGGTGAAAGATCTCTACACTGAAATCTGTAAAACTTAATGAAAGAAATTGAAGAAGACACTAATATATGAAAGCGTATCCCATATTCATGGAATGAAAAATTAAAACTGCTAAAATGGCCACACTACACAAAGAAATGTATAGATTTAATGTAATATCTATCAAAATATCAATGGCATTCTTCACAAAAATAGAAAAAGCAATTATAAAATACATATGAAACCACAAAGGACACCAAATATTCAAAGCAATCCTGATGCCTGGAGGCATTACTATCTGACTTCAAAATATATTACAACACTATTATAACCAAAACATCATGGTACTGGCATAAAAACAGACACATAGACCTATGGAACAGAACAAAGACCCCAGAAAAATATCCACATATTTATAAACAACTGATTTTGAACAAAGGTATCAAGAACACACTTTGGAGGAAAGAGAGTGTCTTCAATAAATGATGCTGGAGAAATGGAATAACTACGTGAAGAAGAATAACATTAGAACTCTACCTATTGCCATATACAACAACAACCAAAAAAATGGATTAAAGGCTGAAATGTAAAACACAAATATATGAAACTATTAGAAGAAAATTTAAGAAAAATGCTTCATGACATTAGGCTGGGTAAGAATTTTTAAAATAAGACCTCAAAAGCATAGGCAGCAAAACAAAAATGGATAAATGAGATTCCATCAACCTCAAAAGCTTTCATATGGCAAAGAAAACTTGTGAAAGGTTTTGAAGAGACAACATACAGAATGGGAGAAAATATTTGCAAACTATATATGTGACAAAGGGTCTACGTCCTAAACATGTAAGAAATTTAAACAACTAAACAGCAAAAATAAAACCTGGTATGTAAACATGGATAAAATACCTTAACAGACATTTCAGAAAAGAAGATATACTAATGGCCAATAGTTGTATAAAAAATGCTGAATATCACTGATCATCAGAGAAATGTGAATCAAAACCAGAATGAGATATAACTTCACTCAATTTAGAATGGGTATTACCCAAAAAATGAAAATAAATATTGACAAGGATGTGAAGAAAACAGATGCTTATCACTGTTGGTGGGATTGTAAACTAGTGCAGCTATTACAAAAATACAGTAAGGAGGTTCCTCAAAAATTAAAAACAGAATCCCACTATTGGGGATATATTCAAAGAAAATAAAAATCAACGTGTCAAAGAGAAACCTGAACTCTCATGCTTCTTATAGCACTATTTACAAAACCCAAGATATAGAAACGACCTATGTGTTCAACAATAAATGAATACAGAAAATGTGGTGTATATATATAATTGAATACTATTCAGCCATAAAAAGTAATAGAATCCTGTCACATGTGACAACATGGATATACCTAGAAGACATTATATTAAATGAAATAAGTCAAACACAGACAAATCCGCCATGATCTCACTCAGATGTGGAATATTTAAAAAATATATTTGATATAATAGAAGCAGAGAGTAGAGCAGAGGATATCAAACATCTGAGAGGGGAGGGTAGATTTGGTGGGGGTAGGGAAATGTTGGTCAATGGATACGAAGTTACAATTAGGTAAAAGGAATAAATTTTAGTGTTCTATTGCATAATAGGGTGACAATGGTTAACAGTAAAATAATGTCTATTGATATCGTGGAGAAGAGAGACTTTCGAATGTTCTCACCATAAAGAAATGGTAAATGCACATGGTGATTGATACACTAACTATTCTAATTAAATCATTGTACAATAGATATTTATCAAAACATCAAATTACAGTGTGTCAATTGGAAAATAAATACATAAATAATGTTTTAAAAATGAGAAAAATTCTGCAATGTATGTATCATGTTTTAATCAACTGTTAGTAATAATTCTTTTAGATGTACTATAAAAAGAATAAAATAATAGAGACAATGGTAACTACTATGAAAATAAATTTAATTACATATACACACAGTTGTAAAGAAGTATAAAAGGATGATTAACAAATGATCACTAAAGAAAACATTAAGACTAAGTTTTGTGAGGAAATTGATGAGAAATACCAATTAAAGGAGAAAAGAGGAAGAGGTAACACTTCCCAGCTTTAAGGAAGAAATTTTCCGTATGTTTCTAAAAGGATACAGTAGAAATTGAAACCCTATGTCATTTATATTCCATTGACTAGAGTTGAAAAATGATGTCACAGTTTTATTTGAAAATATCAATATTTACTATATTATAAACATTACATCACTGCATTATTGAAACATGACTTCAAAATATGTATGTCAATTTTAAAATTCCCATGGAGATTACATCATTTCTCAAACTTCACAAAAAAGTTTGAAGATTATTAGTCTAAATTTATAATTTAGGTTTAAATTCAGGTAATTATTTATAGACCCTCATCTGTCATGTAAAATTTTCCTTTTGGAGTCCTCTGTATCTTTTTTTTTTTTTGAGACGGAGTCTCAAAAAAAAAAAAGTTACCCAGGCTGGAGTGCAATGGCACGATCTCGGTTCACTGAAACCTCTACCTCGTGTTTAAGCAGTTCTCCTGCCTCAGCCTCCCAAGTAGCTGGGATTAAAGGCACATACCATCTTGCCTGGCTACTTTTTTTTTTTATTTTTAGTAGAGAAGGGGTTTTCACCATGTTGACCAGGCTGATCTTGAACTCCTGACCTCGGGTGATCTGCCCACCTCGGCCTCCCAAAGTGCTGGGATTACAGGCGTGAGCCACCACGCCCAGCCTGGAGTCCTCTGTATCTTATTCTGCAACTGCAGATCAATTGATATCCTATCTCCATAAACCTTCCGGATAATAACAAGCTCCATTACGCCCAATTTTAAATTTTCTGCTCCTTTTCTGAGCAGTTCTTTATGTAGTAACATATATTTCATGAATTTTATCCTTTCTTAGAGATTTTTGAAAGAAAAATACTTATGTTTAATAGAATGAAATTTAATTCTACTTACAATTACCCTAACGATTCATTGTACCTTGTGTAAATCTAAGATACATTATGGGATTTGAATGGTAACTTTGTATACCTTGAAACTTTTTTAAAAAATTTTCCACCTTATTAGCTGCCTAAGCTACTAATCATCAGTATTAATCCATACTGTTGTTATTTAACCATTACTCATGAATTATTCACACTGCACTAAAATACACTGAAGTAATAAGAAAATAGAAGAATGATGTACTCTCTTCAAAGAGTGAAATGCATACCTGTGGTGATAAATACACTAACTACTCTACTTGAATCAACAGTGCAATACATTGTCACTAATGCAAAATTTTGAAGTATTCTTATTACATAGGCTAACATATTGCATCATCTTTCAAGACACTGTAAAATAAGACCAGAAGCACCATATTTGCATTTGGCTTTCTAGCTTTCATTGGACAGAGATCAAGTTCACAATTTATTCTTTTCTGCTCTTAAAGGTAAAGAGAAGAAAATTATCAGAAGAAGACATCTCACTGTAATTACATGCATCGAAAGATAAACGTAAAAAGATAGCAGCGCTGAGTCCTAACTCTAAAAAGGGTGAAATTGATCTTATATAAGTAAAATTCCAGATGATGTGTCTTTAAACAATAACATCGTGAATGAATTTGCTCAAACCCAGTATTTAATGTGTGAATTACATATTTCTAAGGATATAAAACAAATTATGTCATTCTCATCCAAATAGCCAGTCAACAGGAAGGACTTCATCATTAGTGTTTTGTGACAAGCACCTGGACGATCCCATTTTGCTGAAAGAAACTGGGGCAGGATTTCATTTTTAAAAAGGTTTAAGTGCCAAAATGCACCTGATAGAATTTGTAAGCAAACAAATGCTGAAGACAGGTGAATATAGAGAGTAGCAGGAAATAGTCAAAATGAATTTATTAATTGGTTAAGTCCTTCTAAATTATGTTTATAAATCTATAAACTAAAACGTTTTTCAATTATGGAGTAAGGAAGATAGTGTGTTCTTTGCCACAAAATCAGGAGGTGTCAAAGGTTTCAAAATATGTGTCAGCTATTTTGTTTTAATGATGCAAACATAAGAAGCAGCAGAAGTAATGATAAGCTAGTACTCGTTTGAGACGTACTTGAAATAAGGAATCAATATTTTTAAGATATGATCCAGGGTGATGAATGACAGTAGGAAATGAGTAGTTACATTCAGAGGCAGGCTCATTTTGGGTATATGCCACTTTAAAAATTGGAAAGTAAATGTAATAATATTTGTGTTTACTTGTTTTTAAATTCTTACTAAACATTTTTATAAAGCTAACTTTCAGTATCCCTAGATAGTTGCTTCTGAAAATGATTAATAAAATGGCTTTTTATATATAAACACCAATGGGTACAAAGTGACAGTTAAAAGGAATTACAATTAAATGAGTACAAAGTTACAATTAGGTAAAATAAACAATAACAACACCTAAAGTTGGTGGGGATGTGGAGAAACCGGATCACTCATACATCTCACATACAGGCAATTTTTTTTTGCACTGATCCTCCCCAACTAAATGCAACTCTAAATCCTGGAAATGATACAAGAGCCAACCAAAGAGATGACTGAACAGATTTGTTGCTGTTATTGTTGTTGCTTGTTTTTTGTTTGCTTTGTTTTTGTTTTGTTTTGTTTTTAAAGGCAAAGTGTTTCAGATCTCAGGACCAGAGAAATGACATAACATCAGGGTGCTTTATGTCCCCTCACCCAGCGTAAGGTAATCCAGCTCTGAAGTAGTCTTGGAGCATTAGGAAGGAGAAGGGAACAATGAAATGACAAGAAACTATGCTTTCCTTCATGAGTTTTATGAATCAAGTTTGATAATTGAAACAAAATATGTATCAGTATCTGATATTGAAGACAATGATATTTAAAAGTTGGGGCAGGAAAGGGACCTAAATGGAAGTGAGAATTCCAACACTTACTGGAAGTGATAAAATGTTATACAGCTAGAATGTGATAAGTAACCAATGTATATTGTAACAGCCTCAACAAGGCACCACAAAAACTACCATAAAAATAAATACACTTAAAAAATTATATAAATCATCAAGATGAAATCTTTTCAAATGTTTAAATAACTCACAAGAAGGTAAGAAAAGAGAAACAGAGGAATAAAAACAAAAGAAAACCAATAATAAGGCAAATTTAAGCTCTAACATATCAAAATTAAATATAAGTGGTCTAAATCCATCAATCAAAAACCAGAGATTAACATAATGGATTTTTAAAAATGGTCAACTTTATGCTATTTACAAAATAAATACATTTCTAATTAAATAATACAGGTAGGTTAAAGTTAAGAAAAAGGAAAGATATATACCCTACAAATATTAATCAAAAAAGTAAAAGTAATTAGTAAATATCTCATCAAGTAGATAACAGAACAAAGTCACCAGAGAAAAACAGAGTTGTTGCATAATGAGAAGAGTCAATCCAGCAAGAATGCACAATAATTTGAAGTGAGTACACACAAAAGTATTTGTAGTCCATTTACCTTCAATAAATTAAAATCTAGGCTGTATTAAGAACTCTTAAAACACATCAATGAAAGCAAAAACAAAACAAAACAAAACTCAATTTGAAAACTGAGAAGAGATGAAAGCAGATATTTCACTGAAGAAGATATAGAGATGGAAAGTATACACATGAAAATATGTTCACTATGATTAATCATCAGTGGAATGTTAACTAAAACCACACTAAGATATCATTACCAATGAGCTTTAACTGCCAGAATGGCTAAATGTAAATAATGACAACACCAAATGTTGGTGGGCATGTGAAGAAACTGGATCACTTATACATACACTGGTGAGAATGTAAAATGGTGTGACCACTCTGGAAAACACTGTGGCAATTTGTTATAAAACTAAGCATACAATTATCACACAGCCCAAAACCTGCATACTCTGCAGAGCAAAAAAAATGAAAGCTTATGCTCACACAAAAACATGCGTTTTTGTGCATGTTCGCATGCACAAAAAAATAATGTGCGTAAATGTTCATAGCAGCTTTATTCATAATAATCCCAAACTGGAGATAATCCAGATGTCTCTCAATGCAGAAAAGGTTAAACAAAATCATGGTATAGCTCTGGCATGCAATAAAATTCAGCAATAAAAAGGAATGAAATATTAATATACACAACAGCTTGTTGAATCTCCAAGGAATGATTCTGAGTGAAAATTGATCAACTCAAAATGTTATATAATGTATTACCTCAATGACATAATATTTTCAAAATAAAATTATAGAAAGGAAAAACAGAATAGTAGTTGATGGGGATCATGTAATGAAGGAGGTGACTGCGGTTATAAAAGGAGACTAGAAGGGACATTTGTGCTGATGGAGCTGTTCAATATTTTGACAAGGATGGTGGTGTATGTTGTGGAAACTACATTTGTTATAGACGGAATTGTGTCCCCCTAAAATTCATATGTTGAAGCCTTATCCCCCAACATGATGGTGCTTAGAGATAGAGACTTTAAGCAGGTAATCAGGTCCAATGAGGTTATAAGTATGGAGCCCTAATTCAATAGGCTTGGTGTCCTTATACAAAGAAAAGGAGACACCAAAATCAGCTCTCTCTCCCTGCGCACACATAGAGAAAAGGCCATGTGAAAACACAGCAGGAAAGCAGCCATCTGAAGCCTGGCACCCTGACCTTGAACTAACGGCCTCCAGAACTGTGAGAAAATAAATTTCCATTGTTTAAACTACCCAGTCTGTGATATTTTGCTATGGCAGTCATAGAAGATTAATGCATATAGTATAAAACTGATTGAACTAAACTCACACACATGAATGTAAGTAAAATTGAGGAAATTTACATAAGATCAGTGCATCATGTCAATGTCCATATCCTACTCATTATATTGTAACATGGATTTGAAAAATGTTATTGTTGGAGGAAAAAAAAAAAAAAAACTCAAAAAAGAGGGTGGGTGTCCATTGGAACCAAATGGTAAATGATAATGAGAATTTTCCTGAAATACAAAATTTTAAGCTCAGGCAAAACTACTCAGCCCTGAGCTCCACACATTAGAGGAACTCGCTTTGGTACTCTTCTGGCCACACATGCCACCCATGAATCAAAGAATTCATAGGGCTAAGAAGACAAGGCCATGGTATGGATACATGAGACCCCAGAAATCACTTCTCAAACAGCCTGAACTTCCAAGACCTTCAGGGACCTCCTCTTTGAGTCCATCCTCGGAATAGCAGATTATGCCAGGCATGTTCAAAAACCGAGAACTATGAAAGGACCAAGGAAATACTATGTATTAGTCCTTTTTCATACTGCCATAAAGAAATACGAGAGACTAGGTAATTGATAAAGGAAAGAGGTTTAATTGGCTCACAGTTTCACATGGCTGGAGATCTCAGGAAACTTACAATCATGGTGGAAGCTGAAGGGGAAGCCAACATCTTCTTCGCAAGGAGCCAGAACAGAGAAGAGCAAGAGCATAGGGGGAAGAGGCCCTTATGAAACCATCAGATCTCATGGGAACTCACTCACTGTAACAAGAAAAGCAAGAGGGAACCACCCTGTGAATCCAATCACCTCCTAACAGATCCTTCCCTCAATACATGGGGATTATGGAGATTACAATTTGAGATAAGATTTGGGTGGGGACACAGAGCCAAACCACATCAGGCTATAAGAGCAGGTATGGATGAAACTTAAATATCTGTCCTGTTGTCTACTGTGTGTGCATGAAATCCTAACCAGGGAGCACTGGAGCTGCAGTTAGTAAGAGAAGGGGGAAGAGATGGCTCTGTGGGCTAGCTCCCTCCACATGGTTACAAAAATTCTAAATTCAAATCCATCTTTCCAAGTCACTCTAAACATGTATTTGTCAAGGTTTCATATTTGTTGTCATGTTTTATAACCTGTAAGCATTAAGACATATGCCAGTTGGCCTCCATTTGTACTTTTTACTCTGAGACTCATTAATATTAAATGAAAATGTGGTTGAAATAATCACAATCTATTGGAAAAACTTTAATTAATTGTCATTAGCTTCTTGACTCCCATGTAAATGTATTACCATTTTCCAAAGGAATATGTTGAAAAAATACTTTGGAAGAAACAAACACATTGTTCCTCCTTATACATTCCTACCAACCAATGGATATTTACTTGAGTAAGTCAAGCTCTTTAAGCTACTATTTAGAGAAAAAGGTTCTATTTATTTTTCAAAATGACTACAAGTAGCCTCATAGGTAAATAAAAGTACTGATGATAATATTCCATTAAAGAAAAACTGAAGAGAATTCTGCTTCTCAAAGAAGACTGAAATAGAAGATCAGTGAAAGAAACTGAGGCAAGAAATAAGAAACAAAAGGAAAGGAAGAGATGGAGAAGGACAAAACCAGAAGACCTGAAATATTAGATCCTTACATATACTTCCACCTATGCCAGGAAGTTACTAAATAATTTTTAACCAAACAATTCACTTTTGAAATTCTCTGCTCCACTAAAAAAAAATCATTTTATTATGGGAAAATAGAGACCAGGATTAGGAATTAGGATTCCCAAATGCAAGTTCCAACCCTGAGTGATGTGTCAGTTTGACCTTGGAAAATGTCATATTTTTTCTGTAACAGCCCATTTGTATTTCTTTTTATAATGTTTTAAAATATAAAACTAATAAAAGTAATGCATGAGCTTACTCTGGAGAGTTTTGGAAATATATGATAGTATAAAAAAGGAAATATAAATCAAGTACCCAGAGATAACCAGTATTAATAATTTGATATATACCTTCCTTTCATTTCTTCTAATGAATGGTCCTGTTTTAATGTTTTTTTCCACTTCAAATTGTGAGCTTTTTCACATCTCTTAAATATTCTCTTAAAGTATCATTTTTATTATATGAATAAATATGCCAATACACAGTCTGTAATGTGTTTACCCTTTCTCGTATTTTGGACATTTAGATGGCTTCCAAATATTTTACTATTCTATATAATAGTCAGATGAAAATCTCTATACATAAATCTTTGAGTTTATGACTACTTACCTAGGCTATGTTCCATAAAAAATGGATTACAGGGTCATAAAGTATGACCTTTCTGACAAGTTCTTGATAAGAATTCCCAAATTGCTCAAGCCTCAGTTCATTGGTAAAATGAGAAGCTTGCATTAGATTATTTCAAAGGCGCTTCTCTCAGCTGTAAAATTCTATGACTCTATGACTTTTTGCCAGCTCACTAGGGACTTTATGTTAAGAAGTCTATGATTTATTAATCATACAATGTTCTCTGACACTTAGTAACATCTCAAAAACAATATTGCATTCTTATTTATCTCTATATTTTATGCAGTGGATTTAGAGTTTGATTTGTTACATTCCCAAATACTGACTTTGATGCCAGGATTTAGGTGTAAATGGTTTATTGGGAAAATAAGCTCAGGAAAAACTAAACGTATGGAAGAAACAAGCTAGAAAATGGGAAGAAGCCAAGAAAGTCCCAGGCTCAATCTGACCTCATGATATCTGCTAGAGGAATCAACAAATTATGCTGTATGCATTGATTTGTCTTTCTCTCCAACTTCAATTTTGCCCTGGCTCCAGCTACATTAAATCTTTGCCTTCCTCGAATATACTGAATTCCTTCCTGTATCAGGACCTTTGCAGATGCTATGCTGTCTGTCTGGGAGGTTGTTCTACTTTTTGCCTGGCTAATCTCTCTACATCTCTCAGAACTCAGTATCAATACTGTTTCTTCTTCTTTTTCCTGATGATCTATCTATAGTAGATGCCCTCTGCCAGGTGACCTTTTGTGTATTTACTTCATTATTCTTTTCATATTGTAATGATTTTGTCTGCTTGTTTCTTTTTTGATTTTGCTTTTAACTTTTTATTTCAAATTTTCATTTTATTGTTGTTATAGATTTAGAGGGTACAAGTGCATATTTCTTACGTGCATTTATTACTTTGAGTGCGCTCATCTCCTGAATAGTGAACATATCATACTCAGTAGGTAATTTGTCAACCCTCAACATCCTCCTACCTTCCCACCTTTTGGAATCTCCAATATCTATTATTCCACTTTGTATGTCCATGTGTACACATTGTGTAGCTCTCACTTCTAAGTGAGAATGTGTTATTTGATTTTACTGAGTAGCTGGGATTACAGGCACATTCCACCATGCCCAGTTAAGTTTCTCAGTTATTTCATTTAGGAAAATGGTCTCCACTTTCATCCATGTTACTGACAAAGACAAAATTTTATGCTCTTTATATGGCTGAGTAGTGTTTCATGGTGTGTGTGTGTGTGTGTGTGTGTATACGTGTATGTATGTATACATACACCTTATTTTCTTTTTCCAATCCTCCATTGATGGACACATGGGTTGATTCCATATCTTTGCTATTGTGAGTAGTGCTGTGATAAGCATGTGAGTGCAGGTATTGTTTATTTATTTATTTATTTATTTATTTATTTATTTCCTTTTGTGTATACAGCCAATAGTGGAATCGCTGGATAGAATGGTAGTTCTATTTTTCGTTCTGTGTGCAATCTCCATACTCTTATCTATAAAGATTGCACTAATTTATATTCCCACCAGCAGTGTATAAGCATTCCCTTTTTCCCACAACCTTACCAACATTTGTTGTTTTTTGACATTTTAACAATAGCCGTTCTGATTGGTAGAAGATGATATCTTACTGTGATTTTAACTTACATTCCTCTGATGATTAGTGATGCTGAACATTTATTGAATTTTTTTTTTTTTGGTCACTTGTATGTCTTCTTTCAAAAAATGTTTGTTCCTATCATTTGCCCACTTTGTAATAGGGTTATTTGCTTCTATTTTTTTTTTTTTTTTTCTTATTGAGTTGTTTGAGTTCCTTGTAGATTCTGGATATTAGTCCTTTGTCAGATGCATATATTGAAAATATTTTTTCACATTCTGTAGGATGTCTGTTTACACTGTTTATTGTTTCTTTTGTTATACAGAAGATTTATAGTTTAATAAAGATCCATTTGTCTATTTTTGTTTTCTGTTGTGTTTGATTTTGAGAATTTGATGATAAATTTTTTGCCTAGGCAAATGTACAGAATAGTTATTTCTAGGTTCTCTTCTAAGATTTCTATAGTTTCAGGTTGTACATTTAAGTCTTTAGTCCATCTTGAGTTAATTTTTGTATATGGCGAGAGATATGACTCCAGTTTTGTTCTTCTGCATGTGGCTATCCCATTTTCTCAGCACAATTTATTGAATAGGGTGTTCTTTCCCTAGTGTATATTGTCAATGAGCTTATCAAAGACCAGTTGGTTGTAGGTATGTGGCTTTATTTTGGAGTTTTCTATTCAGTTTCATTGATCAATGTGTCTAGTTCTATACTACTACCATGCTGCTTTGCTTACTATAGCTTTGTAGTATAATTTGAGGTCAGGTAATTGATGTTTCCAGTTTTGAGTTTGTTTTGTTTTGTGATTTAGGATTACTTTGGATATTTGGGCTATTTTGGGGTCGCACATAAATTTTAGGATTGTATTTTCTAATTCTGTGAGAAATAATGTTGGTAATTTGATAGAGATTGAGTTAAATCTGTAGATTGCTTTGAGCAGTGTGTCATTTTAGTGATATTGTGTCTTCAATCCATAAGCATGGGATGATATTCCATTTGTGTCATCTACAATTTCTTTCATCAGTGTTTTGTAGTTCTTTTTGTAAAGATCTTTCACTTCCTTGGTTAAATATAGTTTCTAAGTTTTTTTTGTAGCTATTGTAAATGGGATTCCCTTTTTGATTTGTTCCTCAGCTAAGTAGTTATTGGTGTACAGAAATTTCTGTACATTAATTTCTGTACACTAATGTTGTCTCCTAAAACTTTACTTAATTTATTTATCAAATCTAAGAGATTTTTGCTGGAGTCTTTAGGGTTTTCTAGGTATAAGATTATATCATCCATGACCAGGGATAATTTGATGCCTTCTTTTCTAATTTGGATTCCTTTTATTTTTTTCTCCTGCCTGATTGCCCTAGTAAGGATTTCCAGAAGTAAAATTTATTAAGTTATAAGACATTTTTTGAAAGAAGACATACAAAAGGCCAACAGGTATGTGAGAAAATGTGCTACACTACTAATCATCAGGGAAATGCAAATCAAAACCACAAAGAAATATGATCTTACCTGAATTAGAATGGCTTATATAAAAAAAGACAACAATAACAGATGTTGGCAAGGATGCAGAAAAGGGGGACGCTCATACACTGTTGTTGGAAATATAAATTAGTACAGCCGTTATAAGAAGAATGGAGATTTTTCAAAAAAAAATAAAAAACTAAAATCAGAACCACCATTTCATCCATCAATCCCACTGCTGGTTATTATGCAAAGTAAAGGAAAGCAATATATCAAAGGAATAACTCTACTCCCATGTTTTTTATAGCACTTTTCACAATAGCCAAGATACGAAATCAATGTAAGTCTCCAGCAATGGATGAATGGATAGAGAAAATATAGTATATTTACACAATTGAGTATTATTCAACCATAAAAAGAATGAAATCCTGTCATTTGTAGCAACATAGATGGAAAGTGGAAGTTATTATATTAAGTAAATAAGCCAGTTACTGAGAGACAAATAGTGCATGCTCTCACTCATATGGGAGCTAAGAAAGTTGATCTTGTGAATATGAAGAGTGGAATGATGGTTCCCAGAGGCTGGAGAGGCTTGGAGTGTGGGTATAAAAAGAGGTTGGTTAATGGATACAAACATACAGATAGAGTCTGTAATAAGTTCTAGTGTTTGATAGCACAGTAGAGTGACTGTAGTTAATAATTTACTGCATATTTCAAAATAACTAGAAGAGAAAATTTGAAATATCTCCAACACAAACGAATGTTAAATATTTGAGGTAATAAATATCTGAATAGCTTGATTTGACTATGATACTCTGTATGCATGTATCTATCAGAATATCACATGTACTTCACACATATGTAAAATTATTATATATCTCTAAAAAGAAGTTGTAAGAAACACCAGTTTGGGAGATTGGCAATTTCTTGTAAGCAAAATGTTAAAAATAAAATGAATAACATTTTTGAATGTCCCTCAGTTCATATTGGTGTGGATATTTCTTCACAGTTATGTTCAGAAAATGGGGATTTGTAAGAAATATCATGGAAGGATTGCTGGGCTCTTCTCAGTGCTTCATGTAGGAAATGCACAATGCTGATTTTTCCTATGGTTGGTGATGTTAACATTTATTGCTAAGTTAAAATGGTATTTATAAGGTGTCTCCCTGTAATAGTAATCATTATTTTGGACTTACTAACTAACAAGTAATTGATAAATATTTTGTGAGGAGAAACATCTTTTCCTTCATAAAAATTTTATCCCTCATTTTAACACCCATTGTTACTTGCCTGATACAATTATTACTATGATAATTTCATAACAGTGAATTCCTAATTGTACCACTTATTCTATATTTACTGATATTCCATTGAAAGGCAAATATTTTCTTATTTTTATTTATTTAGATGTTTATTCATTTGCAATGTATGTTAGTATGATTTTATGAATTCTAATTGAATTTAGTGATTTAACATTTTTTACTATCTTACTTTATGTTAATGATCAAATTATTGCAAATTGTATCAGTGAGACTCTGTTCAAGTTGTTTCCTGTGTCCTTTTGATGTAACTGTTCTGTGAGCAATTTCTTAGATTCTGGTATTCTCCCTTTCTATTTCTGGAACCAACCACTCCTCCAGGAGTCTTGATCCTTGTTGGTGGAGAATAGTATTCTGGGCATGTTTTTGCTAAAGCTTTGGCTAATTTTCTCAAAATACTCTCATAATAAGCAAATGTTATCATTCTTTGTCTCCCCAGAAAGCCAACAAACCAATGCCTTGAGCATCTCACGAAACTGTCACCGTGATCTTTGCTCTTGACTGGTCTGCTTTTGCTTTGACTGGACCACTTCCACATCTTGATAGCCATTGATTTGATTGTGCATTTTCTTCAGAATTGTATTGGTAAAGCCATGTCTCATCTCCTGTTACAATTATTCAAAGAAATGCTTCAGGATCTTGAATCCATTTGTTTAAAATTTCCGTTGAAACGTTGGCTCCTGTCTGCAGCTGAGTGTAACAGTTTTGGTACCCATCAAGTGGAAACTTTGCTCAACTTTAATGTTTTAGTCAGAGTTGTGTAAGCTGAAAAAATAGAAATGCCTAAGGTATTGGCTGTTTGTATTTTATTTATTTATTATTTTTTGTGCCATAAATCATTTGTCCTCTCCACTTAGGGCACAAACAAGAGGAATTTTTTTCCTTACAGATAGGTGTGAATAATTTGTTGCTATGGACTTCACCTTCAATATCATCTGGTCCCTTCTTAAAATAAGTATCCTTTTGTAAATGGTTGATGTTTTTTTCTGGGCTTTGTCCCTATAAACTTTTTGTAAAGCATCAGTGATTTCATCATTCTTTCACCCAAGCTTCACCATAAATTTGGTGTTTCTTCTTGCTTCAATTTTAGCAGAATTCATGTTGCTCTGATATGGGCTATTTTTAAACTGATATCCTTCTTAGTGCCTCCAACCAGATCCTGTTTTGATATGTTATAACAAGTCAGTATAAGTTTATTTTGATGCCAAAAATAAGTGGTACAAGGGCAGTTTTGTTACATGAATATATTGTGTAGTGGTGAAGTCTCGGCCCCTATAAACCTTTTAAAGACCCACATATATATATACATATATGTGTGTGTGTGTGTGTGTGTGTATATGAAGAGAGAGAGAGAGAACCAATAGAAATCAGCCATTTACAAAAGGATACTCATTTTTTAAAATTATACTTGAAGTTCTGGGGTACATGTGCAGAACGTGCAGTTTTGTTACATAGGTATACACGTGCCATGGTGGTTTGCTGCACCCATCAACTCGTCACCTACCTTAGGTATTTCTCCTAATGCTATCCCTTCCCTAGCCCCCAACCCCCGACAGGCCACAGTATGTGATGTTCCCCTCCCTGTGCCCATGTGTTCTCATTGTTCAACTCCCACTTATGAGTGAGAACATGAAGCATTTGGTTTTCTATTCTTGTGTTCGTTTGCTGAGAATGATGGTTTCCACCTTCATCCATGTCCCTGCAAAGGACATGAACTCATCTTTTTTTATGGGAGCATAGTATTCCATGGTGTGTATGTGCCAAATTTTCTTTAACCAGTTTATCATTGATGAACATTTTGGTTGGTTCCAAGTCTTTGCTATAGGATAGTCATTTTAAAAAGTGCTAGAGTATGTTGACGGTGAATCCCACAATGACAGATTGTGTACATCCATTTATGAGGAAAAAATAATATACAAAGATTTTTATATTCACACACACACACACACACACACACACACACACACACACATTGGAAAGAGAGAGAGAGAAAAAAAACGAATAGAAATGTCTGCAGTTTTAGCTATAGTTAGTGCCATTACTCATTTGCCCTCTTTAATTAGGGACCAAATAAGATGAATTTTTAACAAGATGAATAATATATATATGTATACACACACACATGCACATGCACATTTATATGGTACAAACACACACACACAAACACATGCACACACACATGTATATACAGCTATTGACAAATTGATCTAAAACCATGAATTGGCACATATATAACCATTCAAATTCAACATCACAGGTTTATTTTTGCTTTCACTTTTTCCCTTCATAAAAAGAAGAGGTTACTTATTTCTCACTTTTGTTACAGAAATAAAGCCATACCAGTCTGATTTTTATAATAAGTTTATAACTTATTATAAACTTATAAGTTTATTATTATATAATAAGTTTATAAAAACTTTATAATAAGTTTGTAACTTCTTTCTTTTACAATAATAAACTTGCCTTTCTTTATTCTCATTTTCTTTATTTACTCAATTTGCCACTACGTAACTAGTCTCCTAACCGTGAAGACCTGTGCCAAAAACTTATTTTACTACAACCAAGGAAAACCAGAATGAAAGAAAGAGAGGGAAAGAGAGAAATACTATTTCCCACTAGAATGTTCTCTATATTAAGTTCACATTAAAATTCAATTATATATATTGAATGAAGAAATAAATTCAATTGTGTATGTTATAGAAATCCAGCAGTACTCTGTAATGATTAAATCGAAATCAACCATATTTTTATAATTACACACAATAACATAGTTTTCTAATTGCTTAGCACATACCTAGTAGATATTTGTTGATAGTCAATAGAATGAAAGTTCTGATTTATGTGCTTATAATTATTTTAACAACTTGTCCTATTTGACACTTTCGCTATAAAGAATCAATAGTTTGTTTAATAATGAAAGTAATTCTTAGAATTTTATTGAAAACAATGTATGATTTTGAACACTTAATGAATTGCTAGAATGCCCTGTTAATCCTGTAATGAGGCATATTTTAAAGCAAACAAAAAACTAGGGGAATTATAGTCTAGAAAAAACACATGTATAAATAATCAAAGTAAGGAATTGCTATCACATGCTGAATATTGTCTCTACAAAATGCAGTACATTGGGCATTTTATTTATACTTACACTGTACAGTAGATATTAGCATTATTTAAAGGTGAAGAAAATGCAGATAGAAGTGTAATAATTTGTACAAGGCCATCCAGCAACTGAGAAGTTGAAGCAGAATTCAAATTCAGGCAAGTCTTTACAAAGCCTGGGTACTTAACACTCTCTTCAAACTAATGAGGACCTCAGTGCCAAGTCAGATTGTGATAGGTAAGATTTTATCTGTATCTCCTTTCACATTCAAACCCTATTGTATTGAAAAGACTTCCTTCCTCCCTGGAAAAATTCCTGGGCAAGCCTGGTAGGGAAGAACATAATTCAAGTTGAAAATTTAAATACAGATTCAAGGTTAATTGGAAAACTAGACATAAAAGAGAGCATTCAGATACAAAAAGGGTCATATATTTCAAACTTGATTAGAAGTGCAAGGAGCTAAATGCTCTTGGCCCAGTCCTATTCACTCCTCTCATTTAAACTTGATACCTCATCGATTACACCTCAATAAAACTGAAAAAATATTGTACTTCAACCATATAATTATTATAAAAATCAGACTGGTATGGCTTTATTTCTGTAACAAAAGAGAGAAATAATAAACGAAAAAGGCAGGAGATAAAATAAATCTAATAGATGTATGAGAACTATGAGCCATGTACATTGAACTTTCTGCTCAAATGGTGCAAGCCCTTTTCAGCTTCAAGACCTTTAGATGAGCTGTTTACACACTTCAGGTCAATTTCTCTGCTCCTGCAGGATCAGTTCTTTTTCATCATCTGGTTTCCAGAAAGACCATTTCTACAGCTGGGTCTTCACTGCAAAACCTGTAAGTATACTCCCCAACCTAATTCCCAGTCCCTGTTACTTTATAAATGAAAGGGCAACATACAAAATTGCATTGGTTTATTTATAGTGATTACATATTCTCATATTCTGTAATGATGTGCTGTGTTGTTTTATTTTTCTTTTTTTCTCTATTTACTGATTCTCCAGCTCCATAGACTTTCTCACGTGATTGGAAATTATATATTTAGTTATTCAGCACTTAGTAAGATGTCTGAGATACATACATCGATAGATAGATGATAGATCGACTGACTCAATAGGTAATTATTGAGTGAATAAATTGTCTATAAATTCCTTGCCCTAATAAAGTTTCAAAAGGTGGACATATTAAGATTATTAGGTACATGTACTCCTTTAGGGCTATGGACTCGGCATCATCATCTTTGACATAATAACACCAATGGAAAACATCTAATCAAAATTTTTTAAATCAATTTTTGAATTAGTGTTATAGACTCTTTCATCTAGAATGATTTTTTGACATATTTGTCATTTTCATATTTTAACTGAAAATGATATAAATAAATCATAGACTAAAAGAAAATGAATCCATCTCAGGTCATGCCCTGCGTAATTTCTTGGTTATAAAGGTTGTGACTTCAACTGACAACTTCATGTTATTATTTTGAGAATTTTCATAAATAAGCAATGGCTGCTTTCGGGGCTTAGTATTATCAAGATCCCTAAACATGAATGAAAAATAACTGTGGTATAGCTATTAGTGATTTGCTTAATATCAAACAAGTTTCTTGGCCTGAAAATACATATAAGATAAAGTGGCACATAACTATAAAAATCATAATTTGAGTAAAATTTCTATACGACTTAAGATAGTTCTTTCATTTACTCATTAAAATTTAGAATTTAGGGAATAATGCCAACAATTATACGTCAAAAAATGAACAAAAATCATGTTTTCTGAAAATTCTATTAAAAAGTGCTAGTATTTATTTTCTTAGGATTCTATGTTATTTTTATGATATTCTACAAGGGGAAAAGCTGTTAAGAATTAATACAAATTTGAATAATGTGTGCTATAAAAACACATCCTAGAGAAAATAATGCAAGACCTATATAATCTAAATATGTTATCCATATAACCCAATAGGCTAGTTATTACTGTCTTTAATAAATTTACTTTGTGTATAAAGATATCACAGATTCCATTGACAATTTTTAAATAATTGTCTTCTGGGACAGGCGCAGTGGCTCATGCCCGCAATCTCAGAACTTTGGGAGGCCAAGGCAGGTGGATCACCTGAGGTCAGGAGTTTGAGACCAGCCTGGCCAGCATGGTGAAACGCTGTCGCTACTAAAAAAATAAAATAAAATAAAAAAATTAGCCAGGCGTGGTAGTGCATGCCTATAATCCCAGCTGCTCGAGAGACTGAGGCAGGAGAATCTCTTGAACCTGGGAGGAGGAGGTTGCAGTGAGCCAAGATTGAGCCACTACACTCCAGCCTGGGCAACAGAGCGAGACTCTGTCTCAAAAAATATATATATATAAAAATAAATGAATAAATAAATAATTGTCTTCTGAATCAACATTTTCTACAAATGGGGATTCCTCTTAAGAATCTTGTATCTATCACTGAGGTTGATTTCAACTCCAAGTAATAGAAAATATTGACTTCCTAGTCTAAACATCGCAAAATGTTTATCTCACATGTATTACCTCACATTTTATTTATTTTAATGTATTATCTCACATTAAAATATTAAAATTAGCTGGAAGTGGTAGTGGGCACTGTAGTCCCAGCTACGCAGGAGGCTGAGGCAGGAGAATGGCATGAACCCAGGAGGCGAAGCTTGCAGTGAGCCGAGATCATGCCGCTGCACTCCACCCTGGGCGACAGAGTAAGACTCTGTCTCAAAAAAAAAAAAAAGAAAGAAAAAGAAAAAAAGCAACGAAAGAAATTAGGAGGTAAGTTAATTCAGCAGTTTACTAGCATTATCCACGACTCAGGTTTTTTCTGTTTCTTTATACCAACGTTATTTGTTGGCCTTATTCAGAAATGTGTTCCATTCACAGTTACAGAATGGTTATAAATGGATTATGGGCCTGCTTAACTCAAGGCCTCCTATTTGTACAAATCATGTAGGAAAGGAGTCCCTATATACACATTGCACTAACTAAATCACGATCCATACCCACTCCTAAACCAGTCACTGGCAAAATACGTATGAGTTTTAGAATAGATTTATTGTATCCACCCCTGAAAGAGAACAGAATCGCAATCCGGTGGGTAAATGCTTGAAACTATTCAGGGTCCTATATACAAGAAACAATCTCAGATTGCTGTTGGATAAGCAACGAACCCTCTGCTTCAGTGACTCACGTAAATGCACACAATAACACAAAGAAAGCTGATAAATCCTGTATTCAGAAAATACCAGTGCAAGAATTTGTTCTAAGTGACAGGGTTACTACAAGCAGAAGCCATTGTTTACCAGCTCCCAGTTTTCTGTCTTTTGCTTTTCGTCACTGGGTTTCTCCAGCGGCTGGCAATAGCATTTTAAGCTGCACCCCAGAAAAGTCAAGAATAAACTTCTGTCTTCATTACTATGCAGTATGTATTTGAGTAGTTTTGTTATTCATATATTTTACTGATATTTATGCTCAGTTCATTATGAACTTTTATAGGCGAGAATGCATGATTTACAATATTTACTGTGGCTCCGTAATGGTTTTATTATGCAGGCACGGTTAAGGTAATAAAACTATAGCACCACCTCACCTTGAGAGCTTCTTGCTGTCGCTGAGTCTTTTATTAAATTTTCTGCGGCCATGGTAGGTAGCTCCAGTGACATGATTCCCCTGTGGAACAAGATTCTGGGGTTTTCTAACTCAGAGCAGATGAAGTGATACAATTTCCCTTTTTCCCATTGCTGGATGCAGTGTTTTCTGAAACCAGATCTGAAACATCAGAGATTATTTATTGCTGAATATCACACACAAGCACGTTTGACCAACTACAATGAGAAATTCTTTTAACAATGAAGATGTGCCTTATTCCAATGGCATTTCAGGAAATGAAATTCAAATTTTTGGGCAGTGAGCTGTTCTTTTTGGAAGACAGTGCCTTCCACATTTTCTTCCGCAAGAAAATGCCTCCCATAAAGAAGGTTGATTGTAGGGAAAACTGGATAGCAGTCACTTATCATACTTCTCATCCTGAAAATCTGCTAATGATTAACATAATCAAAAGGTTTTCATCCTAAATCTTTGTCCTCTTTTTTATTCTCAATGTTTCAATGCTAAGTTGCCCTCAGTAATCACGATGATAAATCTCCATGAAAGAGAGTATGTTGATTGCAAGCTTTTAATATTCCATTTCATATACTTTGTAAACCAATCTCGTAATAGAGAACCTGAAAGAAGACTCTTCATGGAGGCAGATACCAACCCTTCTCTCTCTCTCACATACACACACACACACACAAATATGTATGTATATAGTTAGAGAGACATATATATAACATTTTATAGATTAAAGTTCAAAAATTATAAATATTCTCTTTTTTTTATTTTGAGGCAAAGTTTCACTCTGTCACCCAGGCTGGAGTGCCATGGCGCATTCTTGGCCCCCCATCAACGCAGGCTCACGCAATTCCCCTGCCTCAGCCTCCCGAGTAGCTGGGATTACAGGCGCGCGCCACCACACCCAGCTAATTTTTGTATTTTTAGTAGAGATGGGGTTTCACCATGTTGGCCAGGCTGGTCTTGAACTCCTGACCTCAAGTGATCCACCCACCTTTGCCTCCCAAAGTACTGGGAAAACAGGCCCCAAATCGTAAATATTCTGAAACTCCAAGTAACGAATGTCTCCTCTCCTTTATGTATGAATTCTAATTTGCCCTGTCTGCTTTGAACTCTGAAGAACATTTTGCTTCTGCTTTTATAAAACAGCAGAATATGAAAAAGGATATGCCTTTCCCTTCATCAGGTTTTTGGCAATGGCTAACAGTGGTTCAGTTGATTTCAGTTTATTTTTACAACCAGTTATTGAGTGTATACTCAGGGCAAGACACAGTTCAAGGTACTGAGAAATACTAAAGAATGAGTTACACCAAGAAGTTTATGACACAAGAAGGGACATTTAAAAATAGACACATATAGGCCAGGTGCGGTGGTGCACACCTGTAATCCCAGCACTTTGGGAGGCCAACGCCGGTGGGTCACCTAAGGTCGACAGTTTGAGACCAGCCTGACCAACATGGAGAAACCCCGTCTCTACTAAAAATATAAAATTAGCCGGGTATAATGGCACATGCCTGTAATCCCAGCTCCTTAAGAGGCTGAGGCAGGAGAATCGTTTGAACCGGAGAGGCAAGGTTGCATTGAGCTGAGATTTTGCCATTTCACTCCAGCCTAGGCAACAAGAGCGAAATTCCATCTCAAAACACACACACACACACACACACACACATACACACACACACACACACATCATTCATTTAAGTATACCAGAGCAGCATGTAAAAAGTGATATACATATTTTATAAGTTGAAGATTCCCATCTCTACCACTCAGGAGAGGAAGAATTACATGAAACACTTTGTCACTGTTTAATGGATCAAAACATCGGTTTGGTTAGCATTGGAAAGAGAGAGTCCAATAAGTTGCCCCTAATGCTAGAAAGTGAAGAAGATAAGATTGCTCTTTGATAATTAAATCTCAGTATTAACCCAAGGGGAAGAAGGGATTTCCTGAGCAGAAGGACACCACTGACATGCTAAGATAAAACTGAAGGATATATTTTTACAGAAGGAGGAACCATACAGATAGAGATACTTGCCTTCTGTGTTTAATTTAGCCATTGCCTAAGAAAGTGGATCCATTGCCCATGGAAATTTGAATGTTTCTCATTCTAGTGTCTGGGTTATCATAAGGACAGGGCTAAGTATAAATCACAGGAGAAAATAAATATTTTTCACTACTTGTTGACAAGATAGTACCTATGATTAGATGTTTAGACTAGCTAACTAAACTTGATGTTATTAAACATTTAACACAGCCAATTCCCCTTATTTTGAGTCTTTGTTCAATATATAGTCTTTAATTCCTATAAAAATTTGCTTTCTGATACAGTGCTCAATAAAAAGTTTTGAGTATTTCCTATCTTTATGTTCTGGAATTTTCATAGCAAATAAAAATGCTGCCTTTTATTGACTCTTTGTCTTCCCCCTTGAGATTTAATGATACAAATAATCTGATCCATGTGATGTTTTATTTCTTGTTATAAACACACATTATTCTGATGTCTAGCTCAGTCTCACTAGATTTTTAGTTAACTGTGATTCAAACTCATAGAACCAAGTTTTCCTTGCATACTGACTAAATTATGTTTGGACTTTTCATGAACCACATTCCCTCAGCCTTTCCTAGGACCTAATGATGGCCATTTGAAGATGCACTTCCTCCACTGATCTTTTCAATTAGCAAGCTCTCCAGATTTCTGATTATTTGACGCTACCACTTTTCACTTACATTAAGTACAAATGGTCATATTTCATTGCTAAACTTAATTTACCAAGTAACTTAGTTACCTAAATGGAAATATTAAAGAAAAAAAATTCCTTCAGTGCATTCCTGCTGTAAATATGTATAGGATATACCCCACTAGAATATTTGTATATCTGCATTTATTGCAACATATTTGTTTAGCATTTATGCCAAAAGTATACATAATTTATATTTATAATCATCAAGAACTTGATTAACTGAAAGTCAATTTAAATAAAATGATTTGTGGATATTAAATAGAATATGAGGACAAAAAACGTAGTTTTTTCTTCAGGGTTAATGCAATATTTTTAAAGAGTTTTTTCATTTGTTTTTATTTTGTATGGGAAGTAGAACTAATATGCACAGTAAAAATCAGAAAAAAACAGTTGCTTAGTGAAACAGAACAAACAAAACAAAGATTATAAAAATAATAAAAGTCACCACAAGAGGAATATAAGGTAGTGAAAGATAAAAAGACTAAACATTTTATTAGAAGAAAGACTTGATTTAATCATGGCTCAGTCCTCCCATGAAAAAATTATTTTGTTTGGGGTAATTTATATAAGTTTTCTAAATCTCATTTTCCTTATAGATAAAATAGAAATAATAGCACCTACTTTATTTTATTGTCATGGTAATTATGTTAAATGTGATATTTGCAAACTGCCTTGTAAAGTGTCTGCCATTTGGTAAAATTCGATTAATAGTAGATATCAATATTTTAAATACATATGTGCTTGTAAAAGATCTCAATGCTGTAAATACTTTTGTAAGGAGATGGTATCAATTCCCTGCCTGATGACTTACTTCTGACCGAGGTACAGTGTTACAGATTTTGAGTTCAAGAATCTCTGGTGTCTGAGATGGGAAATTATAGGGGGTTTGAGGGATTTGAGGTTGATCAAGGGAAAGATAGAATCACAATAGGCAATAACACACAATGAGCATTAATGGGTGGTACTTGGACAGGACTGCATGAGATATGAAGACCCTTACAGCATGATACTAGCCGGAGGCTTAGCCCAGGAGCCACCATCCAGGAGAGGAGGGTAAGGGAACTTCCAGGGGAGAGGGGAACGGAAGCGAGTGCTTACATGTCTAGGTGATGTTGCTCTGCAGTACATCAGGGAGTCTTTGGGTCAGAGAACTCTGAAGGTTCATAGCAGCTTGGGTCCTTATAACTATAAGGTCTTATCTTATTAATGGGTAACAGTTGTTGTATAAGGTTTTAAAGGTAGTATAAAACAAATAAGTTCAAAATGGCTATGATCTTCTCATGTGGGTTATTTTTTTTTAAATTAGATATGTAAAAATTTGGGTTTGATGTTGGCAGATTTTTGAGCAAATAGGCCTCAAACTATAGTGAAGAAATAAAGCACCTTAGTGCCAATGCACAGAGGCCATCTGCGGCTCATTTATATAATATAAATGTAATTTTATGTTACAAATATGAATTGGAGGGTCTGTAAGTTACCTACTGAAACTATGGTTTGCATAATCTAACTTGTAAATAATGTGGATTTTTAAAATAATTTTTTAATATATTGAGTTTTTATTATTATCAGAAGCATGGTTGAAATGAGATAGAATAAGTTTCAGATTCTGGAAATCAATTAATACACAGACCTATTTATAGCAATAGGTCATTGTTGAAGGTGTCAGTCTCAGAAACTAGAAATTATAGAATCAAGTGAAGTTGGCAGACAGGTGGTAGTTATTAAGGAGATGGATCAAGACATATGTTTTAGTCCATTTTCACACTGCTGTAAAGAAATACCTGAAACTGGGTAAAATTTATAAGGGAAAGACATTTAATTGACTCACAGCTCCACATGGCTGGGGAGGCCTCAGGAAACTTACAATCATGGTGGAAGGCGAAGGGGAAGCAAGGACTTTTGTTACATGGTAACAGGAGAGGGAAGCAAGCAAAGGAGGAAAAACTGCAACTTACAAAACAATCAGATCTTGTGAGAACCCACTATTACTAGAACAGAATGGGGAAAGACTGTTTCCCTGATTCAATCACCTTCCACCAGGTCTCTCCCTCAATACCTGGGGATCACAATTCAAGATGAGATTTGGGTGGGGACACAAAGCCTAACCTTATCAAAACAGATAAACAAAAGGAGGTTGAAACATAAAGAAATAACAGTATCTTTTAAAAGTATTGATTACTATTGTCCAAATATTTACAAGGTCCGTTGCATATGCAGGGTATAATATTCGGAAATATTAAACCACAAGCTTTCTTTGTATATATATGTTGTTCTAAGGCCCTTGTCTATTAGTTAATTGTCATTTATGGCTTCATATACAGAACAGATATAGCCTAGAATAAATAAGTTAAATGAAATTCTTCTTAGTATTTTCTTTTCAACTTACAATAAGTGAAATAACCTGAAATCAATGCACTTTTCAACCTGTAAGAATTTAGTATTTGAAAAGATTCGTATCAGCTTGCATCAGGGAGAGGAAGTGCCAAATTAGATAAACAGCATTGAACTTTTACTGAAAACCATAAAGTGAAGAATGCAGAATATGGCAAGAGAGCCAAGAAGGAGGTCAAATATTTTTCTGATGGGAAGGTGGAGACTAAGAGGTTAAAAGTGAAGAAGAATGAAGGAAGGTAGATCCTACTGTGAGACTTACCTGGAGCTTTCTTTCTGATTTCCCTTAGGGCCAACATTCTGCATAGATGAGTAGAGAATTCCAAGGAGGTGGACAAATTCCAGTGCAGGAGACCTTCTTGTATAAATTATGTGATTAAACTGACTCACTATCTGATCTCTCCATGAACCTCTGGATATCACAACCTAACTAGCAATATACATCACCTAACTTAGTTTCAATGTTAAAGCTTTGAAGTGTGTACTAAATCTAAAAAAAAAAAGATGTGAATCATTCTGTATAAAAATACTTAATACTCACAGACTTGGAAACATACAAGCACTATGTAAGTACTTATATGTCCATGGCAGTTCAGTTAATTAAGTGCAAATAAAACTATGTGGCATGATACAACCTCTGAAATATATTTAATTTTTTTTTAGAAAAAAAAAATGTAGCTGTATTCTCTCTAGCAGTGAATGGTCCATTGTGTAGGTCTGCAGGAGTCATTCTTCTTATTGATGGCTCACTGCATGTGGATCATGAGTAGAAATGGCATGGTGAAGTTGTTATGGCTAGATAGAAGGTAGGAGTTAGCCTGCAGGCTGTACATAGTATTGATGGGGTTCCCAATTTATCACACTCCCCCGTAATGGTTACAGCAGGGTTGGAATAGTTGATAGAAGAATTTAAGGTAGGTAAGATTCAAAGTAGGTGAATCCCAGAATCAGAAGCCAAGCTAGAGAGCAGAGATATTTGTAGCCAACACAGTGAGAGAAGAACTTCATGAGAAGCAGGTGTACAGTGGATAGAGGCAAATATACAATGATGAATCAAATCAATCATCTCAGCAGAAATCAGCAAGGAAGAGGGTATGGAATGAAGATCAGACTCCTCCATCTCAAACTCTTGAAGTCATTCCAATCTCCATCCCCCCTAACCTATTGCCCTATTGCCATCTTAGAGAGCATGAGTTGTAGAAGAAAGAGGAAGATGGAGAAAAGGTGGAGGGACTGTTTAAATGAGAGGACAGTTTTAATATTAAGATTCATTTTGAATGGATTTCTTTTTTTTTTTTTTTTGAGAAAAAAAAAATTCTTCTTAGTCTTCCAGGCTGGAGTGCAGTGGTGCAATCTCGGCTCACTGCAACCTCTGCCTCCTGGGTTCAAGGGATTCTCCTACCTCAGTCTCCTGGGTAGCTGAGAATACAGGCTAATGCCACCACATCCGGCTAATTTTTGTATTTTTAATAGAGTCGGGGCTTCACCATGTTGGCCAGACTGGTCTCTAACTCCTGACCTCAGGTGATCTGCCCACCTGGGCCTCCCAAAGTGCTGGGGTTACAGGTGTGAGCCACCACACCCAGCCTAAATTTATTTTCAAACAGTCTTGTGACAAAATATCTGAAAAAAAAAAAAAAAACCTAAATTTTAAACTGGAACAGCTGAATTACTTTTAATGGACTGAGATGCTTAGCTTCTACAAGTGGGTCCTGGGTAATACCCATAAAAATTTCTCCAGATGGTTCTAATGTGTCAGTAGAATTGAAAAATCATTAGGGTTGAAAAGCAATGACTTTTCTAGGGTGTAATCCCAGGAATAACAAAAATATTTCAATAATTGATCCCATTATTCCTCAATTTCCTTCTGGATATCATCCCTCTTTCCCGTCTCATTCCTCTCTTACCTCCTTCTTTCCTTTCTTCCATCCTTTCATCTCTTTATTCTTCCTTTTATCCCTCCCTCCTTTCTGTCTACTTCCTTACCAAAGTTATGTATATGGTGAAATGAACACAAGAGATCAAATGATTACAGACTCTTCAAAAGGACACTCACTGCCCCGTTGATCACAGGATGTTGGAGGAAATGTTGAGAAACAAGGATACATAAAGATCCAACGATATCTATCCATTCTCCTTTTTCCTATCTGAATGGGCTTCTATTTACATTTCCTGTTGAATGGGAACTTAATCTTTGGTTATAATCTGAGCCCTCTCTACTTGTTGTTTATAGTCAATTTTCATTATTTGAATCTAGGAAAAAAATCCAAAGAGTGCAAAGAAGTTGGTATTAAAAAAATAAAACATTTTTTGTCTGGGTGCAGTGGCTCACACCTGTAATGTTAGCACTTTGGGAGGCCGAGGTGGGCAGATCACCTGAGGTCAGGAGTTCAGGACCACACTGACCAATATGGTGAAACCCCATCTCTACTAAAAATACAAAAATTAGCCAGACGTGGTGGCACATGCCTGCAGTCCCAGCTACTAGAGAGGCTGAGGCAGAAGAATCATTTGAACCCGGGAGGTGGAGGTTGCAGTGAGCTGAGATCCCGCCATAGAACTCAAGTCTGGGTGACAGAGAAAGACTTTGTCTCAAAAATAAATAAATAAATAAAATTAAAAATAAAAAAAAACATTTTTTATCTCCAAAATGTGTAGATTTCTAATGCATTGTCTCAATCTAGAATCCAAAATTTTGCTGTAAGTCTCAAAGTAGATATGGCTGACTTATTCTCAATAGCATTGCCTTGGAATTTAATCTTAACAGTAGAAAACTACAAGAAAACATTCTCTATGACTGACTGAAATATAAATTGCTTTAATATTTGTAAATATTCTCATCATACCATTATTTAATATTCATGCTTACATTTTCTTAAAAGCAAAAGGGTACAAAAGGGAAGTCCCATCAGGTAATTTTAATTAATTAACAATTTAATAAAGTGTGTGACAAGGTTAAAAAATAATTGGCATGTGGTAAGCTTTCAACAAATGTTATTTCATCATTGGCATCATTTTGTATACAGTGAAAATTTACCATAGATGTAGATATAAATCAATTTCACCACAATCATTCCAAACACACAAAATTTCATGAGTTGGAAGAATAAATTATTCCTTCTGAATAACAAAAAAAAAACATTTTTTCAATTTTACGTGAACAAGAAGTTTTTTATTGCTTAATGTAGACAGATAAAAAGACAAAATTTGATTACCTTCCAGTAGTTTGTCTATGTATCCACTCTTTTACATGATCTGAGACAATATTTTAAATATAGGTTCTTTTTTTTCTTTTTCTCCCTTCCTTTTTCCTTTCTACTACATGCGACCAAGTAATTGAAGTTAGGTAAATCAAGAATTGGAAAAAAAAAAAAAAAAAAACCTCTATCTCTATTGGATAATCTTCAAAGACCATGTAAGAACCATACTGGCAGGAGATTTCTGATCCTAGAATATCCATTGTTCTGTAGCTCTGACTATTAATAGTTTTGGGAAAAAATAACCTATTCAAACTTTGAAATAATAACTCACATATGGAAATTTAGGTCAAAATATTAATATAATATATTTATTAAATTTTACTATGTATGATTAAGTAACATATTTACTAGTAAATATTTGTTGAAAATAGAATCACATATGTAACTTAACTGAAGTAAAATATATAATAAATACTCTAATTAATGAAACCTGAAGAACATTATACGACACAAGTATCAGTTCAAAAGTCTACAGTGTACTTAAATAATGAAGATAGTTTGAATATAAAGTAAGCCATTCTAGCCATTAGCATAGAGCATGGCTTTCTACTTTGAAATATGATCCTTCTAAGAATGTAAAATATATAAGAAAGTTATATTTTAAATACTCAATTATTCGTTTATTTCCAGAATACGTCACTCTCCATATAAGGGTTTTAACCAGTACTATTGTTTTTTTCAGCCTGTTACTTAAAGTATAGAAAATTATCACATACAACTACTATTGATTGAGTAATCATATTACAAATCAGATAAATATGTCCTTGCTATACGACTGATGTAACCCAAATATTTTCTACATACTGAATATATGTCCTCCCACATTTCCCAGTCTAGTTGCAGTTAGGTTACACTCCAGAACTGCCTTCCCCTACACAGTGATTATAAAGGATGTGCATTCATTGGGATAAACAAAATACAAGGTGACAGTAGTCTAGATATCTAAGTCGCCAGATGCAGTAGCTGCCCGAGACAGCCAGTAGGCCCATTTATAATTTCAGCAGTCCCTAATCTATCCTGCCTAATACAGATGGGGTCATTGGGATATCTTTACCAATACCTATAAATAATTATTAACATTGATTGCTTTTCCTAATGCCAAACACTAAGCTAAGAACATTTTTACTACAGCAAACCTCAGAGTAGGCATCAAAAAGAATATTTCTGAAAACCGTAGGGGAGGCAAAATTTTATCTCTACCCTCTTAAGGTTTTTCAGCTAAGCCTGAGAATTAGACTAGCATACGATAGATTAACAGAAGAAAAATATGTAAATGTATTTAATATAAGTTTCGCATGACATGGAATCTCTCAAAAAGAAATGAAGACCCCAAGAAGCAGAGTTGAACACTTATCTACTGAGTAGGACCAAGTGGCAGACAGCGTGAAAACGTGACAAAGAAAGGGGATTTGGGACTATGGTAGCTAATTGTGAGTAGGAAAATAAGGGTTATTCGAACAAAGTTTGCTCGTACAGATTTCTCTGGGTTTTGACTGCCCTTTCTCATAATAGGAACATCTTTCTTCCTTAAGGTACAGAGAGGACACCTCTTCTACGTGGGAGTTTTATCTCTTGCTTTTAAGGTCAAAGTGCCCATTCTACATCTGTTTTTTTTTTTTTTTTTTTTAAGTTTCTTCAATTTAAAACAATCAACATGCCAAGGTGCCATGTTTAGGGTGGGATTTTCTGAATTCCCTGAACTTGAAAACAGTCCGTAGTGCAGCAATAAATGAAGAAAGAAGGACTACAAAGTTGAGAAAGGGTGCATCTTGATGGCTTTTGGATGTCCTGCTCCTTTATAGGTATTTTTAAACTGGTGTATTTTGTTCTAACAGTTTTTTGGGTCATATCCCAGTTCTTACAGAACTTTGTTTTTTAAATTTCACTAATTAGTTTTAGTTACTAAAAGCTTTTCATGAACACACATTTCTTTTTCCTTTTTTGTTGCTTTTTTTGAGATGGAGAAAAACAGGGAAATAGTAATTAATAATTATAATAAATGAATAATATAAAAGACAAATAAATAAGATTTTGTAAACCAAGCAGTTGGAGCCCTAAAAGTGGTCTTTCTAAAAAGTTGCTCCCTTCCACCAGATTCCCAGTATTGGCCATGAGCTAAATGATAACCCACTAATATATCTCTTAAACAATTCATTATACATACAATGTTAGGTGCTCATATATGTGCCAAACAAACACCATGCACTATTTGTGAGCAAGCAGGCATCACAGAAATCTCTAAAAACAAAACAAAACAAACAAACAAACAAACAAACCCTTTCTTTCTAGAGAAGCATCATTTCACTAAAGGCTATAAGAACCACCTTAAAATGGATTTTAGTATTAAAAGAAAACTTGGCATCACAGCCCATTAACTCATAAAAACAAGTTGATTGAGCCAGGAGGTGTCTCATTTCATTTACAAACCTTAAAATAACTTAAAAACAGATGTTTTATGTATTTTATTCTATTTCACTTATTTGTAAGAGTAGAGTTTATTTCATGTTAAACTTGGCAAATGCTGGTGTTTGTGATAGCATCAAGCTCTGGTCTATTAAAATATATCTGTTCTATGGGTACCACATACTGAGACCTTCTGTCTTCATTCTGGATGAGATTAATGGTGTGGCCGTGGGATACAAAGGTTACACACCTTCTTGTTTTACCTCCAGAAACAGTGATAAAATGTGTATAGAACCCCCACTGGCAAGAAAACATGGTTTTAATCACTGTATACATCCTTTCCCTTGCATATGCCTCTCTCTAGCTGAATATCAAAGTGCCTCTAGTCAAAACAAAAATAACTCCAGCAGGTGTTCATTTCTTCTCTAACATATTTTATCTCACTTTAGGGACTATAGTTACCGAGGCTGTGTACCATAGACCGTGTTGTGAAAAAACCAAAAAAAACATAACCCCACCATGGTGATGATACAATTATTTAAATGAACCCTCACTGGGGAAAACATTCCTCTTCTGGGTTACAATATACTTCACATATCACAGAATGTATTTCTTTGTCTAGAAGGTCAACAAATATATGTGTATAATATTATGAGAACCTCAGTAGAAATAGTTACATAGAGAGCAGTAGGGCAGATTTATAACTCAATTTCTTTGTGCATTTTGCCAATAATAATATGTGTGTACTAATATACTTTCCACTATTAAATATACTTTACCATTCTCTCGTTAATGCATATAGTTGCTGAAGATTTATATTATCTTTTCAACAAAATCAATGGAAAAATAATACAGGAACCTAATTTATCCTAGTTAATAGGATATTAAACCAATGACAATTGTTGGTAGTCAAGTGGTGTTTTATACCTTGTTAAGACCATAAAATTTCATGATTTATCCATTTTTCTTAACCAAACCATATTTACGTTAATCATATGAGATAATTTCCATCAGAAAACAGAATCTCCTAAGTAAGAGAAAGATAAAAAAAAAAATGAGAACAGCAATTAATGAGACAGAGGGAGGGTGCTGTTGGGATCATTTGAGGTCCCGGATCCAACTATAACAGAAGCCAGAATTACCTGTCTACCTCACAATTACATGAATCAACAAGTTCCAGCTAAAACTTAACAGCAGAAGCACTTTTGAATATTTATGTATGTAACAGAATGTTAAAAGTAACATTTTAGCTAGGCCCGGTGGCTCACACCTGTAATCCCAACACTTTGGGAGGCCAAGGCAAGTGGATCACGAGGTCAAGAAATCAAGACCATCCTGGCCAAGATGATGAAACCCCGTTTCTACTAAAAATACAAAAATTAACTGGCTGTGGTGGTGTGCGCCTGTAGTCCCAGCTACTCGGGAAGCTAAGACAGGAGAATTGCTTGAACCCAGGAGGTGGAGGTTGCAGTGAGCTGAGATGGCGCCACTGCACTCCATCCTGGCGGTGGTGTGAGGCTCTGTCTCAAAAAAAAAAAAAAAAAAAAAAAAAGTAACGTTTCCCTGTTATCTCAGATGTTTGCAGGGGACTCAAAATAGGAGACAATGTTTTAAGTCCTACATTCTCAATCAAGTTTCCAATCTATCTACGTAGACTTGCTAGAAGATAGTACTACGCATTCAGCCTGCACCTACCTCTAACCCTAAGTATATATGTGAGGAGAAAAGCATTCCTTGGAATTTGAGAAGTCCAGACATAAGGAAAGACTTGTTGGTATATTCTGGGTTTCCCCATTACTTCTGTCCACAGAGAGAAGGAGAGGACAGTTCCCTCTCTCCCTCTCATTTCAATCCAGGTGATGCGGACTGAAAATAAATTGGAGAGTTTTACATGGTTCCCTGGAGATAGAGGAACATACAGCTACGTTTCTGATTTTCACCTACCTGGAATAGTCTAAAAGCTAGAGATTTTGGCTGGAGCATCCTCTGCCTGTTGGCTGAGTAAGAAGAAAAGAAATCTTAAGTATGGCTAATGCTTTCAAGTGTTTGGTAGGACAATGGCATGTATATAGATGGGTTCTGAAAAAGGAAGCCAGATGGAATGGTCCTGAGAGGATACCTGCCCACAAGGACAAAAGAATAGCACAAGGACATGAAATGAGCACCACAGAGAAGTAACCCACTAGAAGCCAAGGGGACGAGTGGAGAGTGATGAGTGGCCAGCAGCTGTGTATTTCTTTTTTTTTTTTTTTTTTTTGAGACGGAGTCTCACTCTGTCCCCCTTGCTAGAGTGCAGTGGCCGGATCTCAGCTCACTGCAAGCTCCGCCTCCCGGGTTCAGGCCATTCTCCTGCCTCAGCCTCCCGAGTAGCTGGGACTACAGGCGCCCGCCACCTCGCCCGGCTAGTTTTTTTGTATTTTTTAGTAGAGACGGGGTTTCACTGTGTTACCCAGGATGGTCTCGATCTCCTGACCTCGTGATCCACCCGTCTCGGCCTCCCAAAGTGCTGGGATTACAGGCTTGAGCCACCGCGCCCGGCCGCAGCTGTGTATTTCTACATGAGTGGAACTTTGCATAAGAGAGTCCCTTGGGTGGTTTCCAAAAAACCCAGAAAAGAACCCCACTAGAGAATAAATTAACCTTTTAAATCTGCTTAACTGAGAATGCACTGTACAATATTATTTTTCCCCTTTTCTGACTTTAACTTTAGATTCAGGGAGTACATGTGCAGTTTGTTACATAGGTAAACTGCATGTTGCAGGGGTTTGATGTACAGATTATTTCATCACTCAGGTAACAAGCACAGTATCCGAGAGGTAACTTTTCAATCCTCACCCTCCTACCACATTCCGCCATCAACTAGACCCCAGTGTTTCTTGTTCCTGTCTTTGTGTCCATGTGTATTCAATGTTTAGCTCCCATCTCTAAGTGAAAATGTGCCATATTTAGTTTCTCGTTGTTGTTGCATTAATGCACTTTGGATCATGGCCTCCAGCTCCATCCATGTTGCAGCAAAGGACATGATTTCATTCTTTTTTATGGCTGCCTAGTATTCTGTGGTGCATATGTGCCACATTTCCTTTATCCAGTCTACCATTGATGGGCATTTAGGTTGATTCCATGTCTTTGCTATTGCAAATAGTGCCGCAGTGAACTCACATATTCATATGTCTTTACAATAGAACGATTTATATTCCTTTGAGTATATAGGCAGTAATGAGATTGTTGGGTTGAAGAGTAGCTCTGTTTTAAGTTTTCTGAGAAATCGTCAAACTCCTTTCCACAGTGGCAGAACTAATTCACATTCCCATCAGCAGTATATAAGTGCTCCCTTTTCTCCACAACCTCACGAGCATCTATTTTTTGACTTTTTAATAACAGCCATTCTGCTAATTTCAAGATTCTTATGAAACCAGTTACAAATCTGCATTTTGTTCTTCTGCAGCTCCAGCGATGGAGGAGCCCAGTAAAGCTTAATGAGTGAGGAGGGAGAAGTTAAAGATCCAGGTGTAGAAACTGAGAAGCAGCATCTCATTCCCAACTCTCTGACCCACTTCTGGATTCCAGGAACTACTGTGTTCAAGCCTTGGGAGACAAAGTCTTCAAATGTCATGAAACTTTTGAAGAAGTGAACCACATGACTTAATACTAGTCCTGGCTCCACAAAAGAGGCTGCCATATTTTCATTTCTCCACTGAATATTTATTAAGTACTTCTTAGATGTCCGGCAGTATTCTCAATGGTGGAATAAAACAATAAACAAGTAGAGAATTGCTGCTATCATGGGACTTACATTTCTTTGGAAAAGACAGAAGCAAGTCAAATGGCAAAATAAACAAGACTACTTCAGTTAATGTTAGGAAACAAATAAGCAGGGTAAAGGGAATCTAGAGTGATTAAGATCATGCATGACATTCTAGTCTCAGACCACCTCTCTAAAGAAATGAGAAAAAGAAAGTAGATCCTACTGTTATTCCAATCACAATGTTCCTAAGAGAACATAAATAGTGTTTCCAACAAACACAGAGGGGCCAACAATACATGTTTCTAACAGGAAACAGACATGGCCAGACCTAAAGTACAAAAATGAGTAGCATTCCCTTCTTTTAAGATAGTTGCTCCTTCCTTCCCTCCCTCCCTCCCTCCCTTCTCTCTCTCTCTCTCTCTCTCTCTCTCTCTCTCTCTCTTTCTTTTGACGGAGTCTTTCTCTGTTGCGCAGGCTGGAGTGCAATGGCGCAATCTCGGCTCACTGCAACCTCTGCCTCCCAGGTTCATGCAATGCTTCTGTCTCAGTCTCCCGAGTAGCTGGGGCTTCAGGCGCCTGCCACTACAAAAATACAGCTAATTTTTGTATTTTTGGTAGAGACAGAGTTTCACCATATTGGCCAGGCTGTTCTTGGACTCGTGACCTCCAGTGGTCCACCTGCCTTGGCTTCCCAAAGTGCTGGGATTAGTAGTTGCTGCTTGCTTAACAATGGTGGCAAACCTTGCTTTGTCCCATTCTTCCCTTCTGTCATAGAAAATCATTCACACTTCTACAAAGAGCCAGAAGGTCTGTGTTCCTGAGTCTTAGTTAAGGAGGGAAAGAAGAGTAGGATATAGTATTAGAAAGGTAGTCAGAATAGGTGGGAACATAAACTATTTAAGTTGATTGAATTTTATTTGATGTGGATTGCAAGTCCTCTGGAAGATTTTAAGCAGGGAAATAAAATGATCTAACTGTAAAAGATTACTCCCATTGCTGCGTGCAAAATAGATTAACGGGGCAGGGTATGGGAGTGAGACGACAATAAAGGAAGCAGTACAACCAATTAAGAGACTACTTTCAGTTGTCTAAGTAAGAATTGATGGTGGTTATAAGTGGTCTTGGAAGTTAAAAGGGTATGAAATAGTTGAGATATGGGTATATTTTAAAGGTATGACCAATGGGAGTTTTAGAAAAATTTGATGTAAAGATAGAGAGAAATGAAAAATTAAGACAAAAAATGGATTTTGGCCTGAACAACTGGGTTACGAGTGATGCTATTGGCAGTAGTGGGAAAACATGGGACACCTAAGTTTATGGGGAAAATAAAGATACATCCTTGGATGAAATTTAAGTAAGTATGTTGAACAGAGAAATGGATCTTAATAAGTATGAAAGTGATGTGTATATTTATGTCTGGAATCAATCTGCCTAGGAGGGGTACAAAAGTTTGCTTGTGGAATTTGCTTGAGGAATTTGCTTACTGTGTGCAAAAGGACAACAGAAGACGTATAGAAAATAATGAAACAAAATAAAAATAAGGAAAATAAAACAGAGGATAGAGAAGAAAAACAAAAAGTAGGATAAGGGGAAAGAGAATAATTTTTAAAAAGAGTTAGAAGTAGAGTCATCTGGCCAGGGTGGCCTCAGGAAAGGTTGTAACTTGTATATTATTGTGATGTGGTACAAGGAAAGTTATCTGAAATTGGAAGGAACGTTGTAACAACAGATGTGGATGAGAGTAGCTCATTGTCCTCATGAGATATGTGTATGTCTGTCCTACATTACTCAGTTCAACTGATTACAGTTTTCTACATTAGCCTAGCATTATTCCTGGGTGAGATTTACAATGTGCTCAAATTTTTTCCTAATAGATAGCTTTCGTTGAAAAAAATTGTGTTCCCAAAACGAGCATTAACAACAGGACTAACTATATTTAAAACCAAATGGCTAGATAACAATGATAACAATAATAGTAATCATCATTATAATTATTATTACTATGATTATGAACATATGGCACTTATTATATATGACACTATTCTAATTTTATGCATATTAATTTATTTGATCTTCATGAAAACGCCAAGGGAGAAAAATATTTCAGGAAGAAAGAAGTGGATAAAAAAATGAACCATTGGATTTTGTATGATGGAGCTTGTTGGTAACTATGACAGAAGAGGTTTCAGTGAAATTAAGTTAAGATCCCTTTGGGAAAATACTTGTCTAATTCTAACTTTAATCTTCTTTGCTATGTCAAAGATGAGTTCACTGCAAATGCATAGATTTTCATCTGATTCCTCTGTTCTGTTCCATTGACTTATGTGTCTGTTTTAATGCTAGTGCTATGTGGCTTGGTTACCATAGTTTTGTAGTGAATTTTGAAGTCAAGTAGTGTGAAGCATCCAGCTTTGTTGTTGTTGCTGAGGATTGCATTGGTTATTCAGTCTTTTTTGGTTCCCTATAAGTTTTAGGACTTTTTTTTTTTCTATTTCTGTGAAGAATGTCACTGATATTCTTACGGGGATTGCATTGAATCTATATATTGCTTTGGGTAGTATTGTCATTTTAACAATATTAATTCTTCCAATTTATGAGCATGGAATGTCTTTTCATTTTTTGTGTGTCTTCCTCAATTTCTTTCATCAACGTTTTGTAGTTTTTCCTTGGATAAATATTTTACCTCTTTGGTTAAATTGATTCCAAAGTATTTTACATTCTTTGTAGCTGTTGTAAATGTGATTGCTTTCTTGATTTCTCTTTCAGATCGTTCACTATTGGCATATATAAATGCTACTGATTTTTGTATGTTGATTTTGTATCCTGCAACTTTGCTGAAATCCTTTATCCAGTTATAACAGTTTGTTGATAGAGTCTTTAGGTTTTTCTAAGTATAAGATTACGTCATCTGCTTACGAGCCTAATTGATTTCTTCCTTTTCAATTTGGATGTCCTTGTTTTTCTCTTGCCTAATTGCTCCAGCCAAGACTTTCAGCATTATGGTGCATAAAAATGATAAAAGTGGGCATCATTGTCTTGCACCAGATCCTAGAAGAAAGGCTTTCAGTTTTTCCCCATTCAGTACAATGTTAGCTGTGGGTTTGTTATATGTGGCTTTTATTATCTTGATATATGTTCCTTCTATACCCAGTTTGATGAGGTTTTTTTAAAAAAAAAAAATCATAAAGGGATGTTGAATTTATCAAATGCTTTTTCAGCAGCTACTGAAATAATCATGTTTTTTGTTCTTGTTACTGTTAATGTGATGTACCGTGTTTACTGATTTGGATATACTGAACCATCCTTGCATCCCTGGGGTAAATTCCAGTTGATCAAAGGGCTTAATTTTTTTAATGTAATGTTGAATTTGTTTTTCTAGTATTTTGTTGATAATTTTTGCATCTATTTTTATCCTTATCTAGTTTTGGTATCATGATAATGCTGGCCTCATAAAATGAGTTTGGAATAATTCTCTCTTCTTCAAGTTTTTTTAAAGACGTTAAGTAGAATTGGTATTAATTTTTTAATGTTTGGTAGATTCAGCAGTGAAGCCATCAGATCCTGGGCTCTTCTTTGATGGAAGGTTTTTTATTACAGCTTTCATACTCATTGTCTCATGAATGCTTTCTATTTCTTCATAATTTAATCTTATTATGTGTATGTGTCCAGGAATTCATCCATTTATTCTATGTTTTTCAGTTTAATGGAGTATAGTTATTGATCATAGTTTTAAATTATTCTTTGTATCTCTGTGGACTCAGTTGTTATGTCTCCTTTGTCACTTCTGAGATTATTTATTTGGGTCTTCTCTCCTTTTATTTTTAATTAGTCTAGCCAAAAGTTTGTGGTTTTTCTTTATTTTCCTTTTCAAAAAAAGACCACTTTTCATTTTGTTGATCTTCTATATTGTTTTTAGTATCAATTTCATTTATTTCTGCTTTGATTTTTATTATTCCTTTTCTTCTACTAATTTTGAGTTTGGTTTGTTCTTGGTATTCTTATTCCTTGTGGTGCATTTTCATGCTGTTTATTTAAAGTCTTTCCACTTTTCTGATACAAGTGTTCATTGTGAGAACTTTCCATCCTACTATAGCTTTTGCTGTATCCCATAGATTTGGGTATGCTGTATTTCCATTTTCATTTGTTTCACAACATTTTTTAATCTCCTTTCTAATTTCTTCATTGACTCATCAGTCATTCAGGAGCATGTTGCTTACATGTGTTTGTGAAGTTTCCAAGGTTCCTGTGATTGGTTTCTAGTTTTATTCTATTGTGGTCAGAAAAGATACTTGATATATGATTGCTGCTTTTTGGAATTTGCTGAGACTTGTCTTGTGGCCTAGAATATGATCTCTTCTGGAGAATGTTCCATGTGCTGATAAAAAGAATGTATATTCTGCAGCAGTTCTATAAATGTCCATGAGGCCTATTAGGTCCAGTTTGTAGTTTAACTCTGATGTTTCTTTGTTGATTTTTTTTTTTTTTTTTTTGGTCTGGATGATATGTTCATTACTGAAAGTGGGATATTATAATCCCTTAGGATTATTGTGTTTCAGTCTATCTCCCCCTATAGATCTATTAATAGTTGCTTTACATACTTGAGGGCTCTGGTGTTGGGTACACAGATATTTATAATTGTTACATATTTTCGTCATTATATAGTGACCTTCTTTGTATCCTTTCACAGTCTCTAATGTGTAGTCTCTTTTATCTGATATGAGTGCAGCTATTCCTGCTTTTTTTTTTTTTTTTCCTTTTTGGTTTCCAGTGTTATAGAATATCTTTATCCATCCCTTTACTTTCAGTCTATGTGTATCTTTATACATGACATCTGTTTCTTATAGGCAGAGTATAGTTAGCTCTTGTTTCTTTATCCAGTTAGTCACATTTTACCTTTTAACTGGAGGACTGAGTCAATTTACATTCAGTGTTATTATTAATGTGTAAGATCTTACTACTGCCATTTTGGCTGGCATTTTTGGTTGTTTTAACTCCCCTCTACCGTTTATTCTTTCTTGGTGTCTTTCTTTGCGGTTATTTTTCTTTGCCAGCATGTTTTAATTTCTTGCTTTTTATTTTTGGTGAATTGCATATGTTTTTGTGTTGTGGTTACCCTGAGGCTTACAAACATAACAAATTATTTTTATAGAGATGACAACTTCTCTTTATCACAAATAAAAGAATGAAAAAAATAAAAATTCCACACTTTAACTGCATTCCCCCACATTTTGTCTTTGCATTGTCTAAATTTACATATTTTTTGTTACTTGTCTCTTAAGAGATTCTGTAGCTATTATTGTTTTTGATAGATTTGCCTTTTGAGCTTTATACTAGATTTATGAGTGGATTGCAAACTATAATTATAGTATTACTATGGGTCTGTTTGTGTACTTAATATTACCAGCACATTTTGCCCCTTCAAATGCTCTCTATTTTCATGCTAGCGTTTTGTTTTGTTTTTTTTTCCTCTTTCTTTCTTTCTTTCTTTCTTTCTTTCTTTCTTTCTTTCTTTCTTTCTTTCTTTCTTTCTTTCTTTCTTTCTTTCTTTCTTTCTTTCTTTCATTGAGATTGAAGAATTTTCCTTAGCATTTCTTGCAAGACAAGTCTGATGGTAGGGAATTCTCTCAGGTATTGTTTGTCTGGGGAAGATCATCTCTCCTTAATCCATGAAGGACAATTTTGCTGGATACGATATTCATGGTGGCAGTTTTCTTTTTCTTTGAACATTTTGAAAATATTGCTCCTCTCCCTCCTGACCTGTATGGTTTCTATTGAGAAATCTGTTGCTAGACAAATTGGAGCTTCTTTTTATGTTATTTGCTTCATTTTCCTTGCTGCTTTTAGGATTTGCTCTTTGTCCTTGACCTTTGAGAGTCTGAATATTATATGTCTTCAGGAGGTCTTACTGGAGCTCAATCTGGTATTCTCTGACCCTCCTGTACCTGGATAGCTATATCTGTATCATATTTTGGAGAGTTTTCTGTTATAATTTCTTTACATATTGTTTATGTTTCTTGTTCTTCCTCAATTTCCACTTGATTATCAATAAATTTTGTCTCTTGAGCTAATTTTCTATATCTGGTGGGTGATCTTTGTTGTTTTTCTGTTTTTCATTCTTTCTTCTTTTTTCTCCTTTGATTATGTATTTTTAAATATCCTATATTCAAGCACACTGATTCCTTCCTCTTCTTGATACATTCTGCTGTTGATGGTCTCTAATAAATTTTTCAGTTCAGCAATTTCTGTTTGATGTTTTTATTATTTAAATTTTTTTATTAAACTTATCTGATAAATTTCCAAATTGATTTTCTATGTTATCTTGGAGATCACTGAGTTTTCTTAAAACTACTATTTAGAATTCTTGATCAGAGAGCTCACATATCACGGTCTCATCAGGGTCGGTTACTGATTCCTTGCTTTGTCTGTTTAGAGAGATCATGGTTCCCTGTTTGCTGTTGTTTCTTATGGATCTATGTCTATGTCTATGAAATTGAGGGATTAGTTATTTATTTCATTCTTCTCTGATTTGTTTTGATTTTGGCTCCATATATTTACTTAGAAGTTCTTTACCACAAGGTTGCTGCCTACTTTTTGGCTCTTGATGGCTCCTTAAGCCCAGGTTCACCTCAGCTCTCATAAACAACTGGTGTATCACCCTTCCTGAATCGGGGAGGACCCAAAGGTAAGACCCTGGCAATGTGGGAAGACAGGTCAGTGGTTCATGCCTAAGTTCATGCAGTGGTTTATGCCTCCTACAGTATGGTGCTGCTGAATAACAACTTTGATTTGGCAGATCCTCTGGCAGTGTTACAGAGCCGAGTTCCCAGGAGTGAGGATGGTAGTCCCACCTCCCCCTTTGTCTACACCTGTTCCCTCAGGCACTCACAATCTTCCTGTAAGTTAAGGCAGGGACAAACCTCCTGCCAGGGAATCCAGGATAATGAAGAAGCTTGTTGTCCACCACAATCTCACTTTTTCCAGTGTAGCCACAATGAGTTGGAAAAAGCTTTCTCTATGCTTGATGCTGGGTGGAATGAGAAGAGGGTGTTTATGGATGTGGAAGTCCAATTCATTTACCATTGACTCAGGGCTTTTTTCACTTCTCTGCAGCCCCAGAAAATGTTTCATATTCATATTTGACTTCTAGGATATTTATTTTCTCTTTGTTTTTTGAGATGGAGTCTCACGCTGTCGCCCAGGCTGGAGTGTGGAGGGCAGTGGTGCAATCCTGGCTCACTGGAAATTCCACTTCCTGGGTTCAAGTGATTTTCCTGCCTTAGCCTCCCAGAGTTCTAGGATATTTCTGGTGATGATCTTGGTATGGTATGTTTGTTTTTGTTTTTTAGTTTTTTGTTTGTTTGTTTTGAGACAGAGTTTCACTCTTGTCACCCAGGCTGGAGTGCAATGGCCCAATCTCGGCTCATTGCAACCTCTACCTCCAGGGTTCAAGTGATTTTGCCTCAGCCTCCCAAGTAGCTGGGATTACAGGCATGTACCACCACATCCAGCAAATTTTTATATTTTTAGTAGAGACAGGGCTTCACCATGTTGCCCAGGCTGGTCTCGAACTCCTGACCTCAGGTGATCCACCAACCTTGGCCTCCCAAAGTGCTGGGATTACAGGCGTGAGCCACAGTGCTGGGCCTGTTTTTGTTTGTTTGTTTGTTTTTGAGGAAAGTGGTGAAGTCAGCTTGCTTCCATACCACACTGGACTAAATTAAATCACTGAATCATTGAACAACTTGTCATAGAATCCCAAATCACTGCTTTTATATGTAACTCTGAATTTCTTTCCCAGAATGGATATATGGAATACCAACATGAGTTTCCACTAACTTACCCCACTACAAGACCATTTACTGAGGTTTAAGTATGTACCAGATTCTATGATTAGTATATTACACATTTTCTCTCACTAGATCTCTTCTAATGTACTGTTTTCAAATGATAATGAGAAGAAGGCAATCTTATGAAAGCATTATAAGTCTTTGACCTCTGATAGAGGAATCAGATGTGGTTTGGGATTTTAATAAATTAAATTTTGTTAGGAGATCAAGGAAACTGCAAATCATAATTTTTCTTTTTTATTGTAGTTTCCTGGAGGAAAAACAACACACAGAAATAGGCAATGATAAAATACAACTTTGTTGTGAACTGGACTAGTGTCATGCACATCTCTTTGGCTAGCCTTTTCATAGGCCCTAGATTTCTTACAATGTCTTTTACATGAAAGGAGAAAGCAAAAGAATAATATTATACCCATGAGTTTCAATGTTTTGTACAATATAGCTCCAGTGACTACTAAATGTGACTAATTTATTGTCCTACAATTCTGTGAAATAGATCCTTCTTGGATTGTAGCAAGCAGTGAGAAAAGGATGGGAACAAGAAGAAAAACTTTCTGTCTTCCCTAAAATATAATAAACTTTTTGGAAAAACCTTCATTTCCAATACTGACTCTCTGACATGAACCCCTTTCCTACAACTGTTTTCTTTTACCTTATCTACTCTCTAATAACAACCCAAGTTTTCATTAGCATTGTGACCTATAGCCCCTTAACTTACTCTCTATTCTCCAAGGCCAGGATTCTCAATATGGGATCAGAGTGATAATTCTCAATATGTGACTCAGAGTACCTGTGTCGGAATCACCTGGGGCACTCATTACAACACAAAAACTTGGCTGCACCTTATTTCTATTGAAATGGCATATCTGGAGTGGGTCCAGGGAAATTTTGTCAAGCATCCCAGGTTAGATTTACACTTCCACTGGAATGTGAAAATCAAACCTGAGCCACTTCAGACCATCACCTGCATTGTGCTCCGTTCTGCCTCTAGGTTATATACATGGGAAGTGTTTTAAAAATGCATTCACTACCACTTAGAATCTTGAACTTTTTTGCTATTCGACAGTTCTGAGAAAACTGCATTTTCTGTCTTCGTTGCTCTCTCCCAAGCTACGTAGTAGTGCTAGAAGTTTGCAGAAATTCTACTTTCATTAATTGCAAGTACTTGCTTGCTATCTAACCTTGATGGTTCCCTTTGGGTTGCTTTCAACTTCCTAATATCTGTCTCTCATGATCCTCCCAAAAAAGCCTTTCCTAAACTTTCTCCATCCTCACCTCGAGACTTGATGCCTATTCCTAAAGTTCTTACTTTTATTATACAATATCAGTTCCTAATAGAACTGTACAGAAGTGTTGGCCTTTCTCTCCAACTCGAAGTCTTCTTGCTATGTCTCCTCTTTGTGTTTAATCTGCTAACATATCTGCATATAAAATTTTATTCTTTCTTGCCAAATATTTTCTTTGATGACATTTTTATCTTGTAATAGATGCCTCAGTTCCTTTTATTGACCTCTTCCCCATCTTCCACGGCATGTTGAGCTTCCATACCCTAAAGGAAATGCTATTTTTTGTCATTCCTTACAAATATCTCTTCCTCAAGTTACAATACTATTTTCCTTCTATCACCAAATATTTTATTTGAATATCCTGCCTTCATTGCCTCACTTATTTTTTTCACTTTTAAAACTTTGCAGTGTTTTCACCACACATTATCAGAGAGAGATTGCTCTCCTGGGAACGATAATGGTCTCCTGATTATGAAATTCAATAGCATTTTTCATTCTTCAAATTCTTTGTAGTATTTGATGCTGCCGAAACCCTTTTCCCCTTTAAACTCCTTAATCCTTTGATCCCACATAACGTGACAACTCCCTCTCTATTTCTTCTCCACCTCTGCTACGTTCCTCATCATCCCAAATGAAAATATTCCTAATAGTTTGGTCCTCGGCTCTCAGAAGTTGTCCATCTGCATTGCTTTCCATGGCAATTCAGTGTATGTCAAGACTATCAACTCTGAACATAATTAAAACTACCTGTATATCTGTATTAGTTTTCTATAGCTTGTTCTTAATTTCATTCTTAGCCCTAATCAGCAGTGCTTTTGTTTTTTAGTTTGTTTGTTTTCTTTTTGAGACGGAGTTTCACTCTTGTTGCCCAGGCTGAAGTACAATGGTGCTCACCACAACCTTCGCCTCCCAGGTTCAAGCGATTCTCCCTGACTCAGCCTCCCAAGTAGCTGGGATTACAGGCATGCACCACCACACCTGGCTAATTTTGTATTTTTAGTAGAGATGGGGGGTTTCTAAATGTTGATCAGGCTGGTCTCGAACTCCCAACCTCAAGTGATCCTCCTGCCTCAGCCTCCCAAAGTGCTGGGATTATGGGCGTGAGCCATCATGCCTGGCCATAAGCAGTGCTTTCTAATTTCCATATTTCTACCAGTAGTCTGTTTATGATGTATCATGTAAGACGACACAGATTTTCTCTAGCATCCTCATCTCCATCTGACCCCTCACAGGGAGAGTCTTCAACATTGACATTTTGAGTAACAGCCTGTCAAAGGAAATCTAGGTTTTTCTATTATGCTCCTTGAAATTATTGCAGCCACTGTTTATGACCCAGTTCCAAAGTCATTTTCACATATTTAGGTATTTATTTCACCAGTACCCCACTTTCAAGTACCAAAACCTGCGTTTGTTTTCTATTGCTGCTGTGACAAATTACCAGAAATGTAGTAGTTTAAAGAAACACAGATTTATTTTCTTATGGGTCTGGAGGTCAGAAGCCTTAAATAGGTTTCACTGGGCCAAAATCAAGGTGTCAGCAGTGGCCTGTTGCCTCCACAGGCTGGAGGGTGATGCAATTTTCTTGCATTTTTCAGCTTCTAGAGGCTGATGTGGTCCATGGCCCTTCCTCCAATTTCAAGGTCAACAGAGTAGCATTTTCTCTCCTCTTTGACCTCTGTTCCCATCAATGCATTTTCTCTGTGACTTTTTACTTCCTACCCCATCACATATGAATTTTCGTGATTAAATTACACCCACTCAGATAATGCAGGGTAATCTTCCCATTACAGGATCCTTAATTTAATCACCTCTGTGAAGTCCCTTTTTCCATCAAATGAAGAATCATATTCACAGATTTGAGGATTAGGAAGTGGACATCTTTGGGTGGCCGTGATACAGCCTACTACAATATCTAAACCTTAATCTTCCAATTTCTCAGCACAATTTCAACAGCTTGCCATTCATTTTTATTCAAATGCTTTCTTGGCACTTTGAAAGCAACAGCTCTAAGAGTAAAGGCATATTTCTACCAAGACCAATTAATCCTTCTGATATCTCTTTTTGTTAATGATCTAAGTGGCAAATACAATATATTCCACTTCCACAGTATCTGTTACACAAATCCTTTTATTTCGAATCCCACTGCCACCTGCATTAATTATCATGTCATTACAGCTTGTCTGGATAGTTATTTTATAACTCATGTATTCTAGCTATTTGTCTGCCTATATCTTCAGATTATAGCTCCTTTAAGGGCAGAAAGCATGCTTTGATCATCTCTTTATGACCTGCAAACTCAGAATAAAATCATACGTGTTTGCATAGAAAGAAAAAAAAAAGAATTGTCTGTAATTTCATTTATGTTAGTTTTGCACAATTATTTACAAATATACCAGATATACATATACTGAAAAGCACATAGAAGCAAACACATTTTCAACCCAAATGACATTTTTACTCAATGAGATTCAATTCAACTCAACATCATGTTTGTAGTTAGTTCATAGCAGATGCTATACTATATGTTAGAAATGTATCAATAAGCCAGACAAGTTTATTGTCACTGAGAGGAAAACACCAATAGATAAACAACAGTTTCTATTTGTTGGGTGCTCCAATAAGAATAAGTATGGTGTCCTGTGGGTACAGGATCATGTCCCCAAGCCTTTGAAGAATCTAGCTGAAAGTCAAAAGCAGGGAAGACCTGTTAGCCTAAGAAACAGAAAAGAAAGACAGTTCCATATCAGAACGTTGTCAATGCCTTTTAAAAACTTTACATTTATATTTGCATTAAAAATATATAAAAGTACATACCTGATATTTTACATTTAATTTGGACTTTTTTAAAGTCCTCAAATATACTTTCTTGAATATTTTGAAAATATAAACTTATTTTGAAAAAAGGAGAGAAAGAAAAATAACAAAGAGGAAGAGGAGGAAACATTATGAAAACAATCCTGAGTGCTTCCTCTAAAAAGCCTATGGAAGTGGCTTGTAGTATGTCAAAATTCCTGGAAATGTTTTTCCTACTTTTTATATGAGAGCAAATCTCCAGAAACAGTATTTTCCCCTTGTTTTATTACATAGAATAGATATTAAGTGGTTTAAATTCTGTTTCTCAAGAGAAAAAAGCAATTTTTTCTCCCTCATGGCATGAGAACTTATAAAAAATAAATTTCCAACAACTTTCTCAGAGGTATTATTAGGTAGGTGTTTATTTGCTATTAAAATTACAAGCAGCTAGTTCCCTAATTCCCTTATTCTTTTTTAATCTAGGGTAAAATAAATGAAAAGCATCACCATTGATGGCAAAATGTTTTGGCAGACTCTTCCTTATTGTTTCTCTGTCAGCATTTTAATATCGCTCAGACTGAGTTCAAGAGGGTCACGTTTTCATAAATGTAAGAGCATGTAAAGGCTTTTATAAATAAAACTAAGCCATCCTGCCTTTTGTCAGGTTGTTTATGTTGCACAGAATGTTCCCTTCCCTTGCTGTGCTGATCACATCATATTCTTTTATTTTCCTAGGCCAAAACTTCACAACATACTAATGGATCAAGCCTATTTCACACCATGTAATATTTTGCATTATATAAGTGTTTGTTTACAAAGGCATTGCCTTAAAATAGAGTAGTGGGAAAAGACAGTGCAAAACACCAATTCTATTACCTAATATCATTAGTGGAAAAATTTATTGTCACTGGAAGTAGTGTATTGCTGACAACAGCTTTGGCGAAGCCACATCTGTTTATCCTAATGCTTAAGGGGTAAGATGTGTGACATGGAATGAGAATACGCCATTTGATTTGCTGCTATTACCTGACTTCAAAAACAGTGGGTAGGTACATAAATAAAGGCAAACCATTATTACAGTGCAGCAACTGGACCTCCTTTCAAAAAGCTGAAGCTTTAAGCAGACTGCAGAATTGCTGGACCACGATAAACAATATTGTAATACATTTTCTTAATGTCACGACTTCTCATTCTCAAATAAAAATGCTTTTAAAAAACTTTTAGACATGACTCTTAAATGTCATTTTTAATGTGAATTTCCTTTTATTATTTTATAAAAATCAAGCCAGATAATATCTATCCTTTCAAGCAAGTTTTCTTCCTAAATCATTTATTGGTGTGTGATATAATAGTTTATTTAGAAATCACTCTATTTTGACAAACAAATAATGTTGATGGAGGCAGGGAAATCCTGGGTAGAAGAGGGTGGCTCCCCAGCAAAAGCCTCACCCTCAAGTCTGGAAACCCACAGTTCTAAATGGGTACAACCATTCCTGTTTTTGCACTCAAAACAGATTTTGCCTTTTGACCTACCACACCCCCCTATCCTGTACTCATATAAACCCCAAACCCCAGGCTCTATGAGCAGATGAACAGAGAAATGGAAAAGCAGAGGAACAGAAGAGTGGCATGGCAGAGGAGGTGAGAAGAGAAAGAACATCTGAAGATCAAGTGGAGTTTGGCTGGGGACTGTAGGAGAGGGGATCAGCTGCAGGACAGCCGAACCCCAAGGAAAGATCATCTTCCCACTCCATCCCCTTTCCAGCTCCCCATCCACCCTGCTGAGAGCCACCTCCATCTGGCAATAAAATCTCCCTAATTTACCATCCTTCAGTTTGTCCATGTGACCTGATTCTTTCTGGATGCCAGACGAGAACGCAGGTCGAGGAGGGCACTGAGCTGGTAAACATTTGAGCTGTCTGTGGACATCAGAGCTGAAAGAGCACTGTGACACACCCTCTAGGGCTTTGGGAGTTGCAAGCACCCACCCCTAAATGCTAGCAGGGGGACAGAGCCCAAAAGCACTCTCCCTGGTTCCTCTGGCTCCTGCACCTGCCCGTGTGTGTGCTGCCCCTCCTTTAAGGGGTTAGAGCATGCGGAGGCCCAACAGATGAGCATACCCCTGTTGCACGTCCTACAAAGCGGGTCAGGGAACTCTCCCATTTTAATATGATTTTTTTTTTTACCAAATATAAAAGTTTTCTGAATGCCTATTGAGATGAAAGAGAGTCCCTTTGAGGTTTAAGTTTGGTTTTAAATAAATATTTGATAATTTCAAGAAAAAAATGATGTCCTAGAAACAATATAAGATTATAAGTAAACCACAGGTTCAGAGATGAGTTCTCATTCTGAGAACCAGTATTTGTCAAAGCTAGCATTTGTCATTCTTACTTAAGTCCACTCTGGAATTATTCAGAATCTATAAATATGTCTTAATATTAAGAGTGCTCTAGAAATAATACAAAGAGGCCGGGCGCGGTGGCTCAAGCCTGTAATCCCAGCACTTTGGGAGGCCGAGACGGGCGGATCACGAGGTCAGGAGATCGAGACCATCCTGGCTAACACAGTGAAACCCTGTCTCTACTAAAAATACAAAAACTTAGCCGGGCAAGGTGGCAGGCGCCTGTAGTCCCAGCTACTCGGGAGGCTGAGGCAGGAGAATGGCGTAAACCCGGGAGGCGGAGCTTGCAGTGAGCTGAGATCCGGCCACTGCACTCCAGCCTGGGTGACAGAGCGAGACTCCGTCTCAAAAAAAAAAAAAAAAAAAAGAAATAATACAAAGAGAAACTTTATAAAATAGTATCCTTTTAATTATTGTTATTTATATGCAATCATTCGCATTTCTGAGAAGAACTGTTACACATTTTTTTAAAAGAGACAAGTCCTCATTATGTCATTCAAAATGGAGTACAGTGACATTATCTCAGCTTGCTGTAACCTCAAACTCTTGGGTTCAAGTGATCCCTGGTAGCTGGGACTACTACAGCCACGTACCTACACCTCACTATTTTTGTTGTTGTTCTTGTTAGAGAAGGAAGTCTCGCTATGTTGCCCAAGTTGGTCTTGAATTCCTGGCATCAAGAAACATTCTCAAGCCGGGCACGGTGGCTCACGCCTGTAATCCCAGCACTTTGGGAGGCCGAGGCGGGCGGATCACAAGGTCAGGAGATCGAGACCACGGTGAAACCCCGTCTCTACTAAAAATACAAAAAATGAGCCGGGCGCAGTGGCAGGCTCCTGTAGTCCCAGCTACTCGGGAGGCTGGGGCAGGAGAATGGCGTGAACCCAGGAGGTGGAGCTTGCAGTGAGCCAGGATCGCACCACTGCACTCCAGCTTGGGCGACAGAGCAAGACTCCGTCTCAAAAAAAAAAAAAAAAAAAAAAAAAAAAAAAGAAACATTCTCTTTTCAGCCTCCCAAAGTGTTGGGATTACAGGTAGGAGTCACCCTGCCCAGACTTGTTACACATTTTTTAAAAGGAAATAATCATATTAAATCTAGACATTTTAGTTATACAACAAAATTAAACTATAGAGAAGGTAAGTCTATTTATGAAATTATTCCCCCTAGTCTATAACTGTAATGGCTGTGAACAAACCAGGTTCAAACCCGGAACTGCCACTCACTAAATAATTGTCATGTGCCAGGTACTGTGTTAGATCGTATATGGAATTCATAAAATGATAAAACATAGCCACTGCTCAAAGATCACTTACCCAGTAAGAAAAACAAAAATACAAATAAGGCACTGTAAGCAAAGTTAATGTGTGCTCTGAGAGAGTAAAAATTATTGGGAGGAGAACAGAGAACATTTGATTCTGCCCAGGAAAGTTGGAAGAATTCCATACCTTAGAGAATGAGTAATTTGAAAGTCATTAAAGAGATCAAAAATAATTCAAAATAGAGATAATATCCAGAATGAAGATAATGGCGTGATGTTACACGGAATAATTCTGAAAAATCATGAGTCACCATTGTTAGAAGGGGTTACAGTGTCTGGCGAGTGGGGCAAGAGATCATAATTATAAGTAAACCTGGAAATGTAAAAGTTCCCTCACTTTATGCTATCCACATGTGTTTTGAGGAATCTGAGTTAGTTTGAAACAATGTGTACATGTATTTCACATTATCTATTGTTGATTAGAAAGAGGCATTCAAATATCAGGGAACCAACGTAAGTTTAGCATCTACTCACTACCACGTGCTAAGCACTAATGTGCTCACCATTCATTGTCTGCTTTGATGTTCTCCACTATCTCACAAATTTTTATTTTTCCTGTTTGACCAATCAAGAAGTTGAATCTTACAAAGTGGAATTACAGTATAGGGCTGTCAGAGTCTTACAACAGACTAACAGCATAAGCAGCGTAGACTACTGATTAAGAATACGAACTCTGGAGCCAGACTGCTTAGGGCCAAAGCCCAGCACCCACACATGCAAGGTTTGTCATTTTGAGCAACGACTTAATATCTCTGTGACTCACTTTCCTCTTCTATAAGTGGAAATAATGATAGATCCTACTCCCTGGGGTTGTATGAGGTACTATGGATATGAAAGATGACATAAACTACCTCTTCAAAGGAAAATAAGACTTGAAGGTGAATATACCCTCCCAATTGGAAATATAATTTCTGTAAATGACAATGACCCTGCTTTAGTCTGTATTGTGTGTCACCCCCACAAACTTCAAATTTTTGCATCAGCATATCTCCATTTTGCCAAGGAATTTGAAATAGAGAGAAGCCAAGTAGCGCTGTCAGGTTTCAACAGTTATAACCATAACAAAATTGGAAGTCAAATAGAGGGCTGCCTTCATGTGATATCTGTGCAGTTTTTGCTGCCATTTTATCAGCCTGGGTCTGTTTGAGACAGTCCTCATGGCGGCAGGGGCCGGAGGCAGAGGGTAAAGAAGTCTTCATACAGTTGCAAGAAAATTCTTTTAAAGGGTGAATAAAAACTGAAAATGTATTCAAAGGCAGGGAGAGCTTGCCAGTGGGAGGAGAAATCATGTGCAAAGAGATCCAAAAGAAAAAATACATTCAGGGAACAGAGAACCTTGTTTTGTTGCTGATGCTCGCAATGCTGGTGATGAGGTGGAGGGAGAAGGCGTAGAGAGGTAAACAGGTGGCAACGCTTATGTACCAGTCTATGGCTTTGATTTTTTTTCACTCAGAGCTCTGGGGAGTCATTTAAGCTTTTTGAGCTGGAGAATGGCATAATCAGATTTGAATTTGTAAGAGCTCACTCTGACAGTGGTGTAGAAAGGGCTAGACTATAGACAGGGAGATTGGTTAGAAAGCAATTTAATGAATTGAAGGCACTGGGAAGGAAAATTAAAGGAAAGCATGAGGTTGCAGAAATATTCAGGTCTTTTTTATTTTTAATTTTTATGGATACATAATAGTTGTACAATTTTAAAATATAAAATAAATATATTTCTATAGCAAAAAAGGAGAAATATTTAGCTCTAAAGATTATTTTATTTTTCCAAAGGTAAGTGACTCCCTCGTGTCCTTCATACTCTCTGGCTTTCTCATAATACCTCATTGGCCATTGTGTCCTAGCTAGAACTGTCCTTGTGAACAAAAGATAATTTATTTTCCTTTCCACTTTCTTTAATTAGCTCAATTTCCTTGCGTTACTTTTCACTATTTATTAAAGTAATACTTTTGATTTGTTTAGGTGTTTGCGTTTAAACAGACGCATTTTCAAGAACTCTTCCTTAATCAGAAGATTTTCTTTCTAAATGTAGAAGTAAGAGCATCAAATTATGGCCAGGAAGAAAAAACCTTAAGAAAGGTGTCTAATATGCTTGAAAGATCTCATACTTGAACTTCGAAATTTTCATCAAAAAGTTATGTAGAAGCAGAGAAACATTGTCAAGAATTTTTTTTTTTTTTTTTTTAGATGGAGTCTCACTCTCACCCAGGCTGGACTGCAATAGCACAATCTCGGCTCACTATGACCTCCACCTCCGAGGTTCAAGCAATTCTCCTGCCTCAGCCTCCTGAGTAGCTGGGATTACAGTTGCATGCCACCATGCCCAGATAATTTTTGTTTATTTTTAGTAGAGACGGGGTTTCACCATGTTGACCAGGCTGGTCTCCTATTACTGAACTCAGGTGATCTGCCTGCCTCGGCCTCCCAAGGTGCTGGAATTACAGGCATGATCCACCATGTCTGGCCTTTATTTAAACTTTTAATTTTAGATTATTATAGGTACATAATAGTTGTATATATCTGTGGGGTACATGTAGATGTTTTGATACAGGCATGTATCAAAGAGATACATACATAGAGAAGGTATTCATGAAACTAATAATCGTGTCTCAATAATGGACTATATTGCCTGTACTTGAATCAATGATCTTAAAAATTATTTATCATTTCAATTGTATCATTTCATTTATAATTTACTGGTTAATATGAACATTTCAATAGACTAACATATTATAACTTTGTTACACATATATTTATTTATATTATATCAGCAAATGGCAAATAAAGAAATATCCCAGACCTCCGTCAAAGTCTGAAAGGTTTTGCCTACCTATTTATTCAACAGCCAAATGCCGAAACAGTTAAAAGTGGATCCCTAGAGAATCTCGCACGCACCCAACAAGTGTTTACATCATACTTTTTTGTGCAGAACCTGCCCAGGGCTTGTCTGGGCATGCCCACAGAGGACTGGAGCCCGACATGCGCACTGGGGAAGTGGGTGGAGCCATGGGGAATTTGCGCCTTATGCAGGGGAGGAGCCTGCTCTCTTCAGCCCCTGTGGTAACGTGGGAATCAGTCTGTGAGGTGGGGGTCTTGTTAGCAGGACTCCATCTTGCTTTGCTGAGGTGTTTCTTTGTTTGTTTGTTTGTTTTCCTTTTCGCCGAATAATAATCCTGCTCTGCTCACCCTCCAATGTGTCCATGTGCCTAAATTTTCCTGGTCGTGTGACAAGAACCCAAGTTTTAGCTAAACTAAATTCTGCAACATGAGCGTAAAATCCCATACAGTGTTTCTAGTTGTGAAAGATACAGTCATTAATTTATGCATCAAACTTAGCGTGTGCCAGTCAGTGTTGAGTTGTTAAACGTAGGTAGACATAGCCCCCCCATTTGGCTCACAGTCTATTGCCCTGTTTTCCAAAATGCTATTCACAAACCATTGCTGGGCAATGAAACCAACCAAGTGGTTCGTATGAAGAACATATTTCAAAAATGAAAATATAGTAAAATAGAGTGAAAATATGAGAGTAAGGATGCTACACAAAGTACAGATAGTATTATTTTTTGTTAATATTGTTTTAGTTATATAAGGGGGAAGAGAAATACACTGAGTTGAACAGTAAAATACAGTTTACTCTTGAACGACACAGGTTTGAATGGTGTGGGTCCACTTATATGTCAATTTTCTTCCATCTCTACCACCCTGAGACAGCAAAACCAAATCCCTCCTCTTCCTCTTCCTACTCAGCCTACTCAACATGAAAATGATGAGGATGAATGCATTTAAGATAATCCATTTCCATCTAACGAATAGTAAATGTATTTTCTCCCCTCATGATTTTTAATCATTTTCTTTTCTGTAGCTTTATTGTGCAAATACAGTACATAATATATACAACATACAAAATATGTGTCAATCAACTGTTTTTATTATCAATAAGGCTTCCAGTCAACAGTAGACTATTAGTGGTTAAGATTTGGCAGAGTCAAAAGCTATTATGTGGATTTTCGACTCTGCAGGGGATCAGTGCCCCTTACCCCTGTGTTGTTCAATGGTCAACTGTGTATTTTTTCTTGAGCATCCAAATTTTAGAACCTCTAAAGCTCTTAACTATTTTAATGAGTCATTGACAAAATTATGTAATTGTCTTCTGGAAAGTCTTAAAGTTAGTAGGGCTGGGCGTGATGGCTCATGCCTGTAATCCCAGCACTCTGGGAGGCCAAGGCAGGCAGATCACCTAAGGTCAGGAGTTCGAGACCAGCCTGGTCAACATGGCAAAACCCAGTCTCTACTAAAAGTACAAAAATTAGCCAGGCGTGGTGGTGGGTGCCTGTAATCCCAGCTACTCTGGAAGCTGAAGCAGGAGAATCGCTTGAACCCAGGAGGCGGAGGTTGCAGTGAGCCAAGATCGCGCCATTGCACTCCAGCCTAGGCAACAAGAGAGAGACTCCGTCTCAAAAAAAAAAAAAAAAAAAGCATGTAAACAGACAAATTATGACATAGAGAGATGAGTGAAGCAGTGGAAGTAGGCACAAAGAGAAGAGGAGGCATAGACATTGGCTGAATCTCTTTGAGCGGGGAAAGGATCTGACCTTTTGTGTTTTGTTCTTCCTTTTTTTTAATCTTAGAAAAAGCCACAGAACTTACTAAAACTAATATTCTTAATCTTGTGACTCTGAACGTCTATTACGCTCTTACCTTTAGTAGAAGAGATTATCTCCATTTCTTTCCGTGGGGCTATTCTTACACATGTCAGCCTGAACTTCCTTAAAGACAATATTTGGATAGAGTTGTCTTGGCCAGCAATGTAAGCAGACAGATGAAATTTCAGAAGGCCTGAACTCTGTACATACCTTAAGAGCCTTCCCCTTCCAGGCTGATAATGCTTCCTGATTGAACAACTGGTGTTACTATGTCTAGAGACCATTCTACTCTCTATGTTATATCAACCTCCAGGAATTTCAGAGTTTCAAGTTGTCTCTAAATTATCATTTAAATAATTTAAGTGTGGTTCAATTATACTTAACTAATGCCTGCAAAGACTTCTTTTTCTGTACTAGAAACTAGGTTAAGCACCAAATGAAAAACTAAATTGTAAAATGGGGTTCTTGTTTCTCAAAAAGTTTAGCTAATATGCACATTAAGCACATAATATCATGCATAAACATAATTATGTGCTATAAAATGAAATGTATAAAGCAAAGACAGAATATTTCTAGAAAACCGAATTAAATTTGAGGTGGAATTCACAGAAGTTCTCACTGAAACTGTCATCTTTGGCTGAAAGTGGATGTACAGGAGCAAACGTGGAGATGATGGATGAAGAAGTGAGGAAGGGAGTGGCATCACTGCTAGAGAAATGGAGGGAATGGTATCACTGCTAGAGAAATGGATGTCTGTGAAATATACGTAAAGACCCTGAAATGGAACCCAGTATGTTGGAAGAACTGAAAAACTGGTCATCATGGGAGCAGTGAGAAAACTGAGGAGAATCACAACACAAAATAGGACTGAAAAGAGACAGGGTGTACAGGGCCTTTTGTGTGTTTCAAAATTTGAGATTTTTATTTGAAGAGCAATGTGAAGTCATTGAAAGACTTTAAGCACACAAGTTGTGGAAACAATTACAAAATATGAGATGTGTCTAATATATTTTCTTTACAGTAACTAACTGCACAGACATCGTTTGGTTTATGGTAATTATGTTCAGTCATTTTTATATGTTCTTTTAGTTTAAAATGCATGAGACATCACGCATATATGAAATATATTAAGATATTTAAAGAAGTTATTTTACATGTCCCATAAATAGTAATAGCACCATTTACAGTTAAGTAAATGATCATCAATTGAGAATACTGAATTTGTTTTTTTCTTTAGACTCATGGGCTCACTGATTATTTTCATAGATGATATATTGAAGGTGTCTTTCTTATGGTTTTCCTGTTGGTTTTTTCTTACTCAAGGTGATTTCTAGTTACCAGAGTGCATAACCAAAGAAAACAACTTTCCTTCATTGCCAATTCACATGTACTTTTTTCTGGTTTGCTTAAAAGCAATTTCCCTGAAATACTCCACTACGTAAGTTTTCATTTTTTCAAATCTCTTGTGATTTGTTCACAACTAAGCTAAAGAAACACTAGTTTTATCAAAATTAATGGAAAATGAAAAATTCACAAAAACCAAATAGTCTTATAACAAAATCAAAACCTACCAAGTATGCTTAGCTCTGCAAGATAGTCTGAGAAAAAAAGAGCAGGCAAAAGAGAATGACTGGAAGCTTGAATGAGTCCCAAATTCTAGATGAGCAACTGTTTTGTGAAGCAATGTTTCAACCACTCATAATCAGAGAGCAAAGAAAATAAACTGCTTGGTTATATAATCGAACCTATTGCTTTGCTTCAACATAGGTTGGCCTAATAGCTTTTGGAGACTATGGTTTTGATATTAGAGTAAAAAGAAAATCTCATGGATATATAGTAACGATTTTGCTTGAGGGACCATATTTTGTGACCTTGTCTTATTTGTGATATAGTCATATGAATTAAAAAAAAATACCATCTTTGATTTTAATTTCTCAAATATAAGAGGAACGAATCCCAATCCTTCCACGAAATCACCAACTCGTATACCTTTACAACACTTAGCTGTGTTGTAAAGGTGTATGAATTAAAAACATGTTTGTAAAAGGCTAAGTTTAGATTGCCCTTTGTGGGTCTAAATTTCAGATATGCAAGAGCTGCATTTGTGCGCAGCAGTCAAAGCTGCAGCATTATAATGTCTAGAGAAGAGAAATTTGGCTCCTCTAGGGCTCCTCCATGATGACAGCTTTAAACCAAAATTGACATTTAGCAGAGGCCACTGAGAGGCTAGAAAAGACCATACTCTGAAATTGTCCTCATAAATAAAGGTTAAGTATATGGATATTGTGATGCTGAAATCCGTATTAAACCCTTTTATAAAAAGATGGCCTGATCATAAAACTTGTCAGATTAAAAACGAGCTCCAGAGCTAATGAAAAGCATCTTATTAGCCACAGCAACATTTACCTTCTCTTTCCTTTTCTCCCTCTCCTTTCAGCAGATTCTAAAAAGACTTGCTTCTTCACGGCCATCACCTACAGGGAGGAATTTTTTCTTCTCCTCATAAAGTGGTCTACAGATAGATAGAGTTTTTATTTTTCCTTCCTTTGAAAGAATATACACATATATACATATTTCCTATTTTTGAATATGCACATATTTTATACATAAATATATATGTATGTATAAAATAGAAATATATGTGCATATTCAATAATTCATATGTGCCTTGTTATTTGTTTATATTCAGGACTTGATAGAGGCACTCAAAATGTTTTAGAAATATGGTACCAAGAGCCCAAAGATTTTTTTTTTTTTTTTTTTTTTTTTTCATTTTTGAGGTGGAGTCTCACTCTGTTACCCAGGCTGGGTTGCAGTGGCTCGATCTCCGCTCACTGCAAGCTCCACCTCCTGGATTCATGCCGTTCTCCTGCCTCAGCTTCCCAAGTACCTGAGACTACAAGCGCCCGCCACTACACCCAGCTAATTTTTTGTATTTTTAGTAGAGACGAGGTTTCACCATGTTAGCCAGGATGGTCTCGATCTCCTGACCTTGTGATCCTCCCGCCTCGATCTCCCAAAGTGCTGGGATTACAGGCGTGAGACACCGCGCCCGGCCAAAATTGGGTGTTAAGCCTACCTATACCACAAGCTAATTTAATCATTTTGACTTGATCTAGTCATTTAATTTAAAATGTAACTAGATGATATTAGTGCTGAGTTGGGTTCCATTTCCCTGAAATTCACTACTGAGCTTCCACAGCTAAGAATGAAAGATGTTCAGTTTCCCACATATCAACTGCAAAGAGAACAGTTATTGGAATTTATACATTCCCTACAGCTATGTCACTCTTCTTAATATAATCAAGAGGCCTGCTTGGAGACAAAAGCTTGTATTCTGGAGAAGAGCAGGCACAGAAAGGCCATTCTCTTTCCTTCCTTCCCCATAAAGGAGATGAGGTTGTTTCTCGCTGCAAAGCCCAGGATCAAGGATTGAAGAAAATAATGAAGTTTAGAGGATTGGCTGCACATTTCCTCTTCCTCCATCAGTGAGGGAGAAGTGATCATATCCCATCTGACATTGATAAGAAGTGGAGAAAACATCTTGTAAAACATGTTAGGGACAGTGAGAGTGGAATAGGACCACCTCCCTCCACTGTAAATCAGCAGTTCCTAAGTGATGTAGAAGTCGAATACTGCATGAGGCCATAGGTTTGACACTGGAGAGCAACAGGATTGGAGGCTACAGCCTTGTCTTGGATGTACAGAGCAGGGGAGCCATATGATTGTGTACCAGAGGAATATAGCATGGTGCCATCAGCCAGGGCAAAAATAATGCATTTTTAAAAGCCGAACATTTATTGAGCTTTTATTATATGCTAAATTCTGCCATTAGTACTTCATTTAATCATTACCTCCTTCCCCAAATAACTATTGAAACAGGGAGAATCATCACCAACATTTTACAAGTGAAATAACCATGTCACAGAGAAGTGACATAACTTGCCCATGGCCACATTGCTAGTAAATGACAGAGGTAGTGTTTACACCAGGCAGTCTCTACTGAGATATGGTCAAACCGTGCCAGACAAAGCCAATGTCCCTCTCTGCTTAAAACCAGCCACACAAACAAATGGTGGTGGTGGAGACAAAGCAAAAAATATATATATATTGAGTTGATACTGAATTTTTTAAACGAATAGAATAAATACTTAAAAGTGAAAGTCTCTGTTTTCACAATTGTCAGCAGTTGAAAAAATGTAGAGCTAGGATGAGAATCGCTATGCCTTCCTTCTATTATACCTTTGGCAAAGTGAAGTTGCAACAGATACTTGTGAATATTGGTGTTTACTGGAAAAAATGAAGCCACTTCATGTTTATACTCTCCTAAGTTGATGTTCCTCAACAAAACTGGTTCCAAACAGTTGTCTCACCTTTTAAATGGGACATTTTGGGATGCAGGCTTTGGCGTTGGCAAAGTGAGTTAGAAATCCAGTTTGGCATTTCTACTTTCTTGCACTTTGGCCTTGGATCATTCAGATTTCTCATTGGTAAAATGAGGATTATAATAACTGTTTCTCAGTATTGTCATAAAACCTAGGTGAGATGGATATATATATGTTAGGGAAGACTGTGCTGCTGAAGTAACAAAACCTGCATCTGGCTTAACAGTGGCTTAACAGACTAAAATGTTATATGCTATTCATATAAAATTATTGGATAGGAATTCAGGTCAGCTGGGTGGATCTTCATCATGTGGTCATCAGGGAGCTAGGCTGACCACAGCTGAGACTGTAACAGAGAGAGAGAGAGAGAGTGCGCGCAAGAGCGAGAGCAAGAGAGAGAGAAAGAGAGAAGGTAAATGCACCTGGAGGGATTCTGTGGGCAAGGCCAACGATGGTAAATTATTTCTACTTATATTTCTGTAAAGAAAATCCAGTCATATGACTGTACTCACCTGTAGGAAATTCTGAGAAATGTAATCTGTGTGTCCAAATAATGGAAAAAGAATGCTGTGGATAGCTGGCAATTTTTGCCACATGTACCTAAAACGCCTGGCATAAATTGCATTCAATTTAGCTGCTGCTATCTCTCAAAGCCCTAATGGGTTTAAAATTCTAAGAAGTAGAAATGGAAAATTATTTTAATTAAACTATACATAACCAAATTTCTTTTAAACGGGATCCTTTGAGCCTTACAATAAGTTTTGCTCAAGCATAAATACACACACATTGACAGTAAGATAGTAATTATTTCCAGAAATACAGTAAAGTTTTAACATTATGTAATCTCCCTCTCCAAGAAATAGCAAAAACAGACATTAAGATTTGAAAACAAGAAAAAAAATAAATAAAAGCTTTCATGAGACAAAAATGATAGGAAAATTATACCATCTACTTTCCAAAGCTGTTAAGAATTTTTGCTTCATAACGTACAGTTGAAAAACAGCCTCACAAAGACCCCACATCAACACACATCGTTCCCCGAGAAATGAACTTTCTACAATTCTATTCCTACTCCTCCAGGATGCAGATCTCTGAGGCGCTAACACTCAACTACATCTATTAGCTCTCCAGTTTTTGAACTGATATGAAATCTCTAATACTATCCAGGTAAATATTTAAAGGAATCAAGGGAAATTCATTTGCAGCATTTGGTAGCTAATACAGTAATAGGATAGACTTCATTATGTTCAAGGAGGGGTTACCAGGGGAAAAAAAGAGACTTAAGGAAAAAATCAATATAGAAAAAAGCTGATGTAACATAATAGAAGGGGAAAAAAACAGCACTTGAGAGAGAGAGAAATTTTCTGTAGCATCCCCTTAGAGATTCCCATGAAGTTAAACAAAATGTGCAATTTATGAAGCTGGAGATAAAAGATTGGCTGACAATATACAGACCAAAATGAAAAGTTAGCTGTCAGATTTGGAGAAGAAAGTTAAGGAAACAAAGAATGCTTTAGCAAAATGTAAATGGCATAAACAGCAGATTTTGGGGAAAATTCTAAAACAACATAGATATAAATTCCTGTGGTTCTAGCCATGTAAGGATTTTGCACAGTTGTGGGAAAGAGAAAAATAATATCATAAATAATTTTCTGTAGCAACCTGGGCATAAAGTTGCTTTAACATATCCTACAGTGTAAGGGCTTTCAAACGTTCATTACCACTACCTACAATAAAAACATTGCTTTACATCATAATCTAGTACACATACATAGCACGTACAAAGACAAAAATCTTTGGAAACAACACTATGTATTATATAATGCTTTCTAGAATTTTCTATTCTCTTCTAATTTATTTAAAATAATGTTTATTTAGATGCATCAATCTGATTGACCACCTAATGGGTTTGAATAACAGTTTGAAATACACTGATAAAGATGTCTATGAATTTTCAGTGAAAAAGAAGGAATGCTGATTCCATGCTTTAAGTATCTTTTTGATCAAGTTTCCTGGCGATCCTATCCCATGCACTTAATTTACTAGAGGGCCCTTCCTTTTCTTTAAGCTCTTAGAGGATTCCTCTAGGCAAAGCTTAATGGGGATTTACCCGGATAATGTTATTAAAGAAAAGGGAGGCTGTGAGTAAATTTCTATTTTTTTTTTTTTTTTAACGGAGTCTTGCTCAGTAGCCGAGGCTGGAGTGCGGTAGCGAGATCTCGGCTCACTGCAAGCTCCGCCTCCCGGGTTTATGCCATTCTCCTGCCTCAGCCTCCAGAGTAGCTGGGACTGACTACAGGCGTCCGCCACTATGCCCGGCTAATTTTTTTGTATTTTTAATAGAGACGGGGTTTCACCGTGTTAGCCAGGATGGTCTCGATCTCCTGACTTCATGATCCGCTTGCCTCGGCCTCCCAAAGTGCTGGGATTACAAGTGTGAGTAAATTTCTTATCAGCACCATCTGTATGTGCACTAGACTCCAGGGAACTCAATAAACTGAAAAGACTAGAAAAGGTGGAAGATCAAATTTTTTAAATTTCTACTGTGATTGAGCTGAAGGCTAGAAGCAGCCCCCGTCTCCGTTTGCCTGTACCAAGAGTGAACAATGCCAGCTCAGGTCTTCAGACATTTTAACGATTAAAATGTCTTAGAGCACTGCAGACAGCGCAAGTCATCTCATTCAGGACGATTTAAGTTCCAGGATACCACTAAACACTGGATCTTGAAGTAAAATGAGTCATGATAGCATTAAAAAAAAATTAAATGGAACAGAAATACCTGACCACTTTGCAGCTTTTAAGTACAATTTATAATTTTTTTCATTTAGTTCAATGAATTTCTAATTATGTATGTCTGTGTATACGCATATATGATATAAAATATCTTATAGTATATCACTGAGTAAAGACATCACAAACTACTTTAGCTATTAATTTGCCATTGCATTAAAAGGAAGTAAAAAGACTGAGAAACTGACTAATTCTTAGTGTTGGAGTCATAGAATTTTCATTTGATTATGACCAAGATTCAAAATATCAGCATACCATTCGGAAATGTCCCCTACAAAAAAATAGGCAAATGAATCTCTAATAATAACTACATTGCAAAAAGTTGTATTGGATCTATTACGAAACTGCTATGTAGCACTTCCATAATACACAACAACAACAGAAATACTAAGAATTGTAAATAATCCAAAGAAGTAAAATAAAGAAAACTAACAACAAATATATAATAAAATACAGTAGTAAGATAGGCACAGCGGCGCATGCCTATAGTCTCAGCTACTCAGAAGGCTGAGGTGGGAGGATAGTTTGAGCCTAGGAGTTCCCATTCGGGAAATATGAGATCCTACCTCTTTAAAACAAATGCAGTGGTAATTGCAATCATACACCACATGATTTCAATCAGTGATAGACCTCATATCCAATGGTGATCCCACAGGGTGATAATGGAGATGAAAAACTCTTATTGCCCAGCGACATCATAGGTCTTACAACATCACGGTGCAACACAGTATTCGCGTGTTTGTGGCTATGCTGCCATAAACCTACTGTGCTGCCAGTCTTATGAAAGTATGGCATATACAGTACATATCACCTGATAGTTTTCATAAATTACTATGTTACTGGTTTAGGTATTATTACACCATACTTTTTTTTTTTTTTTTTTTTTTTGAGATGGAGTCTCGCTCTGTCACCAGGCTGGAGTGCAATGTCATGATCTCGGCTCACTGCAAACTCTGCCTCCCGGTTTAAGCAATTCCCCTGCCTCAGCCTCCCGGGTACCTGGGACTACAGGCGTGTGCCACCGTGTCCAGCTAATTTTTATATTTTTAGTAGAGGCGGGGTTTCACCATGTTGGCCAGGATAGTCTGGATCTCTTGACCTCATGATCGCCTGAGGGCAGATCACCTGAAGCCAGGAATTTGAGACCAGCTGTCCTACAAATATCAAGTAAGAGAAAAGAAAATGGAATTATAGGGAATTGGAAGGATAAAATCAATAGAGCTCATTTACTAACTACATTTCAAATCGGGCACATGGAATAACAGGGAAAAAATATTAACAAAAAATAAGGAATATTTTTATTATTTTTATAATGATTTCTGTACACACACAAAGTGATCTAACATTAAATTAAATTAATAAATATTTAATGTTCTAATTTAATATATAATATGTATATATAATATATATTTTAGATATCTATTATACTACATATGTTTAATATACACACAACTACGAAAAAGATTCATAAAAGATTATTTAAATAAATGAAATATAATGCCTCCATAGAAGAAAAAAATGTTTTTATTCGTATTTGTATTCTCCCCAGCTTGTAAAATTACCTCAATATGCCTAGAGATTTCAGAGATATACTGTATTCATCACTTTGACCATAGATAATGTTGCAGCACCAAATAATTTCCAAATTTTGGCCTCTTACAACAAAGATTTATTTCTAACTAGTCCTATGTATCTATTGTTAAAGTTGTCACCAGTGTACATCCTATCTGGTTATAGTGAGTCCTATGGCAAAGGGAGAAAAGAAGTGATGGATTACATGACCCTCTCACAGTACTGGCTCAGAAGTAGCAAACATCCTTCTTATTCACAATTCACTGGTCAAAGCATCACCACTTTAAACTTATGTCAATGAGGCAGGGACATATATACCACCCCTGGGAGGACAGAGGATATTCGTAATTAATTTTGTGTGTAGGGATGTGTGTGTGTGTGTGTGTGTGTGTGTGTGTGTGTAGTGAGAGAGGGACAGAGAAACAGAAAGAGACAGAGACAGAGAGAGAGATAAAGAGAGAGAGACTAAGACTTTCATGACCATATGAAAAAGAATCAATTTTAATATAACTCATGCCTTTCAGAGAGCAACTGAAAATAAAAGGACAAAAATAAAAGGTAGATGTTTTTTAGTTTTACTTCCTTTTAAAACAAATTCAATTTTCACTAAGAAACCATAAAGGTCCTAGAAGTAAATTGCATACATTTATTCATGGGCTGAGGAAAGGTTTTTTTTTTTTTTTTTTTTTTGTGTGTAGCACAAAAATAGGAAATGCCAAAAAAAGACTCATAGATATGGTACATAAAAAAGTAGGTACATATATATTCATGCACATGTGTCTGTGTATATCTACATATTGATATATGTGTGTGTGCATATAAATATATATATACACAAATGAAAATAAAAGACAAAACTCTGCGAATACTTTGAAACCTGTTTTACCAAAGTGTTGATATGCTTAATTAGTCCTTATATGTGTAAATTGTGTATGACACAATTCTAAGGGACAAAATTCACTTTTACAGTGCTTGGACATTTGTTTATTACAGAATTGCAAATGTGACAGTTTGCCGGCAGATTGCAGGCAGTGATGTGTCCTGAAGAAGGGGCTGCTTTTTCTAATTCATACAATGTGCTATTTGGAAGGGGGTGGTGATGGCAATGATTGTTGTTCCTGCCAGAGGGAAAAAAAAAAAAAAAAAAAAACGCCAATTCATATTATGTACTGCACTTTTATACTCAGGTTTACATCACTTGCCAGTTGAAGTTATACAAATAATATTATGTTCTTCTGTTCAAGGGAATGTTTACAAATAACAGGTTGTACTGGTCCCTGAGTCAAGCTCCCCAGCAACAGTAAGGCAAGAGCCCAGTCTTTAAATATTTCAGAAAGCCTGCTGCCATTTGCCATGCTAAATAAAAAGAATATTTTTAAAATTGAAAGAAAAATAGCAACCTATGTAATGAAATTCAATTAAAAGTCACAGTTACTAAAGTAATGCAAGCAAAAATGTGGTTACAATCTTATTGCTGTGAAAATGAAAGGTCAAAGATAATGAAAATATTAGTATTTTCATGGGGGCAGGAAGTTGCTAATTTCCAATATCATGAATGCTGTTGTATGTTTATTTGTGTTCCTGAAAGAAATTAGATAATGTTTCAAAATTCTTAAAAAATATCATTTTATTTCTAGGAATTCACAGCAAGGAAATAATATTCAGAGATATGAATGAAGTGTATGTACAATAATTTTCATTCTACCATTATTTTTAATTATAAAATACATGAACTTTATGATAAAAATAAAATGTTTATTGAATTGGAAAATTTTCAACACATTTTTCAGTTTAAAAGGAGGTTAAAACATATGAATATGATTATATATTTTATTTACTATATACATTTATATAATAGGCAGTAGATTATATAACCTATAACCTTTTCTATATAATATCTTATCTGTTACCCCTAACATGTTATATATCATATATGGTATATTGTATGTTCTCCAGGCATGGTGGTTCATGCCTATGATCCCAATGCTTTGGAAGGAGGGAAGATTGCTTGAGGCCAGGAGTTGGGACCACTTTGAACAACATAGCAGAACTCTGTCTCTACCAAAAGGTTTTTTTCCATATCTGAGTTTGGTGACATGCACCTGTAATAATCTTAGCTACTTGGCAGACTGAGGTGAGAGAATGGTTTGAGCTTGAAGTTGCAGTGAGCTAGATTATGCAGCAGCCTGGGTGACAGAATGAGACCCTGTCGCTAGAAAAACTATATAATATACATGTGTACAATGTATCATTTTACTATACCATATACTATAATAGATGAGATATATTATATTTATGCATAATTTACATATTTGATTATATCATAAATTTACTATATTTAATTATATAGCATTGATTATATTTAGATTCTGCTATGGACTGAATATTTATGTTTGCCCCAAAAAGTCATATGTTGAAGCCCTAACCTCCACTGTGACTGTATTTGGAGATGGCACTTTTACAGAAGTAATTAAGGTTAAATCATGTTCCTAAGAAGAGACACCAGAGAGCTTACTCTCTCTCTCTTTCTCTCTCATCTCTCTGAGTACACACACCAGGGAAAGACCATCTGAGCACACAAGAAGATGACCACCTTTTGCAAGCCAAGAAGAAAGCACTCACAAGCAACCAAACAGGCCAGCGCCCTGATTTTGGACTTCCCAGCTTCAAGAAGTGAGAGTAATAAGTTTGTATTCTTTAAGTCATCCAGGTTACAAGCAGACTAAAGCAGCTTCTTCCACTTGTTCAAAATTCTACGTTTTAAATTTTTATAACGTGTTTTGGTTGTTTTAAGTACAACTTTGCAGTATTTCGTATGCTTTGGTGGCATTTTCAGAATACCAAATAAAAGCAGGTTGAACAATAAAGACATTTATTTTCTCAGTAAAAAAAAAGTGACAAGTTCAGTAGTGTCAGTTCCAATCTTCATCCAGTGGCTCAGTGACATAATCAAGGACTGTCTCTTCTCATCTTTCCCTGTCCACTGTCCTCAGAAGATTGTTGAACCTCATAGTTGAAAGACGGCCATCGCACTTTCTATGATCAAAAGTTCTTATCGGATATTACTGAAAACAGAAAGGATAAGATCAGAAGGGAAAATTGTCTTCTGTGGCGGTAAATTAAATAACCAAGAGACCATGAGTCTGATGCTGTCTCCATACTTTTAGTTCACACATAACAAACCACAACCTAACATAGTATGTAAACAAACCGAAACTGAACTTAGAAGTACATTTTTTGTAACCAATAATCAGGTTTCATCCAGTCACAAACAGCACAGTTTCAGCCAGTCACAGGCAGCCAACTAATCAAACCATGTTGGTTGAAATAAGGAAAATACATCATCATACCATACCCAAATAAGACAGATGCCTAGCTGTGGCCAATCAGGAAACTTTTCTATTTTGCTTCCATGTTCAGACTATAAAAGCTTGCTGCTCTCACTGCCAGGTGAGCTCTTGGAACTTCTTCTGGCTCTGAGTGAGGCCCAATTCATGAATTATTCTTCACACAAATAAATTCTTTAAAATTTAATTTTTCTGAAGTTCTTTTTTTTTTTTTTTGACACTGGTTATAAATCGAGTCACATCCTCACCTAAATAAGACAATTATTGGTAAATGGGAATGGAATTACCATGATTGTTTAACTAATAATTATGTATACCCTATGTCTTGGCCCACTGTCAAAAATAGTGCTCTGTTGATTAAGAACAAAATCGAGGATCAGCCTATATCATTATTTGATGTGTAATCTAATATGATGTCACATTATCAGATCTCCTTCACTGTCAAAATGGCTGCCAACTAAATAATATCAGCACTTCAATAAATACGGCTTAGACTTAGACTCAGATGGGAGTTAAAGCCAAGGGAGGATTTTCATTATGGTTGCATAATAGAAATTTTGTGAGAATGCTCCAAACATCTAGTTTCTGTTCCCACCAATCTGACTAGGGAACAGGCACCCTGCAGTGGCTATAATCCAGATCCTCCCCTTTAGGATTGAGGCACATTCCTCAGCTGCCAGGAGTGTTTGTTCAAAATGGTAATTATATGGCACCATATTTCTTATAGTTTCTCTGTAATTTCCCCATTTCTGAATTATTAAAGAATTAAAGGACTGTTCTTGCTACCATATCAGAGTAAAACAAATAAATATTTTTCTGTTGGCATGAGGTTACTTTTCTAAAACAAAAATAGTTAATGTTCCATCCTGGCAGGCATGGTGAAACCCCGCCTCTACTAAAAACACAAACATGAGTTGGGTGTGGTGACGTGCACCTGTGGTCCTAGCTACCCAGGAGACTGAGGCAGGAGAATCTCTTGAACCCGGGAGGCAGAGGTTGCAATGAGCCAAGATCGCGCCACTGTACTCCAGCCTGGCAACCGAGTGAGGTTCTGTCAAAAAAAAATTAGTTAATATTTTAGGTAGTTTGGTTTTATTACTGTGAACTGTCACCCCAACATTCATGCCTTTCATATCTATAAATGCTTCATGGAAATCGGAGACAGATGGCTAAGGTCTAAATATGGCAATATCTAGTACACGAAAATAGCCATGGAAGATGTGTTAGAAAGATTAATGGTCCTTCAAATATGTCCATATTTTAATATGCTGAGCCTGATATAAAACATTTTATTTACATGATATTTATATGTGTTATATAATTAACACATGTATACGATGCTACAAAACATAACAACATTTATTCTGTCTGCTACCTTGATCACTCTTTACTTTCCATGGCAAAGAATGATTAACGTAGCAGATAGATAGAATGAATATTGCTAAATCTGCTGCCCTTAAAATTGATTGTCTGTACAGGCTTGATGTAATGACAATGCTCATTTAAAGTGGAAAAAGGAGGTTGAGTAGGACATCATAGTGATACAATATGAAAACATCTCAACCCTCTTTAAGGCTTTGAAGATGGAGAAAGAGAGCAAAGAGCCAAGAAATGTGGGTTGTCTCTAGAAGCTGAAAAGTACAAGAAACTGTCTCTTCTCTGGAGACTCCAGAAAAGAATGCAGCCCCGCCTACACCTTTATTTCAGCCCTGTGAGACATTCGACCCCCAGACCTGTAAAATAATAAATATTTATTATTTATTATTTATTATTATGTGTTTCCTTAAGTCACTATGTTTGTGGTGATTTATTATAGTTTCAATAGGAAATTAATACAAAAAGAAAATCTGCAATTGGGTTTGGTTTCACAAGAATGCAAGCCACTAAGAATGCACAGAAATCTAGGAAGAGAATGAGATTGTCCAGAGAATAGAAGTGGGGTAATTAAGCCAATGTAATATACATCTCAAAAGATGGGTTAACCATAACTTAATCTTAACATCTAGATTTAGCTACAAAAGAAGACTGCTTCCACTGCTATTGTATCTGTTGCTATTGTTACAGTTGATGCCCTGCTTGACTTTCAACACTCATATTTACATTTTACTCAATTCTGAGTTTGAGTTCATGATCCTGTATTTATGTTACTCTCTAAAATGAATCTCCAAGTTGTAATTTCTCTGTGGCCATGTATTTCAAGGAGACCACAGCTCAGAAGCATCTTCTAAAGCTGCAGTCCTCAAACTGTGGTGTTCCAAAAACAGATATTCAGAGGCTATCCTGGGAGTAAAAAAAGCGGTTATCATCTTCACAAATAATCTTCAGGCAATATCAGTTTTACCCCCAGATCTAAAGGGAAACAGTTTTATTTTATTTATTTTTATAATACAAATAGGTGAACCAAACTGCAGAAACTTACTTTCCTTGTTTAGTTAATTGTATCCTTCTTTTCCTCATGCATATCCTGATACTTACATGCAGTTAGGTACTGAAAGATTGAGTGCTATTATGCTGTCAAATAATCGCATAACAGTGTTATTAGTACTACAGTCTTGATTCAGCCAGAATGAATTATGCTACTTCACTGGTTGTTGGAGCTAATTCCAGTTCCTACACTTAACCTCAATGAAATGTTCTTGAAAACAGGAGTCCAACACAACTGGAATTTTTTACTTCATCATTTGTGAACCAGTGTTGTTTTGTTTCGTAACAACACACATGCACACCCACATTCATGCACACATACATACATGCATACACACATGTCCACAAATCAATTCAAAACACTTTGACAATTAACTTTATCAAACTTCCTGTTAACAATTGAATACAGCCGGGCGTGGTGGCTCAAGCCTGTAATCCCAGCACTTTGGGAGGCTGAGAAGGCGGATCACGAGGTCGGGAGATCGAGACCATCCTGGCTAACATGGTGAAACCCCACCTCTACTAAAAAATACAAAAAACTAGCCGGGCGTGGTGGCAGGCGCCTGTAGTCCCAGCGATAGTCCCATCTACTCGGGAGGCTGAGGCAGGAGAACGGTGTGAACCCGGGAGGCGGAGCTTGCAGTGAACTGAGATCCAGCCACTGCACTCCAGCCTGGGTGACAGAGTGAGACTCCTTCTCAGGAAAAAAAAAAAAAAAAAAAAAAAAATTGAATATTCAGTATTTCACATAAATATTTGAAAATATATTTGTTGTGTAATTTTTTGTGCTTTTTAAAAGTAGAGTATTCTTAAAATTATATTTTCAACTGAGATCGTAGGTGAAAAATTAAAAAGAGGAACTTTGAGAAAATGGGAGTGTAAAATAAACTTATTCAAATAAATTAAGGAAATTCAATGCCACTTTAAGTCACTGAGGATTCTAACAGGCATGTTGTCATTCAAATGAAGGAAGCAAACTTTACAGTGTGTCTCTGTGTTCCACCTCAAATATAGTTAGTAAATTTGTTGAAGCAGTAGTTTTTCTAAAGAAAATAATTTAGGTTTTTATTAATCATATGTACTTTATTACCAAGGAAATGCAAGTCAGTTTAAACCAACAGAAGTGATATTTTGCAACTTCTGAGCCTAGTTGCCAGGAGATCTTGCAGCTTGATGTGGTTTAGCTGTGTCCCCACCCAAATCTCATTTGAAATTGTAATCCCAATTGTAATCCAAATTGTAATCCCCATGTGTTGAGGGAAAGACCTAGTAGAAAGTGACTGGATAATGGGAACAGTTTCCCCAATGCTGTTCTTATGATGGTGAGGGAGTTCTCACGAGATTTAGTTGTTCAGTAAGTGGCTGGTGCTTCCCTCTTTCTTTCTCTCTCTCCTGCCACCTTGTGAAGAAGGTGCCTGCTTCCCCATTGCCCTCCACCATGATTGTAAGTTTCCTGAGGCCTCCCCAGTTATGTGGAACTATGAGTCAATTAAATCTCTTTTGTTTATAAATTACCCAGTCTCAGGTAGTATCTTTAGGGCGGAATGAGAACAGACTAATACACAGCTTTTATTCTACCATTTTTGGAAACTTGCGCTGAGATCACCATAGATAGAAGCCCTCTCATAGGTGGGAATTAAACAGTGAGAACACCTGGAGACAGGGTGGGGAACATCACACACCTGGGCCTGTCTTGGGGTGGGGAGAGGGGAGAGGGATAACATTAGGAGGAATACCTAATGTAAATGACCAGATAATGGGTGCAGCACACCAACATGGCATGTGTATACATATGTAACAAACCTGCACGTTGTGCACATGTACCCTAGAACTTAAAGTATAATAAAAATAATTATGAAAAAGAAGACCTAACATGCTTAATGGAGAATAAGAAAGTGCATGAAGGAGAAGCAAGTGACCCGGGTAGGGCCCTCCACAACAACCGGCTGCCAGACAGCACCGGCTTCAAGACATATGAGTGAGACTATCTTAGATTACTGAATCCTTGTAAAGCTGTCAAATTTACAGTTGCATAAATTACCCTTGGCAAAAAAAAAAAAAGAAAAAGAAAAGAAAAGAAATAAAGGAAAAAAACAACAACAACAACAAGAGAAGCATTGCCTAGGTGAGCCAAATCCAAGCTGACCCCTAGAACCCTGACCTAAAACAGTTACAGTCTTTTTGTGTGTGTGTGTTTTTTTTTTTGGAGACAAAGTCTCGCTCTGTCGCCCAGGCTGGAGTGCAGTGGTGCGATCTCGGCTCACTCCAACCTCTGCCTCCGGGGCCCAGATGATTCTTCTGCCTCAGCCTCCTGAGTGGCTGGGCCCACAGCTGCATGTCGCCACACTTGGCTAACTTTGTGTATTTTTTTAGTAGAGACAGGGTTTCACCAAAAAAACAGTTACAGTTTTAAGATTTCGTGTCTTAGGTTTTCTTTTTTAAAACAGCAATAGGTAACTGATACAATATGTTCATTACCTAGTGTGTATTCAAAATCCAGATATCCTTTTATAAGACATCAAAAATATTATTAGAACACACTGAAATAAATCAACTGACATCTTTAACATTTGGCTTTAAAATATCCTTAGTGAGATCTACATGTTCATTAGAAAAAAAAATATGCATTTTCCTATTTACCACAAATAGTTTTGCCAGTTTTTTTCATGACTCCATAATGTAGGTCACCAGTTTTCCAGCTTCCATTAGAAGTTTTCTCACTAGTTTTCAAGTGCTCCCTGACAATTTGTTTTCCCTGTCTACAGCCTTGCCATTTTTCCAGCCTATTCCCATTATCTCCCTTGAAGCCAGGAACTTTGTTTGGAAATTTTGTTATGGCAATATCCTATATCTAATTATTAATTTCTGTATATGTTATCTACTGATACTTAACTTAGTGATGCAAACATAGTAAGTGAAAACAAACTATTTGATTTGCTCACTATGCTGTCAGTAATTTTGGCCACATTTAGCTGGACAGTTCTTCGGCTAGTGTCGCTTGTGTTCCCACATGCAGTGGCTGTCATTAGACATTGGACTGGGGCTGGATGGGTGTACAAGTCTGTTCTCATGCTGCTGATAAAGACCTACCTAAGACTGTGTAATTTACAAAGAAAAAGAGGTTTAATGGACTCACAGTTCCACGTGGTTGTGGAGGCCTCACGATCATGGCAGAAAGCGAAAGGCACATCTTACATGGTGGCAGCCAAGGGAGAATATGAGAGCCAAGTGAAAGAGGAAATCTCTTATAAAACCATCAGATCTCGTGAGACTTATTCACTACCACAAGAACAGTATGGGGGAAACTGCCCCCATGATTCTCCACTGGGTCCCTCCCACAACATGTGGGAATTATGGGAGCTATAATTCAATCTCAGTAATAATGAAATTTGGGTGAGGACACAGCCAAACCATATCAATGGGCTATAATATCTTCACTCATAACTGGCAGTCAGTGCTGGGTATAGGTCAGTTGCTTTCTGCTGAAAAAATCTGAGTATGTTCCAAAAGACGTTCATGCTTCAATAGAGTAGACCAGATTTTTTTTTTCGTCATACCCTTAAGGCTGCATTCAAGAAGAATAAAAGCAGAAGCTGAGTGCAACATAAACCCATGCTTATTTTGCCAAAATCTACTGATAGAAACTCATCATGAGACCAGCCTATATTTAAAGGGTGGTATGATGGTTTGAATAATGGCTTCTCAAGATACATGTCTATGTCTTAAAAGCCAGACCCTGAATATTACCTTATTTGGAAAAAAGATCTTTGCACGTGTAATTAACTTTTGTGATGATACCATCCTGGATATCCCCAGGCAGGCCCTGAACCCAGTAACAAGTGTTCTTATACAATAACAGGCAGAGGAGGAGACACAGAGAAGAGGAAATCCCCATTTCAAGACAAAGGAAGAGATAAGAGTGATGCAAGCACAAGGAATGCTGATAGCCACCAGAGACTGAAAGAGGCAAATAAAGATTTCCTTCTGGAGTCTTCAGAGGAAGTACAGCCCTGGTCACACCTTGGTTTCAGACTTTTGGTCTCCATAACTGTGAGATAATAAATTTTTTGTTGTTTTAAATCACCAAATTTATGATAACTTCATACTGTGGCCATCGAATATGGCCTCCACCTTCTTATGTGAGGTATAAGTAGCAAAGTCACCTTGTAAAGGAGTAGACATAAGGAGTGAGAAGAATTACTGCAGATATATTTGAAAACAATCTACCGTATGTATGAAGCCCCAGCTCTTGCAGTAACATTTCCAAGTCATTTTCGTTAAAAATGGAAACTTGAATGAGAATGAAAATTGTATTCAATTAAAACAAGAGATGTCTTGCATAGAAACAATATAATTACAAGTTCAATTCAACATGCAATTTTTTAATGCTCAAATTCTCTTATTTATCAGTTTCATGCTTTTCTTAAAAAAAAACGTATTAATAGGAAAAACTTTGGTAACATTTTGTTTTTATAGATTAAACTGTTTTACATAAAAAGCAATGTGGCTGAAAAGATGACCTTAATTTTAAAAATTGATGATGCATTTAAATGACTGCGAAAGATACACTTGAGCTATTGATTGAAAGATAGTTCGTTACCTCAAAGTAGCTATTTATATTTTTGTTTATATTTATAATGATAATCTCTATAGAACAGTTAATTTGCAAATCAAGTATGGAAAAATTGATGTTGCAGGTATTTTAACAAGTTGTGTGATTTTTTTTTTTTTTTTGACCAGGACAATCAACCATTAAACTAGTAATAAGTGCTGGAACCATGCACAGATGAAGCCAAATCTATGGGGATCCAAAGAATGTGAGTGGCATTCTCAAAACAAGTTCATTGTAAGCCCATATTATTACTATCATTAATCACCAATGAAGTATCAAAGATATTGTTTCTTAATTGTCTCAGAGTGGTCAATGAAATGATAAAATTCAAAATTTTGTGCAAAGAAAATCCAGTGGTTTTAATAGTCATGTTTAAAACATATTTATAATAGAGTAGAGTGAATGTACATCATCATGCCCTGTCAACACACAGAAAGTGCTTACAGTTTTTGAACCCAGAGCTAAGTTCTTGTTACATATTTTTCTTTGCTTTTTTCTTATAAAGGAATTTTTAAAAAAATTAAGAGACTGCAAAGGACTTTAAGGCTTGATTAATTTGCCTTAATGAGCAATGTCTTCCAAGTTGGGTAACTTTGTGGATATGGCTCCAAGGCTTAACACTCTTAAACAACTTCAAGGCACAACCATAAATGTTTTTATGACATATGGCACCAAACTAAAGAACAACAAAGTATAAAAACTGGATGAAGAGAAATGTGATATGAATTGTGATAGGAAATGTGATACAGGAATTGCGATTTGAATATGATCTTTAATTCATTTATTTGTGGTTTTAGTTACAGATTCAAACGGAAGGTAAAGAATACTACTACTGATTATTTTTCAATTAAAAAATGAACATTTTGGTGATTATTGCCTTAAGGCCATCAAAAGGCTAACCAGTGAATTAAAGACCCTCTCAGTCTACTATATAGTGAAAAATTTGCATTTCTTCTTCCCACCCCTACTCTCCCCCAAAGAAAATTTCCACTAATATTTTATTGTTTTATTTATTTGTCAGTTTTTTTGGCAACACACCTTCGTAACTGCCTGATCATATTGATTGTATAAAAATGTTGTTACTTGTAATTATGTATTAATGGAAGGTTAAGTTTTCAAAATATTATGAAACCATAACAATGAAAAGAACTTGCTAGAATGATGTTACCTATTATAATCATAGCCCTTTTTTAGTTGACACATTAAGTGTAACAGCCCATCTTTAATTTACTATAAAGTAGAAAACACTCTATCATTTGTTGATAACTTAAACATTGCACTGTATATTGAAACAGACTTCATCTGTTTTTCATTAAAAATTTCAAACAGAGCCATCCAGCTTTTACAATATGCATACATGTTATGTTCCAGAGTTTTAATGTTTGAGTTCATTTACCTCTAGACTACTTAGGTTTCAGAAGTTGGAGACAAACTATTCTGAGACGTGTTTGTCAACACAGCTATATAATGTTTTTGTCAGATACTGTTTGGGGGCAAACATCTGGCCTCATATGTTCTATGAACAGCTAACAATCTACTCTGAGCTTGTTTAGGACATTCTATTTACATTAGCCCCATAAACTGGGGGAAGGGGTGTTAGTGGTCATGATTCCAGAAGAAACTATACCATTTCTGAAAATAACAGATCTCTTTTTTTATCTTTCTTTCACTTTCAAAGTTTGTCTTCCATTTTCCTTTAACTTTCAAAGTTAGTCTTGGTGACTTAATGCAGTATATGTTTGTGTATATATATATGTCATATATATGACATAGGGTTAAAAACTCCTCCTTGAAATAAATCAAAGGCTGACATATTCACAATTTTTTAATTCTCACTTCTTTCTTTTAACCCTTCCTCCCCCTACCACACACATACTCATCCGGTTGGTAATATCTGCAGATCAAAATCTGCAGGTAAAACTGATGATTGTCTTAGTTCATTTTCTGCTGCTTTAGCAGAATATCACAGACTAGGTAATTTGTAAAGAAAAGAGATTTATTTGGTTCATGGCTCTGGATGCTGGGAAGTGCATGATAGAGGGGCTGTATCTGGTGAGGGCCTTGTTGCTGTGTCATAACACGGCAAAAGGCATCACATAGTTAGTGAAGATGAGGAAGAGAAGAAGAGAAGACCAAACTCCCCCATCCCTTTTTTCAGGATCCCACTCCCATGATAACTAACCCATTCCTGTGATAATGACAATACCCCATTCATGAGGGCAGAACCGCTATACCTAATCAAATACTAAAGGCCTCATTGCAATGTAATGGTGCATTGGCAATTAAATTTGAACACGAGTTTTTAAGGGGACGTTCAAACCATAATAATGATGTTATGGGAAGTTCACTGTTGTTATTATGAAATCCAATCTTCCTCCGGATTTCATGTAAGAAATACAACTCAATTTTTCCAATTACTGCTCAGATATTTTTACTTTCTTTAAAACTCCTTGGATTTGAAGCTTAGCTTTTATCAGTTGACTTAATGGCCTCATTAAACTTTCATTAACTTCCAGAAGGACACTTTCATATTCTTTATGCAGTTTATGACTTTACCTAGATTATAAGTATTGTTAGTTGTGCATGCCTTCAAAAGGCTTATGTTAAGATAAAGGCTAACTCTGTCCTTCAATTACTATTAAATTCTCCATAGGTAAGTTGGAAGGATTTTATCTGCTGCATTTTGGATAAATAAGACAACCGTATGCACCTTATATCAGTTTATTCTTTTGCATTTACCATTAAGTATTTCCAGAAATGTTGAATTTTTTTTTTTTTTTTTTTTTTTTTTGAGACAGAGTCTCGCTGTGTCTCCCAGGCTGGAGTGCAGTGGCATGATCTTGGCTCACTGCAAGCTCCGCCTCCCGGGTTCACGCCATTCTCCCGCCTCAGCCTCCCAAGTGGCTGAGACTACAGGCGCCCGCCACCACGCCCGGCTAGTTTTTTGTATTTTTAGTAGAGACGGGGTTTCACCATGTTAGCCAGGATAGTCTCGATCTCCTGACCTCGTGATTCACCCGCCTCGGCCTCCCAAAGTGCTGGGATTACAGGCTTGAGCCACCGCGCCCGGCCGAAATTTTATTAATACAAAGAAGCAAGACTCAGTTGGAAATGTGAAAACTATTTTTATTGAAGTGATAATCAATTCCTGTTGGCATTGCTAAAAACTTCCCAAAGGTTTGTTTATCAATTTAACAAATACTAGGTTAAGATTATGTGACTTTCCAAAAAGCACATTATTCTTAAGAACACTACCTAATCAGAGAGGTGCAGATCCCAGCTGCTGTCTTCTACAAGTACTCTAAAAAGAACAGAGAAACTGTTATTTATAGTCAAATTTCAATTTATTAGAGCTGTTATTTTGTCAACATGTTACTTCAGTGGTTTGTTTGACATTCCTCTAGATGAACTCTGTCCGGTCCTGTCAATTTTTTCAGTCTTTCGAAGAGCCCATCAGTAAAAAATATAAAAATCATAGTTGTCTAATGAGGTCTTGCCATATGCACGCAGACACATCTACGATACACATGGCATTTTAGATCTGTGGATAAAATAAATGTGATTGCTTCTTTATTATTGTTTTCCATGGGTTCTAAACTAATTATTCGAGTAATTAGGGTTTATCTTCTTTTAGATAATTGACCTTTATACAATGAAAGATCCCTTAATTTTTATAAATATAAAATGCCATATATTTGCTGTTTTTATTTAATGTTTTGACATGACACAAGCACCAATTTCCTTGCAATGCATAGTTTTCTAAAAATAAATCATATTAGTAAAACTCAAAGGAACTTTGGAGCTTTGACATGACATATATGTTACATGAGCTTTCAATATGTCCTTGATAAATGTAAAGGCTTACTAAATAAGCTTCTGTAAGACAAAAGAATCAGAAGGTTCATTTTGTTATACAAGCTTAATTCAAAGCTCCCTCAGACAGTTTTTAAGTTTGTTCATTCACTGAACAAATATTTATTTTGTGCCTACTACATGTCAAACACTTTTCTAGGAATAAGAGATACACAGTAAAACAAGCCCAGATCCCTGTTGCAATGGATTTTACACACTTGGGTGTTGGAAGAGGGGAATATTTGTTAGAAAAACTAGACATGTGAATATAAAATAGGGCATGTTAAGGGAGATAGAGGTACCTGAGTGTGTGTTGCTAATTGATATGTCAGGGAATTGAGGTCCTCTCTGATAAGGTGACATTTCAGTGGAGATCTGAAGGAAGTAAGAGAATGAGCCCTGCAGATAATCCTGTCAAAGTGTGTTCCAAGCAGAGGTGGTACAGTAACACAAAGGGCAAGAAATAGGATCTTGATTGTCATTGTCAAGGGGTAATAAGAGGACGATGTGCCGAGGGTTTTTTGTTCCACTTGCCAATGTTTGAATTTATTGATAATACTTTTAATTTAAGAATATTTTAAGATTGACCAAATATTTGAGTATATTATTGTGTTGATTCCCACTACATGCCTGAGATATCATTGTGAATTATTATCCTGCCATTATTACGGAAGAAATTGAAGTTCAAAGATTTTAAAGGACCTTGTCTCAAATCTCACAGGTGGAAAATAGACATGCTAAAACTGCAACCTAAGTTTCCTGAGTCCTGAAACATTTTTCTTCCTATTATTATTATTATTTTCTTCTTCCCATTATTATTACTATTTTACATTTTTCATCACAGTTAGAGGATACTGGGCCTTTTCTAAAATTTTCTAAACTTTTCAAAAATTTTCACTTTCTAAAATACATGTTTATCAAAGGAAAAATTCAACCCCAAATGTGAGAATCCGGAAACAAAACCCAAGACAATCTCTCTTTTTAAAAGTGCCTGCCAAGAAGCAACCAGAGTGACCATCTGTTGAAATCTTCACATTTTGGCAAAAAAGAAACCAAGGTCAAGAGATACATATTTACAAAGCTTGTAAGACACTTGAATTTAAAAACTGTTTTTATCCTAAGGAATAGAATATTCATTATCCTCAGATAAAAAGTATTAACTCTCATTCAATAGTTGATTGATGTGAGACTTTAAAATTATTTGAGTCAAAAAATTCAGGACACATCAGACATCCTCTGAACAGAGAATATGCTATCCTCCCACCATTCCTTTATTCTTTTCATATCATCTACCTAAAATACATTTTTTTCTTTTCTTTTTTTTTTTTTTTTTTTTTTTGAGATGGAGTTTGGCTTTTATTGCCCAGGCTGGAGTCCAATAGCACAATCTCGGCTCAGGGCAACCTCTGCCTCCTGGGTTCAAGCGATTCTCCTGCCTCAGTCTCCCGAGTAGCTAGGATTACAGGCATGTGTCACCACGCCCGGCTAATTTTGTATTTTTAGTAGAGACAGGGTTTCTCCATGTTGGTCAGGCGGGTCTTGAACTCCCAGCCTCTGGTGATCCACCTGCCTTGGCCTCCCAGCGTGCTGGGATTACAGGTGTGAGCCAACTCCCTCGGCCCCTAAAATACATTTTCATTCTCACCACCTCTGAAAGTTGTTTTTATTGTTTGAGGTATCATTCATGAACCACTATGCCAATCACTGCCTGACTCCTTCATATCAGTCTCATATAGCTCAGAACACCATCAATGCTTGGGTTGATTTCTCAATTTGCATCTAAAATATGCTCTTTTTATTGTCAGTTATGTTTAAACTGTCAGTAATATCTGTCCTAGCATCCCTAAACAAAACAAATGATAAACTTTTATAGGCTCTTTGTATTTCCAGCGCCTTTATTTTACACACACACATAAACATATGTACATATACATACAAACACATATGCATGTATATATACTAAATTCTATGATAATCACTTATAATAATGGATGGTGTTGATGACGATGAAAAAAGAGATGACTTAAATCAAAATGACTGATTATACAAAACTTATGGTTCATATGGACTCTTCACCTTCCAGAATCTTATAATGTTATTCAAGTGCCCATTTCCAACGAAATGCTTACGAATGTTCCTTTGCAGATACAGGGCTGTGGGGGAAGAAATTTAAAATTATAGTGCCTTTACACAAATTTAAATCCTGCACAGTATTCCACAGCAGGGAATGCTATGGTGAGCATATTGAGTCATTCTCCTAAAGAAGAAATATAAATTTTTTGATGATTTTTTTTATAGTAGTCATCAGAATTTTCTTCCTTGAAACTCTCTGAAAAAAAAAAAGAAAGAAAAAGAAACCCTTATTAGTTAGCTAAGCATTAACAGTTCCTTTACTACTTGGATCCTTAGTCTTCCTAATTATGTCTCAAGGGCTTAATAATCTGGCAGACAAAGGGAAACCAGTTTTGTGCTTATTTCAAAAATTATTTAAGGCACAGGAACTTTATATTACTTTATACATTTAAGGCAAACCAATTGTTAAACCAAGGTTTTTCTTAGAGAATGGAAATAAATTGTATAACTTTAACCAAGTTTTTTTTTTTTTTTTTTTTTTTTTACCAAGAAAAAGACAATTTCTGATAGCATACACAAGAGTGAAAATGGTAATTCAAAATATAAATAAGTTCAAAGCAATGTGAAAAAAATCAGCAACCATACAATCATGCTTTCTGATGATAAGTGAACCACTGATAAGAAGTTGCCTTTTACTGAAGATTATCCTTTTCACTTAGGTAATTCAGTATATGGGAATTGACTAGAAACTCAGGTATTTCGGTAAGAAAAAAAAAAAAAAAATAGTTTTACGTATGGATGCAGAAGGCACATATCCAAAAAGGAAAACTAAGTTTAATAAGGTTCTAAGGTTCATTATAGAAAGGGTATCAAGAAATAGCTCTGAATCTGTTTTGCGAGATAATGTTTTACAACTTAGAATATTGAGTCAGAGAGAAATCTTGGACCGTTGTTATCTCCTGCTGCAATCATATTCCTGAGCTAGAAAGCATCATGCATAAAGCACTAAATAAAGAAAAAAAAAAAAAACTGATAAAACAAAGCATCCAGTTAGCTTGGTATTTCCAAAGACAGTTGAAACCAGAGTGACAGAAGTTCTCTTAGAAGCCTAGAATGCTGGAGGGATTTAGATAGATCAAAACTCAGCAGGATAATCTTAATCAAGAATTGCTCATTTCTAGTGGAAATTGTGGCTCCAGATAGCAGTTCAGTAACAGGATCCTTCAACCAATCAAATATAATGAAATATAAATAATTAAATGCAATTTTAAATAGTGGCCAAAAAATATTTTGGAGGAAAAACCAACACCCTGGAGAAATTATAGGCCAAGTAGCTTGTTTTTTTCCCCAAAGTATGACAGACAACCTAAAATATTAGAAGACTTCTTGAATCACAAGAGCATTTCACATATGCTGTTCTCAGAGTATAAATTGTGCTAAATGAACAACACTATTTGATGCACAAAAGAAATCCTTTGGGGAAAAAAGTAACCATTAGCTATATCAGGCAATCCTGTGACAGTGCATAACACACCCATCTGATATAGCTTAATATCATCGACATTGTTTTATAAATAACAAGCCTGTGTTGTGCTGAATAAAAAAAATAGCAATGGACATTGATTGAATACTTACTAGGCCGTACACTACGCATTGTACACAGATTTCCTCATTTAAGCATTACAACCACCATATGAGGAGGTTTTTTACCTGATTTTTTTTTTTTTTTTTAATGGTAAGATTGTAGTAAGAGGGGAAAAACAGGAAAGAGCACACAGGAGATGAAAAAAAAAAACTAGAGAACCAGAAAAAATGTTGAAAGATCCAAGACAGCTGAAATATTTTTTTTAATGCTTCAGAGCTGATACATTCCAAGATAGTTGTCCCACTTCCAAACTGTTCATAAAATATAATTCTAAATATAAATTGAATTAATTTAGCTGTAGAAAACTCTCATTTAAAGGCATTTACTGAAAAGTGAGCCAAATATTGATTTCTGGAAATAACTATTTGAAATTAAATATCTAAATCACAAAAGAAATAACTAATTGATATCAACATTTGCCAAAATACATTCACGAGGATTACTGTACATGGTCATTGAAACGCCATGCAACTTTCAGATGAAAAACGCTTAACTAAGCTCTTCACTTATCCCTGTTAATATTTAAGCTCTTTTTTTAAAAAAAGAAAGATTTAAATTAGAGATCAAAAAGCTTTATTAAATTATTGCATGTTGCAATTTGATTTTTAGTTATATGTAGAACTGACTTTGCTGAAACTAAGGTGATAAGGCACTGTTTTATATTTAGAATGAAGAAAAAGTCTATTTGAAATATTTCCCAAGATTCCTCCACTCATAATCATTTCCCTGCCTCTCTTTTTTCTTTTGCAGTTTTTGTGAAGGATATAGTCACATTTCCTATAAAAAGGTCAAACTAAGCAGTACTGTATGCCTCACGTACATATAGTTTTCTTCCCTTTGCACATAATGAAAATGTTAATAAGTATCAGAAATTCTAAATGGATGTTCAGTAATATTGTTTTCATCAAGTAATTCTAAATATTATATTAATTCAGAGATATATTTTTCCATGTCTTTATGCAATTTGAAGAAATCTTAAAGTATAGCAGCTCTGCAATCACAAGACATTAAAAAAATAAAAATGAAAACCTTGTGACTGGGAAAATGATCATTTATTGTTGGACCATTTGGAGAATTGGTTATTTCTTTGTGGTATAAAAACAGGTCTCATGTTTAGGGCTTGCATTCACATTACTCTGTTCTACCCTGTTATATCCTTTACTTTTTTTTTTTTTTTCTGAGATGGAGTCTCACTCTGTCACCCAGCCTGGAGTACAGTGGCATGATCTCAGCTCACTGAAACCTCTGCCTCCCAGGTTCAAGCAATTCTCCTGCCTCAGCCTCCCAAGTAGCTGAGACTACAGGTGCATGCCACCGCACCTGGCTTAATTTTTGTATTTTTAGTAGAGACAGTGTTTCACTGTGTTAACCAGGATGATCTTGATCTCCTGACCTCATGAACCACCCATCTCGGCCTCCCAAAGTGCTGGGATTACAATAACCTTTACTCTTAATTTCAATAGCTCTGTCATGCACTTTGCTTTTCGTTTTATTTTTAAAACTTCCTCCTAGAGTATTCTTAATCCTGGAGTTGTCTAATAATCAAGGCATTTGATTATTTTAATTTCCTGTTTATTTTTTCTTAATGCCCCAAATAATTACAGTCTGAAAAGAAAATGGTTTAGGGTGACATTATCACACTAGCTTGAATAAACATTGCCCAATTATTTTTTACCTGCGCTGTATAACTTCACTTGTTCTTTTTTTTCTGGGCTGGAAAATAAAAGTCATTTTATAAGTAAGATAAATAGAGTCAGGAGCTTTTTACTTCACTGTGGATCTCACATTAATTGAAACTGAACCTACCTCTGTTTCTTGCATACTGTCTTTTTAGTGTTCAATAATGTATGTCCCTCTTTTCTTCTGGTTAGATGTGCCCCCCCCCCCTTTAAACTGCCCCCTAAACATTTTTCATTATCCTGTTCTACAGTGGAGAATAACTTGTGAGTCAAGATATTTTCTCCCTGATTTCCCTCCTTGACCTTCATGGGTTCTATTAATAATAATTTTTAAAAAATACTTATTTTAGTTTGAGCAAAAAAAAGCAGTCTCAGAAAATGCTCCTGTTTTTTCTTAGATACCACACAGTGTTAGAATGACAGGAAGTAATTATCAAATAGTCACAAAATAAGTTTCCTTGACTCATATTCACTCACAGGGTGGAGTTTTCATTTATCCACTCTGCTATATAGTACACATATTGGAAACTCATTTTTGTTTAATGTGATGTAAACTGGTCTCTAGGAAGATACTAGGAAGTATCTTCACTCAGACGACTCTGCAATCTCATTTGTCTGCCTAGACAAGCTAATCTGATTGTAATCATGTTACTTATCTTTTAATTTCTTTTGAAGCTGATGTACATCAGAAGTGGTGCTCAGCTGGGAATAACATAGGTAAAATTGATTTTTATCACATTTGAATGTTTCAGGGCCTGGGCATGTGTTTTTTAGATATAAAATCTGAAATTACCTTGGGGTTGGGAGTCCAACAAAGAAGCCACAGGCATAAACTCAATGGTGAAACATAACAAGACTATAATATTGCCAACAACAACAATTATAAGTAAATTCTGATCCCCATTTTTTTCAGAGTGAATTAGTCATAGATAATCACTAACAAGTGCACATGTATTTTATTATAGAACCAAAGAAACTACTGTTGTTTAAACAATGCCTGACTGCCTTCCTTCTCTTGAATTAGATTCCCTTACAATGTCAAAAACAAATACTATGAAAAACAATAGTATCATTTACTTCTAAACTGGATTTGTGAAAGATATTAAATAGCCAAGTCATTTTAAAATGAAGCACACCAGCTACAAATTTTACTTGATAATCACTGGTTGAGCGGGGGTGGGGTGGAAAAACACTAGAAATCATAAGAAGTGATAATGATTTTATTTATTCGTGATCTTGTACACACACTCCTTGGTCTGAAAAAGATACAAGAAGCCTTCAATTTCAGGTTACTGAATTAGGTAATTTCTCAATGTAACTTCAAGAATTGAGTGCTAAGGCACATAGCATGGAGAGACAGATCCATGATGAGAGGTCTAGGTAACAAATAATGGGAGGATGGCCAGCCAGGCAATTAGAGACAGGCATCCAGAACTGTGATGATAATCGTCTGGTGGTAGAAATCACAGCAGATGGCTGAATGTAGGAAGAATGATCAATCACAGCATTGTTTGTAGTAACAAAAATTTGGAAATAACTAAATACCCATCATTAGAGAAACAGATAATAAGAACACGGACTATTAATGGAACAATGATCAAAAATAGTATATACAGGGAGATAGAGACATGCAAGTAGAGAGAGATTGATTTTAAGGACCAAATAAAAAGAGAAAGCAGCAAGTCATTATAGATAGATAGATAGATAGATAGATAGATAGATAGATAGATAGATAGATTTTTTTTTTTTTTTTTTTTTTTTTTTTTTTTTGAGAGAGAGAGAGAGAGAGTTTCACTCTTGTGCCCAGGCTGGAGTGCAATGGTGTGATCTCGGCTCACTGAAACCTCCGCCTCCCAGGTTCAAGCAATTCTCCTGCCTCAGCCTCCTGAGTAGTTGGGATTACAGGCATGCACCACCATGCCCATGCCCGGCTAGTTTTGTATTTTTAGTAGAGGCAGAGTTTTTCCATGTTGGTCAGGCTGGTCTCAAACTCCCAACCTCAGGTGATCCGCCAGCCTCAGCCTCCCACAGTGCTGGGATTACAGGCATGAGCCACCATGCCCGGCCTATAATATGTATTTTTAAAATGCCACTCTTCAAAGTAAATTTGTTAACAAATAAATATACATGTAGGTAAAAGGATAAAAACTGACTAGAAGTGCACACACTGGCCTCTTGATGGTCTTTGTCTCTGGAAATATGGGTAGGGATTATTGGAAGGAAGATAAGATTATAAACATTGTTATTGTATTATTATTTGTGCTTTTCTATATTTTTACATGTATTTGCAATGAAGAAAAAAAGAAAATGCATAAAACACATTCAAGTAGGTAATATGAGAACACCAGATATTCTGTATATGGAGTTCTTGAGAGTTATATCGGGGGCAAACTGATGGATGTATGTTACTGGGGAAATCAATTACAACAGAATACATAATAGGTCCCACTTGCTAAGAGTAATTGCATTATTTAGGATTCTTGGTTGCAAGAAATAAGGCTGGGGGGCAAGGAGGGAGGGTGAGCTGGGAAAAGAGGAGATGTCTATCAAATGTTACAAAGTTTCAGTTAGACTGGAGGAATAAATTGTAGTGTTGTATTGTACTGCAAACATCATACTTAAAAGGGAAACATAACACATTTTCCCCTAAAAGTGAGAAGATGACAATGATGTGCAGATTTAACAATTCCATTCATTATTTTAATAGAAGTCTAAACCAGTGCATTAAGACGAGAAAAAGCATTAAAGGGCATCCAAATTTGAAAGGGAGAAGTGAAAGCATCTTTTTTTTTTTTTTTAACATGTGACAAAACTGGGTTTCTACGAAACCCTAAGGAAATAATGACAGCAAAGTTAAACCCACATAATAATAAGGGAAGTTATCAAAGTTGCAAGTTAGATGATCAATATACCAAAATTAATTTTTTATTTCTACACAACAGTACTAAAAATTGAGTTTCAAAATATTTAAAATTACAGAAACTTATGAAATATTTAGGGATAAAAATGCAATGATGCAAAAGAAGCTCTACTCTAAAAACTACTAATCATTACTAAAATAATGAATTAAAACCTAAAAAAATAGAAAACCCTATCATGTTCATAGATATCATGTTCAAAATAATCTATAAGCCAATCCAATCACAACCAGAATCTCCATAAAGATTTTTAAATGATAAGCAAATTCTAAAATTTGTTTAAAAATTCAAAGTATCCAGAAGAGTTAAAACAATCTTGATAACAAAGAACCAATTACAAATATTTATATAACCTGATCTCTAGACTAATTGTAATGCTACTATTAACCGCTGTAATATTAGTTTAAACATAAACTTACAAGTCCATGGAACAGGACATAGAGCCAAAACATGGGCCTGAACGTATATGATCAACTGATTTTCAACAAAGACACTTAGGCAATTCATTGAAGAAAATAAAATATTTTACTCAAATAATGCTGGATTAAGTGGACATCCACATACAGCATATGTATTAATTTAAAAGAGGATTGTTTCATACTTTACCTCCTATCCAAAATGATATTAACCAAAAATTGAAATATGAAATCAATTAATATAATTTTTCAGGAAAAAAAGTATAAGGGAATATCTTTGGAACCTTGAAATAGTGAAATATATCTTAACCAAGACAAAAATATCATGAAATAAAAAAGGAAAATAAATAAGTTGAACTTCATCAAAACTTAAAATTTCTGCTCCTCAAAACCCAATATTAAGAATATTTTCAGCCACAGACTGATAGAAAATAAAATACAAAAAGAATTGTATTCAGCATTTAAAAATAATTCATATATTAATAACAAATTTTTAAATAATTCAACAATAATTGACAGAAGACTTGCATAGACATTTGAAACAGAAGATACACAGATATCTTGAAAAAATCTTTGATATGATTTGACTGTGTCCCCACCCAAATCTCAACTTGAATTGTATCTCCCAGAATTCCGACGCATTGTGAGAGGGATCCAGGGGGAGCTAACTGAATCATAGTGGCCGGTCTTTCATGTGCTGTTCTCGTAATGGTGAATAAGTCTCACAAGATCTGATGGGTTTTCAGGGGTTTGCACTTCTGCTTCTTCCTCATTTTTCTCTTGCCTCTGCCATGTAATAAGTGCGTTTTGCCTCCCACCATAATTCTGAGGCCTCCACAGCCATGTGGAAATGCAAGTCCAATTAAACATCTTTTTCTTCCCAGTCTCAGGTCTGTCTTTATCAGCAGTGTGAAAACAGACTAATACAGTAAACGGATACCAGCAGAGTGTGTTGCTGCTGAAACGATATCTGAAAATGTGGAAGCAACTTTGGAACTGGGTAATAGGCAGAGATTGGAACAGTTTGGAGGGCTCAGAAGAAGATACAAAAAGAAAACATGTTTGGAACCTAATAGAGACTTGTTGAATAGCTTTGACAAAAATGCTGATAGTGATAGGAACAATAAGGTCCAGGCTGAAGTGGTCTCAGATGGAGATGAGGAACTTTTTGGGAACTAGAGCAAAGGTGACCCTTGTTATGTTTTAGCAAAGAGACTGACAGCGTTTTTTTCCCTGCCCTAGAGATCTGTGGAACTTTGAACTTGAGAGAGATGATTTAGGGTATCTGGTGGAAGAAAGTTCTAAGTAGCAAAGTATTCAAATGTGACTTGGGTGCTGTTAAAAGCATTTTGTTTCAATAGGGGAACAAAGCATAAAAGTTCAGGCAATGTATAGCCTGATGATGCAGTAGAAAATAAAAATGTATTTTTTGAGGAGAAATTCAAGCAGCTGCAGAAACTTTCATAAGTAGCAAGGAGCCTAATGTTAATTCCCAAACCATGAGGAAAATGTCTCCAGGCCATGTCAGAGACCTTCATGGCAATCTCTCCCATCACAGGCCTGGAAGCTCAGGAGGAAAAAGTGGTAATGTGGGCTGTGGCCAGGGTACTGTGCTGTTTGCAGCCTAGGGACTTGGTGCCCTGTGTGCCAGCTGCTCTAGCCATGGCTGAAAGGGGCCAATGTAGAGCTCAGGCTGTGGCTTCAGAGGGTCGAAGCCCCAAGCTTTGGCAGCTTACACATGGTGTTGAGCTTGCGGGTCCACAGAAATTGAGAATTGAGGTTTGGGAACTTCTGCCTAGATTTCAGAAGATGTATGAAGATGCCTGGATGCCCAGGCAAAAGTTTGCTACAGGGGCAGGTCCCTCATGGAGAACCTCTGCTAGGGAAATGTGGAAGAAGAATGTGGGATCAGAGGCCCCTCAAAGAGGCCCTACTGGGGCACTACTTAGTAGAGCTGTGAGAAGAGGGGCCACTGTCTTCTAGACCCCAGAATGGTAGATCCACTGACAGCTTGCACTGTGTACCTGGAAATGCTGCAGACACTCAATGCCAGCCCGTGAAAGCAGCCAGGAAGGAGGCTGTACCCTGCAAAGCCACAGGGGCAGAGCTGCCCAAGACTATGGGCACCCACCTTTTGTATCAGCATGACCTGGAGCCAAAGGAGATGACTTTGGAGCTTTAAAATTTGACTGCCCTGCTGGATTTCAGACTTGCATGGGCTCTGTAACCCCTTTGTTTTGACCAACTTCTCCCATTTGACTCAGCTGTATTTACTGAATACCTGTACCCCTATTGTATCTAGGAAGTAATTAGCTTGCTTTGATTTTACAGGCTCATGGGCAGAAGGGACTTACCTTGTCTCAGATGAGACTTTGAACTGTGGATTTTTGGGTTAATGCTGAAATGAGTTAAGACTCTGGGGACCGTTGGGAAGGCATGATTGGTTTTGAAATGTGAGGACATGAGATTTGGAGGGGCCAGGGGTGGAACGATATGGTTTGGCTGTGTCCCCACCCAAAACTCAACTTGAATTGTAGCTCCCAGAATTCCTGCATATTGTGGGAGCGGCCCCAGGGGAAGTAATTGAATCATGGGGGCTTTTCTAATGCTATTCTCATGATAGTGAGTAAGTCTCATGAGATCTGATGGGTTTATCAAGGGTTTCTGCTTTTGCTTCTTCCTCATGTTCTTTTATCACCGCTTCTCGCCATGATACTGAGGCCTCTGCAGCCATGTGGAATTGTAAGTCCAATTAAACCTGGTTTTCTTTTTTCTTTTTTCTTTTGAGATGGAGTCTTGCTCTTGTCACCCAAGCTGGAGTGCAATGGCATGATCTCAGCTCATTGAAACCTTCGCCTCCTGGGTTCAAGTGATTCTCCTACCTTAGCCTCCCGAGTAGCTGGGATTACAGATGCCACCACCATACCAGGCTAATTTTTGTATTTTTAGTAGAGACAGCGTTTCACCATGTTGGCCAGGCTGATCTCGAACTCCTGACCTCATGATCCACCTGCTTTGGCCTCCCTAAACCTCTTTTTCCTCCCAGTTTCAGGTAGGTCTTCATTAGTAGCATGAAAATGGACTAATACAGTCTTCAACACCAATATTCATCAGTATCACAGCCCATTTTGTGTTGTTATAAAGGAATCCCTGAGGTTGGGTAATTTATAAAGAAAAGAGGTTTATTTGGCTCACAGTTCCACAGGCTGTGCAAGAAGCACGAGGCCAGCATTTGCTTCTGGTGAGGGCCTCAGGCTGCTTTCACTCATGGCAGAAGGTGAAAGGGAGCTGGTGTATAGAGATCACAGGACCAGAGTGGAACCAAGAGGAGAAGAAGGTACCAGCTTTCACAAAACTAAAAGAGGGAAAACTCACTCCCCCTCCCCCTAGAAGAGCATTAATCTATTAATGAGGTGTCAACTCCCATGATCCAAATACCTCCCATTAGGCCCACCTCCAATACTGGGGATTAAATTTTAACATGAGATTTGGAGGGGCAAACATCTTAACTATAGCAACCAGTAAAATGAAAACTAAAACAACAATGAGATATCATTTCATTTGCATTTGAAGAGCTAAAATTAAAACGTCTGACAATACCAAATACTGGCAAAGACATAGATCATATTGGAACTCTTGTATGTTGCTGGCAGGGATATAAAATGCCAGTACTACACAGCAGGAGCACTGCTCCTGCTAATGTAATCAATTCCTTATACTGTTAAATAAATGTCTAACAACATGAGAGAATAGATAAATAATTTGTGTTACTATGTAATCTTACCACAAGATACAACTAGTAATAAACATTTTGTTGTGTAAAAGAAATCTGAAAAAAATTGCTTCTTGGAAAATGGGATGACTGTACAGCACACAATGAACCTTTTGGGATTATAGAAATATTTTGTATCTTGTTTTGCACAGCGGTTACTTTGCTATATACATTTGACAAATTCATTCAAATGAACACTTAAAACCTATGCATGTTATTTTATGTAAATTACACCTCAATGGAAAAAAAAAATCAAAACCTGTCCATTTTCTTTCATGTAAATTACACCTCACTGAAAAAAAGAAAAAAGAAAAAAAGTGAAATTTATAACCAATTCAATCAACGAGTATTATTGATTGAACACCAGCTGGATCCAATGGTGATGGAGGTGTAATTAATTCTAGCAGCATAAGATTCCTAAACTCAAACAACTAATAAGCAAAAAAGGTTAAAAAAATTTTAAAATAACAATTTAAGTAATGGCACAATGCATTCCATGGTAAATTGTATTTCATTCTTCTCTTTCTGGAGGCTGTTGGACAAAATCTATTTCTTTGCTTTTTCCAGCTTCTAGATGCCACCTGCATTCCTTGGCTTAATGACCTCTTCCTCCATCATCAAAGCCAGTAGCATAGGATATTGAAATCTGTCTCTGGACTCCAATGTACTGCCTCTCTGCTCTTACAAGGAGCCTGTGATTACAGTAGGTCTACCCATAGAATCTACCAATCTCAAGACCCTTAACCTAATTACATCTGCCAATTTTCTTTTTTCCCTTTTTTTTTTTTTTTTTCTTTTTGCCAAGTAAGGTAACATATTCACAAGCTTCAGGGAGTAAAACGTGGACCTCTTGTGTGTGTATGTGGGGGTACCTATCACAGGACACTTCTAACCCCCCAATGATTTATATATGTCCTACATACAAAATATATTCACTGCACTTCAGGGTTCCCAAAAGTCTCAATCCATTACAGCTTCAACTCAAAGTCCAAGATCTCATAAGTTCAAAATTTCCAACTCTTACGTACACTATCTAAATTGGATATGAGTGAGGCTCCAAGTATAATTCATCCAGGGGTACAACTCTTCCTCTGCGAACCTGTGACACTCAAGAAATGAGTTTCCTGCTCTCAAAATACAGTAGTGGGACAGGCATATGATACCAGTTATAAACATGGACCCATCTCCATGATGGCTTACTCACATGACCGGCAAGTGGCTCCTGTTTATCAGAAGGAGGCCTTGGTTTCTCACCATGTACATTTTTACAGTAGAGCTGCATAATGTGTAGTTAGTTTCCCCGTAAGTGAGCAATCTCAGAAAGGAGAGCGGTAGTAGCAATTTCTTTACTCTTGTCCATATCCTATTAGTCATATAGCCCTATCGTTTTGTTTGTTTGTCTGTTTTGGGTTTTTTTGTTGTTGTTTGTTTTGAGACAGAGTCTTACTTTGTCACCCAGGCTGAAGTGCAGTGACGTAGTCTCTGCTCACTGCAACCTCTATCTCCCAGGTTCAAGCAATTCTCCTGCCTCAGTCTCCCAACAAGCTGGAATTACAGGCATGCGCCACCACACCCAGCTAATTTTTGTATTTTTTTAGTAGAGATGGCGTTTCACCATGTTGGCCAGGCTCATCTCAAACTCCTGACCTCAAGTGATCTGACCATCTGGGCCTTCCAAAGTGCTGAGATTACAGGTGTGAGCCACTGTGCCCAGCCACATAACCCAATCTTGATAGTTTTTCAGGGGACTACACAAAGGGGTAAATATCAGAAGGTCATTATCACTGGGGGCTATTTTTGAGATGGCTAGCACAGTGAGCAATATAGACCTTACAGAAAAATGTACCAGATGAAAACTCAGCGGTGAAACAAATTCTCACAGGAGATGAGTGAGAACCCTCATGATCTATGAAGGATGTGAATTCAGTATTTTAAAAAAGTACTTTAGGATGGGTGTGGTGGTTCAAGCCTGTAATCCCAGCACTTTGGGAGGCTGAGTCGGGTGGATCACATGAGGTCAGGAGTTCAAGACCACCCTGGCCAACATGGTGAAACCTCATTTCTACTAAAAATACAAAAATTAGCCGGGCATGTGGTGGGCACCTGTAATCCCAGCTGCTCAGGAGGCTGAGGCAGGAGAATCATTCTAACAGGCGGGCTTGATCCTGAGAGGTGGAGGTTGCAGTGAGCTGAGATCATGCCACTGCACTCCAGCCTGGGTGACAGAGATACTGTTTCAAAACAAACAAACAAACAAAAACTTCAAATCTCTCTCTTAAAAATATCCTTAAATTTGCATTGAGAAAAAAGACTGACAATAATTAGGCAGTAGACTTCATGAAAAGCAGAATATTATTGACAGATAAGTTAATATAGATCTAAACCACTGAAAACACTTTTGCCATATGTAGTACTTCAGACCCTGAAGGAGCATGTATCAACTGTGTGTTTGCAAAATTAATCTTACAAAAGTGGGCACAGCTTCTGGAGTCATTTCAACACATTTTTTTAAAACATGTATTGTTTGCACGGGAATTTAGCCAGTATTTCAAAAATCCCCTTGGCTCTAAATTTATCATCATGCAATCATAATTGAAAGGAAAAGTAAGAGGTCATCTAACCTTTCTCTAAGCAGAATCATTAGGATCACATTCAAAATGAATGGATAATTGTTTGGATTTCTGTTCCAAATCTTGCCTTTTGCTAGAAGTAACAATGACCTGTGGTGATACCCCAAGGCTAATGTTGTTCCTGTATTGTAATAAGAATATTTATTTGTTTTTGTTTTTGGGGAACATTAAGTAAAAGCAGGTGATGGTGATATGTGCATGGGGTTGGGACCCAGAATCTGTTTGATTAAATAAAAACTCTTTTACTCTGCTTCCTCTAAAGGCTTATGATCCGAATTTAGCTATGTTTCTTTTTAGAAAATAATAAAAACAATAAAGGACAATTTGGGGCAATAATCAGAAAGTAAAAACCTCATAGTCACTGGGACATGCATTCAAGAAATAGGTCCATAATACTTATTTTACCTAATACAGTGCTGGACATTATACAGAAAATAATACAAAAATAATAGAAAGTCTTTAACCTGAAGGAATGTAACATGAAAGATCCTGATTCCTGTTGGGATTTGGAGATGTCAATTACTCACCCTCTTGCTCTCTATGTTCCCCATGGCAAATCCTAGGCAAAAAGGAGAAGAGAATGAAAATGTCAACTTTATTAATGGCCACCCAAATGCAGATACCTCAGTAAAGGTGGATTAGAGGACAGAACTGTATGTATAACCAAAATGCAATGGATACCATCTACCACTCTTATAGCCTCCCCTTTTTCTTCTTTTCCCACAATAATTCAACTCTAATTTCTCTCAATTTGCCCACAATTAGGCTAAATCTGACAAAACAAATGCTTATCCAACACAACAGGAAAGACTGTTTATCCTTAGGGATTAATATGCATTTTATCTCCCTGTCTGAATGTCTCAAGATAACCTATTGTTACACAGCAGCTTCTTCCAGTACCATAGGCCCCGAGCCTCCCTAAATAGTGCTGGAATACATCAGCTACCTGACATCTTCGGTATCTTTCATTAACATATCTCAGCCCCTGAGTCCTGCTAAGGGTGCACATTGTGTGATTTTTGCAGTCCTAAAATTTACAGCAAAACTCTCAAAGAAATGACTAGGAAGATTTTAGGAGAAGTCCAACACCTTATTCTGTATAGCTTCGTTAATTTATATCTAGTTAGAGAGAAAAAGAAAATGAATCACAGCACAAGAGCTCCAGAGAAACCTTTAGAGTGTGTATTATAAAGTTGCTTTGAAGCATTGAAAACATGAAATGGGAATGAATTAACTGATATCATTTCATTTCACTAATAAGCAAATATTTAAACAGCTTTATTTGCCATCTGGATGGCTGCCAATAGGAAAGCTCCTTCAATAAAGAGTTGCCATCCTCTTGCTTATTAAAGCTGTGTTTTTTACATATCTGTCCTCTTTCAGGTTTTTAGTGAAAAATATAAGAATATTAAAATGAGAGGGTCAGGAGTCAAGCAACATTAAAATACTTTAGCTTACATCATAGGCATATGAACTAATTAGATTAGCATATAATTATGGAAGTCCACGTTAACATATAGAAGGAAGCTAATATAGAAAGAAGCAAGCTGAAATATTTCAATAACTTAAAGAACATTATGAAATAACACATTTTTTTTTCTGTCCTTGTAAGCTACTTGAAATAACACAGTTTTCCACAGTGCAGAAAGCTAATACAGCCAAGCAATAACACCTTTACCTGTAGCAAGATTCTCTATGCTTCTAATTTAACCATTGCCAATTGTTAACCGTAATAGAATTGATGGTAAATACATACATCTGCATAAACACAAATCGTATTAGTCTGTTCTCACGTTAATAATAAAGACATACTGGAGACTGGGTAATTTACAATGGAAGAGGTTTAATGGACTCACAGTTCCACATGGCTGGGGAGGCCTCACAATTATGGCAGAAGGCAAAGGAGGAGCAAAGTCACGTCTTTCACGGCAGCAGGCGAGAGCGTGGGCAGGGGAACTCCCCTTTATAAAACTGTCAGCTCTCGTGAGACTTATTCACTATCACGAGGTCAGCCCAGTAAAGACATGCCCTCATGAGTCAATTACCTCCCACTGGGTCCCTCCCACGACACATAGTAATAATGGAAGCTACAGTTCAGGAGGAGATTTGGGTGGGGACACAGCCAAACCACATCACAAATATACAAGCACAAATACACACGTACTCACACAATAAGATTAATTGGTTTTGGAAATGAGTAGTCTTCATTCTATATTTGTGCAATGCCTATGAAAAGAATAGGTGACATGTATACTTAACACTTCAAAAAATAATATTAAAAAGGATTAAAAGAAAGTCATGCTTTGTAATCCCAGTGGCTGCACCATTCTTTGTCAAATGTAGTTGTCACTATAAAGAGCAGTCATATCACTGCTTCCCTGTTAGCACTGGCTAAATATTATTGCTCTGCTATTTCAACAGCAAACTGCAGGCCTTTGGAGCCAGCAGGCTCTCCTCAAGGACTTGCTGATGTGTAGCAAAAATATTTTAGTGTGAAAAAACTACTCCCTAGTGCACTTGTTTGCAAACTGCTGAATTTCTAGATAACTCTAACTGTGTTTGAGGACTATTTTTGATAGCGCAGATCTGGTGCTGAAATGCCTCTAAAGAATCAACACTTCTTTTTCCTTTCTTTCTTTTTTTTCTTTTTTTTTTTTTTTTTTTTTTTTTTTTACTTGTTTTAGTCACAGCATGACAAACCTAGTAGAAACACAAAGCTGCTTGGGTAGTAATTTTTTATTTTGAACAGTAATTTGTTGTGTTGAACCCAGACCTCTCTGTTTCATGCTTACAAAACACTAAAAAGCAGTCAAGTGAAATGCAAATTAATATGAAACTCAAATACTCTACTTAACAGCTTTCAACTTAGTAGACTTAATTGCCAAATGAATGTAAAGCAAAGCTTTAACATTGCTGTTAATTATGCTTTTCTTTCCAGAAACACTTTTGCCATTACCTAGAAACTGTAAAGAATTGTTTTATTTCATCCCGAAATTTCTGTGTAATTTAATTACTGTTTCTTTCTGTTTTATCCTCATCTGCTTTCGTTTGCATAAAATCCAGCAACTAAACAAATACTTTCCCTAATGATTCTGTTTATATGTACACCAAAAACTGAAGTCCATTTTACTACCACAATAAAGTCTAGTGAAAGTAAGACTGAAGATTTGTTTTTCCATTGTTGTAATTTATATAGATTAATTGAACTTTTGTGTCCTCTTCTACTAAGAATATGCTTTTGCATATCTGGTTATATATATTTATACTAATAAACTTTTAACACACTAGAACTTAAATATGTTTATGCAAGTGAAATTAATATTATAGACAATTGAGACTCTTACACCTTTAGTGTTTACACTATAGCCATGCATTAGAAAAACTGTACCTTTTTTGTATGAGGTGCTATACGCCATATTACACTGTGGTATTGAAAGGATGGACAAGGCATTGTGCTCTCTTTGTGGAACTCAACATCTAGTGATAGAATATATATTAAAACACATAATTATAATAAAAAGTACAAAGTATTAGAATTGTTTTTCATAAAATCAATATATTTTGTTGTATCATCAGGCATTTAAGATCCATCCACAATGTGTTTTTGATTCCTCTGGATATTAGGCCCATATATTTCAGGAGGTTGGTAAATGTACTCTTGGTACTGTATTTTTCTGTCACATTAGACGGAGCATGAACTGTCTGGTTTATCACCATTTCTACCACTCCCAATTGTTATACAAAAGACCAGAGTCTCTCTTGGATCACCAAAATCTTTGAGACCCTGAAGTGGAAGTTTCTCTAGTAAATGATATAATCCCTCAAGTTGACTGTCTAAACTAAACCCAATTGGGTTTCTGGCTCAAATATTCAATTACAGTACAATTGTATAACTGACAAATCTCCACTTTACTTTTCAGTACGAGAACACATGTCATCCTTCATACGCTCAAGTGACATTACTGACCCACCATCTGCCTTGAGAATTTTTCCTGGTGGTGAGAATAAATTTTCATGGATCCATATACACCTGGTCCCATTTGTGACAAAGAGCATGCATTTTAGAGACAGCTGGCCAAAGTTACGGGCATGTTGTGTGGCTGTGGAATAGGGCACAGTAAACTGGCCCCACATGGGGACTGAACCCTGACCCCATTAGTAATATACTGTAATCAGTTGGTCTCCATAATCTCTAACAGCTCTATTGAAAATGAACAATTTTCTCAGCCATCCACTGTGAATTTGCTCTTTCTTAAGTGTGTCAAACCAGAGATTCTCTACAAATTTTAAATTTGCTCTTTTGTTCTCTCTCATTTCCAAGGAAAAAGGGGCTTACTGCCTACCTTTTTCTCCACTAATGTTTTTTTCTTCTTCAGCTTGCTTTTTTTTTTTTTTTTTTTTTTTCTGGATCTTTTCCTATTCTTACCACCCATTTCATGTAGGTGAAGGGGCAATTAGTGGTTATAACCTGAAGTATGTTAATGTCATACAGATTCAAAGAATGGGCCTTAGGCTGTGAAGGCTGAAAGAATAGACTTTGAAGGGGAACTTTTGCTTACCAAAAAATATCAATACAATTATCTCGCTAAATTAATTTGATCCTCCAGGTAATGTGAGGATGTGACTGTTGTGATAAGAAATGCCAGTGGTTTTCTATAGTAGCATAACCAACTTCAGTTTTAGGCTTATGAACATTCAGAGCTGGAAAAAATCCTCCCAGTACATCTAGCCCACTGAAACCCAAATAAATGAAATAATTTTTTCAACATGCCAAAAGCTAGTTAAGCAGAGTTGAGTTTTACATTAGTTAAGGGATACACAGAGCTGCAGTAACAAGGAAACCAAAATAGAATGATTTGAATAAATTTATCTTTGAGATAACAAAACAGAGGTGTAGTCCAGGGTTGTTTTATAGGTTCCACCATCTTTAATTTACAGCATTCATTTCTGAGTCAAGGGAGATTCTCTATTTGTCACCAACTCCCAGCCAGTGGGACAGGAAACGAGAGAACTGGAAAGTGTATACCAGTTGTTATCTGTAACTTCTCACACTTCTTTGGCCAGAAGGTAGTCACATGGTGTATGTAGCTCTGTGCAAAAGAATCTGAGAAATGTATTTGCTAACTGGGCACATTTTTTGCCCAGCTCACACTTTGGGGCTATCTTTATTATTATTAAACAAACATTACTAAAGGGTTAAGAAAGAACTTTAGTTCTTTTATTATTATTAAAAGGACTATTTTATTAAATAGGATTCTATAAAATAACTAAGAACACAATAGATATGGTTAGATAAGTAGGATTGCTGTAGTAGAATTTTAATATCTTGACTATAATGCTAGGAGTCTTTATAGCAAAATAACCTTACAATTGATTGACTTATTCTTTTCTTCAAAATTATTATATTATTAATTTTTCATATCAGAACATCATCTTTGTGGTTGCCTTAGATGACCTTACCTCATGTCTTTTGTGATCTCTTTACACTATACTTCTGTTTATGTGAGAAAAAGTGGAAAATTTAATGTATACAATTATTTAAAGCCATATTTGATATTTAAGAATCCAATGCTTTCACCTAACTAGGAAAATTAAATAGAGGTACAGACTTATTGACTTGAGTCTTAATCTTTTACTGGATCAAATTACAGTATTATGACGTTGGAACCCAGGTAAAGGAATTTCTATATTTATTTCAAAGTTAACATATACCACCAAATGGTATTCAAAAGAACACATGACTTACCAAACAAGTTCTAGCACTTGGAATATTTGAAACAATTTAATTGCTCAAATAAATTTTTGGATAAATGGATAAATAAACAAATGAATGAGTGAATCAACATTTCCCAAGAACAACTTTGATTTTTTCATAACCAATTAATCTGTATAGATGAGGGCCATGGGCAGTGGCTCACTCCTGTAATCCCAGCACTTTGGGAGGCAGAGTTGGGCAGATCACTTGAGGACAGGAGTTTGAGACCAACCTGGCCAACATGGTGAAACCCTGTCTCTATTAAAAATACCAAAATAAAATAGCTGGGCGAGGTGGTGCACACCTGTAGTCCCAGCTACTCAGGAGCCTGAGACAGGAGAATCACTTGAACTCGGGAGGTGAGTGCAGTGAGCCAAGATCGCACTGCAGCCTTGTCAACAGAGCCAGACTCCATCACAAAAAAAAAAAAAAAAGTCTGTATAGATTAAATATTTGTAACCTCTTTGTTAAATTAAATTTATAAATTCCTTGAGAGATGGTTACTGATTGCCTTTTGTCTCCTAAATCATTAAAAATTATTCTGTGTCTTCTTTGACTTTGCGTTGAGGGTTCAGTAATGAGAGTTAAGTGTGAATCTGCATAAGGTCCAAAGATTGGCTAAGTCTTTTTTGTCTATCCATTTTCATACCAGAGTATTTAAGAGTGAGTGATGTAAGTGTCCTTCTAGCACTTATCAATGAAATCCCCCATGACTTTTGCTGTCTCCATAGTCAGGAGTATCAGTGACATTGTATTGTTGTATTTTTCCAAGTCTCTCAAAGCCAAAGCCATTTCTTTTCCCCCTTGTTTTTCCTTTTTCTTGAGTTCCTGTCATCTGCCTCCTTAGCCTTCTAAAAATATATCCCAAACATTTCTCAATGATAAGCTGTGGAAGCTCTTTAAGGACATTTTCAGTTTTCTTTTCTAGTTTTTGGGTAGGAGTTAAAAAAAGAAAAAGAAAAAAGCACCACTAGAGACGGTGGGATGTACTGTATTGTTCGTCTGACTATAACGTCTAGTAGTATCTCTTTGTTTCCCTTTCTCTTTGAAAATCTCTGGCCTCCAGCCAGGCCTCTGACCAGCCAACTAGCTGGTACCACACCCTTAGGAACAAGGAAATCTTCCCTTTGTAGGGCTTAACTGTCACTGCCCAGGCATTTCATGTCACATGATAGCTTTCCTGTTTCCCATAAATACAATTTACTTTTAGAAAAACTGAATCTAATGTAAAACTGTTGACAACCTTAAGACATTAAATGTAGACATTTCAAAGTACAGAAATGATATTTGAAAACATATACCATGTAATCTAGTGGAAGAAGTAAGGATACATTAAAATGTATAATAGATGATTGTATTGTAAAACTTCTAAATCTAATAACATAATTCCTGCCTTTTATAAATGCAATTTTAAGAGCATTTCCAGGATCTGGTTAGAGTAAAGTTCCTCTTCATTAATGTTTATTTCTGCTAGCTGTAAGCTAGTGACATCAGTACTTCTTTGTTTCTTGATTTTATATCCTAAAGCAAATTTAGACCTATAGAGTTGTTTTGCTTTCTATTTTGTTAATTGGCTGCAAATTTCAAGCATCTTAGTGGAGAATAAACTAGAGTGATAACATTTCTATTGATCTGGTCTTTGACATATGTTTAAAGCATACAAATGGAAATTAGTTTTATTAGAAAGGCATGCATGAATACATTAGCATTTTTTCACATAAACCAATTTTTCATGGTTATATGAAATTGCAGTATAAAATTTCTCTGAAGCCAAATTAGCAAAAACAGAAAAAAATCAAATTTCATTAGATGTAAGGATATATGCATTCATAAGTTTGCAAAATTAGTGAAACTAATTTTTCAGAAATCAAAACTGAAAAAAGGAGAGCAAAGAAAGAAAAGACACAGGATACCAGTTGGGAAAAGAAAAATCATGAGAACTTCCTTTGAATATTCGAAGAGTTATTCTGTGGAAGGTGAAGGGCCAAAGAATAGACCTACGGATAATAGATTAAAATCACTGTGAAACTGATCACATTTTATTATGAAGGCTTTCTATTAATATGAGTCGTTGAGCAGGTAATCCGCTTCCTTATAAGGTTGTGAGGATCCTATTAATGCCAGTGTCCTGAGATGTACCAATGCACTGAGTATTGGACTGAATGAGACCAATTGGTTTAATTTGATGTTCACAGTAATACAGTTTGGCTGTGTCCCCACCCAAATTTCATCTTGAATTGCAGCTCCCTAATTCCCATGTGTTTTGTGGGAGACCCAGCAGAAGATAATTAAATCATGGGGTTGGGTCTTTCTGGTTCTGTTATCATGATAGTGAATAAGACTCATGAGATCTGATGGTTTTATAAGGGGTAGTTTCCCTGCACAAATTCTCCCTTGTCTGCTGCCATGTAAGATGTGCTTTTCACCTTCCACCATGATCGTTAGATCTCCCCAGCCATGTGGAACTGTGAGTCCATTAAACCTCTTTTTCTTTATAAATTACCCAGTTTCAGGTATGTCTTTATCCACAGTGTGAAACAGACTAATATACGCACCAAAATTACACCTGCTATTAATTATATTTTTTCCCATCTGGCCTGAAATCCTCCTCTTTAGTATCTTGCAGGGAAAACAAAAACAAAAACAAAACTAAAAAAAAAAAAAAAGGCACTTTTTTTCCTAGAAGGCTTAAAAGAGTTTGTATATTGTATAATATATTTTATATATTATATATTATATAATATATTTTATATATTATACAATATATATTGTATAATACATTTTATATATTATACAATACATTACCCAGTTGTACCTTCCTAGACTTACCCCGTTATCATATTAGTATGTGCTAGATTTTCAGAATACCTTGTGGACACAGATAAAGAAACAGGGATTTTCAGTAAGATTTCTGCTGAATACAGAAGCTACCAGTACTGGGAGGTAAGAATTCCACGGATGACAATAATGCTGCGGGTGAAGGTGTTCATTAATGCTCATTGATGATAAGGTATATGCTGTTTACATTTTGTTCCATCACATTTATTTTAGTCTTAGGTATACTGTTAAAAATATTTAATATCTGCTATCAGAACTTTTACTATCATTTCTCCAGTTCTCCCCTGGCTATCCAAAATTAATTTCTCTACTATTTTACTGAAGTGTGGCTCAAAGGTAAACTTTTCCTTGGATTCTTGTGTATTATTTATAGACGTAAAACTATGTTCACTAGTCCTGGAAAGACTTTGGCTGAATATAAAGTTCTCAGTTCATACTCTTTCTCCTTAAGTGTCATATAGAAATTGCTTTCTCTCTTATTTTTGGTTGAATTTTTATGTAGGGAAATAGGCTAGCTTTAACCTTCCCCCTTAAAATTCTTCTTTCATTAAGTTACCATTGTTGTTGTTGTTTAGGATGTATCTTGATGTTGACCATTCTGTGTCAATTATTCCTCACACATGGTCTATCCTCACAATATGCTTTTAAAATTTTGTTTTATTTTTCTTGTAATACATCATCAGTTTTATCTTCACGTATTTTTACACTCTAAACACATTATAATTAAATCATATTTTTTGTTTTTTAATCTGGGTACTACAGTTGTGCTTAAGTGAACCTCCTTTATCTCCAATTGAGAGGTGACAACATGCTAGCAACCCCCACTCACTTTCGGAACCTCCTCGGCCTGGGTGTCCGCTCTAGTTGCGTTTTGTCTAGCTAATCTAGTGGGGACTTGGATAACTTTTCTGTCTAGCTAAAGGATTATAAACACACCAATCAGCACTCTGTGTCTAGCTAAAGATTTGCAAACACACCAATCAACACCCTATCAGAACAGACCAATCAGCTCTCTGTAAAATGGACCAATGAGCTCTCTGAAAAATGGACCAATCAGCTGGATGTGGGTGGCACCAGATAAGGGAATAAAAGCAGGCTGCCCCAGCCAGCAGTGAGAAGCGACTTGGGTCTCCTTCAACACTGTGGAGGCTTTGTTGTTGATCTTCACAATAAATCTTGTTGCTGCTCACTCCTTGGGTGCATGCCACCTTTATGAGCTGTAACACTCACTGTGAAGGTTTGCAGCTTCACTCCTGAAGCCAGTGAGACCACAACCCCACCAGAAGGAACGAACAACTCCAGACAGGCTGCCTTGAAGAGCTGTAACACTCACCACGAAGGTCTGCAGCTTCACTCTTGAGGTCAGCGAAGCGGTGAACCCACCAGAAGGAAGAAACTCCGGACACGTGAACATCTGAAGGAACAAACTCCAGACACACCATCTTTAAGAACTGTAACACTCACCATGAGGGGTTTCATTCTTGAAGTCAGCGAGACCAAGAACTCACCAATTCCAGACACACTATCACTATGTTTTTTCCTCTCTCTCCCTTTGTTTATGTGCTTTTTTTAAAATTTTCAACCTGTATTTCAATTTTCCTTCATGCTCCTCAATCCCTTTACTTTATTTTTGTAATGAGTTTGTTTCTTACCTTTCATTGTGAGGTAAGAAACCTCATCCTGTTGTCTAGCATCACATTCTTGAGGTTTTGCATCTTTGCTGGTTGGTTTTTCTTTGAAGAGTTAATTGTTGTTTGTTTTTTTTTTAATTCTTCGTGAAGTATTAGTTTGTAATTTTCACTTACTCTCTTAAATTGTGAGTGAGATGGTGTTGCTTTTTTGATAATTCTACATCACTTACTATACCTTTGTGTTGATGGTGTGCTTGCGAGGGAGACAGCCAGGTGGGAGGTGGTCCCTGGAGAAACTCCAACTTACCTGCCCACTGCGGTGAAGCGTCAGGAAGTTCATGATGTTTGCAGCAGTGAGGAACCTGGCGCCTCTTCTTCCTGTGTGTGGAAACTGGGATTCAAGCTGCGGGCAGGAAGTGCTCTAGCGGAGAGATCCTGACTTTGCAAGAGTCCCTGTTTCCCCCTTTTCTTCCTTTTTACCCAATAAAACCCTATCTCACTCACCATTCAAATTGTCTGCAAGCCTGAATTTTCGTGGCTGTGGGACAAAGAACCCTGTATTTAGCTGAATAAGGAAAAGTCTTGCAACACTTACACTTAATAGTCTTAAATGAGTTGTCTTTTCCTTGACTAGCCATTTTCAGAAGAATCCCATAGAGTGTATGGAACAGCAGAACACCAGGGTCAACTTCCAGATTTCCTGAAACAAAGCTGCTTTTGGTTTGCCAAAGAAACATCTTGCAAATGTTACTTAGATATACTGCCCAGAGCTCTGCCTCCTTTTTCCGTATTACTTTGTGCCCAGGAAGCCTTTTCCTTTTGACCCTCCTCATCTCAATTTCCTCTGCTGTTATTGTCCACACGAGATTTAGTGTTTTCACTTCATGATCATGCCCTCAAATTCAGGAAGTATGTTTTGCTGGCATATTCTGAAATCTGTCAGCACTTAGACTTCTCCCTACTCTTCAGGTTTTTAATTCACTTATTAAATCTTGCTCCACATTTTTACCCTATTTAGTTGTAGTAGGTTTTACTCTATTTTGAAGTCTGTGAATTATGTATCTTTTTCTAGTTTTGTTTAATTTTTTTTTTTTTTTTTTTTTTTTTTTTAAGACGGAGTTTCATTGTTGTTTCCCAGGCTGGAGTGTAATGGCGCAATTTCGGCTCACCACAGCCTCTGCCTCCCAGGGGCAAGCGATTCTGCTGCCTCAGCCTCCTAAGTAAGGGGGAATGCAGGCATGCACCACCATGTCCAGTTTGTATTTTTAGTAGAGACGGGGTTTATCCATGTTGGTCAGGCTGGTCTGAAACTCCAGATCTCAGGTGATCTGCCCACCTCACCCTCCTAAGGTGCTAGGATTACAGGTATGAGCCACCATGCCCAATCAAATGATATATATTTTTTAAATTCCGAGAAGGAAAGGGGGTGGATAACCATTTACACAGTTCTGCTCTTTTAAGAAGTCCCTATATGATTATTTTCATTTGAAAAACGAATAGTTGACTATAGAAGATTGGGAAAAGTGAGAAACGAGTTTTGTCTATTGAGTCTGAGTTTCTCAACATGGTATTAAGCAATGATGCAGGTATTAAATTCTACTCTTTTTTTCAACTTGCCTTAGACATTATTCTCAAGGAATTAACAGTTTATTTGAAAGGAAGACTATTAAGAAATAGCCTTGATATTTTTTTAAACAATACTTTTTTCTTTACCATTAAAAAAAAGACACAAATGCTACAAAAGCCAAATTTTAGCAAGTTTAAGTGTTTACAATGTAGTTTGACAACTCATACAATTTGAGGTTAAATTTCAACAAGACCATCCCTTCTTTGTTCCTGTTTCACTAATTGTACCTGCAATCAGCCAATAGCTTGCTCAAGAGGTTAATTACTTGCACCTGCATTTTTGCACCTGTAATTTTGGTGACTTTTTGAAAGCAATATGCATGCCTCTATTCACATATCTAAATTGCTGAGCTAACCAAATCATAGATCTTATCTAAACTGTTCATTTTTTTTGTTGTTAGTGTTTTCGAGGTGAATTTGGAAATAAGCAGAAGAGTTTAACATGTTTTAATTTTAAAAAGTTGAGTTTGTTGTATGGTAAAGAGAATAACTGATGACGTTTTTCAAAGGAACAATCCTTACAAATAAACAAAAATAAAACTTAAAGATCGTTTTAAAGTGTTAGATATAATACACTTCTTATATGAAAATAAATGGTATTTCAAAAAACAATAGGTATCTCTTTAATCTTATAAATGATGTCTGTTTTTGTCTTGACGTGTCTCATGGAAGATTCAAAGGTTATATTTAAAGGATGTTCTTTATACAGCCTGAAACATCACCTCTGTAGGAGAGAAGAATAATTGGGACTCCTGGACCCCTAAGATTTTTATCTTTTGTTAACTGATGTCTAAGTTCAGGTCCCAGTAATTTGAAATGAAGTCAAACAGACAAAGCACTTAACCTGAGATGAAAATTAATGGCTGGAAATAAATTAACTCCCTAAATATTTCATTGCTTATAGACATAAAAGTCAGTGGCCAGGACCAAAGGTAATCTTTTGACACATTATTGCTCAGCAGGATATTTCTGATTGAAATCTTTGATATTTTTTCTTTTCTTTTTTTTTTTTTTTTTTTGAGATGGAGTGTCTCTCTGTCACTTAGTCTGGAGTGCAGTGGCGCAATCTCTGCTCACTGCAACCTCTGCCTCCCGGGTTCAAGCAATTCTCTGTGTCAGCCTCCCGAGTAGCTGGGATTACAGACGCCCACCACCACACCCAGCTAATTTTTTTGTATATTTAGCAGAGATGGGGTTTCGCCATGTTGGCCAGGCTGGTCTCGAACTCCCGACCTTGTGATCCACCCGCCTCGGTCTCCCAAAGTGCTAGGACTACAGGCATGAGCCACCACGCCTGGCCAATATCTTTGATTTTTAGGAAATATTAATAAGAAAGTAAATTTTTAAAAAATTGTAAGTTAAATGACAACCCTAGTTTGTTCTGATAATATTTGAATCTGTGGTCTGTGCTCTGTCTCAAATATATATTTTTAAGTGTTCTTTCATGGATACTGAAATCCCACCAGCACAGAACTAAGAGAAATATTAGCTTGTTGAGACCTTGAGAACTTTAGAAGCAATAAAGCCACCAAAACTGACCAAATGTGTTGCCAATTGGAAGTCCACACAGATTTGCTTGTACATTTCCTGTGTCTATTATTCTCATTCATACTGTTGAATGTGCAAAGGGGAGAGGGAAGATGAATTTATTACAAGTGGTTCTGTCCTGTTTCTAGATTTGCCAGGTCCCTGACCAAGAATTGTGTTGCTGAATTACACTTAGGTAATATGCCATTGCCCAAATTAAAGGAGCTCATAAGAAATTGCTGATGAAAGATGGGGCAATTATTTAGTGAAAATCATGTTTCACTGGGTTAGACATGATTCTTTTTATAGGCACCCTCAGGGAATGTGCTTCTGGACTTTTACAGAGTAGTTATGTTTCCTTTGAGCCGGTAGTTCATTTTTGTATTAGAGATACTATGAACATCTAGACTTGATCTATTTTCTTCTTCCTATTGGTTGACAAGATGCTTAAAGCAGCATCACAATCAACCATCAAGAAGAGATTAGCATACTGACATGCATTTTATGTATTCTTCATTTTATTCCCTGCTTACGTTTTCTCTTTGCTCTTCATTTTCCTTATTTATTTGTGGGATATGGAAGGATACAACAATTACCTCAAAAAATCAGATATGTACTGAAAACTGATCAAAGAAACATTGACTGTGATTTGTTAGTATTCTAACATTTTAGAAACAAATACGAAACTAGTATGAAGAAAGATGACTGTTTTTTTGTGTATCTCCTGCTTTTTCATGGAGGGTAAAATGTGTGTGTGTGTGTGTGTAGATTTATGTGGCAGTCACAATGATTGCTAAAATACCACTTCCCTGCTAATCAGTTCTCAATTTTCTTAAGCCATCAAGCAGAAGTTATTTTATCCTACAGAAAGTGGGCCTACAACTCTTCATTTAGGGAGTGGTCATCATCTATTTCTCCTGAAAGTGATAAATAAGAAATCTGCTGAGAGTTTTTGTGGAAAGATAATTTTACAAAGAGGAAACCTGCATGAGAAGTTCTCTTACTGTTGTAGCTTATAACCCTGTCTTAGAAGGAGGTCTTGTTATCTGGAGCTGTGGCAGCCTTCTTGTAAGCATGAGGCAGCAAGGCTAACCTAAAAGGCCAAAATGGGATTGGAGGATTGTGGAGTAGAAAGATGGAACCATCCTGGGATCTTTATGCTGCTGCTAAATAGCTGAACCATTATTATGAATATTTCACCTCCAAACTAATTGTTGCACTTTTCATGGTACTTTTAATGGCAAAAGCCACAATTACATTTGTGCCAACCTAATATTTTTTAATGTTACTTACAACTGAATGTGATCAATGATATAATCTTAAAAGACAAGGGTTAGGAATGTTTGCAAGCCTAGCCATTTTTTCTTAGTGATTTATCAAAGAACAAAGGCTGAGCTCTTCTATAGTCACAATACTAAAGTTTATTATCTTTTCCTGTGTAATAAGTAGTCTGACAGCTTCCTTTCTCTGCCTTTATTGATAGCTGTCAAAATAGCACTATCAGAAAAATCTTACCTGTGAGTATTTTTACTTTTCTACTTTTTTATTTTTAATCTTCTGAATAAGACATAATTTTTAAAAATTATTTTCAGCAGTTAATAATATATTGGCTACCTTTCCAAACTGATATTTTGGATGCAGATATCCCTTGTATTTTTGAGGCAGGCTTACTCAAATTACATTTTTAAAAATACAATGAGGTACCATTTTGCCTTTAATACATACTATATTTTAATGTGTCAAAAGGAAAACCTGGCACTTACTTCAGTAATTTTGGATTCCAATGGGACAATATGCACAGAAATAAGAAAAAAAAAAAAAAAAAACCTATAGAGAATTTCAGAACCTCTCAGAAATCAAAAAGAAGGTACATTTATAAATGCCAGTAATATATCAAATAGTGAAAGCTATTTGTAAAAAGAGTGTTAAAAATGCAGAACTATGAACAATAATATGACCTTAAACAATGAAACAGAAAAATATCAGAGAAGTAACAGTGTGTAGATAATATTTAGAAAACATCTACAGTTTGCCTGATATGATGTCAAAAACCTTTCGTATACGGTTTTCATATAGGGTTTTATGTAAATCTTCCAATCAGCCTACCAACCGGATTATATTCTCTCCATTTTACAAGTGAGACAACTGACCCCTGGGTAGATTTAGTTATTTACGGTTGCACAGCTAACAATTGAAGCCAGAATTGATTTGCATCTTAGTATAATTTTAAAGCCTATACTTCAACAACGATATGATAATGTCTTTTAGTAAATATATTAATAAAACAGCATATTTTCCTAAATAGATCACAACCACATTTTATATAGCATACATTTATATATTCGTCTATGTCCAAAATTCTATTCTTTGAAATGCTTCAGAGATTTTAGAAGTCAAATGTTACAATTTGAGTATTCATGTAATACAAAATGTTGTCATTATACATATTAGCCAAACTGTTTTCAGCCAGTAACTGTTTTCATTTCTATTTCTCAATTAATGTTAATCATAATGATTATGATAAGTTGTATACAGTATACAAGAAATAACAAGGAGAACCAGTTGAGATTAAAACAGCTGAAACAAGACTCAGGTTAGATATAAATACCTGAATTATAAATAATTTGAATCATATCATACACAGAATAAAGAGCAAACTTATTTAAATATCCAAGAACTAGCAGAATTTTCAATTAAAATGGTATAGTATAGTATTTATCTCTTGATACTTATGTTTTGATGTTATTTCTTCCCCTAATGTACCTTTGCATTTTTCTGAAAGCATGTACCCATCTAAGAAAATGATATGATTTTTGTCTGACAGACGTTCAAGTTGATTTCTACCAGCAATACTGTCTGTCTGCTCTGGGATGTAATGCAGGATAATGAACACCACACCTCTAACCTTCGGTGGCCAACGAGGTGACTCTTTACCAGTGTTTGGTAGCAAAAGGCAAAAGCCAACTGAGAAAATACTAGAGCCTGAGGGAAACATATGTCCCTACATACACTTATCAAAATGTCCTTCCATGTTTAGAGTCAATTGGAAGAAATTAACTAAATCTCTAGGCCAGGTGCAGTGCCTGTAATCCCAGACTTTGGGAGGCCGAGGCGGGTGGATCATGAGGTCAGGAGATGGAGACCATCCCACCTAATAGGGTGAAACCCCGTCTCTAGTAAAAGTACAAAAAATTAGCTGGGTGTGGTGGCCGGGCACTTGTAGTCCCAGCTACTCAGGAGGCTGAGGCAGGAGAATGGCGTGAACCCGGGAGGCGGAGATTGCAGTGAGCCAAAATCGCACTACTGCACTCCAGCCTGGGCGACGGAGCTAGACTCCGTCTCAGAAAAAACAAAACAAAACAAAAAACAAACATACAAACAAAAACTCTACATTCAAAAAATGTGACTGTATATTAAAGCCCATATTGTTGAATTTGTTCCCACATCATTTTCAACCCTTATGAACCCACCCGACAAGGATACAACATAGATTCAGCCCAGGACTTCAGGCTGATTGTAACAGACTGTTCCCTTGCACAACAGCACGGGTTGGCAAACCAAACAAAAAGACAAGTTTGTCTTCCCAAATTTGGTATTTTGTACTTCATAGACATTGTGCACTGATTTTGATTTGCTTAATATATTGCTTTAAAATATTATTTATCTTACTGAATGTTTTGGCCCCTTAATCTTTGCACCTGAGGTAAGCACCCCACTTTCACCAACAAAATCCCAGTCCTAATCTCTATGATCTATTTTAATTTTATATTCTAACAGTCATAGTACAGTCAGACATGACCAAAGAACATTCTCTGTAATAAAGACCCTTGAGGACACGTTGTGGTATGTCTTTTGGAGAAGTGCAGGAAAAAAAAAAAAAAGAAGAAGAAGAAGAAGAAAGAAAAAGAAAGAAGTCATATCAAGCAATTTCCTAAACCAAGGGTTTTCTTAGAAAATGGAATAACAAGGTAAAGAAGTAAAAAGAGAAGAAGAATGAAGAAAGGTAGATCTTACTCTGAGACTTACTTGGAGCTTTCTTTCTGGTTTCACTTAGGGCCAACATTCTGCATGGATGAGTAAAGAATTCCAGGTAGGTGGACAAATTCCAGTGCAGAAGACCTTCTTGTATAAACTCTGTGATTAAACTGACTCACTATCTGATCTCTCCATGAACCTCTGGATATCACAACCTACCTAGCAATATATATGACCTAATTGAGTTTTAATGTTAAACCTTTGAAATGTGTACTAAATATAAAAAATGATGTGAATTGGCCGGGCATGGTCGCTCACGCATGTAATCCTAGCACTTTGGGAGGCCGAGGCAGATGGATCATGAGGTCAGGAGATCGAGACCATCCTGCCTAACATGGTGAAACCCCGTCTCTACTAAAAATACAAAAAAAAATTATCCGGGTGAGGTGGCGGGGGCCTATAGTCCCAGCTACTCGTGAGACTGAGGCAGGAGAATGGCGTGAACCTGGGAGGCGGAGGTTGCAGTGAGCCGAGATCACGCCACTGTACTCCAGCCTGGGCAACAGAGAGAGACTCCATCTCAAAATAAATAAATAATTAAATAAATAAATAAATAAAATAAAATAAGAGAGAAGATAATTGCCTTGCCTATCTTCATAAGCTTAGAAACAGCATACAGGTGGAGGTGAAAAGCCATTTCATGCTTTCTCTTTTGTAAGAAACTAAGATGTTTTCTAAAAGTAAAAGTAAACAAGACTTGACTACTAGAGAGTAAAAATTTAAGAATTGTATGAAAATGATCATATCCAAATATGTGTTTTCTTTTCCGAAGTGGTCATATTTATTTACTAATTCCAATGAAGTTCTGATAAATGTTTTGGAATTAATTCCTTTGACTCACTCTCAGAGCTAGATGAGGGTCATAGGAGAGAAGCAGGCTTCTTACGTTAGAGGCAGAACATATTTTGTCTGAAACACTTTTGCCAATTTAAATGCCTATCACTTACATGAAATTAATTTGGCCTATTGCTAGAAAACAAGTCTACTTGTTAAGGATGGCCATATGCCAAAATAAATTGAATTTCAATAATTTGGGCAAGCTTCAAAGGATATTGCCAAAGAAGAAATTAGAGAAGAACTGAATATATGATTTTGAAATAAATGAATAGAAGCCAATTTTTCAGAAACTAGTTCACATTTGTCTATAAATGCACTAACAAGTTTGATAAAAACTAAGTTGAATTATTTTATCTTCATACCTCATAAGTGATTTGCAGTTAATGTCCTCCAACAAGCTACAGATTAGTAATTATGCTGGTTTTCTATAGAAAGATTATAAAGTAAACAAATGAACAAAAACAAAAACATAAATATATATAGTCACATCTAGTTGATCATGATTCTCAAACATTTCTTGTCAGTAAGTTCAAATTAGCATGCAGGTAAAAGGCCTATCTTCCATCATTAGAATACATTGTGGTTTCATTAACTTGAGCACCTGGCAAAGTAGTTGGATTGTACCTGATGTCACATTGTCAAAGATGCATATTCCTAAATACAATCGTGTGCACACATTCTGAGAAATGTGTTCTTAGGCAATTTTGTCATTGTGCAAACATGATAACGTGTACTACATAAACCTTGATGGTATCACCTACTATACACCTAGGCTATATAATATAGTCTATAGGCTTAGGAGCAATAGACTATATTATATAGCCTAGGTGTATAGTAAGTTACTATGCTGAGCACTGTAGGCAATGTAACAGAACTGATATATCTAAGCATTTCTAGATGTAGAAAAGGTACAATAAATCATGATGGAAAAGATTAAAAAATAGTACCACTGTACATGGCACTTACCATGAATGGGGCTTGCAGGACAGGAAGTTGCTCTGGGTGAGTCAGTAGGTGAGTGGTGCATGAGTGTGAAGGCTTAGGCCATTACTGTACACTACTGTGGACTTTATAAACACTGTACTCTTAGGCTACACCGAATTTATTTAAAAAGATTGTTCTTGGCCTAGTGCAGTGAGATTACACCTGTAATGTCAGCACTTTGGGAGGCTGAGGCAGGCAGATCAGTTGAGGTTGAGAGTTCAAGGCCGGCCTGGCCAACATGGTGAAACCCCATCTGTAATAAAAATACAAAAAATAAACTGAGTGTGGTGGTGTGCATCTGTAGTCCCAGCTACTCGGGAAGCTGAGGCAGGAGAATCCTTTGAACCCTGGAGGTGAAAGTTGCCATGATCCAAAGTCACACCACGGTACTCCAGCCTAGGGGACAGAGCAAGGTTCCATCTCAAAATATATATATATATGTATATGTGTGTGTGTGTATATATATATATTTGTTCTTTATTCAACTTATTACAACTTTTTTACTTCCTAAACTTTTTATTTTAAAACTTTTAGGATCTTTTGTAATAGTGCAGCTTAAAAAAGAACAAAGCTGGAGACATCATACTACCTGACTTTATACTACAGGGCTACAGTAACCAAAACGGCATGGTACTAGTACAAGAACAGACACATAGACCAACAGAACAGAATGGAGAACTCAGAAATAAGACCACACACCTGCAATGATCTGATCTTTGACAAACCTGACAAAAACAAGCAATGGGGAACACATTCCCTATTTAATAAATGGTGCTGGGAAAACTGGCTAGCCATATGTAGAAAATTGAAACTGGACCCCTTCGATCCACCATATACAAAAATCAAGATGGATCAAGGACTTAAATATAAAACCAAAAACTATGAAAACCCTAGAAGAAAATCTAGGCAATACCATTCAGGACATAGGCATAGGTAAAGATTTCATGATGAAGATGCCAAAAGCAATCGCAACAAAAGCAAACATGGACAAATGGAATCTAATTAAACTAAAGAGCTTCTGCACAGCAAAATAAACTATCAACAAAGTAAACAGACAACCTACAGAATAGGAGAACATTTTTGCAATCTATGTATTTGACAAAGGTCTAATATCCAGCATCTTATTAATAAGATTTACAAAAGCAAAACAACCCTATTAAAATTGGGCAAAGGACATGAACAGACACTTCTCAAAAGAAAACATACATGTGGCCAATAAACATGAAAAAATCGTCAATATCACTGATCATTTGAGAAACACAAATCAAAACCACAATGAACTACCATCTCGCCCCAGTCAGAATGGATATTATTAAAAAATAAGAAAACAACAGATTCTGGTGAAGTTGTAAAGAAAAAAATAGTACTCTTACACTGTTGGTAAAGTGTAAATTAGTTCAACCATTGTGAAAAACAGTGTGGCAATTCCTCAAAGATCTAGAGGCAGAAATACCATTTGACCCAGCAATCCCATTGCTGGGTATATATCCAAAGAAATATAAATCATTCTATTATAAAGACACAAGCATCTGTATATTCATTGCAGGACTCTTCACAGTAGCAAAGACGAGGAATCAACCTAAATGCCCACCAATGATTGACTGGATAAAGAAAATGTAGTACATATGCACCATAGAATACTATGCAGCCATAGAAAGGAACAAGATCATGTCCTTTGCAGGGATGTGGATGGAGCTGGAGGCCATTTCCTTATCAAACTAACACAGGAGCAGAAAACCAAATACCACATGTTCTCACTTATAAGTGGGAGCACAATGGTGAGAACGTATGGACATATAGTTGGGGAGAAACACACAATGGAGTCTTTCACAGAGTGGAGAATCAAAGGAGGGAGAGGATTAGAAAGAATAACTAGTGGATGCTAGGCTTAATACCTGATTGATGGGGTGATCTGTGCAGCAAACCACCATGGCACACATTTACCTATGTAACAAACCTGCACATCCTGCACATGTACCCCTGAACTTAAAATAAAAGTTGGAAATAGAAAAGAAAAGAAAAGAAAAGAAAAGAAAGTGAAAGCCAGTGCTGGGAACAGAAACAAACAAAAAATAACACTTAGCTTAAAACACAAATACATTATACAGTTGTACAAAAACAATTTTCCTTCTTCATATCCTTATTCTGTAAGATTTTTCTATATTTAAATTTTTAAATTTATTTTTTACTTCGTAAAATTTTTGCTAAAAATTAAGACACAAAAACACCTAAGTTTTTGCTAAAACCTAGGCCCACACAGGGCCAGGATCCTAAGTATCACTGTCTTCCACTTCCACATCTTATCCCACTGAAAGGTCTTCATGGGCAGTAACACTCATGGAGTTGTCATCTCCTAAGATAACAACGCTTACTTCTGCAATACTTCCTGAAGGACCTGCCTGAGGCTGTTTTACAGTTAACTTAATTTTTTAATAAGTAAAAGGGGTACGCTCTAAAAAAGTATAGTATAGTAAATACATGAACCAATAATGTTGGATAGTTGTTTATTATCATTATCAAGTGTTATGTACTACCTATAATTGTATGAATGATACTTTTAAAAGACTGGCAGCATTGATCGGGCGTGTTGGCTCATGCCTGTAATCCCAGCATTTTGGGAGGCCAAGGCAGGCAGATCACCTGAGGTCGGGAGTTCAAGACCAGCCTGGCCAACATGGTGAAACCCCGTCCCTGCAAAAATACAAAAATTAGCCAGGTATGATGGCTGGTGCCTGTAATCCCAGCTACTTGGGAGGCTGAGGCAGGAGAATTTCTTGAACCCAGGAGGCACAGGTTGCAGTGAGCCGAGATCGTGCCATTGCTCTCCAGCCTGGGTGACAGAGCGACAGAGTGACACTTCGTCTCAAAAAACAAACAAACAAAAAAAAGACTGGCAGCATGGTAGGTTTATTTATACCAGTATCACCATAAACATGTGTGTAATGTGTTCTTCAGCTCCGATAAAATTTTATGGGACTACTGTCGTATACGACATGTAGTTACGTGATGTATGACTGTACCAGAAACCACTGAATATGGTGATCAGTTCACACTGTGGGACATATGTAGGAACTAAAGCCAAGTAATGGAAAAGTAACTCTATATTCTAGTTTCATGCTAATTCTGGAACTTTTTTTTGAGTGGAATATTGAATAAAGTAAGCTGCACCAATTAAAAGGTATTTTCTGCCCCTCCTGTGTATGCATGCATGCGGGGGAGGAGTGTTATTTCATAATTTAATTATTGTAAGTAAAAAGCAACTATAATGCAACTTCACTATAATTAATTGAAGAGTGATGTCTTATTTGATAATTATATGAGAATTTATTCCTTTGATATGAAGCAAAATGGTTATCTGTGTATGTGTGTGTTAACTAGGTGTTCTATGTGTGGTGCTAAAAGAAAAAAAAAATAAGGTTTAAGCTAGAATTTGTCATGTGGATTAGAAAATCTGAATTAAAACCCTTGGTCAATAGCTTTTTACTGGAGTGACAGTAATTCATTATAAATTGTTACTTACTCATCAGAAAAGTAAAAGTAAAACAGTAAGAATTAAGTGAAACTGTACACACATGTACACACAGAAAGAGAGAGAGAGAGGTTTAGCATCCCAAATCCCAAAATACGAAATCTGAAATGTTCTGAAATCTGAAGCTGTTTGAGCACTAACAGCAAACTCAAGGGAAATGCTCATAGGAGTATTTTAGATTTCAGGTTTTGGATTTGGGGTGCTTAAATAGTAAATATGCAATGCAAATATTCCACAATCCAAAAAAATCCAAAATCAGAAATATGCTGGTACCATTCATGTCAATATTGGATCTGTGTGTGGGTGAGTGGAGGGGGTGGGGGTGTGTGTGTGGTGGGGGGATGTGTGGGTGTGGGGTGTGTGTGTATGGGTGGATGAGTGTTTGGGTGTGTGGGGGGGTATGGTTGTGGGTGTGTGTATATTTTTAAAGTATTACAATAGCTACTTTTGTTTAAAATAAATATGAATTTAGTATACTAATTTGAATTTATAAATACATATATTACACAATGTTTGAAAGTGATTTATAAGTAATTCACAGTAGCATAATAAAGACACATACATATATCTAATTTTCACCTGAAAAACTTCACTGGATACATGGAATCCACCTTCACTGTGGGTAGTATATAATCACAGGTTTACCAACTAACATCAAATCACAAAATGAAACCAGGAAATCTAGCCCATGCTTCATATTACCAACTTAATTTTTCCACGGTGTTTTTATTCATTTTTTTCTTCCATTCTTTCTTTCCACACATATATCTGTGTGTATCATTTTTTTTTTTTTTTTTTTTTTTTTTTTTTTGAGACGGAGTCTCGCTCTGTCGCCCAGGCTGGAGTGCAGTGGCCGGATCTCAGCTCACTGCAAGCTCCGCCTCCCGGGTTTACACCATTCTCCTGCCTCAGCCTCCCGAGTAGCTGGGACTACAGGCGCCCGCCACCTCGCCTGGCTAGTTTTTTGTATTTTTTAGTAGAGACGGGGTTTCACCGTATTAGCCAGGATGGTCTCGATCTCCTGACCTAGTGATCCGCCCGTCTCGGCCTCCCAAAGTGCTGGGATTACAGGCTTGAGCCACCGCGCCCGGCCTGTATAATATTTTTTGAAACTGAATCCATAACCGAAATCAATGACATATTAGTAAACAGTGATTCTTTAAGTGGTAAGCAGACCTGTGCCTTCTAAAAGTTCCAGATCTGACCTTTTCATCAATTGTGGCAACATCACTTACATGTAACAATAAAGTACATAACATAATTACTCAAGGTTCGGAATCACTGCCAGTGTATTAGTCAATCGGCACTACTTAGCTGCTGTGGGAGAAAAGGAAGATATTAATGACAGGACGTCTACCTTCAGCTGCTTTTATTACATCTGTTGTGAAAGAGGCCCTTTCTAACCTTCATTTCTTCATCTTCTAATGGCATAAGAGTCTTTACTTGCAACTCCAAATACCTAGAATGGCTTCTCTGTTCTGATCAAGCTCTGACCTCTTGAATTTGTCCCCAGTAATCAAATGGGTATCTAAGGCCTTGGCAAATGGTTCAAGCTGAACTACTTCAAGTTCCTTTCTTTTGAATTTAGAATTAAAAATAAGAGTTTCCAGTCTCAGCTGGGGTTAGTTTCTTGAGCTGGCGGCATGTAAAATCACGTGATGAGCCACATGGCTCCGTATGAACTGGATAGTAAGGAAAACTGGTCTTCAGGGAAACAAGGAAGCAGATGCCCAGGAAGACACAAAGAAAAGAGAGGGGCGGGGATGGGGCACAAATGGGGAAGGGGAAAGGAGAGAGAGAGAGAGAGAGAGATTTCCAAATTCTCTAAGGCTCCCAATTTCCTTTTGCAATACTTGCCTTCCCTTGAGTTCCAAAAAGCACATCTGTGTCCTTGGGACAAATTCTCTTTTGTGGCTTAATCTAGCACATGCTGATGTTTACTGTTTGCAGCAAAAATGTTCTAATTTATGCAAACAGCTACCTTTGGATTGACAGTTCTTATCAAGTGAATGGATGTGTCCAAAGCAGAGAAGACCTTAAGTAAATGGTTTAAAAACCTGTGACTGCTCATACAGTGGCTCTCATTGATATCCAAATATTTCTGGGATTACAAGGCACATTCCAGTCCAAAACAGCCCTGGGGAACAAAGCACATTCTCCAACCAACCCTGGGTTACAAATATCAAGACCATGAAGTTTCTTGGGGCAGTAGATAAACTGGGTAATTTTTACAAGTCTAAAGATTAGGAACCTGTTTATATACATTTCCTGAACTTTTTTGGCTCTTCAGGGAATGTCTAATATAAAAAATCAAAACAATCTCTTGCTCCATAAACAGAGTTGAAAGAATGTATTTTATTAAATTCCAATCCTGGGTGAGCTAAGAAAAAAATTCACATCAAAATTAAAAGCTGAATAGGTTTCATAAGAGCAAATATATACAATAAAAATATTTGTAATTAGATATTTTATCAATTAGAAAACTGAAAACAAAGCTGCATTCCTGACATACCCCATGAGCATTTAGTCTTTAATAATCAGAGAGATTGACAGAAGTGTTATGATATTTTCAAGAATGCTATTTTGAAAAAGGCAATGTTAAAATGACGTTTGGTTCCTAACCTAAGTAGCTAAATCTAGAGGGGAATATAAATTCTCTCTGGGAAATGCCACACAGTTAAAAGTAGAATACTTCAAAAGTCCAGAGGAAAGACATGGAGTTTTTAATATAGAGGTTGATTAGAAATGTAAGAACTCATAAGTGTTTCTCAAAAGGACAAAGAATGGGGAAATTTACAAGGAAATCATTTCTAATCAGGTCAGAAGCCTAGTGAATTGAGTGCTGGCTCACCTGGAGGCTTCAGGTGTTCTAGCTGTTGGTTAGAAGAAAGTAATCAGGCCAGCTGTGGTGGCTCATACCTGTAATCCCAGCACTTTGGGAGGCTGAGTGCGGGTGTATCACATGAGGTCAGGAGTTTGAGGCCAGCCTAGCCAACATGGTGAAACTCCACCTCTACTAAAAATACAAAAAATTATCCAGGCAAGGTGGAGTGTGGCTGTAGTCCCAGCTACTCAGGCGGTTAAGGCATGAGAATCGCTTGAACCCAGGAGGCGGAGGTTGCAGTGAGTCGAGATCCTGTCACTGCCTTCCAGCCTGGGCAACAAAGTGAGACTCTGTCTCAAAAAAAAAAAAAAAAAAGAAGAAGAAGAAGAAAGGAATCAGTTGCTTGGTCTTAATAGTGTCATCATCTCAGAAGTGGTATAATTAAGGAGTGGAAGAGTAGTGAGACTTAGCCAAAGTGATCATGGAGGAAAAAAAATGGAATTTCAAATGAGAGTGTAGGAGTAAGTAAAGCGAGGACCCAGTAAAAGAGCTACCAATGGACAAAGCTTTAATAATTTGAGCAATGAAATGATTAAAATAATAGTGAATTATAACCCAAAGTATGAAATAAATATCCATGAACCCATATTTATATAAATAATTGCATAAATACATAAATCAATAAGAAAGAAAGGAACAATCTCCCATGCAGATGAATCCCAAATAATTTACATACTCTATTCAAAAAGGTAGGGCACAATCACTCTTTCCTTAATTGTAAACTGTGCTTGGGCCAGGCGCAGTGGCTCACACCTGTAATCCCAACACTTTGGGAGGCTGAGTTGGGCGGATCATGAGGTCATGAGTTCGAGACCAGCCTTGCCAACATGGTGAAACCCCATCTACTAAAAATACAAAAATCAGCTGGGAGTGCTGGTGCACACCTGTAGTCCCAGCTACTCAGGAGGCTGAGGCAGAAGAATATCTTGAACCCGGGAGGTGGAGTTTGCATTGAGCCAAGATTGCGCCACTGCACTCCAGCCTGGCAAGCAGAGTGAGACTCTATCTCAAAAAAAAAAAAAAAAAAAAAAACAAAACAAAAAAAAACTGTGCTCAATACCTGCCTCCAAAAAGTGCAATATGGAAAGGAAGAAAAAGAGTAACTTTGCAGTAGAAAAACCTGACAAACATTGCATTAGCCAGGTGAGTAGGGTCAACGTCCACGGTGGAGCCTGCTGATGGTATGCATTCCTGAGAGAACAGGATGAAAATGGAACTTCCCCTCTGTGGTATTCCTTTGAAAACACGTAACTCCAGTCTAATCATGAGAAAAACATCAGGCAAATAACAATCGATGGGCATTCGACAAAAGACCTGACCAGATGACCTCACAGTTTCAGGATAATTAAAAACAAGGCATGTCCATGATATTTTCACTGCTAAAAGACCCTAAGAAGACACTATGACTAAAGAAGCCTGGTATCCTGGAACAGAAAAAGGACATCAGGGTAAACATTTAGAACATCTGAATAAAGTATGGATTTTAATTAATAGCAATTGTGAGGGTTAATTTTAGGTGTCCACATGGCTGGATTAAAGGATACTTAGATAGCTGGCAAAGATTTATTTTGGGGTGTGTTTCCAGAGAATATTGGCATGTGATTTGGTGGACTAGGTGAGGAAGATCTACCCTCAATGTGGACAGGCATCATCCAATCAACTGAGGGCCCAGGTAGAACAAAAAGGCAGAGGAAAGGTGTGATGGTTAACATTGAGTGTCAACTTGATTGGATTAAAGGATGCAAAGTACTATTCTTGGGTGTGTCTGTGTTGCAGAGGAGATTAACATTTGAGTCAGTGGACTGCGAGAGGCAGACTCACCCCCAGTCTGGGCGGGCACCATCTAATCAGCCGCCAGCATGGCTAGAATAAAGCAGGCAGGAGAAGATGGGAGTGCAGACTTGCTGAGTCTTCCAGCCTTCACCTTTCTCCCGTGCTGGATGCTTCCTGCCCTGGAATATCAGACTCCAAATTCTTCAGCTTTTGGATGCTTGGACTTACACCAGTTGTTTGCCAGGGGCTCTCAGACCTTCGGCAACAGACTGAAGGCTGAACTGTCTACTTCCCTACTTTCGAGGTTTTGGGACTTTAATTGAACCAACACTGGCTTCCTTTCTCAACTTGCAGACATCCTATTGTGGGACTTCACCTTGTGATCATGTGAGTCAATTCTCCTTAATAAACTTCCTTTCACATATGCATCTATCCTATTAGTTCTGTCCCTCTAGAGAATTGACTAGTGCAAAAGGTGAATTCACTTTCATTTCTCTCTCTTCTGGAACTGGGATGACCTTCTTCTCCTGCCCTTAGACATCAGGACCCCAGGTTCTAAATAAATAAATTTAGTAATGTATCTATGTAGCCGATTTAGCAGTGTGTCTATATTATTTAATTAATCATGACAAATACATCATACTAATTAATAAAAGATGGTAATAATGGGGGAAATGGGTATGGGATACAAAGGAACTCTCTGTACCATCTTCTCAATTTGTCTGTAAACCTAGAAATATTCTAAAATAAAAAGTTTATTTAAGGTCGGGTGCGGTGACTCATGCCTGTAATCCCAGCACTTTGGTAGGCCGAGGGGCGCGGATCACCTGAGGTCAGAAGTTCTAGACCAACCTGGCCAACATGGGGAAGCCCAGTCTCTACTAAAAATACAAAAATTAACCAGACATGATGGCAGGAGCCTGTAATTCCAGCTGTGTGGGAGGCTGAGACAGGAGAATCATTTGAACCCGAGAGGCGGAGGTTGCAGTGAACTGAGATTGCTCACCACCGTACTCTAGCCTGGGCGTCAGAGAGAGACTCCATCTCAAAAACAAACAAGCAAGCAAACAAACAAAAGTGTATTTAAAAAATTACAAAACAGTGAGAGATGACCTTCCTGAAAGCAAGAAGCCTGTTATATGTACCCTTCTATCCCTTTATAGCAACATCTAGCATAGTCTCCAGAATGTATTGGTATTTTGATAAACGGGTTGAACAAATGAATACATGCAGGAAAATATATACCAATTATCAAGGCAACACAGGATTTGAAGTGTTCAATTATTCTGAGGAGTTTCAGCAAAGGTTTTATAAAATACCCAGTAATTTATTATAGTAATTAGTATGTGTGAGGTCGACTCCAGAAAAAGCAGAGTACATACTAAAACCATGTACATCTGTTGTTTCTTTTGTCTCTTTTTCATATGAAGATGGCATCATAGTACATTAATATTTAATGCTCCCAACTTGTCTCAAACTTGCCACCTGCTGCTACTATGTTCCAGATACAATACCTTCAACTTGATTTTTAGATAGGCCAATTTCCTTCTTGCTTCAAGATTCCAGTCTAGTATATTATCTCTACCCCTACACTGCTTTTCTCTCTCCCACCATTACCTGATCAGTTCTCATTCAGTCTTTGTCTTAAACCATTCTGTTATAGTAACCTATAACAGAATATCACAGACTGGGTAATTTAGAAAGAAAAGAAATGTATTTCTCATAGTTCCAGAGTACAGGAAATCCAATATCAAGATGCCAGCATCTGGCACGGGCCTTCTTGTTGCCTCATCCATCCGCTGGTAGAAGCATAAGAGAGCAAGATATCAAATTCATACCTTCAAGTACTTTCATAGTTGTCATTAATCCATTCAAAAGGGTGGAGCCCTCATGACCTAAACACCTCCCGTTAGGCCCCATCTCCCAAAATGGGTGCATTGGGGATTAAGTTTCCAGCATATCCTTTTTTGGAGACAACTTCAAACCATAGCAGTCCTCTAATCTCACACTAACTGTCACTCCTTCAAGGAATTCTTTCTCCTTGGACCAGACTAGATGTTTTTGTTGTTACTGTTGTTGTTTTAACTATTTGAAAGTACCTTGTATTTTTGTTTTTCTTCTCGAATCTCTTATCGCTACTACAAGTACATAAACACTCACACACACAAACATTGACACACACATTTTAATAACTGCAAACTCTACAAGAGCAGGAATTACACTTTTGTGTTGTCTGCATCTAGCATGATATCTGGGACATGGTAAAACACTATATATACTTAATGAATTAATGAATAAGAAAATACACTAAATAGAAATAGAAAGCTTCAAATAATTGTGAGAAATAACAAACAAATGAATTATCAACTTTTCTATACTACAAAAGCATTATTTTCTTCCCATGAATGATGGTTTCCTTATTTCTTCATCTAGCTATTTAACACAGCTTCAGATCTTTATTCCTATTACCCAAGTTACTCCAAAATAAAGTGCTTTGCTATTCCCTCTTGGTATTGGCTCTCTCTCTGTTAAATGCAATCAGTCCTTAAATTCCTTAATATAAGAGAGCCATTACAGGGCATGCATGATACTTCTTTATGCAAACTGGGAATTCACATATACACAGAAATGAATAAAAAGATGTCTCTACTGATCTTGCAGCCTACTTTAAATTTATTTCATTTCAAGGGACTCCAGAAAACACCAAAACTACGCTTTTCAGCTCCCCGTGGACATACTGCATGCACAACATGAAATATCTGGCTTGATTCAGCATCTGAGTCTAAAAATATCTCCTTATGATATTTGTGACTGCTGCTGTATCTTAGAAAATTAGCTGAACCAGTAGAGATAAGGAAGTTTTAATATTTTACATGAGACATACATATCCATGTATACATATACATGGCGGAATAAAGGGAGAGGAGCAGACACAAATGGATGGTTTTATAACATGGAGCACAAAAGTGATATTTCTCATCATAAACATTCTGCTGTCTATCTACAGAGCAGTAAGACCTAGTCACAGGATCTTATAGAAAATGTAGCTAGTGCCTGGTAAATTGATATACCCTTGCAAAAAAAAAAAAAAAAAAAAAAGTCAGCATCAATTATTTAGGTTAGGCTAACTATATATTTCAGGTTTTTTTTTTTTTTTTTTCCAGTAGAAAAAATCAGGCATTTCACTTTGCAGAATATCATTAGTTCCTTGAGAAAATAAGATTTGGGGAACTGAATTTTCAGAGGCATCAGGAGAGGATATAAAATGGTTTAATTTGATATTATCTGGATTCCGTGTAGTAAAAGATCCCTCTGATTGAATCCAATTGCCTCTGTGACTAAGGAGGCCTTGTTCACTCTTAGGGATAATCCCATAAAACATTTTTTAAAGTTTTTAAAATCTGCTAAGTTTGGTTTATTTGCAACCCAAGGGTCTACAAAAAAAAATTCAGCAACCTATGGTTTTCCCTGAGCAAGCAGCTCAGGTAACTGACCAGAGTACATTTTGGGAACTCTTCTCTTGTGTTATTAATAAATACACATTCTGCAACTACAAGACAAAATGAAAATAACTCAATTTAATTTAGAAATTTGAACTAAATACATCTGTTTACATGCATAATATATTAGACTATTTAAGGAGGCAAAGATTAGGGAGAATGAAGATATGTAAATACAATATGCCAATATGCTTACAATTTCATCCTAGATGAATGTTTCTTTTTTTTTTTTTTTTTTTTTTTTTTTTTTTTGAGATGGAGTCTCGCTCTGTCGCCCAGGCTGGAGTGCAGTGGCGCGATCTCAGCTCACTGCAAGCTCTGCCTCCCGGGTTTAAGCCATTCTCCTGCCTCAGCCTCCCAAGTAGCTGGGGCTACAGGCACCTGCCACCTCGCCCGGCTAGTTTTTTTGTATTTTTAGTAGAGACGGGGTTTCACCATGTTCACCAGGATGGTCTAGATGAATGTTTCTTAAATCCCTAACTCATGCCAATCTATGTAGTCCTGGATGAATTCTTACTCTTGGCAAAATTTTCCAGAATGGGCACACAAAAAATTTCCCTCTGACTGTAGGTTGCATATTAATTTTTAAGAGTAACCAGACATCTAACTTAATGACGGTAACAGGTCAATTAAATAAATATTCACAGAGGGTTTCTAGGCTGGGTGCCCTCATAGGACAGGAGAAAAATATATAATCTCTTACCTGTTGGAAACAATCTAGTAAGGTAAATACATGCATTGAAACAATCACTAAGATGCAATGTGATAAGTATTTTTGTAATAGAAAGAGACGATTCTATCAGGATTTAGATGAAGAAACAAATAATTCTGCACCATCCAGAATGGTTTCAGAGGGGAGATGTTCTTTGAACTAGACCATGAGGAGATAAAGGATGTCTTCTAAAAATAGTGCCACAAAATACATGATGTTTGTTCCCAGAGAGTATCCAGAGAGTATTAGGCTTCTCCAAATCACATCCCTCTCCATTTCTGATATACACGGAAACTTTAGCCATGCATCAGAGAGAAGATACTTCAAGAGTCTGACATTTTACTTTTTCACTTTTTTTTTTTTTTTTTTTGAGATGGAGTTTTACTCTGTCACCCAGGCTGGAGCGCAGTGGCGTGATCTTGGCTCACTGCAACCTCCATTTCCTGGTTCAAGCAATTCTCTGCCTCAGCCTCCAGAGTGGCTCTGGGATTACAGGCGCCCACCACCATGTCCAGCTATTTTTCTTTTCTTTTTTTTTTTTTTTTTTTAGTAGAGATGGGGTTTCACCCTGTTGTCCAGGCTGGTCTTTAACTCCTGACTTCATGATCCACCCACCTCGGCCTCCCAGAGTGCTGGGATTACAGATGTAAGCCACCACGCCCAGCCAAGAGTCTGACATTTGTCATAATTTACTTAGGTTTCAGCTAGTTTGTATGGTCACGTTTGCTTCTTATCAGAAAGTGCACAGTCATTTGAAAGTTATCTCAATAATAAGATCATACAAAAGGCACAGTTACACAAAGACAATGTGAAAAATATTCCCTCATGAAAACACATTTGATTTTCAAGACCCATTCAATAAAATTTCTGAAAGAATGAATAAAAATATAGATGGTTTGGAACATCACACAGTAGGGTCTCTCAGGGAGTGGGAGACTAGGAGAGGGATAGCATTTGGAGAAATACCTAATGTAGATGATGGGTTAATGGGTGCAGCAAACCCCCACGGCCTGTGTATACTTATGTACCAAACCTGCACGTTCTGCACATGTACCCCAGAACTTAAAGTATAATAAATAGATAGATAGATAGATAGATAGATAGATAGATAGATAGATAATAGGTAGATAGATAGTTTGAATAGATCTGAAAGGTGGTGGAATACACTACCACAACATATGCTATTTTGACATAAGGATTATTTTGAGCAGTATGCACTTTAAAAAATCACAAGTTTTGAGAAGAGAGCTCTTGACCCTCCTCTTTTTCTTCCTGAAAGCAGGTGATAAATACTCCATATAAAAGATGACTTCTCCATACGAGAAGGAATGTAATATTTTTATCATCAAGAAAGTAAAGTTGAAACTGAGAGAATTCTATACTAACAGTCTGTTAAAATAATTCTTACTTTTCTTTAGCCTCTCTACATAGGTTAGTCACTATTTCACAATTGCCTCTCTTTGTTGAAACTAGTATAAAAGCATTTAGATTTTGGGACTTATTTGAGTCTTCATTTCCTTCTGGAGACTCTCATGCCATGTAAAACTTACATTAAATAATTTTACATTCTTTTTTCTCCTGTTAATCAGTTTAAGTCAATTTACTTCTCAGGTCAAGTTGAAAACCGTAAGATGGTAGGCCTGAAATTTTGTCTTCCCTAGAGGTTCCTACAAAAACCTGTATCTAAAATTGTTTGCATTAACCAATAAATCTGGAGTTTAAAGTTTTTAAAATTTATGATAAAAAATCATTAAAGATGTGCTGTACTCCATACATAATAAAATAATTTAGTGGACAGTCTCAGATGACTCAAGTTGATTCCCATTGACTAGTATTAAAATAGTAAAATGGGGCTTTTGTAAACTAAGTATGAGTAAGATACAATAGTAAAGCCAGTCTAGGTTAAAGGCTGAGCTAATAGAAATAAGAAAAAAAAAAAAAAAAAAAAAAAAAAAAAAACTGAAAGAAGACAAAGGGAATAATGGTTGAAGAACAAAAATGATAGAATGATAATAACTAACCCTTAATGAGTACTCACTTGATAGCAAATCCCCCTTTAAATTCTTCACAACCCTCAAAACACACACAAAGTGGAAACCAGTATCCATTTCATGGATAAGTAAAATAAGTTTTCAACAGGTTAAGTAACCTGTCTTGGGCCCCACAGCTAATGAGTGGAAGAGCTGGGCTTCATAGTCATGCTTCCTTAGCACCCGTCACCACTCCCATTTAGAAGGCCATGGCCATAATTTCAGTCAGAGTTTAACTTCTATTTGAGAAAACTAAGCATTATGAGCAATACCACAATACATTTTAGTTGGTTGATTGCAATTAAAATATGTAGAAAACCCAGAGATTTTGATATGCTAAAGATGTTTTGAAAAGGGCAGGATCTAGTTTCCAATTTGATGGTTAAAGATCTTTTCTCTTACTTTTATGCCCTCGTTTAATATTAGATTGGTGCAAAAGTCATTGCGGTTTTTCCCATTGAAAGTAATAGAAAAAAACCGCAATAATTTTTGCACCTATTAGGTTGGTGCAAAAATAATTGCAGTTTTCTCCATTTAAAGTAATCCAGTGGCAGAGCAGGATACTGTTGCTCATTTAATCTCATATAAACACAGGCACACACACATACACACTTATATTCTTTACACTGATTTAACGCAAATGAACAAACTAGGCTCTAATTCAGAGCACCAGCAGTAACGTAGATGTAGAAATTCTTTTCCTTGGTCATGTTGGAGAACTGCAGCACACTTAACAAGTTGTGGTTTAACTTTATTACTTTCATACAATTCATTAGCATAGATAAATTTAAGAGGAAATAATCTGTGCGTATATTATATCAAAAAGATTCCAATCTCTTGACCTGAAAATCTATTCATAAGATTTTACTACCCCTATATTTAATAAAGAAGGAAAGAATTTTTTTTTTTATTTTCTGAGGGGAAAATTTTTAAATGATGTATTTAGATATATAATTAAAATGCTTATGTACCTTGCCTAATGAAAAATAGACACTTATTCAAAATAACAGGATATCTAATGCATCTATGTATAAATAACTCAGCTAAAATGCCTGAAAACAAGGATAAGCATCGTAACTGAACTCTGTTCATGCATTAACCTTCAAATCCCTCCACCCACTGCATATTCACAAGAAAACCTTGTGTAAAACAAGTCCGGTTCTCATTAACCTTTAGAAAAATCTCCAATGGTGGCACAGCATAAAGCAAAACATCTAAAGCTAAGAATTTGATTTTTTTTTTTTTTTTTTTTTTTTTGCCCATAGTGTTGTGACCACAACCCAGAATAAATTAGTCATGCTAGGATCACAAGATGACTTTTTCTCAACGGGCTTGAAGGGGTTCATGAATACAAAATGGACCCAAAGAGCCCGCTTAGTCTCCAGTTGCTGACATGTCTTCAATCATAGAAAAGAGCCTCTATCTTAGAAGACAAAAACTATTTGTGTAAAAACCCCAAACAAACCTTGGATGAGGATCTGGGACATGCGGTAACATTTTTAAATAGTTGAATGAATGGGATAGGAAAGAGAATGTTGACTGGAATATGGAATAACTCAAACTTGGTTTTGAGATTCTTAACCAGAATTTTCTGAGAGCCTAGATCCAAATTTAATTAAGTGGAATCTGTTGTATTCATTGTCTTAGAAGCTTTAAATATGATTCATATTTACCTCCATTTTATAATAGTAGAAGTGAAAATTTCACAATCAAAAAAGAGAGAAAACGTTGTGTTTAACTAAAATAATTTTGTCCATTGTCCCTGTGGAAATTTTACATGCAAACAGATGCTTGTGACAAAGTGTTTTTTTATAAAATATAACAGGGGAAAGTTTAGAATGAAGAAGCAATTTTGTGAATAAATCCTTTCTAAAACAGGCTGAAATTTCTGAACATATTCACAATAAAAATTTGAGGGCCATTAATTTACAGGATAATTACATTATAGAACCAACGGTTAAGAACACATTTTCAATGATGCTTTCTATAAATTAGTGAAAAGGCTATCTTCCTTCCTGCCTTCTCTTCTTTCTTTCAAGTTTCGCATCTTACTGGGCTTCAACTACGTGTCATAAACTGGCTTAGTTTATTGTGATATAATATTGAATAATGTAGACAGGTTGTCCTAAGTCCTCTTGGAACTTAGAATCTGGGTGGAAAGCCTGTCTATTTGTTGATCCTATAATATGAAGGCCATCAGAATTCATACTTGGGATTACAAAATTAAAAATTATACCTTCCCTCTTCAAATTAGTGAGTATTCAGTTAGTAAATTAGTATTATCCACAATCAAGTTCAACTTCAATTTGACCATATGACACACATTTCTAGGACTTGAATACTCATATTGACCGACTTGAATTTATTTTTCGGCAACCCTGATATCTTGAATTTTTATCAATCACAGCTTTAAAAGTTACACTATATCAATTATAAACAAACAGACATAGAAGCTATAATTCACAGAAACCCAGTAGTATTAAATAAGCCACAAAACTGTGCTCACAGAATCTCTAGAATCATTTAAGACTCCTTGCAAAGATGCAGTTCCACAAAGCTCTGTCCCCTGTTCACCTGGGACCACTCCTGAAGTCAGCTTCTCCTCAGCCTCTGAAGTGGCAGTAGATTATGCAAGATAATGAAATGTGTTTGTTTTATGGAAAACATTTTTTGAAAGATACATTCATTCAGAGATTTAGAAAGCCTGTCTTTAGCTTCTGAGAGGTTGTGTGTAAACAGTCCCCTACCCTTATACGTCTGAAGAGCTGGAGTAAATGAGACTTCACTTTTATTAACAAATGAAGGGTCAGTCATAGTGGTGAGGGGCACAGACTCTGGAGGCCAAAATCTTGAGTTTGAATTTGTAATCCACTGTTGGTGACCTTGAGCAATTTGCTGATTTTTTTTGTGTCTCAGTTTACTCACTTGAAAAGTAAGATGATATGATTCATTCTCATAAGATTGTTTTGAAGGTTAAATAAGTTAATAATCATAAAACTCTTGGAATCATTCCATACATACAAAAAATCATATATATATGTATACGTGTGTGTTTATATATATACGCTAAATTAATTTTAATTTGAAAATTAGCTGAAATTGAATTGCACAGAGTGAACCAAGAGTAACCAAATAATCACATGTTTAAACTTTACCTTTCTTTTACTGTAGACATACATACACGTTGAATGAATTAAAACATGAAGAGAAGAAAAGAGGATCTGAAAAAGAAAGTCTAGTGTTAAAATTAAATATCCAGAACAACAGAGAAGGCATATGGGAATTACAGTAGAAATGTCATTTAAAATTTTCTCTTGTAGATCGTTTATTATGCTGGCTGTAAAAGACAGTGCTGACTGTACATCATTCCTTGAAAGAGTATCTTGAAAGTCATGATTGCTTCTGTTGCATTAGTAGAGTTCTGTTTTTGTCAAATGCAAATCAGAGACCTTATTCTCTTAGTTAGCCTACTTAAGTATAGATGGAAGAAGTTTTGACATGTATGATACCCTTACTGACTACTTTTACAACACAGGAGTGGCTAAGCAAAATTCACACAAAATTTCAAGAAGGAGCTCAACAATCATTTTTTTTTTTTTTTTTCCTTTGGCAAAATAAAACAGCCACCTCTTCTCTCCCAGTTTAGAGATGTAAGTGAAATTGCTTCTTTATATAAATTCAATAAAAGATGTAAGATAAGATAAGTAATGATTCTAAATAAGTTTAAAACAAATATAATTTTGGCATATATTAATTTATATTATTCTAAAAGAAACACTATGGGTATTATTTCTTAAGTATTACAGATTCTGAAACACATATTCAAAGCTATGTTGAAGGATATCATAAATAGTGAAATAGACTCAAAAATGTATTATGGTCTATTTTTTTGACTCTTGGCATTACTATAAATCATAGTACCTTTTTGTGAGCAGTGAATAAAAACACTTATTAATCTGCAACCAGTCACTCAACATTAGTGCATTAATGAACACTGAAATCGTTGAAATACTGAATGATTTAGCAGAAAGTGTGTTCAATTACTTCCAAGAATTATTCTGTAACTACATGTAGCATCACTCTAGAAATCCTTTAGTGCTGGAACATAGTTTCTCTTAAGATGGAGACCTCAAAAACAAAGACAAGATATTATGGTAAGGAATTTATCAATCAGAGTCTCGGGTGCCAATATTTTTTCATTAGCATTTGCATAATAAAAGATATGGGAAAGATACTGATAAACCTTTTAATTTTCTGTATCTACCTCTATCTTCATCTTTGTCTCTCCCTCCCCGACCCCCGCTCTCTCTCTCTCTCTATATATATATGTGTGTGTGTGTATATATATATGTGTGTGTGTGTGGTATGTGTGTGTATGTGTATATATCAAGTTCTAGAAGATGGGATATAAATGCAAGAAGCAAATATTTCACTAAGGAAGGCGAAAGATCAAATTATTCTGCTGTGGTCAATACTTTTGATTTTTGTCATTGTTTTTGTTGTATTTTTTGTTTTGTTGCTTTTATTTAATACTTTTGATTTAAAAGGTGTGGATTCAAGAAATAAAATGGGCTAATGTCTTTTTCATACATAAATTAAGTCATTCTGCTGTGAGGAGGAGTGGAATACTAAGAGTGTTTTGTAAAACTCTCTCATATAGGAAAGGATAAATGAAAAAAATGATATTCCTCTCCTCAATCAGAGTTTTGAGGAATACAGAGATGATTTTTGAGTTGAAACAATCAAAGTAGGTACTAGGGAGTCTAAGGTTGATGTAAGCCTTGTACCATGGGCAGGATTTGAGTAGGTTTTCAGGAAGCACATGTTTTGTGATGAGGGAGTAGTGTGAAAAAAATGGCTTAGTGATTTAAATACAAAGGGCAAGTTCAGAAACAAAAAACATGAGTACTAGAGCAGAGTAGCCATGGGAAAAATTGGGCCAGATACAACTGGAGAGGTCAGATGATACAATAATATGAAAAGAATGCTGGGAATATGCATTCGTTTTCTGCATTTTCTTGCTTTTGATTCTACAGTCAATACCATTAAGCAGGTATTGCAGGTTTAGGATTAAAATGCTCACTAAAAGGCAGATGCTAGGTAAACTCTTTTGGGCTCCTTGGAAACAGCTCTGGGGCTCAAGGCTGCTGAGATAAGGAATAATGTTTAGAGCTTCACAATTAGAATCAATCAGCTCAAACCATTTTCTGCCTCTGGGTTCTCCTCCAAATTGGACAGAGGATCAAATTGGCCCAGCTTGAATTCCCTACCCAATATGTGGCCAGGGGAAAATAGAGATGCTTAACCACAGACAGCTGGCAAAGGAAAACTGAGATGATTTTGCCAAAAGATGGCAGAAGAAAGGCTTGGTTGATGAAATGAGCAGATGTCCACCATTAGTGATGTGTCGAAACAGTAGGGAAGAGAGATTTAATCATATACAGTGTGGATGTGAAAAATGGGGCTAAGAAGCAGGGCACTTACAAAATTGCTGTATTATAGGATGGTAGGCACCCTGCCCCTCTTCTCAATTGTGCTCTAGGAATTCTGAATACTTGCAGGCACTAACTCTGATTTTTCTGTTTTCATATCTTTAACCTTTAGCATTACTGTTCCCTGTGCTTCAGATACTTATCTTCCCCTTAATTGGTTTTCTTACCTCTTAATCTTTGCATGCTGACTTTTAAAGAACCTTCTTTATCATCTTCCCCAGCTGCTTCAGACAGACCAGTCACTATGATTTTATTTATAACTATATCTATCTATGTCACTTTTACTAGATATAACGCCTGTCATCTCTTTCTATGACCCAAAGCAGCAGATTTAAGAATTTCCTGTGGTTGTATCATCATACTTTGTTTCACCTTATCCTGGACTCAACTGATGGCAGCAGGATGACCTGAAAGCAGCCAGTAGGATGACCAGCAGTTTATGCACTCGATCGTTCTGTCTACTGTCAGATCGTAACAAGCCTGTCCAATGAAACACAGGCTGGAGAAAGTTAATTGAATTAAATTCAGATTTAAATAGCTACATACGGCTAGTGGCTACCCTGTTGGATGAAGCATGTCTAAAAAGAACAACTAAGGCCACAATAGGAATTACGGAAGCAGAGGCAAAGATGAGCCAAGTGACAGCTGTGGCCAAGAAGACATCAAGGAATCCAAGGCGTAAAGGGATTATTAAGGACTAAATGTCTGTGCCTCTCTCCAAATTCATATGTTAAAATCCTAATCCCCAATGTGAAGGTATTAAGGATTGGGAGGTAATTAGGTCATGAAAGTAGAGCCATCATAAATGATATTAATGCCCTTATAAAAGAAACCCCAGAGAGTTCTCTCATCTTCCTTCAGTTATCTGAGAATACAATAAAACATAAGAAATGCAACCTAGAAGAAAGCTCTCACCAGAACCTGACCATGCTGGCACCCTGGTCTCAGACTTCCAACTTTTAGAACGGTAAGGAATGCGTTTCTGTTGTCTATAAGCTTCTCAGTCTATGACACTTTGTGATAGCAGCCTGAACAGACTAAGATAGTTTATTAGTCAGGGTTCTCTAGAGGGACAGAACTAATAGATTACATATGTGTGTGTGTGTGTGTATGAGTTTATTAAGTAATATTAACTCACGTGATCACAAGGGTCCCACAATAGGCCATCTGCAAGCTAAGGAGCAAGGAAGCCAGTTTGAGTCCCAAAGCTGAAGAATTTAGAGTCTGATGTTTGAGACCAGGAAGCATCCAGTGTGGGAGAAAGATGTAGGCTAGGAGGCTAAGACAGTCTAGCCTTTTCACGTTTTTTTCTGCCTGGTTTATTTTCTGGCCATGCTGACAGCTGATTAGATGGTGCCCACCCAGATTAAGAGTGAGTCTGCATTTCCCAGGCCACTGATTCAAATGTTAATTTCCTTTGGCAACATGGTCCCAGACACAGCCAGGATCAATACTTTGCATCCTTCAATCCAATCAAGTAGACACTCAGTATTAACCATCACAGCTACGAATGAATAGAAGTGTTAAACCCGGATAGTATAATGAATAACCATTCAGTTCCCTGAGGGAAGGCTTTTCAGCTGCTGAGATAGACCCTGAAATTTCATACTTCTCACAACTATGGAGACAACCTTAGAATGCCTCAATTCTTTGAGAGAGCACCAAATAATGCAATTCTTTAATTATAAAATATTCAGATTTTTTTCCAGAGAGACAGAGAGCAACCATTGGGGGTTCATCTTCTTACCACTATCCCTGTTACATTTAATTTCCTACACCCTCATCCTTCATTGCCCAAACTCCTCCTTCATGTTCATTCCTTCTCTATCATTTCCTGATCAAAAATCACTTTCAGTTCTTCACGTCTTCTTGTTCTCTCAGATCCTCTAGCCTACATATGCTGCTATCTTTGCCTGAAAATCTCTTCATCCTTCTCCCAACTGTGCATTATCATTCTTAATTGTGGATGCCTCTTTCTCTCAGTGGCTATTCTTGCTGCAGAAATTCAAGATAGATGTCCCACACATTAGTCCAAAGAACTTTTATTTTCTTTGAACATACCATGTACCAAGTGTTGTGTGGTTCTTGGTAATTTTGATAATTTTTCCTCTGGATTACCTCCCATCTAGATTATAACTCTATAAGAGAAGGAGCAAGCCATATCTTGCTCACCACTGTACCCAAACATCCAACATTGTATATATCTCATTTATTTTTGTTAAGCTAATAAATTACATCCACATTTCATGAAAGAAATGCACAAAGTCAAAAAAAATTCAGGAAAAAATATAAGCAACTTTTCTGCAAGGTTATGATACATTTTTAGAAAGTGTTTCCTTAATTACATTATTCTTATGTATTTGATAATGAGGATAAACACCTTTAAAAGCTAGAATGACAGTGACTATTTTCCCAGATGACTTTTCCAATTGGTCATCAGAGAAGACCGAGAGATAATATCACACCTGGAGAAGACTGAGAGATTGTATCACATCCTTGAGAAGATGTTGCTTATTGTAGTATGCTTTCTGATTTGAATCTTAGCCTAGAAATTTTTCTCTGCCTCACACAGTTATAAGCAGGACTTCATATTGGTTAAAACAGAATCAAATTACAGCTAAAAACACATTTTGAGTTAAGAGGAACATCTAGACTTTCCTAGATAGACGTTGACCATGGTATGAGTGAAATATGTCTGTTCTACCTAATTCCTCCATGCTGGAGATTGTAAATCTGTGTGAGAAGAGTGCTACCTCCAGGAATTCTTTCCCATCATGGTGTGGGTGAATAAGTATGGCAGAGAGCAAGTCCTTTTATTTTTTTTAATTTTTATTTTTTGTATGAGTCCAGTGAAAATAAGCAATGCAAATGCTGTTTCCAAATTAACTTCTGGTAATTCAGCTTTGATTCATTATCCTGAATAATCAGGATTTTTTATTTGCAACTCAGGTTGAAATTAACTCTGAAGATATTCTTCTGTATACATTTCTTCTTGCCCTTCTTGAAGAGTTAAAGTATAAATTGGTACCCTCATCTCAATTGAAACACCAAAGCAATGTATGATTCTTTGTCAGTGTTGGGCTTGATTACAATAGAATGAAGATTATTTTTCCACCTGTGACACTGTCATTATAATCATTTGACTTATATTTATAATCAAGTGGGAGTGATTCTCTGATGACTTAGAGCCTTTAAACCTGAGGATAACAAAATGCTGGCTGAGAAGCACATACAAATCCCAAGCAGAGAGAAAAAACAAACCACCTGTTACACTATTTGTTTTCATCTAATAAAATATAGAGAAAAATAGAAATGATGAGTTTGGAGTGTTCTGGGCAATTTAAGGAAAGAAGTCAACAGGCAGTATACTAAACATCTCTCTCTGAGCTCCAGTAATTGACATAGCAGGAGCATACAAAAAAAGATGGTTTGAGCATTACAAAAAAAGATGGTTCACTGGAGACTGACTTTCTCTAGATAAGAGCTAGATTGCTCATCCATTTCATCCTCTCTTTGCCAATAACATCTGTAGCCTTGAAGCAAATTTTCCAATATGGTAGCATTGTTCTCAATTGTCATTTTTAATTTCTTAATCATCTATGGACTGACAGTATCTCAGTACCTGTCCCATTCAACTGAGAATTTATCCTTTTTTCCTTCAACTATATTTCCAGATTATTTTAGGCAATGAGAATATTGTTTCTTAGACTAGACATAGATTTATATAGTAGTTTTTTAGATAGCTTCACTTTTGGAGGTTCAACAAAATCAACTCGCCCCATCTACGACAAAGCTGAAATCTATAATAATTCCCAGATTGAGGCTTTAGAGATAGTTATACTGGTGAATCCAAATAGAAATATCCAGTGAATGTGCTGTAGCACCTATTCATAGTTTCTATGTTGATCACCTACATAATAGGTTTATTGTAGTAGTTGATTGTTTTTGGTATGATTGTGTGCTGTATAATACTTCCCACAAAATATAAGCTTCACATTTAATTTACCAAGTTAAAAATGTTCACATTTAGCCTTCATATGAATATTATTTCCTTTGCATTAGTTTAAAAACAATCTCTGAAGTTATTTAGCATATCATTCACTTTGCTGGGATAGAAAATAGCTAATGTGAAATATCATAAGAGAATGATAATTTAACATTTCCGAAATGCAATTTTCTTTGGGGGCATGATCAGATAAAGAATGTCCAATACTTTAACATGAATGGTGTCTTTTACTATTTTTAAGTTTATTCACTGAACTACCCATAATTTTAAAATATTACCAAAATGTTCACTTTTTCATATTGTTAATGTAAACTATATTCATTGTGTACAATTTGGAAAACACAAATAATAATTATAAGTAAGCTCCAAGAATGCTGTTATGTTCATCACAGTATTTCTTCTTTTTATTTTGTGCATATCGTGCTCTAAATATGAAACTTCATACTTTTTTTTTATTTAATACAATATAATGAGAACTTATCCATGACATTTAAATGCAAGTATGTTAAAATTTTTGATCCAATAGAAAATAGCAAATCTCCCACCTCTAATCCCAAGTGGGCACTTCTAGAACAAGACACTCTTTTTTATTTTTTTACCTTTTTAAGTGGAGGATGATTACTGCATTAGGATATGAGCTCTTTTCCAGTAGCCTGAGGACTTTGTGCACATTGACCTGCTTCTCTAGATCACCCCTGTGATCTAGGGCTGAGATTTTTTACATAACTAGTCAGTGGGAAGCTGGTCAATGAGAAGGAAAGACTCTGATAACTAGGGTGACCCTGTAATTTAACTTTTAAGCATGAATAATAATGGACGTGTTGGAAAAGCCATAAACCAGTACTGTTCTAGGCAAACAGGAACATATTTAAGGAAGGCATAAAAGGAGAAATTTTAGTAATAAATCCTAAAATTCATATCAGTTGAAATCATTTTGGGTATACCAGGGTCAGTAAACTAAAATCTATTGGCCAAATCCAGCCCCACTGACTATTTTGTATGTCTTCTCAATGAAGAATGGTATTTATGCATCTAAGTGATCGAAAAAAAAAATCTTCAGATGTTATTATTTCCTGTCATATAAGTACCTACACAATATCCTTCATTTTGGATCTCGAATTACAAAGCCTAAAATATTTATAATCTGGCCCTTTATAGAAAAAGTTTGTCACGCTCTGTATAGGCTAATATATTCTACTCCAATAACTCACATTGTTTACTACTTTGATACTTATCCATTTCTCTGATTTGGTGGTTCTCACAACTGAGTAAAATATGGACTCTTGTGAAGAAAAAAAAAATATTTTCAAACTCCAGAGAATACAGTTTTTCACACAATACTGAGTAAACATTGACTTACAAAGCAAACTTTCATTCTATGAAATTCAGTTTCAGCTGGGCACGGTGGCCCATGCCTGTAATCCCAGCACTTTGCGAGGTCAAGGTGGGTGGATCACGAGGTCAGGAGATTGAAATCATCCTGGCTAACATGGTGAAACCCCATCTCTACTAAAAATACAAAAATTAGCTGGGCATGGTGGTGCGCACTTGCAGTCCTGGCTACTCGGGAATCTGAGGCAGGAGAATTGCTTGAACCTGGGAGGTGGAGGTTGCAGTGAGCCAAGATTGCGCCACTGCACTCCAGCCTGGTGACAGAGTGACACCCTGTCTCAAAAACAACAACAACAACAACAACAACAACAAAGAAAAGAAAGGGAAAAGAAAAAATATGCTGAAATATTACTTTGATCATTATATTAATAAAACTAAAAAATTCTTATAGAATACCTTGTCCCCTAAAAGTCTGTCTTCTCTCAGTGAACCTCAAACACCAGTTTAAGAAATAGCTGTTCTAGCATATCCCAGCTGTACCGTAGGGTCTGGAAAAGCATTCATATAATTATTTTCCTTCTAAAGCCAGGTGGTAAAACTATAAATAAATAATCTATGCAACTACTTATTTTCCTTCTTTCTACTCTTTTGCTCTCACTTCCTCTTCATAAATGTATTATAAAATGGTTTAAATATGCAATCAAATTTTTATAACAATCCATAAAATTGCAGTAAATATATTTTGTATAGTATCATATACAGCACACAGAAATAAATGGCATGGTCCTATCAAGTTATGACAATTTTACTAAGTCTGGGATATTGTAATGCACTTAAATTGACAGAATTAACAAATCTGGTTTTTATTTTTGTTTTTTTAGTTTTCTTATCAAGGATTTATTTAATGCACTTTTTTTTTTTTTAAAGTAGGCACACTCATTAACACTTTTGTCTTTCAAAACTCATTCTAATCTTTAAGATTATATCTGAAATTACTCGGTTGATCTCATACATCTTTCTTATGACCTTTTTGGTAATGGGTCATTTGAACCATGATAACTTAATGGAAAAAACAAAACTGAACATCATGAATAAACTATAAATCTTTTAGTATCATCTGGTAGTGTTGGGGATAATTTTACATTTATAAACTATCAAGCATCTTCCCACAGGTGGTTCAATAAATAAACAAAATTATTTCTGTGTGGGTCACACATATTAAAATCAATGAATGAAGAGAATTTACATTTAACGAGAAACATAACAGGAAAAAAAAATTAGAGTTAAAGGAAAATATAAATAGCTTTCCACATTCTACATTCATATCCATTCTTCATTCCGTGCAGCTTAAAAATTTTATATTATCTTGGCTAATCACTTTTCCTTCCTGTAGTTTGTAAACAAGTTTTAGAGTAAAGGATAAAGATAAGAGAAAATAAACAAGCATAAGTTCAGTCCCCATTTACTCCGTTTCCTAAGAGCTCAAGTTAGCTGATATTGTAAATTTCCATTAAAAAAGCTGATTGGGTTGCAAATCCTCTAGACCTTGGTTAGCTACCTAACATCCCCTTGTCTGCTGGGAAGGTGAGGTTTGCTTTTCAAGGTGTGGCAAAGGCTTTGGAATGAGGACATGAAAAGGTTACAGATACAAAAAAGAAAATAAAAAAGACAAAAGCTCAATAGACCATTTCTCTGTGAAATCAGCCGAAAGAAAACTAAAGTCAATTTGGGAATTCTACCACTATCTGATCAATTTTGATAATGCTGACTGTTGGTCGTGATCATTTGAGTTCCCAAAGCTAGACTGACTTTTTATCAAGCCAAGGTCCACCAAATCATCATTGCCTGATAGACTAGGTCAAGGGTATTAAGCAGGACGAAATTTGGCTATGAGGTTTTCAAGATTTACAATTTGCTGTCTGAAATACTATACAAGTTACAATTACTGCCAGAGTGTGCTGTGCAATGTCAAGTGAAGATAATTAGATGTCTATCTGCATAATTAGTGTCCTCCTCCTGAAATTCCCACTTTAACAAATCATTATTTTATTCAGGTAAATGTGAAAAGTTTTTTTTTTTTTTTTTTTCCTTGTCACCATGGTAAATCATGTAAAATGTTTGGATTGGCACATAAGCCAGTGGAGGGAAAAATGTTAATATTGGTAGAACTTTGTGTTCAAATTTTTATTAATCTGAGAATGTAAAATTAAAAGTAAAATCTGCCAGACACAGTGGCTATAATCTCAACAATAGAGAAGGCTGAGGCAGGAGGATCACTCGAGGCAAGGAGTTCAAGACCAGCCTGAGCAACATAGCAAGACCCTGCCTCTACAAAAACAAAATTACCTGGGCAGGGTGGTGGCACCCATCTGTAGTCATAGCTACTTGGAGAGAGGCTGAGATGGGAGGATCCGTTGAGCACAGAAGTTCCAGGTGATGGTGAATTACAATTGAACAACTGCACCCAGCCTGGAGAGGGAATAAAGCCCTGTCTCTAAAAATTAATTAATTCAAATAAATTTAAAAATAAGTAAAAATAAATAAAAGTAAAATCAACCCTTCATAAATGGTTTATCTAACTACAGTTTACATTATAGATATGAGACTTTTGAGATAAATCTTATAGTAAATGTAAAGTATTGCGGTGAACAGGTCATTGTGCTAAAGTCAAGCTTCTAAGTTATGAGATGAAATTCTTCCAAAGAATCGGAGATGGTAAAATAATCAAATCTATGCCTTGGAAGCAGTGCTGTGCAGCTTGTTAGCCACGTTTTTTCCCCTCTCTTATGTGAAAATGTAAAGTCTACTTCATAGTGATCTCATTTTATGTACTGTTCCATCAAAATATGTACTCATGTTTAGTTCTCACCACTAGAAAAGCAGAAAGCCAAAATGAATGGACGTATCATTTCTTCACCCCATTCCAACTTGAAGTAGATTTTCTCACCATACTTCACCCTAATTCCTTCTTTAGAGAAGAAAGGCTGCCAGTCAAACTCAATTTACAAAGATATCTTTGATTCAAGAAAGTATACGTCATCTAATATAAATAAAATATATTAAATTTTCACATAAGAAAGGGGAAAAAACCCCGTAGAGAAGCCACAGGCAAAGATCTTTAGAATGTTTTTTCGCATTGGTAGATTTTAGCATTGCTGTTGTGAGATGGGACAGAAATTCCAAGCAATCTGTTAGAACATACAGAAAGTATTTTCTTTCTCTTTTAAGTCTCTGAGTTGGAAAAAAGGCCATGACTGAGAGATTGAAGAAGAGAAGGTGCTTACTCAAATAGATGCCAATTTAATAAATAAAGAAGATAACTATAATAGGGACGTAATTTTATAACAAATAGTAAGTGGAATGATTAAAAATAGATAATAAAATATAGAAAAAATGTAAAAAGTCGAGAAAGTCCTTTAAAGAAAAAATAAGTAATCGAAGTAAAAATTGTATTTTTTCCTTTATTTTCTCTATATTTCACATGATTTTTTAAAGTCTATAACTTTTTTGTATTTATTATTAATTTAGATTAAAAACGTGTATTTTCTAAACAAAGACACATTTTGACTTAGGATTACTTTTGTCTTAAATGTGAAATTTCTGTAGATGCCTCTGAAAATAAATCAATCTTCATATTAACGATGGTAAGTTCCTTTTTCTGCCATACACTTTAAGATAATAAGCTAGCTAGGTAAATGTCTCAGGAATTACTTTGATGAAACTTAAGGATCCGAGTTCTTTTTCATTATGAGGCAAAGTAATGTGACAGTTATGCATAATCCCCCCTAAATCAACAATTGCTGCCACATTAGCTTCCTTGCTGTGTCTTAATTTATAAGGAATCAAACCATCTTAAATCAAACTGGTACATGCATCCATTCACTTTTCATCCAATCAAAACTGAATTACCTGTCAACAGAGAAGTACACTTACAAGTGTGAAACCATTTGACCATGTTATATTTTAATTTGCAGAGACAAAAATGACAAGCAATTTATTTACATAAAACTGTACAAAAGCAAATTAAATTATGTAAAGTATTTCATAAATAGTTGGACGAGTGTTTAATACATTTCGCCATGTTAAGCATAGTTGCGTGCATAGTGACTCATAATAAACGATGATAAATTGTTCTCTGCTTCACTATCAACATCCAAGTAGCAGAACAATAGGCAATGATTAACATTACAAACAGATCGTACCACACTGAATGCAAGTGCTTTAAATGTAGGAAAAGTCTGAAAGTAAACCCTAGGTAGCTGAACAAATGATGCCTTCCTCCAGATGTTATCATTGTATCTTCACCTAGGTCACAACTAACAAGCTTTACTATATTCATGATCATCCTCATTTTTTTTTTTTTTTTTTTTTGGCTTAAGGACACATTTTCTTATTTATCATTGATAGCATATACCTAAGATTATTTAGGTCTTTAGATTTCTCATGACTATTTTTGGATGGCTGTTTGATTCTTGACAGTTTCTTCTGGTCTGTGTGTTTTATTCTTTATCCTACAAGACAGCTTCCTAGGGTAGTGTTTTAGTCAGACATCTTCAGTACCATCTTAGTTCCTCTTCCCATAAAAATAATGCCTCCCTTGTTTTCTGAAACTCAGGCAGCAGGCCAGTCAGAAACCATACAGAAATGATATCTGGAGATTCAGAAAAAGCAGTAGAGTTTAGACTGAAGCTACAGACATTTTAATACACATAAATTTATATAGTTACTCATTAATTTATAAATGTGTCCTAATGTATAATGCATGCAAAATTCACTTGAGAATCTTGTGTACAGAAAACAAATATGGTTTATATCCTGTACAACCAAAATGAAACTGTAGCTAAAAGAAACACAACAAAAAAGAAATAAAGAATAAAATTCTAAATCAATATTTATGGACTGATTTCACTCCTGATAGTATCTCTGTGTTACACTTACAATAAAAGCTTTCATCTTCTAGTCAGATTTAAGCAGCCCATATTACTGCCTTAATTTTGCTTTATGACATAACAATATTTAAGACTGGTCCATTATCTGAGTTTGTCAGAAGGCAAATTTTTAATATATTATTTATTATTTTCAGAAAATAAACATGGACAAATATACAGGATCAAAAAAGTTGGGAATAGCCCATTTCCCCTCATTGTCCAAACCCAACAACCGTTTTTTTACCGTAACAACAGGTATAAAAGGCACAGTTGCTTATTTTGCATTCACTCATTTATTTATTTTTTTTTTGTTTCTTTTTATTGATTTTTTTCAAAAGCACTCTATATATGGAGTGGCACCAGATTTAACCTATTCAAAATAAAAGTCATACAAACACAAAATATATTTCTGTGTCATGCCAGCTCATTATATAATAAACATGTTATGATAGCTAATTCTACTAGAATTACTGTGAATACTTACAGTACACTGAATTTTGTTCTTTCACACCCATTTTAGTTCTAAAGAGAGGTTCACGAGTTAAATGACAATGGCATGGCTATCTTGAATGGGGTGCAAACATCATTGGAAATGTGGATCCAATTAATCCGAAGGTCCGGTGTGACCCGTATTAGTTTTATAGACAAGAGAAGGGTTTAAGATAGAGTGAAATGAGCTATCAGTGGTTTCAATGTCTCATGAAAGAAAGAAATGCATTAAAAAAAAAGTTTGTCAAACATCTGTGTTATGCAATTGAGTATTTTCTTTGTAACGTGCAAGAAAAAATATGTATACATTTCATAAGTATCTTTAGAAGTATTTTGTCTTAATAGGTACTTACAGATTATACAAGGCAGAACTGCTTTAATGCAGTTTCCTAACAAAGTACTAGAATTGCATCTTTCCATAGTGTAAATAATAATCAAACATAAACATGTTCAATTACTGATATTTTAGTCCAATGTTTTTTGTTTCAATTACATATCTTTTTGCATCCTACCTATTATACATAAACTAACATCAAAATGAAAACTCCATTTAAGAAAGAGCATGAGGAAATGACCCCCAAAGAGTACCCCACCAAACAGAGAAGTGGTTTTCAAAGTATTTTGAGGACCTATAGTGAATTATCAACCTATATTCCAGGCTGTGTCACTTTATAGTCTAAGAAATTCTGCAAAGCATGAAACTACCCAAAGCTACATTGTTTCTACAGTTTGCTAGAGAGCCATCAAGGCTATGCCTTAACCAGCTTACAAACATTCAGTGATGAGAGTTTGTTCTCCTCACACCTGTTATTCCCTATTCTGTCCATGGATTGTCACTTTCCTCTGAATGTCCCAGCTCAATATTCAGCCATATTAGGTTATCCTCCATGGAGCCAGTAGCTCAAAGTCTGCATATTCTGTTTCTTCTTATTGCACTGGAAAAACTCTGCTTTTACCTTTGAGATATACATCCTGTGAAAAATGTCATTGCCCAAAACTCCTTTCTTTCATGTTCAGTCTAGATTTGTTTAAAACGTATATTAAATAATGTTCAAATCACATTAGTGGTAAAGTCAACTAGGGTGTCACCTTGTTTCAATGTTGTTAGTCTCAAAATATTTCTATACTGCACACAAGTCAAAATTAATGCACTTGGGGTGCATGAAAGTGTGCACTGAATAAGTAAAAAAATGCAATTGTAATTTAAAATGTGGATAAAAAGAGCAGCAAGCATAGCCTGGATTCTAAAATGATCACTGTGGACTTAACTAACAAGACTATATGGCAATGCATCTTTCTTAACCTACCCATGACCCATAAATACTATTTTAAAACATGGAATCTTCCCTGATAATATTACCTGAAACTAAACTTGAACCTCAACCAATTGCCTATTATAATACCAAAAATATATCTCATTAGTTTTCATTTTCTGAGCTTTCAAATAAAATCCATTTTAAAAGAAGGAACATTTTACTGGGCACTATAAAATGAACTAGTATCTGATTGTTTCTGTGCATACATGGGTTCAGTTGCTTTTGTTGCTTAATGATTTTCCACGTCGAGACCAAATCAACTTCATGATTTCCCTGATCTGCCATATGATCTTTGGCCTTTGGATGATACAATTGTTCAAGTTAGTTAATAATCGTGGTCTTGTTCTGAAAATATATATATAATTTTTTAAGTCATAATTAGTGAAATTGATACATGTAATCATGACTGCGTGTATACTGAGAATATTTGGTGAAGGTATGGAATTGAAGTTGATGCTCTTAACCTGAAAATAACAACATATGCCAATTTAGGACTGCAATCACCCACTGAGTATTGTTTTGCTCTTAGTCTTTGTTGGAATATTAAAGCTTTGATCTTCCCAAAATGCTTTTTAATATAGTCCCTCTTTCTAAGGACTGTACCTTTAGAGGGACTCTATCACTTTCAGAGGATTGCCTTTGATGGTGATAAACCATATTCTGATGGTATGTCTGAAATACATTTTATCTGTCCTGCTTATTTTTGACCAGCCGGATGACACTCGAACAAAATCAAAGTGACTAAAATCATGCTTCAGCTTAGGGATAATGAGAGTGTGTTGTGTTCTGCTAATCAGGCTTCATACAGTTACTGTGGAAGAAACTTGCAACTATCCCCCCTTTTTTTTTCTTTTCTTCTTTTTTTTTTTTTTGGAGAGGGGTGGGGAAGAGAAAGTGAGTGTTGGGAATCAGTGAAGGGGTTAGACATGCAAGTAACAAGGATGGTTTCTACATTGTACAGTAGAATCAGGCTAACAGTATCACTAAAGGCCTGATCTGGAGGCAGAAGTGGCAGGCAAAGCTTTGTCTCTTTGGTAGCCCCCTCTTTGTGATTAAACGTTTTGCTTTGTAAGGTTTTTTTGCCCCTTATTCTCCTTTTCATACATGTAAAGAACTTTGCTGTTGCTCCTTTATAGCCTACAGGTAAACTTCTCTTCTAGTGAGAGTATTGACAGGAGATGGCTTATATTCCCCTGTTTTTGTAAGGGGAATATCCTCAGGGTTGGCTTCCTCATTTTTGCTGAAACTAGCTGCACTGAAGGTCTCATAGGATGAGGTCAACTTTTTGTTCAGGAGGTTTCTGTTGCGGTCACCCATGATGGCGGCCTCCCCATTGGCCAACTTTTCCTGGCTTCCTCGTTCATCAACAGGCATGAAAGTGGAGAGTTTAGGCTGGCTCTTCTTCCTCTCTGGAGAAGTGCGGACTGGCATCCAGCAGGAGTCTGAGTGGCCATACTCATCACACTCACGAGTGCACTTCCCAGTCAGGGCTACATCTGGAAGAGGCCTTGAGTCTGAAATCCAAGGAGAATAAGCCATTAGGATTTGACACTCCTCAACAGGCTCCCCTGATCTATATGAAATTGGAGGAAATATATAAATATATTCCTTACCATCTTATTTCTCATTTCCCAACACCCTCTAGCTCATCATTCCACAGGACAGTCTTTAATCTCATGTGCATGAAAGATAAGGTTTTGCAAAGACATCCCATATTATAGAATAGGAAAGTAGACAAAATGATACATTTAAGTGTGTAGATGAAACAGATATATGTGTGTTTGTTACAGGACAGGGACATGAGGATATTCTCAATTAGAAGCTCTAAATACACAGGTAAATTTGTGTGGGTGTTAATATTTTCCACATCCATAAGAAAAATTATTAAATCCAAATAGACAATTTTCTGGATTTATAAATTATCCCAGAAGTGGTGTGCTTTTGCCAATTGAATTTCTTCCTGCTTATACATTATTCATAGAATGCAAATATGCAAAACCTTATATTTAAAATACATTCTAAGACATGGGGTGACTCATAAGTAGAACCAAATTGACAGCACATTATGTGGTAAAAAGTAAAAAGCAAGGAACCAGTAGTTATAGGTATAAGCATACTAGCAATATCACACATCTGCCCACCCTAGCCCATATCCCCTCACCACCCCCCACCCCACCATGCCAAATGACCTAATGTGTGCTGATGTGTTCACATCAAAATGCATGGGCCATATTATCTGAATGTAATGTACTGGGTGAATATAGGCAAGTTACTAAACTTTGGATGAACTAGCATGTACTCCTAATTAATGGTACTATCCAATGGAATGGGAAATGACTTTTACTTCTGAAAGGCTAAACATGTCCAAAGAATTCTTAGGAAACAAGATTAAAGATGACAGTTAATAATTACCTGTATGTATAATTGAAAGCATGTGTCTGTCTTTGGAGAATGGTTATGTCTTTTCTAAATATTAAAAATGTTTTTACAGACTTTGTTTGAGAAAGAGAGAATGGGAGAGAGAAAAACCTGCTCTACTTCAATAGGTTCTGAGATAGTAACCTGGAGGGTTTTATTTAAAATGTTTTATTGTTTTTCATTGCCAAACAAAAGAACATAATATGACTGCATTCCAGTTATTGTCACATGGTATCATTTTATTATAAGGCTTGGGACTTAAAGACTGCCAAATTTGACCTCTGAAAATATATTTGTAACCAGTGGAATCAGTGAGATGTGCATATGCACAATCCATAGATTCATTTAAAATAGAAGAGGAAGTTATTTAAATTATTCCCAAGATATGTACACTTTCTGCTTTTGCTTCCACACACCATCCCCTGTAGTTTAACATTTGTATAGGATATTTTAGACATTTTACTCGGCTAAATCTCCTAAATGAAGGCTCTCCACTAATGTTTGTCATTTTTTCCTTCAATGATGGGTAACTGAGCTATTGACATTTGTCGGCCCATCGATTATTGAAACAGTGTCCTGGGATTTTTATGCCCTTGACTAAGCGTTCACACGGAAATTCTAGTGTCCTACACAGGAAATCTAGAATTATCTGACCCTTTCCTGTAGGTAAAATGTAAGGTTAATTATTTACTCCAGTTGCCCATGCTGCCATTTGACTTCTAAGTGAGCAGATTCTCTTAATTTTTTCATCAAAATAACAAAGTACTTTCCCACTCATTGTTTTTTTACCCTAAAGTGTCTGTTTCTCAAATAAGTATTTCACATGCATTGTAAAAATCGAATTATTGGCAAATTTTATTAATACTTTTGGTAATCTAGTTGGTTTAAATGAATAAACTGCAAGTTCTTTGAGAATATTTCCTATCTTGGGATACTTTTTTTTTTTTTTTTTTTAAACCTGACCTAAATGCTTTGAACAGGGGGGAAAAAAAGGATAGAAATGCAAAGTGTAAAATCAGGTCTGCTTTTTACTCAAAATATTTCCCTTTTTTCCCACTGCTTCAACAAATTCAAATTGTTCCTCTTTTCTTATGATAGTGAATAGCAAGGGCATGGGAAAATAATCAGGAAATTACCTTCTGAAATAGAAAAAAAAATATATGAATGTGATTGTCATTCCCTGCACAAATGACCCAGAATTATCTCCAATCATCTCTCCACATTTATGTCTCACACAGTATGTCAGTTCACTTACACAATGACTTGTACAGGTGGCTGCTTTTCAGGGATTAATTTGTGTTTTGAGTTTGAAATTCCTTGCACTTGTTTTCCTCTTGTTTGAGATGCATTTATAAACAGCTTGTAATTCTATATTCTTGCTCAAATGAGTCTTCTTACTTTTTAACTTGTGTACCTAAACTACCTACAGCTCATAAGAGATTATACTCATTTATTAAATAGATTGACTGAATCTCCAATCAGTTATAGGTGAGATGCTCTTCAGTTCTTTCCTTCAGTCTTTACTTCATAGTCCGGAGTATTTTCTGCCAAAATTGATTTCCTCTACTGCTTTTAATGAAAGGCAGCTTGTCTTCTCTGCCATCATATGCATGCAAGCTGCCACATCTCTACCCAAGAAGCATGATTTTTAATAAGGATCTCCTGTCATTTCCAAAGTAAAACACTTGATTGGGGACCACAGTGGAAGTTGACAAGCCTAATTGGCTGAGACATGTTGCAGTGTTTGTCATCAAATTTAGAAAAATAATCAAGAAGGGCTATAAGAGATTCATCACAAGTAATCAAAACTTCCAATTTGGTTGACTAAAGTGAATCTTCAAAAGAAATACCAATGATTAACAAATGCAATCTGTATTACGAAGCAACTTATTAAAGAAGGGCATGAGTAGAAAAGTATTTTTCTTTGTTTACATATTTTCTTATTTTAATTACGCATGCATATATTATGAATTTTTTTCAACACAAAATTTCTGCAGGATCTTAGAGAATCATCAAACGCAATTCTTTCTTCTTTCCATAAAAGGCATACTTTTAAACTGTCCTATTTTTTGTGGCATTATAAAGGAAAACCTTTCACAATTAGTAACTCTTCTTAGTCTTTCACTGAAGGATTTGTTTTCTAACATCTAAGAATATTCTTTTATGCTTTAGTACTGTTCTTTTAAATTTTGATCTCAGTGAAGATGGAAGACACCTGATCACAAATCTTAACTGGCATTGAGTAAATCAATACAAATGGACAGTAGGAAAAGAAAATAATATTCTCTGTAAGCATTTTCCACAATAAAGCCAGTTCTTTAGAGATTTTTTTTGTTTGTTTCTGTATTTCTCAATGCCCCCACACCCCATCAATCTTATCAAACCTTGAGAAGACTGGAAGTAAAAAAATAGTATCCATCAAATCCCGTTCTTGCTTAACATTCCTTGCAGAGGTTTCCATTTTAATCAAGTTATGTTATTTCCTAGAATCATTGCATCATATTAGAAAGTTAAGATCCTTTCCTAGACATAAGGTTAATGTCCCTCTTGAAAGTAGACAGTTTTTTTCTTTTCCTTTGTTTTTTTTTTTTTTTTTTTGAGACAGGATCTTACTCTGTTGCCCAGACTGGAGTGCAGTGGTGCAATCTTGCCTCACCTCAACCTCTGCCTCTCAGGCTCAAGCGATTCTCCTGCCTCAGCCTCCTGAGTAGCTGCAGTTAAGGCGCGCACCACTACCACCTGGCGAACTTTTGTATTGTTTCAAAATACAACAGGGTTTCACCATGTTGGCCAGGCTGGTCTTGAACTTCTGACATCAAATGATCCACCTGCCTCAGTCTCCCAAAGTGCTGGGAGAAAGTAGACAGTTTTTAAGCCATCATACTAGCAAACAATGTTAGAACAATTCATAACACATGAAGTACTTCCCACATGAAGTTCATCTCTTTAATTTAGCACCTCAATCATATAGCAAGGAGGATGGAACAGCGAAGGGGTCCAAGCTAAGAGAAAGCTGAAGCCAAAGAATAAGTGTTTTGACTTTCAATTTACTGTTTTCCCACCACAACACATTGCTTCTTCTTAAAATATAACAGCTGAGTTATTTAGAGGTCAATTACTGCTACTCATAACCATCAGAACAAGCTACAGTCTGCAGAAAAACAGAAAAACATCTGAGTAGCACAGGAAATAGATGCCACAGAGTCACAAATTTTAATACTTAGTGAAAAGAATGACACAACCTCCCTAAAACTACATATTTCGGAAAGTGGGGAAAATTATATGTCTTCCTAAGACGTCAGATTATCTCTCAGAAACAGAGTATTTTTGTTTTTACTAGGCAGGGTAAATGGATGGGTGGTGGGCAGATGCTGCTAGATGCTGTTACAATGACCTCAACAAGAAGTGACAGATAGATAATAGATAGAATCATTAGAAATAACAAGGAAAGCCCAGGTTTAGAGAGGAATTTCATGTTTCCAGAAGCTGCCTTACACAATTCAGAACCCATTAGAGGCATCATTGTTATAGGAGAGCACACTAGACTCAATAAGACTTGAAGACAGTTCTGCACCAGGAAGGATTTTAAGTATGCTGAGTTTTGCATCCTGCCAGAATCCCAGACACTCACTCTACTCCAGGTCCTTGGCTTGGGGCTGGAGATACATGGATCTTTGTATTGACTGAGAGAAAGTATGAAAATGTTATATTTAGCTTTAAAATATTTCCCATGAGTTTTCTTAAAGATCAGATATGTAAAACTGTATGTATCATTTATTTGTTTAATTCACACATTATTTGATTTGCTAACCACATGAGATAAATGGATTGTTAAGTCGAGGTATGGACTTCCCAGATGTCCAAATCATTTCTCCAATTTGTTCATTAACATCAAGCTCTAGCATATGACTAACATTACTCGACAAAATCTGCAAAAGAATACATATTTTCTTCTTTTTATTTATTTTGTTTTATTTTATTTTTTGAGGAGGGTCTCGCTTCGTTACCCAGGCTGGAGTGTAGTGGCACGATCTTGGCTCATTGCAACCTCTGCCTCCTGGGTTCAGACGATTCTCGTGCCTCAGCCTCCTGAGTAGCTGGCACTACAGGTGTGCACCACCAAACCTGGCTAATTTTTGTATTTTTAGTAGAGATGAGGTTTGGCCATGTGGGCCAGGCTGGTCTCGAACTCCTGATCTCAAGTGATCTGCCCTCCTCAACCTGCCAAATTGCTGAGATTATAGGCGTGAGCTACTGTGCCTGGCCTGATATTTCCCTCCTTTAGAGCCAAATTAACAAAACAACACAAAACAAAATCACATGTAGGAACCTTTTCCTTTTTTCCTTTTTAAAGTGTTTGGTTTTCTTTCCACGTTTCTTGACTTCTCTCTACACAAAGACATTTTTTCTAGAAGCACACTTAAATTCTAGTGAAATTTGCTTGACTTATGAAAAGTTTTACAAAAGGGTAGACAAGAAAAATAAAAGATCAGTGAAAAATGCTTTACAACAGATGTTTTAACATTCCTTTCACTATCATTAGTCCAAATGAAAGTATCTCTTTACTCAAATGATTAAATAAGTGCTTTATTTTAAAACAGCTGTTAGAAAATTGTTTACTTTCATTTTATATGATAGGGCTGAGAAAAAAATAAATAAATGTTGGTTAACCAAAATATGTTTTGGATAATTATTATCATAGTGAATAAAGATTGGAGGTGAGGAGACAAGATCCAAAAGATGCACAAGTGAGTTGGACTTGACAAATAACTAAAAGATCCCTGCCTTTTGCCTGTTTGGGGAATTGAGGAAGACGAGACAGGCAAACACAGCACAGTTCACGGTCAGGGCGGGAACCACTGACTCAGACCAGCAGTTTGTGATCCTCTAAATGTAGGATCACTTTCTGGAAGAGGATAAATTTATAGTTGTGCAAGTAAGTGTCACTCTGGCCACAAAAAGACCATTAAGATCCCCAAAGAGTGTTTTAACTTATTACAGAATCACTTTATTTAACCAAATTAGAAGAGTATAGGAAGACCAGCTAATCAATCAGTCCTTGCTGTAGCATCATCTGTTCCATTCCTGGGCCCTTCCTGCAAAGACCAATGAACTTTTAAAAAGAGCAGGAGATTTACAGTCCCAATACTGCTCAATGTGATTCCAGGCTCAACTACTTAGAAGCTGTGTGACTTCTGACATAATTTTTCTGAGCTTCAAGTTCCTTATATGTGAGATAGTAATACCTACTCCCCCATTTATTGTGGGAGAAAAGAGTTAATGTCTATACAGCTCGTAATACGGTCCTGGCTGCCGTGTAGGTGTTCAGTAAATAGTAGGTCAAAGACGCTGGAGAGATTTAAGGAGGTAGAAATTTTTCCCTCTTTGAAGTCTTCCAGGAATAAAAAGGATATTGTTTAAGAGAATAGGCTCATAGACTGTGATCTAGATTCACATTCTAACTTTGTCACTTCACAGCTGTATGAACGTGGACAAGTTCCTTGATTCTAGTTTCCTCATCTGTGTAATAAATGTTTAAGAATGTATTAATTTCTTAGAATTACTGTGAGAATTGAATATGTTAATGTATGTAAAGTACCTATAATAATTCTTGACACACAGTAAGCCCTCAATAAATATTACCTGCTTCAGGTGCACAATCCCTAATCCAAATTCCGTCTCCAAAAAATCTTAGGAAATCAAAAGTGGTTTTTCCCCCCTTCATAAGTTTACAACAAATCTGATATGAATTAATGCAAGGCTATTTTCATCTTTTTTGTCTCACATAATGTGAATATTCATATGTTTTACTATAGAAATAATGTCTTTAATTAAAAGCATGGCCTTAGACTCTTTTAGATTTTTAAAATAATATATGACACATGCATAACATATAACATCTTATAACATATGAAGGATTCTAAATTTTGAGATGTATCTGGCCCCAAGGGTTTCAGATAATTTATTATGGAATAAATAGCAATTGTCAAGCAAATGGGTACCTATTTCCAGTTACTTTTCTAGTAGTGCTAATGGATTTGTGCTGATAGAGTCTGTGATACACAGAGCTACTATCTATCTAGAGAAATATGCTGGCCACTGGATCCTGGTTACTCTACATTAGTCATCCTCCTAATACTCCTTTTCTATTAGGAGTTTGCCAAATAAGATTTATTCAGTATGTGCCATGGTTGCTCAAAATTCAAGGGCAAATGATGTATTATTTGGAGTTATCTTTACAACCTCACAGATCAACCTCACAATTAACCATTTCACTTGAAACTTGCCCCTAAGATATTAGATTGCCAACATGCTATCTTGCTTTGCTTGCATGGGCAGTACAAGGAGCAGCTCCATTAAAAGATGGGTCAAAATTAGCAAAAATTATTTTAAGAATAAAAAATTGAAAATCAGGACAAGACAACCTAAACACAGGGTAAATACCTAAAATGCATCATACATCAAAAATAATTTTAAAAAGTAAGCCATTCAGCATGAGCTATGAAGATTTTCTGATGTAAAGACATGAAATTCTTCCAATCTCCCTACACACACCCACTTTGGAATGTGACCTTACTACTCTTACGTCGATTCTGCACCCCTTGAAGCTGGACTACTGTTGACAACCAGAATGTGGCAGAAGTGATACTGTTCTACTTTCAGCCCAGCTATTAAGAGGTCACAATTTTGCATTCACCTTTGGAAATCTGGGATCACCATCCTGAGAGAAAGCATGGTCTAGCCTCTTTGCAGATGGGACCCCACTTGAGAGAGAGACCCAGCTGACCCAGCGAAGTCTAGCCTAGTCAGTTTGCCAGGTAAATGCAGCCATATGAGTGAGCCAGGCAGAACATGAGAAATCACATAGTCAATCCACAGAAGTGTGAGAAGTAATCGATCTTTGTTGTTTGAAGCCACAAAGTTATGTTTGTGTGTTTGTTTGTTTCGAGGAAATAGTTCATCGGCAAAGCAGTAGGCCACTAAAATAATTATCATAAGTATATTATGGTATTTGCAAAAAATTAACTGTTCCAAACAATAGCCCAGGATCTATCAACAACACGTTCTACTTCTTTTATGGTTGTTTGTTTTTTATTTTTTGAGATGGAGTCTAGCTCTGTCACCAGGCTGGAGTGCAGTGGCACAATCTCAGCTCACTGCAACCTCCGCCTCCCAGGTTCTAGCAGTTCTCCCGCTTCAGCCTCCTGAGTAGTTGGGATTACAGGGATGTACCACCACACCCAGCTAATTTCTGTGTTTTTAGTAGAGACGGGGTTTCATCATGTTGGCCAGGATGGTCTCGATCTCCTGACCTCGTGATCCCCCCACCTCGGCCTTCCAAAGTGCTAGGATTACAGGCGTGAGTCACTGTGGCCCATTCTACTTCTTTTATATCTCCTTATCATGGTTAATAGACTGACCAATGCCACTGCAAGTACAACGCTTATAACAGAACATTTTCAGAGATATTTTAAACACATTTAATTAAGAAGTTCAAGTAGAGGGCTACTATCTAAACCTTTAGAAATTCTGGTCCTTTAATGACAGGATTTCACTGCATTATACCTAGGAGTGTTCTAGTTCAAGCTGACATGCCAGGACAATATTAAAATGTTTAAACATGTTTGAAAGCATCAGCAACTTTTCTCCGTACCTTAGGCTATACTCAAACAGCAATTGAATGTATCTCAAGAAGCATTTACTGCCTTTAGGCTCAGACCACTGTCATTCTGAATGCGGCATTATTATATAGAGTGGAGATTCTGCATGTCACATCTCAAGCAGTCTTGCTGAATCAACTCAAACATGAATCTGCTGGTTGGCACATGAAAACTGCACTACAGCAGAAAAATGTGTGAGGACTGCTTGGGAGCGATCAATTTATGCACATCAGAGATGTGGCTTTACTTTGGTTCTTCTCTTTACCCATGCTGAGTTAGAGACAGCAGAGGTTCTCGTGTGAAGGAGCAGGGTGGAAAGAGAGGAAACAAGTGCTGCGAACGAGAGGATTCTCTGCCACAGATAAACAGAATTTATAAAACCCAGGAACACACAGGGGCTTATATTCCACAATAACCAATAGATTATCCCACTAAGAATAGACCCAACTCTTGGTCATTCATGCTTATTTTTTCACTGAAATAATCGTAGCTTTCATAATTTTTCTTCTAGTCTCTTGACTTTTCTTATGTTCAAAATTACTTGCTCGGGAATTATATACTTTAATAAATTAATTTAATAATTTAATTTAATAATTAAAAGTACTGTCTCCCCGCATAAATGCAAATATGTACCCACCAAACTTTGCATGCAGTTTCTGTGGGATTCAAGATACCTGAATTATAGTCTCAGAATAGTTCCAACATCCTGGTGAATGAGAAAAAGACAGTGTATTTGTACACCTAGACTTTTTTTTCCTCATTGAGTTAGAATCAAAGTTAAAAATGTTTAAAATTTCAACACCTATCCTCAGAAAGTATAAATTACATGTGGTAAATAAACTGCCATTCAGTGACACAAAGATTTAAAACAAATTATAAAACGCATATTTAGAAGAAAAGAGGCCTGATTATGTTAATATTTTAAGTTAGTTCTTCGGAGGCCCAAATCCAAAAATTCTAACCATTTTCAAGATTCTGTTTAAAAAGAAAATTGATTCTTGCCAGTGGATTTAACTGATTGCTGATCACCGACCTGAAAAACCTTGTCTTCTTTATGAAAATCCATGTTCAACATTTGCTTCAAACCAGTGTCTTGAATTGCCAGCAACTGAATCTTTATGTTTATTTATTATAAGAAGGAAAATCAGTTCTTGTTATCATAAAAGTCCAAAAAAGAACAATAATGATGCAAATGGGTGCCGTTTATAAGTTAACAGAATTTGTTAGCTACTTTACAATGATTTTACTAGAAAGTCTATTGATGTGGTACTAAAAGAGTTGTAAGTATCAATTTAGAGCCACTTCATTTTAATGGTCTCAAATTGTCAAAGTTTTACATCATAACTAGGTAATTATCATAAGGCAGTGTGATCTTTTTACTCATTCGTTCCATAACTGGATTATAAACTAAATGTTTATTATTGATGATAAAGTTGTAGAATGTATATTCTATGATAAGTATTAATATTGCCTTCAGGAATGGATGTTTACTTTAAAAATAGTACATAAAGCCTCCATTAACTATGAGAATATCACCTTTGGGTTGTAATGTTGAAGGAAGTGCTCACTTTATCTCTACAATCCCCCATGACATATACTTTTATACAAATAAAAAGATGGGGGAAAAATGAGAACTGAAAAAAATGTAATAGATATTTTCTTAAACTCTCTTTTCTTCACGATAAAGTATTTCTAAAAGTAAATGAGAATAGCCTCTGCAATAAGTAGTTCTTACTAAAATACTTAATGAGTACAAATATGTTAAATAGAATTAATTCAGTAGTAGGGGATGTCTTAAGGAAGAAAGTATCACTGCAGTAGACATCATGTGATATGAGGTATTTCTATGTGTTATTTTCTATTTATTATTTTATGTGAAAATCTAAAATGAACCACCTTAAAGCTCAAATCATATTTGAAGTAGAATTGAAAGGTGATTACTTTTGGCACAGGGGCAAATCACAGCAATTTAGATTTACTGAAGTAATCCTAATTTTTTTAATGTAACAAATATTATGACACCCATGTATTTTTCTTTGCTGTAGTGATCCTGAGAAACTCTACAGTTATTCTAATAACATGGCTATTTTCAAACAATATTCAAATATAATATATTCAAATCAGATTCTCAAACTCTTTGCTTGGGATTGCCTATTGAAACATTTCAGAAATCACACAGAAAAGCTTATTGGATTGGAACTACTTTTTAAATAACAAGCTGTGTAGAAATAGAATTTCATTAGTGATTGTGATTTGAGAGAAAGACAAAAATTTCAACCTCTGAGGAAGGTTTCCAGCAAACATTGAGTTCCGAAATACTGTTTAGAGATGAGGCTCTGAGAGCTTTGGGTAGGAGCTGAAAAACTATTCATGGGAAGCGTTTTAAACATTTGAAATGCTGGCTCCTTACTCGGATCAATCAGCTGATCAGTTGAAAGTAATATTGACAATCACAATTAGGAGCAAAAGAGTATTGAAGAGCTCAGGAGTGCACAGCAAGTAAATAAAAAGAAAAGGAAGAAAATGATCTCTGGTGACCAGAAAACAAAACTCAATGATCAGATAAAAAGGGGAAGAAACCAATGAAGCAACACTGGATCAGTTTACTTCATTGATTTTCCCTGCTCATTGAAATGTTTTCCTTTACTTACTCCCTATTACTTTGGAGAGTGGCAAAATCTCACTGTTAAACCTCCCTGGGAGCCTGGGAGACTTGGAGAAGCAAGCTCTGGAGATCTCCCTCATGCCTATATTATGCCTTCTCAGGCTGCATGGATTCAGAGGCAGTCTCAGTGCTCCCTGTGATGGGGCAGGAGCCGCTCTGCACATTCACTCTTACAACCTCTCTTGGTAGGCAGAATAATGTTCCCCTCCAAAAATGTATGCATCCTAATCTGTGGAACTGTGCGTATGTTAGGTAAGATGCAAAAGGGGAATGAAATTTTCAGGTGACATTGCTATCTGAAACCTTCATTTCGCTTTGCCATGGTTGCTAATAAACTAACCTTAACATAGGAAGATTATACTGGATTACCCGACTGAGCCATTTTGTAATTACAGGGGTTCTTAGAAGTGGAAGTGGGAGGCAGAAGAAAAGTCCATGTAAGAATAAAGTGATGTGAGAAAGACTGCACTTGTCATTTCCAGCTTTGAAGATGGAAGAGGAATGTAGGCATGCTCCAGAAACTGGAAGAGGCGAAGAAGCCCATTCTCCCCTTGAGCCTCTAGAAAGGGAATGCAGTCTTGCTGAGATTTTGATTTTCGCTCTGGCAGATTTATGTCAGACTTCTGATGTACAGAATTTTTAGAAAATAAATTTTCATTGTCTTAAAACTTAAGACATTGTGTAAGTTTGTAGTTATTGTTTACAGCTACCATGGGAACCTTGAAAACACTCCCGCTTCTCTGGTTACAGTAGGGTTATCACAGACTTGCTGCATTTGGTCCTTTCTACCCATATTTCATCCATTAAAGGATATGGAGTGGAAAAACTGATTTTTATTTCCCGTTGAGTCATGTGTACTTAATTTTTTTGGAATACACTAAAGAATTTTCATTTTGCACTCTTGAAAATTCTACTTCACTCTAGTATCCAATTGTCCATGCTATTTGTATATGATCAATCAACACAGCTCAAATTCCTTTTGTTCAGTAAAGTACAAACAGCTCGCCTTTCTGGGTGATCATATTTTCCTCTCTCTACCCCTTAGTGATAGCTGCCTCTGGCCTTATCATCAAAGGAATCACTTTAAGTCATTCTAAATTTGGGTAATGTAATTCCCAAGAAGAGAAGAGAATTTGACGTAACAGCTAAGAAATAGTGTCAGGTACCAGGGCACAATTCTAATGAATACTTTGTAGAATTTATGGTATTTTTGTGACTTCCTGATGTTTACTATTTGTTCATTACTTATTTTTTGTTGTCATTTTCTTTAACCTGTTTCCCTCCTAGTAATTAGCAGAAAACTGTACCTAGTAAAAAAATTATGGCCTGATATGGTAGCTCATGCCTGTAATCCCAGCACTTTGGGAGGCCGAGGCAGGTGGATCACCTGAGGTCAGGAGTTTGAGACCAGCCTGGCCAACATGGTGAAACCCTGTCTCTACTAAAAATACAAAATTTATCTGGGCATGGTGGCACCTGTAATCTCAGCTACTCAGGAAGCTGAGGCAGGAGAATCACCTGAACCCAGGAGGTGGAAGTTGCAGTGAGCTGAGACTGCAGCATTACACTCCAATCCAGCCTGGCAGACAGAGCCAGACTCCTTCTCAAAAAAAATGAATAAATAAAAATAATAATAAAATAATAATACATAAATTTTTTTAAAAAATAATTTCATGATTATTTTAGAAATTGTAAGTAGAGTAGCAAGTCTGTCCCTAGTTTAAAGCTCTCCTCCATAAACTTCAGTACAAATCACAAACCCCTTATTTTAGCACAGAAGAGCCTTCTGGATCTGAACTCTTACCTCTTTCCATTCTCACATGTTCCCATTTGCCACTTCCACAGACCTAAGGTAGGTATCATTTCTGGAAAGCCTCATGCTGTTCAGTGTATTCATGATATTAATGTGTTTCTTCTGCTATTCCTTGACTTGTTATCTATCTCTCATGAGTCCTTCAAAACTAAGTTCCAGGGCATCTCATTCAAGATTTCTTCTGGATAGCTTGTGGAATTTTGATTCCTCATTGCCTCTTTGATCTTCATCCCATGCCTACCTCTTCTTAGCACTTAATGTCTGGCATTGAAGTCTGCTACCTGTTCATATGACCTTTTCTGTAAAGTATTACTCTCTAGGGGCAGGGTAAGGATAAGCTGTTCAAGCACATACTCTGAATTCAAGGACCATTCCAGTTCCATGCTCACTAAGGGCCTGTTGAAAGGTTGAATCAAGGATACAGCAGGGAGACAGATTTACCTGTCATCCCTGATGACTATGTCTACCTTCACAATGGCCACAGGTAGAATTATTAGCAAGACACCTGTTAATCCTAAATGCAATGTCACTGGCCAAGGTGAGAAAGCAATGTAGCTTTTGCTTTGTTGTTTGGTATTAGATGATCTGAATGAACTACACCACTCACTCTCCTCATCCCCTTTTAGGACCTGTCTTATAACCTTTTTAGTTAAGACATTCTTTCTAACGGAACAATATAGTCGATTGGAATAATCCATGGATGTGTTTTGTAACACAAAGTGCAGTCCTCGAACCCAGGCTAGTGAGTAGGGTGCTGTCAGTAGAGTCAGTAGAGGCTGCTAAGAAAACGTCCAATGGGAAAATTCTGTACTTAGTGGTCACAAGGATATATACATAAACTAATTTGTTAAGCTTCCTTGCTTATGGATAATAGCTATTTTATAGTTATTTTAGAGTCGTCACGACTTCTAGTTGGCAGTTATACATGTCTTTTAAGAATAAGCTTGGGAGATAAAATTTATTATTGTCTCACATATAGCTCATTCCATAGATGAAAATTTTCAAAAGACAGAGGAAATGTTTCTGATAGAGGAGATGAACAGCAGAAGGCTCTCTTCTCCCATCCTTGTAACTGAGGGCATTGTGATAGGAACTACTGTAGGCAATGTACCAACCTAATACAGTTTGACAAATTTTATTTGCCTTGTGGTTGTAACCTGAATACATTTAAAATGGGTATAATCATGAAGTTTAGATCAGTGCTTTTCAACCGAGCACCATGACCCATAAGATGGTGACCTAACCCATTTAAGGAGCTCTAACCAGCTTCATACGAAGTTCAGGTTGCTTAAAGAATATTTTGTTTTAGACTTTTACACGTGTGTCCGTGTGTGTGTGTGTGTGTGTGTGTATACACATATATATGTATATATGTATAAGTGCATACATATATATACACACCTATATATACATATATATGTGCATACATATGTATATGTGTATATATACACACACACACACGGACACACATATATATGTACACACATATAGGTACTTGATCATTATGAAAAATGAATTCTTATTTTGAGTCACACTAAAAAAGCTTGAAGGCCACTATAATTTAAACCATATTATATGGAAATTTGTGTATTTTGGCTATTTCTGTGTAAACTGCATATTATCCTATGACATTTACTATAGCATAATATAATTTTAATATGCACACAATGTCATCTGAATTTTAAATTTTACTTTTAGCTGTCATTTCAAATTACTTCAGATACTAAAGTTTTATTCTTATTAAAAATAATTCAGATAAGTCAAAGAATAATAGTTACATCCTCAATAACCACTTCAGGAAATCTACTGTAAATATAGTTTCTTACCTTGAGCTATTCTGAATTTACACTTAATTCCCTAGATTTCAATTTTCTAGAATTAGGTGTAATTGTGATGAGCCTCCTCATAATTCACTTAAATCCTCTGGTAGACTTTCATTTATTTCAATCAACAAAATGGCAACAGACCCTTTAAAAAAGGAGGATTTAATGTGACTTCTTAAAGTCATATAGACATTAAGATGTAGGACACATTTAAGCTGTCTAATTGTACTGCTGGTCTAATGCCTAAGTATTAATCTGTCACAATGTCAAATTACATACATTTAGGCTTTTTCTTTAGTTAAACGTGTCTGCGCTTAACAAACTCATAGTGTAAAAAAATCAGGAGTGCAATTAGAATGTCATCTTTCCCGTAGATGACTTAAGAAAAGCATGAATCAGAGCCTAACAGCCAACATAATTTCATAGATAATCATGGCAAAATTATGGTACTGCAACAATTTGAAGGGAGTACAGTGAGTGAGACTAGCAGACAGTGATGATCAACTATTCATCTCCACCATCTGCCACACATGCTCTTTGTTTAAGTCTCTCTTTTTTTGTTTTTGTTTTTGCCAATATTTTCGGGTTTGACTTGGCCAGCAGTGGGTATCACATAGGAAAGGAGGTTTCATGGTGCAAACAGATTTTCCCATGTGAGCAATGAATTCGCTTCACTGGTTATTCTGGAGTTCTTAGGAAAAGAAGACTGGCTGCAGGGAATTAATTTCCGCGGGTCTTTGTATATTGGCCGGTGTCTTATACAATTCAAATAAATCAATTCTATCAGAAACAAACAGATAAAACTACAGGTATTGTTAGCAATAGAAATCATCACTAAAGAGAGTTTTCCTTTAAATGACACACTTAAAATTTATGTGAACTGTATTAGCCATTTGGTGGTACTTTGTGAATACTACAGTGAATCATCAGATGGAAAAAAACTGGCAATCTCTGCTTTCTAACTTGTCATCTTTCCCTGTTCTGCAAATAAGCCAAGGACTAGTGGAATTGAGATTTGCTATGGCAGGACATAAAATCTCAGGGGAAATTTCAAGATGAAGAGGAAATAAGAAGAAATGGACTTAACTGCACAAAACTGGCATGAAGGTTCCAGGCTTAAGAAAGATGGGTCCCACTATTGTAGTAGTATAACCTCCAAAACTACATTTATTCATACATTCAATAAATTGGCTGGGTGAGGTGGCTCAGGCCTTTATTCCCAGCACCTTGAGAGGCTGAGGTGAGCAGATCACTTGAGGCCAGGAGTTCAAGACCTGCCTGGCCAACATGGCAAAACCCCCTCTCTACTAAAAAGAAAAAAAAAAAAATTGCTGGGTATAATGGTGCACACCTGCAATCCTAGCTACACAGGAGGCTGAGGCATGAGAATCTCTTGAAAGCAGGAGGCAGAGGCATGAGAATCTCTTGAACCCAGGAGGCAGTTTGCAGTGAGCCAAGATCACGCCACTACACTCCAGCCTCCAGCCTGGATGACAGAGATTCTGTATCAAAAAAAAAAAAAAAAAAAGAAAAAAGAAAGAAAGAAAGAAGGAAAGAAAGAAAGAAGGAAAAGAGAGGATATGTCAAGCACTGTTCTAAGAAATAGACTAGTTGTAGTCTAATAACTAGTTGTATATTATCCCATTTTACAGATGAGGAAGCTATGGCACAAAGAAGTTAAGTGAGTTACCCAAAAGCTTGCATCTGCTGAGTGGCAGAATTAGGTTACACACCCAAGTAGTCTGATGTCAGACCTGTGCTCGTAACCATGACATTATACAATATCTTGATCTACAAGACATAAATGTACAGATACTTCTTGACTTACAATGAAGTTATGGCTCAATAAATCCATTGTAAATTGAAAATATCATTAAGTTAAAAATGTATGTAATACTACTAACCTACTGAATACTGTAGCTTAGCCAAGCTCAGGCTGAAGGTGCTCAGAACATTAGCCTGCAGTTGAGCAAACTCATCAGACAACACAGTGCACTGTGAGTATCAGTTGTTCACCCTCAAGATCCTCTGGATGACCAGGAAGTGTGGCTCACTGCCACTTCCTAGCATCATGAGAGATTATTGCACTGAATGTCATTAGCCTGGGAAAAGATAAAAATTCAAAACTTGAACTATGTTTTCTACAGAATGCTTATCACTTGCACACTATCATAAAGTCCAAAAATCGTATGCCAAACCGTCATATGCCAGGGGCAGTTTGTGTTATAAACTCAGAAAGAAGAAAATCTTCTGTGTCTAAGCTGAATCAAACCACAAAAGTACTCCTCTATATGTAGAAGAAGAAAGCTGTGAAAAGTAGCATCCCCAGATGTCAGATATAATGGTAACTACAAAAGTCTTAGCTTTAAATAAGAGGAACATTTTTAGCTTGGACAGATAGAAAGGTGAAAACTTGAGAGTGTGTGTTGGGAAGATTCCAGGGCCAAACCACACTCGGATGTGACTGTTGGTGTCCAACCTGTTTTTCCTGGGGATTTTCTCCCACAGCTGTCCCTCAGTTGGTCCTCGAATGAGATGGAAAATTTTGTATCCAAGTCAAAATAAAGAGACAAAATTACTGTGTTAGTAAAAAGCCTCAAACTTCCACTATTATTAAAGCCATATTCAGCTAAAAAAAAAAAAAAAGGTTTATCTTCACGGGATAGGTCTATTTTAAATTCTACATGGCAAGAAGACAACTCGTTTATGAGGTTTTGGATTATTGTCATTTCACAGAAAGAAAAGCCATGTTTGGAAACCACAGCATGCTGGGCCAAACTAAGAATGGAAGATGCTGAACCATTCCTTGGCGAATTAGATGTGAGAAGCAGAAATAAATGCTTAACAACAGAAAAAAGCAATATGATTTGGGCAGTTATTTCTGGCAAACAAAGCATCAAAGAGATTATGTAGGACATATTAATCACAATTGGGTTGGTTCTATTGGAAAAGAACGTACAGATTTCTTAAGAGAAAATGAACACAAAGCACTATTTCAGCTGTGCTTCACCAACCTGACTTCCTACAGTAATCAAGTAATTGGATAATACCTGAAATTTTAGTTTATTTTGGTTGTATGGTCACAATCTATGAGGCTAATAAATAATCTGTAGGAATGGGGAAAAGCTATGTATATAAAAAGACAATGAGGTAAGAAGGTAGTAGAGCACTCAAGTACATTCCTATATCTAGCACGTTTAATAATTGTATCTTGGCGCACAAAGACCAAGGAACCATGCATGGTGTAATCTTTCACTTTCACTTTCACTCGTGATTGTTTAGAGAAATCAATGAATCGGGGTGGTTAACACTCAGGTATTGGAACAAAGGAAGTCTGCTTTGAGTCCACATTCTGCCACTTATCAACTATGTTCTTTAGCAAGTTATTTAAATCTGAGTCTATCTCATTGGGTTGTTCTGAGAATTAAATGAGAAAATGCACATTGAGTGCTTAGCATAATGGTGTACACATAAAAGTACCTAACATATTTTCTGCTGTTATCACTACTGATACACACAGGAGGCAGGGAAATACTGCTTAGAAGAGTGCAAGGTCCCTGGTGAGGGCTCCACCCTTGAGGCTGGACCCACAGCCCTAATGAGAACATGTATTCCTATTCTCCCATGGAATGTTGCCTTTTCCCAAACCACTCTGGCCTGTCACACCGCCTCACCCTGTACCCATTAAAAACCCCAAGCTCCACTGGCAGAAAAGCAGAGTGGCATGGCAGAGAAGGAAAGAAGAGAAGCAGCAGCTGGACACTGAGAGAAGAGGCAGCTGGACATTGGAGACTAAGGTTGGACAGAAGTTTGGCTGGATATGGATGAATAGGAGTTTGGCTGGGAACAGTTGGAGAGGAGTTCAGCCTCCTCTCCGAACTCTTCTCCCTCCATCCCCTTTCCAGCTCCCCATCCCACTGACAGCCACTTCCATCGTGTCATAAAATCCTCTGCATATACCACTCTTCAATCTGTTCATGTGACCTGATTCTTCCTGGACGCTGGACAAGAATTCTGGGTGCACTGGGTGTGGGAACCCAAAAAGGCTGTCACACTGATTCTTCACTGAGCTGTTTAACCCTTAAGCCATCTGTGGACAGCAAAGCTAAAAGAGCATTGTTTGTAACACACAACCTCAGGGGCTCCAGAGGTCATGGACAACCTCTAAATGCTGCCATGAGCCACTATGGGGTTCATTCCTGTTGGTGCCCAAAGGCACTTGCCCTGATTCCTGTACCTGCTTACCTGCATGCTTTTCCTCCCACAAGGGCTTTGAGCACAGTGGCAGCTGAGTAAACAAGCCACCCCTTTCAGAAGTCCCACAAGGGGGTCAAGGGAACTCTCCCATCTTACTACTAGTGCTTTAACTACTATTCTATGTATTCTTTCCACCACACATATTTGAATGATAGAATATTGATTCTTTATTATTGAAAACTATATATTTTTACTTAATATCCTCTTTTCTGACATAAATTAAAGGTGTCAAAATCTTAAATTTGTGTATGTTTACCAATAAGAAAATGAAAGATTACAGACTCATTTTTTTGTTATAAATTTATAGTACCAAATATATTTCTTTTAAATAAACCCCCAGAAAAGTAGCTTAAAAAGATAGCTTGTAGTGTTGCTTATTTAAAAAGTATTAAAATTAACAAATATAAAAAATGCACATTGTAAGAAGCTTAGGAAAAGAATTATAAAATAATTTAATTTCAAAGATTAGGTGTACAAAAGTTAATGATTTTCTGACAGTTGGCATTGTATTTTATAATTACTAGCTGTTCGAATTTAACTGAAACTTAATCTTTTGTGACTTGCAGATTCATAATAATAAAGGTTATAAATAATAATTAGTACTCTGTCATCTACTTAACCAGGTATAATCTCTCATTTCCCCCAAAGAAACAATTTTTATGTAATTACTATTTTATATATTTTAGAATCACATTTTTTACTACTTAAATCCCAATTTACTTAAAAAAAAAAAAGGGACATGAAAAGAAGGTAAAATTGAGAAAATTAAAGAGAATGTCTGTCTTCAACACACTATCATCTCTACCCTATACTTAGATGGACTTTACAAGTATATCAGCATTTGAAAAAAATAATCTAAAGAATCTTGAAACAGATTAGAAAGTATAAAAGGTACAGGATTTCAGTAATGTGCATCAAATAACCTTCAAAAAGAGGGGGAAAAGTTAGAAAACAGCTTTCTGCTCTGCATGTTAAGTAGGCTAAACAATCCACAGCTTAAATGCAAAAGCAAGAGAATTAAAAGGGAAAACAAATATCTTGAGAAGACTTGTCTTTTAAAGTAGCTGTCAAGGAGAACCTACTTTTCTGAAAAAAAAAGCTAGCAATGAGTTATGGGATTTATTTATCCTTTAGGCTGTATTAAGTAGTGTCATTTAACTATTAAAAATGTCCAGTCAAAGTGAGGACTAGTTATCAGCCCATGATATACCTGCATGGCTTCCAAAGAGCACACAGGGATTTGGTGGGATTAAATATATTTAGAATTGCAGTCAGAGTCAGGATTCAGAAGAAGATGATCTAAGAAGTATCTGATGAGTTATACATTATTCATGAATTTTGGAAAACAGTACAATATGCTGCTTACGGTTGTGTCCAGATAGTTATGGCTAAATATTCTGAAATAGTCATCATCAGACTTGCTTTTGCTTCTTTGGGGGGGAAAAAAAAAGCCTCAAAAAACCTCTGGCTAAATTGTGATTCAGATCTAATAATGATTCTGTTGAATACTTAACCCCAGGGCTACTAACCGACAAGGAGAAGCACCATGAACTTTTTCCTCCTGAGCAAGATATAATTAAATCTGCTACCTTGTAGATAACTAAAGAGATCCATGTATTTTTTTTTCTTCCTACAAAATGGAATTTCTTACAGATGAATCACCAAGTTACTATCATTATGCTAAATTAGGTTATTTTAAACTAAGTCAGAGTAACTTAAAACAAATAAGTTTTATGAGAGATGTGTTTTCTTCTACCACTGAGTTGTTTTTAAATGTTCAAAGCTGTTCTTATTTGGACGTTGGCAGTGCTTATCTTTGTATATAGAAAACTAACAGCAACTACAAATTCTCAACTAGTAATCATATTTTCCTGACTGTATATAAAAAGATACAGGAACATAAAAGGTCCACAAAGATAAAATGTCTCTGATGTCCAAGCATCCACAGATTATTATACTGCTGCTTGAAGCAAGGCACAGGATATCAGACTTAAATAAATAAGTTATTCTTAAATTAATTATTCTTAAATGTATTAGCAAACATTTACAGATGAAACTCTTCTAATTTGTATCTCTACAGTTAAGGCAGCAAATCATAGTCACTGATATTTTTCTTACACTTCCTTCCTTCCTAATGATGTTCTGTTATTAAAAAGACAGGTAATTTATATATACTGCCTCCTGTCCTCAAAATTTGTCTTAAATGAATATTGTATTCAACCTAAGTTAAGTTTGGTTAAAAATGCCTTTTTTCCTCTTGCAGCACCTGGACATAAAAATGAAGACAACGTGCAAAGGACATACCAGCCCCAAAACATCTCTTTATCTTTACAGGGACCTGTGAATAATGAACATGTACTGATTACATCCAGCACATCAGCATTAATTAAGATAAATGACTAAGTTATCATTATGAGTGGCATGCATTTATCCACATAAAGGTAAGGCTAGCTTTGGGCACAGAAAAGACTATGTAAGTGTAAGCTATCGTCATTACCATAATCATCATCATGGGAATTGATTATTCCGTGCCTGGCACAATTGAGGGCATCTTCTTTATTGAATGAAGAAGAGAAAGAGGCAAGTGTCGCATTCATTTCCCAGAGGGTTAAAAATAAGAAACAGATGCCAAATGATTCATTCAACTAGCTAATCTAGACAGTGAAAGAGGTAAAAAGGATTTGGCTAAACTAGGGCCCCCGAGTAACCATACCTGCTTTCTAATCCTGACACTCACCTATGGGTTTATGCAAGTTAATTACCCTGGCTTAGCCACTGCCTCTTTATTTGCTTGGAGGGACATTGCAGAGAACAAATGAGATTCTGTACCTCAAATTTCTAGATATATTTATGTAAGTGGTTTTCAATAAATATGAATTTAAGAAAGGGAAGTAGGAGGAAATAAAATAAGGAAAGCTGGATCCTGATTTTATCATCTTTTCTTTCCATTATACCTAATTTTCAGTGAACATATGGGAGATGTAATGTACGGATTGACAAAAAAAAAAAAAAAAAAAAAAGAAGAAAGAAAGAAAGAAAGACTGAAAAGAAAAAAAAATGGAGGAAGCTTGGGGAAGAAAATAAAAAAAAGGAAAGGAATTGAAAAAAGAAGATTAAAAAAAAACAAGAAGGAAAGGAGGAAAAAATAAAAGAAATAAGGATGAACAGGAAAGGAAGAAAGAATGGAAGGACGTATGAGGAAAGTAAGAAGAGGGAAATGGAAGAAAAAACGAGAAGAAAAAATAAAATAAAGGTAATGAGTTTCTTAATTTGATATGTGACTTGTAGAATAATTTATATTTGCCATTGACTTTGTTACAGTGGGTAGCTAGTCAGACAGGAACAGGGCCGGAGACAACCCTCAAACCCACCAGGAAAGTCAGGTGACCATTAGGTGATGGTCAGGCAGCTGTTACACTGCCTCTCTAAAATAATAATTGGTCGCAGCCAGCACCAGGAAAACGCAGTTTACCTATAGATAGAAAAAACACCTGAAACCAGTAGCTTTCTGATAAGATCTGTGGACTTAGGCGAGTGGGCTCGCACATGCGCACTAAGAGGGAAAATGGCAGCATTTAACTGGTATATGACCTTCTGGCGCATTCCACCGGAAAAGGGAAGAATGCCTCAGGTTCTTCTGGAGCATGTGTATAACTCCAGTACACGCACTGCACATGCTCGCCTCCCAAGCACTAGCAGCCCATGGCACATGTGAATAATCCATGCCAAAAGAAGAATCCAGGGGTAAGGGACACAAGACCCCATAAGAATGCCGACATATAAAACCCCATGTCAAAAGGTCGAACTCCAGCACTTGTACTTCAAGTCGCCTGCTTGGGCCTCTTTCAAGTATACTTTTCTTCCTTTGGTTCCTGCTCTAAAACTTTTTAAGAAACTTCGACCCCTGCTGTAAAACTTGTCTCAGTCTCTTTTTCCACCTTACGCCCCTAGTCAAATTCTTTCTTCTGAGAAAGCAAGAATTGAGGTTGTTGCAGACCCATACGGATTTGTGGTTGGTAAGAACTTTATATAGATTTTCAGCTCTGCCTTAAGGTAAAGTGTGTGGATTAATTATAACCCTTGACTCTCAATGGTTACAGACCTATGACAGATTGATCTGGGCTCAATAAATTAGATGCTGTGTTAGAGCTAGGAGTCTTCTTTTTTACAGGTATGGGCAGGTTGTAATGTAAGAACAAAACATAATTTAAAAAATGACTCTACAGGATATTACTACCTTGGCATGAAAAATAACAGAGAATGTGTGAGTCGATCATTCATTTCCCATCATGAGGAAAGAAAATATACAAACGCCTTATGAAATGAATCTAAAACTAGAACATGGTAGGCAAGTTAATGAAAAACTATGGTCCTAGCAAGAAACAAAAACTACATTAGGAAAAAAAATGTAGATTGATGACACCGAAGACTTGCACATTTTATATTATCTACCTTTAATCTCAAAAAGTTTTTAGTAGCACTCCTAGAGGAGTAAGCCAACAGGAGCTGTTACATATATACTGAGGTTTACGATTTTCTCTTGTTTTTTTTTTTTTTTCCTTTCTTTTTCTTTTTAAAATTTTGATCCTTGGGGATTGAAATCTAACCATCAAGTTTTCTGGATGTTTTAACTAGTCTTTTCATTGTGTTAAAGAACATGTACTTTAAGCTCTTTCTATATTAGTGTTTTAGGTATTTTAAATAAGTATCACTATTGGTTAGAAGGTCTTCAAGGTCTTCATCTGTTCCCTCTTACTTTATCCTTAGCTCTTGTTCATTTGTACCATTAGTACCAAAATTATGGCTTTAAATTGAGGGCAGAATATCCCAAAACAGATTTGAAATTAGATACTACTCAGGTTGACATCCTGTTTTTTTCTTCTTCTTCTTATTCTTTTTTAGGAGTTACTGACACTAAACATGTTTTCAACTAAAATCTTTCTTAAACTGTAAAGATGATTTATCAGCTTCACAGGACGGAAAGACCTCCAAATGACTTGGCCAGACAGAGGCATATATTTTAGAACAACATTAAAAAAATGTTAGTTGGGAATTGTTTAATATTCCACAAGAAGAACAACTAATGACCTAAAATTAGTAGAGAATTTACAGTTTCCAGTCGCTGATACCAATTCCCTTTCAAAGTAAATCTGAGTGCTACAAGGACAGCAGAGCTTTCATCATAATTTACACAAGCTTGGATACCTTCTTACAATGCTGGACATGGATTTTTAAAAGAATCATGGGTTTTCATAAGTCATTGAGGGGACATCTTATTTAAATGCAGAATTTTTCACTCAGATATTTATTCAACAAATAGTTACTGTGTATCTCCTTCCCAGGAATTGTGGAGGAAATGCAATTTAAATGTGAATCCTATCTTCAAGATGGGAGAATCTAGGAAAGGGAATAAGTATAGAAGTAACTTTAATCCATATTAGAAAGCACTGACTTTCATAAGAGAATTACAATAAATTATGTGAAATGTTCCAGGAAAAATAAAAACAAATAAAACATAGCTTTTCTGATTGAGCTGGTCATTAGAAATGAAATGTTGGTCCCTAACGGTTCTGACCCACTTTCCTGATAGAATTCCTTAACAACCCCTCTACCCATCCTTTCTACTACAGACTGACCTCTACATCAGAGTCCTACCACATGTCATTACTCAGTATTGGATGACAGATAAAAATAGTTTTCATCCCTAAATATGGCAAATGATTTTTTTCCTTGCAAATTTCAATTTTCTCCATCATTATATTCTATCAAGGAACAAAGATAGCCTTATTCAAACTGGAAAATTCATGGTTTTAGCAACAGCAATATTATAATTATGCTAACATCCCAGGAGGAAATAAACATACTGGACTGATAAAATATTTTGCCTAGAAAACTGCTTGGCACATTTTGTAATATGCAATAAAAAATTGGGGGATAAATGAATTAATGAATTCTAAAATATTAACTATGTCTCTGCATTCTAATATTTCTTATTCTGTCAAATGCTTCAAATATACATGGGAGTCTTGAATGTTTTACTCAGTGTAAAGCTCAGTGCCCTTAATGGAACTAGAGAAAATAAAAAAGACCTAGGGTACGGCACCCATTTGCTAAACTGACTTGGAATCATGTGAGAGGTTAGCCCAGGTAATTAGGTTTACTGACATTTTACTCAAGACAGATTCCAGAGCATCTTTAACTTCCCTAGTTGCTAAAAATTTTAAAACACAATCTGGTATATATTATATAAAACCTAGGCTGGGAGCGGTGGCTCATGCCTGTAATGCCAGCACTTTGGGGAGACGGGGCAGGTGGATCACTTGAGGTCAGGAGTTCAGCCTGATCAACATGGTGAAACCCTGTCTCTACTAAAAATACAAAATTAGTCGGACAAAATACAAAAAACTAAACATACAAAATTAACCAGACGTGGTGGCGCATGCCTGTAATCCCAGCTACTCGGGAGTCTGAGACAGGAGAATCACTTGAACCCAGGAGGCAGAGGTTGCAGTGAGCCGAGATTGCACCATTGCACTCCAGCCTGGGCAAGAAGAGCTAAACTCCATCTAAAAAAAAAAAGGACAAAAACAAACAAACAAAAAAACCCCACAAATATTCAGTCTGAATGTTAGATAATACATAATATGTTATTTATGGTATAGTGCTATAGACACACTATTGACACTCACACTCACCTTGGTTTGTATATTTTACAGTCGTATTAATTCTTTCTTTTCCCTTTTTATGTTATCCTACTCAACTTCCTGTATTCAACTGCATTTGAGACCATATTGAGAGAAAAACCTGAGGTAAGATTTTTTTCCAAGGATAACAAAGTGACCGTGATCTGCATGGGGTCTCTCAAGCAGCCCCATCAACTACTTGTGCAAACGATGGCGCCAATGCCACCGGAAATGCCTCCTCAGTGGTCAAGACAAGCTTTGTCTACTTCAGTTCCCTCTCAGGGAAAGTGATATCAATACAGTGTCATTAAGGCTTTCGATGTGTTGGTAGGCTTTCATAGCGTTATGTTACACGTTTCTATGAACCACATGCTCATTTTGGTTACTGCTTATAACAACCAGAAAAGTATGCAAGCAGTGTTTATGGACCCTTTGTATAACCAAATCCACTTTTGGTAAACCAAAGATGCCTCATGCTTTTCCAGAGAATTACAGGTCTAAGGGTGTCCAGGTACCATGATTCCTGCAGGAACTCAATAAAGACTGAGAGATGCTTCAAGGTATTTTGGGCATAAAACAGACTCTTGTAGTGTCAGAGGCACTTATTTTAGAGGGCTTGGATTTTTTGGGATCATTTCTCTCCCCTCCATTGACCAGGCGGAGTCTTGTAGAAATCTAATTAACCTGCATATAGAGAGGGCTTTTAATATAGTCTGTAGCTCCCAGGAATAAGACAATGAAGGCTTATTACATGATTACATTTTTCTAAATTCTTTGCAAATAATATTATTTTGGTGCACTGGAGGAAGAAGAATGAAGCCAAACTTAAGGCCTGTGGATACAATGGAGGTTTTTCTTATCCGTTTTGCAAGAAAAAGAATAAATGTGAATTCAGTAGTGATAATGGACTGAATTTTCTGAGCTGGCAAAATGTATATTTTAAACTGATTTTCTGTTGTGTGAGATCCAATTACTTCTGTTAAACCACTTTAAAATTCAATATAGCTTCCTCCTATCCATGACTATTAGAAAGAGGGAAAGCACAGAATATGTATTTTCTAAGAATTCTTTTCCTAGTTATGTGAATCATAATAAATAATTCATCACATTACATTGATAATAATTACTGATAGTAAAATTTAAGAGAAAACAAGAATCCTACTGTTTTCCATAAAGCTTACACAATACACATACATAAGAAACTTGAAAAATAAATTACATGATCATACTATCCACAGAAAAATAATGAGCTGAAAGTAAAGAATTCTTATTAAATAGCTACACATATTTCAAAACAAATATGTAAAGATGTCATGTCAATTATTTAAGAAAACTACTTTTTCTTCCTCAGTTGAATATCTCAGAGGGAATAAAAATTATCCATAATATAATAATATAATAAAAATCAGAGGATTGATAATACCAGTTAGCATACTTTTAAAAACCATTTTATACAGAAAAATCTTCCAAATACACTGCTTGTTGGTAAGCCTCTTTGCATTTATCATTCAATACATGCATTTCTATTAAATTCAAGCTACACATGACAACTTAATTTGTACGTGCTGTTTTTTTTTTTTGTACTGTATTATACTGTGTATGTTGTTTCTTCTATTTGCAGATTTTCAGTAAGTGAAAGTGGAGGAGGGAGGGAAACGGGTCAGAAGTGACAGCAAAACTGAATCAGTGCGTCCCATGCCAATGAAGTAATGAAAACCCGCACTGTTCTTACAGTGGCAATAATGAATATAAATAGACAAAGGGCGTTGAATAGCTACTGGGAGAAAAAGAATGAAGCATCCATTTTAAGAAAGAACCCTTTTCTGCCATCACAGATAGCTTTGTGGACTGGCTAAATTAGAATGCCATATAACAATTTCATGCTTTAAGAGAAGTCTTTAAAAGATAGCTCTCACATATTTTTATTCAAGGGATCTGATTAAATAATAGGAATTTTGCATGTTGTGTTAGCTGTATATGCTCACCTCTCTCTCCCTTTCTCTCTCCTCTACCCCTGCCATTTTCCTTTGCTTCCTCTCTCTTCCTCCTCCCTCCCCATCTCTCCGTGTGTGTGTGTGTGTGTGTGTGTGTGTGTGTGTGTGTGTGTGTATGGTGAGTGACTTTGGAATAAACACTGATAAAACTGATCCAATAAACTTCATACTTTAATGATGCAATTTCATGGAGGGCCTAAAAATAAGCCCAATTTTGTACTACCAGAAGAGTATTTTGAATGCAGATTTGGGGTAATTTATAGGTCAATATCTGAATTGTGATCATTTTACATAGGAATCAGTATTTATACTTGATAACCATATGTCAGTTTATTTCAAGGTAATATACTAGGTTACCATATTGTCAAAATACTTGCATTATATGGATTCTGGATATTTTAAATAATACCAATATGCAGATTTATTATTTACCCAAAGATGCCATGCAGGTATGTAATTACTCACCAACTAATTGTCTAAAGTAGTATATGTGTAATTACATTAGGCCATTTCTACTGATTAGAAAAGCTTTTAATTGAAAAATGAGGATACAATAATACAAAACATTTTGATGATAGATTAAAAATGCTTAAATTTTAGGCCGACTGCAGTGGTTCACGCGTGTAATTCCAGCACTTTGTGAGGCCAAGGCGGGTGGATCACCTGAGGTCAGGATTTCGAGACCAGCCTAGCCAACATGGTGAAACCCAGTCTCTACTAAAAATATTAAAAATTAGCCAAGTCCAGTGTCGGGTGCCTATAATCCCAGCTACCAGGGAGGCTGAGGCAAGAGAATGGCTTGAACCTGGGGGGTGGAGGTTGCAGTGAGCTGAGACCATGCCACTGGATTCCAGCCAGGTGACAGAGTGACTCTCCATCTCAAAAAATAATAATAATAATAAAAATTTTAAAAACCCAGAAAGGTTAACTTTTAAATTTCAAAAACTGTAACTAAATTAAATTTAACATTAAAAGGATGGTAGATGGTCACTAAGAGTTATTTCGTGATACTACAAAAAATTTTTTACCTATCTGCTCAAAACTCAATAGCTAAAATGCCTTGTTCTGTTTCTGAAAATGTATAAAGATAATTCTTGAAACTACACAAATTAAAATAAACTATTTTATTTAAGTAAATTTTGGATTTGTTTATGCAGCGTGAGATTAGACATGGGTAATTTATAGGAGAAGGCATATAAAATGCCTCAGTTTTAGCTTCTCTATGTCACAAAAATTAAAAATGATAATATATTTATATGGAAAAGGAGAAGATAATACCAACATGTCCTACATGAGGACCTTTTGTATTCTGGTTAAGTATAGCTTTTAAGATGTAATACTTAAGTATCACCACAATTAAAATACCGCAAAAGATACTTGACTTTAATAATGCAATTATTCTATGGTTTTCTTTTAATAAGCAAAGTCAAATGTAAAATTCTTTCAGCTTACCACTTGACCTTGTTGATGTTGGTGGGTGCTAAACAGTCTAAAAAATGGAATTTATGGAGTTCATTTATTTGTAAATATTATGGGAAATGACAGGCATGCTAATGAAACATTGGAATAAAAGGCAGTTATCATTTGAACAAAATTTTGATCTATGACAACTCAAAAATTTCCCAATAAACAATCTCTAAATACAGACAAAAGAAGGTCAATTTTAATATTAAATAGCATTTTTGCTTGCAATGGTTAGAAATGCTTGCTTAAAACAAAAAAAATACCAATAAGAATAAAAAAGGGAGCACAAAGAAGACCTGAAAAAAATGAATCAGCTTTCATCTAAACAGGATCTGAGCAATTATACTGAAATTCATGTAGTGTTCAGAATAGCAGTCCTAGACAGTAAATCTGACTATTATCCCAAATAGCATAATTACCTCCTCTCTACTAAATACTCTATGCTCTTTTCAAAAGGAAGGGCAGAGGGAATAATTCTCTGTGGTTATGCAAATCCCGCCTAGAAAGAACACTATCAGTAATAACTATAGGTCAGTTTATTTCAAGATAATATACCAGGTGCCCACATTGTAAAAATACCTGCATTGTAATTCTATTCCAGTTGCTGTTTTTAATTATGAGCTTCTTCTCAATAGGAAACAATCCCACAGAGAACTGAAACAATTTATTTTAAATACTGTAAACAACAGAGAGGCTTTGCTTCTTGGATCTGAGATTCCTGTTCATCCTGAGAGCTCACAGCATGTTACGCCGACTGAACATACAGTATTGATAGATTTTCATCTCAAAATGTTTTGCCTCATGAAAGATGTTAAGTAGAGATTAAAATAGCTTTGATTTTTAGTAGTAATTATTAAATATTATAAATGTGCTGTCCTAATAGTAGATTTTATGAAAATATAAATCATTACCTAAACTAAATATGCCAGTCCTATCTCCAATGAACATGAATTCCAATGAAAACATTTTAAGGCATAGCTCTGGACATATTCATTCAAAACTATGGATAACTATAAGAATAAAATGTCTGCAAGATTTCTGCACCACATATTAATACCCGAATCTTGTTTTCTTAAGGAAAGACCCAGAAAGTTAGCAAACCTAATCAGCAATCAACTGAAAGGTTTCTATCACTAGAAACTAAGTGGCAAGTTAGTATATAAAAAGGTAGTCAAATGGGATTGAAATAAATTTCAAGAAAAATAAGTATCTCAGTTAACTAGCATCTGTGCCCATACTTAATTTCTAGATTTTACAATAATGCACTCATGGTTTTAAATGCTGACTCATTAATTCATTCAATTTTTTGATTCCCATTTTAGAGATGGATCACAAAATCGTTAAGTAACTTGCTCAAACCATTATGTTTTTTTTAAATACTCCAGGCTGGATTTGAGCTCTTGTCTATCTTCAGAGACTATGACATACTAATGGAAAAGTAAAGGTGATGCCAATAGTTAGAGCATAAAAGAAAAGAACGTAAAAACTATAATTGTTTGCAGGAATGATTTGGCACTGCAGAGGTTTCGAGTTAGTTACATGTTAGGGTTGAGAAGTGCCTTTTCTTCTAACTACTTGTTCTTGGAGTGTCTATAACATAGTATTGCTTATTGTTCTTAAAACATACCGTTTCACACTTCTGTACCTCTGAGTGTTGTTGTTATATTTGTTTGTTTTATCATGATGTGGGATTATATCCACACACGAAAATTTGTGGGAGTCCAAGATGGGCAGATCACCTGAAGTCAGGAGTTTGAGACCAGCCTGGCTAACATGGCAAAACCCTGTCTCTATTAAAAATACAAAAAATCACCTGAGCGTGGTTGCGGACTCTTGTAATCCCTGCAACTTGGGAGGCTGAGGCAGGAAGAATAGCTTGAACCTGGGAGGCTGAGTTTGCAGTGAGCCAAGGTGGCACCATTGAATTCCAGCCTGAGCAACAGAGCGAGACTCTGTCTCAGAAAAAAATTAAAAATTGTAACAAATATCTATGGTTTTTAAGACAGTAAATTACTGAAAATGTTGAGTTTCTCTTTAAATCTTATTTTTAACTGCCAATTACAAAATACGCTGTGGGCTAAATATAAGGTACATCAAGGATATTTGCTTGTAGTTTGTAATAATAATTAAATTACCTGGAATAAATATGAATCATATATTATACATTATGAATTCACAAATATACTAATACCCTCAATCACAGTATTCTTCCTGGTGACTCTATGATAGCTGCTGTAATTCCTGTCTGTCAATATGGAATTCTGTTAAACTTAATAATAATTTGCAACATGTTATAGCAAAGTGTCCTACATTAATATAAACTTGACCTTTACCTGATGTAAATTTTTTTTTCTTTCTTTCTTTTTTTTTTTTTTTGAGAGTCTCCCTCTGTCGCCCAGGCTGGAGTGCAGTGGCGCTATCTCAGCTCACTGCAAGCTCCGTCTCCCAGGTTCACGCCATTCTCCTGCCTCAGCCTCCCGAGTAGCTGGGACTACAGGCGCCCAACACCACGCCTGGCTAATTTTTCGTATTTTTAGTAGAGACAGGGGTTCACCATGTTAGCCAGGATGGTCTCAATCTCCTGACCTTGTGATCCACCTGCCTGGGCCTCCTAAAGTGCTGGGATTAGAGGCGTGAGCCACCATCCTGGCCTGGTGTTCAATGTTTTAAGATTTGTCCTCTGATATCCAAAGTCATGAACTGCTTGGTCAAAATAATGAGTTTCCTTAAACAAAATATGTGTTGTATATACAGAGATAAACAAACAGTTCTAAAGTTTTCAGTTTTAGTAGCAAAATTCCTTATTTTATATCTAATGGAACTTCACAACCCCTAGTTTCCACACATGAACAAATAAAATCTTTGCATTGTTTTTAGGAAAAGATTACTAAAAATTAAGGTTGGTAGCAAATCATGAACACAATTTAAAACTTGTACGAAGTTGTCAGATATTTGATTAGCTGTTTCTTCTCTTTCCACTAAGCAGCTTTGCTGAAAATAAAAACTGTAGGTGTTAAGGGTGTCACTTTGGAATCAGAGTGTCTGTGTTTGAATGATAGATTCACTAATAAGACACATGGCCTTACATATGCCCCAAGAGTACTCTTTGCTTCAATTTTCTCAGCAGAAAACTGGGCTAAAAATAGTATTTACCATTCATTGGTTGGTGTAAGAATTAAGTTAAATAAACAATTCAGAGAAAGTACTCAGAACAAGCCTAGGTAGGCAAAAATCCTTTGAATTTGTAGTAAATGCTATTCTTATGGTGTTCTAGGTATACTTTCCATTTCTGATTAATACTATTAAGCCTTCATGAACAACAAAACTTCTTTCACACCAGTTTATGCTGAAATTTAAAAAATTTAGGATGACCTCCAGTGAAGTCAAGGTTAGATTGTAATGGCATCTGTCTATTTATAGAGATATGGAAGCCAATTTATGAATCCATTGCTTAGATTGTCAGCATCAGGTGAAGTACTGAATGTACCAATGGCAATGTCTGTGGGATATGGCAGAGTACTCATGTTTGGTATTTAGGAATACATATTTTGGAAAGCAAACCTTGTCTTCAATAGTTTCAACTAAAGGAATATTGATTTGGTGAAGGCTGCCAGAGATAAACCCTTGAAATGGTTATACTTGTGAGAAGCACACTACAATGAGTATATATTAGTCCCATTCTCTGTATATTATAAAATAAATAAACACATTCAAACCTAGAGGTAGCAGTCACAAACACCTAGCTAAATACTATTCATCACAGTAATTTTACCTTTGAATAAATAAATCTCTATCATGTAACGTTCTAACAACAAACTTGACTTTATCCTCGTACAATCTTATAATTTGACTATTTCATGGTTTTTTTTTTTTGCACTGTTTTGCTTTATATGGGAAAAGACTGAAGCTAACAACCTTACTTTAACAAATATGCTTAAAAATATTTCAAAAACAGCCTTGTCAATTATTCTTTTAGCATAGTCATCATGGTAGATTGCTAAAATGGTCATAATCCTCCATCTTTTCCCATATCAATGCATATTTTGCAAAGTGACTTTGCAATTTTTCCTCTCACATGGTAGTCTGTTTTCCCACCATTTTTTTTGAGATGGAGTCTCACTCTGTTGCCCAGGCTGGAGTGCAGTGGCCAGATCTCAGCTCACTGCAAGCTCTGCCTCCCGGGTTTACACCATTCTCCTGCCTCAGCCTCCCGTGTAGCTGGGACTACAGGCGCCCGCCACCACGCCCGGCTAGTTTTTTTGTATTTTTTTAGTAGAGACGGGGTTTCACCATGTTAGCCAGGATGGTCTCGATCTGCTGACCTTGTGATCCGCCCGTCTCGGCCTCCCAAAGTGCTGGGATTACAGGCTTGAGCCACCGCACCGGGCCTTTCCCACCTTTTAAACTAAGTCTAGCCTTGAGACTTGCTTTGATTAATGGAATGGGGTGGAAGCAACATTGTTACACTCCCAGCCTGTTGCATGTTTCTGCTCTTGTGTCATTTCTGTCATGGCATGGGAACAAGCCTGAGCCAGCCTGTTGGGGCAGAGGTGCACTGTTGTCTCAACAGAGGACAAATGGAAGAGTTCAGCCAACATTAGCAAAGCAACCCAACACAACCCCTAATGGCCCACAGAAGCAGAATGTGTCCCACCAAGAACAGCTCACTATGGCTCAGGTGAGAAGAAATACCCAACTGGTAATAAACGTTTATTGTCTTAAGGCAGTGAGTCTTCAGGTCTTCAGGTAGTTTGTTGCACAGCAATGGCTGATAATATTCTCTGCACAGTTTATCCTTTCTTCTTATATGACTAATGCAGATAATGCTCAATGTGTAATTGTGAACAAAAGAATGGATTGATATTTGCTAATACATTATACATCTACAATGTATTGCACAGTTGCTTTACACTAGCCACCTTCTAAACATTTTGCATTTACAATTAATTTTCTCCACCACAAATACAGCAGCTGTGAGCCTTACTTTTCCAGCTGTGAGATAGGTGCCTATGCAATCACAAAGACAAGGTTTGTCTCTTCTGAAATTTTTGCTGAAGATAGTAGAAAATCATGTGGCACAAACAATGATTCATTGAACTAGAAGTTAACATAGTTAAAGAGATTATTCAATTTTTTGGCACTCGTTTCCCCCATTTCTTTTTCCTGTATAATTAGAAAGTGATTTTTTTCTTTTTTTTCTTTTTTTTTTCTGTATGTTGTATGTTACAGTCTACTATATTCATTGTTCTATTTTTAGAATATGTCACTACATACTGGCTGGATTTCACATTTTTCTCATTAGTAACTTTTTCAGCAGTCTTTATTATCCTACATTTTAGTTTTGAAAAGAAAAACTCACCTTTTACTAGGGTAGGAATAGAGTGAATATTTACTGATTTCATACCATAAATATGATCGTGGTCTATTTTGGCCTTGGAAATTAAGATAATTTTAAATAAGCTTTGCCTTTGGCTAGCATCAGTGACATAGAAATGTCCTTTTCTGTATTTTTCTTTGGAAATACAACAAACTAAAAACTGCAAGAGTACTATACTTTGTATGTTAACACATTACCTTAAGTGTTGGTTTATTTTACTACTATAAAAAAGGTTGATATTTTTGGCTGTCCCTTAAGTAACTTTAATAACAACAATTAAGTAAATTTAAATAACAATTTGCAAAAGTATTTTACATATATCTAATCATAAATATCCACAAAATTCTGGTGAGAAAGGTAATTTCATACCCATTTTAAGGAAGATAAATTACTTATTCACGTTAACATAGAAAAAAGTGAAAGTCTAGTTTGACTGACTTCAAAGATTATATTTTTCTCACTACATTATAAACTACTTTTATTTCTCCCAACTAAGAACTGTGAACATTTTTTAGATATATATAGATATGGAATCTATTACCCCAAAGCCCAAAGTGAAACTGAAGCAAAGAAAAAGATTAGAAACTCTCATCCCAGATGACTAACTCAGTGGTACCTGACTCAGAGGAATATTATACTGACATCTCTTATCATTTTGACTGATGTCCTGTTTCTGTCTCAGAAGAAAAAAACATTTTCCTTCCTCTGTCATCTGTGTGAGTTAAGCAAGCAGGAGATTGCTTTTGACTCATTCTAATTATCAAAACTGCTTTCTCACTCTCATTACATGTCTTTGGTTTCTCTGCTGAACTACATTGCTTCAGCGATTTTGTATGCCAGTTAATGGGCCTTCTAGCACATATATTTGTATCATCCTTCTTTGCTTTATTGTGAGATAGAAAGAAAAAAGAATCGAAATGCAAAATGCATTTCTATCACCATTTAGCCTTCAATTTTCATTCTTTCACCCACGTATTCATGTCATTACTTGTATACTATAGTGCTTAGTTATAAAAAAATGTCATGGGTAATTTTATCAGATATATACCCTGCTTTGAGTGTCTACAAAGATTGTAGAAAGGTTAAAGTTTTGAACAAGAACGATTATTAAAAAACAGCTGGAAAACTAAAAAAAGGGAAATGTAGAAAATAAATAATGATATTAAAATTCTATACTGTGAGTAGTTACCTTAAGCAAATAATCATTCAAAAAGTAAAAGTTATTTTTATAAGTAGGATGGAGAAGTTAAAAGAGTAATTCTTAGAAAACCATAACGGATTATTAGGAAAGGCTGAGATGCTCATTCTTTATTAAACATCAAAATCTATGGACTAATGTCAAAGATAAAATGTGTGTGTTTTCATCAATCACACCACATGCTACTTCCAGAAATAGAATACTATCCGAAATGGACCATATTTCAGAACCAGTATGATATGTCTAAATAAGATTCCTTCAACATGAGTGTGGCCAATTCACCCAGTATTGTTTCCCTGCTGTGAATAATTTCATGATAACTGATGTGAAATAAACAGTCAAACTCTGGCCTTCTGGGGCCAGGAAGTATGGTTAATAATGTTAAATAGGAAGTATCATGACATTCATACTTCTGCCTAAAGGCAGATCCACTTTTAGCCCAGAACCCAATCAGGAAGTGGCTCTTCCATCTAAAGGAGCAGAGTATAAAACCTCCTTTTCATCAACAAAGGACACAGGGAAACCTCACTTCATCGCACTCAGAAAGAACCATGCAAATAGCAAGAGCAGCTATATTCTATAGTGAGCACTTACCTGGTGACCAGCATACCACAGAGACTAAAGGAAGAAAAGTAGATCCTCCCCAGCAGCACATCTAAAAATTTTGTATTGTCAGGAAATTTTTGCACAAGTGCTTATATAAAGGCTGACCGTTTCTGCAATTAATATTAAGGTTTCACCTCAAGAAAGTCACTTCCTAGCACAGACATAAGATCAATAAGAAAGTGGGACAAGAAAGTCAATGGCAGAACTTTGAAAAGGAATCACAACTGGACTGGACCAGAGATGATTGCCTTAAACATACCTTAAGTTTTTGTTTTGTCTTATTTCTGTTTCGGAAACCATAAAATTAATACAATACTTCTGTTACATACCATCCTTTGAAGTTTTAAAAATATATATTCTTTTTTATTTATTTATTTTTGAGACAGAATCTTGCTCTGTCACCCAGGCTGGAGTGCAGTGGCGCGATCTCGGCTCACTGCAAGCTCCCCCTCCAGGATTCACGCCATTCTCCTGCTTCAGCCTCCCAAGTAGCTGGGACTACAGGCATCCACCACCACGCCTGGCTAATTTTTTGTATTTTTAGTAGAGACGGAGTTTCACTGTGTTAGCCAGGATGGTCTCGATCTCCTGACCTCGTGATCCACCCGCCTCGGCCTCCCAAAGTGCTGAGATTACAGGAGTGAGCCACCGCGCCTGGCCAATAGCTTTATATAGTTAAAGTGTCCTTTACTTATACACAAAGAAGTAAATGAAGTGTGACAAATATTCAGTGAGAATGAATACATCAGTTCAAAGCTAGGTTTAGGATTGAATATTTTCAATAAGGAACTTTATTTCTCATTCTACTTTATATATGAAGGCAGCCTTTGGGTCAAAATGAAACTGTTTTCCATTTTATTAAGTTCAAATGAAGTCTTTGAAATTTCACATACCAATTGTCATGTGTTCCTTAAGGTACACTGGTGCTTTTGTATTAAATAGCTTGTCCAACCCTTTTACCACCTATACCAGCCAAATTTTACCAACGCAGCTTTGCATACAAATCTGACTTCCCTTTCAGTTGGCATACTTCTTGTTTGAGCTGGCACTAATTGATCAATACGCTCATACTTCAGCTGTTCAAGCAGCAGCTAACCAGGCAGCCACAACAAACACAATTCTGGCAGCTCCTAATGTGTGTCTCTGCCTGTAATTCAGATGCTGTTTGTAAAGAGTTTACATGTAGACCACGTCGCTCTTAGAAAGCTCAGTGTTAGGATTTTAAACAGACAGCTTATTAGACACACAGTCCTGCAAATTAAATCATTTTAAGTAGTTGCTCAAAATAGTTTGGGAAGACAGAGTGCATGGTAATGTATTTTTATGCACAAAAACTAACATTTTCTTAGACAAGTGTACTGCTATAGAAAATGATAACATTCTGGCAAGAAGCACTAAGCATTGATTCAATTAAGTACTATATCAATTACCCAAAAGAACAAACTGATTTCTTCCCAATGTAAATCATGGAGGTTGTGGAGAGATGGGGTGTGTATGGGAAAACTAGATGCTTTTTTTTCCCACTTGCTTTAAGTATATTTGGCAGAAAATATAATTTAGTACAATTAGGGATGAATGCATTTACTCAAAACCTCACACAGTTCATTTCACTGAACACTCTGAGCAGATTCAATGTTAGTCACCATTCTGGGTGTTATGGTGGTAGAAAAACAAACAGAACTAAGTGCTTGCACTACAAGAGCTCACGGTATACTGAAAAAGACAAATATTGAAAAACTCTGCAATGCACTTTCTGTAGCATTATGTTATAGGATCGCACGTTTAGGTGAGGAATTCTCCCTCAGGAGTGCATTTAATCTGGATTTTGAAATGGTTGGGTTTTGACCATCAAGGAATGGAGGGGGGTAAAGACAGCATTCCAGTCAAGGGAACAGCATAAGTAAATGCATGGAGGCATGAAACCGTACCATGTATTTGGGGTCTTAAACTGATCCAGAAGGAATAGACCAGATTGTATGGGGGAAATAAGGTTAGAAAATAAAAGCAAATAGTTGGTGGTCTTCAGTGTTATGCTTAGAAATATCAGATCCTGGCCGGGCGTGGTGGCTCACGCCTGTAATCCCAGCACTTTGGGAGGCTGAGGCGGGAGGATCACAAGGTCAGGAGATCGAGACCACCCTGGCTAATGCGGTGAAACCCCGTCTCTACAAAAAATACAAAAAATTAGCTGGGTGCGGTGGCGGGTGCCTGTTGTCCCAGCTACACGGGAGGCTGAGGCAGGAGAATGGCGTGAACCCGGGAGGCGGAGCTTGCAGTGAGCCGAGATTGTGCCACTGCACTCTAGCCTGGGCGACAGAGCGAGATTCTGTCTCAAAAAAAAGAAAAAGAAAGAAACATCAGACCCTTTAAGTGAAATGATAGACAAGTAACATTTCTAAAAAGGTATGTGGGTATATGAGATCCATTATTGGAGGAATAGTCATGTTCACAGAGGGGAATGGACTGGAATAGATAAAAGAATACTCTAGTAATCCAGGGAAGACAGTGGTGACAGTCAGGTAGAGAGAATCAGGAAGATCAGAGTGACATTTTTAAAGACAGAAATTGGGAGACTTATGCTTGTAATCCCAACACTTTGGGAGCTGAGGCAGGTGAATCACTTGAGGTCAGAAGGTTGAGATCAGCCTGGCCAACATGGTGAAACCCTGTCTCTAGCAAACATACAAAAAATTAACTAGCCTTGGTGGCATGCACCTGTAATCCCAGCTACTTGTGAGGCTGAGGCATGAGAATTGAACCAGGAGGTGGAGGTTGCAGTGAGCCGAGATCATGCCTCTGCATAGCAGCCTAGCTGACAGAGCAACACTCTGTCTCAAAAACAAAAGAAAAAAAAAAATTGGGAAAGTTTTCCAGAAAATTGTATGCATTGTAAACAAATAAAAATAAATACATACATAGATAAGTAAGATATCCCTACAACACTAAATTTTCTAATTCTGGAAACCCTGCAAGGAACTGTAAGAAAACAAATGTATAAAATTATTTGATGTCTCTCAAGCAGTATCGTTACCAAAATGTGAAAGACACTTAGTCATACATCTTGGCAATTAGTCATACATCTTGTAAGGAGACCTATATTATAGCTAATATTAAATATTTGACCAGAAAATGGTTATTACAAATATGATACTTTTTCTATATGCCACATGTAAATACTAATGTAAACATCAGTTAAAAAACAAAACTTATCTGCAAACATGAAAAAGTATTCAGTGATTATACATTGTTCAAGGTAAATAATATATTTATCATAGAGTTCTATGTCACATAATGAACAAAAGTTACGTATGACTGAATGTGAATAATTTAGATCTCACAATGAATCTAAATTACATCTCTACAAGGTAGGTTGTTATTATTATGTCTCATAGAAAATCCAAAGATGGCACAGGAAATAAAAATTACATGTTCAAATTATGTGTACAGATACAGATACATGTATTTTGTACATGATATTTGACTATAATCCTGATACGCCTTTCATAAGTCTTTTTTTTTTTTTTTGAGACGGAGTTTCGCTCTTGTCACTACGGTTGGAGTACAGTGGCGCGATCTTGGCTCACTGCAGCCTTCACCTCCCCTGTTCAAGCGATTATCCTGCCTCAGCCTAGCTGCAATTACAGGCTTCTGCCACCACACCAGCTAATTTTTGTATTTTTAGTAGAGACAGAGTTTTGCCATGTTGGCCAGGGTGGTCTCGAACTCCTGACTTCAAGTGATCTGCCTACCTTGGCCTCCCAAAGTGCTGGGATTACAGGCATAAGCCACCGTGCCCAGCCCATAGCCTTTTTATTTACAAATGCTTTCTCTCATTGCATTTTCACGTTAAATCTACAATATTATAAACACCCGTGCTTTTATAAATACTGCCTCTTCCTGTTCATATCAACAGCCCCAGAGTGGCTAGCAAAATAAAGTATTTCAATTTCCAGTTTTGTACTTGACTTGGTTTAGAGAGATACCAGGTGACATTATTACTTTGGATTTAGGATATCATTTGAGGTACACAACAGTAAAAACAAGATCATAATATTGTTTTTAAAGTGGCTATATTTGGGGGAACTACCAGATATACTAGTTTTCCTATACAGTAACAATTCTAAGAATGATGCCTATTGCTGGAATTCTCTATATCTTATTCCATTTTAAATTACTCTCTGTTACTGGAAGATATGAAAACATTAATAAGGCTTGAGAAATGCTCCACATGGGTAATAGCTAAGTCATTAGGGTCAGAGCCATGTGAAATTTTTCATGCATAAAAAGATGAGTTTGTTAAGGCAAAATATTCCTACCATGTCCTTTCATTTGTAATATAGAATTATGCTTGGTTTGTCCATATTTTACCACGAGAGTGTACAGCTGCAACAAGCACACATGGGGACCATCTTATATATCTCTGAATCACTCAATATGCTTTGCAGTGCCTTACATTTATAAAAACTATACTCAATGCATTTATGTAATGTGCTTGGTTTTGAAACATTTCAGTTGAAAGGAAAATCTAAAGGTCAATGCTTACTCTGTTAAGATAAGACTTTTCATATTTAGAAATAACAGCCTAATATGCAGGGATTCAACAGTCACATATTGTTAAGAATCTAAGTGACAACAGAGAGTAGTAGATTTTCCGGAACACCTGAATATATAAGGTTTAAGGCACTTGCACACAGACAGAAATGGCAATTGTTCATTGCTTTTTCCCTAAGTATGCTTACTGCAAAGAGGAAAGAAGTGACACTATTTCATCGTGTCACATGCATAATCATGTCCTCCAAATTGTCTCACCAAAATATATTACTACCTGAATTCTACTTATAGGTACAATTTAAAGCGATGCCTACAGTAAGTTCACTGAAAAAAAATCTTTTTATTATAAAAATACCACTTTAGATACAGAAGTTCAAAACCCAGTACATAATTAAATACTTATGATGGATTTTACTGAGTGCTTAATGCATGTAAAATTTCCTTTGACAATTCAAATTTAAACTCACTTTAGTTCTTATAAATCTTGCAAGAGTATAATTGACTTAACATTTTTTCTCCCAAACAGCTAATACATTACTTTCATTTCTATCTGGATTTTTATACAAATGAGAATAAGAAATGAGAAAAAAAAAAAAAGTGCTACCTGCTAATAATCAACAGAGAAGCAGCTTGGGAAAACCAAATACCCTTTTTTTCCTCCTCTCCTGTGCAGTCTTTTGTATAACTTTTTGGTGATTTTGAATATGATTCATTACAACCAACACAGCAAATAGGGTAAAATTAATTTTCGAGTTGCAAATATTCTGATAGGAATCAGCAGAGAGAATGCTCCAGGCAGAAATTAACAATTTTTCTCTGGAGATTATGAAACCAATTTTCCACATGCCAAAGATAAATGCATGTGCAGAATCATCTAGATAAAACAGTATTTTTCTATAACTTCAAGTACAAACAGTTTATATCAGGCCACAGTTCTCTTTCCCTGACTCATCCACTTATGACTTGTGCAGAAAGTTGAACTTGAATGGAAAAAATCCTAAAGAGGGAGCCAGGAGATCTGGGATCCAGTGTTGCTGCCAATCCATAAATTTGGATTACTTCTGTTAATTTCTATGCAAGTTAGTTTTCTCTAAAATTGAGAGGTAAAACCAGATTGTTCCTAAGATACTGGGAACTCTAAAATTCTGCTTCTGGCTTCTGATGCTTACCACGTGAGAAAAGCTGAGTGCCTCACCTAATAACTTCTTGTGTTTTATCAGGATTTTCCTTATCCTTAAACTTTAGAAACGATGGGATTTATCATATCCCAAGTAATATAAATCTGTATTTCCACTAGGATTGATTATCTCATCTGTATCTTACTAAAAGTTCTTTGCAAACAGAAATATGTAGCCATTCTTTTACCTTTTTGTTTGATGCTGACTTAAATAATCTCTCACTGTTTTTCTCCAAACCTGGTCCAGCGATGCTGGTCTTCCCTCTTTCTCCATTAAACTGCTCTTCTTTAACAAATTTACCTATCGAGCTTTACTTCTTTTTTATCCTTCAACTACAGCTTCTTATCTGCTTTGTGAGAACTTTCTCGAGCTAAAGAAATTGGAGCTTTCTTTAGGTTAGAGCTACATTTTGCATGCATTTGGCTGTGGAGGTTTTTATGTAACACATCCATGGCAAAGTAGAAAGAGTGAAAGCCATACTCAGCCAAGTTTCCTCCCTCCCTCTTTTTCCCTCCCTCCCTCCCTTCCTCCTTCTTTCCTTCTGTTCAGCATTTATCTGAGCCTCATAATGTTATAGGCACAAAGTTAAACACTTTTAATGTAAAGATCTCATTGCCCTCCTACGAGAAGGGGCAGGTATATGCAAATATAACCACAATACATTCCTACAAAGGCTAATGAAGACACGTGTCAAATCTTTTCTTTTTTTTCTTTTTTTTTTTTTGTATGTATGTATGTTGTCAGCTGGTTTGAGGAAGGAAAGAGCTCGGGTTTAGGAATGAAAGAAGCCTATCCACTCCACTTACTAAACTGTTTTGTCTTGAAGAAGTTCCTTAGCTTCTCAGGGGCTCAATTTCCCCGTATGTGAAATAGGGAAAATAATATTCTCCTTGTCAACTTTTAGTAAGAATCAAACAGATAATGTATCACAGTGCCTGACATAGTTAGCAATAAATAAATTACATATGCCATATTTTTGTAGATATCTCCAAGCATATGTATACATTTGTGTGTGTGTTGAAGCAAAGCCTGTTATTCCACATCACTTTCCCTAACATGAATCCTGCATGCAGTACTTAATATGTATTTCTAAATTCACTACTTCTGATAAAAGTATCTGCCAGGTTTTCCTGGAGTTTTCCAGAGTATATGATCTGCCTATAGCCAGAGCAAACACCTGTAGGCAGATCCCCCCGCAGCCATAGGCTGCTTGTATAAAGGGAATCCACTTTACTCAGAGAGCACACTGAGTGAAACTCAGACCTACAACACAGGGTAACAGTGACTTTCCTTTGCCCCCGTTCAGGCTGTATAACTAAGTCACCTTTTGCACCTTTTAGCTGTGTGCACCAGTGTTAGCCATATTGTATTCATGGCAAATGAAATGTTCTCCCCCTCTGTGTTACATGCTGAATTGTGTCACCTCAAAATTCCTATGTTGAAGCCTTCACCCCCAATATGACTGTATTGGAGATAAGGCCTTTAAGGAGGTAATTAAGGTAAAATGAGATCTTAAGGGTGGGGCTCTAATCCAATAGGACTGGTGTCCTTATGAGAGGGGAGAGTGCACAGAATAAAGACCACATGAGGAAACAGCAAAAAGGAGACCATCTGCAAGCCAAGAAGAGAGGCCTTGGGCAAAACCAAACCTGCTCAACCTTAGTCTTTGACTTTCAGCCTCCAGAACTGTCAGACAATGGATTTTTGTTTGTTAAGCCTCCCAGTCTGTGGTGTTTTGTTATGGCAGCCCTGGTAAACTAATAGACTCCATATTAAAATGCTGGCCATGTACTGTACATATCTAGTTACTCTATTCCATGTCAGAGGCAGAAGGGATTCTTGGAAACAAGGTTCACTTTCTTGAAAACTACTCTTTATATTGTGTGTTTGTAATACAATCTGACAGTTACATAACTTTGCAATAATCAGAAAGTTGTGGTGACCAGACCGATGTGAACCCAAGTAGTCTGGTACCAGAGTCCATGCTATAATCATAACATTGTTCTCCCTACCATTTGTAGCGATGATCAACTTTTGACTTTGCAAAAATTGGTCCTCATCTTGAAATTCTTGCAAATTGAGCATAAGAACATTACATGGCAGGGTGGTTAGGGATATTAGAAATAATGTGTATAAACTAATATACAAAAGGTGCTCACTATATAATCCTTTTTATTATTATGTGATGTTTTCTAAACACTGACTCAAATTGTACTGAAAATACATTTCACAAAAATAGCTTAGGACTTTTTCCACTGGTCAGTCATGAGACCAGAAGCAAAAATACCCTCAAAGATGATAACACACTTTAACAATGGGAACATTTTAACTAGTGGCCGTGGCCTGCCCATGTGGGCGGTGACATCCTTGGGTAGGGGAAGCAGTAGCTACTGGAACATAAATCCAAGATTTGATTCCATTTATCTTTTCTCTCAGTGAAGAAACAAGCAACATGTTTCCTAAACAGAAGTATATGAAGGACTTTGGGTTACGGTGCTGCAACCAAATACTTTCCATTAGGATAATCCATGGTCTGAAAGATCTTTCCTAAAAAATCATTCATTTAGATTAAGAATCACCTTATCTTGATGCATGTAAATTTCCTTAGAAAGGATAAAATAACAGTGACCCACATCTTTCGTGTGTAAGGTCTCATTTAACTGCCTTATTTTAAAAGAGTCTCATAACTAAGATACAAGCAGATCCTAATTAGAGTTAATGTCTGAAAAAAGAAAAACACATCTAAAAGTGCAGAGCTAGCCTGACTTTCAAATAAACCAGCTGTTTTTAAAATTACACTTTATCCGTACTTGCTTATCAGGTAGACAACAATTTAACATAAAATTAATAAGCCTCATAAAGGAAATTACAGAAAAAAGGTTGATTATATACATATATTTGGAGGGAAAACAGACACATTCACATAGTAAGTGCACAACTTTCTTTCTTTCTTTCTTTCTTTCTTTCTTTCTTTCTTTCTTTCTTTCTTTCTTTTTCTTTCTTTCTTTCTTTCTTTCTTTCTTTCTTTCTTTCTTTCTTTCTTTCTTTCTTTCTTTCTTTCTTTCTTTCTTTCTTTCTTTCTTTCTTTCCCTTCCTTCCTTCCCCTTCCTTCCTTCCTTCCTTCTTTCCTTCCTTCCTTCCTTCCTCCCTCCCTTCCTTCATTCTTTCTTTCCATCTTTCCTTCTTTCCTTCCTCCCTCCCTCCCTTCCTCCCTCCCTTCCTTCCTTCCTTCCTTCCTTCCTTCCTTCCTTCCTTCCTTCCTTCCTTCCTTCCTTCCTTTCTTTCCTTCTTTCCTTCCTCCCTTCCTTCCTTCCTTCCTTCCTCCCTCCCTCCCTCCCTCCCTCCCTCCCTTCCTTCCTTCCTTCCTTCCTTTCTTCCTTCCTTCCTTCCTTCCTTCCTGCCTTCCTTCCTCCTTCCTTCCCTCCTTTCTTCCTTCCTTCCTTCTTCTTCTTCTTTTTTTTTTTTTGACAAAGTCTTACTCTGCAATGCAGGCTGGGGTGCAGTGGTGTAATCTTGGCTTACTGTAACCTCCGCTTCCCAGGTTCAAGATATTCTCCTGCCTCAGTCTCCCAAGTAGCAGTAATTACAGGTATGTACCACCACATCTGGCTAATTTTTGTATTTTTACTAGAGACAGGGTTTCACCATGTTGGCCAGGCTGGTCTTGAACTCCTGACCTCAGGTGATTCACCCGCCTCAGCCACCCAAAGTGCTGGGATTATAGGTGTGAGCCACCATACCCACACACTTAAAGATACAAGTATGTCATGGTCTAAAAAATGGCAAGCAGGCACATATTTTCTATTTGTCACTGTTTAATGGATGTCAGGATGGCACAACTAGGGACAAATTAGCTTTATCTAAAACAAAATTACATAATAGTGATATAAAAGTCTCTCTTTTTCTCTCTGTGTATAGACATACACCCACATGAACAACCTCATGAAAAACACATACACAAATGCATACACACTGACAGAAAATCTTATTCACATACACACAAGGAATTTATTAATTTTTCACTGTGATCAATTATGAACTTTTATAGAAAGTATGCTCTTTCTTTTTTGGCTTATTTGTCTGTCCAAGACCACAATAAATTCAATAATAAATGTTATTAACCAACAGAAAGCAAGGATCCCAGAATCTGCCCATCTGGATTGTCTAAGATTGGAAGCAAACAAGGTGTTCCCAGTTATATTGTATTTTGGAAAAAGATTTCCCTTGTCCATATATCAATTTATTCCTGAAAGCATGAGATGTGATTATTTCTATAACATCATCAAACTCTTACAGGTGTAAATTTATTTATTTGTTTTTAAACTCTAGACATAGATTTAACTCAACCTTCTGAGGCTGTGGCTCCCACAGGTTGATTATATGCTACAAAAAGAAACTCTAAATTTGCTACCCTTTAATTTAATTGAGAGTGTCTACTCTACTTTTACCGTGAATTTTGGGACGAGGTGAAAAGAACGTTCTTCTTTAGATCCTTTTTATATCCCTCAATTGCTTCCTAATTTTTTTCCCCTCCAGAGCCGTGACCCAACTTTCTATTTTCACGCATGCTTGATCACATCCTTTTCTATATTAAAGAGGTGACTCAAAACTTGGTAAAAGGTAAATATAAAATAGATTTTATTGAATATCTAAGCTAAATCTATTCTAAAGACCAGAAAGAATTCCGTCTAACTTCCCCCAAACTTCTCCTAACAGAACAACTTTATGTAATGCAAATCATTGACAATAATTTGGGGCCTAGAGGGCATCTTTTGCACATATGATGTGCCTGTGTTGCACGATGAGCTATATCTTATTCGTGAAATTAGGTTATTGTAACACTTAAGCACTTATTAAGGGTCTGAAATGTTAATACAGCAACTATTTGCCTAGATTACTAACACCAAGGGAGATGCAGTGTCTGATGATCGTGAGCATCATGGCAAGAATGTTTCAGGCTTACATAGGTAACAATTTATAATATCCTGCTTAAACTTTCTGTAAGACCTTATGTATAACAAAGCAACAATATAATGATAAAAAGTCAAGTATGAAACAACAATTCTGTAATAATTATGAGAAGAAACACTATATAAAGTCCATAAATTAACAGAAAATGTCCTAAACACCATAGTAGTGAATAGAACTTCTTAATTTTTTCATTGTTTTAAAGGGATATTATTTCCCTTGCTGACAATCTCAGTTGAATCTCCACGCCCAGGCCTCAACCATCCAGTCCTTGACCCTCTGACAGGACCTAGCTCTTGTTTACCAGGAGAGGAGTCTTCTTTTAAATTTTTGAATAAACATCTATACTGAAATTATTTTTTTAAATAAAAATGGATTTTTTATACTGCTCTGTCACAAAAAAGAGACCCAGACAAATGACCCTAACAGAAGTTATTTTGAAAGACAGAACAAGTACAGATGTCTGATAAGAAACTAGGTTTCCTCCAAGGGCCTGCAGAGAACAGTTCTGGGGTCAGTAAGTCGATTCTCAGTAGGAATAGAAAAGCTATAAAAACCCTTGCAGGTACCCCCATTGAGCTACTCCCATTCCCTTTGGTTCCTACCCTTAATCAGACTCAGATTCAATACTCTAGGGTTAAAAGTGAGGGTGGCAGGAAGGGACTCACTGGACCAAAGAAATATAAGCTAGTGACAAAATCTGTTAAGGAACCAATTCCTATAACCACCATTAACAACCTAAAATAAAAGGAAATAAAATGGTACCAGAGATATTTAAAGCTGAGATTTCAGTCATAAAAAATACCCTGTCTGGTAGATCTATAATTCAGTTCTCTGTTGTACCTTCGGCTTTCATACAGGTAAAGATCTTTTTGTTTCTGAAATATAAACCCGACTACTTTATTTGATTTTTTCACCTTATAGTTATGCCTTTACTAAAAAGATTACCAGTTTGGCCATCAATATTTAAACCCGAGAACCTTGTCCTTTCAAATAGCAGAAGAATTATACGGTAAATTGGTATTTGATGCTAGCTTCCAAACTCTAGGTAACATATCCCTAAGGCATGATGTTTTTGGTAATACGAATCATGAAACTTAACTGGAATGTTTTTAAGGATGTAAAAGGAAATGAGCATTGGCTGCAGGAAATGTATTGGAAAAGCAGCCTTCAGCTAAACTGTACAATTTTTTTGTTTGTTTGTTTATGTGTTTCCTATCAGTGGTATCTGGACGAAGGGCAGGATTTTTGCTAATGCTCTCCCCAGTTCCATTTGCCTCTAACAGATGCTATGAAACTGCTCCCAGTCCCACTGCTGGATGTGCCTTGCTGATTTGCTTCTGTTGATCACAAATGCTTTCTGTTATCTCAGTGTGACCTGTCTGTGATTCTGCAGTATAAACCAAAACATTCCTTACCATGAAAATAACACATTTCTCCTCACAGTGCATTGTGAAGTTTATTTTTAGTCCTTAAGATGTGCTTTGTCCATTTGCAGCCTTTCACGGATTTGTTATAAGATGTCCTTAAGCAATAGCCAGTAAGTAATAGTCATAGAGCAATCTGTTATTTTAATGCAAAATCTAAATGGATGGGGGTTCAGCTTTCTACTAGGACATCTGGAATATTTCTGTTTTAGAGATTGTTGCAGAGATCTGCACAAATACAAATATTTGGTCCTGCAAATTTTACTGGTTTTCACGACTTCATTTACTCAGAGATTTCAACAGGGTGGAGTCATCACCATGTTTTCTCTTGAGTAATGGTAATTTACAAGTGGTTTTCACATGTGTTGCTTCACTCAGTTCTTCTTAGGATATCAAAGAGGCAAGTACTAAGATCAGTAATTTGAGGATGTGGAAATTGTACAGATGGAAGTTACAGCAGGTCCCCAAAGATAGTGATAGAGCCTTTAATGCATGTCTTCCAAAAACATGTCCACCACAAAGTTGAGTAAAATGGAAGGTAAAGATTGCTTATATTAAGTGATGAAACACACTACGCTAATAAAAATTTATAATCAAGTTCTATATTATATTGTGATCTTTTATTTTATTTACAATAGGCTTTCCCATATTTCATTTCACTTAATCCTCACAAAAACGATAGAGGAAAGAAGTGACTCTTTGGCTCATGTGGTTGCCTTTAAAAGTATAACTTCTCCAAGATGCAAGAATTTTTAAGTTGATTATAGGAGAAACCAAAGATGACTTGCAATGTAGTGGATATACTTGCACTTATGCTTTTAAGAAAAGCTTAAGTTTTAAGTTAACAAATGTCTTTTCCCATATATATACACACACACACATAAATATATGGAAATTTCACTATGCCTTGCATTTGATTTCTATAACTTCAAAATAAAGCTGTAGAAAACAAATATGCACCTTATGTTGTTCAGGAAAATCCTAGCTCTATATGGTATTCTACTGCCTCAAGAAATGGATTCAGAGATGTATATTTTTAAGGAGCACGAAAAAGTAGAAAGAAGCCTGTAAGTCATTTTCTCCCTACCAAATTTCATTATCCTTCTTTTTAAACAGGTGTCATGCAAACAATAGAATTTACCTTTTGACTACTGCTTACAGCAAGAGGGAAGCAAACATTGCTGTTATTGATACCTCTTAAACTATAATGAAATAAATGTAATGAAAATGGATGTTCTTGCTATTTTTTAGTTGTCATACAGCTCTTATTTTAGGAGATTCAAAATAATTCCTTGTGGTTTACAATAAACACCATCCTAACCCGTTTAAAAATCAGGCAATATCTGAGGGAAATAAGGATACATCATCCATGTGCCTGTCACTGGACCACAGATTCCCTGCTGCACCTTATCTGTGCACATTATTCATTGGTGGATAGATGCAGAAGCAAACTCTTCATACCAAAGTGGGACAGCCTGGTTCAGACAAAGCTTTAAAACGGCCATTCACACATACAAGATAAATGACAGAATGCAGTATTTTTGTCTATATGAAGACAAAATTGTGTAGTAGAACTGGACCAGTCTCTGGTAGAAAGTGGAAATTGCCTCCACACATTTCTGTCCAGTCATAGAAATGAGAACAAAGTAGACATAAAGTGGTGATTGCTTTGAAACATTATCAGTGCAAATGGCCAAACAACTTGGAGAGATAGGAAAGGTCAATGTAATTAGATTTAGAGAGGCTGGTCCCTCTCTAGGTCTCTAGTTTATTCAACTCATTTATAAAATGAACTTTGAATAATTAGAGGCTCTTAAATTGCATCTATAGGTTGCCTGCATTAAGCTGGAATTCCCAGAAATGTACGCAGAATTGTGTGCAAAATTGTGATTCTGGGCAAACGTGTAATTTTCCAGCAAAAAGGTCTTTAACCCCCATCATACTCACAAAGCATCTCACAACCTCACATCAGTTAAGAACCATTGGTCTAGATGATCTCTAGGGACCCTTTCAATGGTAATATTCTGAGATTTTTATACCACAAATAGTTTCAGAGAAATGTAACCCATTCTCTCTGGAGAATAAAAATGTTATCACTGCTGATAGGTTAGAATCTGATCTTATGTTTGTAGCTTTTTCTAATTCCTCAGTTTTTCCTTCCCCAATGTCTATCCCTAGCAGGTTCTTTGAATTTCATTTATTATTTCAACTTCATAGCTAACAAAGATAAAGGTTTTGACATTTACCTTATATATTTATACGGAAGAGAATAATCTCATTTCTTAAGAGATAGAAATATGTGCATTTTAGACTATGTATATATAGAAAATATTTGTTGATTACTTTTCTTATTCATAAGAAAATCATATTGCATATCAACATTGTACCAGGCACTTCTTCAAACAGGGAATTAGGCAATTTCTCATAATATAAAATATATGGAAAATCTAAGCACGTGTGTGGGGGAAGAATAGTAACTCCATCAGGCAAGAAATTACTCAGATGACCACCGGAATGGAAATCATAGTACTTCAGATTGAGCTTGATTATGATTTCACAATTCAATTATTAAATATACTCCTAATTTTTCATTTCCTTTAATCATGCAAGCACTTAGCTCTACTCTTTAATTATATACATCCAGAATCTCACTCCCTATGTTTCTCAGTTGTAAAATTCTTGAGTTAAGTGGAAACTTTATTCACAAATGTTGAAGTGGAGTGAGAATTATATATTTTTATGTATAATTACATATTATGCTTTGGCTCAGTAAATGTTTCTCACAATAACTGAGAGAAGATTAAGTGGGAATTAAACTAGGATATAAAATTATTTTCATCGAATTCATTTGTATGTTATCCTTTTCATCTTAGCAATAAGTAATAGTATGGTTCATTCAAAATATAGACCTTAAGCCAATTATTGATTAATAAAAGTTTGAAAAATCACTGTAAATCCAGGTGATATTTAGGATAACATAAGTAATTACATTTTCCACATTCATCTGTTTTCATTTTATTAATATCACAGAAAGGAATTCAAGTTCCTTTTCAAATTAAAAAGTATATTTTCTCATTTTTTATATTTTAATATTTTTCTATAAAAATTCACAAATGAAATTAATAAGCATATATACATATATATGTCATGTAGCTATTAACATCTTTTACAGGTAAGAAGCATATGAATGCTAAAAATGCACACTTTAAATCTACTTTAAGTTATGCATTTGATATTTTCCACTGATATTCTTAATATGTTTGGATGCATCTACCAGTCAGAGAAGGCATTTCATTATTTCTCATGGTGGGTCATAACCCCTCAGCAAGCTCTGAAAGTTATCTTTAGGTTTTGGTGACAGGATGTAATGAAGACATGTGCAGAAAAGTTTTCGGAGAAAGGAAGTCTAAAAAGTGAACTGGGCTAGAAGTGAATGTTGAAAATGACTAATCATCTCACTCAAAATACTCATTATATTAAGAGATAAATTATTAATGTATTTCATCAAGTGTAGTTCATAAAGTTGTTTTTAACTACAACAGTTTTGTATCTTTAAAAATACGGATACATCATGAGCTTTGAGGAGGCATAAAAACTCATCTAAATAACACTTTTCATACCTGTTCTGTAATGGAGACATGGAGTTAAACTATTGACTTAAGCATTAGTCAATAAATTTAAAACAGAAAAAAATAGTCAAGAAATATCTTTAAAAAAGACTATGCTTCTCATCAATTTGTGAACTTCAAAGATTAAAAAACAATGATCAACACATATGAAAGTTGATGTTCAGTTATAGAGGAAGAAAAATATTTTTGGCATCCTTAGGTTATATATCCAAATTAGTGAAACTGCAAACATTCTTAGTGATTGAATTACCTTTTTACAAATATTTGTTTACATTTATATTAAAGACAGCTTACAAGGTTTTTGTGGGGAAATATTTCCTTTTGCAATGCTTAGAAAGAATGAGTAAGGCCTAGTATTTGCTAGCACAACAGGGTGACTATAGTCAAACATAATTTAATTGAACATTTAAAAATACCTAAGAGTATAATTGGATTGTTTGTAACACAAAGGATAAATGCTGTAGGTGATGCATACTCCATTTACCCAGATATGAGTATTATGCACTGCATGCCTGTATCAAAATATCTCTCACATCCCATAAATGTATACACCTACTGTGTACCCACAAAAATTAAAAAGAAATATTTTCTAAAAAAAGAATTCCTTTTTTTTCATAAAGTCTTTCAGAACCATGTATACGTTTAATGCTTGCACACATCCAAGGATCGTCTCTCATTAGGCTCACTTGGCATAGGTACAATGGCCTGAATCAGCTGTAAACTGGCAGGTTATTCCTGAAGGCCAGTTCTCATAGCCTGCTGACTTGGCATTAGGCCACCAAAATCAAAGGAGAGAAAGGGGTGACGACTTGTGGTTTGCCTATGTACATGACATCTGAGTCAGGTGTTTCTTAATCACATCTTTAAGGGTAATTATTAGGTCAAATTACATCTGACAAGCCGCTCTAAAGACTTTACTCAGTTATCTGGGGCCTGTAAAAGAAAATTAGCAAATGTGCTCGATGGAAATGTATGAAAGCTAAAATGCTGAGCTCATTAACATAGCTGATTTTATGGATTTTTCCTTGTTGTAATACTTCGAGAGTTAGTTGATGGTTCTCTGAATATAACTCCATTACTTAAAGTTACTATTGAAAGAGCATCATTAAGTAAAATTATGGGGAAAAAAATGAAAATTGTTACAGGGAGCTTTTATAAATGGCTTTAGAAATTCTCAAGTAAGAAAACATATCTAAATATGTCACTATTCTGAATTTAACCTTAATATTTCTATACTGGGAATTTAATATTAAAATACAGTTATGGTTTTAAACTCTTTCTGATATTTTATATATAGCATCTAATATAGCACTTTTCAGTACAGAGATTAATTTACAATCTTACCCAGCTTCACACAAAAGTAATGCCAAGAAAAATTAAAAAATAAGAAAAAAAATTTCTTGGCATTTTATATTTTGGTAAAGTATCCAAAAATCCTTAAACTGTTAAAATAGCAGGGTGGCCTTTAAAAGACATATGTGTTTTTTTCTGTATTTATTACAAATTCTTTTTCTATTCCTAAAATATATTATGTTCATTATAAACTGTGACATTTTTATGGTTTATAATATAAACACAACGTTTTGAAGACATAGTCAAATTATACCTGCTGGTATATAACTTGGCCAACTTTTGCCAATAACACAATGTACCTGCGGTGTGGTCATTTTCAGTATGAGAGGTGATGAATGACCAGAAACTGACTTATCGAAAGCAAACAAGTGGTGCTCTTAGCTATTTTCTGACCGAGTCAGAATTAGAAGATAGCATGCCTGAAACAGTCAAAAAAATGTAGTGCAAACACACCATATTAGGAAGTAGAGATAGAATACCTAAAGTGTAAGATATTTTTAGGTGTTACACATGGTATACTGTAACATGTACTTAAAATAATTAAAGCATAAAAACATATTTTAATATTATCATTGAAAATACTTAAGATTCTTGGAGCTTTTATTACACTCTACTACGTAGGTGAAAAGAACTATGGTTACTTATTTTTAAAAGATGACTCATAATTTGATTACATTAAAAATGGCAGACATAGGTACAGAAATTCTAAGAGAGTAGATGCACTTGTTTGACATTTTTTTAAAAAACAAACACTCTTTTAAAAGACTCAGCAATGACGTTTTTAGGCAAAATTACAATGTAAGATGTTCTCTTCATTGCTAATTTTGGTAATTATTACTGGTATGTTTGACTTATGTATATTTTACCAGTGGTAGTTGAAATTATAAAGCCATTAAATAATAACTCTTGCCTTCAAGAAGCCTGGGAGAGAGAAAGTATATACAAATACAACACAAAGAAAAATTTATGACATGTATGAGATGTAAAGAAAGGCTCAGGGAAAGCCAAGAGAAAGTACTAAACTTTCTGTAAGTAGTTGTATTATAAATTCAAGTTCACCCAAATAACTATGCTGCTCTTCACGTAGCTTGTAATCTGTTGAGAGAAGTATTAACAGGACACCTAACGTCATATGCATCTCCCAAAATTAACAGAAAATTAGCAGAAGCAAACAGAAGCAATTCCATTATCCTCTAAACAGATAATAGCAATGTCCCCAATGGATGCTCTGTGTAAATATGTGAGACAAATAATCTCATTATGAATGTCTACCATGGGCCTAAAAACATATATTCAAAGGGTAGCATGGCTCTTTTAATGAACAACATAGCAAAGTAGATAGAAACACACAATCTGGAGAAAGGGTTCCGATTTCAAATCAATTTACTAACTGAGTGATCTTTGGCATTATATCTAAAATATCTGCCTTGTTTCCTTACAAAAACAATTAGAGATCCTAATTGCATCTACTTCTTAGAACTGTTAAAAGAATTAAATGAGTTAGTAAATACAAAGCATTTAAAGGAGTGTTTTTTTTTTGTTTGTTTGTTTTTTTAAATGGAGTCTTGTTCTGTCGCCCAGGCTGGAGTGCAGTGGCACTATCTGGGCTCACTGCAAGCTCTGCCTCCCGGGTTCACACCATTCTAAAGGAGTGCTTTCATTGTATTCTTCCCTTAACTACTTATTGAGCACCTACAACATGTTAATAATGATTATATCCCACTATTAATATGCTCCAGAAAACTGAACAAACATATAGAACTTTCCAGAGTAAAAATAAAATGTTTTAATGTAATTCATCTGTACGCAAAACTATGACAAGATGAGATTCTGAATTAATCGACATTTTAGTACCCTTCATATTGGTTTCCATCTTTTCTCAATGTGTGCAATTAAAGGAATTGGGATCCTTTTATTAACAGCTGTGTATCCACTATTATTTCTCCTAATGTGTCATTGTTCCTGCCCACCATTCTATTCCTCTTCTCATTAGCACAGGTCATTTCCATGCCAAAAACTGTCCATCTCTAGATACCAGACTGCTTCCCTAAAAGACATGCAGGTCCATTCTAGTAAAGGTATTATTTTAATGTATAGAAAAATACAGTTTTTCTAAGAATACCAGATCCAAATATAAACACATAACACTGTATTTGAGTTTTTCCTTAAGAACAGTATCATTCCTCAACCTTTTCATATAAATCTTCCTACTGAATATCACACAGTAATCATTCTATTATCTTTATAAAACATAATGAATGACAGGTAACACAATGAATTCCAAGTGTGAAAAAAGTTGCAGACACCACACTGGGTAAAAAGATTTTGATCTACCCATAGCTAGTAGTTGACATACTGATTTAGAGATTGTTCGAACAAGGTGAATACCTGCTGTATGTTTATTTACTACCACCACCGTGAACCATGCCATGTAATTAATCACTCTCCACACTAGCAGTAAGGGAATTTGCTCCCCACAATGCAGAGAACAGTTATTTGCCTCTCTCTCACTTCACGTTTCTGCAACTCTATTGTGATTTTGTTTCCAGAAAGACTTCTGTCCCTGCTGTTTGGGGAAATGTATCTATAATGTCTTGATCCAAGAATTTCATATTCAACAGATGGTATTCTTGGCTATGTATTCACTGTGGTTTCTCTGAGCAGAGCTGAGTGCTTAATATTGCTTGTTCTCTGCCAATCATCTCTTAGTCTACAAGTGAATTTTGATCAAATATGTATTATTCCTTGTGCTTTCGCTCTGACCCTTTGGAATTCTGATCTTTATCTGGCGTAAGCTGTTAATATGCCAGGTACATTATTGTGTGGTCCTGTTGTAAGACAGATGCCAAGACTGTATGTTTGTATTCACAGATAAATGAGAAATGTATCTATACCTACAGAGATAGAAACATAAACATATAAATATCCCCACAGAAGTTGATTCTTTCTGAAAGTGGAATTTTCTCTATACTACTTTTCTCTATACATACCATATAATATACCTCTGTCCTCAAATCTTACGTAAGGCAAAACAAAATACTTATGATGTATGATAATACATTTAGGGTCAAGTTTATTTTAGCCTACAAATCTCTGGGTGTATAGATAATACATCTGTATATATAATGAGATGAGGTAATGGTGTGCATGTGTGCAGATATGCACACACACACAGAGACACATAGCATGCAAAAACAGACTTCAAAAGAACTGTGGGACATCATCAACTGAAGTTTTCTGAAATGCTATAGGTCAAGAATTAGGCTTTTTGCAGCTATTTTAATTTCTTTTTTTAAAAACAATTAAAAGGAACTCTGCTCTTTTTCTACACAGGTCTGGATGTTAAAAAACAGAGGAGAAAGTGGTGAGACGATATAGGCTTCGCATAAAAGAAGAACTCAAATCTTATTCGTTTTTCTTCCTCACCTAACAAGCCTCTACAAGGCTTTAATGAAAAGAGTCTCTTTTTTGAAACAAAGCAAAACCAGGAATAAAATGGATTAACTGATTCAAAGCCCTCAGTTTCCTGATCCTTTCTTAGCTGACAAAATCCAGAATTTTGCTTTTTCAACTTACTTTATTACTTCCTGGCATTCTTTAAAGAGTATCTTCCTCTTAGGCACTAAATCTGTCATCAACAGATTTGACATGGTCATTTGTAAACGAAAGCCTGAGATTTCTTGGTGAAGAGGCAAAGATGAAAAAAAAAAAAAAAAAAAGAGAGAGAAAAGAATCTGATGTGTAGGATGTCACAATATATTTTTGACTTTATAATGAATCTTAGCAGTTGCTAAGTGAAGATGCTAGTTTAACACTTGTTAATCAATTGCCATATTAGGAAAGTTGATGAAAACACCCTACATGAGATGGTTTAGATATTTGCCCCCTCCGAATCTCATGTTGAATTGTAATCTCTAGTGTTGGAGGTGAAACTGCCTTTGGAAAATTATGACTGAGACAGTGAAAGAGCTCTAACTTCACTGACTCCATCTTGCTTCTAACCTCCAAGCTGTCCTTGTTCATTCCTGGGCGTAGGCTGAACTAACTTTGGGAGAAACTTAGTTTATAATTTATAGTTTAAACCAAGACAGTAACAGCCCTTTCTCAAAGCAGACCTCCTTCTTGCCTGGGGACTAGATTGCTTTTGTAGGACTAACATCAGCCACAAGATGAGATATTATGGCTTAGGAGTCATGCAGCTGGAGGCTACAAGATTCTCACTCCCCCTAAACTCCTCCTAGGGTCAGTGCTTGAAATATTTTGCAGACCCTGCAACTTAATGGATCAGCTGGTCCCATCCAGATCAATAAACTGGCCATCTGATCTTGTGGCCCCCACCCAGAAACTGACTGAGCACAAGAAGACAGCTCCGACTCCCTGTGATTTCATCTCTGACCAATCAGCACTCCTGGCTCACTGACTTTCCCCTGCCCACCAAGTTATCCTTAAAAATTCTGCTCCCCGAATGCTGGGGGAGACGGATTTGAGTAATAGTAAAACTCCGGTCTCCTGCACAGCCGGCTCTGCGTGAATTACTCTCTCTATTGGAATTCCCCTGTCTTGATGAATCGGCTCTGTCTAGGCAGCGGGCAAGGTGAACCCCTTGGGCGGCTACAGAGGTAGGGCCTGGTGGAAGGTGTTTGGACCATGGGGGGGCAGATCCTTCATGAATGGCTTAGTGTCAACCCCTTGGTGATGACTGAGTCCTCGCTTTGAGCTCATGCAAGATCTGGTTGTTTAAAAGTATGTGGCTCCTCTCCTCTCCTCTCCTCTCCTCTCCTCTCCTCTCCTCTCCTCTCCTCTCCTCTCCTCTCCTCTCCTCTCCTCTCCTCTGCTCTCCTCTCCTCTCCTCTCCTCTCCTCTCCTCTCCTCTCCCTTCCCCTCCCCTCCCCTCCCCTCTCCCCTCCCCTCTACCCTCCCCTCCCCTCTCCCCTCCCCTCCTCTACCTTCCCTTCCTCTACCCTCCCCTCCCCCTTTCTCTCTCTCTCTCTTTCGTGCTCCTGCTCTCATTATGTGACACTGCCCTCCTTTGCCGGCCACCGTGAGCTATAGTTCCCTATAAGCTCCCTGAGCCCCTCACTAGAAGCAGATGCAGGCACCACACTTCCTGTATGCCTGCAGAACCATGAGCCAATTAAATCTCTTTTGAATACAAATTTTCCAGTCCAGGTATTCCTTTATAGGAATGTAAGAACAGACTAATACACTATACTCGTATTCAACTACAATTTTAACTTTTCTATAATAAAGCTCAATAGCCATACTTTTAACTAATTTCAGATTTGACATCTTAGTCTATAACGCAGAAAAAATAAATTCCTGTCCTTACAAATTAACCTATATTTTCCAACCTTTACATATTTCCCTGCAATCTGTTCATATATTCATTATTGGCAATCAAATGCAGCCTTCCTTTTCAGTTAGTATTTTATATGTCCATAATATAGTCAGCTCAGATTTATTCTAAATATAGCTAGATCTGAAATAGTAGTGATATTTTTTAATAATCTGCATCAAAAGTGTACATTAAATTTCTAAGTTTAATCACTGAAAAATAGGTATTATTTGAATATAATAAACATTACAAATAGGCTAAATGGCAAAAGTATTGACACAGAACACATGATATTTAATAATTGATTATGGATTTCTCAAATTTACTATTATTTAATTTCTACTTAAAAGTTTTAAAGAAAATTTACTTATGATATTAAGCATTTCCTATTTATTATTCCAGCATCACTGAATGGACTGGGGAGGAATGTGGTAAAAGTAAAATATGCTGCAGTAATTCCCTGTACATTACTTACTACATTGAGAGTAGTCACACTTTGACACATCTGACTTCTTTGATGAGGTCAAGGGCTCAGATATTCTGTCCCACTCCGCCCCATCATTTTTGAGAAACGAGCATGTTGAAGACAGGCTGGAGAGCTCTTACAGACACTGCAGTCTCTCGTCTTAATCCTGCTGGAACATTTACAATATCCTGGGATTTATCCTTTGAATGTCAAGATTAAGAATGTAATCCTTTAAAATTTGGCTCAGATGCAAGCAAAAATGATCTTAGTTTTTTTTTTTTTTTTTTTTTTTTTACTTTTTAAGAGTATGGCAAAAAAGATGCTCTCTATTACCTGTAAGTCTCAAGGAAGACATGATTTTGACAAGAAAATAATTTAAGTGGTCTGTGATAAAGACAGCAAAAGCATGATGTTAAATAAAAATCTCTTAAAATTGGTAATAATTATAGTTCATACCTATATTTTGAAAAAGGTATCACAAGAGTAATAATAATTTCTCAATAACAATTTATTCTTATTAAGATGCTTTATTGAAAACTAAAGAAAAATCAATTTTTTTCTTTAAAACAATTTTATTTCAATAGCTTTTGGGATACAAGTGGTTTTGTGATGTGGATGAATTAAATAGTGGTGAATTTCCAGATTTTAGTGAACCTGTCCCCTGAGTAGTGTACATTGTACCTAATGTGTAGTTTTTTATCGTTAGCTCCTCTCACCCTCCCTCTTCTGAGTTTCCTCAGTCCATTATATCACTGTGTATGCCTTTGCAAACTCATAGCTTAGTTCTTACTTGTAAGTGAAAACATACAGGTTTTGGTTTTTCACTTTCGTGTTACTTCACTTAGAATAATGTCCTCCAGCTCCATCCAAGTTGCTGCAAAAGACATTATTTCATTCTTGCAAACCCAACTTCTGATAATGTCATGATTTGTTGTGACTTTCTTGCTTTTTAAAAGCTCTTTCTCGTCAGTATTTCCAACTGTCCTGACATCCAAACTTTCAGCTCATTTTAATTGCATCTAAAATTTCATAAGTATCTGAATTATATTAAGTATAGTTGGCCAAAACTTTATTTTACTGTATTTCACTATATATCTCAGAACAAAATCCACATTTTCTGTTGGGGAGAAAACAATGTAATCTACAGACTTTTTATATGCATGTTTAGTATACGGTTCTCACCTTACACTAATCTTAAGTTTGTTGTATCCCAATGAATTTTGACTATATTGATTTGTTAGAACAGGAAATATGCTGTAAGATTGGACGTTGTCTAGAAAGTGTGTGGATTCACTTAGGACTTGTATCTATAGTCTATGGTTTACAAAGGCAGTCCAGTACATTTTATCTCATACTTGGTGCCTGTTTTCCCAGCTTCCGTAAGTGTACTTTCAGTTAGAAAATTTTTTAAAAGGCTAGGCGCGGTAACTCATGCCTGTAATCCCAGCACTTTGGGAGGCTGAGGTGGGCGGATCACGAGATCAGGAATTCGAGACCAGCCAGGTCAAGACCAGCCTGGCCAACATGGTGAAACCCCATCTGTACTAAAATTACAAAACTTAGCCAGCTGTCATGGTGCATGCCTGTAATCCCAGCTATTCAGGAGGCTGAGGCAGGAGAATTGCTTGCACCCAGGAGGCAGAGGTTGCAGTGAGCCAAGACAGTGCCACTGCACTCCAGCATGGGTGACAGAGTGAGATTCCATCTTAGAAAAAAAAAAAAAGAAATTAAAAAAAAAGTCTTCTTAAAGAAGTTTGTATTATATCTAAGAGTTTTCTTATTAGGCTATCTGACTTTTGACTTTCTTAAAAAATAATTTGGGGAACAGAAAAAAATGAACGTTGGTAACTTTCTTGAGATAAGCTCACATGATCTCAGCTATCTTGGCCAAAAATCATATAAAGGAACCAAAACTAATAATGTTGCAATATTGAAAGCGACAGAAATATGAGTCATTGTAGAGGCGTCTCATTGGGACTTTTGGCAAAGTTGTAAGCAAATAAATTTAAGGGCCACATTAAGAAGATGTTATGTAATGTTTCTAAATCTATCATATTTCCATTTATAAAATGTCATATAAGAATGATCAAAATGTGCATATAATATATGGTTATTCATAATTAATTGAATAGAAAAACTAAGAAGTATAAAATATGGTCCACTTTAGAAATAAACGCCAAACGGTTTCACTGATATGTTATTTCCTTATTCAAAAGACTAAATGTTTGAAAGTCTGCTTACTATTTAGAAAACATAACCAAACAAAATTTGAAAGGAACTCTTTTTTCTAAAAACTATAAACTATTAATAGATATTTTAAATACCAGAAATTCCATTTAGAGTTTTTCTTCTTAATTCCAAAATACTGCATGTTTTGCATACATTATGTATTAGTCTGTTCTTACCCTGCTAATAAAGACACACCCAGGACTGGGTAGGTTATAAAGAAAAAGAGGTTTAATGGACTCACATTTCCACAGGGCTGGGGAGGACTCACAATCCATGGCAGAAAGTGAAAGGCATGTCTTACATGGTGGCAGACAAGAGAGAATGAAAGCCAAGCAAAAGGGGAAACCCCTTATAAAACCATCACATCTCATGAGACTTATTCACTATCACAAGAACAGTATGGGGAAAACTGCCTCCATGATTCTATTATCTCCCATTGGCCCCTCCCACAACACATGGGAATTATGGGAGCTACAATTCAAAATGAGATTTGGGTTGGGACACAGCCAAACCGTATCACATTGTAATATTTAGCTTGGTACTATTGCTGAGACTTGTGGCAAGTTTACTCTTCATTTTGTAGCTTTCTCTGATTTCACCTCTACAAACAAACTGTGCTATAGATGTCTCTATAGGGCATGAATAAATGCAATATGAAAAGAATTACACTTTTTTTTCCTAAAGAATAATCTTATTCTAATTATCAATAGGTAATCATTGATTTTATAGTAAATCTCTGTAGTTGCTGATACATCAAATGATTAAATGTTAGGGATTTAGGGATTTTAATAATACCTTGTCAACTCACTAATGACTTTTTACACTGATTTATTTTTTGTTCTGTAATCACAGGTACAAATACAATGGCTGTTATCATTTTTTAGGCAATCAAGAAATTCTGATATTTTTATCATATGAATTATACATACTATGATTTTTAAAAATCAATTTGATTAATCAAGGTTGACCCAAGAAATGGATATGCTAATTTAAAAAAAACTTTCTAAATAAGATAAAGAATATCTATAGATTTGTGGGGGGAAAGAAGCAACATCAGGTGACATTTTACAACTCAAACATTTTATTAGCATTTTAAAAAGTAGTAGAAGAGCCTCATCTAGTTATATTTAAATATTTCCAACTAATTTTAAGATTTAAAGAAGGCACTAAAAAGGATTTAATAGCTAAGTTAAATATGTTGAAGGACCCTGCTTTTATCTTATTACAGGAAGGTATTAGGTGGTAACAGGCAGTCAGAAGGTTAATTATGTGAAGTAGAAGAGAGGTTGCAGCACTTCTTACTGAGTGTTTATGCTTATCACTGCTATTTTATTTGTATTATATTCTTTCCCTCATCATTTTGTATTCCTTTTTTATTCCTTTTTCTTCCACTGGGTTCCATATTATCTTCTATTTCTAGTTTGCTCATTTTGATTTATCTGCAGAATTGTACACTGTATGAATCCACCCAAATGTGTTGATCGAGACTTCTGGTAATGGACATTTGGGCTGTTTCTAAAGCTGCAGTTAACATTGGTGAACATGTCTCAATGTGCTCATGCATGAGAGCTTTCCTAAGGTCTATGTAAGAGAAGAATTAATGTGACATAGGGAGTGATTATCTGGAACTTCACTAGCTATTGCAAAATTTCTTCCTAATGCAATTCTATAAACCTGTACTCTCAAAAAAAAAAACATAGAAACAAAAAAAAAAACTAGTATATGAAACTTTCTATTTCTCCACATCTTAAACATATACTTGGTATTACCTGCTGTTGGACTTCTTTGGAATCTGATGCTTGTCAAATAGTATTTAAATGCAGCTCCAGTCAACCTTTCTTGGTTACTAGAGATATTGAGCAACTTTTCATGTGTTTACCAGCCACTTGGATAACTTTTCACATCTGCTGTTATTCTGTCTATTTTGAAAAGGTAGTGTATATATATCCCAGTATTCTAAATATCTTTTACACTCTGTGGCATTGTTTTTTTAAACTTGGTTTATGGAGTCTTCTGTTGCATTGATGTTTCTAATGTTAATGAGATCAAATTTAATAAATATATATTCTTTGTAGTTTTCACTTTTAGTGTCTTGTTTGGCAGAAGAAAAGATCCTCACTCTTGAGGTGATAATGTTTTTCTATGTGATCTTCTAAATGTTTTACATTTCTATCTTTAAATGTTAAATGTTTAAGACACCTGAAATTTATTTTGTGCATTCTGTGAAGTAAATTTCCACTCTTCCCACATCCAATGATCCCAGGTTCATTTACTGACTGGAGTCAATAGACCACTGTTTTCCAGACACAACATTTATAAATTAATTATCCACATATATGTGGACCTATTTTGTAACTTCTTATCCTGTTGCATTTGGTTGTTTTGTCTAACGTTGTGCAATCTGCAATACCAACCTCTTAACTACTCTGGCTTTAAAATAAATTTTGACATCAGGTATGGAAATCTCTTCCTATCACCAAATCTGTTCTTCTTAAAACTTATCTTGCCAACTTTTGGACTTATAATATTCCAAACACATTTTGGGATTGACTTACTAAATTACTTGAAAATTACATCTAGGATGTTTGACTGCTTTAAAAAAAAAAAAAGAAGAAGAAGAAGAAGAAGAAGAAGAAGAAGAAGAAGAAGAAGAAGAAGAAGAAGAAGAAGAAGAAGAAAAAGAAGAAGACTGGTCATGATTCTTGCCTAAAATCCCAGCCCTTTGGGAGCCAAAGTGGGAAAATAGCTTCATAGCTGAGGCTCAGAGTTCAAGACCAGCCTGGGCAGCATATTAAGACCTAGTCTCTGGAAACAAAAACAACGAAAAAGAAAGAAATTAGCCAAGCACAGTGACATGTGCCTGTAGCCCTGGCTACTTGGAAGGCTGAAGTGGGAGGATCACTGGAGCCCAGGAGTTTGAGGTTACAATGAGCTATTATTGCACCACTGCCCTCCAGCCTGGCTGCAGAGTGACACGCTGTCTGTAAAAAAAAAAAAAAAAAAAAAAAAAAAAAGAGAGAGAGAGAGAGAATTGGTTTTATGTACTTTGAGTTTGAGTCTGGCAGATGTTTAAAGCTGCCTTGGTTCTGGGATCTTTTGAAAGTTCCACATAAGCATCCTTGCTGAGTCCCTCTCAGTGCAACCACCATGACGTGGATGTTACATTAATTCCTTCCACTTTCTGAAGATAGGCATAGTCCCTAATTGTCCAGGGTGGCACAGATTCTTACTGTTAGATCACACCAACTGACCCTTGTTGGATAGAAGTAAAAACAGCTATAGGCCAGTTTTTTTCTCCACATGGCCCACATCTAATCCTCAGAAAGTATTCCTGTCTCCTTAACCTAGTAAATTCTGGGATCAGAATTCTGATCCTAAATCAGCCACCTCATTTTAATTCCTCCTTCAAAACAGCTTGTTATATCTCCTCTTTGATTCTCTAGATTTCTATTCAGGAGTCAGTCAGTGGACCTTGTGTCTTCTAAATTTCAGAGTCATATATCAAATTCTCCAAGTAGCAATACTTGAAAGCATTGCTGAAGGCCTTCTTTTAAGTCATCTTGTCATATAAAATGTGCTTTCCTTATCAATTCCATTGTAGAAGGTGGGTGAAATACACCTATGCTATCAGCTCTCACAAAAGCAAGCTCTTAACAAGTATCTACCTCCCATAATTCCCTTTCCATCCTATCTCATAAACATGAAGTGGGGAGACATATTCCAGCCTGGGTGGCAGAGCGAGACTCCGTCTCAAAAAAAAAAAAAAAAAAAAAAGAGGAGCTAAACATTTGCAACATTTCCTTTGAAAATTTTCAATTGATTTGTCTACTACTCTCTTCAGTATCTGATATCTGTCATCTCTGTTAACTCATTCTGTTTCTAATTTAACATCCTTTTGGAAAAGACTTGCATATTTTTGTACAATTTTTTTCTTTTTTTTTTGAGATGAAGTTTCACTCTTGTTGCCCAGGCCGGAGTGCAATGGCACGATCTCGGCTCATTGCAACCTCTGCCTCCCAGGCTCAAGCAATTCTCTTGCCTTAGCTTCCCAAGTAGCTGGGATTACAGGCAGGCACCACCACACCCAGCTATTTTTGTATTTTTAGTAGAGATAGAGTTTCTCCACATTGGTCAGGCTGGTCTTGAACTCCTGACCTCAGGTGATCTGTTCGCCTCGGCCTCCCAAAGTGCTGGGATTATAGGCGTGAGCCACCACGCCCAGCCCGATTTTTTAATATCCATAATAACATCAGATTTATGTGTGTATGTATGTATATATATGTATGTATGTACATATATGTATGTATGATAACATTTCCAATTATTACAATTTCTCTTTTTTTTTTCTTTTTGCCTTTTTGTATTGAAGATCTCATAAGATGTACCGAAGCAGTGATAATGAGCATTCCTGCTCAGTCTCAAATTTTAAAGTCTTCCAGTGTTTTATCCCTAAATATAGGATTGCATGAGGATTACGAAATCCCCTTTTATTCTACGTGTGCAAAGATTTGTTTGACATGAATAAGAATTGTTTCATCATCTGTTGATATGATCATAATTTTCCCTTCTTTAACCCGTTAATGTGATGCATTATACCAATAGATAGTCGGTGTAATAATGCTGCATGCCAGATCTCCCTGTATGTTTTATATCTTCATAAAATAATGGCTATAATAATACTATGTTGAGATGCTGAAAAAGTGCAATTTGGCTGTTTCATTTGGCATATGGGGAGTTTGAGAAATAAGAATAAAGTGTAGCTTTCTTAGAATTGGTTTGTTTGAATAAACTGTATGGCAACTTTGTAAGTATAAAGATATATACACCAATTTAGATGAGAAAGCTTCAACACCAGTGGTATATTTTAAATAGTACCACTGCTTTACACTAATGTCTTATTTATGTTTTAGGAAAGTAGAAAAAGGAAGTTTCCTTCTAGATTTTCTCTTAGAATATTTCTGTATGAAACAAATGCATTTTTAAATGTGTTTCTTTTTTTATACTAACAGGCCACAAAAGGAATTTAAATAAAGCAAGAATTAAAATAATCTGTTTTGATAAAGAATGGTATCAGAAAAGGTTAACATGTTATATCCTGGATGCAGAATTAATTAGCACAATCTAATACATATTAAGAGCATTGGCAACATAAACTTGATGAGTATGCCAGAGCTGATCCTTCAGACATTACTATGTCAGAACAGACATAATTCATTCCACGACACTCTAAGAGCTTCAAAATCAGCCTGGCTTTCAAACTTCAGAGTACATAAAGGCAAGGAAAATAACTGTCTCACTAGAATGAAATATATATGCCACATAATATTTGCATGTCACTTAATCTCAAGGATATTTTAGAGATACAAATATTTTGATGAGGTCATAATCTACACTGGGAAATTTAAACCTGGCCTTATACCTACACTAACACTGCCAGGACTTGTTGGAGTACTTTACATCCTTTCTGGTTTAAAGTCATTTGAATTTTGCTTCTGGGACATATGGAGATAAATTGAAGCAATTTTCCATAGAAAAAATGACATAGTGAAGTTGATTCAAAAAATAATAAAAGGAAGGAAGGATTAAGTTCTGGATTTAAAAAGCTATTGATAAATTACATTCCTCATTGAATTTAAGGTAGTTATAGATGTCACCCCCCCATGAGATACAATAGGGCCCATATCAGATAGTCAGATACTGACCTTTGCATGCTGTGATGACAGAGTTAGCATTACCAGAGGAGTAATAAAGCTAGGCCCATGTCTTGAGGGTCCCAAGTCATAATCCACACCTTTGTTTCTAAACATATCTAAATTACCCGTGCATCTTTTAACAAGTATACATATCTCAGACACAGAGAATCAGGTTCTTCATGTACATTATACATCATTTCTTTAATTTGTGAGAGAAGATACTATAGAGGTAGAAATTAAGTCTCTGGGAGACTCAAAGCTGTATCCATTGCCCAAGGTCTAAGCTGATCAGGTAGCAAAACTAGCTCCGTGATCTCAGTTATTGTTTCTTTTTATTTACTCTTAATCTCTGGTTGTTTCTCCCATGGCACTTTGCTAATCACTAAACAACACTATGTCATCCCCAAAATTAGTATGGTACCATGCAAAAGAACCACTTTCAGGCAAATGCAAAGGTCGTATTCATGATTATAGAACAGAGATAAGTAAATCAAAATAAGGCAACAAGAATAAAAAAAAAGGCTTTTTGAAGGCGACATGTTACAAAGGGGTGCACATAATAAATATAATCGCATCACTTTTATCTACATCTGTCTCTGTCTCTACATCTGTTTGTAAAAAAAGGGTGAGGTCCAGACAATCATGTAATTTCTTTTTTGCAGGCTTCCTTTCAAAGTCTTTTTCAGCAGAGCCGTAATAAGTACTTTGTAGATGAGAAGGACATGGTTGATTATATACTAGAGTAGGAGGAGAAGAAGAAAGGACACTAACATTTCCTCCTAATTCCTATTAATTTTCCTGGTACAAATGATGAGCAAAGTATTGGTGGGTATGAATCTCATATGCAGGATGGTAAGGCTAGGTCTGTCAAATAAAGAAAGCTTTTTTTTTTTTTTTTTTTTTTTTTTTTGAGACAGAGTCTCCCTCTGTAGCCCAGGGGAAAGTGCAGTGGTGTGATCTCGGCTCACTGCAACCTCCGCTTCCCCGGGTTCCAGCAATTCTCCTGCCTCAGCCTCCTGAGTAGCTGAGAATACAGGCATGTGCCACCATGCCTGGCTATTTTTTGTATTTTTAGTAGAGACAGGGTTTCACCATGTTAGCCAAGTTGGTCTCGAACTCCTGACCTCTGGTTATCCACCCTCCTTGGCCTCCCTGAGTGCTGGGAGTGAGCCACTGTGTCTGGCCAATACATGAAACTTTTAACCAAACAAATGTCTTTGCATGATGTAGAGGGGACTAAAACACATTTTTCTTTCCAGCCACACCCAAATATAGTTTGTACTCATTGTAATTAACATCGCTTTTGAAGGCCAGGATCTAAGTATATAATAATGTTATATCTTCATCCATTCAACTGAACACCTATTGCCCTAGGTCCTCAGAAAACATTAATGTGCTAAATGAACAAATTGTTCTCCTATTTTGCAATCTAGTGTGTTTATGTGGTGGAGATGTGAGATAGAAGGAGAGAGAATAAACATGTAAGTAAGAAGATGTAATGGGATGATTTCAGATAGGAGGCGTGATATGGTTGAATGTGACGGGGGTTTTGGGGTGGCAGAGTACAGCTACTTTAGAACAGATAGTGTGGTGACACTGTGTGAGGATCTGAAAGGCAAAACAACCATGTGAATCTTGGGGAAGAAGAGCACGGATAGTAGGAAGAGCAAGTACAAAAGGCCTGGGGTGATGAGCTTGCTGTGTTTGAAAAATAGCTAGAAAAGCAGTTTGGCTGGAATGTACAAAGCCCAGGAAAGAATATAACAGACAAAGTTAGGAGTATGCACTGTTGAGATACTGGAAATATTTGTAAGGCATGGCAAGAAATTTAGGTTTCATCCTCAGAGAGATGGATTGGAGGATTTTAAGCGAAGAATTCAATGCATATCTTGAAAAGGATTATGATTTACATATTTAACTAAAATAAATACTGTTTGGTTTTATAAATTTGTGTATGCAAACAGTGAAATAATCATGCCATGTAATGATTATACATCATTGCTTAGTATTCAGTCCTGATTTGTGGTTAGACAGAGGCTAGAGGAACTACTATTATATTTGGCATAGATGCTTCTTTATATATTATCATATTCAGTGGACTTAGGTAGATGCCCTAGCCTTGTTCAGAAGTCTTTTATATAGTCACTAAACTGCACATGACCTGCTATGCATTATTATTCCTTTAGTTGTTCCGTTTTACTTGAAATTAAGAGGTTTATATTAGACTAAGTAATGATGAGTCAATTGAACTAATAGTATAGCAGATGGATTCTTCAGTTCTTTGTAATGATTGACACATTATCATCTCTACTTGGTCTAAGATATCATCATAACTTAGAAGATATTAGATATCAGTGGGTTGAGTATACTGAAATCTACTTTGTTTATTTATGTGTGCTATAAATCAATGGCTCTAACATTCAAATAAGATCTTTTTGCTTCTCTGCTCAGATACTTTCAATGATGTAGTGCTATGTAACAAATCTAATCCCTTAAGCACAGTACTCAAGTCCTTCTACCCCAAAAAACTATGCCCTTTTATACCTGTTTGCATTTACACATACTTATTTCACTTGCTTTGACTGTTCATCTCACACTCTCCATCTACTATAATATTTACGCCTCAGGATCTAGGCCACATATCAGCTTCTCTGTTAATTTTTTCCTGATTCTCTCAAGTAGATTTAGCTGGGACATGTGTTTTACTTCCATAATATTCTGTGAAAGCTCCAACTTCAGAATTTATTATATTGCCTTGTAATTACCTGTTTTTTCTTCCATATTCCATAGTAAAGAATGACCCCTACACAGCTGCTATAATTCATTCATTTCTGAATGTTTTGCTAGTGTTACACTCACCCATTGATTTCATTGAGTTCTTAGAACCCATTGCAGGAACTCTATGAACTCAGTAAATGAGTGAATTAATGGGTGAATGTGTCAGCCATCAATCCACTCTTATATTTGACACATTCCCATAATGTGATGTGAGTAATGTGACTGAGATAACACAACTCTGTGAAACAGTCTCGGACTTCTGGTCTTCATATCTTCATACGTGGTGTTCCCCACTCTTAAAGTTGCCCCCTTCCACCAGCAACTCTACAGGATCTTACACATCTTCAAATTTCTAAAATGGTCACTCCTCCATGAAGCTTTTATTGGTACCTAGTTCAAAAGCCTGCTTCTTCCTCTGTATTTATTCTCACGTTGTCAATGCCTCCTTTTATCAAAAAAAAAAAATTATCTCTTTCTACATTGTGTTTGCTTATATTAAAGCATAATTATTCATGCATGAGTCTTTACACATCTATACAATTACAGGCTCTTTAAGTGAGATGTATATGATCTTCTTTGTACCACTCTCCTCTAGATATATGCGTGACTGCATATCTCAGGGTGATGCAACTGCTGTGCTCAGTAGAATGACCAATACAATTATACTTTTTTTCCTGTATGCATTTAAAAAAGATTTAACATATTATTTCTGCCAAATATGATGAAACCTAGAAAAGCCCTTCATTGAATTGGGCATTTTTATTTGCCCAAATGATTGCCTTAGGGTTTTAATCAGTTATATTTCTTTCTTAGAGGTGTGCTAGTGTGCATCCATGTGTGGGTTGTAGATCACTCTAACACTGTCTTCCAAAGAAAATTAACTTCATTACATGTCCAAGCTTAGAAAAGCAGAGATAGTAAGCATAACTTATAGCTCTGATACTGGTTTAGTATAAGAGTAGTTATTTATATGAGCTAATATAAAAGTAATAGCAACTATCATTCTCACTGTCTTCAGAATAACCAGAAAAACATACATCCTATTATTTGTATCTACCATTAAATAGAGAATTTCCTTAACACTGCAGGAAAAGCTCTTTCTCAATGCTATGTTCCTGAGTCTTTTTTGAAAAGAACAAAAGGAATAAACCCAAATGAAATGTGAGGGATCTATGCCTGGGAAGATGATGGGAATATGATCTAACACAATCAGAGCAACCACCCTGCGGATGAAGTATGGTGGGTGGGATAAATGCAATGAATTGAGCTCTCTCTGCTGACTTACCCCATTATTTTATCACTAATGAATTGATTTGTCAAACATCAAAAGCAAAGAGAATAGAACTAAAATTTGCCTGCATTTACTAAAATCTTCAACTCTTTTCTGTAATTCCAAATCATCATTATGATAGGGTGAGCTTGCCAAATACATGTTCAACGTTATCCAGTTGATGAAAGGCTGCCCCCTCTCCTGCAAAAAAAGCACACCACGTTTCAACCAAAGACTTTTTTTTCCTAATTAAACACTGACTTTCTTTCATATGGATACAAAATAAATAAGACTGTTGGTAAATAACAGACAGACATGTACACAGTAAGCATGATAGAATGACAAAAATATAGCTGTACAGAGACTATGGGTTTTTGGGTTTGGAGAGAATAACAGCCTCACAGTGAGTTAATACTAAGCATTCTCTCTATATCTTTTTTTCTCCACCAGAGAGTTTAAAAAAAGAATCTATTAAAGACTATTCTACCTGTGAATGAGCTTTGAATTACCTTTGCTTCTGTCAAAGACCATTTATCAACCTGACAGTGTAAGTCTCTAAAAGCAAATAAGGGCAAGAAGGGGCCCTGCACTATTGCCTTGGCAGAATTAAGCTTTTTTCCACAAGGGAAACACATCCTAGAGAAAGCTGTAGTATTTTATACAAACGCAGCTAAACCCTGCATAATGTCTCTTTTGGATGGCCCTGTGTATATTGTGTTTGACATAACTCTGAGTGCCACTACTTTGTGTTTGATATAACTCTGAATGCCACTACTTTGCAGCGCTGCATTAACAAACACCCATATTTGTTCATCTTCATGAATCTAACATATTAAGTTGTAGAATATAAAAGTCCAGGACAAAAACATTAATAAAACTTCCTCTATTCTCTACAAAGTGACTTCTGATACTGTATTCTTTTGATTGTTTTTATGAAAGTTGTTAATAATCTTTGCAGAGTAACATAAATATATAAAACAATTCTATATTTGGGAAGAAATATTTCTATAGGCTACAGTAATTTAAAAGAAATCTGATTAGGCCTAAGCAATTCTAAGTTTAATATAGTAATCATTTTGTTAACACAACTTATATATTTAGAGAATGGTTTGCTTGAGCAAATGTCTGCACATCAACATTCAGCATCTAGACACAAATGTCTGTGTTTTAATAGTCAATGTCCTTGAGAACATATCTATGCAACTTGAGCAACTCCCTTTTACTAATGGAGTAGAACATTCTAGAGGGAATTCTATTAAACAAAAAGTCAGTCTTATTATTGGATCTTGCTGGATCAGTGATGCTAAAAACATTACCCAGCCAAGTCTGAAAAGTATTCATTGTCAGATGTCCGTCTAAATAATTATGCCCATTTTGTTTCAGTGAAATAAATCAAAAATTACACTGTTGAATGAGCCTGTGTATTGATCAATTGATAAATCCTACTACAGGTAAGTAAAGTGAACATTTGAGAATATCTAAGGTGGAAATTGATGGTAGATATGAAGGATTTATTCTCATACACACATGCATATCTCATATTTTTCTAGAATTCGCTTTGTATCAATTCGGCACTCAATGGAAAGGAAAATTCACTTTAGGCACGGAATACCTTTACTTTTTAAAATTAAGTGTGAGTAGATCAGTCATTCACAGATTGAATACAAGACCAGTTACCTTCTCAGTTAATCTAAAGATCTCAATAATGCAATCAAAGTATTTGGGCTATGAAAGATTGTTGCACAATATTTCAGCTTTTAAAAGGGTCAAACTTCAGGAATTCAACTTACAGCTGATCTGTTGAGAGAACCAACAAATGAATCAATTGGAGAAAATTTGAGATTAATTTATATATAAAATATATATTAGAATACAGCCAAGAAGTAGCTAATACTATCTTATGGATTAATACTTAAAATTAACATAAGTACAACCATGACAAAAATGTTAAGGAAAAAATATGCCAGATGAACAGGTGGTCTAATAAGAAAAATTTCATCTTTCATTCATAGATAAGTTTCAACTTTTACAGAAAATTTGGTATAATTCCACCAAACTTTTATCATCATTTAATCCATAATCATTATGCAAAAACTGAATATTTTTCTAAAATAATTCTAGGCATTAAAGTATCATTTTGGAGGAAATGTATTGCAATATTATTTTTACTTTCTTAAGCATTTTTCATGATGTGTAAGATGATTCCCATTATTTCTCTCTGGGCTTTCTCTGCTAATTGTTTCATTTTTAAAAATCCTTCGAATTGTCACTGAGAAAGCCCCAAATTCCATGAGAAGAACAGGTGTTTTCAAAGAGGAATTTGAGGCATGAGGCACCAGGGAGACTTGCTTATTTCAGCAAAGCGAATGAAGTGGATGAGGTTTCGAACCCTGGTTTCACCAGAATAAAGCAGGTTACTCTATGCGTTAGTGTTTCTGAGTCAGAAAGGCCTTCTCTGCAACAGTTGGCATGGAGCTGCTTTATGGTTTCAGTAAACACCCTTTTTAAAAACCTTCATTTATCCCTAAAAATAAAGGCACAAAAAAGGAAACTATAATGTGTTTTAAAGGTATTTTTTAGTCTATCAGTTTAGCAGTTAGCGTAAACATAACATCAATTTCAATGTGTAAATACACACACACACACACACACACACACACAGATATTAAGAAGTTATAGGTATTTAACAGCGTCATCTTTTCTGTTACCCTCAACATTTCTAGGACAAAGCCAAAAAAGAATCTGGAGCCATATTTTAAAACAAATGTTATTCTCTGAATTATAGGCCTTAAGTCTATTCTGGAAATAGTCTCATGGCCAGTGTAATTATGGCTTTTATGAGTCACGGAGCCTACTCTAGGCACTGTTCGTCCTATTTATAATCTATCCCTGGAACAAAAATTCAGAAGCTAAGGAAACAATGATAAAGAACAATGTCAGGTGGAGTTCAATGGACACAGCCTCCTTTCTTATAACTCAATCTCAAGGATCCCAGCAGACAGGTTAGGGAGACGTCCTGCTTCCTTGGAATCCCTCGATAATTATGAGGGGACATTCAGGTAGGTCACTGCTTCATTTGAGGTGTGACCTTGCTGGGTTATTATAGAGAATTGGATCCTACTGAAAAATTTGGCCATAGCAATTTACTCTACAGCAGAATAATGCACTTCACCAGAGAAGTGTCAGATTATTGAATTCTTTGTGCTGAAATGTGCTTTGTACAAGGGTGTATATATTGGAGTCTACAAGCCTAATGCAGTTCCTACACATTCTGCCTGCCTTCAGTTTACGAGTCATCTTGCTGTGTAGCAATTTTTGTACAGCAACAATGTGTTAGCTGAATGTGACGGAGTTTTTTTCTATTTTCTTTCTTTTTTATTAAAGACTTTATTTTTTTAGAGCAGTTTTAGGTTCACTGCAAAATTGAGAGGAAGGTACAGAGATTTCCCATCTACTCCTTGCCTTCACACATTATCTACTCTTGTATTATCTACTTTCTCATCTGTTAGCAGAATCAAAGGAAATAAAGATCAAAATGATGAGAATTATTGCTTTAAAGGTTGCAAAAAAAATTAAGGTCCAATTTGCCTATAAGAAAAAGCTAGAAATATGTTTGGAATGTCGTGTCTACATAGTGTCTCTTTCTATAATTTTATATGGACTGCATTAAACTATAAGCTCATGGAGAGATGGAACTGTGCATATTAAAACTGCTGTGCACAATTAGGTCCTTAAATAGGAGATAACAAGTATTAAAAAGTATCTGTTGATATGAGTGAAATCTGAAGCTTAAAATATTCTTTCAGAATACAAGGTATTGCGCTGCTCTCATTGTTTCACTGTATATATTATTTATCTCTAGCAACTTCACAGCACTTGCCATTGACAATTTTCTATGATATCTTAGAATGAACTTTTCAAAATTCCCCATAGATCTAAAAGGAAGAAGTTTGTTTGTTCTGTTGAATTTTTTAGAAAAAGGGCTATGCACTCATAAATGAATGAACTAAGCTGGTAATATAATGGAAGCATAACAAACATTATTTTACTCCTTACTCATTTCACATATTTATATTCCTTCCTGGTTCCTTGATAACACTTCATTTTGTGAACTGGCTGCTATTTCTCCTTGTGTTCCACCTGCTAATACTTACTGACAGTATGCTAAGTACGATCACCTATTCAGCAGCCCACAGAAATACCACTGACACGATCCACATTTTTCAGAGAAAGAAAATGAATCTCAAAAGTGTAAAGTCTTGCAGATCCCAGACTAAAATACTGTCCTTCTAATTCCAAGTAGGTGTTTTTTTATCTTAGTGATGAAATTTCCCTGATGTAGACATCGAGTGTCATACCCATTCCAAACTGAAATAAAAATCCTAGACATCCCTGGAACAGTGGTTCCCAAACCTTGTTGTAGGTCCCAGTCACTACAGAGTTAGTGAAAAACAGAGAATCTTGGGCGCTGGCCCTAAATTCAAATTGTTCCTAACTTAGATGGACCTAAGGTATCTCTATTTTTAACATGCTTCACAGCTGAATCCAATGCATAGTACACTTGGAAAGCATGGATCTCCTCCAAGCCTTTTATTTTCTAGATGAAACAATGAAAACTTGTGCTTGTGACCATGAAAGGAATAAAGCCCAGGCCTCCTACTCCTCATGTCAGTCCTTGTTCTACTCTTTCAGGATCAGCAACTGGTTCTCAGGTACATCCACTATCCCTGGGGATGGCTTAATTATTATTTCCTTTATCTTGTATTGTCTTTAGACAGTTTTCTTTAGGAAATTGTGAACTAAATTAATGAATTTATGGGAGAGGTATTTAAAAATGTTCACGCACCCCTTCTTTGTCTACTATTTGGAGGTGGAGGGTTAAAGGAAATGGAGTAATTGAACCTTTATGAAATAATATTTAAAACCACAGTGGTACTCTCCATATGTGAAAGAATATTTTGGATATTAAGTGTCAATGGCATGACCAAAATATATTAAATCCTATTTAAAATCAAACATTATATCAAAGCACCTCAAAAGAGTAATACCAGAGTGAAATTCCAAAGGGGGAGGTGCAGAGAACAGATTAATAGAGCTCATTAGAAGGCATCTGAGAGACAGGTAAGTTTGTGAACATGGCTTTGGTCAGTGAGGTTGGCTAATAGTAACACCTGAACTAAATTCTCACCTGAATTCTCATTTTGTTTGTATTAAATATGAAGAGAAAAATTAGAAGTCTATGAATTTTCTGAATGCTTCTTAGTGTTTGGACAGAAAAAAGACAGATCTTAGTGTTTGGACAGAAAAAAGGACAGATTTTTTTTGAAGAGGGGGTGACTTAACATATTTATCCTTATTATGTTATTATTACTGCATTATAAGACTCCTCGTACTAGATAATATCAAGCTGGATTAGCTCTAAGCTCTTCATTTAACATGAGAGAAACAGAGCCTCCTTTCTTTATAATATATGCATATATTATCTCTTAAATTAGAGAGTGAATCTTAAGAGTAGAATAGCCTTGTCCCACATCACATTGCCATTGCCACAGAGTCTCAAGTGGAGCCTTAGTTGAACTAGAGTCCAGTGAATGTTTACTAAGTGAATGATGAGGCTGATGTGAAACAGATTGCTGATCATTGGTTAGCGTGATAGCAGGAACACTTATATATGAGATACTAGCTTTCAGGGAACATGTAAGGAAAACTGTGACACTACTAACTAGGTCTAACACTCAATTACCCAATATCATGTATCTCCAGATTTCACCTCCATTACCGATAGATCTCCACTTTTAGCAGTGAAATTGTATTGCACAATTAAAAGAATCCTGACATAAAGTAATTTTTTTTTCCTGGTTCCAAAAGATTCCAGTGATGCAAGAAATTTCTGTTAATATTATAGTGAAGCTAGTGGGTAATAACACTGTCAATTCTACCTTGAAAGTACATTTTAATTTCCTAAGAGTTAAAAAGCAGAATAATCTAAAGCACAAAAACATAAAGTGAATTGCTTAGTCTCAGAGACAAGACGTTTAAGACTTACTACTCAGTATGCGCTGATTGACTTAATATTCATTTGTTAAATGTCTATTATATGCATGATTTTCTCTCTAATGCCACATTTTTTTTTTTTTTAAAGTTCTAACCAACAGACTGCATGTTACATTTCCTTTCCGTTGCTGACTACCTGCTTTGTAATTGGAGAAGCATTAATTTTACCCGGAATGTGATCTCTTAGCAACAGGTAAGTGGAGGGAAAAGAAAGTTGAAAATTGCATCCCTGACTTCAAACTACAAAGTGAAGACAATTTTCAGTAAAGTCCATTTAATTTAAAATCTCTTTTCTGCCTCTCAGACAGCCTTACCGCTAAGCACTGCTATTAAAGTGCTGCTCATTCCACCTCACCGAAGAACTGCTCTCCTGGATGTTACGATGACTCAGAGCTAAGTACACTAGACTGAAGCTGCCACACAGATCTTATATTTATTGCCAATATGCAGGTGAAAGGATGGGAATAAGTCAAATTTCTGGTGTTCTTGCATTGCCGGGGGAAAATAATGACATATCACGTTTACACAGCATCCCTCAGAGTGGTGCCTTAGTTCCTCACAAAAGCACCATAGGGGTGATAAAATATATTCACATTTTTGAAAAGCAAAATTCTAAATTAAAACTCTTTGACTTCCTTATTGAAAATCTAAGCAAGTTAACTTGAGAACTTTAACCATTATTAATCTTAATTAGTGACCACGGAAGTTATTTACAGTTATATTAGATGAAATAAGCTCTGAAATAATATATGAACTAAATTCCAGTTTTGCAAAAGTATAGTGTGTGTGTGTGTGTGTGTGTGTGTGTGTGTTATGAATTGAATTGATTTGTGTCCCCAAGAAGATAAGATAAAGTTTGAATTCCAAGTATCTCATAATGCAATGCTCTTCAGAAATAGGGACTTTGCTGAGGTAATTAGCTAAATTAAGACGAGGTCACACTGGAGGATGGTGGGTCCAATATGATTATTGTACTTACAAAAGGGAAGACAGAAACAGAGGGTGAACATCATGTGAGGACAGAAACTGAGATTGGAGCAATACAGCTTCAAGCCAGGCAAGACCAAGGGTTGCTGCCACCCCCAGAAGCTGGGAAGAGGCAAGGAAGGATTCTACTTTAAAGGCTCTGAAGGGATCATGGCCTTGCCAACATCTTGGTTTTGGGCTTCTAACATCCAAAACTGTGAAATAATAGACGTCTGTTGTTTTAAGACACCCTATTTATGGTACTTTATTACAAAAGCCTTAGGACATTTTGTTGCCACATACAAAGACACACACACCCTACAAACACAGAGAGAACTTCCTCCATGTATACACATAGAGCACAGTGACAATGCACGGACATGGGCCAACATTTTAAAGGTTCCTATATCTGGGTGATAGGAGTAAAGGTGACTTTTTTCTCCTGCATGGTGTTTCCAATTTTTTTATATCAAACATATAATTCTGTTGCAATGAAGTAACAGAAAACAGTAAGTAAAACTTCATCTGATTTTCTTCGGTTAGCAATCTAAATTTTTAAAAATAACAATCTAGCTTCCTATTTTGAAAGCAGTACTGATACTTATTATGTGGTTCAAAATATAATGTTGGGTCTTTTTATCTGCTTTTTCATTTTTGGTATACTGTAAACATTTAAATCTTCTTGCCTTTCAACACTTTATACAACTTAGTGCCAGTCCACTATCAAGCTTAAAAGTCATATCGTTTTCAGATCGAACTGGGTTGACTGTCTTCTCCATTACTACCATCTATTTATTTTGAGCAAGTTTCTAAGCTTCTCTCAGCTTCAGTTTCTTCATCTATAAAATGGGGACATTGATAAACACCGACCCTCATTGAGATGCTGTAATACACAGAAGAGATAACATCTAGAAATTGCTCATGTCAATGTCTAACACCGACCTGTTCATTCCATATTAGAGACCATTATACTCTATAGAATGAGGCAGACAATTTAAATACTGAATACATTAATTTGAATATCCATTCCCTTCTTATAAAGGAGATTAAGACCATTATTTAAAATCAATTATCCCTTGTTTTGAATGACAGCATTGCTACTTAATAAGTGCAATCTCTTTTATAAGTTACTTAACTTGGGGATAAGTTTTCTCAAATGTGAAACGGAGGAAAATAATACATTTCCCATTTGGATTGTTTTAGAATGATAATAATAATAATAATAATTATCATTATTTATTAAGTCCTAATGATTTGTCAGGCCCTGGATTTAAAAAGCACCCATGATAGCATGCTCAACCCTTGCAAAATTTTTTGTGAAATATTTTGTGGATTCAGTCCATAAGAATTAAATATAGGAGGACCACACAAATCTCATAGAAAAATTTGTTGGCATTAGAAACAAGATGTATTATATACCTGAATGTATTAAAGTTATATCATCTTCTGAATATCTGAATAAGCTTTTTGAAGGAAAGGGCATTCCTATATTTTCTCTGCCATTACAGTAATCCACATGGTACATACACATGAATGAAGGAGTTACTGATTAAATAATAATAGATCTATCTGGAGGTATCTCAATTTTCAGTTATGTTTGAGGTTCAGAGGCTTGAAAAAGACTTTCTTTTTAATACATCATTTTATACTTCATTCTCTCAATGTCTTCTCAGATACCCAATAAAGATTAATTTAGCAGATATACTATATTATACACACAAGTAATAAACACACATATTCTCTCTTTCTATAGATATACTAGCTATACTGCATGTCATATATTATATACATTATACACAGCCTCAAAATTTATGCTAAAACAGCAGCAACAGCAAAAAAAAAAAAAAAGAAAAAGAAAAAAAAAACTTGGTGATTCTTTCAATATTTTCAAAATTAAAAACATGAAGTTTTTGATTTTACTTAAAACCTCAAAGTTACGCTTTATACCAATCAAAAGTGTACATGAAAAATCAGGTTTCATGGGACACACACACAGAAACAAAAAATTACATTTTGTATGGCCCTGTGGCATTTTGACAAAATGACCCTGAAAAGAATATGAAGAAAGAGTATGAGGAGAGGATCATGAATGCAGAAGGAAATTGTTTTTATTGATTTTCCTTGGCAGTAGAGTTCATAACACGAAGCCTAAGTTTATGAAATCAGTTGTTGATTTGGCACTGAGAGGCAGGCACCTCTGCAACTCAGAAGGGTTTGGCTCTCATATCCTTCCGATTATTAATTTCTGAGTTTCAGGACTGTTTTTGATGTCCAAATGATAAGAAGTATGCCAAAATAAAGGAAATTATATATTTTAAATGAACAAGAAAGCTATTATTTTTAGAAATATCCTGCACCCAAATCTTAGCATCTATATTGATTCTTTTATGTATTACTTGATTTCTTTTCTACGCATTATCCAGTTTCAACAATAAAAATTTGACTTGGAAACAGAGATAGAATGCAATATCCTTAGTGCATTCAGATTTATCCGAATGTTCTAGGATGTACTCCTATACTATTCTTAAAGGTTGGAAATTATACAGTTATAATAGATGGTTATCATACTGTCAACGGCTTTTGGTTTTCTGATAACTTCACAAAAGCCACATTTTAGATACCATCTTTAATATAACAAACCAATGTAACATACAAACTACATGAGTGTCTGAAAGGATTCTTGGGTGTTAAACAGTTGCAGGATCCACTGTTACTCTCCCCTGTGTATGGTTCTATTTCCATTTGCTTTCTGACACATTATTAAATGCAATCATAAAGTAGAGTGTTTCCTGGAGCAGAAGAGAGGCAGAGGAAAAAATTATGTTACTCAGAATATCCTAAATTCAATAAACAAAGTCTCTGTGTATATGCACAACCGATTTAACCATGTTGACTCCATTGGTCAATCAATTCTGATTTAAAGCAAAGGTCAGCTCAGTCAAACCAGCAATCATTTCAAAGAAAATCAGAAAAATGTCACTTTCAGTCTCCACACTTTGAATGTTACAAGTGTTGCAGTTATTCCAGAAAAGAAGAAAATAAAATCTCTAATTCTGTTACACTGAATTTAGGATTACTGACTTTTAAGTCTGTTTTGTTAAAATAGTTTTTTAACTCTTTCTTGCCTCAGAATGTATCTTTTTTTTGTTGTTACTGGAAAAGACAGAAATCAATTTAAGTGCATGAACACTTTTTTTTTCTCTGACAAAGACCAGATAAATTTTATAATGAAGGAAAATGAAATTTCATATTTTCTGATAGTAACAGTCTTAGGGACAAAACAAGGTAGGATCTGTTAAGAAACAAAGATAAACTCTCTATAAGAAAATTAAAGCTATCATCTCTGGATTTTGCATTATCATATTATTATCTAAACACCTTATGCATTATACAATTTGAAAAATAAACAAAAAAGGCTTCATGAGCCAAACACTCTTGGGGACAAACCTAATACAACAATTATCACCAGGCAGCTTCTGCTAAAATAAATTTTAAAATACAATCACAAATATTCAATCCAGGGAACAGCACAAATGATACAAACCACAGACTGGTAAGTAAAACACTGACAGTGTAATTTAAAGCTTTCTTGTAAACTATGCATGTTCTAGAATTTCATATCCCATAGAAACCAATATGACAATAAATGAAATCAGTAAACAGAGAACAGGCATGCACTTTCTAAGAGAAGTTTGTATTGTGAAATTATTAAAACCTGGGTTCCAAGAGATCTCGATAGAAACCAAGAGTCCCTCCTTATAAACTAGTATAAACTTGAGCAAGTTACTTAACAACTGATCTTGTTTTATTGAGAATAACGAAAACTTTCCCTAAATTTGTAGTGAAATTTAATGGAAAAATAAATGCATGTTATGTGCTCACTACAGAGAATGCTGAAAAACTGACATTCAATAAATAGTAGTTATCATTATTGATGTATTATCTAAGTTAATTAAATCAGCATTTTCATCCACATGGCTGACAGTCTGCTTGAAAGAAAAACATAATGAAAAATCACTAACTTAAAAGAATTATAAGCAGATTAGAAGAAGAAATTACACACTAACCTTCATATATGTTGAAATTGAATATGCTTAGATTTTGGAGATGGTAAGAAATGATTGCTCTTGGGGAGTTTTTAAAACTTAAGACATATGGACAGTATTAAAAATATACACAGAAGTAACCTAAGTTGATGGCAAAAACTTGGTGAATTAAGCTTTGGCGGATGTCCAATAACAAATCGTGAAAACTGTCCCCTCAAGGGACTTGAATTAAATATTTGGCCACCAAGGGCCATCAAACAATATGGCAATGAAGAAGACAAAAGCATTTAAGAACCTAGTTGGACACAGGGAACTCTTCCGAAATGTAAGAAATAAAAGTTTACTTATAAATGAATGCTAGCAAAGTATAATTAAGTGACCCCAAATAAATAAACAGTCAGTGAGTAGGGTCTTGGTCATTTAAATGCTAAGTGAAGTAATTTATTATTATAGAAAGACATCTACTTTCATAACCAACATTGGGGACAATGTGTCCAGAAAATATCCATCTCTTACCAGCTTACAAGAGCAAAGGAAAAATGAGCTTGCAACCAGATGCCACTGATTTATACTTTATAGGATTTAGCCACATTTGTATAAATTTCTACATAAAGATAAAGGCTCCTCTTAATGGAAATCAGCACACTTTTTACATTTCTTTGGTCTCGTATCTCTGACTAAGCAAAGAAAGGCAGGCATCAGAATGATTCTAGCCCTGATTATGCCTCAATAATTGTCATTTGTCATAATGAGTCATTTTGCCTTGATATTGCTCAATCTCTTCAACTTGTAGAAGGAACATAGATTAGATGATCTCTAAGGTTGCTTTCAACCTAATATTTTATACAAGTAATAAAAGAATACTTTATATAGTAAATATGCACAATGCTTCAATTATATACATATATAAATCAATGGAGATAAGATTACATGTAATTGTTGAAAAAATATTCTCTTGATTGTAATTTATTTGGGTTATTAGAAACACAGCATAGAATTCAGAGATTTCTGACTCAACAGTCCTGCACTAAATATAAATGTTTGTTTTCCCAGATTATTGAACAAATGGAAATGTACACCTATCTAGCTTAAGTTGAAAATGATATTCTTTTACTATGTGTTCAAATAGTTTAATCTGTTATCATTTTGAGGGCAAACAAAACAACACTGAAGTGACATGGAGCTTAATCATTAGAAGAAAATATTTACATATACTATGGAGATTATGAATAAATATGACTGAGTAATCTGAATTGATACAGTTCTACTGTCATGCTTTCAAAGCATGTTGAATAGGCCTGGATAACATTACCTAAAATGATTTTAAAAAATAATAGTCATACAATGTTGCTATAAATGTTATTAGGAACAAAAAAGTTTTGATTTCTATTATTTTAAGAACAGGTTTTTTTTTTAGAAGTTATGCAAGTCATACAGATGCTAACTGTCATCGAGCATTCATAGAACATTTCTCCTCAGAATAAAGATTTGGTTCAAAATTGGTTGACATTTCAACTTAATTCAAATATAAATAACTATACACTTCAAAAACCATAAGAAAGTCAGCAAATACAAAAATTATCTTAAGACATAATGGTATGAAGTCAAGACAAATACCACAATTTTAAGAAGTAAATTCTAAGGAAAAAAAACTTGAAGTGTTTTTTAAGCATCAGGTTTCTCCATATAAGGGAAAAGAGTGCTTCCATTTCTGTTAAGCATTGTACTAGAGCCTATGACTTTAACGCAATAAAAATGGAACAATAGGTTTTAGATCTGCAGTCAGTTACATGTGGCAGTGAGTGTCAGCCTGTAAATAGCTTCACAATTCTGTGTATCACTGCTTTTGTTAATTCTTCTACTTGGCTCTATTCATTCTATTGTCCTCCTTTCGAATGACTGTCTCTGGAATCCCCCACTCAAAAACTCCATCATTATCTAAAACACATTTGTCTGCATGAGAGAGTATTTATTAGGTTTGCCACTAGATTGCCAACACAGTTGGTGTGAAAGGCTGCCAGGCAATTAACTTTCATTCATTAATTTCCAAAAATATTACCTACGTTATAAGAAGGTCTTTTGCCTTTTTAATTAAATCAATGGTCAAATTATATTTATTGTCCTCAGGAAGCTCATTAAATAAAGGAATAAAAATTTAGAAAATTATCTTTGGAACAAAATGTCATATGTATCATTTACTTCTCAGGTAAATGCACTCTGCCTAACTAAAATGATCTTAAGGATCATACTCTTTGTCTGTTAAATTTATAAATTTTGGGATAAATTTTGCCTCAATAGACTGGCATATATCAACAAGTCTTTAACGAATAAATTAATATTGCTTATACAGGCATCAACATTATTTAAGATGAATTTCACAGAACCTCACCATTGTTAATTCTCAATTAAACAGAATGGATTAAAACAAAGAATACAGTAAAAACTCTTTAAGTGAAAATGGGTATCACCCAATTCCTTGCACAGATACATGTCTGGATTAGAATTCATTGGTGAAAGTTGTTCATTGGTATTTTTGTTTTGTGTGTGTTTTGTTTGTTGAGGGATTTATTTTTATTGTTTTGGTTGTGTCAGAGAAGCCAAATTTTTCTCTACTGCTTCTAAATAAAACTATTTCCAAGCTGCAAATCCTTATTTTATAGCAGATACTCTGTTGAAATCTTATTGCTTTCAGTTGTCAAAGGCCATTTCAACCTAATTGGATATTTAAATCCTAAGACTCTCCTGTGAGCATCCACTAGAAGATTTATCTCTTCTTTAAACATCTAATCATGCTTTCTGTGATTCTGAAGGCAGTTAGAAAGAATATTTACATATTACAGGTACATGTTTTGTCTCCCTTTTAAGACAGTAAGTATCTTACAAGGATATTTCATAGGTTTTGCATTCCGATTGTGTTATATGTATTTAGTAGGTGCTAAGTAAGCCTCTTCTAAAGAAATGGCTAGATGAGGAAATAGCTTGTTGTAGTGATGAAGATGTATAGTAATGAATAATAAATTTTTCTAAACCAAGAAAGATTTTTAAACAATGTATTTAAATGATCACACTACTGTTGATTCCTAAAGGGATATACCTATGCTTGATTTTCTTGTTCATTCTTACAGAATACATGGTGTTACTTTGGTGGTTGAATTCAGTGACAGAATCGGATTCCTATAGCTAACGGGCACGTGACCTGAATCATCAGGGGTATTATCACACACAGTCCAGTTCTTACAGACATATAGGAAAGTTTTATTCTCTTCTCTAATCAACAGTTCAGAAAAGTTCATATATGTTTATGCCAGGAGACTTATGCAATGACCCACCTCTGCATCACTACTGTTGAAAGCGACAATGCTTGTTCTATTTCAGAGATTGTGCTTTAGGACCATGCCTTCATTTTTCCATTTTCTATGATGACTTTATTTCGAAGAAAAATGGAGGAGAGATTACTATTTAAATGGAGTCAGAAAAGGCCGGGCGCGGTGGCTCAAGTCTGTAATCCCAGCACTTTGGGAGGCCGAGACGGGCGGATCACGAAGTCAGGAGATCGAGACCATCCTGGCTAACACGGTGAAAACCCGTCTCTACTAAAAAAAATACAAAAAAACTAGCCGGGCGAGGTGGCGGGCGCCTGTAGTCCCAGCTACTCGGAAGGCTGAGGCAGGAGAATGGCGTGAACCCGGGAGGCGGAGCTTGCAGTGAGCTGAGATCAGGCCACTGCACTCCAGCCTGGGCAACAGAGCGAGACTCCGTCTCAAAAAAAAAGAAAAAAAAAAATAACAAAAACAAAAACAAATACATGGAGTCAGAAAAATAAAGTCAATTTCTGCTAGGTGTAGAAGAAGACAGGAAAATATAACAAGACTAAGCTTTTCTACTTATGAAAGTAAAACTATTTTTGAAAGTTAACAAAAGAATAAGAAAAAAGGTCTCAGAGGTTTACAAATATTTCAAATAAAGTATATTTATGAATGTACTATTTATAAATGAATAGACTTAACCAAAGGCCAAACGTATTTAATAATGCATTTTTTTCCTAAACACTGAAATTTTCTAAAAATAAACAAATCCTTAATATATAATGTAAATGAATTAAGATATTCATTGACAAACATACATATTTAAAGTTTGTCCCATTTGGATATATGACTAATGGATGACTATTTAAGAAAATGTTGGCCGGGCGTGGTGGCTCATGCCTGTAATTACAGCATTTTGGGAGGCCGAGGCAGGAGGATCACCTGAAGTCAGGAGTTCAAGACCAGCCTGGCCAACATGGTGAAACCCCATCTCTACTGAAAATACAAAAATTAGCCAGGTATGGTGGCAGGTGCCTGTAATTCCAGCTACTCGGGAGGCTGAAGTGGGAGAATTGCTCGAACCCTGAAGGCAGAGGTTGCAGTCAACTGAGATCGCACCACTGCACTCCAGCCTAGGTGACAGAGTGAGACTCCATCTCAAAAAAAAAAAAAAAAAAAAAAAAGAAAAGAAAAAGAAAATGTTTTCAAGACCGACTATAAATACCCAATGCTTATAAACAAGGTGGCATCTGAAATCTGTTGACATAAAAGACATTTCTCCTCTTTACACTGAAGTTCAACTATGCTGCAGGTGGCTAAAAATGTCTCCAGCTAGGGTCATAATGATCAGTAATATTGACAATTAGGCAGAAATAAATGTTTCTTTATAAACAAGGTACAAGTTAAAGCATCAGATGTTCTCTTTCTCTCAGATTCACACACTTTAAAAATACTGTGAAATTTGCAATGAACTGATTAAACACATCATTGGGCTCTTTTTCTTTGCTTTGCTTTTGTTTCCCTCTCTTTCCCTTCCTTTTTCTCTCTCTCTTTCTCTCTCTCTCTCTCTCTCTCTCCTCTCTCTCTCTTTCTCTTTCTCTCTCCTCTCTCTCTCTCCTCTCTCTCTCTTTTTTCTTTCTCTCTCCCTTTCTCTCTCTCTCTTTCTTTCTTTCTTTCCTGTCAGGGTCTCTCTCTGTCACCTACACTGGAGTGCAGTGACGCTATTATAGCTTACTACAGCTTCGACCTCGTTGGCTCAAATGATCCTACATCTTCAACATCCCAAGTAGCTGAGGCCACAGGCATATACCACCATACCAGGCTCATTTTTGTATTTTTTATAAAGATGGGGTTTCCCCACACTGCCCGGGCTGATCTGGAACTCCTGGGCTCAAACAATCCTTCTGCCTTAGATTCCCAAAATATTGAGATTACGTGCATGAGCCATCAAGCCAGGCTCTCATTATTTTCTAAGTCCACATCTGGAAAACATTCTTAGTCTTAAAGGGAAAACATTACTAACTACAACTGATTTACTCAGTTCTAGAATTCAAGACCCACATTACAATGTCTGGGCACTACTTTATTTAGTATTTCCTCTTTGACAAAGATAAGGAAGAGTCTTCTGTGAGAATACTTAAAGAAGATTATAAAGCCTTTATATGGCTGGGTGAGGGTGCCTTTATATGGCCTGTAATTCTAGCACTTTGGGAGGCCAAAGTGGGTGTGTCATTTCAGGTCAGGAGTTCAAGACCAGCCTGGTTAACATGGTGAAACTCCGCCTCTACTAAAAATGAAAAAATTAGCCAGGCGTGGGGGTGGGTGCCTGTAGTCTCAGATACTCGAGAGGCTGAGGCAGGAGAATCACTTGAACCCATGAGGTGGAGGTTGCAGCGAGCCGAGATTGTGCCATTGCACTCCAGTGTGGGCAACAGAATGAGATTCTGTCAAAAAAAAAATAAAAAATAAAAAATATAAAAAGCCCTTATATTTTAAGGCTCAAATCTAGGACCTAGTATGTTGCTAGATGTTTACTAAGGTAAAGGCCATTTGGAGTTTTAAAAAATCTACTGCTGCCCAAAACCATTATGGTACACAATTAGATTTTTTAAAAACCTGTTATTACAAAAGCTTTTGTAAATGCCAAAATGCACAGCTACTATACTAATACATAAAGGAGTAGAAGTTAGTTTTTTTAAAATTTTAACTCATAGTGGCAATTAAAACACACTAACATTTTCTGAAAATCAATATTTTTTAACAGAAAATGCTCTAAAAAACTGAAAATACAGTTTTTTAAAACAAATCTAACGTTTTTCTGTGTAGGGGAAGTTATATAAATACAACCTTTCACTTGAAGATAGATGACATAATTAAAAAGTAACAGTTAAGAAGAAAAGAAGAAAAGACATTTGTGAAGCTAAAACTACTGGGCTTCAATGTCAAATCCTTATTTGCTATTATGAAATATAAATGCTTTGTAATTCATAAGTTACTAAAAACATCTAGGAGCAAAACCCTTAGAGGTAATGCTATAAAAATTAGAATAATGCAAGCCAACATAAGATAATGACAACAGTTAGTAAATAACATGAAATGGGATGAACCTAAAATGATGGCAGGTTGACAGATTTCATAAACTCAACATTAAGAAATGTTCTTAAATAAAAGATGCTAAGTGAAGAAAATATTCAATGAATTAAGTTCTAAAAATAAACCTTCAGACAACTTAACCTGAATGATACCAACAAAAAAAGAACTGAGGTCATATTAGACCAGATATTAATACACCTGTTTGGCATCTTTAATCACTCTGCCTTTATCATATAATGGCACCAAGAATAGAAATCTTTAGTTGATTTCACGGTATTCAGATTACTCCCTTGAATTTGATCAAGATAAATGTTTCAGTTACTTTCTAATCTTCTTACACAGGATGGAGGTACTAAAAGAATTTTCCAATGTGTTAGAAGCACCAGATCTAGATGTTCAAAAAGCAGTGTCTCTTTGCAAGTTGATATGGTTGAAACTAGGGGTATCTTTCACACTTTGATGTTCCTGCTCACTGTAAGAGGTGAATTTGTATCTTCTTGCTTGTTGTGCAACTCTAGCTTCAAAATTAATCATCAATCCTCTTGAGACATATTAACTTGGACATGTTAATGATATTCAGCCCTCGTTGTATATGTTAAATTTGTTGTGGCTGCTTTGATTTCATATGTTACTCCGAAGAAGTTGATTGGATTGTGGGATCAAAATTTGTTCCAAGGGCCAGGCATCGTGGCTTAAACCCGTAAGCCCAGCACCCTGGGATGCGGAGGCAGGTGGATTGCTTAAGCTCAGGAGTTTGAGATGAGCCTGGGCAACATAGTGAGACCCCTGTCTCTACAAAAACACAAACATTGGCTGGGCATGGTGGTGTGTGCCTATAGTCCCAACTACTGGAGAGGCTGAAATGGGAAGATTGCTTGAGCACGGGAGGTAGATGTTACAGTGAGCTCTGATTGTGACTATAGCACAGTACTCCAGTCTGGATGACAGAGCAAGACCATGTCTCAAAAAACAACAAAAAAATTTGTTCTAGCGTCCAGGTGCATATATTATCATTGCTGCTGAAAATAATTTCAAATAACAAGAAAATTTTAGCTTAGTAACCTACTATTTTTATATATTTTGTTAAATGGTATGAGAAAATCAAAAGAATCATAATATGTAACTACCAACTCCAAGAAAGTAAAACTTAGCTTAGGAACAGAGCATAAATACATAACATGATATGAGACAATAATATACGGGACAAACAGTGAGTGAGTGTTACCATGCAGAGGGTCATAAAGTCACAGTAAAAAAGAGAATACAGTGACCTCAGAAGAGCAGAGATGGATGACTTAGCAGAAGATAAAGAAATCAAACTGAGTTTTTATTTTTTATTTTTGTTTTTTGTAGGGACAGGATCTCACTGTGTTGCCAGGCTGATTTCCAACTCTTAGCCTTAAGTGATCCTCCCACCTTGGCTTCCCAAAGTAGTGGGATTACAGGCGTGAGCCAGGACATCTTATTGAAACTGAGTTTTGATGGATGTAAAGAATCAAAGTTAGTGGAGATGACAGAAGGATGACGTATCATAAGTTGAGGAAACAGCAGAAGCAAATGCATGGCAACAAGAAAAATAACTAAGTTACCTTCGGGGGACAGGATGTAAAGTTTAGAAAGATAGGTTGGGATAGTCTGAATGACTACGGGTAAAGAAGGGCGTAGTGTTTGGAAATGATGTTTTCACAGGACTAACCTGGTGATGGATATGCAGAACTCTGTAAGTGAGGCGAGGTGGAGGCCAGAAGACAAGCTGGGGTGCTCTGAAAGAGCACGTGCGAACATTGATGAGTGTGAAAATAAAACAGAGTATGTGGTTCCCTTTTTGCTTTTATATATCATATTTAATTTTTAGCATTTGCAAAGAAAAAAATCACAAATTACCAACAAAAAAGGTATCCTAGCTGGTGCAAAGAGAGGGATCTGCTATCTGATTTCTCAAAAAAAAAAGCCATCAAAGAAAGCTTTGGTAAAAAATGTAATGTGACTTGTGACGAATAGATAGCAGTCACACCATAGCATTAAAATACTTAAAAGCGGGTAAAGAAAAGTTGAAGAGAAAAGGAGAAAAAATTGTTACATATATAAAAATATAATGTGAAAATCTCTATTCTGAAGGGACAAGGTTTGATTATATTATTTTCATTTACTCTTCTCCTTAGAATAGTTTGAAATTCAGTCTCACACAAGTGACTCCTATGAATAGATAAACCAAATAGTCAGATGTTGGCATCAGCAGCAGCTCATCATATTAAACAGTTTGCTGTGTGTCAGAAACAAGGCTCCTTTTATAATTCCATATGCAGATAGATTTTTCAGGATCACTTGTGCGTGGTATGATTTTTCTGACTTCCAGTCACTTCCTATATTTTTATTTCTTAAAGAGCTATTTTTATCTGGGACAGTGGCTTGAGGGTAAAGACTAGGTAAATGGGACTCTATGTCCTTAAAGAAAAAGACACATTTTAAATCTTTTCATTACAGAGTGATCTTTGGATTGAATTCATTGCATTATTTAATCTATCACCTCTCAATAAAACTTTTAAAAAACCCCAACTGAATTGTAAACTCCAAGTCGAGAGTCTATAAGTTCTTATTCTCAATAGTATGGTGATAAATTCTTTGTGTAGTTTCAAAATGTTCAGTGGTGTGGATGATATTACTACTTAAAGTTTATTGTTACTCAGACTAGACAGAACTCTGTATCAGTTTAGCAAAGACTCAAAACATTGGCACTAGGATTATTGTGTATAGAAGACACTTTTGGTTAAACTAAAGTTGATAAGGAACAGGCATGACAAATCATTTCCTCCAACATCACTTCAAGTCAACGCTTCTCTAATGCCTTAAACAAAATAAAACAGACAACAAAAAAAATGGGACATTATATATAGTAACAAACCACAGAGAACCATTAGCCTTCTATTATTATATAAAGCTATAACTTCACACTTCATTCAGATATTTGCAAAATTACCAATCAACTCCTTCAAGGAAACCACAGAAAAATAGTTCATCAGATTACCACTGATAAGCAAATGAATGTCATAATACTCAATGATAAATATCACAAAATTAGAGGACGTTTATTATTTGCTGAAACTATATTAAATAAATGAAATATCACGAACAATTTTCCCAACCCCCAAACACACACACACACATACACACCCAACAATGCTTTGGTTTTAAGAAGATCAAGTCTGCTTCTATTTAAGACAACGTGTAATATTTTTCTACAAAAGATTGCATACCTGATGTGTTAGCAACTCAAGGCTGCTATTTTTATGCTGTAAAGGTTTAAGTTCTGCTGCTACCTATTATAAACATGTGATTTACTGCTGTTTTATTTTACTTGTTAAGAATTAAATTTAAAACAAAGGACATTATTTAAGGGCTTTAATATCTGAATAAATAAATAGAATCAGCCTGTAATATAATTGTAGAATGGCAACTTCTAACTATGAAGAAACAATTTTTAAAAACCTACATATAAAATCCAGGGATTATTATTCTACGGCTGGAAGTTAAATTACTTATCTGTAGCTTCACTATGCTTTGGTAAGTCACTGTATCCTATAGTTCTGCTGCTCTGTTTTTGGTGTGTATGATTCATTTATTAATTCATCAAACACTGATTGGTTAACCTTCAGGTGCCACACTCCGGGAGCTCTAGTAACAAAAGATAAACAGATGCAGGGGATATGGTCTCTGTCTTCAAGAAACTCACAGTTCAGTTGGAGAAACAGTCATGTAAACACATCATTATAATAGAGTGAGACACGCTAACAGATGCTTGTACAGTGAGGCTGTGATGATGGACAAGGCATATTTGTTTGGGGATTCAAGGAAGGCCTTCAACAAAGAGTGGCTTATAGGCATCTTATATTTTGAAGAAAGAATTGGAATTACCAGGGCAGGTCCAATAGAAATCACATAAATAGTGAAATAGTTAGATTAGCCAGTTAGATAGATAAATAGTTGTGTGAACTAAGTGACTAAGATTCAGGTGCTATTCACAAATAACACCCTTTTTGAAATACATGAGCACAGCAGAGGATAGCAAATGTGAAGCAGAGAACCTAGCTATAAATGTGAAGCAGCGAAGTGACCCCTGGAAATATATTCAGGCCCATTATCAATCTCTAAAATACAGAATCAATATATGAATTCACAGGATTTTTGAGGAAAGTATTTGAACCTGTTCTGTGAATTCTAAAGTATCCTACAAATGTTATCTACTTAATGATACCAATTCTTGTCCAGTGAGTGTAGGAGAGGTAACTTAATTATAAAGATGCGCTTCTCAGAAGTGGCAAGACAAATTTTCACATCCCTCTCTAGTATAAATATCATTTCAGTAAATTATGAGGGGCTTACCATAAAATCTTTTTATATCACATTATTGCCATTAATGTCCATGGGCCTAATCAATACTTAAACAAGGACATCCACAATAAAGCATGGATCATATTTAGAAGACATGATTTATAACCAGAAAGTCTCTGAACAGAGAGGACTGTCCTTGCACTCTGAGTATATATAGTTTTATTTTTCCCCATTATTCTATTTTATTTCTGAGCTAATGTAACTGTCAGTACAATTATTATATCATGTAAAATTTATTTTCTAGACTCACCCCCACCTGCGTATTGTCAGTATAACAAACAATAATATTGTAGTCTACCTAGCAGAGTACAATGGTAATAGAATCAACATCCAATTCCAAAATCAGGATATTTTTGTAAGTTGTTTCTTGAAATTGATGTGCAACGAATCTGACACAAACCCAGTGTTTGGCAAAAGCCTGCCTGAGGGTACTCTACTCTGTCTATTTCTTGCTGAAGCATATTCTTGAAGCCAAAGTATAAACTGAACATAGGGAACTTCAAAGGAATTGCTGAGTCCTGCACCTCCTGTCACAGCCAGAAAGATATGCCGTCACTGTAATTATCGATTTATTGACCATAAAGTAGACATTTGTGTTTTTGCCACTCAGAATCCACTTCCCCTATTTTTAGTGTGAATATACTATTTTGCTTCGGAAAACTACCCCTTTCAGCTTTTAGGCTATGATGTGTCTGCAGAGCTAATCCCATCCCTAAGCCTAGGGTAGACATTTGATTTGGGCCTAAGCCAGTCAGAATATATTATCTTTCATCAAAATGATTGGTTCAGGTATGTCCATGTGACCTCACTGGAGACCATGTGACTATGCTGGAATGGCTATCAGGTACTGTATTTGAATCACAGAAAGATATCCCGTCTGAGGATGGAAAGAGAGACCAAGAGATGAAGAGAGTCAAACAGGGCCCTGATGACTGCATCTGACCCTGTATCCAGCCATGCCAGATCAAATTTCAAGCTTTTCAGATACCTAATCTGATGAACTTCTCTGTACTTAAACCTAATTTGGGTCAAGTTTTCTGTCACTTACAATGCAATTAACAGATACAATCAATATTAAAAATTTAAGCCTTATCCCTGTTGCTAGCAAGAAAAAGAAATGGAGCTTATTTCTTGCCTGTTGCTTCCCGGGCTGCTCCACATTGTCTGTGTCGCTCTTGCATATCCATGACTGGTTCCTCCTAACTAGGGCCTATGCCTCCTATCACTGAACTACTAAACCACACACTGATAGTGACTTTGAAGCAATGGGTTATACTTACCCATAACACTCACAGTTACTCTATCCTCACTTTTGCTTGCCCGCCTTGAAGCCCCTTTCAAGTAGCAATATAAGAATTTACTTTCAAATGATATCCACAGCTTGTTTTTCTGTTTCTGGTTTACAGTTGAATTATACATATCATCATAGTCGTCTTTACCCTGACTATACTTTTATTCTCAAAGGGTAATTTATCCTTTTACATTGTGGAGCTCTGCTAGGACAACATTTTGATATAACGTTCTTTCTAGATTGTTTGGAAGAAGAGCTTACACTGCAGTGGGTTAAGTGCGATTTCCTTTGTTGAGTGGCAATAGCAACCTTACTTACAGAATTGAGCTTTGCCTTTTTTTCTCTCTCTCTTTTCAACAGTACTAGTGGGATGCTTTCTCCTGGAAAGCTGAGTATCTGGCATATGGAAAAATCAACTATTTGTAATAAAAGCTTGAGGCTTCCAAGGAGTTTTGTGGGCATCCCATATAAATTCAGTGAGTTGGAATTAATAGGTCTGTCCTTGCATAAATGAATAGAAAGCCTGCAAAGTAATTCTTTGCTAATCACAGCAAATTAGTCTTGAATTCTACTGACATGGAAAGATTCTAACTGGCATCAAGCCTGAAGACTAAAAATAATGATATTGCCATGGATTAGAAAGTGTCAACATTTACATGCCTTAGTGAGATGCAATCTTTATTGAAAACAGAATGACTAAATTTTACCCAAAATTGTGATGCTCTGATTGTTAACATATTTTTGGACTTGAGAGATGTTTACCTTCTTGTCTGAGGACTGAGTATAGCCATAAAGAAATCCAGAAACATTAATAAGAGTATTAATATTCTACTTTTCAAGATTCCTGAGATATTATTTTTCTTCTCATTAAGCAGTATTTAGTAATTAATAATAACCTTATTCTATACATTTTCTAAAAAATATTTATTGTACCGATCTTTAACTACATAGTAGAGATGCAATTATATGAAAGGAGGAGAAAATGTCCCTTTCTTTATGGAACTAATATTCTAACAAATGCTCATATAGATAATTGCTTAATTAAAGTTTTGAGGAGTATAATTACTATGCAACCATAAGGTAAAATTTATTATGGTTAAAAATGTATAAATAACCCACAAGTCATCTATGCATGTGGATATTTTAAAATGTTAATTTAAGAAGTCACTACAGACTAAACCAAACACATTTCCTATCAAGTGGGAACTAACCACTTTTAAAATCTTGTCTCTCAAGTCATTTACGAGTGCAGAAATAAATAGCAGCCCTAAGGAAGAAAATGATCAAGATGAATAAAATATAGGTAAAGGCATCAGCTATATTTATCTTCACAATTATGAGAGTGAGCTAATTAAATACGACAAACTTGACAAAGCAACATCAATTTCTAAATGTAAATGTAAGAAACTCATAAAGAAAGCTCTGAAATCAATCAGCCAACCAATCAATCAAAAAATTGAGTAGTCTCTCTCTTTGCCCCTACTGTATTTCTCTTATGATACAAATGAGTGCATTTTGAGAAGTAAATTTTGAGAAGGGAAATATGACAATTGTGTGACTCCTATGGAATGAATAGAAGTTAGATAATCAGGGAAAGGCAGGGATGGTGGCTCCTATGACAGTGAGCATTTGTCCAAAAGATGCAGCTGTACATGACCCAATGTTTGTGATTCCTGAATTTAAAAAAATAATAATAAAGATGGAATGATGACCAAGTTTTGAGACCACTGGTTTGCACTTCGAAGCTTACAAATTGGCAATCATGCTATAGGATAGTGTATACATGCGGGGGAAAGTTGTATTTGAACATTTGCCCTCAACAGCAGCTGAGGAGAAATCCACATGAAGTTATTCATGAGTTTAATCTTAGAGAAGATTTTGAGTCCATGTAATCTGATTTTAAAACTGCTGTTATGTGATATTTGTGTAATCAGAGAAAAAGGAAGGTTTCAACTACTTGGAAATTGAGCCTATTTACAAAAAATAAACAAAAACTGTGTGTTTTAGTTAACTTGAGAACATTAAAACTTAACTACTCAAATCTATCAAAATGATATACAATTAAGCACTATTATGTACAGAATGATATAATAGCAACTGTGTCCTTTCATTCTCATTTGTCCCTTTATAACAATTATTAAATAAACAATTCATCTTTGCACTTAATAAATTCTTACGTTGTATCTATAGGGTATATATAGCTACTTCTGTGCAAATGAAAATTATAAATAATTGATTTTTCCTTTCAAGTGGTATTTGCAAAAAATCTCCAAACCTTTAATATGATGGATATAAGTAACATTTCCACAAAAATAATTTATTTCAAAATGTTTAATTTGTTATGCTTTAGTATATTTAACTCAATAGATTCTGCCTCTTTGAATAATTAAATCTAAGTCAATTAGAACAGAATTTCTGTAAAACTATACTTGCATGTATGTATACTTTTGGAAATGCTTTTAAAAACAGATTTTTAAACTCTATGTCTGAGAAATAAAAAGCATGCTTTACATTTTGAAAAAAAATTAAACATTTTCAATCATCAGAGTTCAGCTAAATTTGACAAACCATAAGCCTGATTATTTGAGTCATGGCAAATGCAATAGAGAACTTTTGAAGTATATTATATTAGCACAATTAGCTTAGTATTGTACATATATAACTCATATAATCCTCATAACAACTGAAGAAGAGAAGTCATTGGTCCATATCACAAAGTCTAACTGATGAAGCTGGTATTTTACACCCAAGAAATGTGACTCCAGAGTCAAGCATGGCGTGTGTATACATATGGTGAAAAGTAAGATAACTTACATAAAATATATTTTAATAAGAGAGGGAAAAAAATAATGTTAAGTGGGGGTGTTGTGAAAGATCCTTATTAAACAGGCCTAGACTATGTAGCCTAAGTGGATCAATCTATAAAATGTTACTGATATAAAACTTGTATACCGATATGCAAGTCAACCCATGGTCTGTAACAATGGACAGGGGGAAGTTGCTGTAGATAGCAGGGTTATAGATGATGCAAAGCATGCATGATTGCATTTCACATAAAAACAGATTAAAATAACTCTTCAAGTATTGCACGGCGGGCGTCTTAATAAAAGGATACAAATTATACCATATATAAAATAGGTGACAGTGCCCTCTTGAGGATGCTACTGAAATTTGGCACCAGCTACCTATTCAAGAACGCCGCAGGTAAAATTGACATTCTCTCACGTATCAGAATCACTGTGCTTCTAAAAATACAAGTTCAATGAAAGAACTATTCACACTGGTTCTTCAAACTTGTCCTCAAAAGGCAGTCTTTGTGATACTTACTGTCGGATTAATGCAAGGATACAGATGGGGTGGTACCGGTTTTTATAACTACAGGAGAGATATATTGCAATAATCGAATTTATGAAGAACATTATCAATTGGTTACTAAGAATTTCAACTAAAAATATTTTATTAACATGTAGCCATCCCAAACTATAGCAAATCAGGCATTGGATTTGACCAAAGATGTTAAATATGCTACCATCATCTGTATCAGCTACCATTCTGCTTATCATGTTACGACTTCCAAAAGCAGGAACAGAATGCCCAATGTGAGTGTTTTGTGAATCACTTGATTTAGTATTTGGTTTAGAATCTTTATGTTCACTATGGAAATGACTCTCTGGCTCTTCATATTGTCCCTTTGACACACATACATATACACAGAGAGAGACACTGTGTACAATTACTTCCTGAAACCTGACTGAAAGAAGGTTTGCAATTGAAATACAAATCCCTAGAGAAAAAAAGTGCGAAAGGAAAAAAGAGAGAGAAGATACACACCCAAAGTAATCTAAGCTTCATCAGAAAGACCAGAGCATCAGAGATTCCACTTCAGATAAAGTACCAGAAGAAAGCAAGAAAACAGACTCTAAAGCTCAAATTAATTTTCTTTTCTAAAGTCACAGTAATTTCTGTGTCACCACCATGCTAGAACAAATTAATAAACTACCTTGAAATTGCAAATCATTCATTAGTATGCTGGCTTACTTCCTAAAAAATCTAACTGGTTATTCATATTTCTGCTAGGCCATAAAAGAAATATAAATAAAATGAATAAAAATAAAATCCTTAGCAGACTCTGCAAAACCTGGCATCTCAAGATTAAACCTGAGGCAGAGAAGTCAGGGTCCAAAAGCCACTGCATGTCCTGTGTTGACTTGTGTTTCAACTTGGGAAAATTGATAAATACATAAAAGTAACTAACTTTCTTATCTCCCTCCTCCCGAAAAGACAGCTACAGTGAATCTTATATTTATTTTCCCAATAAATGACTCCAAGCTTATTAAAAAGAACGAATTAATTAATTTAGAGATTCTTGTCATTATTGTTTCTTAAAATATCAAATTATATTACTAACAACACTGACATTTTTGTGTTTCACTGCCTAGCACTTTGGAATAACTCAAGTGCACAAGCGTGGTAGTAATGTATTATCCCACATATATTAAATCATTATTGTATCTTAAAAATCTAGATAAAATACATAAAATTGAAAGTTGTTAGCCTCCTAGCGTAAGAAAACACAGAAATGTCAATGAGTAAAAAATAAAATCAATATTCTGTGTCTGTTGAATGCATTCTTACTGTTGATAATTACATTAAAAAAAATGAAAAGGGAGAAAGCCATAATACCTTGTTATCATAGGATACTTATGCTTAAAGAAATATGAGATATAAAATTTACAATATATAAATGCAAAAAAGCCACAGCTATAGCATTAAAATGTGTGCCCACAGACATAGGTATACCTTTTGACTTTTCTCTGCATAGCTTTGTATAAAAATCCTAGAGTCTACTTTGTTAATCCTGAGAACACCTGGCTTTCTGCATAACATGCTAATTTCTTTCCAGCCCCCCAAAATGTGGCATCTGTTATATCGAATGAACCTTCTCCTCATTGTGTCTTAGTGGTAGGCACTACTATTATTTACTTACTTACCTATTTATGTATTTTAAAAAAAACACAGAAGTTGTCCGTAAGAGATTGCCACTTTTAGGCATAAGTTACACCAGAAGCTGCCATCTTCTCTCCTTTCTCTCATCATTAGATATCCTTAGAGAAAGGTAAACTACAGCCAGCCAGCTCCATTTTCTCAGCTCTCATTTAATTTTAAGTTCCTTACACTTTAGCCTATGCCTCTACCATGACAAAGCAGTTGTCTTGAAGGTTTACAGTGATCTCCTTTGTAAACTCAGTAACTGCTCAGCCTCATCCTCTTTTAATCTCCTGAAAATATTAACTAAAGAACTTCTACACAGCAAAATAAACTATTATCAGAGTGAACAAACAACCTACAGAATGAGAGGAATTTTTGCAGTCTATCTATCTAACAAATGTCTAACATCCAGCATCTACCTACCAGGTACTTAAACAAATTTACAAGAAACAAACAAACAACCCCATTAAAAAGTGAGCAAAGGGCAACATGAACAGACACTTCTCAAAAGAAGACATTCATGCAGCCAACAAACATATCTGAAAAAGCTCAACATCACTAATCGTTAGAGAATACCAATCAAAATCACAATCAGATAGCATCTCACACCAGTTCAGAAAGGCTATTACTAAAAAGTCAAAAACCAACAGATGTAGGAGAGGTTGTGGAGAAAAAAGAACACTTTTCCACTGTTGGTGGGAGTGTAAATTAGTTCAACCATTGTGGAAGACAATGTGGCAATTCCTCAAAGACCTAGAGGCAGAAATACCATTTGAGTCAGCAAGTCCATTTCTGGGTATATATCCAGAGGAATATAAATCATTCCATTATAAAGATACATGCACACATATGTTCATTGCAGCACATTATTTTATGCCAGATGCTATGGTTTGAATTAACTGTCCCCTCCAAAACTCATGTTGAAACTTAATCCCCAGTGTAACATATTAAGAGATGAGGTCTTTAAGAGGTGATTGGGTTATAAAAGCTCTGCCCTCATGAAAAAAATTAATCCATTCATGGATTCATTAGTTAATGGATTAATGCATTATCAAGAGACTGAGTTGGTTATCACAGGAATAGGCCATTATATATGCCAGTTTGGCTGTCGCCTGTGAGCCCCTCAGAATGTGATACCCTGTGCTGCCTTGAGACTCTGCACCAGCAAGAAGGCCCCTCACCAGATGTAGCCCCTCAATCACTGACTTTCCAGCCCCCAGAACTATAATAAATACATTTATTTTCTTCATAAATTATCCAGTCTCAGGTATTCTGTTACAGGGAAAGAAAACTGAATAAGACACCAAAGTTTATAGTAATTCCTTTATGCACATTATTTTGCTGAAAACAATCTCTTTTTTATGTTATCCACCACTGGTTATCTGCATTTCTCATACAGTAGTACATCACATTTATTTTTGTGCAATTGCCTTTCCCTAAAGAGTAAAATTTTTGAGTTCGACTTTGATATCTAATCCTTCCCCAGTGCTTAGCACAGGACCCCAAAGAAACTAAGTTAGGAGTTAATTTACAAGACTCCCTTTTCTTGAAACAATCTACATAAACGATTCATAAATATAAAACACACACACACGAACACACACACACACACTTACACCCATCTATACACACAGGCATGATAGTTTTGATAAATTATTGCAACACTATTCATCAAAAAATCAAATATTCTCCATGTCAATGTAACTAACGGTCATTAATACAGCATGCAAAGATCAAAAAGAGATTGGATAATTCTACTGGGAAGAAAATATATGCTTGGTCTTTATAACAAGAGTATCTGACTCACTGCTGTTACTCTGATTTGATGACTAGAAGGAAAAGCATTGCTTGACTTTGCTATCCTATCTTATCAGAAAACAGGAATGAGAGAAAATGACAATCGATCAAACAAATATATGAATAAAAATCAAGCCTTGAGACATGCTCATTCAAATGACATGAATGAGTGCTCTGCATTTCTACATTACTGAGGCTTCACACTCAGCTGATGAAAACCTCAGGACCCTAACTCACTACACACTTTGTCGATCAGAAACACTAGTATCTTGTTGCAGAGGGAATGCTGCCTGGATGCACATGATTACCTTTTTGATTCACTTTCCTATTCCCATTGCTACCATTTGTCCCCTGTTGCACACAACTATCTTGAAGGAAAAAATATTCACTTCTATGAGCAGAAAACTTTTTAAAATTCTTGGTTTATTTTATGACCCTTAGATGACATTTGTTTTTTCCTAGGAAATAGTAAAAGTTACTTTTATAAAGCAGCATTATTTTTTTTAAAAAAATAGCACAAGCCAGTTGGTGGCATTTCTTTATCTTCATCATAAAGAAGCATATTGATTGGATGAAAACGTTACATAAGCAAATGGCAACAGCATGTTTGAGAGGAAATTGTCCTGCCCTAATGAAAATGTAAAGAACTACCAAAGCAATGCCAACTGAAACAATGGTCAAGTTGGGGGCAATTCTTTTCCTTGTAAGACTGCTCAATGAAAGGTGGGAGCCAACTTTAACTGGCCGTCTGTTTCGTGCTCCTTCAGGATTTTGTTTAGAATTGCATGGCTTCCAGCACTTAGGAGTCTGTGGTTTGATTTTCACCTGTGAAGTTGAAAATTGCAGCCATGATAATTAGCAGTGACTGCATTTCACCATGCTAAGCAAGGCGCATGCTCTTCAAAATACACCAAGTAGAAGAACACAAGGTGAATAAAAATAAAGTACCAGTATTTGAAAATTAAGCCAATGTATTCTAAAATATTTTCATCACTCAGAAAATATCCCCAGAATAATAACCAAGCAAACAATTCTAAAAGCAGTTAGACAGTACCATGAACTAGGTAGCTCCCAGGAGAAGAAACACTTCAGAAGAAAATGGATATTGCACCTTCTTTCAGGCAGACTTACTAGTAGAATTTCATCCTGAGACTCACATAAATGGATGAGCAAGCATAAAACTAAATCCCTTATAGAGTCGATGTTCCAAATTTGTGAAGTATTACAGAATTTTAATGATGGAGATTATAATGCAAGCCCTGGTAAACAGAAGTCAGCACTGTCAAAAAGCAATTGTATTTTTCCTTTCTCAGAAAGTGGACAAACATTTTTCAATGTTTTTCCACAACTCTGTATCTCCATGTGCTTTTCTGGTCCAGATTTTTTTTTTTTTTTCTCTCAACACACACATCATTTGAATGGTGGCAAGCAGGAAAACACTTTTAGTAACTAACTGGCAGATGATGTAGCTTCCCTAATTTGACTTTTAGTTTCTAAACCAACAAAATATGCCAGAAGGGATTTATCTGGGCAAATTGGGTCTTAAAAAATAGTCTTTTTAAAATTGAATGGTTCATATTTTTAGGACATTACTAAATATTGAGGATGGTTTAATAGGTGATGAGGAAAGGTCTAACTAATGAACTGCTGAATGAGTAAATTTTTGCTTCATTTTTACTTGGCCAACCTGGCCTAGACTCAAGAACTGTTTTTAGTTTTTGATTAATGGTGAATATGCCCTATATACCCAAGTGAAATCAATTATCCTTTATTTCAACTGATCCAATATATCACTTTGAACTAAGGTGATTTAAATCATTGTACGTGTACAAATTTTAAGTGAATATAATTTTATAGCAAAAATCGATTTAAAAACATCCTTTCCCTTTATTAACACCATGCACATTTAATTGAGCAAAAAAGAGCCAGATGAAGTTTACATCAGCATGCTTCCATTTATATGAAGTTCAAGAACTGTCAGCACTAAAAGGTGGTAATAAACATCAGAGCAGTGATGCCCAGGTGGGTCAGGGAAGAGTGGGGAAGAGAAGAGAGGATTCAAAGGAGGCATAAGGAAATTTCCTAAAGTGATAGAAAGATTCTATATCCTGATTGGAGTGGTGGTTACATGGGTATATAGAGTTGTCAAGACACACTGCAGTATGCATCGAAAAAAATCTGTGCATTTAATTGAATGTAAATTATGCACATTATTTCAATAAAGTTGATTTATTTAAACAAAGTAAAACACATATTCAGCTCTGGGCATTTGCACTACTGATAAAGAAAGCAGCACCATATCATCTTACAACCTCTTTCTAAAGCCACTGGTTTGTATCTAAGTCCACAACCTTTAAACTAAGTGCAGATTCTACACGAGGGGAGAACAATCTTGGTTTTCAACCTCTAGCAGTTCTGTCTATTGGCTTGATATGAATGAAATCTACCTATTTTGCTTTGAAGATATAATCATCATATTGTTGCTTATAATTGACTCTGTGAGCTTTAAGAGGAAATAGGGCTGAGTTTTCATTCAGTTATGAACCATGCCTATACATACATACACCAGGATAACAGTTAGAAAAAACATAAGCCTTTCAGTTGTTCTTCTAGAAAAGTTAGAATATGTAGAGTCAAGGAATTATCTTATATTGTTCCAGAGACCAGAATAGGGGTTAATGAGCAGTGGCTATTGGGAACTATGACTGGGCACTGTAGAGAAGAGGCAGAAAGACTATAAACTGTGACTGGACAAAGTTGCATTGTGTGCCTGCAGTCCCAGCTACTTGGGAGGCTGAGGAAGGAGGATCATGTGAGCCTGGGAATTCAAGGCTGTAGTGGACCACAATCATGCCTGTGAATAGCCACTACACTCCAGCCTGGGCAACATAGCAAGACCTCATCTCTAAAACAAAATAAAACAACAACACTGTAAACTGTACCCAACAGGCTATTTTACTTCAAGACATGTTCCCTCTTCTTAATGAGGAAGACCCTTCAACTGGCTTTCAGTCTTTAGAGAGGCTTTAATATTTGCATCTGATTGTAGAAGCCGTTGAGATGGACATTCAAATATCCTAACATTGCCACAAAAGTACAGTGAACTCTAAAATGCTAAAGAAGAATGCCAAATTGAATCTTTGATTTTGGTGCTTTAAACCATACTGAGCAGAAATGTGAGCTTTTTCTTTTTTTTTTTTTTTTTTTGAGACGGAGTCTTGCTCTGTCACCCAGGCTGGAGTGCACTGGCCGGATCTCAGCTCACTGCAAGCTCCGCCTCCCGGGTTTACACCGTTCTCCTGCCTCAGCCTCCCGAGTAGCTGGGACTACAGGCGCCCGCCACCTCGCCCGGCTAGTTTTTTTTTTTTTTTTTTTTTTTTTTTTTTTGTATTTTTTAGTAGAGACGGGGTTTCACCGTGTTAGCCGGGATCGTCTCTCGATCTCCTGGCCTCGTGATCCGCCCGTCTCGGCCTCCCAAAGTGCTGGGATTACAGGCTTGAGCCACCGCGCCCGGCCGAGCTTTTTCTTATTGATATTTAGAGTTGACAATTCTTCCAGAGATTATTTCATTGCTTTTGAGTAATACTATTAATGATAGCTAATATTTATTTTGCACTTATGGGCAGGTGTTATTTTAAGCACTTGGTATATGCTGTCTAATTTACTCTTTGAAAACATTGTGTGGTAAGTTACTGCTGTCATTTCTACGTTACACACAAGGAGTCTTCGACTTAGAGTAACTTATCTCAGGTTGAACAGCAGATTTATGTGGACTGGAACTTTTAAATACAAAGATCATAGAATGCTGCAAGAAAGTGTAGGTAAGAGCATTGATAAATATAGCAAAGAACCAGAAAGGATTCTAATGTCCATCAATAGAAGAATTGATAAGTAAATTATCACAATATCTTCCAATAACATACAACATAAATTGAAAATCAGGGAACTATAGCTACCCATATCAGCATGGACTAATCCCACAAACAGAATTTCTGATGAGGAAATCAAGTCACAGAATATATACAGTATAATTATATGTATATGTAATTCACAAATGAAAAATATAAAATATCTTTTGAAGATATACAATTCATTAAAATTATAATGAAAAATAAGATAGCAGTAAACTCTATTTTCTGTTTTATAATTTCTTATTCCATCTCAAATAGTCCTCCAGATACCTTTGTATTTATTTTGCTTATATTTAAGTTTACCCTTCTAAGGAAGAAATATATGTTTTAATCACTTTAAGATTCTAATAGTATATTTCAATAAATATTTTGATTTATCATGAGTAATGTAAATAATAATTATAATAAAATTTAACATAAACTTCAGGAACTAAGCATATAGAACAGTATTTAAGAAAAACAAAGCATGTGCCACCTTCCTTTGGTACTGATAAATTTTAAACACTGATCTAGACTACTAGACATCAAACAATTTCCTCTGAACTCTTCCCCAGAAGCAAGTAGCTTGGCTAAACCCTTGAGAATACATGTCTTTTCCATATTGTGCAATTTATTTTCGACAACAGGATCTCTGCCTTAGCCATAATTCTAGAATTGCAGGTCAGGATTGCTCTCCAGAGTCTTGGCCTGGGCCCTGACCATCTGCTGCCAAACCTTATTGAATCCATCTACTTGCCTACCTGAATTCCAAGTATTGCTTGTTGCTATCTTTCTGTGTCGATGAACTCTGATCATCAGCCAGAAAACAACCATCATCTACCTGTCACTTGTCACCTGTCTACTTGAACTGCTGCCTCTTTCTTTCACCATACTATTATGATATAACAGTTCCTCTAGGTTTCCAGCATTTAAAGCAAAATCTACACCACAAATGCTGGCCTCACAGCAGGGAAGGGGTGGGAGAAGTGAGAACTGGCTAAACATCTCTAGAGTGCATTCACCAGCATTTCTTTTAGAAAAGAGAGCAATGGATACAAAAGAACGATCATTTTCATCAGGAGAAGGTAAAATATTCCCAACTACTATCAGCCATGTGTCTATTTTCCAGAGCATTTCTTCACTCCTTTAGTTGACCAACACTTGAGACTTTTGAATATTTTAATCATTGAAGATATAGGAAGAAATAACACATAGCCCATATTCTCAAGGCACTCATCAATTATTAGGTTCACAGTAACATAGAACATGGCTGGACTTGCAGATAGAAGTATGAACACCGTGTAGTGGGCCCAGGGAGATCCCCTTCCAGGAGAGCTCATGATATCTAAGCTGAACTCTGAATATCAATAATGGAAATATTATCAAGTAATCGCTGCTTAACTAGTATATGCTAATAATTAAGCAAAATGTTTCATAGATTTGTTTAATTCACAATTGTTAGGTTACATTGTTATTCCCAATATACAGATGAACAAACTGAATTTCAGGGAGCTCAGGCAAGAGTTTTCAAGGATAGAGAACAGGGCAGAGATGGGGTTAGAAAAATGCAGAAAATGACATGAGACAATTAGAGATTAACATTAACTCAAAATGCAGGAGATGATGTTGGAGAGGTAAAGATGGTAGTAAGGTATTGGTATGATTTGGCTATGTCCCCACCCAAATCTCATCTTGAATTGTAGCTCCCATAATTCCCATGTGTTATGGGAGGGACCCGGTGGGAGGTAATTGAATGATGGGGGTGGGTCTTTCTGAGCACTATTCTTGTGACAGTGAATAAGTCTCATGAGACATAATGGTTTTATAAAGGAGAGTTCCCCTGCTCAAGTTCTCTTCTCTGGTCTGCTGCCATGGGAGATGTGCCTTTCACTTTTCACCATAATTGTGAGGCTTCCCCAGACATGTGGAACTGTGAGTTCATTAAACCTCTTTCTTTAGTAAATTGCCCAGTCTCCGGTATGTCTTTATCAGCAATGTGAAAATGAACTAATACAGGTATGGAATTTTCAAAGTCGTACTGACTTTAGAATTACAAGCACAACAGAGTATGTCACTAGTGCAGTATAGTCCTTTGCACACAATAGATAATCAACAAATATTTTTGATGAAAGAATGAATATTTTATAGTTCACTCCCTAATTCAACTTTCTCTTTTGTAATTTACTAAGTTGACCTCACAAATATGTAAAAATGTTAGTTTCAGAGTCTTTTAGAGATGGGATCTACCATTATCTTTATACTTCTAGAACTACAGGCTGGACACGGTGGCTCGCACCTGTAATCCCAGCACTTCGGGAGGCTGAGTTTTGGGCAGAAAACTTGAGTTCAGGAGTTTGAGACCAGTCTGGCCAACATGGTGAAACTCTGTCTCTACTAAAAGTACAGAAATTAGCCAGGTGTGGTGGTGCACACCTGTAATCCTGGCTACTAAGGAGGCTGAGGCAGGAGAATAGCTTGAACCCAGGAAGCAGAGGTTGTAGTGAGCTGAGACAGCACCACTGCATTCCAACCTGGGTGACAGAGTGAAACTCTGTCTCAAACATTTAAAAAAAAAGAACTACAATTTATCAGTTTCTGTGTTCAGTGAAAATGACCAAATAAGACTTAGCAAAGTACAAATTAAGCTGTTATAACAATAAACCTTTCACATTTTGTGTAAAACGTATTTACAACACCTTATAAAGTTTCTATCTTAGCACTTCCTAAGATTTTGTTCAACTTTAAGGAACAAAAAGCATATTAACCCAGACAACATGTGCTCTGGTAGGGAAAAATCAAAGGAGAAAGTCCGCTTATAGGTCTCATGAACATTTAATGATGTCTGCCAAGGAAACACTTATCACTATCACAAATATATTTCTAAAACCTGCCAAAAAATAATTACACACAAACACTTTGAAATCATTTGAATGCCAAGAAAATCCTTCCACATCCTCAAGGAACTTTAAAGAAAACACACTTTAAAATAATGAACTGCCTCCCATTTTCCTCCATTAAATGATTATCTGATGTCAGATACTTGTCACCAGTTGTAGCTTAATTACATGGTGGCACTACCATTTGGGGAATTATGCTCTAATGTGATGCTTGCCTAAAAGTTATTTGCATGCAACCTGCTCTTTGGCTCTGAGGATGACATCAGTCACTACAGAAGCAGAGAGCAAAAGTTAAGAAACATAGATGTTAAGAAATACAGATGTGGACGGGCACTTTGGCTCAAGCCTGTAATCCCAGCACTTTGGGAGGCTGAGGCGGGTGAATCATTTGAGGTCAGGAATTTGAGGCCAGCCTGGCCAACGTGGTGAAACTCCATCTCTACTAAAAACATAAAAATTAGCTGGGCGTGGTGGCACACAGCTACTCAGGAGGCTGAGGCACGAGAATCGCTTGAACCCGGGAAGCAGAGGTTGCAGTGAGCTGAGGTTGTGCCACTGCACACCAGCCTGGGCAACAGAGTGAGACTCTGTCTCAAAAAAAAAAAAAAAAAAAAAAAGGAAAAAGAAAAATAAAATAGATGTTTGCTGAGGTCATATTGAACTGATGCTACTGCATAAGCTAAGGACAAGTACATCTCTTACTGGAAGAGATGCCATCACCATGTTTCTCTCATGAGAGCACAGATTCCTAAAGAACCTCATTGATCATTCAATGAAAAGTGACCTGAATTCTAATTTTCTTCTGCAAAACTCTTCTTTGAAATAACAGAAAAGCTGTTGATTCTCTATTCCCTAGTCTCCCCCCGTCTCAGAGTTGAGGATACAATCTCCCACATCACAAGGGTGCAATTAATTAAGGTGCAAGCATTTTCCAACCTGTGGATGCAGGTAACAGGTGTAAATTACCATTTGAAAGAGTGATTCATGTCACCAAGACTAACTGCTGACTAGGGAGGCTTAAATCAATCCTATTTGAAGTTCTATTATTTTTTAAATGCTGACAGAGAATCCACACTTACATACAGCATTTCACAGATAAGATATGCTCCCTGCCCTCTGGGTCTGCCATGTCAGTGAAACAGATGGCAAGATTATAGGATAAATGTGGAAGCAATGGGCAGGGAAATGATGAAATCACAATAGATTTTTACAACCCTAAAAAAATTCTGGAGTAGCATTACCAGCAGGTAAATGAGACTTAGATAATATTAAAGTAGCAATTTCTAAATTCTGATGTTTATCTGAAATTTTGTAAAAATACTGAGCAGCTAGGCTTTAGTTGTCCTCATTATAAAAATGTATTTTCAGAATAGGTAGCATCTCCCTTGCTATATTTACAATGAAATTTGAAAATCAAAAGCCATAATATTTAATGCACACAATTTCTGTTTATATGATAATTATTGTTAAAATATATTACTAATAATGAATAATCATTTCCTTTTAAAATTAGGTAACTTGGCTTAGATTTTGAGGTGGTGTATGAGGGAAGGTAATTTTCTGTGAAGAGAAGCATTTGATACGCCTCTGAAGCCAAGGTCCAACGCGATGTAGAGAATTAAAGGAAGGGATAGAAGATGAAAGGGAAGAAGATGGAGACAGGAGAAATCTAATAGGGAGGACTATTGTGGCAAGATAGGATAAGTTGAGTTTTTGTTGGATGGGATAAATTCAGATAGTTGTTTTTTGTTTGTTTGTTTGTTTGTTCTTTTGTTTGTTTTGAGACAGAGTCTCACTCTGTCACCCAGGCTGGAGTACAGTGGTACGATCTCCGGGCACTGCAACCTCTGCCTCCCAGGCTCAAGCAATTTTCCTGTCTCAGCCTCCCAAGTAGCTGGGATTACAAGGGTGTACCATCATGCCTGGCTAATTTTTGTATTTTTAGTAGAGACGGGGTTTTGCCATGTTGGCCAGGCTGGTCTCGAACTCCTGACCTCAGGTGATCTGCTCACCTCGGCCTCTCAAAGCGCTGGGATTACAGGCTTGAGCCACCACACCCGGCCTAGATAGTTTTCAACATAAAAGAAAAAGAGCTACAGAAAAGTAGCAACTGAGTATAAGAATGAGTATGAAAGTGGAGGTGAGAAATTTAGGAAGCACTGGGAGTTAAAGGATTGGGTGGAGAAATGATTTTAAAAGGGGGATGTTTGCTAATGCCTGCAATGATTAAACTGTTTATGCAAGCAAGGGGCCATGTTGAAGAAAAAGCATTGCCAAAAGCTTGCTTTATATCTTGAAGTGAGTTTTTAAATTGAAGTTTTGAAGCTCTGATGTAGGTTCCAGTTGTATAACATGACACAATTGGAGTTAGCATGTTGAAGCAAATTCTGCAGCAAAAATAGCCCTCCTGATATTTCTCCCCATCTTCTTACTCCATTTTGTTATATTTCTATTTTTAATACAATGCATTGAAATGCTATCTTCTGTTATCTGAGTAAAGATTCTCTAACTTTACTATTTTTTCCTGGTGAAGCTTAAAAAGATATGTTATCATTTCAATCAATATTTTATAATTTGTTAGGCTGCTGCGCATAGTTTGATAGACCTATTGATGGAGCATGTTGCGAGCATGTTCTTTAAGATATCAATCCGTGAGGTCCGCTTTCAAGGAACTAATGAAAGCACGTTTCAATTGGCTTTACATGAAGCTTTAACATCATCGTTATCTTGCATTTCATATTTTGTACTTTTGGGAAACTGCCTTATAAAAAATCAGATAATATTACTTTAAAATTACTCATTCCATAAATATTTGCTGAATGCTTACCAACACCCTATGATTCCTGTCCAAAAGTAAACTTTAATAAAGGAGAGGCAAGAGGAATTACAAAAAAAAAAGTCATAAACACTATTATGTGAATAACTTCCAAAAAAGGCAGACACTTGACGAAAGGAACAGTTACTGAAAAAAATCTATTTCTTATTTCTTACTGTCCATTAATAAACTCTAAGATAAAACATCATTTCGTGACAAAATTCTTATCTTCTAATTTCATGTAAAAATGGATTGTTTCAAGATTTGAATTTTGATTTTAAGACAACTCATTTTGATTATTTGTAAAAATCAAATGCTCACAATGACATGTATTCTTTCCCTCCCTCCCTCCCTCCCTCCCTCCCTCCCTCCCTCCTTCCCTCCCTTCCTTTCTCCCTCTCTCTCTGTCTCTTTCTTTCTTTCTTTTTTTTTTTTTTTGACAAAGTTTAACTCTATCACCCAAGCTGGAGTGCAGTGGCACAATCTCGGCTCACTGAAACCTCCACCTTCTGGGTTCAAATGATTCTTGTGCCTCAGACTCCTGCGTACCTGGTATTACAGTCATGCGCTACTACGCCAAGCTAATTTTTGTATTTTTAGTAGAGATGAGGTCTCGCCATATTGGACAGTTTGGTTTCCACCCACCTTGGCCTCCCAAAGTGCTGGGGTTATAGGCGTGAGCCACCAGGTCCAGCCATGTATTATTTCTTAAATGCAATCATCTTATACATGCTTAAAAGTTATTTTGGCTGTTGAAAAAGAATATCAGCCACATGAGGATTCTCTAGATGTATGATCTTGAATATAATTTATACAAATATAATCCTATAATTACAGACCAAACTTTTTAAGAAGGGCGTATCATCTGATAAAAAGTTTCTCTGATCTTAAGAAGTTGTTTATCATAGCTTGACACATACAGATAATTATAAACAAATAATTTTACTAAGGCAGATATACTAAAGCTTTTTAACAAGTTAATTGAAAATAAAATAAGTAGCTCTATATTTTATCTTGATGCTTTTGGAGATTGAGCAATAAAATGAGTTAGCCACATACAGATATTACATACTACTTATGTGTAATTAAAATAATCACGAAAATGCCTTGAAAATAATTAAATATTTAATGGAGGAAAGTCATGAAAGGCGTAAGTTAGAAGAATCCCAGCACTTATCTAAGGAAGTAATCTCTTATTCTTTGTAAATAAGTTTGAAGGAAACTGGCAGATAATAGGAATATTCTTCTAAAGAGTTAGTTGTATATGTTTCCAAAGGCCCTTTTAATTCTTTACACTGAGATAGAAAGAAATTTTTAAAAAGAACAAAATCCATTGAATGTTTGAAATAATATTGAATAATACAAGTTGTTTTTCTTTTAACTTGCATTGTATTCGGTGAAATATTTTATTAGTTGGTATTGGGAAGACCAACAAATAAGAAAATACAATTCTTTAATCTAACATCAAAATCTGTCCACATCCGGTCATAAACTATCCTTCCAGCCTTCACTTATCTTACGCTCTTTCACATAATCTATACCTCAGACAAACTAGACCACGCAGAATTTCCCAAAGGACACAAGCGTTGCTTCTGTGAATATTCTTCCTTCTACTTGAAATGATTCTTTATTCCAAGATTGACAGTATTGACAATTTTGGTTGGCCCATTCTTTGTTGCTGTACTGTGGATGGCAGGATGTCTAGTGGCATCCTTGACTTCTACTTACTAAATGTCAGTTGCATCCCCCTCGTTGTGACAAACAAAAATGTCTCCAGACATTGCCAATGCCCTTTGGGGGATCGGGGGGGACATGTCAAAAATTCTCCTCATTGAGAATTACTGTTTAATCACTTTATATGTGCTTGATAAAATCTTAACCACCCTTCCCCTTTCAGACCTAGATCAAATATGATCTTTCCATCCTCGTAGTACCACCACTTGTAACACTTCTTCAAAAAACCCCATTTGTCTTTATATTACATGTATTTTTGTGCAGATCTTACCTACATCACTAGAAAGGAAACTGGTTGAAACCTAGGATCATGTATTTTCTTCTTCAGTATCTTCAAGAAAACTTTCTTGGGAAAATGCCCTACACCTCTTATTTGCTCAGAAACCACCAAATATTCATTCTGTAATAGTCAAAATTATGATCATCACCGTGTTCTTTGCACCTATATAACCGTCTTGTAGTTTTTAAAAAAAACAAAACATGATTAATGTTCACCAATCTGAAGAATGGTATAGACAAGTTCTATTGTCTTTTTTTGCTTGAAACTGGAGCGTAAGTCATTGATGTTGAATTCAGTAATGGTCTTGTCTTTTCTTTTTGCAGATAAAGTTCATTACTAAACAAATTAGCTTTTCAATTACTGCTGCTAAGCCAAAGTAATTGAAATTCACTAAAACTTTCAGTCTTTTTTTCTACTTGTTCTTTTCTAAGAACCGATAATTTGAAATAAGATGAAATTATGCTGTTCATTATTAAAATTATATGTAAATAAAAGTGTAACTTGGCTCTTAGACTGAAGACACAATTTGGATAACAAACTTCAACTTCTTTTTCTTTTTCTTTCTCTCTTTGTCTATAGCTAACTCTCGCTAATCTTTGCATAGGATTTCTAAATGCAAAAGTTTGCGTTATTATTGGTAATTGAGCAAATAACTACATGTCTGGCTCCATTATTTGTGAGGAAGAATAACATCCTAGTACTAAATAGCTGGCCCTAAAGAAGAAAAAGCAATTTGAGGATACAAGGAAGGATTGCTGAGATTGCTGAGATGATGTAACAAGGGTGGGTCCTATAGGACAAGTGAATATAACTGGCAGTCTTGCTGCTGAACACCACTCCCATACACACATACACACACACACACACACACACACACACACACATACACACACACACACACACATGCATACACACACACACACATGCATACACACACACATGCATACACACACACACATGCATACACACACATGCATACACACACACATGCATACACACACATGTGCATACACACACACACATGCATACACACACACACATATGCACACACACACACACACACACATGCATACACACACACACACACGCCACCCAGACAAAGGCTGTCCTCTCAGTCATTGTTAAAAGTACTAATGACTGCAAAGATACAAATTCACAATTAGTAGCCCTGCATTGGGTCTTTTGAGTAGCTAATTCAGCACTAGAAAACTGAGCTTTTCTTCAAGACCTAGTAGAACCCAGCCCCCAGTCTAGTGGGTTTCTTTTGTTTTCTAAACTACTTCTGCAATAGTCTTTCTTTGTCTGTCTTTATGCTCAGAACCCACCGAGTTGCCAAGGTCCATTCTAAGACTGAGGCCTAGACCAGTGTATGATCCTTAGGAAATTTACTATGCCTGAACTCCAGACCAGAGCTAAGGGTTTCATATCAGATCTACATTATCAGGCCCATCTGCCTGCCTGGAGTTTCCAAATGTTGCCCAGATTCTTTATCTGGCATTCTACTCACTTATTAGAATTCTGGACCACTACATTTAGGATATAATATGAATGGAGTGTTCCAGATTTAATGTGCAAACCCAAATATGTCTGACTTCAAAATCCTCTATAAACTTCCTTGCTAGAGCTATGAGCCAAGACTTGTCAGTGCTATATCATTATAATAGCACCGCTATTTCCCATGAAAATGCTGGAGTAATGTGCCTTCAAAGCCTTCAGCTGTGCCTGCAAATATCTGGTTTTCATGCTTCACTCAAGACCCACTCTAATCCAAGACTTTGTTCTAGACTTCATTGACTCCCATTTATTGAGCCTTCCTCTAGATGTCCGGGCACCTAGGACATTTCTGACTCTGTTTTGATGTTTGAGACTCACCATCTTCAGAAGCAAGCTACTATTTTTGTCATGGTTAGTTAAAAGTACATTAGGTGAAATAAGCACAGAATCTCCTACACCAAAAAACAGGACTTACAGGACTTTAATTTGGTTACAGTTGCTTGTGATGCATTAATGTGCTGTAGCTGTTTTATGCTGGTCACAAAGCACAAATGATTAGCAGTAAAAAGAATTAACAAGGCATTTCAAAATCAAAGAAATGATTAACAAGGCCTTTCAAAATCAAAGAAATATTTAATATTTGCTACATTTCAGGTGGTGGAGATAAAATTTTGTCATTGTTTATGAAATTTCTTGCCACCTGTGCCAAAACTACATTTCTTCAGCCCTGCTGAATCAGCTATTCTGGGCATACTCAATCATCAAAATATATCAAAGCCACATAACCAGTTTGGGGTTGCTCCTCATTGATGGGATAATCACTTTTGTGACATGATAACTTGTTTTTCTATTTTTTTCACAAATATAGTATCTCCCAAAGCCTCAAATTATTCTAGAATGAGCTTAGATTCTTTTTGGATTAGCATGTTTCTCGATGTTTGTCATCTCATGTGTTATCCATCATGAAGAACTGTAGCTCATGTAAGGTTAAATTTAAAACATATTACCTCAGTACCTTTAATATTAATCCTAAAGTTTGGGTAATTTTTTTTTTTTGAAACAGGATCTTGTTCTGGTGCTTAGGCTGGAGTGCAGTGGTGCGGTAAGACCTCACTGTAACTCCTGGTCTCAAGCGATCCTCCTACCTCAACCCATCTCAACCTCTAGAGTAGCTAGGACTACAGGTGCACCACCATGACTGGCTAATTTTTTTATTTTTTATTTTCTTTTTAGAGACAGGGTCTCACTATATTGCCCAGGCTGGTCTCAAATTTCTGTCCTTAAGAGGTCTTCCTACCTCAATGGTCCAAAGTAGTGCAATTTGGGTAATTTCGAAATAAAACACTTACCTTCCTCTATTCTGTTTTAAGGAAGATTTTCACATTTAAATAACCAAACTTGAGTATGGTGTACTGCATGAACTTTGAAACAAAAAAATCCAGGGATTTTAAATAAAATAACACTCTTATATCCTCTTATGCTAGGAATATTCCTGTGTATAACACTGCATATCATATAATTTTTTATATATTCTAATATCACTATAGCTATGTCAGTGGACATTATTTAAGGCTACTCACAGTCAGTACCATACAAAATAAATAATTTGGCTTTCCAAAGAATACTTTCTAGAGTATTTCTCTTATATTAAAAAAAAATTAAAAATAAAATTTATAAACGGTACAAAATGACCATGGTCATTAATAAGTCATCTAAATACAAAAAAAGTTGCAGCAGTTAAAATTCAATTGGCTAATTTAATTTCCACAGGAAACTGAAGCATTTCTACAGTTAAATTAAATCAAGTTGATAAAATACCAATAAAGGATAAGCAGGATTGATACAAAGCAGGTTAGTTCACATGGAAATGTTACATACAGTAATTTCAAGGGAACCAACAATCAGAGACATAATCGCTTTTAGTAATTCATTTTAATGTCAAATATACTTGTATATAAGAAAGCATATATAAATATTATGCATATATAAGTGAACATATAGGCTGGGTGCAGTGGCTCACACCTGTAATCCCAGCACTTTAGGAGGCCAAGGTGGGCAGAACACGAGGTCAGGAGATCGAAGCAATCCTGGCCAACATGATGAAACCCCATCTCTACTAAAATACAAAAATTAGCTGGGTGTGGTGGCACATGCCTGTAATCCCAGCTACTCCAGAGGCTGAGGCAGGAGAATCGCTTGAACTGGGGAGGCGGAGGTTGCAGTGAGCCGAGATTGCACCACTGCACTCCAGCCTGGTGACAGAGCTAGACTCCGTCTCAAATAAAATAAAATAAAATAAATTAAAATAAAATAAAAGAACATACATACACATATATAACACATACATGTGAATTTAGGAGTTTTAAACTGAATAATGTAGAAGATTATAAAGATTAGTGAAGGTTTCTGTATCAAGCAAACAACTAAGGTGTTTGATCGAATGCAGAGCAAAATTTTTCTCACAAAGAACATAATGCCTATTTGTGACAAGGTTCCAAGAAAGTTTAGCTGGCAATTTAAAGAGTCCTTGGGGGGATTAATTTAGCTTCTCCACCAAGACTTAGCAGAATGCCAGAAAGAGTTGGGTCTGGTAAAGATAAATTTATCTTACTAGTCAGCAAAGCTGGGGCTGGGTTTCCTTATGGCAAATCATGAACAAAAATTTGTGGGACTTGAGTAGAGGATTCTAGTGTTATAATTGCATTAGATTAGTATTTTAAAAAGTTTAGAAATAGATGTTAGCATCTTACTCCCATTTTTACTTAAAATGCAATAATTTGAAGCCTTTGCAAGAATACTACCAATAAGCTGACTTTTATTAATGAACCAAATTATAGATCAACTGAGGCAATCAGCTTTGTGACATCACTGAACACATTTCTTTTAATGTGGTAGTCATGCACCATTAGGCCATGCTCTTAGAACATGAGTCCACGGTGTGTATGTGTGTCTATGTGTGTGTGTGCATGCTTGTGTTTTTCTTCCCCCTAAAGGAAAGCCAAATAGTGCAATATATTTTTTTTTATGGCAAAAATAAGAGGTGTTACAATTATCAGTAATTTGTAGGAACTTTTAATTCTATGGGAAGCCAAGGTGGCAGAATGTTGTGTCCCAAGGAAAGAAAATGAGGCAGGCATGAAAGCATGTATGCTAATACATATTTGCTCACAGACACATACACTTTCAGCTCTAAAGGGAATACATAAAAATTATGCTGCAGACAATATCTTTATACAAATTTATCATAGCATCTGTCAGCTCCATAATATGTTCATAAAACTAGGAACACGTGTTGTAACAGTATGCTCATTTCGGTATGCCCACTGTTGTTATCTCAACTTCTCTTGCTGCTAGCCTGGCTGTTGTCGATCAGATCATAGCCTCAGAAATCCTTGCTACTTCCACATCAAAATGCAAAGTTTAAATTTAAATACATCAAAGGTACAACTTGTGGCACAAAAAATAGAGGCAAATGACACTGTACTTGGAAAGATAATTCAAATAAAATGTCTAGAATTGGAAGGAACTCAGGAAAAATTTCACAGATTAGTGGGCATAAAGGGAGAAAATGTAAGAAGGTTAATGAGTTATTGATAAGAGTCTAATGCTGGCAAACATTTGGGTTGTACCAAAGTCAATGTGACCTCAATGTTACTTGGAATTTCTCCATAATGGCAGTGTAAGACATGGCATATAACAGTGCATGGTAAATTGTTTGACACATACTAGTAATTATAGCTATGTGAAATTCAAAAAACACGTATACCTACAAGTGGTTGTCTAAAAACGTTTGAGTCTTGTATGTTAAGCATTGTTACTTTTTTAGTCTATATGTCCTGAAAACTTCCAGTATTTTCCACAAAGATTTTAGTAGAGAAAGGATTTTTGTTATATTCACACTTTCAGTGGGTGCCATAAAGTATATTCTGTAAGTTTTACATATGTAAAGACTGGACTGGCAAAATGCAATCTTAATTAAAAATCACTGGGCTTGGAATCTCTGAAATAATGGGGAAACTGGTTCTTGATGTATTTGGGAAAGAACAAGAAACACTTAAAATGCATGATTGAGGATGAATATTATAGTGCGAAAAGATAGGCTTTAGATTAATTTTCTAGTAAATAATAGGCAAGTGGAAGCATTTCTTTCTTCATGCATCTGTTAACTACCTATGATAATTAGAAAATAAATCATCTACTTCAAAACAATCTCATATATCACCTTGGTACTTAAAGAACAACGCAAGACTGAATCCTTGTTAAGTGGGATCAAAACATTTCAGCTGAACAACAAGAAAAGAAAAGGAAAGAATCCTCCAAACACTTCCACTCTGCCAGAGTTGGGATTTCTTCCAATTATTAGAAGAACTACATTAAGAAACAAATCACTCTCCTAATGCTGTTTGTATACTAATAGCCATTTCATTTAGCTTTTCATAGCTGAAAATTAAAGGCAGATGCTATGCAAGATGTTAAATTCAACATGTCCTATATATGAGACAATTTCTCTGAAAATACTGAAAAATGTATGTTAACCTTTCCTTTTCCTGGATACCTCTTGAGAGAAAATGACACAGAATTGTGCATTTCATTACACCAGCTAAAAAAAATAACGTATATTACCAGCACCATAAACAGGATCACGATTTCTCCATAAGGTTATTTATTGTATAACTTTTAAACATTTAAAAAGTCACACAGACCGGGCGCAGTGGCTCACGCCTGTAATCCCAGCACTTTGGGAGGCTAAGGTGGGTGGGTCAACTGAGGTCAGGAGTTCGAGACCACCGTAACCAACACGGTGAAACCCTGTTTCTACTAAAAATGCAAAAATTAGCCGGACATGATGGTGCACTCCCGTAATCCCAGATACTCCAGAGGCTGAGGCAGGAGAATTGCTTGGAACCCGGGAGGCCGAGGTTGCAGTGAGCGGAGATTGCACCACTGTACTCAAGCCTTGTCAACAGAGTGAGACTCTGTCTCAAAATAAATAAATAATTAAATAAAATAAAAAACAAATTTAAAAAAATAACAGAAAGCCCAGGTTCCTATGAGAATTTCTTTAGTAATTATAAGTAAAATCACACATTGTTTCTCTGAATAATATTGCTATAGTGTGTAGTTTCGAAGAAAAAATGCTTTCAGAAAGTCTGGGAAGTGAAAAATAAATGTGATAAATTGGAAAGAATATATCTATCTTCAGTATTATACGCAAACAGGTTTAAATTATGGTACTGATTCTAATGTTTATTTATGTCATAATCTAGAATTATAAAATTTTCTTGAGCTTCAAGTTCTGTATATCGTAAATAGAAATGATAAGAATAATTATAACAGCTACCATTATTAAGGAGAGCCTAATGTATTTCTGGCACTGAACCAGGTACATTGCATAGTAACCTGTAATTTTTTCAGTTCTCCTATTAAACAGATATTAGTATCTCAGTTTTTAACAGGAATAAAAACTGAACTGAGAAAAGGAAAGTAAAATGTGAATTATATCTACCCTGGAGGTTTTTTCAAGTATTAAAGGAAATTATGTTTCATTCAGTGATTAGTTGAGTACTGTGAAAAAAGAGCATATTTTTCAAATATTATTCTCCACAGTTCTCTATCCCACTCCACTTTTCTGCAGTATATCTTTCCTCAAACACAGAAGTCTCTTCAAACCCATGACTGCCCATCCACATCACAGAAACTAGCATTTCAAAGTTTTAATGCTCTTCTTACTGACAAGCATCAATCCCTGATTCCACCCAAATGGACATCAAGGTCTCCAAAGCCTCTGACAGTGCTTCTTTTATGTTGTGGCTTATTACATTCCCTGACCTTGAGTTCTACTACTTTGTCCTTGCTGGGTTTAGAACACTCTCTCTTTTACATGTCTCTGAACATTCAACTCCTCCTAAATCCTGAGTATGACTTCTAGGAGCTTTGTTTTGTATTCAGTCTTTCTTTGCTATAATGTAATGTAAGGTGGAGAAATCCTGTAGCATTGCTTTTATGTATAGTCATTCTTCTGTAATTCTAAAATAAAATTTTTAAAAGGAAGGAAAGAGGAATAGAAAAAAGGAGGGAAAAATTGACCCTTATATGAAAGTAGACGAGCAATGAAATGAATAGACACACCAGATCACTATTGTGCTTATGTTGTTTTAGGTTCTTACCTGCGCACACATATTATTTTGCTTACTCCTAACAATAGTCCTGCAAATGAGGAATTCTCCTCAGTTTTATTTCAGGTAATTTTAGGTTTAAAAAAAGAAATGTTGAAATTATACTGCTAAATTAGAGATAGAGCAGGAATTTGATTCAGGTCTGTCTGACTATAAAATTGTTGTTCTTCCCAGCGATTCTTTTAGAAGAGGAAGGTTTAGATGCCAAGACAAGAATAGGGATAGTGAAATATAAAATACATGCAGGAGCCTCATCTGAGTGCCATAATCTATTTTTACAACCTCCAGACCACTTTAAACCACACCCAGCTCCCATGCAAACTGCGGTTCTGGTGTTGCCAATAATCATATCTGAATGGGATAGTCAAAGAGTGTACTTTTTCATCCCACATCAGCTTTGCCAATTAAATGCTCTGCTTTTAAACCTTGACCTCACTGCCTAACCCACTGTCTCCTTAAATGCAGAAGTGCCATATTAATATGTCGTAAGTTTTGTTTCAATGTTCATTGCAAACATTTGCCAGTTTCTCTCTCATTTCCTTTACCTATGAACGCAAGCCACTTGTTCTGAGCAAAGATAGTTGGCATAATTAACCTGATTATGTTACTTCCATTTCCTCTTTCTCCTTTATCTTTCCCATGCTTTTCCTTCATCTTAACTGTTGGCCTATTTTATTTTCATTTTTCTTATCACACTCACCGTATTCTACCTTATGCAGCAGTTTATGGCACTTAGTCATAATTTCTACCCCTATGTGTAAGCTGTTTGAAAGACAAGGGCCAAGTTTGACTCAAGTCTGTATTTCTCTAACCTGATAGCTTACTCATAATAGTTTTCAATCAACAGTTATCAAAATACAGACAAATTCGGTATTCATACGTTTTTTCTATGGAAAAACTGAAAGTAGGAATGGAGGAAGGTTCAAACATTCTCCTCACCTGTCCTGATGATAAATCTGATTTACATTTGAAATATCTGGGTTAAAATCTCTTTTCATCATTTATGTGCTCTATCTCTGATCCAAGAGTACGTTTCAAGTAAACATATAAGAAACATACAAAATATTCAGTCATGCATTATTCTTAATGTATTTCTTTTACTTTCCCACCAAGCTTCAGAAAATGTTTTGCTTCATTACCTAAATTGATTTAATGATACAGTAAGCAAAATTATGTACAATAAAACTAAGCACTAGGAATTTTCAAGCTTACAGTGTGCATTTTTAAAGTCATTACTTACTCTACCATTAGAAATAATCATCATCAACTGTGCAAAATCACAAAATCTCCATGGTGCTAAGAATACCTTTATCAATAAACCTAGGAGTTATTTTCCATGTTAAACACACGAGAATTTAAAAAAGTATTATTAATTCCCAAAGGGCACTCTCATACAATCTGTTGCAAACAGAGTCTACTGCTACAGAAAATCAACACTCATTACTATTAACTATTAAGAAGCCTTTGCAGTTTAAACACTGACTTCCTTAAAAGGTAACTCAAAGGAAGTGTTCTTTAGTTCACATATTTCAATGACAATAATTCTCCCTAGGACATCAATTAAGCAAAATAAGCTGTGTTAAGTTTCCTAACCTCACCAAAGGTACATTTACCTTATCATTTCAAAACCAAAGATAAACTTCACCAAGATGAACGCTGCTGTTTTGTTTTTATTTTGTATCTCTTTATTTCCAAAAGAAAATAACTTCCTCAGTGAATTTTCTTCTGTCATGGTAATTCACTAGATGCTCATCCAACCATCTTTTCCCCCTTCCAGGTCTCTAGATAAGATCATATTTGCCCACCTTCCTTAAAATTAGAGATACTCATGTCTCTGAACCTGGAGAAGTGTGCCACTCCCAAGACTGATCCATTAAAAAAACAACTGGTGCTGCACTTCCTGTTCCTTATCTCATTGAGGAACAGAAAACACTCTAAGGTCTTAGGAGAGGCTGGAATTACAAGATGTAAGGAATCTGGGTCTGTGAGTCCCACAGAATGCCACCCCCAGGACACCCACACTGAATTATATAAGCAAACAGGCAATGTATGTTGGGTTAAAGCACTAAAATTCTGGGGCTCTTGATTACAACAGTTAGCATATTTCTGACCATACAGAAGGTCAGACCTGCCTTTTTCAAAGAAATATAGTCCTTTCATTTGATTAGTTTCTTTCTAGCCCATGTTGGTTAGAGACAATTCCTCCATAGAATGTCTGAAAGAGAAATGGGGAAATGAAGGATTTTTGTTAGTGTGGTGATGAATCCAGTTTCTGGTAGTTGTAACATACATTTCCCTAGGGGCTATGTGAGACCACTTGGGATAACAGTTGAAAGTGTCTTAATGAATTAGAGGTAATGACATCTAATTCTCTGGGCCTAGTGCCATTGGAGACCCTTAGCCCATGACTTAATCAGCAAAACTGTCAAATTTAATCAAGACTTATGTTTTCTTTTCCCACGCACAGTTTTATCTTATAAACTGACTAAACATGTATGAAACATTCGTTGGCCCATATATTTCTCAGAATATTTTCATAATGTGTTATTCTTATTTTCGAATGTAAACATAGAAAATATTTTCTTCCAATGCACACAAATATCTTCTTGAGTTCTACCATTCAGAAGGCAAAATAAAGAAAAGGGAGGAGGAGAAAAAAAAATCAATTTGGATGAGAATCTTTGCACACCATCAGTGGGTAGAAATCAATGTGAATCCTAATCAAACATGGATTTCACAGTGGGAATATATACAGCCCTGCATTACTCAAACAAATGGCTAGTGTGCTGTGAACAGTAGTAATTAGGCCTGAATTGCATTTGAATTAAAGCAGAGAGAATCCTACTGTTAATTTACTAAACTAAGATTGCTGGGGTGTTATAGCTTGTGCCACTTTATAGAAGACAAAGAGTTTAGTTTCTGAATCCACACCCTTCTGCACACATGTGCTGAAGTATTTTTTTTTTTCTTGCCTTTTAATTGTTTTCTTTGTTCTGGAAGCCAGCACTGGATATCAGAGAAGAGCTTAAGAGGGCTTAACAACCGCAGTGACTCCAAAGTTTACAGTTCAGTTGTGAATTAGAACTTGATTTGCCTACACTTTAGCTGTTATAACATCCGGTGCTTCTTTTTTTTTTTTTTTTTTTTTTTTTTTTTGAGACGGAGTCTCGCTCTGTCGCCCAGGCTGGAGTGCAGTGGCGCGATCTCGGCTCACTGCAAGCTCCGCCTCCCGGGTTCACGCCATTCTCCTGCCTCAGCCTCCCGAGTAGCTGGGACTACAGGCGCCCACAACCGCGCCCGGCTAATTTTTTTTTTGTATTTTTAGTAGAGACGGGGTTTCACCGTGGTCTCGATCTCCTGACCTTGTGATCCGCCCGCCTCGGCCTCCCAAAGTGCTGGGATTACAGGCGTGAGCCACCGCGCCCGGCCCGGTGTTTCTTAAGTACTCATATCAGACACATGTACACACACACAAACACACACGCATACACAGAGCAAGAGTGCACGTGCATGTGCACGCGCAAAAGAGAGAGTGGAGGGAATCTCACACACCTTGAAATAAAATCCAAATAATAAAAGGAAAATGCTTTTTACTTCTAAAGAATTTATAGTCACTGCATGATAGAATTCTCGCTAAGAGATTCCATTCATTCTGACCTGTGTTGGGATTTTCTGAGGAATGCCACTGTGTATATTGATCCTCAGCTTTTACAACGTTGAAATGGAAATAGAGATCAGAAATTAGGTTAGTTTTTGTTTGTTTCTATGGGGTGCCCAAGATCAATGGGACTAGGGGTCTGTTTTAGTTTTTACACATGGATACATTTACTTTTCTGTTTTTTCGTTAATATCAGGCCAGGGTTATTTCTATTTTAATAACAAGCTATTTCATTTTGTTTGCAAAATTGTTTTCAAAATGAAACATTTTACTTCTGCTTGTAAAGACCTCCACCTTCTTTGCTTCTCTCATCAAAACAATATCCCCAGCTCCCCACTCCTAGCATACCAGGTACTAACTATTCTTCCAGGCAGCTAACAGAATTCTCCTCTTATGTTATTACATGCGTACCTGTGTGTGTGTGTGTATGCATGTGCATGTCTGAGCATGTGCTTATGTGTGCCTTTAATGAATGGTTCCTCTCCTCTAGTTAACTGTGGGCTCCACAAAGGCAGAAATCCTATTTATTTATTTTTTTTCTTTTGACGGAATCTTGCTCTGTCGCCCAGGCTGGAGTGCAATGGCGAAATCTGGGCTCACTGCAACCGCTGCCTCCTGGGTTAAAGCCTGCCTCAGCCTCCCGAGTAACTGGGATTACAGGCGTCCACCACCATACCTGGATAATTTTTTGTATTTTTAGTAGAGACAGGGTTTTACCATGTTGATCTCAAACTCTTGACCTCAGATGATCAACTCGCCTCGGCCTCCCAAAGTGCTGAGATTATAGGCATGAGCCACCACACCTGGCCAGGAATCCTATTTCTGTGGGATTATCATTGTATCCCCTGGCCCAGACATGTGGCCTCATGCAAGGTAAAATGTAATTAACATTTTTACTAAATAAATGAAATGCGATCATGCTTTTTAATTTTTGAAAAACCCGTTATGTTAATAAATATAACTCTAGCAAATCATTTTAAGACTATATATTTAATTTTATAAACATATCATAATTCAACAATGCCCACATATATATAGACATTTATCTGTTTTTGTTTTCTTTGCAGTTACCTACAATGGTGTAATGGACATTTATGTACATACATTTCGAGTACTAATTCCTCTCTTAGCATCAGTTCCTCAAAATGGAATGTTGAGTCAATAGTCGTATACAGTTTACCTGTGATACATATTTCTGATCTACTCCAATAAAAGTTGTGCAGATATATACACTCTCACCAAGTATAAATCAAAGTGCCTACTTATCTTAAGCTTTAATGATACTGTATACCATACCTATATTTTCACTTTTATTAGTTATGTGGTGAAAAATCAAGACTAGAGATACTTTGTTTCCTTATATCTTTTGGCCATTTTCTGACTTTTTAATATGTAAGGATTTTATTTTCAAAAGTGTATTCTGGTCTCTTTATGAACTTGCTAGGAAATAGAAAATCATGGTTGGAGAAGCAACTTGTAAAAACAAATACATAAGCAAACAGCTGCCTCAATTTCTGTCAGGTATTACAAATGAGATGCTGCAAATTATCAGTGGATTTAGAGTACCAGGTGGTTGCAGATTTGGGCTCAATTTTCTTATTCCACCAAAATATACACGACTTAGAAAAACTATCTCAAATCTTACAGGAATGCAGAATAAAATGGGAATAGCTTCAAGGCTTTGCTTTTATTTTTGGATTGAAAAATGAACAAACCGAGGAAAGAGATAGCTAGATATCATATATAGGTCTTGAATTGAAAGATGTTGATATAGAGACAGGTACATGCCAGGTAAGTTAAAGTTTAAGGATACTGCTAATAAGAGAGGAAAAGGTTTAAAGGAATCAAGAATGTTGTCTTAGATAGATGTAGTTCACTTCTACTTAAAATTTGACTAGGTTCAAAGATCACGGTTTTTTGATCAGAATATTTCTCTCCAAGTTACATTGGTGAATTATTCCTTTTAGTGATTCAGCCGAACTAAAAATATAAATGAGATAAGTAACGATATAGGGAGAAACTCAAGTCAGACTAAATATATCAGAATTTTGCAGAAGAAAATTTTCATTATCCTGTCAATCACCACACGATGATAATCTTCTTTTTCAGCCTTTTCACTAAGTTAATTAAGATTTCCAAATATTCATAAGATTGAAAAATGCCAAAGATTTGAAAAATAAAGTTTCACACTTTGATGTTACAAATCTGGGGATTATTAAAACTGTCTAATTTATAATTAAAACAAGACTGAAATTGTCTTTGAGTTACTCAGGTAAGTGGAAAGTTTTATTGCTTTAACATTATTGGGTACACACATCATTATATTCGTTTTCAGGAAAAAAAAAAATCCTGTATTAATAATGCCACTTGCATGCTGCCATAATTACAAGCCTCTTATCTATTGATCATCATTGTATCTATATTCAAAGATAAAATCAACATACCCTCAAGTCTAAAAAGAGTTCTTTATTTATCCCAGCCTTGAGCTAAGTATTAATTTAATTTTATTTTTTTCCTCTCTGTATTGTTTTCACTACAACAGCCAATCAAATAGATGACACTGCTTTCATTATACAATCATTATTGTTGCTTTTGGGTGGTAGTGATAGTGTGTATGTAGGTACGTGTGCATACACATATATATACATGTGTGTGTCAAATGAATCTTCATATCAGAAACTTTATTAAATGAAAGATTGTTCCACTTAATTTCTTCTACTCTGGGTGTCTTCATTCGGTCACTAAGTGATTCTGAAGGCCTGTTAGGCATTATGTGCAGGGAGCTGTTTAGATCCTCCCATCTCTATGGGACCAGTGTATATATGAATGAAAACAGCTAACAAAGTCCTTGCTCTTATTGAGCATACAATGTAGCCCTTATCACAATGCCGTGCATCAAGTGGATCTAAATTATTTTTTTAAAATAAGAATAACTATTACTTAATTCAACTTTGGATTAGTCCCATAAATTATGTCTTATGTTAAGTCCAATCCAAAAGATAGAATTAAAAGCAGACATTTGGAAGATAGTAAGATTCAGACTATGCCTAGAAGGTAAATAAAGGTGCATAATAACTGCTTCTTGGGCAGCTTTTACAGTTGGCTAACGGGTTGTGCTTCTCTGACACCACTGGCAACATTGCTAACGCTTCTCTTAAATGGTTTTTCACATAAATTAAATAAATCTTCCTGTCACACATAGTCCAGAAGAGCTCAATGCTGCAAAGAAGAAGAATACACAACTCTCTCTGTCACAAACACACACACACAAACACACACACACACCCAGCACACTCACACACACCCAGCACACACACATAGGCGCACACACACATAGGCACACACACACTCAGCACATACATCCAGCACACACACATATGCACATACACCCAGCACACACACACACACCCAGCACACACACACACACACAAACACACACACACACCCAGCACACTCACACACACCCAGCACACACACATAGGCACACACACACATAGGCACACACACACACTCAGCACATACATCCAGCACACACACATATGCACATACACCCAGCACACACACACACACCCAGCACACACACACACAAACACACACACACACCCAGCACACACACACACACCCAGCACACACACACGTACACACACTCTACACACAATAGCCCTTATACTCAATTATTTGCTTTGAGACACTGTATTGAGACAGTTCATGTAAGAGTCTTTTCAATGAAATTATCCTACAAATGGATTCCAGGGTTATTTTGTTCATTTAATTTTATACAAACAGACCACAGAATTATTATTTCCGTAACAAATACTACCTATCTTACTATAACATTGCTTGTGATAACCTCCTACTTCTTGCGGATACCACTGAATTCCAGGGATCCAAGAGCACCAATCCCATTGTAGCCTTTGTAAGTGGTGTCCCCTGGAGTTGCTCAATGCACAATCTATGGCTGAATCATTGGTTTAGATGATGGCCTTTCCCCCTCTTGTCTAATAAAAGCAATAGTGGTGTTCTGCCAAAAAAAAAAAAAAAAAAAAAAAAAATCTGTGTTTTTCAGTTACTTGCTTAGCAAGCTCATGTAATAAATTATATGCTTCTAAAATTATCAGGAGTCAAATTATCTGAAGAACTTATTCAAAAGCACCTAAAAGAATGTTCAAAACATGTTTCTTACTCAAAACACTCTACCCAGAAAGTGATTATAAAGATCCATATGGTCCTTGTAATCTAATAATTGTGAATGTATAGATATTGCATTATCAATTACAGATATGCAAATGTATATTTTCATGGGGTCATTTGGAAATTTAAACATGTTTTACACATTTACTTGAAAAAGTACAAAGAACCTGGACACTGGTCATTAATAGCTGTTACTTTAATGTCCTTGGACATTGAGAAACCACTTCACTACATTTTTGTAATAGTTGGTTGAATTTGGCAGGTGGAATGTTGGCCTGGAGTAATTTAGTTGCATAAAATAAAATGAATTATATTAAACCCATCCACCATTCCAGGCCTATCTTCTCTGTCACCAGAAGCTACATATCTTGGTAACCATACCATAAAATTAATCTGTGAAACTGAAAGAGTTTACATATGAACATAACTAATACATTTAATTTCAAAATAAATTTAAATTAGATATTGACATTTTATGTGTTAACTAAAGTTAGTACTTACAGAAGTGATCTATAATTAATATTTCTAAAGATTCTCTTATGAATAAGGCATTATGCTGGGTAGTTTGGAAAGAGAAAAGAAAACAAACACTGTCACTACCTTTGAAGACTTTATGATATAGAGTTATATATTAAAGACCAATATACTAATAGTTTTCCTCTTCCAGAAAGGAATGTGTTAAATGACATAATGCAGACATGAAAAAAGGCTTATGAGGGAGTTCAGAGACAGATTCTGGGTAGTGTGAGATTTTAGAAGAATCAATAAAAGAGTCGGAATTTGTACTGGACCTTAATGGAGGTGCAAGAATTTAACATGTCACGCTTGTAAAATATGATTTCTATATATGTATTTTCACGGCAATTCTTGATTGATAGGGACAAAGTGTTCCATGGATTGTGTTATATGTTTCCATTTGACAGACATATCTTACTTACTATGTCAACAAAACCTATAAAACACACTGGGAATCATCACGTGGGTATTCACAGTACACCTCTGTAAGGATATATTATGCAACTGTCATGGACTTGGCATTTCATCATAAAGTGCAATGTGGATTGGATTTATTTGCACAATAAAGCAACTAGTAGTTTGCTGAGTTTATGCATTCTGATTTTCTGACAGAAAAAGACAAGGGCATGAAGTAGAGTTGTTTCCATTATGAGAAAGAACAAGAATGAAACTTAAAGGAACTTTCTCATTGTCAAGTCTGGAGGGTCAGCCACTGACATATATTCAGATTAACTTATGGTGACAAGATATTATCATTGATGATATGGAAAAACACAGTTTCATTGAAAAGGAACTTCATCACATTAAAATATATTTATGTATCCATTCATCTAATAAATATTGATTGCCTTTGATGTGCATGTAAGAGAATTTCTCTCCTCTCACATTAGCTTATATTCTAGAACTGAGACACATATAAGAAACAAACAAATAAATACACAAGTATTTGCCATTTAGGGGTAAATCCTGTGCAGGAACTTAAAATCAGGTGAGAGAAAGTGAATGAGTGGCTGGAGAGGCCTCTGTAAAGGGACATTTATCAAAAAACTAAATGATACTCCAATTCTAAAAGATCGTTCGCCTGTGATATCATTTAAGAAAAGTACATTACTAATTTTATGGAATACGTTATATAACTCAAGTCTTATAACTGTCTCTACATCATGGGTAAGGGACAGAAAACAATGTATTCTCATTTAATATTTTAAGCATAACAGTTATTGTTAAGATAAAAATCGATGTGGAATTGCAAAATAAAGGTGTTATTCTCTAACTGGCTTATGTGTAGTTGTGCTTTCCCTTCCCTTGCTTTCTGTTCAGTTCGGTCCAGTACTGTCCCACCCTCCTCTCCACTTCTCTTCTTTTGTCATCTTGCACATTTCTGTCTTTCTTTCCTACCTAAAATCTCAATTGGTGTCATGCAAACTGCTTATAATAGAGTAGCTATAGAAACAATTTCAAAATACATGGGCATAAGCCTTTTCAGGTGACTTTTTCAATAAGTCAAGTATATTTTATCATTAAATGTCTCATTTTTTATGATTATCACGTTAAATATATATAGTTCATTCTTTAATGGCAGCATTCCAAGCATTTTTATAATTATGTTATTTCTTTTCTGTTTCCCCGACCCCTCTGGGTAGATTTTTGCTGTATAATTTAAATAGGCCACTTCCTTTTTTTTCTATAGCAATTCAAACTTCTGTGTAAATCAGGATTCTAAATGAGTTTACCCTACATTAGTACTTTAGTACTGAAAATAAATTTACTATCCCCCAAATCATAATTATTTGTCTATTTTATTCAAAAGTCTTCATAAAGTTTTCATTGCTGTATGATTTCTTTACAAATATTAGCTAAAATCCCTGAGATAATTAGCTGCAAGTCATAGCCTAAGCTGGAAATCCCCAGGAAGAAAAAAAAAAATGTTCCACTTACAGGAAGCTATAAATAACATGAATGCCAATGTAACAGAATGGAGTTCTATGTGACAGGAACGTTTTTTAAACCTCAGCTATTCTATATGTAAATTACAGAATGCTAGAATTATTCCATCCCTGTCTCCAAGATGGGTCCCTCCCTTGTCTTATATTACAGACAACTGTAAAATATACAATAAACACATAAAATGTATGTGAAAAATAAGTCAAAATAGCTCTTAAGCACATTCATTATAGTCTCCTCTCCCAGAGAAACAGTATGTGCAGATATATAATAGGTGTGTGTGTGTATATATATATAAAATGTGTGTGTGTATATATAATATATATAAAATATATATATATATATAAAACATACTCTTTCTCTGGGAAAGGAGACTATAATGAAAGAGTATGTCTAAATATATATATACACACACACAAATAAATATACACACATATTATATATTATATATGCACTTTTATATATTATATATGTGTGTATACATATAATATGTGTGTGTGTGTCTATATATATAGACATACTCTTTCTCTGGGAAAATAATACATACATATGCAGATATATAGTATGTGTGTGTGTGTGTATACATATATATAGTCTTAGATATATATACACATAGTCTTCATTAAATACACAGAAATACTTCCATGTGTGCATCCATAGTTGTTACTTCCTTTAACTTAATGTTTCCACTCTTTTTCTTTAGAGAACAGGGTGTCCCTCTGTTGCCCAGGCTGGAGTACAGTGGTGCGATCATATCATAGCTCACTGCAGCCTCAAACTCCTGAACTCAAAGGATCCTCCTGCCTCAGCCTCTAGAGTATCTGAGACTACAGCCACGTGCCAGTATGCCTGGCTAAATTACTTCATTTTATTTTTTGTAGAGACCATCTCTCGCTTTGTTATCCAGGCTGGTCTTGAACTCCTGGCCTCAAATAATTCTCCCACCTAGGCTTCCTAAAGTGCTGGGATTATAGATGTGAGTCTGGACACCTGCTTTAAATTGAATAAAAAAGTTGGAAAGAAATCTCTGTTTTCTAGTAAGATAATTTCTTATTTTTACTATTTTAGTAGAAATAACTTTTCTGGCAAGATTAATGCAAGCATTAATTTTTTTCTTCTATAGAGAGATCTTATCTGAAGTTATAGATCAAATATATTTATCAAATAAAACACAGATTTTTATGCCTCATTGGTACAAAAATGTATTGAGTACATTGTACCCAATGCCTAGTAAATAACAAGACTCTCTAAAATCATCAAACCTTAAGTTTAGACATGTATTCTGTGAATGCTGCTGTTTTCCTTTTCCAGAAGGAGGCAGTTTGTAATGAAAATTGAGACATCATCTATATTTAGTTGCCAGAGGATAAATATGGCAATAATAAACTAACATGACAAATAAATTAGAAAAATAAAATGAATATTATTTACATAACCTTGAAAGGGGGTTTATCTTTTTGTTTTGTTGTTTGTTGGTTTGTTTTGGTGTACTGGCTGATTTTTATTTCTTTTGTATTTTCTACATGGCCAAAAGGAAAGCAAACCTGAGAGATGGGTGTAGCTTTTTTCTTGTAAGAGACTATGTTTGCCAGCTTTAAATCCACTTATTGTCAAAACTTTCAAAAGAAACTATCGAGGTTTTCAAACTGTACTGTTTCTAATAAGAAGATTTGGTGCTGACTAAAATTTTCCTAATTCATTTGATGCCTGAATAAAATATAGGGAATGTAATTTTTTTTAGCAAATCCTTATATAATTAAAATATTTAACTAAAAGGCAAGAATGCACACTAAAAATAATCATTTGTTTTTGTTGATTTAAGTGACAGCCTTATTGGAAAAGCAGACCTTAAAAATAATTATGGTATAGGAATGCTGTATTAAAAAAAGAAAATATATTCCAGTTTTTTCATAAGTAATTTGTCAATTTCCTTTAGTATCGTCTCAAACATTAATTTTAAATAAATAAAGTGTGTTTACAGTTTTGAACTATGGTAGTGATTTGATAGGTAATTACTATAAAGTTGAGAGTTAATGAAATTGTACGTGATTATTTATTAAAAACAATTCAGACAATTCATATATACCCCAGCCTTTTCTGTGATTTTCATTCTATGGTTCCCACCTCAGTATGTTGTAAAATTCCTCATTTTAAATGTATGCAAACATTAGAACCTGTCTTATTTGCAAAGAAGAGAGAAAGGAAGAATAGAAGAAGAGAAGGAAGGAAAGGAATGGTTCTAAAACCTAGAAATCTATTAAAAGTAGCCATTATTAGCTTGTAATTCAAGATACTTCACTAGACACATGCCTGGAAAGGAGCCAAATATCAGGAATAAAAGATCCACGTTGAATTTTACAAAGAGAACAAGTTCCAAGAATAGTGACCGTATTTCAACTGACATACTGAATAAAAAAAGCAATTTGATGTACTTTCTTACAGCAGCACAGTACTTTAATATCTTCTTATAAAGCTTAATTGGTTATCTTCCAATTTGATTTATTTTATGAATGATCTATCTATACAATCCACGCCTGCTACAAAACTGTAACCTTGTGATTGCCCTTGTCAATAGAACCTACTGTCTGCTATTTACCTTGACTTATTTTGATCACAATGGTTAATTGAGGGATATTATACATACTATAAAAACCGACAGAAAAATGATGGGCTTGATTTTTCATTCAGGTCCAAGAAAGAAGTCTGCTATTTTGATATAGGGGAAAAAAATTTTTTTAAACAGATGTATCAGGGGAAAGAAGGAGACTGGCATTTATTTTCTATCCAGTAGCTATAATACCTTGTTTACAAAATTGCTCTAAAGGCTGCAATTATCTGCTCATCTTTTTAATTTTTAAAATATGACTGAGAAAAAAAATGAGGCTTAAAATCATCACATTATTTTTGCCACCTTTTTTCTTCTTATTCTTATTATTTCCTGTAGGTGGAGGTCTGGTTAAACATGCTACTACCTGCCTTGGTTTTGAAACTATTACACCTATTTAAAGCATGTGACAAGAGTTGAAAATTAGACAAGTTATTAGATGGTCAAATTGTCTTCCAAAATGCTTAAGAATATTGCTTTAGTGTTGGGTGAAATGCAAATGTATTTTTAATATACAAGCAGGAGCTCTGAGGTAGAGCACTTCTACAAATGTAATTTTGACTCCTAACTCATGGCATCAACTCAGTAGAGATATTCAAACCAAGTCCAAGTTGATTCTTATTGATATATCTCATATAATCTTATCTTTTCCAGGTTTTTTAGACTTGTTACTATCCTTAAGTAAAATATTTTTTACTTTAAAATTTACCCATTTTCTCTAAAACTAAGGAGGGAGAGGCAAAGATTTACAGAAAGCAAAAAACAAGCAAGTAAATGAATAACTGCCTCAGGCCTAGATAAATGAGGCTTTATTTAAAATATGTTACTTACATTTAAACCTTTGATTTTTATTAAGTTTCTAGCTCTTAACAAACTTCCATGATAGAGAGGTTGCTTTGAGAAACCAGGAAAAAAGTGCTTATGTGGTGATCATCCAGGCATGAATTGCAAAACCCTCCCAGCTTTATAAATGTGAATGTGGATTGCTTTTGCTCTCAATACATTTTTCTCAGTACAATAAGAAGGACAATATTCCAAGTTTGAGGTTTATACCACAAGGCATTTTTGAATTTTGCAGGCATAAAAACCTGTTGAAATCTTATGATTCAGTAGGGAACACATTTCCTCCCTCTTCCTTTCTAGCATATAATTCAAAAATGGCAAAGCCAGTTTTATCTAAGCTCTCCCAAATATTCACCTTTGGCCCTATGTCAATAAAAAGTTTTACCTCCTAAGAATTGCTTTCTGGAGTTTTACTAGAAAATTCATCTTTACCTCAGCAGTCAATGAATATCAACTATTGAGATCCATCTTTATCACCCTCAACAGTATGCTTTGGGCCAAACTAAAGGTGGGGTTTGTTTTCGTATAGAGAGTATCTTATGGTTAGTTATTGGGAAAAGTCAGCCCAAAATAAATTTCCTGAAAATATCCCATACATTCTTGCTGTGTAGACCAAGGAGAGAGATGATGAATATATATATAGAGAGAGATATAAAAAATACATCCTGATAACAAAAAAAGTTGAAAATCAATGAATGACATGTATCTAAGTCACAGAATATATTCAATTTAGTCACTGGAATTTTGCCCCATTAGAGGTCATCAGAACTTGCTACCACAGTGTTGCTGGTCTCTGTCACGACTCTTGGCAGGTCCTGTGTAGATTTAGAGTTTTCTTTAACAGAAATATATAATGTGTCTCTGTGTGTATGTGAATGTATGCACACCTTCCACCTGAATATAAATGTTACTGCACTTGCTTTCAGTAAAAATAAAACTCTCTATTGACATTCTAAACAGCTGTTTTCCTATTTCCACTAATATGAGTGAGATTTTCCAATGCCAAAAAGTGGAAGCAAGTGGAAATAACCTAAGAGAAAGACTGTCCTGCTAACCTCATATGTTTGGCAATTTATCACACGAGTAAAGCTGATCTGCCATTTTACATATACAACAAATAAAACATTACACAATATTTCCATGTTAATATTATTTTACATTTTAATTACGCAGAAGTAGTCTTATAGAAAATGGGATTCATTTTCAATGCCCTTCACTTATGTGTCAATAATTTTCCGAATTTCTCTTGATCATGATTAGGAAAGCACCCTGGCTGAAGTGTTTCACAGGCACAAAGTGACTTTGTATATTATGTGATGGGACATACAGTGTGGCTGTAGTAGGTAACAGCCAGGGGACTTATCTAAAATTACATAACTCTGCAAATTTGAGAACACAGTGGAAAAAAAGAACTGAAGTTTAAAATAGAAGAAATAAGAACTATGTTAGCTTAAGGGGAACTTTCTCCTTTAAATTACTTTTTGAAGGGATTTCTTTTAATACAAACTTACTAAACTGTGGAAAATGAAGAGGAGAATGTACAAAAAAAAAAAAAAAAAAACCATGGCAGGAGGCAATCTGTGGGTATAGGAGTTAGAACAATACAATGCTGTCCATTTGGTTTTAGAAAATAGGACAAAGAGGTTGAATTAATCTTCAAAGGATATTTTACAGCTGCTATTTTTTTTTAAGAGGAAACCCTATAAATTAACAAGAGAAATACAGGAAGAAAAAGAAACACTAATATTCATTTTAAATTTTTGTATTACTTATATTTTCACCATATTGCCCAGAAAATCTAACTTAACACAGTAATAACATGCATCCTGAGGATTAATTCATGAATTGAGAAAACAATCAGTTTGGATATGATCTGTGAGAATGACTTTTAAAAGTAAGTTACTCAAGTTAACCAAGTTAAAATACGTCTATTTTTACGAACCATCATGTCATTCTTAAGTTAATCACTTGAATAGTATATTTTTCCCCATAAGCTACAATCCAAACTGTTTTTGTCCAAATAATAAACTGACCGAAAGTGCAACTAACGAACAGATCTCAGAAAGTGAAAATACCCAGTTGCATGAAGAAAATGTTGGCACCTCTCTGGAACTTGATTTCATTTTTTTTTTTCATAATTCATTTGACTAATGCACCTTTTCTCCCCTCCAGCTGCTGTGCCGAGTGTCTGCCTTCTGTCTTAATATCTCATCATCTGCCATCTCCCAGAAGTAATTTTCTGACTGTTTCTGTTTATTGTCAAATTTTCATGACATTCTCCCCTCCCTTTTTGCAACTCCTACCCCATGTCATGCTGCAGTGACTAAGTGGTGTGCAATATTTGTAACAGGCAGGTTTATTTTACAATGAGATTTCAGGGTAAAGCATGTTCAGGCAGTAAAAGAAAAGAAAGCTGATTCCATAATTTGCTTTTCAATGAAGCTTCAAGGGTAATCACAACATGGTTGTCTTTGAATCCTGAGGTCATATACTAAAGCTATTACAAATGATTTAATAAATACATATTTAATTACTGAATCATTTTAAGTGCACTATCTAATTTTCTTACCATATATGGCACACAATTACTAGATTTACTCAGGTTTCTCCAAGTAATTTCCATTAGCATATATTCTTGATCTTTCTTTTCCAGAATTTGGAAAACTATTTAGACAATTGCCTTAGAGAGCAGCCACATATTTTAAATAAATAAATAAATAAATAAATAAAACCCCACAAAACCATATCTTCTAGAAACTGTGTGAAAACATATGAAAATACTGTATAGCACTTTCAGAAAAATTCAAAAATAAAACTGGACATAAGTTATTTTATACTAAAATTGTGTAATGTATTCTTTTATGCTAGGACAGTCTTTGCAATGCAAACAATTGACAAGGGTACCTTGACAACAAATTCACAGAAGGAAAATAGAGGAAGAAAAGAACTACAAGAATTCTCCAAAGTCACAGTCAGTCACTTCAATACTCTTGTCTAATATTGATTACAGCACGTATTGCATACCCTAAGAATCAGGCACTATACTTTAAAAGCACTAAGTTATTCTACTCAACAAATGCAAGTGAGTATTTACAATTGCTATCTCTATGTTACAGATGAGAAATTGAGGCAGAGAGAGATTAAATAAGTCTCCAAGTCAGACAGCTTGTAATGTAGGAGAGATATTTTGTCCAAACCATCAGACTCCATTTTCAGCGATTGTAGCCACCAAGTTATACCAGTGCCCCACTTCCAAACAAGTATTTCAGGCTTCCCTAAACTTATTCCTGGTAATTTTTCCCTAGATGGTTAGCAGGGCCTGCTTTTTAAACTATAAACAATAGTAGGCTGTTAAAATAGCCATATGTAATAGATCATTTTCTGCCAATTCTATAAGGTCCTGTTTCTTTTATTTTTCTTTTTTTTTTCTTTCTTTTGTGTGTGTGTGTGTGTGTGTGTGTGTGTGTGTGAGAGAGAGAGAGAGAGAGAGAGAGAGAGAGAGACAAAGTTTCTATCTTGTTGCCCAGGCCGGAGTGTAGTGGCAGGATCCCGGCTCACTTTTACCTCTGCCTCCCAGCTTCAAGCTATTCTCCTGCCTCAGCCTCCCAAGTAGCTGGGATTACATGCATGAGCCACCACGCCCGGATAATTTTGTATTTTTAGTGGAGATGGGGTTTTTCCATGTTGGTCAGGCTGGTCTGGAACTCCTGATCTCAGGTTATCCAACCCCCTCAGCCTCCAAAAGTGCTGGGATTACAGGCCTGAGCCACCGCACCTGGCCTAGGTCCTGTTTCTTATGAAGCATGAGTTCAACTCACATTATACATGACTGCAACCGTGAAACTTCCTACATCCATTTGGATCGCATCTAAATTAAACAATAAAATAAAATTAAGATTATGCCTAAATATATGTCTCCCTTTGGCCATAACTACTAGGCCTCTCAGCTAAGATTTGTTAGTGTGCAATTGAAATAGCATCCTTTAACCATGATCTTCCATGTGATCTCATTCTCATCCCTCATTTTTGCCTTATCTGCTTAAAATTAGGTTAATCATTTTCAATTCTGTGCATTTGTGCTTTAAAAAATGTGTAATAGCCTCAAATCTCCTTTGAAAATGGGAAAAAAATCTATCTGAATATATGGAAGTGTAAATGTGTTACAATTAAACATTATAGGGGCCTACTCTCATGTTGATTTTAATCCCAAAATGTACAATTGGTCCTTTTACAACCAATTAATAACATCTGATTTAATGGCTCTAAAAACATGACTAGTCCCTAACAACTGTTGCTAAAACTTATTTAGTCCTTTATTTGTATTGACCTAAGTACTTTACATATATTATTTTATTCTCCTGCCAGCTATATGAAATAGATATTGTCATCACCTGTATTTTGCAGATGGAAAAATCAGGCTCGAGATGAACTTGCCCAAGGTCACAGCATTAGCAAGTGATGAAGTTGGGCTGCAACCCAGGAAGTTATCTAATTTGACGTGTTAACCACTGCTCTATATCAGTACCATCCAAATGAGTTTTCTGCGATGACAGAAGTGTGCTATAAAACAGAAGTGAGTTTTTAATTTAAATTGATTTTAATTAGTTCATATGTAAATAGCTGTACATGGCTAATAGTGACCACACTGGACCTATACTGCCTCATGTTGCTATGTTTCACATATTTTACAAAAACATATAAACTCAACCTGTTTCCACTTCTACCTATAAAACAGTTAAAATCTTTCATCCTATTCTCAACAAAGTAATGTTAACAAACACGGAGAAAAAGCGTATATGGTTTTGAACTCGTATCATGCTAATACCTAACAGAACAGAGGGAACATACTGGCAAATCATTACTTCCCAATTGTATCTTTTTTTCACACATGAAATCTATTTACAACCTGGTTTCTTCCTTTCTAGCTGATCTGTTGATCCGTTTTTGAAGAAGGGGTGATGACACAACAGTGAAGCAAGCTTCCTTGTGTGTTTACAGGCAGACAGCTAGCACTGCCCCTGTGGCGCCTCCACTCACGCACACTTCCTTCCTTCCACATCACTTTCAGTGTTAAACTCTGTGACGGGGGAAAGGCCCACAGCAAATACATGCAAAGGAGTATTGCTTCCAGCTTCTTCTCAACCTTCCCATTATAAATAGCCCAAGCAGCACTCAGTTCCTTATAACCTCAACAACAGATAAAACAACTAACATCTGCTGAGCAGTTTGTTTCGTCCAGCACTTTTACAAGATAAACCATCTGAAAGTCAAGAAATCCTGCAATCTTGAGGCCAAATACGCTTAACTACACTTCGTGAAAAGGAAGTTAAACTCGGAAATTTCACTTGCTCAGTTTTGCAGAAGTACTATTTCACATAGTAAATTCACGAATAAAGATTTGAGGGATTTTGGTTTTATTTTGCTTTTTTTGTGTTTCATTTTGACCGCTACTTACACTAAATCATCCTGTGTGCTCAGAGGTCAGACTGCCTGGGTTTGATTGTTGTTGTAGCAATTTAGCTGTGTGATCTAGGGAAAATTAATTAATCACTCTGTGCTTCTGTTTTCTCATCTTTAAAAAGGAAATAATATTGTTCCTCCTTTTAGTATTGCTGAAATATTGAGTTTATTAATAAAGACTACTTCCAACAGTATCTGGCATGGTAGCAAATGTTCAATAAATATCAGATGTTACTACTGTTGCTATTCTTTTTGAGAGGGAGTCTCGCTCTGTCGCCCAGGCTGGAGTGCAGTGGCGGGATATCAGCTCACTGCAACCTCCACCTCCCAGGTTCAAGCGATTCTTGTGCCTCAGCCTCCTGAGTAGCTGCGACTACAGGCGTGCACCACCATGACCAGCTAATTTTTCTATTTTTAGTAGAGGCGGGGTTTCACCATGTTGGCCAGGCTGGTCTGCCAGCCTCGGCCTCCCAAAGTGCTGGGATTACAGGTGTAAACCACCACACCCGGCCTTATGTTATTCTTATTGATCAGTCTCACACCTTATTTTAGTACTGCCTGTACTTCCTAGGTTAGTAAATAAAGCATATTGTGCCCTGCCTTGTAAATGAGCTATCACGTGTGTATGGCTTCATCCTGTGACTTTTCTTTAGGCCGAGGCTCTGCTTCAAATTTCTCTCTCTGTGTCTCTCCTCTGGCCCATAAAACTTAGCAGAACGCAGCACGTGGGATATAACTATCGATTACATGCAAACCGAAGTTAAATGTGTCTCTCCAATGTAACATTTTTTGTTTGTTTGTTTTAATCAACGGGAAAGACTTTCCCTAGCCACTGGATAACAGGACATGTGGTCACAATAGTTGTGAAGTAAACCTCTAAGGATGACAAAGAAGCTCTTCTCCTTGGAGACTTTAGCAGGATTTGCACATTCACTCATATGGGCCTCAAAAGATTATGGGGAGAATGACATTCTTTTTCCCAGACAACCTAAAATGCTGGTGCCAGGTATGTACAAAAGAAAAGAAAACCTACTTCATTTAGCTTTAGTTAAAATGAAGAAACTGGTACAGGTTGAGTCCCTAATCAGAAAATTTGAAATTCGAAATCCTCCAAAATCGGAACCTTTTTTTTTTTTTTCTTAGTAATAGGGATGCTAGCTCTGTCGCCCAGGCTGGAGTGCAGTATCGGGAACTCTGCTCCCCACCTCCCGGGTTCATGCCGTTCTCCTGCCTCAGCCTCCCGAGTAGCTGGAACTAGAGGTGCCCGCCACCATGCTTGGCTAATGTTTTGTATTTTTAGTAGAGACGTGGTTTCACCGTGTTAGCCAGGATGGTCTCGATCTCCTGACCTTGTGATCCACACGCCTCGGCCTGCCAAAGTGCTGGGAATACAGGTGTGAGCCACCGCGCCCAGCTGGTAATCAGAACCTTTTTGAGTGTGGACATAGTGGTCAAAGAAAATGTTCTTTGGAATATTTCCAATTTTGGGTTTTCAGATAAGGGATACTGAACTGGTAATCACAATGCGAATATTCCAAAATCCAAAACAAAATCCCAAATCCGAAACATTTCTGGTTCCAAGAACTTCGGATAAGGAATAAGAGATTGAAAAAATCGAGGATTAGGAGTACAGGGCAGTAGCAATTGGTAAAGAAGAAAAAAAAATAGTATTTTTGTGGTGAAATGTTTACAATGTGGAAGCTTCTTTCAGATGTCACTGTCTCTCTAGACAGAAAATTTCTTGGTAAGATGCTACTACTTAAGATTCACTTTGTACATATTCATTGTCAAGATAAGAAAAATCCTTCAGTTGGAAAGTCTGCAAAGGAGAAAGAACCAAAAAGTTACATATTTAAATGAAAGTATGCTCCTGGGAGGGATGTTACAGAGGTGATCAGGAGGCTTAAAACAAATAAGCATGGTAAGTATTTTGAAATAAATTTTAAGTAAGCCTGATTTTATTTCTTCTAGACTAACCGTGCCTTTTCAAAATTCTACTCATGAATGAATAATGTGAAAATAGTTATTACGTTTCAAAGGATGCATTTATCTATGAAAGTGTTAAGATAAAGTCATCTACTCAGAGCTAAGGTTTAGGCTAATTAAAACATATAAATTACTTGTCTTCTGACCTAAAGGAGATAGGCTCAGGCTGGTATCAGCACAAGCCGTGATCTCAGCAGGGAAATTATGATTATAAATGGAATGGAGCTTCAGATATTACAGGATTGCACATGTCAAAATATTTGGGGCTATAACTAATAGACAGAATCAATATAACAGACGCATGCATCATTCTTCCCTTTGATTTTTCTATTAAGTTGAACTTAGAATACCTCAAGCAATAATCATTTCATGCCAAAATTACAGTAAAATTTGCATGAATTACCAAAGCATAGTTTTATTTAAAGAAATATTCTACTTTATGAAATTTTGTTATTTGTTCATGTAATGCATTTTCTAGTTTTCTGGGATTATATCTCCATTTATATTCAAGTCACGCATCGGAAACTAATTTTGTTAGCATCATTGCAAAAAATCTTTCCCTCTGTATTCAAGAGCAATCTAAGTAGAGCCTATAACTCTACAAAGCTTATTTATGTCAATTTACTTTAAAAACTGGTCTACCTTAAATACACTGGAGCATTGTGAATGGTGCAGTGAAACTGCTGGGCTATTAAATGCTATTAAATTGTGCACATTGCTGCAAATAGGAACAATGAGTCTGATGTGAAACTGTGTGAACATGCACTGCTGGTGAAACCACGGTGCCTGAGTGTTTATCATTTTATTCCTTTGAAAGGCTAATATACCCCCAGAATTACATTTTTACTCGGATCAATGTAAAGATCACTCTACATTTTTGGCTAATATTTTTCAAGTGTGTGCATTTATAAGCATGTTGGGGATTCCCAATTAAGTGAAAAAAATCAGGTTGACAGAATTTGTAGGGATGAGGGAGCAATTGTTATCTATGGTTGTTTAAAATAGCAAAGCAGCTTGCTTTAAACATTGAAAGAAGCTATATTCTATCACATTGGTTCAACGTATTTGATCATTATTATTAGGAGTTTATAATTAGTTTAAATAGTGCAGTCCAAAAAACGCTTTTGTCGTTTTGTTCTTGTTTGCAATTGGTTAATAGGACTTCAATATTATACCTGTTAAGAAAATAATCACAGTGTTGAACATAGAAGTAGGGGTAAATGATTTTGTTCTCAACAACAAATATAAACGTATTGAACTTTCCTTTAATTTATGTAAATATTCTCAACAATAAAAATAACATCAAAAGGAACTGTTCCAAACAGCTTCTACAGAATCAGAGTTTTGTTCATTCTTTCTTCACCACACGATTTAATGACTGGGTTAGTAGGTGTGCTTTTTAACTTCTTTTTAAAATATAAATCAACGCTTATAAATGAGTGTGTCAACTGTGTTTGAGTGAATGCAAGTTAATGATTCCTTACATATTTGAATGTATGTATGTGTATGTGGGTATGATGGTCATCAAACACATTGATGTGTAGCTGTATACAGAAACACAAACATATGCTTTAAAAAAATTTGCACTCTGACTTAGTGAAAGCACTCCTCAGATACATGAGTATAATTTTATGTTGATTTTATGCTCTCTTGTTAATCTTATTTACGTATATATAAGCATGTGTTTAATGTTGTATTATGAAAAAAATAAACTAATATTAATTTAACCAAGTTTAAAATATATTCTGAAGATAACTTTCAGCACTCATACCTACAAAATGCACAAAATCTGTCTTATTATTTTATGTATTGGGAATTAAAATATACTACATGGCTTTACCTAATTATTTTTAAATTAGGGTATATGAGTCAAGCTGTGGACTATTTTATGAACTGTTCTTTGTCCACAGGTTTTTGTTACAGATGATTGTATATGTAGCCAAAATGCCCTTACTATAATCATTGAAAAGAAGAGCTTATATTGGATTTAAATACATATTAGACATACATTTTTATTATCAACATTCTTTGGCCCACACTACCACCTCTTACATTCCTCGTTTCCCCATTTAATTAATATACTTTCGATGCTTCACCATCTATATAAGAGTGTGTATTTGTGTGTACATATAGACTCTAAACTATATAAAATATACCATCACAGCACAAAGAATAGTTCACACTAAAAACAATAGTGATATCTCCTCCATTTTGTCACCATTTTACTAGCTATAAGAACCACCATTTAGGAAAGTGTTATTTTCTGGTTTCAAACTCTGTTTTACTATGTTTTACATAGATGGAACTTGTGCTATTTCTTTTTCTGTCCTTTTCTTCTCTTTTCTTTGTGTCACATGTTTTGTAGGAGAGAAGGAAAGAAGAGAGGCAGGGAGAATTGAAGAAGAGAGGGAAAAAAATAAGAGAGAAGATAATAGAAGAAAGCGATGAATGGGTCATTTAATTGACCTCATACTTATTTTAACCTTTTCCTCTTTTCCCCATAAACAACACATTTCCTAATTCTTACATCATGCTAGCTAAACGTTAAAGCCATAGAAAATAATTTTCCATGATAGCAGATCTTTTAAACTGCCTATGATGGTGAAATATATCAATCTATCCAAAACTCATCTTATTTGCTGTGTTTAAGATATACCTTGTAATTGAAGGCCAATACGTTCAGATATAAACTAGATGTCTGTGTATATATTGCAGACTTTCCTATAGCAAGAGTAACTTTGTTCCAAAAAGAAACTTTTTGAATATGAAAAAAAAAAATCCTTCTAGCTTTGACACCTACTGACCTTATTTTCTAAACATTAAAATTGACAGCAGAACCCTACTACTGATTTCCATAATCCTGTAAAATCTTTGCCCACTTCAGCCTTCTCAATTGCAAAGCTATTCCAGATGGGGACCATGAAATTTTTGCAGCAAGTTCTACAGCACATAATTTTGTTCAATATAGCTATTATGCTACACACAGCTGTATACTGCCACACAAATGAGCACATGTGCAATAGAATTCTTGTATTATAAGTTTTATAAAACTAAAATTGAGATTAACCAGCCATACACAATAATTTATTTGAAACATCAACATGTGCATTGCTCTAGGGTTATACAAATGGTGCCCATTCCTCTTCCAAGAGAAAACGTTTGTCATTTAATATTCAGTATTAACACAAATGTTTTCCTCAGAATTATAATCTAAATTAGGTGCTTTAAAATACATCAATATATCATTAACTTCTTACTTTAACACATTAGATCTATAGAAGAATCAATTCTCCCTAACAATGGTGAGAGAACCTAATCACTCTCTAAATTTACTTTTAATTAGCATCATCTGCATTAATTGGTGTAGCTGATAGCAAAACATTACAGTGCATTGCTATTTTATATTTAAAATGTAATATATCGTTTGGTCCCATGTCTTTACAAAAGAGCCTTGCTCGTTTTTCCGCAATCCCTTAGTAACTATTTTTAGATGTATTGCTGAATAATCTTCTCCAGGAAATGATATGATGCTATATTAAGGATGCTCTATTCAAATTAACTTTCAGGCAACAATTTGGTCTTTATTTCCTCTGCATATTAGTGAATGTCCTGAGAAATAATTTTTCTCTCTCCTTCATCCTCTTCTCCACCAAATTTTTGGATAAATCAAAGGAAATTTTGTGTAATCAAGAAATAGCCAAGAAGGATGAACCTATTATCTATTAAATGTTTCTTATTGACTATGCTATGTTTTCACACACTTATTATTTTCTCACAAAAATTATGTTCACAGGCAACATTTCCATTGTCCTGATGAGGAGGTGAAACAAAAAACTAAAGACTAACAAAACACCTGGGTCTCTAAGTAGTTAACTAGATCCCAAGAAGTGACTTTCCAAAGGTAACACAATTCATATTCATAGCCAGGTAGAGTTATAGATGTCATAGGTCACAACCAGAGTTCACGTCCTCTGATCCCCAAGTCCAAGGCTCTTTCTGCTGCATCACATATTCTAATGGTGTCCCACCCTCTATCCAGGTACCTTCACTGTAAAGAAAGCTACAAACACATTAATAACAGGCTCTCCAGTGCAATGAAGACCAACAATTGGTTTAATCAAGACCAATTCCTGACATTTAGTTCTAGACTTATTATTTTGTTTCCAGTGACGGCTTCTTTCCAATTGCATATTTTCAAAAGCATCCTTTTGGTCTAACCTAACTTTTCTTTCATATATCTTATCTCATTTAATGACATCCCTCTTCATTTTCTACAATAGAAATTCTAGCTGTTCCTGATTATTCCATTTTCCTTATCCCAAAATCCCATCAATTTTTTAATTCTGAGGATTCTGCTCTGAAAATACATCTCTAAGACAGTTGTCTTCAAATATTAGTATGCCTCAGATTCACCTGAGAACTTATTAAAACATGGTTGCTGGACCACATCCTCAAAGCATCTGATTTAATTGTTCTGGGATAAGCCCCAGATAATTGGCATTTTTGGCCAGGTGATGTCAATGTTTCTGATCTGAGAACCAGATTTTGAGATGCACCATTCCAGGAGATCCTACCACTTTTTGCCCACAGGTATTGCATTATAGTCTCATCCGTATCTTAGATAACTACAAAAAAAACACCAACTGGGTATTTTAGTCACTACCCTTCCTCCCTCCATTCCTCAACTCATCCTGTACCATTTTAATAAGTACAAACAGAAATCTGAGAAAGTTATCAAATAACTCATGAATCTCTTCAATGGCATTCCACTGTCCAGAGATCAAGTGATCACCTTAACATTATGTTTTTCATCTACCATGATCTCCTGTTTGTTCTGGCTGTTTCTCTTGCACAAACTTTCACCTTAATCTTAGTCTGGCCAACTCTTCTCTCTTATTTAATAAATGAGCACATGGGCAATAGAATTCTTGTAATATAAGTTTTATAAAACTAAACGTCTATTTCAAAAGTCATACTCTTTGTGAAATATGCCCAAGCTTCCCCTGGCAGAGTTTGTAACTTCTTACTTAGATTCTCTCTTTTGCTTAGTAATAGCTCAATTGAATTGTTCGTTATATTTAAATCAATTATCACTTGGTTCCTTCAGAGGCTTATTTCTATTTGCCGAAGCCTCCACACACACACAAAACCAACAACTTTAGATATTGAGTACCTTATGATTACTTCCTTCTCCCACCCCCCAATAAAAATAAAGAGAAAGAAAGATAATTTGTTTGGCCCGATTACTTTCCTTTATTAAGTGTTCTTTAAAAATGTCTTGATTACAAATATATCATTCAGCATATATTATCACCACCAACACACTATGCTAATGCCAAACTGTACTAAAGAAACAGTTCAACATTATCTGCATGATTTTAGAAAAAAAATTGTGTAGGCATGTGTCTCTGAGACACAAATGTCTAAATCAATACACAATTATTTCTGTGTAATTTAAATCACCATCTTTAAATATATACAGAAATTGCCTTGATCAACACCTCATGATATGGTCTGTCCTCATCCTCAGTTTTAAGGATTTTACTTTCTGCATGAAAATTCAAAATTTACTACCATCCACTTTTATATTTTCTGAATTATATAGTCATAGGGTAAATTCTAAAACCATTAAAACACATCTTCAATACTAAAAGCATTTTAAATTCTAAGAAAAATATCATCCAACTGGAGGTTGAAATTACCATGGACTAATTTTTATAGCCTTTTCCTTTCCTGCCATATCACAAGTTATTATTAATATTTCTTCTATACTTTCTAAAATGACCATTTATAGAATAAAAAAGAATATAATAAATTACAGAATTATAAACAAATTTATTTTGTTTTCCTCAACCACTTTATTAAATCTCTCTTTAGCTGCTAAAATTTCCCATAAAAATCACCTATCTGGAAATAATGCAAAGTTTCAGAAATAGTACATTGATGTGAACAAAAAAAAAAAAAAAAAAAGGAAAGAAGGAAAACATTCAGCTTGTGTTTAAATCACCGTGTTCAGAGTTCACTGATTTTACAGTAATACCTCTTGGCAATTAGTATCCAATTTAGCTTTGTCCAATAAATAGAGTAAATAGGCAGTTTTCCTAAGTCTAGTTAAATCATTGTTATTACTGAAAGCAAGAAAACAATTTAATCATTTCAATGCAGAGTAAAATATGTTAAAAGATGTGTTTTACACCATGGATTATTACCTTTGAAAAAGTATTTGAGTCTTTTTTGTGTAAAAGAAAAACCCAACGGTGAAATTCTGACTCCTAAGGACTGTTCTCATCAATTGTCTTATAATTAAATCTAGTTATTCCTCAGTATTATAAAAACAATGGTGAAATCTGTCTAATCGACTATACTATAAAAATAAAACTAAGGCTCACGCTTGTAATCCCCAGCACTTTGGGAGGCCGAGGCGGGCGGATCACGAGGTCAGGAGATGGAGACCATCCTGGCAAACACAATGAAACCCCGTCTCTACTAAAAATACAAAAAATTAGCTGGGCGTGATGGCGGGAGCTTGTAGTCCCAGCTACTCCAGGGGCTGAGGTAGGAGAATGGCGTGAACCCGGGAGGCGGCGTTTGCAGTGAGCCGAGATCGTGCCACTGCACTCCAGTCTGGGCGACAGAGTGAGACTCTGTCTCAAAAAAATAAATAAGTAAATAAATAAATAAAATAATAAATAAATAAATAAAGATAATAATAATAATAAAACTAAGTTTTCCCAGTGTCTGACAAGGTAAAAAGATGTTAGCAAATGTCTGTCACATTTCTACAGTTTCTGAAGGAACCCACTTTTCAACTAACAGTAGCACATCCCAAGATCATCTCAAAAGGTCTGAGCAGGTGTGCTAAACTAAGAAAGTCTCTTGAAGGGGAAGAAAACTCATTTTCCTCTTTCCTTTATTTGGCTTTGTCTCAAATCCCTTTTTTCTTCATGAAAGGCTTACTGATTCTATCCATGCTGAAAAATGTGCTCGCCTACCGGAATCACTATCCTTTCTTTATGGTATAGCCGCTGTGACAGTTATTAGTCTACCTGAGGAACATTGCAAACAATTTCAAACTCTGAGGGGGTTTGCCCTGGTTAGAATGACCACATTAAAATGGATAACTTCGTTTTTTCATTCAGCATGTGTTGACCTTTGGCTATGGCCATTTGGGTGAGATAGTCAGCATGTGTTAGACGATAAGGAAAATTAGTATCAAAAGGGAAGCAAATAAAAAAGTCTAAAGAAAGGCACTAAGGTTTTGTGAAGGGGCAAAGACAAGACAGAGAGATAGAAGATACATGGATTTTTATATATTTAATTCGATGTGAATATAAATATATGTATACACATTGAAGAGGCACCAAAATGGTCACCAAAGATGTACATGTCCTGACCCCAGAAACCTGTGAATACATTAGGTTACATGGCAAGGGGTGGAGGATCAAAGTGGCTGATAATCTGACTTTCAAATGCAGAGATTATCCTGGATAATCCTGGTGGATTCAATGTAATCAAAGGGTCCTTGCACAAGAAGATGGAGGCAGGGAGGGAGCCCTGGAGAGATTCAGTGTTAGAAGTATAAGGCCCAATATGGCTCTGAAGACAGAAAAATGGGGCCACTAGCAAAGGAATGTGGGAGGGCAGCCTTCAGAAGCTGAAAAAGGCAAGAAAAGGGATTCTCCACTAGAGTCTCCAAAAGAAACGCAGCCTCCCTGACACCTTGATTTTAGTCCAGTGAGACACACTTTGGACTTCTGAACTCCAGAATTGTAACATAATAAATGTGCTGTTTTAAGCCACTAAGTTTGTGTTAATGTGTACAGTAGAAATAGGAAATAAACACACCCTTCCTCGTTCATCTTTTTTTTTTTTTTTTGAGACGGAGTCTGGTGCAGTGGCCCAGGCTGGAGCGCAGTGGTGCTATTTCTGCTCACTGCAAGCTCCGCCTCCCGGGTTCACGCCATTCTCCTGCCTCAGCCTCCTGAGTAGCTGGGACTACAGGCACCTGCCACTACACCCAGCCACTTTTCTGTATTTTTAGTAGAGACAGGTTTTCACTGTGTTAGCCAGGATGGTCTTGATCTCTTGACCTCATGATCCTCCCGCCTCAGCCTCCAAAGTGCTGGGAATACAGGTGTGAGCCACTGCGCCCAGCCCTGGTTCACCTTTAAATTGCAGTTTTCCTTATGTGTATAAACTGTCTATGTCAATGTAGACCAACAGAAGAAATATAATGTAAATCCCACATAAGAATCACAAACATAATTTAAAATGCCCTTTAAGCCACATTTAAAAATGTTTTAATGATATTAATTCTAATAATGTCTTTTGTTCAATGTAATATGTCCAAATATTGTGTCACTATGTGATCAATTAAAAATTATAAATGAGATATTTAATATTCCTTTTGTTTCTACTAAATCTTCTAAATCTGGTATGTTTGTAATACCGCACATCTCAATTTTGACTAGCCACATTTCAACTGCTAAACTGTCATGACTGGCTAGCAACTGCTACATTAAACAGTCCCGATTTCACATAGAGATATTTTATCTATCACCCAAAAGCCAAGTTGGATGACAGTTTTGAATATGCCTATATTTAAAAACTATAATTTTAGCATTGCAGCTGTTTTAAATGGATAGTGATTTTTATACATTTTCAAAGTTTATGCACTTTGACTTTTGCCAAAACATTGAATACATAGTCTAAACCTGAACACAGAAACTTAAACGTTAATAGGACCGTATCAACATGTGAAGTAACTTCAAATGACTAAGTAGAAGTATGAAGTATTTACGTATCAACCACGCCTTCAGAAAGGCATATCAGAAAGCTGATCTTCAAATTCTATACAAATTTGATTTTTATCACCTATCTTTTCAAATTTGAGTTTCTGCTTACTCTATTTGGACTCCAATTTTTGTGGTACAAAATGAAGATAGAATGACTTTGCTTTTTTTCATCTACTTCTGAATGGCTGCTTATTTTTATCAAAGCATAGGTACAACAAAGCTGTCATGGGTCATCGTGTCAGTTCAGAGATACTGAACAGAAATAGCCAGAGTATTGGGGTGAGAACACAGGTATTTCAGGGCATCCTTTCCAATGGCTAGCTAAATTCTACAGCTTTCCATTTCTTATACTTTGAGATAATTTACATAAAGGCAAAATGCATAATTTATTTTTAATGAAATTTTATAAAGACATTTAACAAAGAGAAAATACATAATTGATTATTATAAGAATCAGTAATATTTCTGAACATTTTTATTCCAACCTAAGCAGTTAGTAGGATGCCCCCCACAACACCATTATACTTATTTTTCTAAATAAAATAACTGTATTGATATTTTAAAATGGTAGCTGATAATACAGTCTTTTTCACTGCCCATGTTAATATTCTATTCAACTAGTTACCAACTTAGCATTTTTTTTTCTCTTTCTGGTCTCCAAACTTACACATTTTGGGGATATTACGAACTGTGAATGTATACCCACACAGACACACTCTCTCTTCTAAACATTTAGTGGGCATTGCAGGTTTTAAATAAAATTTATTACAATCTTCATATAATTTACAGTTGAATGAATGTTCCAACTCTAAGACTTTTTATTTAGGATTATCACTATTTAGCCAAAAAAAAAAAAAAATCTAAATTGAAGATGGTGTTCAAATCTCTTAAAGTATTTTTTTCCTACAAAAATAATAAAAATTAAACTTCTACATTTTTTTTCCGTTTACTGACTTTAGTTGACTTTTTCTCGTAAAGTAGTATCAAAACCTAAAATGACAGTGTATCTAATACCCTGATATGACAACGCTGTTTTTTGACAGTTACCTAATACTTACGTTAGGAATGGGTTTTCCCTACAATTAACGAAGTATCACACTTTATGAACCATGTTATTTATCATCATTATCATTTTCATAGCATCTTGCCACTTTGAAGGCTCCTTCTGTTTATGTTTTAACTCAGTCTCGATTATGGTTTCATTAGACGTATGGAGCACGGCACCACCTTGGAAAAGTAAAGCATCGTGACCAGACTTGAAAGTATTTGAACACCTTACTTCTTCAATTTATTTCAAAAAATTGTCAGGCACAGTATCTACCCATGTAGGCCCACATACATGGGAAATGCAGAAACTAGCATTGGAAGAGCCACAGGGAGGCATATAACTTGGCTCCCCCAGCTTTACACACAGCACATGTGAGATGAAGGAAACATCTATAGAAGTTCTGAGTGGCAGTTTGATCTCTGAGGGTTGTCTGTCAAAAACTAATGGGACAGGGCGGGCGCAATGGCTCAGCACTTTGGGAGGGCAATACCGGCAGATCACCTGAGGTGAGGAGTTCCAGACCAGCCTGGCCAACCTGGTGAAACCCCGTCTCTACTAAAAATACAAAAATTAGCCAGGCATGGTGGCGGGCACCTGTAATCCCAGCTACTCAGGAGGCTGAGGCAGGAGAATCACTTGAACCTAGGATGCGGAGGTTGCAGTGAGCCAAGATCATGCCATTGCACTCCAGCCTTGGCAATAGAGCAAGATTCCACTCCAGCCTTGGCAATAGAGCAAGATTCCATCAGGAAAAAAAAAAAAAAAAAAAAAAAAAAAAAAAGATTAGGATAGTAGTACTCCTTTGGCATTGATATTAACAACAGTAGTTGGGAGCAAGGGGTGAAGAGCTTGTTATATGTACTTTATGTATTTTAGTATTTGCCTTTTTATTTTTTCAATCTTTGCTGGTAACATCAGCTCCTTCTCCTTTGGCTGACTCTTGTGATTTATAAGATGATTTACAAGGTCTATTCCCTAAGCTTGGCTGCAGTAAAGAAATTAACCCCATCTGAAAGGCAACAGGGACATGGCTTGACAATACCAAAAGTAAAAACCAGAAGCTCAAGAGGAAGCATCATTATATTACACTTTTTTCTTTTTCTTTGGGACAATTCCTCAAACACTTGAAATTAGTATCATTTCCCCCTAACAGTATAAGGTTGTTGTTATGCTGAGGCATCCTGTAAGATCGTCTCATATCTTTGTGTGGCCAGTGGACAGAGAAGTGCTGCAACCCAGTGGCACTGTTGGTATTCAGCCGGATTGGGAATTATCCATTGTGAGCCACCATAAAGAATAAAAGTTTCCTTAGAGGACATGTTGCATCATAGGACCATTATGCAAAATTTAAAATAAGACTGGGTGACATGCTGATATTTACTTAACAAACCCTGTGAGCCAAGCACAATGCTCCCTGCTTTGTATTACTAGTTCATTTATCTTCAATACAATTCTATCATGTACCAAGCATTATGATCCCTGTTTTTTGATAAGGAAACTGAGGCCTCAGAAGGCCTTGTTATTTGCCCAAAGTCATTCACCTAGTAACAGAACTAGGACTTGATAATTCATCTGTTTGATTTCAAAGACAAGGCTCTACTCACCACACAAAAGAAGTTTTAAGGACCGTTCCATGCCCAATAACTGCATGAAGTCTTTTCAAATATTTAGCAAAATTCCTCTAATAAAGAAAAATTGTGTGTATATGTGTGTTTATATATATGTAAATACTATCTTATATACATTTAACACATAAACATATATATTTTTTATATAAATCTTAATTTTAAGCAATATTTTAATTATTTTCTGTGAGGGAGGAGGCTAAAACCACAGGAAGCCAAGAGAAATAATCTAGAATTACTAAAAGGAACACTGAATCTCCACAAGAACGATGACCAGTTTTATTCTTTGGTGTCAATTTCAAATACTAAATCAAAAACATTTAACCTTTGCCTTTTAAAGTTAAATGAGAACCCGAGGATCTAAATCTGCACTGTGCAATATGATAACTACTAGCCAAATGTGGCTATTTAAATGGAAATTAAGATTAAATAAAATATTAAAAAATCAGTTCCTCAGTCTCAAGAGTGCTGATCTAAATGAAACTAAGGGCTAAGTGCTAATTTTACTGGGGATATCCCTCCTTAACTCTTTTCTTCTTGTCTAGTCTCTACCCTCTTTCCTCCCTCTCACAACGGTGCACTTGGAGGAAGATGAACTGTTTGTCATTTTCACATTATCTTTCATAGGATCCAGTGGGAAAGCTGTCCGTTTAGGTAAAAATGACAGCTGGCAAAACACAAACGGACCTTCTGACTCTGGGGTGAAGAGTAAGGTCCAGCCAATGGCATAATGTAGCAGGCATCATTTTAAAACTCACAACATTTCCGTGGTGACTTGGGTCTTGAGTGCTTCCAGATTATATTGGAAGAGAACGAGTTTTAAAAAGAGATGGCTGTTTGAAAAACATAACATCTAGATGGAAAGAACACAGCGTAGCGTGAAAAATAGATGAAGAAATGAACAAAGCAGTGAGCATTTACATCTATAGAATCCCCTTTTCTAAAGTGAAGAAACTGGAATACCTCTCTTCCTTACTATACCTGACCTCAGTTTTCTTTCATTACATATGTAAAGAATTATAGATACTTATTTTAGATCTACTATAAAAAAGATGGGTTATTATTATTCCCATTATGCACAAATGACTTATAAAAAAGTTTGCATTTTAAAAATGGGAAGTTGAGCAAGATGGCAATTTGGATTGTGAGGCCATGAAGCAGAAGTGGGATCATATAATGCTGTGCCCACTTTTAGCTCTTGCAAACGGTTTCAATGATAAAGGCGAATATCATTGACATTCATATTTTTAATAGCATTAATGATTTTCATAATCACAATAGTATTCCCTAACTCTAGCAAGTCTGTGGGATTATAGGAGTGGTTTGCCAAAGCCTATTTCATAGCTATTTAATAAGTGTTTACCCAAGGTAGATTGATTTATATTCTTCTTAAACATTGTACCATATATAAAAGAACACATCCGTAAACCAAAGTGACTATTTTGAAAAAGAAAACAAAAGCACAGGATAGAAAGGGTAAGAATTCTTTCTTTTTCTGTCACACATGGAATTGACATATATTAACACAAAATCATAGTAAGTAGCATTCTGGAAGAGAATTCTCTATCACTCAAGTTGCTATCATGCTGGAAACATTTTTATAGTGTATATATTCTATACATATTGTGTATCTATAGTGTGTGTCTGTATAGTGTGCATACATACATATGTAGATAGGTACATAGACAGATGTATGCACATTGTTCAACTTCCTTGAGGCTATCATTGCATGCTTTTTTTCCTCTTTAGGCACAAGATTTTTAAATTTTGTAAAGAAAAATGTAGAATAATGCTGAATGCTTGCTCTTATTTGACTACATTATATAAAAATTATACTATAATCATAAAGAGAATTTGCCAAATAGAACTCAATATTTATTAGTGTAATAAATGCTGTATATAGTCCTTCAGTTTATTAGTCTGTATTTGTCAACATTCTAATCTGATTAACTTCTGTATTCTATTTCCAGGTACCACATATATTACCAGGAACCCTTTGAAAAGTCAGTACCATGTGAATAAATTCTAACACATTTTTCTAGACATAGTTTGAGGCAAAACTTTTGACAATTTGGTATATAAAGTAATGATTCATTGATATTTATCAATCTCTCTCCCTCTCTCTTTTCACTGAAATTTATACATTTTTTTGGTGGGGAATGGTGTCAGATAATCAGCGCTATGTTGGAAATATACAACATAACCCCTAATCAATCATTAGCTACTCCTTTGTTTCACTTCCTTAGCTTGGTCATGAATCTCTAACTCATTGAGTGTTAGACCAGCGACCTCCAAAACATTGCCTAAAGGTAGGCAAAAGGAGAGGTTAGAGCTCACAAGGGTTCTGTGCTTCTACTTTGTAAGTACTGCCCATTATTTTAGTACCTGCAGTTCCTTGGAATGGTGCGGCACCTGTAAAAGGTTAATGAGCATAGATACTTTCAGGCATAATGCAAATTACAGACACTACACAGACATTTCATCAAGAAACAGACAAGCAACATGCATGCTGCAGGCACACTACAGGTGGCAGATATTACTGCAGCTCCATCACTGGGATATGGTACAGATTATATATTTATACATATTAGTGAGATGTATATATTTGGAGAGATACCATTCATAAGTACTATTTAAAGAGAGAGAGAAAATTGTTTTTCAACAGGTTTTAGGTGCACCTATCTTAGCTTGTTTTGCAATCAGATATTTACACCATTCTTGTTGTGACAGATCATGAGAAATCTCTTCGACTTTATCAAATAAATCAAATAATGTAAGAAACAAGTTTCTTTAAAAAACGACAACAACCACTGTGATTCACTTCTATCCACAAAGTTTTGCATTCACAAATTCAGGCACCTTGGCTTCGCATAAAACATTTTTAATGCTAAAAATAAATTGTGGTCTAAATCATCTACAATAAATATTTTAAGTATATTTGAAGTCTCTGATCTGTTGAAAAGTAAGGTGAGGACTTTTGGATGAACTCTCAATTAAAAAAGAGAAATCAAGCTGTCAGTTTTTCTAAAAATCTTGAAAGATTTGCCTTCAAAATCACATTCATTATTCTATGAGAATCGTCAGGCATTAACGTACATGCATTAATACTACCATCATTGCAGAGGGCCCGCAGAGAAAGAGTTCTTCCATTCCCAGTTTCATTTAAAAAATAATCTCTTGTTATTTTTGTAACACTAAACACTAATACAGAAGTAATCAAATTAGCATTAGCAGTTCATGTTGCAAACTTCAATGTGTATTGCTACAACATCAAAGTAAAAATATTTGCATATCAAAAGTAAAAGAGGTGGGATTTAAATGGATTTAGTGTCTTAAACAAAACTAACTAGGCCTTGATGATAACTTAAATGATAAATAGTTCACAAATATAGAAATTGAATATATTTATATTTCTTTTTCAACAAACCCAAGGCCTGTGTACTAAATGCTAATGAAATATGAATATTAGAAAAAAATGGAATATGACAGTGCATATGGAAAATGTTGGGCTTCTCATAAACTGAGAATTCTGTTTAATTCATACTATAGTGTTTACAACTGTTTATAACTAAGAGTATGTAGGTGACAATTCTGTCTACCCATCTATCTAACTAACATATTACAATATTCTGAGTCTAATTATTCTCAGTAATTCATCACATAGAAAAATGTAATGGAGTTGATAGAGTTGCGGGCAGAAACATGCCAAAATAATGTGTTTTCTACAGTATGCATCCCTCATTTTTTATCACATGGTACTATCGTGCAGTTTCTATCTGCCTACCACAATGTCTAATGTTTTAATATTCCTTTCTCATATGGTGATTCGGATGGCCAAACTGAATAAAACACACAATTTTTATAAATGAGTATTTTTATGCAACTCATGTCTGTGTGCTTTCTAGGGAATAGCATGTTTTTGCAGATGCAAATCTGGCCTTTAAAATAATTTATATTACTGCCTTAGCTCAGTCTCATCTTGACAGTGACCTGGTGAGTGACCACCATGTGTGGTACAATATCCTCCCTAGAAACTAAATATCCCTTAATATACTTATAGCGTTCTTTCCTCCTTGGTGCACACTCCTAAATTGCCCTAATAAGAAAAGCATTTCTTAGGTTTCATTAGTATGACTATGCACCAATATTTTATTTTGTTGTTTCACATTCCAACTAATATTTAAAAATATTCTTATGGTATTATTATGTCTCAAAATATTTCCAAAAATATATAAGAAATAAATGTATTCACATTTATTTTAATTCTATATAGGTACCTAGAAAAAAGAAAACTGATTTTTTTCAGAGATAAGTTCTCACTATGTTCCCCAGACTGGACTAGAACTTCTGGATTCAAGCATTCCTCCTGCCTCAGCCATCTGAGAAGCTGAGAATACAGGGGAGAAAAAATACTATTTTATAACTCATTTTCATGATTTAAAATTATGTAAAATAATTCAAGAATTACTAATGGCAAAACTTCCCAGAGATACTATGAATAATATCCATCTCATTTTATAGCTATTAAAGGAGGTTCATGGAGCCAACTTGACATCTGTACTTAGAAGCTTTTGAGGCAGTAGCTGGGTATCCTTTAAAAAAAGACATACTAGGAATGGGTAAATAAGAAAAAAAAAAAAAAGATTTTCAAGTAAAAACCTGGTATAAAATAGATATGAATTATTACTTTTTCCTAACCTTGTTATTAGGTGATCTGTAAATTAACTGCATGATATACTTGGATTAAGTTTTGTTTTTGTTGTTGTTTGTTTGATTTTAAGAAAACTTTGGAGTACTATAGAAGAATAATATGTATTAGCTTTCTTATCATAAAATCTTAAAGGAATGGACTAGAAAAAGGGCCAATTTCGGTTGGGCTTGGTGGCTCACACCTGTAATCCCAGCACTTTGGGAGGCCGAGGCGGGTGGATCACGAGGTCAGGAGATCAAGACCATCCTGGCTAACACGGTGAAACCCCGTCTCTACTAAAAATACAAAAAAAAAAAAAATTAGCCGGGCATGGTGGCGGGCGCCTGTAGTCCCAGCTACTCGGGAGGCTGAGGCAGGAGAATGGCGCGAACCGGGAGGCGGAGCTTGCAGTGAGTCGAGATCGCGCCACCGCACTCCAGGCTGGGCGACAGAGCGAGACTCCGTCTCAAAAAAAAAAAAAGAAAAAGAAAAAGGGCCAATTTCTCTAATTTACGATCAATGAATACTGTGATTTCCATGTAGGTATAAAATGTCACAGTGTATTGTAGAATGTTATGCACAAAGATAAAGATATTTTCTTTTTTTCCTTTTTTTATTTTTTTTTATTTTTTTTGAGAGAGAGTCTCGCTCTGTCACCCAGACTGGAGTGCAGTGGTGTGATCTCTGCTCACTGCAAGCTCTGCCTCCCGGGTTCAAGCGATTCTTCTGCCTCGGCCACCCAAGTAGCTGGGACTACAGGCACCCACCACCATGCCCGGCTATTTTTTGTATTTTTAGTAGAGACGGGGTGTCACCATGTTGACCAAGATGGTCTCGATCTCTTGACCTCGTGATCCGCCCGCCTCAGCCTCCTGAAGTGCTGGGATTACAAGCGTGAGCCAGCATGCCTGGACGATAAAGACATTTTCAAATGGATTCTAATTATATTAGAACAGTTTTAAATTTCAGATAAGAAAAATCAAATTGTGCAAAGATCACCTTTGTCATTGTTCAGTCATTTATTCATAGTGATATTATAAGGTCATTAGACTTTTTTCTTGGTGGGAGGAGGTGAAACCAGGATTATCTACACATCTCTCACTGGTTTGACTTTTCAGATTTGCTACAATATCTATATAATAGTGAATCATTTTATGCTCATGTAGAAATAGGTGGGTTTTTACCTTGCTTGTTTGTTGTTTTGCTTTTCTATGTGCGTTTAAGAAAGGCACTTATAGCTACAAAGCATCTTCATGGGAAATAATAATTCTATTCTCAGGAGAAAATAGACTAATTTTTTTTTTTTTTAAGACTAAAAATGACCTCTTGGGAAGAAAGGACCGATCTGAATATTAATGTAATCAGTAGTTATCATTTAACAGGCAAGGAGAAATCAATTGCAGGCCAAAAGAAACTGTAAGTTAGATATCTCAGACTCAATACTAGAAGGAAAATTTCAACTTTTAAAGAAGAATTCCGTACGTGGATTAATTTTTCTTGGGTCTAGAAAGAATTGAAAATACCCATCTCAAGTCTTTTAACTATTTCAGGTAAAAAAGATCCTACTTTTCAAGGTGATTCTTACAAAAGACTAAGCTTTGAATTTAAAAAGTCACAATAATTATGATAGTCTCGGGTATAACATGTCGTGGTGGTTACAAGGCCAGAGGATGGTAGTGCATTTATTTTGTTGTTATTGTTGTTCTTTTAAATATAAATAAACCAAAAGAGATAAAATGTAATGAAAAGACAATGGAATATTTAACATTATCTAGCTCAAACGCTTCTTTTTGCAGATTAACACTGCAGCCCCAAAAGACAATGGTTTACTCAGGGTCATACATCCTTCTGCAAAGCAAGGATGAAATCATAGGTTTAAAATTTCAAAAATTGAGAAATGTGCTTATTTCAAAGGTAAGATGAGTCAGTTGAAGGTAAATCAACTACGTATTGATGGGCATCTACTTTATGATAAGTGCTATGCTACATGCTTCATACAAATGTTTTCATTTCACTCTGCCACAGCTCAGGAGGTAAGAAATTTTGCTGATTTTTCAAACTCGAATACTTAAAGTCAAAAAGGTTAAATAAATTATCCAAGATCACAAAATTAGTAAGTTGACTGCATAGTCACCACTAAAACCCAAGTCATTCTCTTTCTTAAGCCATCTTCTTTCCATTTTACTGGATGTTAAAATATCTGAACTCAAGGCCTGTTCTATAATCAACCTAGCCTGGAATAATATTTGTTGAAAAAATGAAGGTAATAATCTATAATGCTTCCCATAAAGGAACTGAAATATAAATCTAATAAATAATTAGTAGATCTTCTGACTCCAAACAAAGACAAATGAAGTTTCTAAGCATGATGAAATACAAGGGCCGAGCATGGTGGCTCATGCCTGTAATCCCAGCACTTTGGGAGGCCAAAGTCGGGGGATCACTTTAGTTCACGAGTTCTAGACCAGCCTGGCCAACATGGTGAAACTCCATCTCTACTAAAAAGATGAAAATTAGCTGGGTGTGGTGGCAGGCACCTGTAATCCCAGCTACTTGGGAGGCTGAAGTAGGAAAATCACTTGAACCCAGGAGGCGGAGGTTGCAGTGAGCAGAGATCACGTCACTGCACTTCAGCCTGGGCGACAGAGCAAGACTCTGTCCAAAACAACAACAACAACAACAACAACAACAACAACAAAAAGATGAAATATAAAAGAGTGCACAAATGTCCCCTTCTTTTTTTTAATAGTATTACTATTCCAGCCTTTTGCCCCAGAAAACAAATGTAGCTAAAGTTTCAGGGACATTTCTCATTACACATGTTTATGGTCATATATGGCTGGCTTTCTTTCTCTAAAATAAACGTTTTATTTAATCTTCCTTTTGCCACATTCTACTGGAATTACCTTTATTGCCCATGGTCTCTTCTATATTTAACCAGAAATTTCATTGTCGTAGAAGTGGCAAATTGGCTGCCTTTAGAGGTGACTCACAAGGACACACAAATTTTTGGAATTACATATTGGCAGGCAATTTGCTCCTGCATACAATTCTAAACCTTAAGTTTTACTCTTTCTTTGGGGCACCAGTCATCTTACAGTAATGATCACATAATCACAGTCTTTAGAGTTAATTGTAAAGAACTATACTGTCAGTGAGTCCAACTTCCTTATGTTTATGTGTGAAGAAACTAAAGACCTGAGAAGTAAAATTGGCTGGGAGAAAACGTTCCCAAGGAACAGAAGATTCAAGACCAAATATAGGCTTCCTAATCCATTGCTCTTTCCATATGTTCTCACAATAAGCGTCAAACAAACACTCTGCTGACAAAGATTATCAAATATTTAAGGATAAGAAAGGAAGGCCAGGCCTTTATCCAAGAGTGCCACTTTGAAGTCTTTTCTGTTTCAGCAGTCTCTAGTTACGGGGCAAGATTTTATATGGAAACTAACCTTTGTGTGTGAACCCCTCCTCTGGGCTCATTTTTACCTCCCCCAAAGAATAGCAAGGCATTTTTTTTCTATTTTACATATTTTTATCAATTAGTATGTTTGAATTTGGAATGTGTTTTACTAATTTCCTTAATCCTGCAACTCTGTGAACATGAACACAGTTGTTTCTCGAAATCAATCAATCTTAGCACTAGGGATACTAATGTCAGATCAAGAGGTGTCAGTAAAAAGGTCTCAGAATTTACTACAGAGAAATGTGGAATGCTTTTTGTGAAATCCACACAAAGCCTTTCTTCTACTCAGTGGTGTGGAGCACTATGACAGTACCCAGCGAGTATCAACAGACAAATGGAAATATACTGTTACAATGCTATTATTAGTATTTATAACAGCTCTAGTGCTCTTGATAAATGAAGCCACATTAGTTAGTTTCAGGATCTTATTCTCACTTTGGCATATCCACTAGCACTTCTGAACATGCAATTAAAATATTTCAAAATGTCACTTATGTTTGTAGTATGCATTCTACAAGAAATGCATACTGATTATGGCCACTTGATTTGTACTAAGCCATATACTTTTAGAAACAAAAATATGTTAACATTTTAGGGGTTAAGAAATCCCTCCAACACTATTTGAAATAAAGTTGGATGAAAAATAAAGCTATGAATGATCATACAAATGTATAAGTATGCTCTTTTTCTGAATTTGAAATAGCTTTTTCTTTGAAATTCCCTAAGTTAAAGTTAACTTTTTATTAAACAAATGGCAAAGTTGATTTGAAAGTTAGATGCTGACCCCTTCAGTGACTTTAAAACGAGCTAGTCCTCCACTCAAGTTTTTAGAGACTGATTTTCATCTTTGTCCAAATAATATCAGAAATCCTTTGGCTCATAGTAATTATAGTTTAAAATCAAATTGCTACTTTTTTCCCATTAAAAAGAAAACTAAATTTTAGATTAGATAGATGAAGATAAAAATACACTTATAGATGTAGACACAGATTTATATCTACTCATAAATGTGTATGTATGATTACTTAGATAATATTCTTTTCAAATGATTTGGCCAATGTAACTCCAATATGGTGTTAGGTGGAAGCAGTCAGAGACCAAAGTTAAGCTATGAAAGATGCCCTCTGCAGCTACCTACTTCCTTGATCCTAACAAAAGGCAGGTCAGGTGATGTCCAGACAAGAGTAGAGGCATGTTGTCAATTACTTACCTATATGATAAACTTGATTTTGCAGACAGATTATGTTATGTGGCTGTCAGAGCCCACCTGAAATTAATGTTTAATGCTTTAAAAAATGAAATATGTTTCTTTAAATTTTTAATTCTCGCTAAAATCAGTGTCACAGAAAATGCCTACATTCCTCCGCAACTCTGCAGTACTCTCTCTAGGTGCTATCAGAAGTAGATTTAAGTGTTCTTCCTGTTCTGGATATGTGAGGGAGAGTAGAAGAGATCACACCAGGGAAAGAGTGGATGCAGCTACAGTTAAATGTGGTGAGGTCAGTAAAGTAACTGGAAAAAAAAAAAAAAACACACACACACACACACACAAGTCTGATGTCCTTCATAATAGCATTTTATATATAGTGCAGCAGGTCATATGTATTGCACAATGGGTTAAGAGTTGTTTTGCTAATTATTTTGAAAAGGAGGAAATATAAAAAGGGATTCCCAAATTAGGAGTCTGAGGGAGATGACAGCCCTGTTGGGAAGATCAAGCCAAACCTTGGTGACATGCTTGGATGGTACCACAATTCCACCTCCTATGGGAGAGAAAGTGGTGAAAGTTTTCTTGAGAAAATACAAATAGGGCATAAGTGTATGAGCCAGGAAAAGTGGGATAAGGAAGAGAAATAAGCAGAAACTGGGAGAGAAGTTGAAAGTGAGAGAACTGGTTGAAAATGCTTGTGAAGACTCCTCAAGGAGAGATTAACATGAAAGAGACAATGGGGCTAGAGAAAGCCTCCTCCTAATTTCTCTTTTTCTCTTCACACTCCCTTTTGCACACTGCTCCTGTATGATTCTCTCCTTTACAAAATTAATTGAAATTTTAAATCCACAATAATTATATATTTTTCATGTGCAAGATGCTTTGAAATACGTACACATAGTAGAATGGCTCGATTGAGATAATTAATCATATACATGATCCCATATACATTTTCCCACATAAAAAAAATCGTGTTTTGTGTGGTAAGAACACTTTAAATCTTCTCTCTTAGTGATTTTCAAGAGCACAATACATTGTTATTAACTACGGTCATATCTATGGTACAACAGAACTCTTGAACTTCTTCCTCCTATCTGTTTACTTGCAATTCTCTTCTAACAAAGAGTTCATGTACCAATAGAAATAGAACAGAGGCCACCAACAATGGTGAATGGCATTCTAAAGTGTAAAATATATGAACTCTGACTATCATTTTAGTGGGCAAAATGTAAATGAGAGTAGCACTTTTTAAAAAAGAAAAATTCAGTGATATACAACAGAAAGCATTTTCATATCAGATTGACACTGGCATGAGAAGACTTCACATTAAGTAAGAAGGTTAAGGACAGTGAAAAATGAATCTTTTATTATTCTTGGAAGCTGTATTATAATACATAAACTGATATATTCTATTAATTTAAAAAGGATTCTTTGAAGAGCTTGTATTTTATTCGCTGGTAGAATATGAGCTTTTTATTGTCTAAAATTGATTTGATTTCTAATAAAATATTTGCTTCAACCTTGGGCTGCAAGGCACCAGATAGTTCAATGTGAGACGGTAATATGAAAAATCATGATATTTTTTCATGCAGCTCAAAGCTTCATGTGCTACCCATCAAATTCATTTCCTTTGTACCTAAATCTGTCATAAATCTTGGCATCCAAATATGAAATATGGTTGCCAACAATAATCTACTGTCAATAAACTTAATAAAGCCTTCAAGTGATACAACGCTTTCTGGTGGCTTTAAAATGCTTCACAAATAGATTATTGATCTTTATTGTTGATGATGACATTAATAATAATCTACAAATAACAAGGAAAGAAAGGAATGGGGGGAGTGTTAATTAGTCCCAAACACTGAAGCTCTATTTTTCTTTTAAACATTCATGATTGAAAATAAATAAATGGGCCAGGCGCGGTGACTCATGCCTGTAATCCCAGCACTTTTTGAGGCCAAGGCAGGTGGATCACGAGGTCAGGCGTTTGAGACCAACCTGGCCAACATGGTGAAACTTCCGTCTCTACTAAAAATGCAAAAATTAGCTGGGTGTGGTGGCACGCATCTGTAGTCGCAGCTACTTGGGAGGCTGAGGCAGGAGAATCACTTGAACCCAGGAGGCGGAGGTTGCAGTAGCTGAGATTGTGCCACTGCATTCCAGTCTGGGTGACAGAGCAAGACTCTGTCTCAAAAAAATAAAAATTACTAAATAAATAGCTAAAGAGATTCATAGGTAAATTCAAATTGTGATAGAAATTTCTATTTAGTCCATAGAAATTAATGAAAATTGATCCCACTTTTAAAAATTTAACAATTGTTTAAAAATTGGATAACCTTTAGAAAGACAGAAATAGTTTCAAATGTAGGTATTAGCAGGCTTTGATTTTTTTCCTCACTCAACAATGAATGAATCATATATATTTGAGTGGGTATGATACTCGATGTTTCTTTGCAAGACTTGTGTTTTATTCTCTTGAGGATCAATTGGAGAAAACACAATATGAACAATGGAGTTAGAAATAATTCTTAATGCTCATGTTCAGCTTCATTTTATGTCTGTCAGTATCCGTTGCCTAGACTAAATTTTGTTAATCACGGAAGGAAATCCCATGTTTTTCCCCAGTAGCTAAATATGTGCTTCATAAAAAAAAAAAAAAAAAAAAAAATCAAGAAACAGACAAAAAACAACTTATATTACTTGTACCATCTTAGTTTTGATAATGATGTAGCATATTTCAGATTATTATGACTTTAAATTATTAGTCTTATATTTAGAAAAATGTGTGTTTTGTTACCAGAAAGCTCCAGTGTAGTCATGTTGAATACTTTTATGCCTAATTGTTTTATGTGAGATTTGTAATATGTAAAGTGAATATTGACATTCTGTCTTAAAGCAAGAAGCATCTTAATCTTATATATAAAGCAACAAAGAAATCAGAAGGCTCCTCATTCCGTAAAATTGTTAACGTTGCTAGTCTAACAGTATAACAAAGGGAAAGCACCTAGGGTACAGGTGTTGAAACTGTTAAAAACGCTGTGACAAAAATTCTTTTTTATTGCTATGTCCCACCATAGTGTCGGGGTGGGGAATGGGATGCCACATTAGTGAAGAGGACAATAAACAATATCAGATAGCTGTGGACAAAAACTTGCTACTAGGTAATATTAAGCAGTGCATGGAATGTGCATTTACTATTGAAAAATCAGGTTCAATAAGAATTTATTCATTTTACACATGCTTGTGACCAGGTGGGAGAGATACAAAATAGTAATGATATAGTCCCTGACTTCAAAGCCTTTGAATTTAATTGGAAATCAAAACACATCTAAGTGAAATGATAAGTAACACTATTAGACAGTGAGAATAAAATAAAGACTGGCATTCCAGATCATATGATAGTGCTTGCCGTATTATGCATGTCAGTAGAGCGATGTTTGAGAGTGCAAAAATTCCTGGTATGACACAGAAGAAAATACGTTTTCTATTATCAGATTATATTGCAAAAGTCGAACCACTTTTGGTCTATGGCTGGGAGAACCTATCAGAATTGATATTTGTAATACTGATCATCTCATTGTCTATTCTCATCTTTACTATTTCCTTATTTGACAAAAGGATTAAACAAATTATCAGTCAAAGCTTCAGCTTCAATTTCAGGTAGTACCAAATTTTTTTTTTTTTCTTTTTCTTTTTCTTTTTTCCTTTTTTGAGACGGAGTCTCACTCTGTCGCCCAGGCTGGAGTGCAGTGGCGCCATCTCGGCTCACTGCAAGCTCCGCCTCCCGGGTTCACACCATTCTCCTGCCTCAGCCTCCCAACTAGCTGGGACTACAGGTGCCCGCTACCACGTCGGGCTAATTTTTTATACTTTTAGTAGAGACAGAGTTTCACGGTGTGAGTCAGGATGGTCTCAATCTCCCGACCTCGTGATCTGCCCGCCTCGGCCTCCCAATTTTTTTTAAGGATCACTCATTCAGCCATCTGATGCCTCACTAATCTTTTCTCACCAATGAAAATTGTCATTAACTTGAAGAGTTCTAAATATTACACGTGGTTTCTTTGTGGTTTTGTTTAAGAATAAAACTCTTTTTATTAATATCCAGAAATAATAATTAATTTCTTTTTTGTTTGTTTGTTTTTTGAGACGGAGTCTCGCTCTGTCTCCCAGGCTGGAGTGCAGTGGCGCGATCTCGACTCACCACAAGCTCCGCCTCCCGGGTTTACGCCATTCTCCTGCCTCAACCTCCCGAGCAGCTGGGACTACAGGCGCCCGCCACCATGCCCGGATAATTTTTTGTATTTTTAGTAGAGAGGGGGTTTCACCATGTTAGCCAAGATGGTCTCGATCTCCTGACTTCGTGGTTCACCCGCCTTGGCCTCCCAAAGTGCTGAGATTACAGGTGTGAGCCACCTCGCCCGGTCATAAAAATTAATTTCTCTCATCCCCTTCAAGATGGACTTTTCATTATCATCTCCTTATTTTATAAATATCTTGAATTTTCAACAGTTACTTACATGTAGTACATTAGTTAGGAATTGATATATTTTATTACAGATATTACTAAAACAAAAGAAGTATATTGTATTAGGAAGAGAAAAAACACTTATTGAATGCCAAATATTGTCAGATAATGGTGTAGATGTTTTAAAAGTCATAACAACTTTTAAAATATTATCATTGCAATATTTTTTCTTGCAAATTATAAAATCAAAGCTCAGAAAGTTTAAAACTTGCCTGAGATCACATAGCTAAGAAAAAAATTTAAACATATGCACATTTGAACCAAATCTAAACTTTCTCACCAAATCACAGTACTTCCCAATATAAAAATATTATCATATAAAAGCATGTTTACTTTCTTTTGATACTAAGGCTGTATGGGCTATTAAACAGGATGTTAAGCTTCTCCTTTTTGAGGCTTTAAATAATTTTTAAAGTGGAATTTCAGTGTGGAAATAATGTTTAGAAAATAGTGACTTACATAATCATGATTTTTCAGATGAGGAAATTAAGGATCAGAAAGGGAAGATTTGTTCTCCAAGGTCAAACCCAGCATTCTGGAGGAAGAGGCAGGACTGAAAAAACCATTTATCCTGGATATTAATCAGTACCGATTCATTTATGAGATGTATTCTTATGTAATCTTAAGATAAGGGAGTCAGGATTCAATGAACTCAGATTTTTAACAGGATGTTCCTCTATTAATTGGGCCATACATATAATATTTAGTTCACTGCAACAAATTTTGAGTGATACTTATGAAATACGGCCAAACATCAAAGAAAATTCTGAGTATGGAAGAAAAATAACCAGCTGAAAAGTTTTAGATTTATATGAAGCTAAGGAGCATGCATCTCTCAGTCACTATATATGCAACGCTCTCCACCATGTTATTTTAATACCAGATGATTTTCATTTCAAAATGGCCAGCATGGGAAAATACAATTGTTCAGAATTCTTAAAACATTAAAAGAACTTGATCATATGTCACTCCAGAGATCCTCAGAGGACTAGGGAAGGGGAAAAGTTGTGGACTTAGGCTGCATAATAAAGAGTCACAAACCTACACAAAACCTCCATGACTCGCACTATGAAGAGGAAAGGACAAAATGAATAATATGAGCGCCAAAGTGAAACTCAGGTAGACAATTTCTGAGAATAGTCTAGTGCATGAAAATGTACACTTGGTGAAATTTTTTTAATGTACCACCATATTCCAAATTTGGCTGAAATACAAGTCATATTTCCTCCTAGAGATGGGAGGCAAGGAAGAAAAACAAAAGGAGAAAAGGGAAAGAAGAAAGAAGAAAAATCTTATTTTGCCTCCTGAAGAAAGTCTTCCATTGATGACTGAGGTTGGTCCTGTCCTGACATCAAAAAGCCTGCTAATCAGTACCAATTCATTTATAAGATGTTTTCTGGAGCACTCCACAGACAGCAATGGGCCAAATTATCTGGGGAAATAGGTCAGGAAAAAGAAGAAACCAGGGATAAGGGCTTCTAATTATAGTTTTTATTAAAATGACAATTGTAATGGAGTGTCAAGATTTTACTCTACTATAAAACTGACCCAGAGAAAATAACCTAGGGCTACCTATATAGATACTAGTTCTAATTCTTGCAATAAAGAAAATTAAGCTAAGTATTGTTTCTCATATCTATTGTATATAGAAGGCTTTTAAAGAAAGATACGATAAATGCCTACTTATTTATCAATATTTTATGTTTAATGTGGATTAAAGTCTTCAAAATTAAAATCCACCCATGTATTAAAATAACCGTATATTTTCTTTTTTTGTCTTTTGGTCTTTTTTCTTTTTTATTATCCTTTAAGTTCTAGGGTACATGCGCACAACGTGCAGGTTTGTTACATATGTATACATGTGCCATGTTGGTGTACTGCACCCATTAACTCATCATTTACATTAGGTATATGTCTCCTAATGCTATATATTTTCAATGGAAACAACTATTTACAGGCAAGCACAACATAGATTTAAATGACTTGCTATTACTTATGACACTCAACTGGGTAAATATTTAATAATTACCCACTTTCCTGATAAGATACTGATTATTTTTAATGAAATAAAATAATTTTTACTTATTAATCTGAAAAATTAAGTGGCATAATTGTTTACTCTTGTTTAACCATGAATTTTGTTCTAAATCCTGTCAAGAATGAGATAAAAATAGTCAACAAGACTTTGTCAATGGCAACCAAACATGTTTCCCATATTATTGTATTTACTGGCTTTTCTTTAAGAATTTTATGGGCTAGGTGTGGTGGCTCACCTCTGTAATCCCAGCACTTTGGGAGGCCGAGGTGGGCGAATCACGAGGTCAAGAATTTGAGACCAGCCTGGTCAACATGGCAACACCCCATCTCTACTAAAAATACAAAAATTAGCTGGGCGTGGTGGCAGATGCCTGTAATTCCAGCTACTTTAGAGACTGAGACAGGAGAATCCTTTGAACCAGGGAGGCGGGGGTTGCAGTGAGCCAAGATCAAGCCACTGCACTCCAGCATGGGTGAGAGGACGAGACTCCGTCTCAAAAAAAAAAAAAACAAAAGAAGAGGAAGTATTTTATGGCCAGGCGCAGTGGCTCACGCCTGTAATTCCAGCACTTTGGGAGGCCGAGGTGGGCGGATCACCAGAGGCTGGGAATTCAAGACCAGCCTGACCAACATGGAGAAACCCCATCTCTACTAAAAATAAAAAATTAGCCGAGTGTGGTGGCGCATGCCTGTAATCCCAGCTACTCAGGAGGCTGAGGGAGGAGAATCACTTGAACCCGGGAGGCAGAGTTTGTGATGAACCAAGATCGCGCCATTGCACTCCAGCCTGGGCAACAAGAGGGAAACTGTCTCAAAAAAAAAAAAAAAAAAAAAAAAAAAAAGAAGAATTTTATATTGAAAGTCGATATAAAACCTCCTAGAGTTATTAAAAACCAAGCCTGTATCAGATATTAAAGTCCACTGATGTTTTGATTTGCATTTTGTAACCAGGGAAATCATAATTGTGAAGTGATGGCATTTATGAACAACCACATTATGAGGGCTGCAGATTCTTTCAAAGTAAGGCAAATGCTCACCTGAGGAAGCAGGGATTTACTAGAGCTGAAAGGATTGAAGGACATAATGGAAATGCTGTTAAGGGTTGTGGTTAGAGACCAAAGGCTGCTTGGGAAAGTTTGACATTCTTATTTGGTTTAATACACTCAAAGGGATATGTGAGTAAGACAAGGCCAGCTTTAACATTCACACAGGGTAGGCATTATTACATTTTAAAATAATTGAACTTTCAGGACCAAGGGTATATTTTATTTTATTTTATTTTATTTTATTTTATTTTATTTTATTTTATTTTTACTATTCTTGTAATATACAAAGTAAACCAATTTGAAGCTGCTGTCAGAGTATAGAATATGGTCAAGGGCTAAAAATGAAAGACTAGATAAGTAAATAAATGTAACAAGTAAACAAGTAAAATTGGAAAGACTAACACCTTGCTTTACAAAATAGAAGTACCTTAAAACCATAAAACAGATGGGCCAGATAATATTATCTCTGGAATGTGTCTGCTGAAAATTGAAAATTTGGTAGTCTTTCTAAGATACAGAAAACACGGAGCATGTATGAGTAAAAGTATTCTTGTGCAATAATGATTTTGCTCGTGTGAAGTAGGAGCCTGTATTATATTAGTCATGAAGGAGAAAAATGATTCTGATGGTTTTGGAGATACACTATTACTCATATTTAGAACTTTCCAGAATGATGTGTCCTCTCAGAATATTTTTCATGGCTTTTCATAAAACACACTATAGTTGGTTGGAGACAAATTAATGTTCATTGAAACTTAAACCTTCCTGGGTTTAAGTTTTTGGTAGGAGATTCAACACACACACACACACACACACACACACACACACTGAAAGGGAAGGACTGGATGAATTTGATGGGTTTGTAACATACTGCTTTGTCTCTCTCCTCCTCAGGGGGACTGTCTCCTCCTGAAATCTCTGCTGGCAGCTCCACAGTCTGAAACAGTCACAAGTCAGAGAACTACAATACAATTATCTCCTTGCTCTAATGGTTTTTTCCAGACAGATGTAACCCTAGGTCCTAACTTAGGCTAAAAACAGTGAGAAAGTCTATGAGAGAAATGCAAGCCAACTAAATAAAAGGCCTTTCTCTTTTGCAGTTGTTATTAATTTCTCCTAGCTTGCCTTTAGTCTCATTCCCCTGCCCCCGCCGGCCACCCTGTGTCCTTTAAGATAGCCCTCTCAAAACCTCATTAAAAGGGTGAAACTCCAGCACTTTTGAATGCTTATTTAAAACTGCTGAATTGGGCCAGGTGATAAAGAATAGTGGGAAGGGATATCCTTTCCAAAGGAGGCTATAAAATACTACCTTACGTGCTTAATTCGTCTTGGCACTCCCACATATTTTGGTTAATTATCAGAAATTAGCTTGAGGGGAAGATTAATCTTTTTACTTAGCCAATACACAACTGGTAGTTTCTACTTAGTCAAGTCCCATGACAGCTTCCACAATTTCTTATCATTATCTAGAAAAATGAGAGGCTTGTGTGGTGGAAGAAAGTCTCTATTATCCAGTTTAGTTCATTAGATATCTGGCTTTTGGTTATGAAATGAAGCACACCTAAATTTACAAAGAGAGAGAGAGAGAGGAAAAAAAAAAAAAAACCTTTCATATTGAGTGGGGAAGTATTGTCTTTGTGAGGAAGTTCTGCTTTGTTTTCTCCCCAGGTCATGAGAAGAATTACATTTAGTAATCAAAGATAGAAATTCATGAAAGAAAGGAAGAGAGAGAGAGAGAGAAAGAAAAAGAAAGAAAGAAAGAAAGAAAGAAAGAAAGAAAGAGAGAGCGGACGAACTGCAACACTAAGATTTCATCTACTGACAAATGAATTCATAACTGGCATGAGAAATAACACATCTGGGAGTGGTTTTTTTTTTTTTTTTTTTTTTTTTTTTTTTTTTTTTTTTTTTTTTTTTTTCCTAGAGTAGATTTGAGCTAGGAGACAAAGGTGTCTGCCATGAATTTACACCTCCCACCCTCAAACATACTCCTTCTTGCTATTGCTGTTTTACTAGTGATTTTTTAAAGTTTGGTTTTTCTAAAAGAGAGAAAGTAAATTCACATAAATTCAAGCAGCACCATCTTTCACCAAATTTCAGGTTGTATTTTTTTTTTTTTTTTTTTTTTGTGAAAGGAAGTAACTCAATCCATTTGGGTAATTTTTCTCAAGGTGAAATGGAGATAGATTACAATAGAAACTAATATAATTTTCACTCTCAAGCACATATTGGATACAGTGAAATCTGAACTAACCTAAGAATAAAAAAAAAGAAATTGGAGATTGTGACATGTACTGCTTATCACTCCAGGAATATTTTGCCCCAGTGGGGTTTTATTCTGTATTTACCTCATTCCAGCCACTTCTCTGCTGCTATAACCACCATCATCCTCCCTGCTTTTAATGGATTCAGTAATCTTAATGCTTGGCTTTTGTCCCCTTCCCCTTCCTCACATCTCAATTATTACTTTTCTTCCTCCTCGAATGTTACTAAAACAATCTGCAAAATTTTAATATGGTAATCTTTTATTCCAAAAATGCACCCATCACTCATCACACTCAGTTAAACATCTTGCACGTCAACCAAAGTGTGCTCTGATTTGATTCTAAACCATCTATGTAAACTCATCTCCCCAGGTAATACTGTCTCCACTCTCATACCAATGTCCCCCGTTTTCCCTAAACATGCAACAGCATTTCTCAATCTCTGCTCAATCTGTGTCTTCACTCTGTCTTTCAGTACCTTTCATTCTCCCCTTCACCTATCTAAAATCTGTTCAGTCTAGAGGTCTTTTCATAATCTATCTCTATATCAGAAATCTTTTGTAAATGTGATTTTTGTCTCTGTTACACACCTGGCCATTTAAAGGCAAACTTATTAAGAGTTTAATCCTATTTCCACATTTTTGGGGGAATTTGTTTCTGTATGTCTCATTTCCTCATTATGTTACCTTTTGAAAGGTCAGAAAAAGTATTTATCATTTCTTCACATCTCTTAGTCACATGGAATATTTATTCCTCATCTAGGAATTGTTCAAGAAACAGTCATAAGAATGGAACTATTTAAACTAGAAAGAACCAAACACAACAGCAAGAAAGGTGGTGAGGGCTAAAGTTTTAAAATAGTTTATTTGCAAATGTGCGTGAGTTTATGCTGCCCAGTGAGTCTGACGTTCTGTGTGGTGGAGTGGGGTGGGGTACAGTGGAGATGGACTAGGGGTGATTGTGCCTAAATTATTATGTGTCATGTTGGATGATATGAAGTTTAGGGTGTGGGTGATGTGGGTGAGGCCAGTGATTTTATGAGCAAAATAAGATCTGTGAAGTGTAACTGAGTTTTAGAGATAATTTGTTTGTGTTGTAGTGGATAATTACATTAATATAGGTTGGGCATTATAATCATCTTGATTACCTCACTCTTTGTAAGAGGCTTAGGCTCACTGGCAGACCGTTTAGTGTACCTGGACCAGAAATTGACTCTGAATGTTAAGGCTGGGTCATGTCATTCGACTATTTTTTCTAGATGACAGTGGTCCCTTCTAGATGACAATGGTTCACCATATATAATCTTTGTCTTAACTGTAGGGCAGACTTAGAATTGGAAAATCCTTTGGAGGAAATTAAAAAAATCCTGCACAAAAAACCCCAAAAACCGAAGTTTTAAAATAAATGTAACTAGCCAGCTGAATGACTCATATAAAAAAAAAACACTATGTTAAATTTTCATAACAGTGCACACATTTTAGCAATGGAAAATGAAATACTGGTGTTCAGATTAAGAAAAAGTGGAGCACTCATCATTTCCATAATAATAATTCTGACAATTAAAGAGAAAATTATTTTAGTTATTTAAAAAATTTCCTTTTCATCTTGAAGAAGTGATATGACTGCCATTTAATATCACACAGCCTGAGGCTTCTTAGATGTTCCCTAAATGTTAAGTAAATTATAAATAAAGCCATCTCAATATTTTACTGCTCAGATGACCTTTGCAGTTCATCTTTCTAATCATGATTTTTTTTTTTTTTTTTCTTTTAGAGAGAGTCTCATTCTGTCGCCCAGGCTGGAGTGCAGTGGTGTAATCACCGCTCATGCAACTTTGACCTCCTGGGCTCAGGCGATCCTCACATCTCAGCCTTCTGAGTTGCTGGCCCCACGGGTATGTGCCACCATGCACAGATCATTTTTGTATCTTTTGTTGAGATTGGGTTTTGCCATGTTGCTCAGGCTGGTCTTGAACTCCTGGACTAGAATGATCTTAATGGCGTGTTCATGGTTTGTGCAGCTATTTCTAGTCCCTCCTCAAAAGGAGACGATTTATCTACAATGTACCATTTACTGTGCATCCTTATCAAAATGTTCTAAAACAACTGACAAGAATACTTGTTTAAACAGGGAGAGAGAGATTAATTCTGATTCAAAAGTTTTTGCAGCCCAGGGATCTACAATTTTAATAGAGTGATTCTGATGCAGATGGCTTGAGGACTACATTTTAAAAAACACAGATCAAATTTATGCTAGTTACCAATAAAGCCAGAATTATTGAGCCACCATTACCTGGGACATTTGAGCGAAATAATCCTTCCTAAACTTAATTTACATAAACACACAGCAGGTGTTTGGGTTTATTTTCCTATTGCTTTGCTGCCAGAATTCACAGAGCAATTGGAGCCTTGGTTTCAGTCTACATGGAGATATTGTTTTGTTTTATTTTCCTCTTAGATTAAGAAATGTGAATATAACCTGTGCTAGTTTTTAAGATACTGCTTATTATATATGCATATCGTTCATACAAGCTAGTTAAGAAACTCAGGGTAGTACAATTTCTTTAAGAGCTAGTACAATTTCTTAACTCAGTTGTAACTTCTAAGTGACCTCTGGCAAGGAATTCTTTTGAATATTTCTAGCAATGTGGATCTAATAACTTTAAAAAAGTAGATGATTCTGTACTTGGCTAACCTGAATTATCCTACTGAGCTGCATGTAATATTCCTTCCTAAGACTTTACTTGCTAAACTACAAAATCATTGAGCTGAGCGCTGAAAGTTTCATTTGTGGATGAACTCACTCTACACTTCCCACATGAGGAACATAAACCTTAGACAGATGAGGCAACTTTCACTACTTCACAGAACTGCATATGAAAACCTGGACTCCTGATACTTTACACTACAATGATACATTTTATATATGCTCTGTAGCTACAGAGAATATAAGAAATCCTTCATCTGCCTGACGAATCTAGTTAACAATTAGTGACGTGTTCTGTAAAACAGTGTTGATTGCTTAGAAGCAGGGGGAAAAAAAAAAGTCCTTTTGGTTTTCCAAAAAGTGTTAAAAGAAAAGAAAAAGGTGTCTGATATTTAAAAGGTATCATTCGGCCCGGCACGGTGACTCACCTCTGTAATCCCAGCAATTTGGGAGGCCGAAGCGGGCTGATCACTAGGTCAGGAGATCAAGACCATCCTGGCTCAAGGTGAAACCCTGTCTCTATTAAAAATACAAAAAATTACCCAGGCGTGGTGGCGGGCGCCTGTAGTCCCAGCTACTCGGGAGGCTGAGGCAGGAGAATGGCGTGAACCTGGGAGGCGGAGCTTGCAGTGAGCAGAGATCGTGCCACCGCACTCCGGCCTGGGCGACAGAGTGACTCCTCCTCCTCAAAAAAAAAAAAAAAGAAAGCAAAACTAACACTGTCACATTTTGTTGGTAACTTACAATAAAATTCTTAGGGCACAATAGGTCTGTTTCAGAACTGTTATTAATAAAACCCCATTTATAATGCACATGAAGCAGCAGTATGCACAGTGCTTGGGGTTCGGGCTCTGGGGTCTGACCACCAGGATAACATATTGGGTGAGGCAAAATGAGTAACTCTAAGCCTCGGTTTCTCATGTGTAATCAGATTGTTGTGTGGTGATTACATTAATTAACACATAATTCAAGCAGCAATGCCTGGCACGCAGGAAGTGGTAGACAAATAATACTTACCTCTTTAATTTAGGTAAAATCTATCTGTGGAAAGAGAGGCTTAGTAAGATAATTTAAGGGCCTAATGTCTCAGCTTCTAGATACTGTAGATGAGATCTGACTCCAGCATCTATAATTTTAACTATTATCATTATTTAAAACCAGAAAATAAAAACTCTGAACTTTGTTCCATTTACATAGACACAAGATACTTTAAAATCACATATTTAGATCAGATTTTCATGCATGCATTCTCTCTCTCTCTCTCTCCTTCTCTCTTACTCTCTCACTTTTCCCAACTCTCTTCCAAGCATTCTTAGATCTCTGGGACTTAGAAGTTATATATACATTTAGAGATGAGGCTGAAGAAATGGCTTCTATGCTTGGACAACCTCTTTCATTAATACTTGTTTCACATTGCTAGTCTTCTCTGAATAGTTATAGGAACAAACGTTGCTTCATTTGCGTGAGCAATTTCCTACATTGCTTTCCCAGTGTTAGTTCCTGAAGGATTCACAAAACAGGAACTGACATTCCCCTGGAAAACTTTGAGAAAAAAAAAGAGACAAAATCAAGCTTCTTTCTTACCAAGAAATTTGCCATATAGGTGCAACAGTGCAGCTTCAAGGACAGAAACAGGAATGGCATGTCTGAAAATGCCCAGTGACTCTTTATGCATTGTATAAGGGTGACATTCAAAATCTTTAACTAACTGGTACGGTAAGGGCATGGAACATTCAGAATGGACACTGGCTGCAAATAACCAGTAAGTCTAGGCTCTGCATTCTGGCCTAAAACAGCCCTGTCTCTAGAGCTGAAATGGCTCTTTGTTCCTGGTGCAGTGCTTTAAACAAAACAGGCTCTCAGTAAGTATTCTCTGACCGAGAATACATACAAAATGTTAGAAAGGGAAGAAAAGATTATAATTTTTTGCAGGATCCTGAAGCTGTTACATAAGTTCATAGAAAGTGATAATGTTTGTGGAGGTTAATGTATGAATGAGTTGTCCAGAAAGAGATGGCAGAAAAATTGTAACAGGGTAAGGGAAACAAGATGTATACAGGCACATGTGTGGTTGAGAACCTGGAGTTATCCTATGCCACTATAGAGTATCCTATGCCAGTTTCTGTTTTTCAGTGTTTAATGAGACTTATGTTAACTTAGGTGACATTCTTGTTCACATAGAGACATGAAAACTACAAATTCTTAGGCAGTTCTTTACTAAGGCTGGATTCAAAATAACTGGCAAGTGAACTGAATTGATCTTTCAAAATTCAATGGTTAAAATATTAAAATGTCATTTGTGCAAAAAAGAAACTATGCACAATAATGTGTTTAGAAGGTTACGGGATGAGAAGCATGGAGTTTAGGGACGATTTTAGGAGATTAAAAAGAAGATTCTGATCATGTGCTTTGCTCACAAAGTCTCCAACCTTGGTTTGAAGGCTAAGCTGTCTTTTGTTTTTTAATTCTGGCATAATATCCTTTATATACATCTATAGCCATTTTTTTCTTTGACCAATTTTTATGTTCTTCTTCTCACTGCATCTTGAGTTTGTGTAGGACAAGGATTCCATGTGGTTAATTTTGCTTTTATTACTGGAAGCTAAACAGTACTGGGAACAGTGTCCACTCGACACATATTTGCAAAATAAAGTCAAGGAGGACCAGTGGAGATGACATAGTGTCCTTGTGTTTATGACTTGGCTTTTAGGGGCACATTTTTAATGAAATCAAAGAACTACATCTATTCTTTAAATATATATTGAGACGCTTTTCAGCAGATGACACTGAGTTGGGAATACTGGTTCCTTTACTCACAAGGCTTAGTCTCTTGGAAGAGTGAGGCACACAAACCAATTTTTGTCTGAGTTATGATATTAGCTATGCTAGAAGTATGCATGAAATACACCTCAGCCAGTTCCTATTACTCAATTTCAGGGCAAAAGTTGGCAATGATTTGTCTTAATTGGGGGGTGTACTATAGACTGGGCACCAAATGTTCAGACACAGAGACTACGGATACCTCATTTCTTAAATTATTTGATTCCTGTATGAGGTTTGGAAAATGCTACTCAAAGCATTTGGCTCAGAAGACTTATGTATGTCAACATGCTCAGTTTGAATGTAACATAAATATCATGGGAGCAAGAGAAGAAAATATATGAATACTTCCAGCATCCCAAGAGTCTCTATAGGACCCAGTGCTTTTCCTAATAAGATCCAGTGATTTTTACTGTTGAAAGTGCACTTCAGTTTATACAATTGTCTATGTTGGCCACCAATCAGAGTCTGTGTAGTTTTCATGCAAAAGTATAAACAATTTTAAATAGAGAGAGCGAGCAGAGTAGGAAAGACATCGTATGCAGACTATCCATTGAAGAAAATAATATGAACCACGAGAATTGTTTGATTCTAAATGTGTAGGAAATTCTATTTGGCCCAATTTTAGAAGCTATCTATTGCTAGCTATTAGACTCTTTTATGATTAGTTTTGAAAATACAGTCTGAAATTACAATTCATACAAACCAAATAACCAAGAGGATAAAAATCAATTGTGTTTATGACTGATTTTTTTTTTTTCTTTTTGCAATGTCAATAATTGCTTTCCCTTCTTGCAATTCAACATTCTTCTTACCCACAATTCTTATATGGATTTAAAACAACTTTTTAAATTATAATTTTTGTGGTAAATTATTTTCACTTTAAATATCCACATTGTATTTATATTGGCTAATTTTAAATATCCAGCACATAGAAAGAGAACAAATTTAAAACTAGTTAAGATGTTAAAAGTCTTTAGCACAATTCTATGATTTTGAAATGAGGAAACTGAGGCATAGAGAAGTTGATGCATTGCTTAATTTATTTCCTAAGAAGAAATTAAAATGGGGACTCTCAGGTTCCATTTTGATGCTCTTCTTACTAAATTATGTTCTCTCACAAGAATAATAGGATTTCGTCCTTTAAAACAATTTTGAAAACAGATTTTCATTTCAGCTTTAAAAGTAATTGGATGCATGGTCTGAGGAGAGTTTTGTTCCCCATTTGCAACAAGGCCAAATCTCAACATAGAGGGCCTCCTGTTTTGCTTCAACAACTGACAATATGGAACCTTTGGGCTAAAGTTGGTGAAGAGTCTGTATGTGATTTCTTCCTTCTAGTTTTTCTTGAAAGTTAGAAGAAAAATACATCCCTGCTTACTCAATTCATATCCCACTCTCCTCAAAAAAACAAATGACAATCAAAACCCCAAAATAAAAATGTATTTCTCTTCCTTTACTTTCATACCCAAAGGCCTCCACACTTTTCCTGCAATTTAAGAGCTATTACTCTGTAATTTGGGGCTAACATATTAAAACTGCCATGGAACACTTTGTGGATAGTAAATCTTGTCACAAAACAATGACACCTATCCCGAACGAATAATTAGAGAAATCAAAAGAATATATTTTTGTCCTGAACACCATTATGGATGGGAAAAGAAAGTAACATACTTTTAATCCAGTTGAGACATTTAAGCATGTGTGACTCAAAGTTGAAATGACTGAGTTATAACTTAAATAGAAATTCTGACACTGTCGTTCTTGCTTGCAATAATATATGCTGATTGGAGAACAGTGCTTTGCAGTTACTTGGAGAGTAACTTCCAAGCTCTGACATCCAACCATCAGCAGTCAAGAATCCGCAATGAAAATCCTTTGACTTAAGCAGCCTTGCTTTGGAAATCTGATGAGTTATAATGTTGATGGTCAGAAACAGCATAGCATGTTTAACGAGGCCAGGTTATCTACCTAAAGCATCTTATGTGCACTGAAGATTAATTATCCTGAAAATTCCAAGAGAAAAATGCATTTTCACTCTGCAGAAATACTTTTATACGAAAATGGCCATCCTGTCCGGATATTGCTTGAAGATTATCCATAATAACTTAGCTGGGGCTGCTTCTGCACGTAGGAAAATACTACCTTCTTTTGAAAAAAATATTTTAAACGTTTTCTGCTTGAAATACTACAAAACTTCAGGTATTATTTTGTTTTTGATGGAAAGATAAAGATATAAGAACAGAGAAGGAAAAAATATTTAACATGACCATTTCCAGTTAACAAGTTTTGTACTCTCTCTTATTTCTTTAGCTGCTGGCATAGAATGAGAAAGAAACCTAATTTGCACTGGAAGATTCAACAGCATGAGATAACATCTCGTGAGAGATAAATGCTTAGAATTGTTAAAATCTTTTGCTTTGCATGATTGGTGAGAGGTGATTTGATATCTTACCATGTGATCTATGGACAGAAACGCTTGAAGAAAAAGCAGAGGCTTGAAAAATACTCTAGTCAAACAAATTTAACATAAAGCTGTTTTGATAACAGTTATTCATTGTACTTTACAAAAGGCTAGAAAAAATAAATTTCATGTTCTCTAAAATTAGCCTTCAATTTTTAAAATGTCATCTTATATAACTAGAATTATAAAACTACAGATTTTTTAAGCAATTCATATATCTGCATGCTTTGCTTGATCCCAATTGCTTTGTCTCCCAGTTGTGAGTCAGGATATAAACATAAATTTACACTGAAGAAAACATTTATCATATTGTATTATTCTATATAAATTAATGTATAATTAAAATATAAATTACTATACCTTAAAGACCATGTACTAAATATACCACACTAGAATTGCAAATCATATTAGAATATAAACCAACAGAAATAAAGAGTTGCTGAATTTAAAATAACTGAATGCAAGCTAATTAACATATATTCATTTCCTATGGATTCTAGAGCATGCCTTAAGTGCTTTGTGTGAAAAAGCATGGCATAAAATATGAATTAAAAAGTAAGCACTCAAGCAAAACTTACAGCAATGACTCTGAATATTGCTTACTTTCTCTAAAAGAAAATCTTAGTCAATGGAATAGAAAGCACCTCTCTACTCACCAAAATTGTCAACAGCATTAAAAAAAAAAAAAAAAAACACCTAAATAGTTCATCTGACAGAAAGGACTTTCTAGTTTGTACATGAATTGCCTGAATGATGGAAATGGATATACAACAATTTCATTTCCATCTATTTTGTGCCGGTACTTCCAATACTTCTACTTCTGTTGTCCAAAGCTCTGAAACTGCACCTCTTCTGCTGCTATTTCTGCCCAACTCAGGAAGGTAAAGAAAAAAAAAAAAGAACTCCATTTGTGCTCCTCATATGCAAAGATATAAAAAATAAAATTCAGTAAGTCCTCAAATAAATAAAACTACTACCACTGAGGAAGCTTAATATACCCTGTCACTTCCCCTATGGCAAACCAAAGCTGTGAATAAGACATTTCCCAAAGAAAATGAACTCTGAAGCACCGAGTAGATTCAGCTGTATGTCATTATTGGAATAAGATAATATAAAGACAATTTAATGCTAATAGAAAATGCAATTTTTTTTTTTTTTTTACAAAGCCAAATTATATGTATTTACTGAAGATACATCAAGGGAGCAAGATAAGACATATGTGTTTGAAATAGAAAGATAATATGCTTGTGTTTAATATATGGTAGAAATTGTCCCAGAATGGTTCATCCATGTAAAAATATGGCCCCTCTGAGACTGCCAAGAGCCATCAGTCTCAGAGTGATCTTCTGAATTCAGTCTTGTTCTTAAAGTTGAGGAAGGCTTTAACTCATGTCAAAATTTCCCTCGGCTTGAAAAATTATCTTGGAAATGAGAAAAAGGGGTAGTTCACTTGGTTGTGCTGTTTCCTCTTTTTCTTCTTTCTGGCATTCCACTCAGATTTGGCAGATATCATAAATTCTAAAATGCACAGCCTATACCATCTTACTCTCTATGAGCTATGAAAAATGCAGGAATATGCAGCCACTCCATTTGCATTGTAATAGGAAAAAAAATGAGGAAAAAATATAACTAGCAGATTAAGTTCTATAAATTCAATCTAGCACCTAGCACAGGGTCAGGCACAAAGGAGGTATTCTGTAGTATTATTCATTGTTAGATGAAATTAATTACCACTATTTTTATAAAAGTATATTATAATGATGCAAATATATAGTTGGTCTTAAATAATCATGGAGAGCTTGGAAAACTTCATAATTTTGGGCTCTCCAATAGTGAAAGGAAGCATGTATACAGACACTGAGACGATAGTATAATTCAGGAAGACAACTTACCAAAGATAGAAAGAACTATAAAATCTTCAATGACTTTTAAGCCTCAAAACATAGGTTAGTCAACATATGGTATGTTATTTTATACTTAGAAGTCTTCTTTTTGATTGATTAGATTTAGGCCAAAAGCCAGAGGAATCTGTGAGTCAGCCCTTATCACATCTTCCTGATTACAATTACCATTAGCCAAGGTTTGAGTTTCATATGATGGTTTCAATAGTGTATCAATGGCATACCTCTTCTGTCTTTCTCACTCTAACAGCAACTGGAATGAACTTTACCTCCTACACTTCCTGTGATTGTCAAATAACACTGATGACAATGTGACTTAGTCTTCAGGTTTCTTAGCTTCCTGGTGAAAGCCCAGTTGAGATGCTGCCACTTCAGCAGAAATAAAGAACAACAGGGACAGTTATCAAGATAAGTACTAATACGAAGTCGAGGCTCTTATTGTAGTCTCAAGTGTATCAACACTTCACTTATACAGAATTACTGCTTTTTATGTTTTGTTTTGTTTTGTTTTAGACTGAGTCTCATTCTGACCCCCAGGCTGCAGTGGTGTGATCATGGCTCACTGCAGTCTTAACCTCCCAGGCTCAAGTGATCTTCCTGCCTCAGCTTCCACAATAGCTGCCATTACAGAGCACCACCATACCTTGCTACTTTTAACTTTTTGTAGAGATGGAGTCTCCCTATGCTGTCCAGGATGGTCTCAAACTCCTGGGCTCAAGCAATCCTCCCACTTCGGTCTTCCAAAATGCTGGGATTATAAGCATAAGCCACCGCGCCCATCCTAGAGTTACACTTTTAACTAACCATCTTTCCACTTCAATTAGAAACATACATACACACTTTACTGCGTGCATACACAGTACACATAGGCTTTAAATAATTTAAAGGTTAGAAATTTAGGAAAATAATTACATAAGCTGTCCAGCTAGAACAAGTCTAGCCGATACATCTTGGCATGTGCTCTATAATAACTCTTCAATTACAATGGCAGGAGTTTTGCCATCATTTTGTCATATTTCCTGAACTTCTATCAATTCGAGAGTCATTTGCTTATTAAGCATGTATTTAACTGCAGAAATCTCTCTTTTAGAACCTTGATGGTCTTTCACAGATAAGAAAGAATTCAATTCAAACAGTGTTTCCTCAAGAGCAATTCAAGTCATTCATAAATAAATCTGCATTTGTTCAACTGAAGTCTGTTGCTCTTGTTATTAAGTTCCAAAGAGCTGCATTAAATAAATTTAAGTGTTGACTAAGAAAAGGGAGAGGTAGATTACCAACAATGAAAAAAATATTTATTTTGTAAGTAAGAGATGAATGGGAGAGACTAACATTGGTAAAATTAAATGCTTGAAAGTTATTGAGACAAAATTTCAAATACCACCCTATGGGCGTGTTCTGTTTGACCCAAACAACAGCAGACGACTTATCCATATTTGCTACAACAGGTGAGATGAGTTGACTCTGATTGAAGCTTAAAGATGGCAGTAAAAACAATGAGGTGGTACCAGCTCAGTAGACCCACAGAAAAGTTTTATGCAAACAAAGTCTACCTCAATTGGCAATAATCATATGTAGAAAGCAACCACCGATATTACATTTTTTTAAATAATAAAAATAAGAAGTCAGGGAAAAGAGGGCTACACTTTTGATAGATTTACATATGTTTTGATTATAATCAAACTATGACTAGGTGCCAAGGTTTTATAATATATTTTTATAAGTTACTTTAAATAAATTTTTGTAGGATATAATATGAATGAAACTCATTACTTTAAAAAAGTTAAGAATATAGTAAGCACTTTATACAAGTTCCCATAAAAGAAATGATAAGTGACTCTATTCATTTGGCAAGAGAGGATCGGTTGAGAGAGAAAATAGTCTCTTAAATATCTATAAATCCACATATCTTCATTTCAAGGTCAAATAACAACTATGTCTTTTCTTCATAATTCACATATTTTACTCACCTAGACTCTTTAATGAAATCAACTCCAATGTTTTACATTCTATATTCACAGAGAGAGAGCTAACGAAGTTTACTCAGATTGAAACATAAAACATCTTAAAACTAAATTTTATTTCACATTTCCTCGACTCAGTAGATTTATTTTTGGTCTCATTTATAGTCCTACTGTTATTTTCTCATTTCATATTGCATACAATCAGGTGAATGAAACTGAGGTTCACATGAGAAATGGAAAAGGCCTTCTAACAGCCAGAATTGATTTGCATCTGTAATACCCAGGAAAATCCTGAAACAGAAAATAAGACTCAAACGAAGATAAATAATATTTTGGTTAACTAACATTTTAGAATTAATAGCTCTCACTTAATTTTTAATCTGATATTTACACTGTGATTGTTCCTCTAACAGCATAAAACATGTCCTATAATTTCTTCCCCAGATCTTTCCCATGACCATTGTGACTATTGTGTAAGAGTTCTCTAGATGATTATTCTAAAAACATGGCTATGCCAAAGGAGTTCCACCCTCAATAAGCAGAAGGAAGTGACAAAACAGGATAGCATTTTGCTCATTCATAAACTATCTGGTTTACTGGTATGTCTGCATCGCAGTGCTTCCTTACATGACCCAGCCACAGCCAATTCTCATTTTTGAATTCATTCCCAAAAGCATTTCTCGAAGCCTACCTATAGAGAGAATCCTATTTTAATGGCAAAATATTCTATTGCATCCATTATCCATGCTTCCTACTTGGATGTAGCATCTCCAAATTGCATTGGGGGACTGATTCTTTTATAAATCAGTAGGAAATATTTCTTTCTTCCTCCCTCCCTCCCTCCCTCCCTCCCTCCCTCCCTCCCTCCCTCCCTCCCTCCCTCCCTTCCTTCCTTCCTTCCTTCCTTCCTTCCTTCCTTCCTTCCTTCCTTCCCTCCTTCCCTCTTTTTCTAACTATCTGTATAATTTCTGCATGAACTATTGGGAACCTAACATATGTTACTATGTTACAATTTCACAGGTGAGAAAATAGAATACAGAGTGGTTAGACTATCAAAATTTAATAAATGGCAATCCAGTGTAAGCGCTTGGCCATCCCAGACGCTTACTCATTGATTAAGTATATATCCTCTTTCATTTAGGACTTGTGCTAAATAAATTGGAAGCTCTCAGTTATTAATTCAAAGTGGAAGAAACAAATAAATAACAACTACCTACCAAAATAGATGAAGGCACACATTTATAGTAATGCAAGCTAAGATAAAAGGCAACTTCATTTGTAGTTTAAGTATCTAAGTTTTATTACTTTATTTCATAAACTAAATCCTTAGATGCCATCGTCATAGGGACTAACATGGCACTTTAAAACTGATTTAAAGCCATCAGGATTCTGGAAGGAAAAAACAGTCTGGCCGGGCGCGGTGGCTCAAGCCTGTAATCCCAGCACTTTGGGAGGCCGAGACGGGCGGATCACGAGGTCAGGAGATCGAGACCATCCTGGCTAACACGGTGAAACCCCGTCTCCACTAAAAAATACAAAAAACTAGCCGGGCGAGGTGGCGGGCGCCTGTAGTCCCAGCTACACGGGAGGCTGAGGCAGGAGAATGGCGTAAACCTGGGAGGCAGAGCTTGCAGTGAGCTGAGATCCGGCCAGTGCACTCCAGCCTGGGCGACAGAGCAAGACTCTGTCCCAAAAAAAAAAAAAAAAAAAAAAAAAAAACCAGTCTATACATTTTACTTATTAATATATTCATGCAACTGCAGGAAACACACTTTTGTACAAACTATAGTCATGTCAAAGTAAAATCTATAACATGTAATAATAATAGTTCATGTTTTACTTTTTCCAGAATGCTCAGTGATAAGAAGTTATACTTTTTAGTTGCACTTTTTTTCTAAAAAGATATAATTTATCCAACAAGACAAGATAATATATATATCCGATATTTGGACTTTGTGAGACCCCGGAAAATAGTTCATAACTTTAATTGCTAATGGTACTGTGTAAATCACACATTTCCTTAGAGCAAACCACTCTGAAATTTTGCAGTTATTTACAATAAATCTTTGGCTTAAAAAAAGACTTTCCAGTTGCTAAAATGTTCCTCTTAGTGCCTCTCAATTTATGAGCAAATTTCAAAAACAGTCATTCTCATTAGTGAATCTCATAAATACGATTGCAGGTAAAAGCAAACATATATTAAAGCATCACTGGCACACTTGAATTATAACATCTTTGGAAAATCTAGTGATTTCTCTACCAAGTTGTAGATGATTCAACAGTTTCTTAAACTTTCAGAACCATCTAATTTTGCTAATCTGGTCCTTGGAGCCTCACACTATTGAAAAGATAATCTGGCTCCTCCACCCCTACCAAAGGGCTAGCAAATATACCTATGCTTAAAACGTATGTTATTATCTACTAAGTGAGATGCTTTTATGCTTTATTTGTTCATAATACTTTTTATTTTCTTAAAGATTTAATCTTAAATTGATAATAAGATAATTTGATTTAGTCTCTTCTGGTCACTATTTCAATAATAGCAATAGTTTATTTATGAAATGACTTGTTTACCTTTTCTTGGTTAATTTAGATAAATATCAAAATTCTTAAAAAGAAACAAAAAGCTACCTTATGTCCCATAATCATTTATTTCAGTTGCAAACTACTTCAATTTCCAGATTAAATTAATTTATTTTGTTAAAATGTTATTAAAACTTTAAAATGTTTTGCCAAAAATACATTAAGATTTCTTTCTTATGATACTGTTACTCTAAAAACTAAAAGTGGACTGTTAATAATTTTATTAGTTGAAACATATTTTATTTTCTATAGTTATTATTTGAATCTCCATAAGTTATTGTCATTTAAATATACACGAACATATTTCTTTTGCTATTATAATATCCTTATAACACCTTTAAGGCAACATCAATGACCAGAATAGATTATGTTTCCTTGATAAGTATTTGATATAATGCTATGATGACATGCCACTCACATATCCACGAAATATATTCTGGAAATATAAAGAAGAGCTTATCTGCCCAGTTAACTATATGAGACATTACAGTTGGGCCCTTGGTGTCTTTCCACCTTCAGTACACTTAATTTATTGTGTTTCCATTCCACCAGCAAACTATCTGGCTAATTAACTAAAAGTTAAGAGTATTTTTTAAAAAACTGTAACCTCCTTCCTCACTGATTCTTTCCATGTATATATAGTTTGTTCTGCCTGGTTTTGATCTATCTTTTCCACTCTTTCCTCTCTTCTATAAATACCCCTATCTATCACAGTTTAGCAGATATTTTCGGTCTTTGAAGCATAATGACAATTTTCTTAAGTTCAAGTGTCATAAAACATATTCAAATGCTTTGAATAGTGCCTCTTGTCTCACTCATACTGAGGCCAAAAATATTTGGAAATTATCTACTAACAATATGATCCAGCAGAGTTAGCAGTAAAGCAAATTAATGCGTTAGGCGAAAGTAACTTTTCCATTGATTTCCATGATAAAATTAGAACTTCAGTCCCCTGGAAGAAAATTTCTTATGGATATATACTAAAAGACCTGTACAATGTAAAGCCTATTTCATATATTTAAAGACATACAATATGCAGTGTCCTTTTGAGAACTCGTTCAGAAATAAGAAGAAAAGTATTGATAATATGGTACCTTATTGGGGAACAAATCTTTAAAATAAATTATCCAAAACATCTTTTAAAACTATCGCCCCACTCAATGCCAATTTTTGTTCCTATTATAAATATACAGAGAGATCAGTAAAACTTTTGCATTTCGGCCAAGCTTATCCTCACGAAAGTGTCACAATTTCAAAATTAGATCCACATTTCCTGGTTGTTTTTAAAATATTTTCCTGCATTTTCTTCATTACTTGAACACACGGGCTTATGTTGCTGTTATACTCAGCTAAGACCACAAAGAAGTAAAATCCTGAGCAATATATCCTACTGGTGTAATTTCCCCTGTCAAATAATGAATATTCCATTACAATCAGCTAATGTGCTTGTGTTTACAATTATTTTTATTTAATTGATGTCTGTTATCCTGATTAGAGTGGACAGGCAAGCTTAAATAATGATAGTTGAGTCTGGTTAACGTTTATGATTGGACATCTTTGGTAATTTACTCTGTTTCATTTGTTATAAACTCTAGTGGTGCTAAACTCTGGTGACCAGAGCCATAAGACGGTAGTGATAAGCTCATATTACGCAGGTCCTGATTTTAAATTGGAATATGTATTTGTTTTTACTGTTTTTACTTCTGGCAAGAGGTGTTAGTAGATTACAAAGAATATTTGTAATGTCAAGCTTCACAAAGGGATGCCAGCCTCCATGTTCCTCCAGGAACTCAGCAGGCTATGCTACCTAGTGTTTTTCTGTTTCTTCTATACAAAATTGTTTGTTTGTTTTCCTGTTTCATCCCGCTGATTCAAGACAAGTAGTGGATCCAAGAAAGCAAAAGAAAGCCTCAACTCACCGAGATCTGTACTTTTCAGCAAGCTACTACTACCGTAAATTTGATTACTCTGAACTGAGATTCAGAAAATCTGGATCACAAGTGTCTCACTAACTAAGTGACCTTGAAAAAGACAATGAGATTTCAAAATGAAATTTTCATAATCCCTTCCAGGTAAAATACTTTATGATTCTATGTGAATGCTTTATGTTCTATATCTTAATAAGTTGAAAATAAATTATGATCTTTAACTTTTATTATAGTCAGTTATACTTCAATAAAGAAGTAACATTCAAAATGAAGATACAGAGTGTAGTCTATAGAAAACAGAAAAAGTGAATTCCACAAATGAGAATTAGTAACTTTTCCTTCAAAAAGGCATCTTTGACAAGATAAAGCACTTTACTAGAACACTACAGCATTGGCTAACAAGTAGATGACTTATGTCAAAATTCTAAAACATCAATTCCAATAAAATCTTTGATAATTTTATCACCAAAGCCAAGTACAAAATTATTGATATTATTATGTCTGACAGTTATTATGGAACTATAGACTATTAGCATTGGAACTCATTTTATCTAACTTGCTATCTTATGAGGTCCTTTAACAATGGCCTTGGCCGAGCACGGTAGCTTATGCCTGTAATCCCAGGACTTCCAGAGGCCGGCGTGGGAGGATCACTTGAGATAGGAGTTTGAGACCAGCCTGGTCAACATGATGAAACCCCTTTTCCACTAAAAATATAAAAATTAGCCGGGTATGGTGGTGTGCACCTGCAATCCCAGCTACTCGAGAAGCTGAGGCAGGAGAATCCATTGAACCCGGGAGGCAGAGGTTGCAGTGAGTTGAGATTGCACCACTGCCCACTGCACTCCAGCCTGGGTGACAGAGACTGAGACTTTGTCTCAATAAATAAATAAATAAATAAATAAATAAAATAAAAATAGTGGCCTTGAGAAATTGTCAAGCAATCTAAATTTTAACATCTTTAACGATGCAGATTTCACAACATAGACTATTCTATGTATTAACCTTTATTGAGCATTTTCTATAGTAATAACATTTTATCCTTATGTGGAGTCAGATTTTTCCTCATGTTATCCAACTGGCTTTCAGTCTGCTGCTAGGAATCACAAACTATGAGTTGAATCCCTCATCTCTCTTCTGAGTTAAAGTATTTCACGTATCTAGAGTGGCTGTCCCCTCCTCAACCTGTCTTCCTTAAGAGCACCAAACAGTTTCCTGGATTCACATATTTTTAAGCACAAGAATCATCTGTATATACCTCAAACAAGAACAAACATAGAAATTTAAAAATTACAATAATCATCAAAATTTTTCTTTTTGAATGAGAAACATTCTCAGAATTTATGATGCAAGTTTGTGACACAGAGGTAATGGATCACATGATCACAGCACTCCATGCCACTCAGTCAAAGCAACCTCTCAGAATCCTTCTCAAGAGATAGCTTCAGAAAGAAAAATAAGTCAACACATGTTATCACTAAAGATTACATCCGTGATTTAGCTCAGTCTCCTTATTTTGCAGCTGAGGAAACCATGCTCCAGGGAAGTTAAATATAGTTTCTTGGCAAACCTAGAACAGAATCTCAATTTATAAAATTCCTAGTCTTCCATATTCTGTAGAAAGTTGGAATTCACTTTAAAAATGAGTTAGTCCAAATCCCTCGTTTTAATGATATTAATGAGGTCTTGAGAGGTTAAGTGATTAATCCCTAGGTCCTGCTTTTCACTCCCATCTTTCTATGATACTAAAAGACAGAGTAAAAAGTATCTAAATGGTCATGTTGCACATGGCATACCCCTTCAATAGCAGTGATAGCAAAGCAGATACAGGTTTCCTGTTGTTTTAAGAATATGGCCTAAGAATCATATAGATAATCAAATACCTAAAGGGTATTGCTTTGGGAACTGAATGTCAAAAAGCAGAGGGAGGTGCATATATTCATACAATGTACAAAGAAACGTTCAGTACCATAGAGAAAAAATTTATGTCAGCACTGGAGCTCTTGAGAATACTGTACAAAGTCAAACAATATAATTACCATATGGAAGACTTTCATTAAGATTATATAGGTTCATAATATATGAAGCACATTTGAAAATGGAAGTCTTGGGTAGGGTCAGCAAAAAAGGATGTGGCATAAAAAGTGTTCTCTGCCAGAAAATTAATTAAATTTCCTAGTTCTGGAAAAAGCCATATATTCTGCATAGACACTCACTGAAAATCAGATGTGCAGGCCCTTGCAGAGTGTGCCATAATCTACTCATAAATAGGCCGCACCAAGGGATATTGACAGCAATTTGGCATTTGTAAGAGTTCCCATAAATGAAGAATTTACTTTGCAATAAATTCTATTAGGGAAAGCACAGATCTGACAGCTCTTGCTTTACACATCTTTTAATCTTATTTTGCCCTCCATGTAACAATACATTGTTATATGTGAGACCATATTATCAGTCAATCAAGTCAATTATTTGCAAGGAAAAATAATTTTTGTTTTGTTTTGTTTTGCTTGTCTTTTACTGCCACTGATGTTATTATCCACTTAAGGACATTATATTTTGTAGTGTGAAATTTGTTAGAATGATGAATGGACTTCTTAGACAAAGATTCACCTCAGGCACCTAACACAAACTGAAATATGTATTAAATTACAAAGTGAAAAGTAAAGACTGAAAATCTTTCTTCAAATGCTATTTTTAAAATTAATTGTTTTATATATACTCGTGTTTATTTATATACTGTATCCTGTACAAACCATACCTTTAACAAATTAATGTCAAAGCCATATACAGCTTTAAACTGTACCTCTTCTTTTTTTTTTCTTTGAAGGTGTTCAAATGAAATTGCTAGTTTCTTCAAGCTGACTAAATATAACAACATAAACTGTGGAAGCACATGCTGAATTTCTTGTTTTAGGCAAGACCATTTTTCACCAAATGAGAAAATGAAAATAACCAGAATACTAAAAAGAGTTGCAATCAAGTAACATAGAAAAATTAGAAAGACTGGGGCTATAAACCAAAAAAGAAAATAGAGAGACATTAGATATCTAGACATTATGACATAGTGTCTGTCTGTCTATTTTTTCATTTTTTAAAAAATAGAAATTATTTTGTGCTTCCAAATGGGAAAACTGGGATAACTGGATTCAAGTTACAGGATGCTAGAAAAAGCTGGAAAATTAAAGATGTCCCAAAATAGGAGCAACCTCTAGACTTTGTGTCCCTAGAATTATTCAAGTGGAGATAAGCAAGTCTTATAAATGGTGTTAAGGGATGCATGCATGCACAATCTAAGACAGGATTTGTTGACCATTAATCTCTACCCACTCTTAACATTTCATGACTAATTCAGCAAACATTTATTCTATGCTTTAGGCACTCTACATAAAGAAAAATAGATGTAAGATGATATTTTTATGTGTAAAAACTAACAGATTAATTAGTGTTATGAGTATCTTGGTAGAGAATGTGGTGGAGAGGAGTATTTGGACTTGAATCCTAATTTCCCAGCAAGCCCTGTCTCAACCGTATTCTCTAGGCACAACTATTTTAGTTCTAAATGCATAGCTCCAAATTAATGCTTAAACCCGTATCTTGGTCTCAAAAAAACTGTTGTCACAGAAAAAGTCCTAAAAACATACTGTGTGCACAAATCAATGCATCTTAACTTACACTTTTTCTTTCTAGTCATTTTACATCAAAGGGTTTTCTAAGAATAAGGAAACACAAACACATAAATAAACTTCTTTTTCTCTACCTGCATTGATTTTTTTCCCTCCCAATTTTATTTCATATTCTTTTAAAGTCCTTTCAGTGTCTGTGGTTTTTAATGACATGTTTCCTTCATTACCTCTTTAATTCACTTTTCCAAAATTGTTTTGCTTCTTTTTTCTCAAAGATTTTTTTTCTTTTCTCCTTAATTTGGCCTCTTTTCCTATCTGTTTTTTTACTTATCCACTGTTTTCCTTTTGTGGTAAACTGATACAACTGTTTTCCCATTCAAGCCTAGCCCCTTTATTTTCCTATAATCTCATGTATACTTTTCATAATTTCCTTTCCTCAAATCTTTACAAAACTTTGGTTAAATTTTCTTCTTTCTGTGTGAGTTATAAGTGTTTCTGCGCTTCCTTTCCTGCCATTAGATTTGATAAATGTTACAGGATTTGAATTATCAATTTCTTTTTCTGGGGATGCAATTATTTTATATTGATTCAGTTTATAGTTACAGGTCCTAAATCTGCGGGAAAATGTGAATTATTTCTTATAGAAAATATATTGAGTAACCTATGAAGCTAATAATGGCCGAGAACAACAAGCTAAGTAGGGAATAAAAACAGAATAGAGAGAAGTATGGGTGAGGGGAAGGGCCCATGTTTAGGAGAAGAAGAAAAAAGGCTGTTTTGTAAACATTCATTCATTTAATCAACATTTAGTGAGTAACACGTACTGTGGACATCGAAGAGCTCATAAAAGATAAGGTGGAGTCATTGCCCTCTAGTAACTCAAGAGTTGAGCATGAACGAGAGTACTGCTTTCCTGGGGAGAAATGAGGAGAAGTTGTATAAGGCATGTCCCACTTGAGTCAATCCTGAGTGATCTTGGCCCCTCTCGACTTTGCCACCTCTCAGTTTTCTTGCCTATTACATAAAATGAATAATAATTTCTAACTCATTGTTTCTTTGTGTGGATGAATTAAGAAAATGGAAGTGAAACTCATTAACATTGTGCCCACACACAATAAATCCTCAGTACATGGTTGCTGTTATTATTTTTTGTGTGTGAATTTTCCAAACAGCCACGAGTCAAGTGCCTTCCAGATGGAGAGACCTAACCGTGTTAAGTCCTGTGGACATGAAAGATTGCACCCTCTGGGAAAGATGCAGAGCACAAAGTGCAGTGTGCACTCAAGGTTAAAACATAATATAAAGGCAAGAAATGTGAGTAGAAGTGAGATCATGAAAGATACTTAATGATCAGAGCTTTATCTAACAGAAAGCCATACATTTCTAACTGAAGATTAATGGTCCAGACTAACACCCATTCCCTTTTCAATTTCTCCAGTATTCCAATGCATTCAAATACAGTGGAAAAAATGGAATATGATCTTTTAACTTTCAGTGAACATGTATGTAAATTGAAATGATTTGCTTTGTTTGTGTACACAGACAAGTCTTAATTATGCTACAGTTTTAAAGAATACTACAAATAATGCTGCTGTACCCGTGCACACCCATACACACACTATTTTTCCAAATCATCTGCCAAGAATCTTCCTAGCCCAAAGGTAGCATTTTAGTCATGTGTCTCAAAGAACCTGAGAGAGTCACAAGACTGTAATGCAAAGCCTGATACATCAAAACAAGCCCCTGCAGGAGCTGGGAGGACTCGTTTCACTAGTTAAAAAATAAATCAAGAAGGCAGGTGCTTCCTGGTGATGACTGAGTATTCATGTTTTATAGGTTATGACTCTGCTGGAGTTTGAGCCCTGAGGGCCTAGCTCCTTTCAAAATATAGCACCCTGAATGAAGGATATCTTGGACTGAACAAACAGTCCCCTCTGTCTCCCTCAAATGCCACCAGCTGAGTTGACAAAAGAAAGTTGCAGAAAGTAATTAGCATGCATTCAGCTTTCACATCTGAATGGCAAAGCTTTGTAGGGTATTTAGATTTATTTGAACTAGCTTATACCTAATTTTCTATAACCAGATGAGTATTATAATTATGTGCATAAAATTTTGTGCAATGCTTTTGAAGATGCAAATGCTATTAAATTTTGAAATAAAATTCACAGAAATATTCCTGTTTTATACTTTCAAAGATATGTTATGTAACGATTATTTGTGGAATGTTGAAAGTGGCATATTCATACATACAAGGTCCATTTATTTTATAGACATTTTGTTTAGGAAACTGCATAGCAACTTTCCCTGAGAATAATATCATTAATTCTTCTAAACTCTATACATTTAGAAAAATCTACCACTGTGTAGGGATTTAGGTAATGCATTACATGGTGAAATATACAAACTCAAGTTGAACAATTTTTCCATATGGAAGGCTCTGTGTAGTGGATGAGTACATCTTGTAAGTGTAAGAGACAGACTATTAATGGAGAATGCAGAAGAGGGGCAGCTACACTGTTTCATGACAACCACCATACCTGTTGATTAATGGAGAGGCCTTAACAGCACTCTTCTTCCATGCGTCTTGCCATGAGGAAAGGGGAGGAAGGGAAAGGTAGTGATGGCAGCAACACCTGGGGAAGGGAGATGGGGAAATATGTAAAGGGAAAATCAGCAGCCCCTACACAATGGTGTCCATCCATAGACCTCGCCAATAAAGCAATTTCCAAAAACCCTGAGCTTGTTTGCTTTCTTTAAAAAAGAAAAAAAAAAACTATATAAATTTCAAAGACAATCTAAACAAATTAGTATTTTGAAATGTGTCAATGTGAACAGTCTTACAACTGTAATTCTCCAAATCCAGGGACCCAGTTGACTGCTAGAAAATGAACCACCATCCTATCCTCATTTTTTAACTAGGCAGGACCTTCATATATGGGCATAACTTTTTTTTTACAACAGAAAAAACGTAAGATGACCCTAATACCAAATAGATACGTATTTTCTTTCTAACATACAGTAGGATTATCATCTCATTCTGTCTCTACCCAGCTGTTATGTAACTGTCTTACAATGCACCTTGCTTTTGACCTCCTTCTAAGGATAGGTAATTTTGATGTGAAAACAACTTCAACTTATTAACTTAATAAAAATAAATAAATTTAACAGAATCTATGTATACTGGAGGAAGTCAAACTAATAAAAGTTTTAAAAATGTTCCTGTTTTAATTATATTTTTGTACACATGGTTTAATCTGAACTATCTATATTTTCAAGAAGTATAAATACACAGAATTTTATAAAAATGAAGTAAAATGTATACTGAAGAGTTGATGGCAGTAAATTATTTGAATTTTAATAAAGATTAGTTGTTTTAATAACCTATGCAATAATGCCACTGCGAAACAAACACTGATACAATTTTTTCTCTTAGAATTTATTTTAAAAGAAATAATTAACTTTGTATGTTTATATTTAAATGCAAATAGTATATAAAAATGTATCTCTTAAACTGTTTATTTAGAAAAGCTTTAATACACAGTGAAGATAAACTTGCAAAAATAGATGTATATTTTATGAAGAAAAGAAGTAATGTAAAAAAATGAAATGTAGGAGAGAATTTTCCTGTGTGTAACTTCCTACACAAATATCTTTCTTAGTGTCTTAGACACAGAAGGGCTAGGACATTGAAGAATTTTTCTCTAAAGACAGGGCTATTCATGAATACATGCTTGCATTCTTGTTTCTAAATGTAAATCTAACCTTTAATCCCAATGGTTGAGAAAGCAGCTATCACAAGTATCACTGGGGTTTGGAAAACAATAATCCTTTTGTTTAGCCTTAATCCTGTTTAGACAGGGTGTCTCCAAATTTCCCAGTTTTCAACTCCTCTGGTCTTTGACACCCTGTTACGATTAGCCATCATATCTAGTTAAAATAACATGACCCACCTAATGCTTAGGCAATAGTATTAGTCAGCCCTTGAGTTGAGAAATTTGGAAACTAATTGGTTATCATAAGAGATTAACATCAAAGAATTCTGAAGGCATATGTAGCATGTAGGCCCTCTGATTTAAAAGAAGCAACTCAAAGTAGCAAACTTAATTTTAAACTGATATTATTGAACATATACTTTTTGCACCATTGCTTGTGATCCTATAAATTTCTATAATTTTGTATTTAACTTAAAACATTAATTGATATTACAAGTAATATTTTAAAGTTTGCATCCCCCTTCAAAGTTGAAACCTCTGTATTTCAGTAAAATAAAATTGAAAAAATTAAACCTATATTTTTTGTACATTTAAATATTCCTCAGTGATTATTTTGGGATCAGAATTTTGTCTTTGGAAGAAGCAAATGTGGGAATCTCATAAGCCAAAAACCAAAAAGGAGGAGAATCCACATGCTCTTAATTTGTGGCCAGATCTTGCATCTAGCATGAAATACATTTTTTTTTTTTTTTTTTTGCATATGACTTGCTAATATACTAAGACTTTTACGTACAGAAAATTCTTCCTTTGGCTTCCAGAAGGGTAGATTATTATGGGATAATAAATTAGCACTGCACTGGGAGAGATTAAAAGTAATGAAAAGTATACTTATGAGAAACTATAAAAAGTAAATATATACACACAAAACACAGAAAAACACTGATAATTTATCAAGATGTAATAAGCAACACAAAATGATTTTATAAATAGCAGAGTTTATAAATAACCAAAACAACATAGAAGGGTAACTCAAAAAAATAAAGCTGGAATCTTAAGTGTCAAGTAAACCAGGAATAGAAAGTTAAACACCGCATGCTCTCACTCACATGTAGAAGCTAAAAAATGTTGATATCATGGAATTAAAAGTAGAACAGAGAATACTAGAGGTTGGGAAGGGTAGGCAGAGGAGTGGAGAGGAAAAACATTGCTAAAGGACGCAAAATTTTAGCTAGATAGGAGGAAAGAAATAGGTTCTAGTGTTCTCTACCACTGCAGAATGACTACAGATAGCAATATTATATTATATGGTTTCACATAGCTAGAAGGAGGACATTGAATGCTCCCCACACAAAGAAATGATAAATGTTTGAGATGATGGACATATGCTAATTACTCTGATGGGAATACTATATACTATATGCATTGAATCATCGCTAGGTACCCTATAAATTATTATGTGACAATTAAGAAATGAAATAAAAGAATGATAGAGTAGAGAATTGCAATTTCTGGGTGAAGGAAATATAAATTTTATGTATTTGAAAAGTAGACACCAGGATAGTAAAATCATCCCTCATCCTCATGAGGCATTTGGTAGGAATTTGGTATGGACAACGATATGAGTTAGATTTTCACTTGGTAACAATAACAAAGGGAAAATGATCCCTATGATTTATAAAAATAAGTAGATGGAGAGACAGTTTGTGATTATTATTAAGTGCATTGAGGATAAAAAGTTTGTAATAAGTTTGTTTACCCAAAACGATAGGAATTATCTGTCACAACGATGTAACAATATGAATCGCATGGAAAACACTGTCGGTGTGACCACTCTGGTCTGCTTCTTCTAGTTTCCGTTCTCGGAAAAATGTATGATCATGGCAGAAGTCAGATATTAAGAGATTGATACACAAGGCTGTGGGACTTAGTAAAATAAGCATAGAGAGCACGTGCAACTGTACAGTTCATACAGATAGGAACTGTAATATGATTCATATCCTCAAGGAAAGAGTTCTTTAGCTGGGTTAAAGGAATAAGGGGTAAGGCTGTGCGCAGTGGCTCATGCCTGTAATCCCAGCACTTTGGGAGGCCGAGGCGGGCAGATCACCTGAGGTCAGCAGTTCGAGAACAGTCTGCCCAACATGGTGATATCCGTTTCTACTAAAAGCACAAAAAAATTAGCCGAGCGTTGTGGTGGGCACCTGTAATCTCAGCTATTCGGGAGGCTGAGGCAGGAGAGAAATGCTGGAATACAGGAGGGGGAGGTTGCAGTGAGCGAAGATTGCGCCACTGCACTCCAGCCTGGGCAACAGAGGGGGACCCTGCAATAAAAAAAAAAAAAAAAAAAAAAGATAAGGCCCTAAATACCGAGGTGGTTGGGGATTAAAAGCAAAGATCTAAGAGGAGTAAATGTTACTCACAAGAGAGACTGCTTTTCACAGACTGGATAGGACGTGTATAAAAGAATGGCAGCAAAAGAGAGTTGCTGCAGAAAAGAATAAAAAAAGTTGTGGAAAGGGAAGTCAAAACATCCTAAGGCAGTGTGGTGGGAGGGAGGTGGGTGAGAGATGGAGAGTGGTGGGTGAGAGTTTGGACAAGTGAAGTTTTGTCCAAGCAGGGTGGATCTCGTGGTGGAAAAAACAATAGATGTTCAGAAAAACAACAGAACACATCCTTGATAGGTAGGAGAGACACATTAAACATTAATATATAATATGTTAATATATTACAGGGAGTTTAGTTAGGCAGTGGGACCTCTGTTCTCTGCTTACATCATTAAACATTTGTCAAAACCTGGTGTGTCTGGTGTAGGGATATACGAGAAGAGATTATTCCCCTGCTGCATAAACATTCCTGATAACAGTATTGTCTTCCTTATCCTATCAGTACGGCCTGTCTTAAAAGTAAATTTTCTCTTACAATTGGAAAAATCAGAGATTTTCATTCTGGGTCTGACTCTCAAACTTTCCCACAGTCTGTCATGCAGAATACTCAGGGCTTCTGTGACCACAGATAGTCTAGCATATTCTTCAGGGGAGGCCATGCTTTAGGCAGAGACATTTCAGATTTTCTTGCTAGTAGTGGCTGAATAATTATCAAAAAAGGCATTTTAATAATCATAATGTCCATAATGTTATAGACAGGGCTAGAGTGTGGAGAGGTCAGCTTGATTGTTGGCACTAACTGTGGCCTGATGGAATTCAGATCAGCCTTGGGTGGTGGCAGGATTGGCAACACGGAGAGAAGGAAACTGGAAACCTTTGCAAAGGAGGAAAGTCACATGTTTTCACAGGAATCAGGAAACTGCAGATATGCTAGTGCCTGATCCCCTTTTAAAGTGAAGAAAAAACAGTATTTTCAAGTTACTAAGTCCATAATCATATAAACCCTGGGTGAGCTTATCAGTCAGGACATAAATGAGACCACATTACAAAAAATAGAGAATACTCGCTAAAACAAAAACAAAAACAAAAACAAAAAACATTGTGTAGGCATCACCTGAAGCATTTTTTGAAAATTAGTAGGAATTATAAATGAGTTAAAAGAACAGTTAATTATGAATTCTATATACAGCTCTTTTTATTAAACATTAATAGTGTTTCTTGTATTCCTGAGATTTAAATGCATAAGTTGCATAGCTTAATGGTAGTAAAAATCAGCTGAGTAAAATTTTAAATTTTAAAAGTGTTTAAAATTACCAGCTTTAATAAGCAATTGTACAATGAAGAAATTTGTAAATATTTAAAAATTAGGTGTAAATCTAAGCTACTGAATTATATTATAATTGGATTTGAGATATTATACAAGCACACACATATATGAAGAGTTGAAGTATGATGTATTAATAGTAGCATATAATGTTTAAAATTTCTTAAATTTAGAGTAAATACATAAAATATTATTTTATTTTTCCTTCTAACTGAAGAGGCTCATTAATCTTATTTAATATTACACGCTTCTTTTTAAAAATTAATTTAATTTTCATGGCAATAAGAATGTTGGTTTCTATAACTGGAGCTGAGATCTATTTTTCTTAGGTCACAACTTTATTAAAATTTCAAGATTTAGTTGCATTAAAAACATTGTAAAACACTATTGGCAAATGTATAATATTTTGCTTAATTGATTTCAAATTTCTAAATTTCACAAGCCTGCTCCCTAAAAATCTCACAATATATAACCACAATAGCATGACCCATGACCCACTATATCCTTTATAAAAGCTAATAACCTACCTGGATACCTAGTTAACTGTTGACTAATGCATTGAGTACTATTTGCTTACAATTTAATTTTAATTAATATATGATTTTACACAATGGAAATAATGAATAGTCTAAGTTTACTTTTATTCCAATTAATGTATGTTCAATATGAGTTTTGCTCATTATCTTCCTGACTTATAGTTGTTTGTTAGAATAAGTTTGTAAAATAACGGAAAACCAAAGTCCTCACTAGAACATTTATAGTCTCCCCCACTGGATTGGTTTATCAGTTTGATTATTCAGTTTTGTCAATCAAATATTTAATGGGTTCCAGAGGTTAGTTTAGTCAGTGGTCCTGTGTGTTTGGTTTGCAAGCTTCCTTTACACTTTAAAAATTATAGAGGACCCTAAAGAGCTTTTACTTATGTGAGGTATATCTGTTGATATTCATCATATTCAACATTAAAATAAAAACACCTTTAAAATAAAGGTGTTTTATATATATATATATATATATATATGTTTGAAAATAGTCACAATAAATTCATTATATGCTGACAAAAATGATATATTTTAATAGAAAATTACCATATTAAAAAAAGTGAGAAGAATGACATTGTTTGACACTTTTGTACATCTCTTGAATGATTATCTTACCAGAGGATAACTGGATTATCCTATCTGCTCTGAATTCAATCTGTTGCACTGACACAGAGCATATAACCTCAGGAAAATTTTATTGTGCACTTATGAGAATGAGAGTTGAAAGAGTAAGTGATATCCTAATAGTATCAGGAAATGATTTTGAGATCGCTTGGCTTTGAGAACTGCCAGCTTAAGTTCCTTCAATATTGAGCAAAATAAAAAAATACAATAATCCTGCCCTCACGGAGGCCACACTGGAGCAAGAGGAGTGATACATAAATTTTTAAGACCCTAATATGACATATGCCAGTACCAAGATGTGTTATGCAAAGAGCTATGGTAGAGGTGGTGAGCAAGAGTTTCACAAAAGAGACAAAACTTGCAGTAAAGTTTAAAGCAGAGGTGTCCAATCTTTTGGCTTCCCTGGGCCACATTGGAAGAAAAATTGTCTTGGGCCACACATAAAACACATTATCACTAACTATAGCTGATGAGCTAAAAAAAAAAACAAAAAAAAAAACTCATAATGGTTTAAGAAAGTTTACAAATGTGTGTTGGACCACATTCAAAGTCACCCTGGGCCACAAGTTGGACAGGAAGAGTTGGCCAGCAGTGAAGAGATGCAGGTGAAAGAAGTTAAAATCATTCTGAAGAAAGAAAGGCATGGCTAGATACAGCATGATGTAATGTGAAGAACATGTTTTTTGTTTTTTTTTATTTGGATAGATTTTGTTCGAACTGCATTTCAGCCACTCACTAGCTGTATGACTTTAAGCAAGTCACTTAAATTCTGTAAACCTTAGTTTGCTCACCGGTGAAATAATAAAACTTGCATAATAAAAATGCAGTGAGAATTAAGTGAGATGAAATATGCAAAGTATTTTCACATTTGACAGTTAATTAGCACACCAGTAATATATTGGTTTTGTTGCATGTTTAAAGAGAGTGAATTGGTTATCATGCTGAGAGCTTAGGATGCAGTGAGGTGGTGAAGAGAGGACTGAAGTTTATAACTGAAGTTATAAACAAGGGTGAAAAGGGCAGCAATGAAGCCGTACTGATATGGAGGTTCAAGATGAATGAAAGTGATTTAAAAATAGAAATATGATAATATGCAATAAACTACCTTGGAAACTCAGAGAATTATTTCCTATGCAGGCTTTTGCAAACCCATAGCAAATCTTGATTTCCACCCAGTGTCACTCTATCTTCTCCCAGGGAAAAAGAAAAAAACAAACTATAATTTTTAAAAAGTATTCCAGGATCTTCATAAAAACAGAATGAAATGTGTAAAGAGTAGCATGATTAGGAAAAAAGAAAAACTTTCTCAAGACAGAAATTTAACCTACCTCTTCCATTGCTTAAGTAGGTTGTCTCTACCTGAATCTCACAGCTGTCTTTGAAATTAGATTTCAGTAATATTTTAGTAATAAAGAAATGAATGAATGAATATGTAAATAAATACATACTTCAACGTGTATCACCAATGTAGTAAGAATTCAAATTCGCAATTGTGATGTTCTCAACCTGGGTTACTCATAAAGTTTACTAATCAATACCAACTTGTCTAGAAAATAATTTTTTTAAGGGCAAAGTACACAGGGAATATATGGACTTTTCTCCATGCTAGGTATGCACCATCATCACGCTATCTTTGATCTTCAAGTCCTTGAGGTCCTCAGGTCCCTGAGGGATGGAACATTTAGAAAAACGATTTCTCAACTATAAGATAAAGATTTGCCATTGATACACCTCAGTTCTGCCAATTAGGACACTGAAGGTACAAATTTATACCTCGTAGAGAAGGATGATTTTGAAATATAAAGCACGCTTCATCAAGGCTCTATAAAGAATTTAGGATTAGCAAATTGAATTTATTTTTTATACGGTATGTTTTATACTAATTAATAATTTTGATTAATTTCTTTACTAACACAATTCAATGTAGATTAATTTATCAGAAGAGCAAGCAAAAAAAAAACATTAAAGCATGGGTAATAATGGAAATTGTTGAGTAAGTCCTTGATTCGAATATTCATTTATTCATTAATTAATTCAACAATTTATTGAGACTCTATTATATGCAAGACCCTGTCCTAGTTTAGCTGGATATATTATGGTAAACAAGAAAACATGGTCTCCAAACACATGTCATCATGTAGCATAAAGTCTAGTAAGGTAGGATACTAAATTAATAAATGAATTCAGGCCTCCACCCCACCCAATGTGTTACAAATAATTCTAGAAACTATTTTCAAAAGAATTTTGTTTTAAAAATTACATACCCTAAAACTTAAACCAAGCTCTTCACCTTATAACTTCTCACATCCTGACCTTGTAAATACTGAGAGTAAAGGTTATATCCACCTAGACAGGTTTCTAACTCCACCTAGCACAGATATCTAGGATTTACAAAGGACTGTCTGAATAGCTAAACTTAATATTAGATAGTAAATTTTATCTCATTTTTTTTTTGGTCTCATGTGTCTGTGCATGTATGTGAGGGCAGGTTGTGGAGTAATCAACAATATCACAATCAAGTGATAATTTTTATATTTCCATTTTAAACAGTAGAATAAAATAAAATACTGTTATAGGTTCTTCTTTGAAATTTCTTGTCTTTACAACTTGTTACATCCCTCCTCTTAGTATCAACTACCATATTCTAACTTTGCCAAGTCAAACAACAGTTGTCAATTCTCAGTCAATTTAGCCATATAAATGTAATAATCTACTCAAAATTGGGAAACATTCCTTTGTCAAAAATGCTTCAGTCTTGAATAAGATTAACGGAAGCTACACAAAGCCATTTTGAGTTTACCCAAAAGAAAATGAAAACAAAATGGATGATTTCCCTCGTAAAGTAGAAATAACACCATTTTGCACTGTTATTTATAATTTTAAACTTCAAGGAATGATTATTCACAGACATGTAGAATAGAAGAAAAGTAAAACAGTCTGTTCACCCTATCTACTGGAAATACTTCACACACTGTTCTTAATGTATTTTAATTTATTTTTAAAATACAAGTTGTTCTTTGACAATAAAGCATCCCAGATTCTTACTAAAAATTTTTAAATTATTTCCTGCTCACCACATTCATGTACAACTAAAAAGATAAGCAGCATACTCTAAGTTGGAATTCAGTTTATATATGAGAATACTTTTCCAAATAGAATCATTTAAATCATATGAACTATCTGTTAACTTTGGGCAATGCTATTCCCTCAAAGAATATATCTCATTTCATTATGTATGTATATATTCCCAATGTTTTATTTCAAGCCGAAAAAAAAATATGGTATACTCTTGAGAAATCTGACAGATGATAAAACTGCAGGAGCGAGGTACATGTGCACGTTTTCACACTTCTGCAAAATTGCTGATTTCTTCTTATTTCAATCAGCTGCCTGAATTGGTTGACTATCATCAAACTTAATAAAGAGCATAAGGGCCTGCTAATGTATGTGGAGGACATGTTCCTTCTCTCCCTCACCATCTATGCTCTTTTATGTCTCAGTTAAGTAATACATTTCCTAGTTGAGGGGAGGGTAAACTTGAGAATAAGCCATATGCCACAAAAATTTCATTGTAAAAATGATAGCTAAGGTTATTTTAAGAACACTGTACAAAAAGAAACTAAATCTTTGTCTTAGTATTCTCTATTTATACATAATGCACAAATAATACTTTTGTACTATGCTAGTGTATTATTTGGGTTTGCAAAAATATAATTATATAAAATATTAAGTGGCTACAACGTTGGGATTTTTCAAATATCAATGAACATATATCAATGGAAGTTCACTATAAAAAGAATCCTAAAATTATCATTTTATAAAATAAAAATTTTACTGACCAAATACACTGAATTTGTCAATAGAATTTCAATCAAAATCAGTTCAGAAATTGTGATAATTTTTTATCAAGGCAAAAATTTTAAATTCAAGGCAAAAAAAAAAATCTACTCTTTAAAATAGGGACTCATACTTTTTAAAACCAAATTCTTGGAAGACAAAGAAAGAGGCTAAACATATTTTGATATGTTAATGCATTTTCAGGCTATTGGTATAATCCTCAATTTTTTTGTTTTTGTTTTTTGTTTTTTGTTTTTTTTTGTGTTTGGCCTACCACATCATTACTCTTCCATCTGGGGTAATCATTGATCTCAGATTCTAGGCACGTGCTCATCAACTTTGACCTGCTTTTCCTCTAATGTGAATCCAGTTAAACTTCCTACTCTTAATTGACTCTTCCATTGCTTGCCAATAAAAGCAACAGGTAAAGAAATACATCAAAAGCAGGCCCTACACATGGAATGTTATCCTCTGTGGGAGGGCAGGTACTTCTGTAACAAATGCTTATTTTAAGTTTTCCTATATCAAATTTAGATTTGTGAAGCCAGGCCATGCATGATTAGAAATGTCAAAGGGATAATTCTAGAGTGATTCCTGCTTTTGAGATCTCATAGTATAACAGCATTCATTTTTACTAGGCATTACAGGAATATGCTCCAATGTGTGTATTAAATTCCTTTATAGAGACAGTTGTGTTGGTACAAGCCATAAATTTGACAAATCATCAGATGTATAACTTTCATTCTCACATTTACATTACCAAGTATTTTATGGAGCGATTTTCTTAGTCATGGCAGTGAGACTCTCCAATGATATAAATAAATAAATAAATGCTATTTCAATGTAAAACCCTTAACTCTAAAGGAAAATAACTATGCTGGAGTCCCACAAGAATACAATTCACTATTAAAGAGAATTCAGTTATCAGTAGGGTCTATCTTGGATTGCATCCGTGAAGGTTTATTACCAGTAGTATCAGAAGGACTTTGTTATAGCAAGCAATACAGAAGCCAAGGACAGAATAATGGCTGAGTTCCAGTGCTGAGAGAAAGTGCATGAAAAGCCTAATATACCACAATACTGAAATGGTTATTACAAATAACAGGCACATTTACATCGGATTATCATAAGTTTTCAACAGAAACTTAAAATACCAACTGTCAGCATCAGTCTCAGGGCATGGGGTTTCTTGTTGAGACCTCTTATTGTGCATTGACAGTGGCAGGCCTAAGTGCTCCCAGGGATTTTCAGGCTTGTATTAAAAAACAATATCCCTTGTACGGAAAATTAGAGCTTTAGGTGTAAAGGACATTTCAAAATGATGAAGTACTTGAGCAGTTCACTGAAATAACCTTAAAGCAGTATTCTGAAATACTCTAAAATATATTTGTATATTTTTAACTCTGTATTATAAAAATAGAAGGACACACTTTATTCTGGAGGGGAAAAAGCATTAGAAGGCAATTAGGAAACTACAGTCTTAAGTTCAGCTTACAGGGTTTCTCTGTCAGTATATTACTTAAAAGATTATATTAAATTTCAAATTGGCATGTTAAGTAATAAGAGAAAAAAATGAATTTTAAGGCACATACACTACAAATTTTCTACTGGTCTTTTATTAAAGCTTACTATATTATAAAAAATATTACTTAATTTTACAATATAAAAATATCTCAATATAATAAGAGACTGTCAAGTTTGCAAGGTGTGAAACAATTGATTTTAATTTAATGGAACATTTCCAAAATAAAATATTTCTGAAAGGATAATTTATTACTCAAATTATTTCCAGGAGGTGCCTCAAACCTGCTTGGCCTCGCTGATCAAGGCTGGTGTGTGTGTGTGTATGTGTGTGTGTGTGTGTGTATGTTTTTCCCCAATGAGCAGCGCCAGTTCTTTCTAAAGTTTGCTCATAAATTTCAGAATGAGTATCCAAAATATACAGTAATTGGGAAGTCAAGTTCTCTACATGTTGATCCAGGAAATATTTGTCCTCAAATTTTCTTAGGAATGCATGTCACGTACAAGTAGATAGTTCATAAAGTCCAATCAATAAGGAGACTAGCTAAATGAAGTGCAAAAATATTAAAATGAATCCTTTAGCTCTTGGGAATCAATGGCAGTAACCTTCGTTTAGAAAGAATGTGTGTCTGAGCAATAACGTGGAGCAATATTTCTCAAGCTGCTAAAATGAAAAGAGCTCAGAGGCAGACATCTCTCCATGTAGCTATATTACATTTTTTGTTCTTTTTTTCCCCTATTGCTACAAGAGAATTGTCCTAACCACGTCAGAAGTGTCCTGCCTTATTCCCAGGAAGGAAATGAAAGCCTTACCACTGATCGTAAAATATATATGATAATTACAAAGGAGCAGAATTGGCAGATGGGGGCTGAAAGTTGCTTAATGACGAGGTCAATTATTAGCAAGCTACACATGCTAGCTTCTCAGTGGAAACACATATTTTTACTTGATTCTACTTTGAAATATGCATCTTTTCTGCATGTGTGTTCCTAAATAGATGACATGATTCCATATGTCAAATAAAAATCCCAAAATATCCTGATATTAGAATAGGAAATTTATATTTTAAATGCTTGCTCCAGTCCAGTCATTGATCCACTTTTGTAAGGCATATCCTCTCCTGGCCATAAAGAGATTTAATGAGATATACTTGAGAACAAGGAAACTTGAAAATGTGTTAGTGTGCATAATATATATTCCCTTTTATTTCTGTCATGCTGGTAATTTCAAAATTGTTTTCCATTTTACTTTAATTTGTTACTGTATCCAAGGAAGCTTCTAATTCTTCAGCAAGTTTGAGCAAGTTCAATAATTTAGATCAACTGGCAGGCATAATTAAAATAAATATGCCCTAGCGAGGTAGGAGGAAGGGTTGTGACTTGTGTTGCAGTTAAAAATATTTGTGACCAAGACTCAAAATAGCTAAGATATTTTCTAACTGAATCACATATTATAAAAATCATATGATTTAAAATGGATTATCTAGCAGTTTTGAAAGCAATGATATGGATGTGGAAATATTTTCCTGTATTTATTCAGCAGAGAGAAAAACTTGAAAGAAAAATCTGAGTTTACACATTTAGCTAAAGTTTTTTGCTTAGTTCGAAATTTCCAACATTACTGAGAATATTAGAAGTATTAAATAAACTAACATATTTTTTACTGCTTACTGAATGGTTTGCATAATTAAAAAGTTAATTGCTTTGTTTCCACAATCATTGGGAGTCATGGGGCCAACTCCAGAATCAGGCTCTTAATGCAATATTTTCTTATGCCTCCTCCTATTGAGTTAAGCATCTTCTCTACCTTGATAGAAGAATACAGTGCAGGGGTGTGTGTGTGTGTGTGTGTGTGTGTGTGTGTGTGTGTTCTGAATGAACTAGCAATGAATTACAGTCAAAGGTGATATAACTATCAAGTTTAACCATAAATAAAGCATCTGGTATTGATTCTTCTTACCTTATTTTGGGTATATTTCTTTAATTGGTTTATGATACTGAGTCTATTATTCTGTTATTCTGAAACAAACAAGCAAATAAAAACAACACCTCCCACCAAAATCTATTAGCCTCTTCCTAATTTTTGTGATGTGAATACTTGACCATCTGAGTCATAATCCCAGGTACCAACATCAAAGTTATAATTTACATTGGTTCTCGATCATAAAACAAATATTGCTTTATGCAAAAAATAAAAAAAAAAGTGCACTGTGTTTTACAATACACAGATGAAAAGAGAAATTACCTGAAAAATAGGTAGAGCAAAGTTTATTGCCTGCCTTAGACAATGAGACAACAAAAAGCTAAGGGATTTGCTTAAAACTATGCAATAAATCAGTGCTTCTATTAAATATAACATAAAACCTAAATGTTTTTCTACTTAAATGAGTTTTTAAAATATAAATAATTATAATGGCTGTAATAGGTTTTCATAAACTTTGAATTCAATAACGCAAATATAGCCCTTTAGAGTTAATAGCGATAAATAATAAAAAATAAAAGCTATCACGTATTAAATACTAAGAGTTATCAGGTATTAACTACAACTTTCCATATCTTCTTCTCAATTTTATCATCTGTAAAATGTCAACATTACCTTGCTCTGAGTGATACTGTAAAGCAAATGATTATATAGAACCCTCAGGTAGACACCAATGTACTATAAAAGAATTAATTTACTAATTCAATTATTCCTTGCTCTGTTTATCTTTTCTTTTTCTACATTTAATAATGATACTATTTTATCATTCTAGTAAACATTTTTGATGGATAGGTTATCCACTTTATGTTGTTCTGTTTTAGTGCTTCTTTCATTTTATGTGTATTTATAAGAGGGAGTGAATACCAATGCAATTATAATTCATTTATCTCTGACACCGTGATGACGTGGTGCCTTTAGATTACTTCATGAAGCCTTTTGTGCTCGCATTGTATTGTAATTGGAGTGTTTTGCTCTGTGCTCCGAAAATTATCTCAAATATCCCATAAAAGTTGATTTCTACATTTACAAATTTATTTGGCTTAATTAGCAGTTTAAATGGAGATGTGAATAAGGGCTATGAATTGGTGCCTAATTGGCAGATCCTATCCACACTCTGTGATCGGTGATAATCTTTACAAGGCTTTGCTCACTGCTCTGAATATTTGAGGGTTGTCTGTAATCTCAGGCTTTTTGGAACTACTCTGCTACTGCTCAGTGAATGATCTTTAATAATTACTTGATGAATATCTCTGTGAGTTACTGGTTTCTGTCATTTACTATTCCTTTACAATAAATCCAGGAAAATATATGCAGATTTCCTAAAGACAGAGCCATTTAGCTTGTAGAAAATAGACGTGATATTATTAATGTTTTATTTCTCTACAGTTTTCATAGAATTATATTTGTTAAACATACTAGAACTTGTTCACAGTAGTTAGAGACCCATGTACTCTTAGCCTGGAGAATTGGAAACCAATAGGCAATTCAAAAGGGGCCAAGACATGACTTACCTTTACAGCTAAATATAAGTGAGGCCAGTAAACATTTCTGGAGGTAAGAAAATAATCACGCATTTAATAAATATTGTGAACATTGCGAGTCTGATTTAATGTGGAAAAAGACTGTTGTAGAACTAGTTACCAGCAATTTTAAGGTATCTATAAATAAATACAGTAAAGTAATACTTCAGCATTCAATACTTCTATAAATAACTAAATACAATAAAGCAATACTTCAGCAATACATCAGTAATAAGGTGTCTATAAATAACTAAATATAGTAAAGTAATACTTCAGTAATACTTTAGCATACTTTTATTAATGCTAACTTCCAAAAAAATATGTTCAAGTGCACATAACCCTTTGAGGAAGATAGGGCAGTTATTATTATATTTATTGTACCTATTGTGTAAGTGAAGGCAATATTACATGAATTGACCCAGGTTCTCTTTCTGGAAATGTGACAGAGCTTCAACTAGAACCCAAGATATCTTGCTCCAATTCTTTGCAAATGTACAGATTATATGATACATTACGATACAGTAGAATTGTTATATTTAAGACTTTTTAAAACTGAAAATATTAAACAAACTCTTCTAGAAGGTATCCCAAAGGAAAAGAGAAACTTGATAGTCAAAAATGACTCAAATATAATGACTTCTGGTAGAGAAACTGAATTATTTAATCTCCAAAAGGTCATGATAAGGTATTATAAAGAAGAAAGTGTGCATGAGATGATGAGTTTAGGAAAGGCAAAGGAATAGATTATTAGAATGGAGAAATAAAGAAAAAATATGAAGCCCAAGAGTCAGTTTGTGGAACAGTCCTCTAATGCTCCTTCAGAAATGAAATGACAGAGGAACTGAGAATTTTCATTAAGGTAAAGAAGAGTGATAATGTATTTTCCCTGCTATTTTCAAAAAACTTCTGAAAAAGTTTAAGAGGCTAAATAATCAAATCAGAAGTCCTGTACTTTGTGTTCTAAAATAAAATGTGGTTACTTAAAAAACACACACACAGGGATCTCTAAACCCATGGGCAATTTATAGAAGTAATTTAATAGCTACTTGATCCTGGGGACATAGATAATACTCAGACGTGGGCAGCAAAAGAAAAAGCATACTGACTTGATTTCACAAAAGAGGATGAAAACAGTCTGGGGCTGAAATAGGCAAGAATTAGATTTTAGATCGTCATTATTCTGGGAGAAAGAGATGGACCAATGTTGTCCAGGAAACTAGAAATGCCTCTCAAAATTGAATTCTCAAAGAACTAGTGAAGGCTGAATACAATTGATCACACTGAATAAAGGGCAGTAAGCTTACAGGGAAATACTCTGATAAAATATGGTTCCGTGTGAACATGTTGCTTCCAGTTACCTATTGAAAGCTGATGTATGGTTAGATTGCTTCACCACAGTGAAGGGAAATCATAAAGACTGGGCCCTGAAACTCCATTTCCTCAAGTACTCACATAATTAAAGATCGAGCTTGTTTTAGGTGAGAATTACCTGAGAATTAGGAGCATTTAATTAATGATTTTTAAAATTACACATAAATCTGGAATTGTTTCTTATGCACACAGTTGTGAGTGTCAGGTATCACCTACACAAGAGTAATAGCAGGGAATTGCCAAGTAAACAACTAAATAATTGATAGATAGTTGGTGAATGTTTAGAGAGCGCAAAGACACCTTATAGAATGGACCAGAAGCAAGGAGAGAAATGAAGTCTGGTTATATAAGCAGGCCTAAAGCTATTATTGAAAAAACTCCTTTATATATTTTAAGAATATGCAAAATCCTTAATAGATGACCCTAAAGACAAGAGAAAACAAACAGCAACAAGCATAAGTTAGAGACACAAGATTGTGGTTAGTAGCTGGCACTGAAAGAAGCACTGAATCTAGGGAGCAAAAGCAATGTGTTTTCCAGATGATCTCAAAGATAGATTTGTTTCTGCAGGCCGCATCAAGCCTCAGTGTATGGATTAAGAAACTTGTGGCTGGGCGCGGTGGCTCACACCTGTACTCCCAGCACTTTGGGAGGCCGAGGCGGGCAGATCGCGAGGAAAGGGGATTGAGACCATCCTGGCTAACATGGTGAAACCCCGCCTCTACTAAAAATACAAAAATTAGCTGGGGTGGTAGCATGCACCTGTAGTCCCAGCTACCTGGGAGGCTGAGGCAGGAGGATCGCTTGAACCCGGGAGGCAGAGGTTGCAGTGAGTCAAGATCACCCAACTGCACTCCAGCCTGGCGACAGAGCAAGACTCTGTCTCAAAAAAAAAAAAAAAAAAAAAAAAAAAGAAAAGAAAAGAAAAGAAAAAGAAAGAAAGAAAGAAAAAGGAAGAAAAGAAACCCCTCCTCTGATTCCATCTCCTCTTTAGGCAACATTTTAAGAGCTGCGCTGATTTTCCTTGGATCTCCTTAAAGAAAGGGTATTACTTTGAAGAGGAGGCAGAGACTTTTTTACCTACTGAATGGGATATTCTCCTGTTCTAAGTTCAATAAACCAATGTTCAGTTTGACATTAGGATCTTGTAATGTTGTTGAGACTTGGTTGTCATGCTTGGTTCTGTACAATTCTGAGGCACCGAAAAATTTGTGTTTTATGGATCTAGAAAGCAATATACAGATACCACCCAGAGGTCACTCTGTAATCAGCCAGGTAGCCTTCTCTTGTCACATACCACATTTACATACATTCTACTTGATGTTTCAGGACAATGGGGAGTGCATACACATATCAAAAAATGGACATTAGTAGAGGTTTTCCATGAAACAAATATACATATGAGTGATTAAATGGGAGTTGCATTTTTTTACTTGGACATCATTTTGTAGCAATTGTTTAGATTATCTTGAACTGGTAGACTTTTTATCAACACAGTACTTATACATAACTCCTATAAAGCAACAATGAACACAAATAAATAATAACTTTATGTGTCATTGGTGGTTTCATTTCTTTAGGTTAAAAACAACATTAAAAGGGCAACAGAGCGAGACTCCATCTCAAAAAAAAAAAAAATTCTTTCTGCCAAATCATTATTTGTATGACTTTGCACGTAATATATTTGGAAGTATTTCTTTCCTTGGATGGTGCACTAGCTGTGGTAGGCATAGTGACACGACATTTCTGTGGTGTTATGCAAACATAAAATAGACTGGAATTAGTCCTTTTACTCTACAATTGAATTTATTTCTCATTCAGATTCTATTTTCGTGATTTATGTTTTGAAGCACACCTACTTGTATACTATTACTGACAATTGATAGCACTGTTACAATGTCAAGAATCTTAAAATCACAAAATATATTTTTATGATGACCAGGAAATGTTATAAATCATTAGATCTCACCATAAATGTAATTAGTCACATACTCTTTTAATTTTAAGTAAAATGGTCAAATAATTGCATAGTATAAAATAAAATATAAAAGTCATACTAGAGGACAAAACTAATTCAATGAATTAGTATTATATCACTCAAGAAAGAAAGCAAAAGCTATTATACAGAAATGTCACACTGTATGGTACTTTCTGAAAATTTTGTAAAAAAAAAAAAAAAAAAAAAGTCCTGAAAAATAGAAGCATAAGGCGGTTAGAAATTCATTAAGATTGATATCAAAAGATGCCACCATGCCCCTGCCTCTGATAATGATGTCACAATGAACTTGGTGACCTGGGAAAGAAATTCTCAAGTGTGTTCTTAATTCCATTTTCTGATCTCCAGCTTTCTGAGTTGTCTCAATTCTGTTAAATCTGTATCAGCAACATCGGGTCCCTATTTCGTACATACAATTTTATTTATTTATTTATTTATTTATTTATTTATTTATTTTTGAGATAGAGTTTCGCTCTCGTTGCTCAGATGGGAAGGCATTGCGCGATCTCGGCTCACCGCAACCTCCGTCTCCCAAGTTCAAGTGATTCTCTTACCTCAGCCTCCTGAGTAACTGGGATTACAGGCATGAGCCACCACACCTGGTTAATTTTGTACTTTTAGTAGAGATGGGGTTTCTCCATGTTGGTCAGGCTGGTCTCGAACTCCTGACCTCAAGTGATCCACCCACCTCGGCCTCCCAAAGTGCTGGGATTACAGGCGTGAGTCACCATGCCCGTCTAGTACATACAACTTTAATTCAACTTTGTGTTTTATTTTGGACACGTATATGGAAGAATAATTCCAGAAGTATCATACAACGGTAGCCAAGGCACAGATCCTGTCTTTAAGCAGTTTATGGTACAGTGGGGAAGAAGGGTGGTAAAAACACAAAATACCTCCCATGCAAATGACCTAACTCTCTTCGTTAATCAATATCTACATGATCCCACACGTCTACTTCTTCATCTTCATCTCTGTAGGACTAGATATTTGATAGTTACTACTTTCCCAATGCTAACTTCATTTATCCTGTCACATTTTGTTTGTTTCAGTTTTTACTTTTTTGTTTGTTTGTGTTTTGTTTTGTTTAGAGACAGGGTCTCAGTCTGTCACTCAGGCTGGAGTGCACTGCCATAATAAAAGCTCACTGCAGCCTGGAACTTCTGGGCACAAGCCCTCCTCCCTCATCAACCTCCTAAGTGGCTAGGACTACAGGCATGTGTCACTACATCTGGCTAATTTTTAAACTATTTTTTGTAGAGGCAGGGTCTCGCTATGTTGCCGAGGCATGTCTGGAACTCCTGGGCACAACCAATCCACCCACCTCGGCCTCCCAAAGTGCTGCAATTACAGGCATTAGCCACCTTGCCCAGCCTGATTTTGTTTTCAATGTATTTCACACTCACATTCCTTGAAACTTACTTCTCCTTTATTATCTTATATTTCAGTACTTTTCAACATTCTGTTTGGATAACATCACTTATCTGGTGTCATATACTTAAATCGTAGTCTGAATTATTCCCAAGAATCCAGCATTACCAGTGTTCTAATGACTCCTAAAGCTGCATTCTTCTGCTTATTTATACTCACAAATTTCAGATCTATATCCTGTTAAATATCACTTGCATTTTTCAAAGATACCTTAAGTACAGCATGTCTTAACCAGAATAATTCCAATGAAAATGTGCTGCTCTTTCCACTTTTCCCAGGTTGGCAAATGGTACCAGTTTTTCCTCACCCTCTCAGGTAGGTATCCTTGGTACCTCTCACTGTTCTCCACAGCCTTATCCACATTTCTGCTTAGCAAATCCCTACTTTTCCACCCTTCAAAGCATGGCTATGATTTTTTATAACCCCCACTCATGTCCTCCTCTACTTCTTGTAGCATATAATCAGTCTCTCCATATAGTGCCTCTCATGCCTTTACTTTTAAACATCTAATCTGCACACGCCATTCTCTCGGACAATATTTAAACTCTTAGTAAACAGAGCCTGTCATTCACCTTTGAGTCCTTCATAAAAATTTGCATAAAATAAATGCTCAACAAATGGTCGTTGAATTTTACTCAATGGATTCTTATAACACTCTACATTCCCTATTCACTGTATAAAATTTCAGCTATAGCTGCTATGACCTTTGGCTACAAACGCTGTCTTGGTGAAATGTGGCCTCACAAGGAATTGAAACAATGGGCACAATTCAGCATTGGGCACTGGGGTTCAGAGGAATGCAACCTCAGAAATGCATACCACTCTCAGATCATATAGGGCTTCTGAACTACTTAATTAATGAAGACGCTAAGCATTGCAAAGCAGAAATAAAACCATGGGAGATATATTTTCAAGCAGAAATGAAAAAGTTTCTTTTTTTTTTTTTTTTTTTTTGAGACGGAATCTCGCTCTATCGCCCAGGCTGGAGTGCAGTGGCCGGATCTCAGCTCACTGCAAGCTCCGCCTCCCGAGTTCATGCCATTCTCCTGCCTCAGCCTCCCGAGTAGCTGGGACTACAGGCGCCCGCCACCTCGCCCGGCTAGTTTTTTGTATTTTTTAGTGGAGACGGGGTTTCACCGTGTTAGCCAGGATGGTCTCGCTCTCCTGACCTCGTGATCCGCCCGTCTCGGCCTCCCAAAGTGCTGGGATTACTAGATAGCTGGGTGCTATCCTATTGTCTGTTTACTCCCAAAACATATCACTAATCACAGATTTTATTTAAACATATAGAATCAAAAATTAATTTCCTTTAAGATTATCATATGTTAGTAGTTGAAACTCTGTTCTAGAGGAGGCATTTAAATTTGCATGCATTTCAGATATTTTCTCATTCTTATAACGAACTTAACACTTATATTTTCTGGACAATAATGAGAGGACATACATGATAATGAGACGTCATGCCAAAAAATCTACCTGCATATATTAAGTAAAATTTATCAGAGACAAGATTAAAAATGAAGCAACCTACTGGCTATATTTCAGTATAAAGGGATTGTAATATAAATACCTGTATGCTTAACTTGAATCTTGAAATAACAATTACAAAAACAATTTGCAACCTTCACAAAACAAATGAGTTGCTTTTTTAAATAAATATAATGTAATCCAATCTACTCTACTCCAATGTAATTTAATCATCTATTTAATTTGAGTAATACAACTGGTCTTCTGAAAATAAATAACAATGACTTCAAAAGATTATTTACAGGTTCTTACTGAGTTTGAAAGGTCTTATTTACAGCACACACATTTTTAGTAATAATCCTTGTTTATAAGCAGAGAGAAAAGGAAGATACAAAATTAGTCTATTTTATAGTTTAGATCTGGATTTAGCTTCTGCTGCCAATTTCATCAAGGCTAAATTTTAGAGTTTTTGAACTAATTGTGTTTAATATTAAAAAATGAAAAAAGGAAAAAGGAAGACATAAAAAGGGAACAGTAACTGGACTAGAAAAATAAAACAAATAATCTGAATTTGTTTGGCTTCAAATGAAGCCTCCAGACCAGTATAATAATTGTTTTTAAATATATCAAAGATGAGTAGGTAAAGGGAGAGGATGTGCAGGAAAAAAACATTTCAAGGCCTTCTTCCCATCCAACATTTTATTTATAAAATAAAAACTTTCAAAACCTGCGTTTATAATTGTTTCTTCCATATAATTTTCCTTTCCCCCCTCTGTGCCTCACACCACTCTGAACTTCTCTAATGAGCTTACTACTTTTTTCATTATAATTAATTTACTGTGATCAAGGTTGTATCTCCCAAACATAAAAACTTCCATCTTAAAGGCAGAGATTCTTTCTCCTTTACTTAAATTTCCTCAGAAAGCCTTGGTCATATTTTATTTTCAGTATTGCTTTGTTGAATCAAAATGAATAACCACAGCTTTGACACTGTGTAATTATCCCATGAAACAAGAGACACCTATTATTCTCCTTTGTTTTATTTGCAAAGCAAAAATTACTTTACTTACTAAAAACCTGCAAGAGAAGAGGTAACAATGGAGGTGTTTTACCTTAGAGGAGGAATATTCAGTTAAAATGGCTTTTCAGTAGGTGGGCTAACCTCCCAGGTTAAGAGTACTAACTTACTGGGCGGGGTGGCTCATGTCTAATCCTGGCACTTTGCGGGGCCAAGACAGAATAATCGCTTGATTCCAGGAGTTTGAGACCAGCCTTGGCAACGTAGTGAGACTTTGTCTCTACAAAAAAATAAACAAAATTACAGGCACGGTGATGCATGCCTGTAACCCCAGCTACTTAGTTGGCTAAGGTGAGAGAATCGCTTGAGCCAGGGAGGTCGAGGCTACAGTGAGCCAAGAATGTGCCATCTCACTCCAGCCAGGACTACAGAGCAAGACTATATATATATATATTACTACTATACTTTTTTTTTTTTTTTTTTTTGAGACGGAGTCTCGCTCTGTTGCCCAAACTGGACTGCGGTGGCCGGATCTCAGCTCACTGCAAGCTCCGCCTTTCGGGTTTACGCCATTCTCCTGCCTCAGCCTCCCGAGTAGCTGGGACTACAGGCGCCCGCCACCTGGCCCGGCTAGTTTTTTGTATTTTTTAGTGGAGACGGGGTTTCACCGGGTTAGCCAGGATGGTCTCGATCTCCTGACCTTGTGATCCGCCCGTTTCGGCCTCCCAAAGTGCTGGGATTACAGGCTTGAGCCACCGCGCCCGGTGGGGACTACTATACTTAAATACACTTAAATAGTCCAGAGTTCCTTTACCAAATAGAAGATGCTTAAGAGTGTTTGTTATGTTTTAGCAGCACAAGGCTTTTTATACATAAACCTGGCAATAGTATCAGAGGAAGGATAGAATTATATATAATCTATAAGCAAAAAGAATTCAAAGACTGAAATAATACCTTAACTAAATAAGGAACCAAAACAATCAAATGTATTATCAACAAGTGCTGAAATTCACACAAGCAAATGCTTTGGGAGTCTGGAGGCAAGAAAACCACTAACTGACCTCCAAAGTCACTTTGAGATTTGATGAGCTCGTTCCCTCCTCAAATGTCATAAGGGTTCAGCAAAGTGATTTAGTTTAAAAGGATCAAATTAGAATAAAAAGGGGAATACGGCCACACATTTTATCAGAGTTAATTATTAATATTGAGATTAGAAAAGAAAGGGCTGAGAATCTGGTAAGCATACTAATTGGACATTATTTTCAACTCATTTTCCCTGTTAATGTGAATACTTTGCAGCAGTTTAAAGGGAGGTGCAATTTAAAGGGAGGTGAAGAATAATGCATTCAACTAGAACACTTAAAAAAAGAGAAAAGAATGTAGAAAGATCATGACATCTCCCTACCTTGAATGACAGAGAACACAAAGAGTGGGTTGATTTGATGCCAAGAGATAGAAGACTTCCTTCCCCTCATTTTAGGTCCTTGCTATATTTATAAGTCACTACTCACGAGTACTACCCTATGGTACTTCACGCAAAAGTCAAAAAATTAACTGGAAAATATTTAAGGTGAGAGTATATACTGGTAATTAAAAAATGCTAAATTTGTGAGGCTGAGCATTTTATGAAGTCCTCATGGTTAAGCCATTGTATTATATCAAATCTACCTAAAGTTGGCCAGGTGTGGTGGCTCACACCTGTAATCCCAGCACTTTGGGAGGCCGAGGTAGGCAGATCATGGGGTCAGAAGTTGGAGACCATCCTGGCTAACATGGTGAAACTCCGTCTCTACTAAAAGTACAAAAAATTAGACAGGCATGGTGGCAGGCGCCTGTAGTCTCAGCTATTCAGGAGGCTGAGGCAGGAGAATGGTGTGAACTCAGGAGGCAGAGTTTGCAGTGAGCCGAGATCGTGCCACTGCACTCCAGCCTGGGCAACAGAGCAAGACTCCCTCTCAAAAAAAAAAAAAAAAAAAAAAATCTACCTGAAGTTAATAATAATCCCAACTATTTATCATTGTTATTTAAATAATAATGGTAAAAAATTTTATCAATTAATATAGTGAAAATACAACTTATTACTTATTTATAAATTATTACATATTGTTGTCTTATTTAGTTCCTTCTGCAATCCTATGATTTGCAATTGAACAAAGTGAAGCTAAGAGGGGTTAGAAAATAATACTCCTTGTAGGAGGTAAAGCCGGAATTCAAACTGATAACATCAGATTTCAAAGCTTGTTTTGTAAACTAGTAGATTCTACTCACAGCACTGCCAATTCTTCTCTAGGACAGTACCTTCTTTAGATTCTTTTAGATTGTATTGCTCCTTTTACCAGACATAGCACACATTTTAATTAGTTGAGATCTGGCTTAGAGACAGTCTCTATAATCCCTCTCTCTATATATTACTATGAAGAAATCAAAGTGAACAGTACCCTCCCAAAGTGGTGGCATACAGACTTTTGGGGGATACTTGGGAGGTATAGAGCCATGTCACAATTGACAGGAAAAATGAAAAAAATGCAGCCTCAGTCAGACACTGGCAATTAGGGTGACATAGAGAAATGCAAAACTATGAAAATGAATCCTTAGCAAGGAATGTTAGTCTCTTCCTGCAGAAGACGATAAAAGGTATGACAGGTATTTGATTTTTTAGGTATTGTGCTTATGCCATTAAAAAGTATATGAGGATCTATGGAAAGATGGAAGAGGCAGCGTTGCTAGAGAAGTTTGCTCAATCTACATGAAATCAGCACAAACCAATAACTAGACAACTTTGCCTGACAGATGCCTGCTTGAAAATTGGGTAAACAGGAGAAAAGGAGAGAGAAAGAGGAGGTCCTTTATCTCCTACAAAGATATGCATTTAGTCTCTAGTCCCATTACACTTGGCTATTAAAAATTAGTGGCTTATTCCCAATGATATTTCAAATACACTGTCTAAAAGCAATATGAAAAGTCCATGGTTTACTGCAGCATGTTTAAATAATCAAGGACAAGGTATAATGCATGTAGAACGAAGAGATGAAGGAAACAGAATGAATCAAACAGTTGAGCTTAGCTTATATAAGTGTGACAAAGTAAGGAAGTTTGGAAAGGGAAAGTTCAAAAATATTCATGTATAAAAGTCAAAAGTATTATTTAAAGATCTGAGAAAATCAAGAAGCATAAAATGAATTAGGGATTTAGAGTGGCCAAATTTCTAACCTCATTTAACTTTTTATAAGCCTGTTTTATGGATCATCTGCTGTGTTTTTTTTTTTTTTTAATTTATTTTTATGGTGTGATATTTAAGAAAGTCTACCTACAGAAAAATATGTATCATTTCCTGTCTTTTTTTTCATTTGCACTCTGACCAAAGTTCACATTGCTAAGTAAGAAAATATATGTGTTTATTCTATTGTGAAATGTCTTAATCATAATTAATGTATTTCGAGGGCATTGCACTCAGGGCTTGATCAGATGCAGATGACTCTTGCATAGTGGGATCTAAAGGAGACTCCACAGCTGTCTCCCACACTGGCCTACTATGGTGCCAACATTTCCACCCACCTGGCCAGAAATCACACCATTTGATTCAGTCCACTCCTTTGATTTATGTAAAAAATGCATTTTCTACTATTAAAATGCACTTGCTGTATGGGTAGACAGAAGGGCCCTAGAATCACTATTGGCCTGCCCACATTAACATACATTGTCAAATTCACTCACTATCTCACTATGAGACAAATGTCTCTATTCTATAGCGTAAAAGATACAAGAAAAATTGAATGTAAGAGAATCACAGATTATTGGACCTGGAACCCAGTAAGGTTTCAGAGTTGATTTACTAATTTCCTTAGACAGTAGCCTACCCACACCGATGGCAAAATTGAGATGAGAAGCCAAGAGAGGTGTTTTCTATATCTGAGCTTATTAAACACTAATTATCACAAAGACTTACATAGCAAAGGCAAACTGGCTTTGCAAAGATAATTTAGAGGAGGCTTTGGAAAGATCAAGTAGGCCACAGCATGAAGGACCAGGATAAATAGAATAGACCTAAAGAAACATTCTATCCCACTCCAAGAGAAAGTCTGAAGAGTACTGCATAATTAAAATAAGAGCAAACCCTTGCATAGTCAATGCTTGCCTTGCATGAGATGGTGCTTTTAAGCCTAACATTTGGGTTTTACTTGAATTATCAATTCATAGCAATATGCATCAATTATTCTAACATTTTCATTATCAAATGTTTTTATTACCTATTTCCCACCATAAACTCTATATGAATTATTACTTTATTGCTAAGTGTATTGTAATGAAATAACAAATAACCAATTACTTCAATGTTTGATTAGATTGATATTAAAGGATTAGCATGAGATTATCATAATGTTGATGATAATTAAAGGCAAAGAAATACATATTAGTAATCTCTGTCACAAATAAATGTATAACTAATAAGGTTTTCTTAAACTATTTTTTAAATGGTGTAATTTCTAGTATTACTTTGCAGGGACCTGAGGCACTCTACAGATTTGGAACTTTAAAATGGTGGGTCTCATTCTACATTATTAGATTCTGGTGGTAAGAAATTATGTTTGTTCTTATGGTGTATTCTTTTTTCTTAGCTAATAACAGAATAAAACCTCATTCTACATTTGGCAGTAATGTGTTTTAGAATATAGCTTAAAGCTTGTTAAACAGGGCATTAACACACAGGCCCTTGGAATGAAATTGTATTTATCATACTACGGTACAGAAGGAAGATAAAACTTTTGTAAAACGTAAGTACATTTCACTTAAATTTTCCTGTTTTAGTTCCTTTTTTGCATTTGTGAAAACGTATTTTTATTATTAGCTATCCTAACTTATTCCTGGTTTGTAGCATGACATTGGAATTTTGCTTGCTATTGCACTGGAAATTATCTTCTCAACTTTACAATGAAAGTTAATCCCAAACACTTGGTGATAACTGCATTGTTTCACATAGGTTAAAATTCCAGAAAAATATTTGAGGTAATAATAATTAGGAACTAGCACAGCATCCCAAATAGTATTTTAATGGAAAATCCAAATGAAAATCCAATACAAATCCTGATTAAAACCTAGTCAAGCAAAAAACTACAGATTACCTGGATTCCAATTAAATGTGACAAATGAATACTTGACAGGTTTCAATTCCAATTCTATTTATGTCAGAATGATCCATTAATATTGAAGATGAAATTACCAGAATTTAAGCAATACAATTGCACTTTATGGCTAGATGAGTAGTTTGAAAACATGGACCCAACAAAATTGTTACGCAAAGGTCAACTGCTACATTTAGATCACCCATAGTACATCACATTTCATTCTGTTATTACCTATAGATCAAGGCTAATATGAATCACAGCTAGTAGATGACAAATGGTCACACAAACTCTGAATTTCAAGTATTGACCACATACAAAATCAGGAAAAATCCATTACATTATCATGGCCCTTGCTTTTAACAGGCCTTAAAAACTTAGTTATAAAAAAGAATTAAAGGTCGCTTTTTGGAACTCTTTCTCATTGTACTTTCTATTTTATTAACAAGCTCACCTGTTAAGTTTTCCATGACATGTATGTTTCCCAAAAGGTAACCGACATGTGTTTGTCATATATAATTATATTTTAATTATTCATCATTTCTTTCTTATTTTAAAGGTGATGAATCCCCATAAACTAATAAAACATAAACTAACATTAAAAAATGATTATAATGCCAGTGGTACAAAGTCTTTTTTTAATAAAGCTGACATCCAAAAAATAAAAATTTAATTGTACATTCTGTTCTTTACAGTAAAAATAAGTAGTTCTTAAAACACAAACAAAATTATATGTTCTCATGAAAAGGTAATCTCAGATGTAGTAATACCCCTAAATTAAATTAATCTTGCCTTCCTAGGTATGCTCTATTTATCATCTATCTATATTAAAAATACTGTAATTACATATATGTACATACATGTAATTACATGTACTATATATGTACTCTATATTACACATACACATCTGTAATTACATATGTTACATATGTAATAGAGAATACATTATAGTACACATGATTACATATATGTAATTGCATGTAATTACATAACTATCTTTTAATTATTCATTATTTATTTCTTATTTTAAAGGTGATGAATCCGCATAAACTCATAAAACAGAAAGTAACATTAAAAAATGATTACAATGCCAGTGGTACAAAGTCCTTTTTTAATAAAGCTGACATCCAAATTACATATGTAGTTACATATTACGTATGTAATTACAGTATTTTTAGTTTAATTTCTTTTTCCAAATAATTTTAAACATATCTGCCTTAAATATATTTTCATCAGCATCGCAACTCATACGAAAATTGTATGCCCATTAAAAAAATTACTAAAAAAAACATAATTCTTAGAAACCACACCAGACTCCCATCCACATAAGCACACACCATCATACACACAGATAAACATGCCTTTATAGCCATAAGGCAAAATGCCATTTTAACTATGTAAAATTAATCAAGAGGGACATCAGTCATAAGACCCTGATATCATATCTCCTTACCCGAGAACAATGTGGATAAATAATTATTTAGCATAATACAATTTAGCAATACTTTCACTTGGGGTCATTTATGATATATTATATTCTAATATTGGATTTTAATATTCATAGGTAAACTTCCAGAAGAAAATCAGTCTTTCTCCTGCATTAATATGCTCTACTTGCATATATATCGGCACTAAAGAAACTGGTATATAACAAAAAGTTAGAGTGTCTTATTTCACTCGGGGGTTGAGATGGCAAAAGACATAAATCCATTTCAAGTTTTACTAGGGATAAAATGTGTGTGATTCCTCTTCCTTTCTCTCTGTATAACCATCTCTCTCTCTTCATATTTGAAAGAATAATGAAGTTTGGATGAATTTTACCATTCCATTATTTGACACAAATCTATTCCTCAGGCATTTACTTATGACTCAAAATCCAGAAAATAAATCACCAAATTATCTCTGGGAATATAAACAAATGTGGAAAGTTTTAAAAGTGGTATTTGCAATCTAAATGTATAACTTAAAGGAAAATGTATACAAGGTCAATTGTGGTAATTATGAGAATCACCTCAAAACAGTATAAAAATACGGAGTATTATGATTTATTTTCCTTCCTTTCTCTCACATAAAAATGAAAAAAAACACCTTATATTTAAGTAAGAGGGAAATTCTAATAGCATGTATTGTATAGTATGGAGAACAAAGTAGTACTATTCTCCTTAGACTCTATTCAGTGATCACTGGAAAGGAGAGGTCTGAAAACGCTTTCCTAAACATCTAGGACAAGAAAAGGTAGAGTAAGGTATGTTTCTTTCATTTCCTTTCACTAAGACTGGACAGTTGTACTTGAAGAAATAGTTGCATGACAAAAATGAATAGAAGAAAGCAATTAGACAAGACCTTTCTCGGTGACTACTGTTTAGGAATTCTGCACTTATTTAGCTTCCTTCACAGTGGGCCCTGTTCTGATTTATTTATAAGTGCGTTTATTTCGGACAGGATGCTTTAAAATGCTGGTGCAATTTGGGTGAATTTTATCTACAGAGTTATGTTCCTTTATTTGGCATTTCTGTATTTTAGCAAATATTTCTCACTTAAATAAAATGGTTTTAATGTCAGCTATTTTATTTTGGTTTTAGACTGACCTTCGCGAGTCAACTTATTACGGCTCACTAGCGTGATTATGTGTGTGGATGTTGTGTTTGCCCCTACCATTTTCCATATGCTCTGCCTCACCAACACTGCCATCCGGCGTGGTCCTTTCATAGTTGTCCTCTGGGAGTGGAAGGGCACCCAGTCTTGGCCCTGAAGAACTCTTACTGCTTGGTGTTTCTGACTCCTCCAGCCCGCTGTCATAGCAACTCTGCAGTGACCCCTGATGTGGGTCCTGAGGCTGACTCACAACAGAAAACGTCACTCTACGAAATGGCTGCAAAAGAAAAGATTCTGAATGTCACTACGATATAAGATTGTAAATGATCTTATTAAAAAAAATACATAAATTACATACATTAAAGTCTACCGGCAACTAATTCAATGCAAAATGAATAGATATGTTGAAATTGCGTTAGTTAACTATGTATTATCTAAGGCAATGTCTAGAACTTAGATTTTATTATGGTAAAATCGGAAATTCCCTTTCAGAAATAGAGATTAAAAAAACAGTAATTTCACTAAAACACACATTTAAATCTGATATGTTAGTTCCACATATTCAACCTTTTTCTATTCTAATAGTATTCACTTCAGATATGCTTTCCAGAAATGGACTCTAAAAAAACAAGGTCAGTGATTTGTGAAGGCAGTAAATATTGAACTAATCCATTGTAAGAGGACTCAATTTTTAAATACTTTGTCCATATGATACAAAGTTATAAAATCAAATGGGATGGCAGTTGACTTAAACTATTCAAAGTACAGCTGACAAATAAGAATTTAGATGCAGTGCTAGGAAACAGAAATATGTTTATTACATAACTCCTATAAAAATATTGTCTATTGACCTTGAAATTGTAAGAGTTTTACTGAAATAATAGATAAAAGTATCCCTAAACAGTGAGTAGAAAATAAACTATAAAGTTCAATTGTGTGTTCTTAATATTACTGTTTTGTGATTTGTTCAATAAAGTAAAATCATGTACAGCCTTTAATTTGTTTCTTAAAAATTTTAGGAAACTTTATCCAATTGAACCCCACAATTTACTATGTTACTGACAATGGCTGGACTGAAGATGGAAGGTATTTGCAGATTATCTTAGTTAACCACAAAATAAAATAAAATAAAATAATAGGCTCATTAAAGGAACAAACCAATGCCATGTATTGACAGTGCTACATAAGAATAATAACTTGGAAAAACATATAAAAATGTCCTGCAGTGTCAGTCTGAGATTATTCTTGGTAATAGTTGTATCCATAAAGCTGCTGCATGAATCTGAAAAATGTCAGAAGTGTACATATTTTTAAACTTATAACTCAGACTGTTTCTTTTTATTACAAAGTATAAAATTAATGTTGCTAGAAAACAGTGAAAGGTTACAAAACCTTTTTTGCACCTTTATAACTTGAATGTTCATGACACAAATTACTAATCATGACCTGGACCATTAGAATTTTAGAAATACTAAGGATTATATGCACATGGTAGGTTATTAATGGGAAAGCTAAGAAGAGTTATAACATCTCCCCCTAATTTATAAATTGGCTTTGCTAAAGACAAACACATGCTTCCATAAAATTTCCCTTTATTTTGTCATTGATGGAAGACTAGCTGAAAATATCGTGAATTGTCAGTATTTTTAACCCAGTAGCTCACAATTCATGTACTTATTTGAAGTGTACAATCTTTACAAAGTCTCCTTTTTATTCTGATTCAAAGTCAAAATCAGAATAGCTGAATCTTAATACAAAAGGAAAACATTTAATTCATGTTCTCTTCTTTATAATGTTTCACTGAATTGGAACTGCAGTATTTATAAACAATTACAAATATTTTCAATATACATAGTATGGGTATGTTATAGATTTAAATTTACTCACAATAAACTTTTTAGAAACATTATTCTGATTTCACTAATGATTCTCATATTTCTTTACAGTAATATAGTTGTGATATTTTACCCTTTATTTAAAAAATATGTATAAAGAAATGTAAATACCCTGTATTTAAAAAAATAAAGAAATCAATTTGTACCGTCTTTTTTTTTTTTTTTTTTTTGAGACGGAGTCTCCCTCTGTCGCCCAGGCTGGAGTGCAGTGGCGCGATCTCCACTCACTGCAAGCTCCGCCTCCCAGGTTCACGCCATTCTCCTGCCTCAGCCTCCTGAGTAGCTGGGACTACAGGCGCCCGCCACCTCGCCTGGCTAATTTTTTGTATTTTTAGTAGAGACGGGGTTTCACTGTGTTAGCCAGGATGGTCTCGATCTCCTGACCTTGTGATCCGCCCACCTCGGCCTCCCAAAGTGCTGGGATTACAGGCGTGAGCCACCGCGCCCGGCTGTACCCTCATTTTTACCTGTGTGTGTGTATTTTCTTTTCTCCCACCCCTTGTCCACCCCACCCACCCCATCCACTCCATCCACCCCACTTCTCCCACCTGTGACTGTTTAATGCTTTTGGTATCACCTTGGAAATGAGACCACTGACAGTCTCCTAAAACCACATTGTTCTACACACAGAAAATATTCAGTAAATACTTCTAAACAATGAAATTTTAATGACAATGTTGAATTTAGCCAAGAATGCCAAGGGTTATGCAGACATATTATCATTTAAAGATATAGCGATGGATTTAAAAATAAACAAACACATAAAAAGAGAAAGGAGGGTCAACTGCTGTTCTTAATTCTATTTTAATGACTTTCAAATCTTTTAGAATATCTTCATTAACACAAGAAGAAGGCTCAAAATGAATACAGAAATACATAAGACATACCAATAAACTTAGAAAATAAGAAATGATTAGAAATGGTGTTTCATTTTGATATAAAAGTAGAAAAAAAGAGTGACATTTGGTTGAAATTTGGAATAATTTTGGAAAAATTCTGAAATATGTGCTTAAATGTTTATTTCACCAAAAGTGGATAGGCTAGCAGAGAAACCAGTGATAGCTATGTTTATAATGAAAAATGTTAAGAATAAAATAATGTTTTTCCTGTAATGTACTATATAATGACTGCTATGAACCTACGCATTTTGTTTTCTTGATTTCCTACCCTATTTTGACTGTGAATATTTAATCTTTATCAGTTATTTTAGAAGTAAAAATTGCATAATTTTAAAATATTGATATCTATTTATATATTAGAAAACATTTAAATTCATCAATTCTTCCCTTCTTGTATAAAATGCTTTTTGCATTTAAAATAACATCTGAATGAATAAAAATGTAACTCACAATATTTAAAATAAAATGTATCATACAATGGATTATAGTATATCACACCTATCATTTTATTCACATTTTAAAATATTTTATTAGAATGTCATAGTAAGATATCAGCATTACATCACTAGCTCTTCAAATTCATTTTGATAATTTTGAATAATAAGTTTTTTGTGGTCAAGTATTTAAGTTGACAATGTGAACCAAATTAATACAGAAGTCAAAAATCTGAAAGAGCTCCCATTGATGCAAGAATTAACATTTAATTTAAATAGTATATCAGACATACAGAGTTAGATGAAATGAGAGAAAGACAGAGAGAGAAACGGCGAGAGAGGCAGACAGTTGAGTCTTGAAAAGATAGCTGTTTTACAGCAAAGGTTATTACACCATATTCATATTATTTATATACTCCAGAAAGATTGACTAAAGCAGAAATACAAAGCAGAGTGTCAACTCCTGACAGAGAGAATAAATTTGCATTATATATGTAACTGTCACTTCGTTAATTACTGATACTCTGAAGTAGAATAGCTTACGTGATAATTCTTCAACCTAGATGTGCTTTAGAGAACCCAGAGAACTTGTGGAAAAACCAGATGCCAATATCTGGTCCCAACTTAAACCCAATGAATCAGCAATCAGGGTGGGACTCAGAGATCGGGAGTTTTTAAAAATCCCCAGCTGATGAAGAGGCACAGAAAGGAATGAGAAACTTTATTGTCAGGAAGAACATAGGTAGAGGTTCAAGAAAGCAATGTGCTCCAGGCAGTTAGCCAGTTCTTTAAGGGTATAAAAAATAGTTCCCAGGGAGAGTCAGCAGACTTCTGGTTCCATCTTGAGACTTAAAAGTATGGTCATAAAGACATTTAGTAAATTGCAGTGTCTGAACTTTGTATTTTTCTGTCTGGGGTGATAAACGATTTTGTGTCCTGTAAATGTAAATTGGTCTATCTAAGAGAAGAGAAAGCAAAGAAAGCAAAAGAGCTTGAGGAAGAGTGTCAGTCTGCCAGCTCTTTGAAATTGTGAAGACAAGCTACAGACTTGAATAAGTACTGCAAGACGGAGATCTTAAAGAAAATTATTCCAAAACCTGTGGATGAGATGTGTGAAAGAATTAAAAAACAAGAGAGTGAAAATCAAATAATTTCTTTAGGTAAGTGAATTATCTAAAGAAAAGGTCAATAATGAAGACATTTTCTGACGGTTCCTTATGAAAGAGGAGGAAGAAGAAATGTTGAAGGCAGAAGATTATGCTAGGAGATAAAGTATAATGAAATATTTACCTAGCAAGAGGTAAGGTTGAGAGAAGGTGGTGGCAGTGAAAATGGACAGCAAGGCCATTATAAAGAAAGCCCATATATCTGACTGGATTGAGTCATTAATTCACAAGACCTCCATTTATTTTATGTCCATTATGTTCCAGGGTTTCGAGGATGCTCCAACAATGATTCTACACATTTAAGAAACTCAAAACCTTATCAGTCTATAAAAGCACAAAAATATAATGTGATCAAGTTTCCAGTAAAATGGAGGCATAAACAAGATTATCTAACACTCAGGAATTTAGGGCAGGCACTGCAAAGACAGTGGTTTGTTGGTTGAGATCTCTAAAAGAAATTTGATAGATAATATATATTTGGGGGTTGATTATAGATTCCATATTCCATATTGCTAGAAGCAAGCAATTAAAAAAAGCGTATGAGGGCCAGGCGCAGTGGCTCACACCTGTAATCACAGCACTTTGGGAGGCTGAGGCGGGCGGATCACGAGGTCAAGAGATTGAGACCATCCTGGCCAACATGGTGAAACCCCGTCTCTACCAAAACTACAAGAATTAGCTGGGCATGGCAATAAGTGACTATAATCCCAGCTACTCGGGAAGCTGAGGCAGGAGAATCGTTTGAACCCGGGAGGCAGAGGTTGCAGTGAGCCGAGATCATGCCACTGCACTCCAGCCTGGTGACAGAGCGAGACTCCGTCTCAAAAACAACAACAACAACAACAACAACAACAACAACAACAACAAAAAGATGAGAATGAAAAGCAGGTCGCTTTCAAAACTCAGAAGTCAAGGAAACATAACATTTCCAGAAAGGCAATTCTATGTGATCAAAAGCATCAGAGACATCAAGAAGGATGCTGACTACCACATGGCCTTTGGATTTATCCTTTAGAAGGCCATTGTGGCTATAGTATCTCTAAACTCTGGGAAACAATTGTAGGTTGGACCAAAAGAAGTAGAAGATTGGCTTGTCAATAAATGGAGAAATAGAGAAAGCGGGAATGTACTACTACTCTTAAATATATGACAAGAGAGAGAAATAGGGTAGAAGTTAAAACAAGTATTTCTGTAAAGTGTTTGATTTATTGATCTACATTTTTGTCTTTCTTCATTGGCACTGAAGAAGGTTTGCTTGAAAATAAATATTTGGAGATGTAAACAAAAAGGCATGCTCGATAAGAGAAGGTGGGAGCAGAATGAAAGAGAGCAAAGAAGACAAGCTAGCTAGAATGAAGAGAGACATAAAATCAAAATAATTATAAAAACATTGAAATGTTTTGAGGAATTTTGTTAATGAGGTATGTGGATGTATGTGTGTTTAATGGGAAAGAAAAAACACACAAAAAATAACCGAACAAGAAAATAGTTCTATTCCAAGAAACCCTGTGGGTCCTCGAGGACAAGTCAGCTGAGCTTCAGTTATTGTGCCTTAGACTCAGGGTCTGTACAATGGAGATAATAGTACCTCCCCCTTGCTAACTTAAATACTCTCAGAATTAATGAGATAGTTTACAAAAAGAGCCTTAAGCTCCCTCAAAGACATATACTATAAAAGGTAGTATACCTCAGGCCACAGCTGTATAACTAGAGTTATCTCCCATTGCTTTGATGCTTTTTAAGAAAATATAGAGCTGGCCAAGTAAAGCTTCTAAATAGAATTTCTAAAATCCACACAAAATTTCAAACCTAATTATCCTATTAAAGTGCCAAAATTTTATTTTTCTAAATGCAAATTATTTGTGCTGCAAATATGTACATACAATAATACTCAACATTTTTAAAAGCTATTTAAATCTAATCATTCATTAAGCATGAATATTTCTCTATTCGGTTATTTTGGAAATGGTATTTATCAACTATTTTTTTCTCCATTATGACATACTAGAGACTTTCACTTGAGGACATACCTTACTATAGGTACTACTCGGACATTTTAGAGCTTGTTACAAATATATTCAAAGGTAAACTCCAGATAATGTACAATTCCTGGAGTATTGTACGTACCATCATTCTCCCTCTAAGCCTCCAGCTAATGGAAATGCATTAGAGCTGACGCTGTTTTAAACTACCATATACTTATAACCAACATTGTTCACTCTTTATTTAATTTTATTCACTTTATTTTCTGGAAATCTAGAGGTCCCATGAGTAGGCAAAAGTGTGAAGGGAGAGGTCCTCTATCTGCCATGCTTGCTCTTCTGCTGTTGGGAAGCCTGAACATGGTGGTCTCTTCATATCCTCCCCTCTGCCCTAAAATGTGGATGAGACCAGAGGAAGGGATGTGCGATTACAGTGATCATTTCTAAATGAAATTAATCCCAGAGACTTAAAAGGACAAACATAGCAAATTAGGATTTATTAAATTGACTGTTGTGGGGTGTACTATGTGACATATCCAGTAAATGCATTTGTATTGGATAGTTTTGTTTTCTGAAAAATATAAACAGATGCTAAAATGCGCATATTGGTGAAATTGGGATCAAGAGAAAGACTGCCTGCTTAGATAAAGAGAGGAATTAGAATCCATCTGGGTTACAGAAAGAAGGCTTCTGTTCTAATGACATTATTGCAAAGGATAAGGCACTCATGAAGGGAAAATGAGGTGAGCATTTGATTCATTATTCCCTTTCGTAAAATTGCATCTCTATGATTGATAACATAAAGCACCTAACAATCACCCTAAATCTAGGCAGTTGACAGATTCAGAGATGACATGAGAAGCTCTCAAAAACTGTACCTTTTTTTTCAAAAATAAACTAGCAGCCAAATTCTATCCCGCTCTCCACCCAGAGAGTTCAAGGAAAGTTAAGTTCACGCATTTCAAATTCACTAGAAGACTGAAACAGTTTTCAAAAAAGTCCATATTTTTAAATCTCTAGAAAGCAGAAGTCAAATTTTACTATAATAACTTCTTTACTTTTTATTTTGCTTTGTGATTCATTTTCATTTTTTAATGTTAAAGAACCACATAACCACCCTCCCTCCCTTCTTGCAAGTATTGATGTAGTAACATTTACTACTTATAATCTGCACATTTGAGGAAGTTAATTTTGAAATTCACATTATTATTAATGTGATTAATATTATATTACTAATGTATTCTGCTTTCAGAATACAATGATTGCAAAATATATATTACCTATTTGGCATTACAGGTGTTACCTATTTGGAAAAATATTTGTTCAAAAGTTCATGTATAGTTTCCAAGAAGAGCAATAGAGACCAGAAGAATATTTACAAATATATATAATAATAATATTAAAACCTTTCTTTTTATCCATCCGGATTATATTAATTAGAAAGTAACCATCACATCATAAAAGCAAACATTATGTTCCACAATCAGACATATTAAAAACGTGCCTTTCATCTACTAAGCAAAATTTTCTAAGTTACAACCTGTACACAATAGTTACAGTAAAACAGAAAATAAAGCACAAGGCTAAGAGTGCAGACGCTTTCCCCTTGGAGTCCATTTTTTATAACCTAGTGACACTACCTTTATGGGGATTTTATTGGCAAAAGGATAGGACCCTAAGGATGCCATCTATTGGAAAGAACCTCAGGTTAAATCTCTTTCCTTATTGAATACTGCTCTTTGTCTTACAGACAACTTTATTGGGAACTTTAAATCTGCACCTTCCTTTTTAGCTTCAGTAGTTTCTCCATAAATCGTCTCCTTATCTGGAACTCACATACAGCTGTCTCAGTCACATCAATTATTTCTGAATGGGCTGAAAAGCCTTTTTTATTTTTTCCAATTCACTTAGTTATGTCCATCAAACAGACTTCTAATGACTCTCTTTGTCAGTCATAAAGCACTGAAACAGTCATGGAGCAGAACATTGCACTATTATAAGGAGTGCTGCATTTCATTTTTAAAGAGGGGCTAAGGCTGTGAGATCTTTCCTTACAAATGAACAGGCACTGATTAATCTGCAAACAGTCTCAACCAGTGTCAGTGGCTATTGAACAAACATATTTAGGATTCTATAGTGCATTCGTTAGAGTATATCTGGCAGAACTCTCAAACAAACTTTAATCAGGCCTTTAAACTTTTTAGGGGTGTTTTCCTTTGCTAACATTTCAAGATCCCTCCATACTTCAAACTGTCTTTCTTTCTTTCAAGTCAATAGCAGATGAAAGGATATTAACAAGATACATGTTGAGACATTTGGATTAATTAATCAAAACTCTCATCTGGAGCAGAAGTTAAATAACTATTTCCTTTGAGTTGCATGCAATTACATATTTGACATTATTATTTATATTTGTACTTTAGAAATTAAGAGTGTAAGCGATTACTATAATTCTTAGTCCAGTAGATTACAAACTATTTAGTTATTGCAACAAAACAATGATGTTAGTATTTTTTTAAAAAAGCAGCTACTCTGTGCCAGGAAAATGCTATTCATTTCATTTATGTTGTCACTTTTCATGCTATCCTTATGTGGATCATAATAATATTCTGATTTTGCAAATGAGAAGAAAATATAATGAATTTCAATATTCAGACTAATGCAAGAACTACTCTAGCTTAAAAATGCAAGTCGGCTTCTTGGGTTTTTACCCGCACTAATGAAAAATGTCAGGAAACAGAATAGCCAAAGCCTAAAACTCTTGGTTAATGTAGACAATTGTTTTTCTGAAAACTTCTAAAAAAGATATTATATTCTAAAACACAAATTGCGGGCACTCTATGTTGCTGACATAATCATTCAATCTAGGTTTTGCTCTTTATTGCTGGGTTATTTTAAACCTAGTCAAGGGTTTGGCAAACTTTTTTTGTAATATTCCAGAAAGTAAATATTTTAGGCTTTGTGAGCATAGGTCTCTGCCACAGCTACTCAACTGTGTCAGTGGAGTGTAAAAATAGCCATAGAACATCTGTAAATAAATGGACATGGCTATGTTCCAGTAGTTTTGTTTTGTTTTGTTTTGTTTTTTGGAGAATTTTTTTATGTACTTTAAGTTCTGGGATACATGTGCAGAAAGTGCAGGTTTGTTACATAAGTATGCACATGCCATGGTGATTTGCGGCACCCATCAACCCGTCATCTACATTAGGTATTTCTCCTAATGCTATCCCTCCCCTTGCCCCCTAACCCCCAAAAGGCCCTGGTGGGTGATGTTCCCCTTCCTGTGCTCATGTATTCTCATTGTTCAACTCCCACTTGTGAGTGAGAACATGCAGTGTCTGGTTTTCTGTTCCTGTGTTAGTTTGCTGATAAGGATGGTTTCCAACTTCATCCGTGTCCATGCAAACGACATGAACTCATTCTTTTTATGGCTGCATAGTATTCTATGGTGTATATGTGCCACATTTTCTTTATCCAGTCTAATATTGATGGGCATTTGAACTGGTTCCAAGTCTTTGCTATTGTGAATAGTGTTGCAATAAACATACATGTGCATGTGTCTTTATAGCAGCATGATTTATGATTCTTTGGGTATATACCCAGTCTTGGGATTGCTGGATCAAATGGTATTTCTAGTTCTAGATCCTCGAGGAATCACCACACTGTCTTCCACAATGGTTGAACCAATTTACACTCCCATCAACAGTGTAAAAGCTTTTCTATTTCTCCACCTCCTCTCCAGCATCTGTTGTTTCCTGACTTTTTAATGATCGCCATTCTAACTGGTGTGAGATGGTATCTCATTGTGCTTTTGATTTGCATTTCCCTAATGACCAGTGATGATGGGCTTTTTTTCATATGTTTGTTGGATGCATAAAAATGTCTTCTTTTGAAAACTGTTCATATCCTTTGCCCACTTTTTGAGGCGGTTGCAGATCTTGTAGATTCTGGATATTAGCCCTTTGTCAGATGGATAGAATGCAGAAGTTTTCTCCCATTCTGTAGTTTGCCTGTTTACTCTGACAGATTCTTCTGCTGTGCAGAAGCTCTTTAATTAGATACCATTTGTCAATTTTGGCTTTTGTTGCAATTGCTTTTGGTGTTTTAGTCATGAAGTCTTTGCCCATGCTTATGTCCTGAATGGTATTGCCTAGGTTTTCTTCTAGGGTTTTTATGGTTTCAGGTCTTACATTTAAATCTTTAATCCATCTTGAGTTAATTTTTGTATAAGATGTAGGGAAGGGGTCCAGTTTCAGTTTTCTCCATATGGCTAGCCAGTTTTCCCAACACCATTTATTGAAAAGGGAATCCTTTCCCCATTGCTTGTTTTTGTCAGGTTTGCCAAAGATCAGATGGTTGCAGACGTGTTGTGTTATTTCTGAGGTATTTGTTCTGTTCCATTGGTCTACATATTTGTTTTGGTACCAGTACCATGTGGTTTTGGTTTCTGTAGCCTTGTAGTATAGTTTGAAGTCAGGTAGCATGATGCCTCCAGCTTTGTTCTTTTTACTTAGGATTATCTTGGCTATATGGGCTCTTTTATGGTCCCATATGAAATTTAAAGTATGTTTCTCTAATTCTATGAAGAAAGTCAGTGGTAGCTTGCTGGGAATAGCACTGAATCTATAAATTACTTTGGTCAGTATGGACATGTTCACAATATTGATTCATCCTATCCATTAGCGTGGAATGTTTTTCCATTTGTTTGTGTTCTCTCTTATTTCCTTGAGCAGTGGTTTCTAGTTCTCCTTGAAGAGGTCCTTCACATCCTTTGTAAGTTGTATTCCTAAGTATTTTATTCTCTTTGTAGCAATTGTGAATGGGAGTTTGCTCATGATTTGGTTGTTTGTCTACTATTGGTGTATAGGAATGCTTGTGATTTTTGCACATAGATTTTGTATCCTGAGACTGCTGAAATTGCTTATCAACTAAAGGAGCTTTTGGGCTGAGAAGACAGGTTTTCTAAACATGCAATCATGTCATCTGCAAACAGAGATAATTTGGCTTCCTCTCTTCCTATTTGAATACCCTTTATTTCTTTCTCTCACCTGATTGCCTTGTCCAGAACTTCCAATGCTATGTTCAATAGGAGTGGTGACAGAGGGCATCCTTATCTTATGCCATTTTTCAAATGGAATGATTCCAGCTTTTGCTCATTCAGTATGACATTGGCTGTGGGTTTGTCATAAATAGCTCTTATTATTTTGAGATATGTTACATCAATACCTAGTTTATTGAGTGTTTTTAGCACGAAGGGGTGTTGAATTTTATCTAAGGCCTTTTTTGCATCTTTTGAGATAATCATGTGGTTTTTGTCATTGGTTCTGTTTATCTGATAGATTATATTTATTTATTTGCATATGTTGAACCAGCCTTGCATCCTAGGGATGAAGCCAACTTGATCGTGGTGGATAAGCTTTTTGATACGCTACTGGATTCGGTTTGCCAGTATTTTATCAAGGATTTTCACATGGATGTTCATCAGGGATATTTGCCTGAAATTTTCTTTTTTGTTGTGTCTCTGCCAGCTTTTGGTATCAGGATTATGCTGGCCGCATGAAATGAGTTAGGGAGGAGTCTCTCTTTTTCTATTTTTTGAAATAGTTTCAGAAGGAATGGTACCAGCTCCTCTTTGTATCTGTGGTAGAATTTGGCTGTGAATCTGTCTGGTCCTGGGCTTTTTTTTTGATTGGTAGGCTATTAATTACTGCCTCAATTTCAGAACTTGTTATTGGTCTATGCAGGGGTTCAACTTCTTCCTGGTTTAGTCTTGGGAGGGTGTATGTGTCCAGAAATGTATCCATTTCTCCTAGATTTTCTGGTTGATTTAGTCTTTGTTGTGCAATATTCTGAGAGACACAAATACTGTAAGCTCCTCATTCCCACATTTTTTCCACCTTATGGCTAATTATATTAAAGGATACTATCCTAATTTCTTATCTCTGTATATTTTCTAATTAATCTATATCACCCTAGCATTGGGCATTTGTGCTTTCACTTTTTTCTTCATTGCAATTTTTAATCAATGTACTCCATAGGGGACTGTTTAATTAGGAAGCCCATTTCTTTTTCTTTTCTTTTCTTTTTTTAATTATACCTTAAGTTCTAGGGTACATGTGCACAATGTGCAGGTTTGTTACATAGGTATACACGTGCCATGTTGGTTTGCTGCACCCATCAACTCGTCATTTACATTAGGTGTTTCTCCTAAAGCTATCCCTCCCCTAGTCCCCGCACCCCTCAACTGGCCCTGGTGTGTGGTGTTCCCTGTCCTGTGTCCATGTGTTCTAATTGTTTAACTCCCACCTATAAGTGAGAACATGCAGTGTTTGGTTTTCTGTCCTTGTGATAGTTTGCTTAGAATGATGAATTCCAGCTTCATCCATGTCCCTGCAAAGGACATGAACTCATTCTTTTTTATGGCTGCATAGTATTCCATGGTGTATATGTGCCACATTTTCTTAATCAAGTCTATCATTGTTGGGCATTTGAGTGGTTTCAAGTTTTTGCTATTGTGAATAGTGCTGCAATAAGCATACGTGTACATGTGTCTTTATCATACCATGATTTATAATCCTTTGGGTATATGCCCAGTAATGGGATTGCTGGGTCAAATGTCAATTCTAGTTCTAGATCCTTGAGGAAGTACCACACTGTCTTTCACAATGGTTGAACTAATTTACACTCCCATCAACAGTGTAAAAGCATTCCTATTACTCTACATCCTCTCCAGTATCTGTTGTTTCCTGACTTTTTAATGATCGCCATTCTAACTGGCGTGAGATGGTATCTCATTGTGGTTTTAATTTGCATTTCTCTGATGACCAGTGATGATGAGCATTTTTGCATATGTCTGTTGGCTGATTAAATGTCTTCTTTTGAGAAGTGTCTGTTCATGTTCTTTGCCCAGTCTTTGATGGGGTTGTTTTTTTCTTGTAAATTTGTTTAAGTTATTTGTAGATTCTGGATATTAGCCCTTTGTCAGATGGGTAGATTGCAAAAATGTTCTCCCATTCTGTAGGTTGCCTGTTCACTCTGGTGATAGTCTCTTTTGCTGTGCAGAAGCTCTTCAGTTAATCAGATTCCATTTGTCTATTTTGCCTTTTGTTGCCAAGGAAGCCCATTCCTTTAACTCCCTTACTGGAGGTCTCCACAGCCCAGTATTTTCATCTTCATACGCTGTTGCTGAGAAGTCCATAGACAAGTCATCAGCTTGAATTTCAGTTTAATAATGTTTTTCCTTGCATCTGGATCCCCAACAATGCACATTTTAGAAATTATTGCTAGGACCATAATCTGCTTTATTTTATTTTATTTTATTTTATCTTATTTTTGAGACCGAGTCTCGCTCTGTCACCCAGGCTAGAGTGCAGTGGCATGATCTCAGCTCACTGCAACCTCCTCCTCCCAGGTTCAAATGATTCTCCTACCTCAGCCTCCCAAGTAGATGAGACTACAGGCACAGGCCACCACGCCCAGCTAATGTTTGTATTTTTAGTAGGTACAGGGTTTCGCCATATTGGCCAACCTGGTCTCAAGCTCCTGACGTCAGGTGATCCTCCTGCCTTGGCCTCCCTAACTGCTGGAATTACAAGTGTGAGCCACAGTGCCTGGTCCATAATCTACTTATTTTTAATTCCTCAAAATGCAAAATTCAAGATGCTATATAACAGCACTTTTCTAACATATAAATTATTGGAAAGTGTTGCTGCTATTGAGCCAAATAGATCTCATTGTTTCAACATTTATAGTTCTTCAGTTGTATTAAAATTTTTATATATTATTGTGGACTTTTCAACTATACTGTACAGTCGTTATAGAGAGCATTTATCCATTATACCAGTGTTTCAATGACAGTATCTTAAAAATTGTTTTACACAATTGCTAGGTATTAACATGTTTTAATATGTCTTGTTCTTTTTAGAAATAACTGAATTAGGGGTTTGGGGGACTTGGATTCAAATAGTGGTTTTGATATTGTGTGAAATATGGAACAATACCTAATCTTTCAGCATTAATACCTTCAACTTTAAAAGGAGGGAATTTTAGTAGTTGATATTTAATATTATTTTCAGTTGTTTAATTCTCTTAAACCATATGACTTTGAAACTGTAAGAGTATATGGGTTGGATCAGTGACTAAATGGTTGAAATCAATGATTTCGGAGTAGACTTTGTTCACTTATTAAGAAACTCCTTAGTATACTGCCTGGCTTTGAAAATCCTTCTTGAATTAATTCATCTTGGAATATCACAAAATATGCATTAATATTCAAACATTTTAGTTAATTAACTTAATGAAAAGTAACAAAAATGGCAAGGTTTCTCTAAGCTTAACATCTTTGTGAAAAAGCAAAGACATCCCCAAAGATCAGTTCCTTGGAATATGTTTGTCTAAATCTTCCCTACCTCTGAAACCATCTCTCCTGTGATTTCTTCTATGCCTCAGCCTCAGAAAAATATTGAATTCCTACTGTGTGTAAAAGGCTGCAAGATCTCATTCATATCTAAAATGTATAATTCTAATAGCAGAGGATAGCAAGGCTGGTATAAAATAGAACAGAAAAAGCATGCTGAACCACAATTGGATTTCACCTTCCAATTTATTTGAGTCAAGCCCTTGTAAGTCTCTATGATTACACCCACAGAAAGACAGGAAGACAGAGGGAGTCCTAGTCAGGAAAAGAGAATATTGACAAGCAACTAATGCGAAAAATACTATCTTCACAAAGACATGCAATCCAACAAAGACTTATTAATCACTTGCTTTGTGCCTACCACTGTGCCAAAAAATCTACATGCTACAAATTCAGGCATTAAACCCAGTTGGGCAAAGTGTGGATGAATCGTACAAAAACATTCAGAGAATAAAAGCAAAGGTTTCTTTTATTTTTATGTGTTTTTTTTCATTTTCTCATTGTGATAATCATCAAAAGCTCAGTTCACATGCTGCTCTGTTGCTTTGCATGACTACCCTACACACCCATGGAGTTCCAGACGCAGCTGAATGAGGTCGATAAACCTATATGGTAAATTACACAGTTGGAGTTAGTCTGCAGCAGTTCAAGGGAGCAATGCTGAAGAGCCAAGTGGAACTCCAGTAATATGTAAAACATTAAAAATGAACAAATAAACAAGGACAAAAAACCAACTTTAAAAAGCTGCCTCCTAAAATGCACAGAAGCACAGATAGCGGCCTGCATCAGGAGCATTGGAATCATTTCTCCCATAATGAAATGAATGAAAATGAAATGTGCATGTTAAGATCCACTCAAACAGATGCTCCATTTTCTTCTTCTTCTTCTTCTTTTTTTCTTTTTCTATCTTAGACATTTCATATAAACTGCACCTGGTGAAATCTGTTTAGGAAACTACATACATTTAAAATCCTTGGATTTTCATATTCTGTGGAATGAAGGTTTGTGTCCTTAAATAGCTTTTCCTGGTCTAGGTGAATTAATATGTCTCACAGGAATCAAGACAGACAAATAGAGTCAGTTCCTGAAGTGTTAATTAAGCATTAAATTATTAAGCCGAACTGAAACCTAACTTTGGCACCGGACCCTTTTACTACACAGGTGAACTTATTTCCTCTGCCACTCCCATCGCTCACTTGTTTTAGCTTCCTTATCTGCACTTTGTTAAAAAGAAAAGCTACTAGTGACCATAAGGAAAAATATATTCAATGCCCAGCCTATGTTAATTTTTATTCCTTAGTACAAGTCAAATGACTCCAGGAAAATAATTGAAAGTGGGTGTGCTAAGTAGAAAAATTGATTCCCAACAAGGTCCGAGTCCTAATGCGTGGAAGCGGAGACATGTTTCACAAGCAAAGGGGAATTAAGGTTGCAGACAAAATTCAGTTTGTTAATCAACTGACCTTAAAATGGGTAAACTGTCTATTGAACCATCTGGGTGGGCTCATTATAATCACAAAGTTTCTTAAAAGGAGATGGGGGAGGCAGAAGAGAAGGTCAGACGATGCACTGTAAGGATTCTACTCACCTTGGGTAGTTTTGAAGAGGGAGGGAGTGGGCTGCATGCCAAGAACTGTAAAAGGCAAGAGAGCAGATTCTCCCCCAGAGCCTCCATAATAAACATTGGTTCGCCAGCCCCTTGATTTTAGTCTAGTGAGGCCGATTTTGCATTTCTGACATCAAGAAATATAAGGTAACAAATTTGCATTGTTTTAAGCCATATGCTCCTGGTAGTTTCTTACAAAGCAATAGAAAACTTATATAGTAGGTCGTAGAGCCTGGTTACGGTGGGGAGTAGATGGAAGAAACACAGTTGGGCTTGGGTTTCACACTTATGAAAGAGGTTATAGTCATCATTCAAATTTAAATGTGTGTTTCCTTGTTGGGTTCACCTGTAGGGCACTGCAAATCACATGTCATTTTAGCAACTACACTTGTTTTATAAAACACTCAATATATTGTGTTGTATATTTTGTGTTAAAAAGTGTTAGCTTAGTAAGTGTAAAATCATCAAAATAGTCTTTATAGTCTTACTTTTACATGTAGTATCCTTTTAATACAATAAAAACACCAAAAACAAAAAATGAAGTGGGCTAGGTCTCTGGAATCCCCTTGTAAGGCATAAACACTGGAAATTTACATTTTGGTTCTCTCTTTTCAGATAACTAATATTGCATTTAGGGAAATTCATGGGGTTTCAAGTCAGGAGTCCAGAACTTCTTCTGTGACATCAACTATAAATTGAGCAACTTGGGCCACTCACTTAACTTCTGAGCCATGATTTAGCTTTTGAAAATATAAAGGATAATCTTTCAATTTTAAAGCTGCAATGAAGATCTGATGAGATCTTTATAAGTGAAACAGATTTACACTGTAGAGTGCTCTAAAAATGACTGAATTAAGCCCAGAATTTTGTCAACAGGCTGAAGATTTTAGGGAGCTGTTAAATACACTAAGAAGAAGAAAAAAAAAAATCCAGGAACGTGAAAGAAACAAGTTTTTTTCCACACTTGTAAGAATAAAAAATAACTGATAAAAAATGTCTTTATTTTTAGGATTGGCCTAATTTTCACTGGAGAGAATTATTGAATCCTGATTGGAGCCTAATTGGAGTTACCTATTGTCTTTTGCTTGCTTCTTCTTTCTTGTTTCTGGTGGTTTTTTTTTCTTGTTTCTGTTTTATGCTTGAGTTAAAAAAAATTTAAAAGATGAGTTATTTATATAAAAACTCAAACTTTTCAGAAGAAATGACAAAAACAAATTCACTAAATAATAATAAGTTTTGATATTTTCATGAATCTTTAGGAAAATGAGGATATTCACAACCTGGCCATAGCCCAGGGTCACAGAAGTCATTCTTATTCAGAAGGGCAAAGATGTCAGACGCACTGTTGGCCATCGGGAGTTTAACTTTAAAGCACTATTTGATAATATAACCTAAATTTTCCAGTATTCTCCATGTATTATCCAATAGTAAATGCAACAAGAGCAACTTATTTCATTTATCCTCTTCTTGAGAAAAATGGTTTGATTTCTTAAGCTTATAGGAAAGGGATATTTTTAAACAGGAGGGCAAAACAAATCTATGAGGCAGTAGTAGAACAATCATATTTTATTACTACTACTGCTTGACTTTCTAAGCCTGTTTACATTTCATATTTGAAGACTCGGTGAGCCGTATCTAAAATAAAATGGTTTTATTCCTTATGTTTTTAAACTTTTTTCCTTATGACTTTTTCAAGTCTCTTTTTTTTCCACACACGTTTATAGACATGGGCATTTTCTACACATTACTTCACTAATATCTTAATTTTCACTTCAGAAGCACTAAAATGATAAAACGTTGGCACCCATAATCTGTTAAATTTACTATAGTCTATTAAAATGTTTGATTCACCAGTGTTTCTGCCCCTTGGATCTCATTATATGCATCCCACGTATTAAGAAATAGCATTAATAATAAAGCATGTAATTAAGCTAACTCTTTTATTCTGGGGGAAGGAACAAGATAGTGTTGGCATTTTTAAAAACGTTTAAAAACGTTTAACTTGTTTTTTTAAATGACAACTGCTTACATTGGCAGATCGTGAATTAACTAGGGATGACATTTATTACCTGCACTCAGTTTGACAGAGAACCCTGAAGTAAAAAAACTATGGCCCAGCCTTACATACTGCAACAACTGACCAATAGAAAGATCATCCCTTCCAGGGGATAATCAGTAACTGGTAGCAGACATTTCCCAGAACATATTGAAAGAAGGAAGGTAAAGCCTTCTTAGTAATAGAGTTGATAAAGTGTTTGTACTTAAAATGCATAGTGACATTCCCTAATACTCATCGTTTGTCACAATAGTACTATGGGTAGAGAAGAAAATCAATGCCCGTAGAGGAAACTTGCTCACAGTCACATAGTTGCTAACTGATCCATTGGTTGGTTCTTACTCATCAGGCAATGTTATGGCCTTGACTGAACCTTAAGAAGTTGATAAACAGGCACTGAGACTTCTGAATATATTGATAAGAGCATTGATATAACTAAACCACATTCCAGCACAGCACAGCTCATTTAAAAGTAAAGTTCGGTAGAACTTGAACTATACAAGAAAATCAGTCCTTTGGAGAATGAAGTCAATTATTCTAGCCACTTCTGATAAGAGTTTTTCATGAGTTCTTTAGGCTGAAAAATTAGACATCCAATTTGAACTCCACCAGACATTATCTGCAGTTGGTTACATTTAAGCCAATTGTAAGGGAAAAGGTATGTAGTTCACCTTCCATCATGTGGGTTGGAGTCATTTTCTTACAGCCCAATAAATTCCCTGCCTTGTTTTACACAAGTCAGCTGTTCTCCACTCTGGCTGCACATTTGAATTACCTGGGAAACTTAAAAATATATTGATGTCTGAACTACATCCCAACATTATTTTTGGACACAGCTCAGTATCTATGTCAGCAAGGCTGAAAAATCTACTCTGGCCCTGAAGTAAAATGGAAAATCATCCTAATTTTAATCTGCCTTGGCTGCTAGGGATGTCAGCACTCCATCACCATGTAATTTATAAGCTAAGTAGGATTGGTATATATACTTATTCTCCTCTCTATGTAGTTTTTCTGTTTTACTTTTACTTTACTATTTCTATGTTAATAGTCTTACTATAAATGTGACTTATTGTAAAATACCTCAGATCTTTTTGGAAGCTGGTAGTCTTCATTTTGAAAATGATTACAGAAAAACTTAAATGAGTATTTCTTCTCATTCACTTTATTTACTCTGTGAAAAATGGCTGGGTATTGTTTTTTAAAGCTATCGTACATTCTAGTAAAAGTAATTTGTAATTGGAATCAACCATATTTGGGAGTTTGTTCAGAAACAGGATGAGTAATAGAGTTTTGTTTATTAGATACTATAAGAACAATGGAGATGACATCAAAAACCATAAAATGTATCTTCATAGAGTTACTTAGCATTTATCATAAGATATGAAAGACATGTTGCCCCTCAATTAGCAATTAGTCTTGTAAGACTGGTGCTAGCCCTATTTTCCATCATTATATTACAAATGTATAGTTCCATTCCTGACTTTATTTCCATGTGATCAAATGCTAGCTCCTTCTTTAAGCCCAGGAACTCCCCATATATAATGCCATCACTAGACAGCACTAAGAAGCATTTCTAAATCTGTGTCTTTACCATCTCTTCTGCCTTAAATCTGTGTCTTTACCATCTCTTCTGCCTTTTAGCATTTTTTATGTCTATATTTTACTTTCTCTGTATCCCAAATATCTCAAGTCATTCTACTGACATACTGCATCAAAACCATCTAGGACAAATTATCCTTTCTCTGTCCTTGGACTCCATGCACTAATTTGTAAATACCCATGGTGATGATAGCAAGAGTATTGATATATTACCTTTTAGATGATGTGTTGTTCCTGTGTCTTAGCCCAATTAAAATCCCTGGTGCTTTAAGAAAATCTTTCATGAGTAGTATAAATTTCAAGAATATAAATTTTATCTCAAAGTTGAGAGACATTTGAGAAAGAAGACTGAGGAAGGAGACTGAACTCCTTAAATCACAAGCACTCCACCTATTCTTCCTTCAACTGGAAATAGCACTGGAAATAGCACCAGACTTGGAGTTGATAATTGAACTTTCCCATTTCAACAGCAATTTAAAAAAATTTATTGGTTCTATTCTTTGCTCACGCCATACATTTTTGAGTTCTAGCTTTACCATTCATTTGCTCTATGATATAAGACAACTCTTCTAAACCTCAGTTTCCTAATCTATAATATGAGGGAGGAATGGGAATACTTACATCACAGTATAGCAAAAAGATTTAAGTTAGACAGCTCAGTAAATCCCAATCATTGTGTGTCTGGCAATCACTTGGGAAATTGTTCAATACTCAGAAGTCCTTTATCCACATCAGAGGATATGGTTTTAGGAAAACAAATAGATGATCGTGATGCACACCAAGTTTTGAGAATCACCAATATAAACTATGCAAAATATGGACCATATTATTATTATTGTTATTATCCACATCGTCATTTTTATGACTACTATTGAGATGTTGCTTATAGCAAGTGATAACGTGGGAGTCAGGTCCACCCCTTATCAGGAAGTTTAGTCATGGTAAGACCCAATGTGTAGGATTGCAGCCATTCCTAGCCCACCTCACCCCCACCCCACACACATATGTGATTAAGAATTGGTAAAAGATGAAAAAGAAAAAAATTAGTGTCATAATCAAATGGTTCCTATTCTATAAGGATAGTGAGGAAAGTTAAGAAGATCAATTTCAAAAGATGGAGTCAACAGTAAAAGGAAACTCAAAAGGACCTCTTAGAGATTATCAAATGACTTAGCCTCGTTCTGGCAGACAGGCCACTGCTTCCTATTGGCTGACAGGCTTAAATGAAACCAGCAGCAGATGATATAGTACATCCCACCTCGTATAGGGCAGGCTCAGATAAGATTAGCCTTACAGGAGGGAGCAACAGGTAGTAACACAGCTTTAAGGAGCTGGGACCTAGAGATAGGAAATTAGGCATGGCATGATTATTAAACAAGAACATAACAAAAATTTCCAGATACACAAAATATTCATGTCAGGAAAGTCAAATAAGGGCAATTTTCTCCTTCAAAACCTGGAATACAGCAAAATTTTAAGGACCTCTCTTTAATAAAGTGAATTTTGGTATATTCAATGTGAGTGGGATGGGAATATTTTAGAATTTGCATTGTCCTGGACAGTCATTCTCAAAATCTGTAGTGTAAAAGAACCCTGGGGCAGTGACTTTCAATTTTTTTAAATCACAACCAACAGTAGGAAATCAATTTTGCATTCCTATCCTGTAAACACACACACTAAAGGAAAACTTCATGAAACAATATTTTCCATTATTTCATAAAGTTGAGTTGCTTTTTTTTTTTTTTTCCATATTCCATTCCATTCTTGTCTTTAATTTTAAAATGCTGGTTAAGATCCACTAAATTGACTTTCTGACCCATTATTAGGTCTCAATCACAATATGAAAAAAAAAAAAAAAGGGCATTTGCTAAAAAATAGGGATTTCAGGCCGGGTGCGGTGGCTCACGCCTGTAATCGCAGCACTTTGGGAGGTGGAGGCGGACGGATCACGAGGTCAGGAGACTGAGACCACCCTGGCTAACACGGCGAAACCTCGTCTCTACTAAACACACACACACACAATAGCCAGACGTGGTGGCAGGCGCCTGTAGTCCCAGCTACTTGGGAGGTTGAGGCAGGAGAATGGTGTGAACCCAGGAGGAGGAGCTTGCAGTGAGCTTAGATCGCCACTGCACTCCAGCCTGGGGGACAGAGCGAGACTCCGTCTCAAAAAAATAAATAAATAAATAAATAATTAAAAAGAAAATGGAATTTAAGCTCCATCTACACCTCAAGATGTGCATTTAATAATTCTAGGGGAAGAATCAGGAATGTGCATTTTACAAGCAATCTAGATGATTCTGCTCGCTAGAAATAATGTGACCTGTAGAGTTGAAAATTACATTCAGATGGAGCTGCTCTCACCTCCCCTTGATGTCTTTCACATTCCTGTTCTTGTATCCTCCTCGACTATCTATCAGAAGTGGAGCCAACCTTAGATAAGATTCAATCTGATATCTGCCACCATTTAAGAGGGTGAGTGCCAACCCTACACTTAAATCCCTTCCGGTTTTAAAATTCCTTCAGGTTTTATACAGATGGCAGAGTTCAAGTCAACAACAACCGAAAAAAATAAAAATAAAAATAAAGGCTCCTCAAATGCAATCTATGGTTTCACTAGTTCATGCAGCTTTCCCCCCGAGGCTACTTTTATGGATAGAAAATAGAAACATGTTAAGCCAATTTGACTGAGTTCTACTTTTTAATGTATAATTTATCTTACCGCAAATTGGAAAACTTAACTTCTCAATTTTCTTATCGGGGTTCAACTACAAATGTACCTTTGGGAAGAAAGAAAAACATTTGCAGTGAACTCTGGAGTTGGATCCGTAAAGCAGGCCATTACAGGACTGAGAGCTGATTGTACCAAGCTGGACAGATACTTTCCATTATTGCCAAAGAATCGTATATATTGTACCAGTTGGCCAAAGTTTGAAATGATTTCTCAAATAAAACTAGAAGCAATTTTGCTCACATTCCCAGGAAATCACTACAAAAAAGTAACTACAACTCATTTCATTGGTCTACAATATTAACCTGTATAATTTATTTCAAAGAGATAAACAGCTATGCGTGCTTTAATTTGTTCAGCTAACCTGATTGCATTTACTCTCTAGCATCTGTAATAGAATTATTCACTCGCATAACTTCTGTTAAGAAATTTAGGAATTATGGAACCCTATTCCTCTTCAAAAAGTCTGTAATCAATAAAATATATGCAACAAATATCTAAATCAAATACCTTTACATTATTTTAATTAAAACACAGATATCAATCCATTATTTTATATTAATAATTAAAGGCAATTATCATGTAGCTTAAAACATATATTATACTGGGAATTTCTTTAGGAAAACCTTAAAAAAACTTTAACAAACACTTTGGCATGAATATGGAAAATATTTCAAGTTAGTAAGCCACTTATTTATGATTTAGTAAACTACAGCATTTACTAAATATGGTTAAATGAGTGACGTAACAAATGAGAGAATGATGTTTAAACCTCATATCTTCAAAGTACTTTAAATATTTGTAGAGTCTCTGACAAAGGAGTTTGTGAAGCAATTTAGTGTTGTAAACAAAGAAGTAGGAGGCTGGGCGCGGTGGCTCACGCCTGTAATCCCAGCACTTTGGGAGGCCAAGGCGGGTGGATCACAAGGTCAGGAGATCAAGACCATCCTGCCTAACATTGTGAAACCCCATCTCTACTAAAAATACAAAAAATTAGCCGGGCGAGGTGGCAGGCGCTTGTAGTCCCAGCTACTCAGGAGGCTGAGGCAGGAGAATAGCGTGAACTTAGGAGGCAGAGTTTGCAGTGAGCCGAGATCGTGCCACTGCACTCAAGCCTGATCAACAGAGCAAGACTTCACCTCGAAAAAAAAAAAAGAACTGGGAGGGGGCACAAGACAAGTGGAATGGGTTTAGCTATCAATTCAAAAGCAGGCTGGTGTCCATGTACGTGCAAAGATATGTGCAAATTGCAAATAATTCATGTGTTTTTGCTTTAAGAAGTAATATAGGAAGTCAGTATAATGACAGAATTATTAGCACAAGACATAGTAAATATTTTGAAGGAATAAAATTTTATTTAAAAATTCTTTATCAGATTTTCCACTTCTTCCTTAAAATTTTCCATACAATTAGTCTGAATTAGTGTGGTTTTATGGTACCTAATTAAATTACTGTTTAAATCACTCATCAGATGTAAGACTAAAAAAGAAAAAAGTCATAAATCATTTCTTGTTCTAGTGATGAAGTTTGTACTGTCTATTCAAAGTACAAGATACTTTATAACATTTATAAAAACGCAATTTTTTTGTGGTTATCATTCATGATGGATTAGAGCCCAAGGTCGGGGTAGAAACACATTTGCAGAAACAGACCATTGAGAGCCAGTTCAGCATTGAAATAGTTACCCAAATCTAGAAAAGCAATTAAGCTGTTTTAGAAGAAATACAAAATTTCAAAAAACAACATTTTATATTTTGCTTAGTTTTCAATTTCACGGCAAGAATTTAGTGCCTGTTCAAGTCTATATAACTAAATTATAAATTATATGCTCTCTAGACACGCCAAATTTACGGTCCAAAATGCAAATACAACTGGATTTAGCCAGAAGTTGTTCATTAGAAAGTGAAAGGAAAATAAAAATGCCATTAGAATATGTAGTTATGTCAAGGAGTTCAGAAAGAAACAATAACACTTGCAACTCCTCATGGTTTATGTAGTCCAAATTATTCTTGCTTATAAGATTGGATGGAACTCTCCAAATACCTTTGACATTGAACCAGAGTTCCACATATGGTGCATTAGATGAAGTGGAAGAAGTAAAGCATCAATAGAGTTTTGAATTATTGGTATGTTCATTGGGGAAAGCAGATATCTTCATTTCTCACATCCCCTCTTGCGCTTAGCTTCACTTTGAATGGGTTTGCAGTTGTTTAGATTCACTTGTCTTATAAACACAATCTGACTAAGGTAGCATGTAACGAAAATTTGCCACAAGCACTGGGTCACGGCAAAGTCCATCCTGTTAGCAACTGGCATCAGTGTTCCTGTATTTGGGGGAGGGGTAAGAAGGAGATTTATTTTTCATATCCTGGGATTCTTTGCAAGGTAGCTGAAAAAAAAATAATGTCCTGCTCTAACTTTTACCACTGGCCAGCTGACAGAAGTGCTGCTCTGCTTCCACTGGTGGTGGGGGGAAATGAATAGGGGAAAATAACATTCATGATGGGAGAGCAGGTAGGGGCAATTTTTTTGCCTGGTAGGATTTTTACTAATTCTTTGAAGTTCAGTTACAATCAATCCCATTTCGCAAGCAAAATCTTCCAGGTGTGTTTGAACTCCAACTTCCTTGTAAGTGCCTCTCAGGCCTGAATTACCCTTGGGGTCTCTGTGTCCCTTACTAGCCTATGAGCTCTGTGAGACTGGGCAGTACCTAGCCCTCTGGGAGAGACAAATCCAATTATAAAATCCCGTTTTGTTCTACCCTACATTAGAAATGCATCATATGTTCCTGTAGCCACATTGCTCAGAAGCTTTTTATTAAGTTGATGTTTTGGAGATCACTTACATCTTCTGGTTATTTTACCTGAAGATACTTAAACTATTCCTATTGCCATATGTAGCTGAGATCACATCATGAATGCTATAAACCTAGAGTAAAATACTTAAACATACATGTGATTACATGTTGCATGTTTTCCTGATTAAATTGGAAGATTCTCCAGCACACTAAATTTTGTCCTCCTTTGCATTCTCCACTGCTATGGGAACAAAACTGGTACTCATTTTTTTTTTTTTTTCTGAAATTGTCATGTTCATAACGAAAATGGAACTGTTTAAATAAATAAAAAAAGATATTGATTTAAAATTTTGTAAAGAAAGGATAGATGCCACCCTTGGTCTAAGAAGATAAAACTAATGCATGACATAATACTATAATAAAAATAATATAATAAAAATAAGTATAATTGATTTAGCACCTACGAATTTGCTAAATAAAATGCTAGAGGTTTTGCATATGTTGCTTATTTCTCACAAGAACCATATGGCATCTGAATTATTATTTCAGTTTTATAGAGAATGACTCTGATTTTCAGAGAGGTTGACTAACCTTCCAGCAATCAAGCAGAAGGGGCAGAACCACAAGGTAAAATCAGGTTCCGGATCTTTTTACTCCTGGAGTTCCTTTTCCATCTCATGGTAGTCACATGGTCGTATAAAAACATCTGAATTTTCTCATCAAATATTACTCATGATCAATGCTTACATTTAAAAGATCATTTGCCTGGATTAAACTATGAGTTTATAAACTCAAAACATATATATACATATATAAAACATATATACACACACTATATATTACATATACATATATATTACACATAATATACATATATGTATATATGCATATATGTATATGTACATGTATATACAAAAAGCATGTGTGTATATGTATACACATATACATATATTAAAACATATATACATGATACATTACATATGCATATACATTACAATGCATATACATATATGTATATATGCATATATGCATATGTACATGCATATACAAAAGCGTGTATGTATACATATATGTATATGTTATATATGCATATGCATGTGTGTATATTTGTATATATGTATATGCATATATGTATATACATATACACACACACACACACGCTTTTTTTTTTTTTTTTCTGAATGAAACTAGTCTCCAGACCATGGCCTTGGACTCATCAATACCACTCTCCAATCAATTGAGCTTATCTGGAAAGCTACAACTACAGGGAGGCTGATTAATATTATTCACTAGTGTACCCTTTGCCACAGACATTGATACTATTTTTTTCTAACAACTCCCCGACTTAATAGGACTTTAAAAGTAGCAAAGCTGTTCTTTGGGATAAGTGTTTTCTCCTGGGTGCTATTGTCTGGTTTAATAGAATTCAAAGCCTACCTAAGCTGTCTGGAAAGCAAACTTCAAGCACTGGAGGTCCCACAGTTTCACTGGAGATAATCCTTCAGAATACAAGACTCATATTCCTACAGAAATAATTTCTTAAGAACAAAACATAATAGCCCAAGCAATAATAATTTATTATCAGAAAATTTGGGGAAGTGTGCAAGATTCTACATTCAGTTCTCCCAGGAAGCATTTTGGTATCTGTCTGGTACCCTGCACGTTCATCTAGAGAAGTATGAATGGCTTTAGCCATTGGTGGCCTCCCTGGACCATATTTAACACATAAATCCTTTGTGAGGATGACTTAGCATTCACTACTCCCTAGACATTTAATCTAGCAAATTTAGCCAAGATGATACATACAGGCCTGTGTAAGCAGCAGAGTCAATAAGGAACAATTAGTGAAGTAAATAATATATTTTGTTGCAATAAAAGTCACTCCTGGTGTTATACACAAAGGAATTTATCGAGAAACACAGTTATAGGTGTCTTTGATGCATACTAATATTCAACTAAATAAACCATAACACTTGGAGATAAAATCTTTCAGACCTCACATGTAGCAATTCACATTTCTGCAGAAGTATTAGCTCATATACCTGCAAACCTGAATATATGCTAAACTTCTGACTTTATATTCTAAGTGGTAATAGCGATAAGTGAGTTTGAGAAATAATAAGACAGACATTGTTATCTCTATAGCAGTATACTGAATACTGATATTTGGTGATACTTTGAAATTTAATCATAATCCAAGAAGGATTGCACCATATATATCGTTATGTAACTTCTCAGGACAGAGGAATGTGAGTTTTTTGGAAAGCAAAAATAAACCTACTTATTAAGTTACCACAAGCCCAGAAAAACAACAACAATGGTAGCTTGGAAAAGTTGATAACTGAAAATAGTATCTTATTTTAATGTTTAAACAAATACATTGTCTGCTTATTTTGTCACGGAAAATAGCTAATTTGTTTTTGATGCTTCCAATTTTGAGATAATATAGTATGTGACACAGAACATACAGAGTGTAACAATTTCTTATAAAGACCATATAAAATGTATTCAGAAAAATGACCCTACAATACTTCTACAACATTTTAAACAATGATAGTCACACTCCAATATGACAGTCAGACTTGATGCAGAGGCAGCTGTTGTATGGCTTGGAGTGAACAACTGTGGAAAGAAATGTGGCCTATAATAGTGGTAAGAGGAAGTGGCCTAGGTAAACAGGGAGTGATAAGTTGATGGGAGGGGCCAGTATGTACTTTTTAATTAACAACTGTTGAGTATCCCCAATCCATGAAAGCATTCATCAGATTTATTTTTCCTTCATTTGTGGAAAGATAATACAATTATTAGATTCCTTCTTTGTTATTTCACTTCCTACAGGGATGACATTCTATATCCAAAATAAGGAAATTCACATTAACATATTATTATGCAATCATTCATCTCACAAAAAAAGATTCTTAATTTACCAATGATTCACTATTTAAATTCATTAAGGAAAAGGCAGCTGGTGTACTAAGCATATATCATTTTTCACAAACCTATGCAGTATAATTTATTGCATGAAAAAGGCTTTACTTTAGAATTGTGTTTAAGAGTAACTTTTTCTCTGTTACCATTGTTTGATTCAGTTTCTAATTCACCATGAAATATTCCAATAAGTCTTAATGCCTTCTCAGTTAATTTAAGAATCACTGGATATAGAATAATTCTTCTGAACTTTCTTCCTTTTTGTCCTATGTAGTACATCAATATGCAGTTTAGAGAATCCATCTCTCCAAGTGGTCTACTTTACTAACAATAGATTATAAATTCTAACAACTTTCTTTTTTTTTTTTTTTCTAATAATATATCTACGGAGAGGTGCTTCATACCAGCATTCTTTTGAAAATAAATCATATTATTTCTATAGGCGCCTTATATTTACCTAGTTTAATAAATTATATCAGTAATGTCTTAGTGAAATCCAAATGAAATAACTAACATTACTGAAATATGAAATGCGTCCTTCTGATTTACTGCAGCAACCCAGTTAAGTAGGGGCCTTTCTGTTATTAAACATGATCAAGCAACATAAACAGAAACTTCCTCAAGGTTAGAGATAGGCTTTTTATCTATATAAAAGGCAGTTAACATATTTAATATTCATACATTTTTGACAGAGTACCTCTCTTTTTCCTATCTATACTATGTAAAATGTATGTCAGTTCACAAAAATTCTTGGGAATATGATCCCCTTACCAAATTAGTTGAAAGTCTGACATATTGTGTAAGCACAAAAAGGCATCACTCCCATGTTTTCTGGAGTGACTTATACAATGGACACCCTGGAGAGTACAGCTTAACTCTTAACAGAAAAATAAATAAATAAATAAATAAATAAATAAAACCCTCAGAGAATCAACCAGTTAGTTGCAACATGTAATTAACTAGCAGTTTTATGTTCACCGATAAGTGACCTTTGGTCATTTCCCTGCCCTTCCCATGATGGAGTTTGTTGTTGCTGCCATTCTTTAATTTAGCTAAAAGATAAAAACAGTGGAGTCGGATCAGACACACTGGTAAGTTCATTCACCCGGAGCAATCATTTCCCCATTAAGGGGAAGAGAAAGTCTTGAAGGATAACAAGATCCTAATCAACTATTCACTTAATCTAATGTAACTTGGTATCCTAATTATAGACATTATTCTATATATTTACATACAGTAAATGACACTCTGGGTTCAGTAAAACTCAGGGTTAATATTTCTACATAACGTATAAAAAACAAAACATCAGAATCCAGATCCTTCTGAAGAAAAGTGACACTTTCCATACGTTTAATAAATGTACTGAGAGCAAACGCTCGTTTGCTTAGTGATTGACAAGTTAATGCAACTCCAAAATGTGACCAATGTTTTCTCCTATTCCTGGTAAAATATACCTAATTGTTCACTATGCCATGAGATTAAACTAACGTAGAAACCCAAGTAACTATTTGAATGACTAAAGAGGGGTTTACTAGACGATCCAAAATGAGAGGGACAATTAGAGGCCGTTCTTTCATTTAAACCAAGCAAGAGAAGGTGATAAAAATTCAGACAGATAATGTACAAGCCATAAACTGGCATTACCTTGAGAGTTTCCTTTTTCAAGCATTTATGGAGCATCTAGTTTGAGCCCATTCCTAAACTTGAGAAACTTTCTGTTCATGTCACTTGATCATGTTTCATAACACAAAGGCCCCCACTTAACTGGATTGCTACAATAACTTAAAAGGACACATTTCCTATTTTAGTAATATTAGCTATTTCACTTGAATATCAAGAAATCATTACTGATATAATTTACTACACTAGATAAATATAAGGTTTTAAATATACCCTTAGAAATAATAGGATTTATTTTCAAAAGACTGCTGATATGAAGCACCTCTCCATAAATATCTTATGCATTCCATTTTCACAGAAATCTATCAGATTATTGATTCTCTCTTCCCTCTAATCTTGAAAACGATAAAAAAAAACTAGTGATCTGAACTGTATTAATGTGCATCAAAATGAATTAACTCTTTGAAAACATTCTTAAATATGCACAGAAACAAAGCTGATCATATATTTGGGTTTAAATATTCAAAACATTTGGTTTTAGCAGTTGAGAATAACTACAGAAAGATCAAGAAAAATAACAAATGATGAAATCCAGTGCAATTCCATCTTTTAACAGACACATAAAACAAAGTGCATTAAAAATGATGCACTACTCTAAGGTATTTATGTTAAGCATGCAATTAAAATGAAAGTATATTAAGTGTGTAAGGTATTTTTTCTATCGCCTCAACTTCAGAATCCTTCAAATTAAATGAGTATGAATTGCATTAAATGAAAATCAGACACACTTGGCATACAAATTCCAATTCTCTTTGACAGTGATTTCATTTTGTGTGTTTTAAAGGAGGTACCTATAAATACCTGTCAGTGGCAAATTTTACTCTGCAGTTTATATTTCTGAAAGTCTGCTAATAATATCTCTTTAGGTCACTGTAAATAAATGCTGTACATAGAACATGTAGAAACCGCCAGCAATAGTTTCTTCCACGTCTATACTGACACCTAAGCTGAACTGATCATGATCCCTGTGTGTTCACTACACAGATCTAACATTGCACTTATCCTATTGTCCGGCAACTCCTTATTTATGTATTTGTCTGCCTACAAAGACTTTTCATTCTAGCACATTAGGATCAATTTCTGTCTGCAATGCCTAGTATGATGCTGCTGTGGTCTGAATGTTATGTCTGTGTCTCTCCCAAATGTGCGTATTGGAACCTAATGACTAATATGATGGTATTAAGAGATGGAACCATCGGGAGATGATTAAGTCATCAGGATGGAGCACTCACGAAGGGTTTAGTATCCTTATATAAGAGGCACCATATTTTGCCCCTTGCACCATATGAGACTGCAGTAAGAAAGCATGATCTGTGAAGAACAGGTCCTCAACAGACGGAATCTGCCAGTGTCTTGATCCTGAATTTTCCAGCCTCCAGAACTCCGAAAAATAAGTTTCTAGATTTATAAACCACCCAGTTTACAGTATTTTGTTATAGTAGCTCAAAGAGATGAAGACAGATGCTGACCACATAGAAGATTTTTTGTATATGTATTGTTTTACTATAATATTGTGAAATTTATTGCAATATTGTTGTCTTATGCTATTGAGCATCACTATGAAAGTTCGTTTGGTGTTTTACATTCTGAAAATGTTATAGTGTGGACAAAGATAAATTTTCCATAGCTTATAATAAGGATAATAATAGTTATTATTATTTTTGTAACAAAACCAGTAGGAGAATATATTGCCATTATATACCCCAAACCATAGTTAACTGCCTGCAGTTACTTTCAAACTACCTCACAAATGCTTAAAGTACTTCCACTTTCTAATTTGTTAACTCTTGCTAACTTAAGAGTTCTAAAGTAAATACACAGTATTTTCTTTTGCTTTTATTATTATTATTATTATTATTATTATTATTATTAGTTGAGATACGTGCTCATCGCAACCTCTGCCTCCCAGGCTCAAGCAATCCACCCACCTCAGCCTCTGGAGTGGCTGGGACTATAGGCATGCACCACTATGCCTCGCTAAGTTTTTAATTTGTTGTAGGGATGAGGTCTCACTGTATTGCCCAGGGTGGTCTTGTCTCCTGGACTCAAGCAATCTTCCTGCCTTGGCTTCCCAAAGTGCTGGGATTTCAGGCATGAGCCACCGCACTTGGCCAAAAGTAAATATATATTATTAACAAACTTGTTTTACTATGGAGAATTTTAAACATATGCAAAATCCAATAAAATAGTGTAAGTACTCATATATACATTGGTCAGTCCCTACATCGATCATCCTAAGAACAAGTCTGTCAAACCACTCTCCAGTCCAATTTCTTTTCTTCCCAGTTACCTGGAAGCAAATCTCAGATATCACTTCATTTCATCTATATTTTACTAGGTACATCTATAAAAAATGGACTATAGACCGAGCGCAGTGACTCACGCCTGTAATCCCAGCATTTTGGGAGGCCGAGGCAGGCGGATCACGAGGTCAGGAGATCGAGAGCACCCTGGCTAACACGGTGAAACCCCGTCTCTACTAAAAATACAGAAAATTAGCTGGGCTTGGGGGTGGGCGCCTGTAGTCCCAGCTACTCCGGAGGCTTGAGGCAGGAGAATGGCATGAACCCAGGAGGCAGAGCTTGCAGTGAGCTGAGATTGCGCCACTGCACTCCAGCCTGGGCGACAGAGAGAGACTCCATCCCCTCCGCCAAAAAAAAAAAAAAAAAGGACTATATTAACCAAACCACAGCCCTATTATCAAAGTAAAATATTAACAATAATCCCTTAATACTATAAAATATCCAGTGTTCACATTTGTAATTGTTTCATACATAAAATAACTTGTTCTTAGAGTCTATATAAGTTCCATACATGATAAAATATTTGATTGCTATATCTCTTCTAGTCTATAAATATTCTCTCTTTCTCAATCTATTTCTGCCTTGCACCTTACTTGTTGAGGAATAAAACAAATGTTTTGCATAATCTCACAGTTTGGATATTGTTGATTACTTTCTCGTGGTCAAGTTCAACCTGCCCCTCTATTCTGTGAATACATACGCTTATCAGATTCTGTGTGTGTGTGTGTGTGTGTGTGTGTGTGTCAGAAGACTACTTTATAGAAAGTGCCTAAAGTATGGTCATGCTTTGGATTTTAAAATTATGATCGATCCATTACACAAATCCATTTTAAAAAGAAATGGGCCGGTCAGGTGTGGTGGCTCACACCTGTAATCCCAGCACTTTGGGAGGCTGTGTAGGGCAGATAATGAGGTCAGGGATTCGAGACCAGCCTGACTAAGTTGGTGAAACCCCATCTCTACTAAAAATACAAAAATTAGCCGGGCGTGGTGGCCCATGCCTGTAGTCCCAGCTACTCAGGAGGCTGAGGCAGAAGAATTGTTTGAACTCGGGAGGCGGAGGTTGCAGTGAGCCAAGACAGCACCACTGCACTTTAGCCTGGGCAACAGAGTGAGACTCCGTCTCCAAAAGGCCCTGACCATACTTGGATCATTGTTTCTTCTCTTATGAAAATCTGATAAATGCCATGTGAATGCAAAGCTCATAAACTTCATTGAGTCTAAGTTAATTGGTCTACATATTCTGACATATGAACACTCACACGTAAAACTGAATTTGCATGCCTTTGTAGTTTACCTCATACCTAAACTATTTAATATTAAATCAACAAAATTATTTTAGATCTAATTGTAATCACACATGTTTACTGTTTCATACAGAAAAAAGGTTCTAAAAAGTAGAAGGAATGTATTTTTTTATGTATTTTATCAAGTATTATCTTCTCTACATATTGAATGTGTGTCTACCTTTTGCTGTAGCCATCCATTCCATCTGGCACTTGATAATGTGGTCCTTTGGATTATAGACAGTACAATAACCATTTATTGAGTGCCTACTATGTTTGAGTCTGAAGTCTTAGGATATAAAGATGAACTTGAAAAGTGAGCAGTATAATACAGAAGAGCTGCACACACACACGCAGATGATTTCTGCTTCGGTTTTAATGTGGTATAAGTGTGCTTACAGCAATCCCTGCTTTAAGAATTCAAACAGAAAGAAACAATGGTTATTTCAAAAAAATCTAGTATCTTTACTATTGACAGGGGATTATTATTTAGTCATAGCTACCTTAGCATACTACTGCTATGTTTGCCAAAAATAAGATTGTTCCTATGCAGAGCTTTTAAACTGCACATATGTGCACGCACACACACACACACACACACACACACACACACACACAGAGAGACAGTATCTTGAGAAGAAATAAAAGTTATCTTGAAAGAGACTGAAGAAGTAACTGACACTCTCATATTGCTCCTTAGGTACCATGTGCCAATATTAGTGCTTCGCACTTATTAATTCATTTGATTCACCCAACACTAAACATGTAATATCATAAATTACCACATAGGGTAAAACAGTTTCAGAGACTCTTCTGGTATTTCACACTAACAAGTGACAGAACCAGAAGTCGAACTGAGGCAACGTCCCTGCGGAGTCTGTGTTTTAATCACTATGGTACCCTGTCTCTTAATCAAAATGTAACAAAGGACAAATGGTTGATTGTGTGGAAATCAACTGTGCTCCCGTGAGTCCAAATATCATTCTGAGGTGCTACAGTAATTACAAATCTACTATCAGCCATCCCAGATATTGGAACTGAGCTTGTACAATGAATCTGAGGCGGATTCTCAGTTGACAAAGCCACCCTTACAAGATTTTTCACCTTCCATTTCATCTGACCCTTCATGATTACAGCTCTAGCAACTATTCACCTTTTATTCTTACATGAAAGAGGACCTAATAACCCTTTAGGGATTTCGTCAGACCTCGACAAAAATCACTTTCCACTCCTACTATACAATCAAAGATATTCTAGGTTTCGTTTTCCTCCTCCTCCTTCTAACTCTAGTACTATTTTTGCCTGACCTCCTGAGAGACCCAGATAATTATACTTTAGCCAACCCCCTCAACACCCCACCCCACATTAAGCCAGGGTGAAACCTTTTGTTTGCATATGCAATCTTACAATCCATCCCTAACAAACTAGGAGGCATACTGGCCCTTGTATTCTCCATTCCCATTCTAGCAGTTATTCCCATACTTCACATATCTAAACAACAAAGTGTAATATTTGGGCCATTAAGTCAATACCTATTCTGAATCTTAGTGGCTGACCTGTTTACAGTCACACGAATCAGAGGGCAGCCAGCCGAATACCTTTTTATTACCATCGGACAGACAGCATCCCTTATGTACTTCTCTACTATCCTCACCCTCATACCACGCGCTACCCTAATTGAAAATAAACGACCTAAGGGAAAATGCCCTTGTCAATACTCTGGTCTTGTACACCAGAAATGGAGAATGCCCTCCCCAGGACAACTCAGGGAAAAAGCGTTGCCGCTTCACCATTAACACCCAAAGCTGGAAGTCACATTGCCTCAGCTTGAATTCTGGGACCATGACTTTATGCAAAATTCTTCATGCGTTCTTCTGTTTATAAAATATCAATGCTAAAAATGCCTACTACACATGGATGCTGTTAAGATTCACAAAAATGGTGTGTACAGTGTCTGGCGAGTAGTAAGGTGCTCACAAATTTCAGCTATTCACTTTATCATTATGTGCCCAAAGTACAGGTCATGGTATTTAGAATTGGTTCTGAATGAAGGAAGGCTCCTTCATTAATATGTAATATTAAAATAAATAGAAAATAGGGTAACCAGGAAAAAGTACTTTTCCTCTTGCCTCCCGTAGGAATTAAAAGTTACAAAAGGAGAGGAAAATGTTAAAGGAACCAATTTGTCAATAAAGATGAAGGAATACTGGCCGCTGTCACAGTTATCTCAATGTTCACTTCAACTCCACAAGAAGTGTTTCCCACATCGCAGTCAGAAAAACTGAGTCATGTTGATCATTCAAATTTGCACAGTCAGGAAATGGCAAAGCGAAGAGGACTTGAAACTATACCTCCCTGACACGATAGCTCTTACTTTTCCATTAAATCAGTGTTCAATATATTATAGGTTACAAAATTTAGCAAGTCATGAAATCATTTTAGTGGATTTTAACCTAGCCTTTGAAAAAATTAAAAAAGGAGAAGAGAGGAGAAAATATCAGTGTACACTACATGAAGCAAATACTATTGGATGAAAGTATTACAGTCATACATGCATGTGGGTATCCATGGGTCTTTGGGGTTGCCATGGGAATTGTACTTCTTAATGCCTGTAGCAGCAAAAATGTTAGAAACAAAGTAAGTACCATGTTACATTCGTCATGCTGGTGTGATAGTCAAATAAATACATATGGATTCGCTGAACCACTGAGGTCATGATTTCTTGGAACTACACATATTTTTAGGAAAACAAAAAAAGTTATACGTGTTAGCGAAGCAGTGTGCAGCTTTCTATTCTTTATCACATTCTCAGAAAGTACTGGGAGAACTTGGCTTGGTAATGGTTATACCATCACTAACAAGCTGAGTGGGTTGACATATCAATTAAATTTTATGTTTCTGGGTTTTTTCCTCTATAAACAGAAGATAACAATTCCTTCTCTCTAATTACCTCTGTGGGATTCTGAGCCATTTAGGCAAAAGTCAGTGTAGTGATTGAGGGAAATAGTCCAGGGAAAGGATAAGTGGGTGCATGTGTCCGTGCACATGTGTGCACATATGCGCATACTTGATAGAATCCAATGCCAACAAAAGATATAGCACAGTGTCAGAGAAGAAGGCAAAATATGTATCACACTGAAAAGGCAACTGCTGCTCTTTGAGACCATGGGATATCCTTTATTATGTGGCTGGGTCAGTAAGAGTCTCAAGTAATAAAATGGAAATTATGAAGAACTTAAAAAATTGAGTAAGGTTAACACAGATATATGAAGATATTTGGATGTTAGCTAAGAAGCATATACTACTAATTTCTGGCATGGGGTCAATCTCAAGTAATTGCAGCTATTTCTAAGGCAGTGACTTCCATAAACAAATGACTTTGTTTTTTATCTTCTTTCAGCTCTTCAAAGAGTAAAATATGCAAGGAAAGATTTATTTCCCCACATGACTAACACATAGAGATGGTAGAAACACCAAGTGCATATTTTATTTATTTTACCAACTGGTACAAAGAAAATAACTTTGTATTTAACATCCTCTGAAACACTAGAAAAGCATTCTCAGGCCAGGTGCAGTAGCTCACACCTGTAATTCCAGCACTTTGGGAGGCTCAGACAGGCTTGAGACCAGGAGTTGGAGACCAGCCTGGGCAACACAGTCAGATCCTGTCTCCACAAAGAACAAAAAATATTCGCCAGGCATGATTGTGTGCCTGTCATCCCAGCTACTTGGGAGGCTGGGGCAGAACTGCTTTAGCCCAGGAGTTTGAGGCAGCAGTGACCTATGACCGTCCCATTGCACTCCAGCCAGAGCTACAGACCAAGACCCTCTCTCCAAGAAGACGACGAAGATGAAGACGAAGATGAAGAAGAAGAGGAGGAGGAGGGGGAATTAAAAGGAGGAGGAGAGAAAGGGGAGGAGAGGGAAGAAGGAGAGTAAGAGGAGGGGGAGGAAGAGGGAGAGGAACAGGAGGAAGAGGAGGGGGAGGAGGGGGATGTAGCAGCAGAGGAGGAGGATGAGGGGGAAGAAGAGGAGGAGGAAGAGACAGGACTTCTCAGAATTACTAGCTCCAAATTGTGACATCTACAGTAGGACTCATGTTTCCCACTTGGTAGCCTTTAAGGGTGCCTCTCTGCTTTTTGGCCGGTTGTTATCTGTTACTTTATATGTAATCCACATTTATATCTTATCTTTGTTAAAATAAATAACTTGAAAAAAATACTTCAGATTTAGGAATAGGCACAGAACTCCAATCCCATCAATTCAAGAACTATTTCTGAAGAGTTCGTTTGGAACGCTGCTAAAAATGTGAAGGTGGAACCTGCAAGTCACATAAAGGAAGATTCCATTTTAGCCAGTTTTAACTTAATATGAGAGCAGCAGATGGTGTCTTATTGAAAGCACTTTTCAATTTTCTGGGCAAAGTAATTTCTTAAATGAAAAGGCTCCTTTAGGCACACAAAAACTGCATTCCAAAGCTGTTAAGAGACCTAACTGCAGTCAAAAACTAGAAATGGTAGTAAAAGACAACTAGAACTCAGCAAAATTGCCTCCTAATTTGTGCTAGAGATGACACAAATTCCTCAATGATCTCTGGTTGTTGTAAATGTGCATGTTTGTTTTTATGCATGGGTCTTTAGATGTGAGCAGTTGTTCTTGACTTTGACCCTTCTTGTAGTAAGGAAACATATAGTTTGCTTAGTTTTTTGTTTTGTTTTGTTTTGTTTTTTGAGATGGAGTTTCACTCTGTCAGCCAGGCTGGAGTGCAGTGGTGTGATCTCAGCTCACTGCAGCCTCCCAGGTTCAAGCAGTTTGAAACTTACAGTTTTTAAGTGAAACACTCCTCTCCTACTCCTTGTCTCTGTGGTGACCTGCTGATGGCACCAAAAGCTCCAAGGTTGGTAACAGGATCAATTTTTTTTTCCCCCATTTACCTTGCCAAAGTGATTGGTCAAGACTAAGGAGATGTTCTGTAAGTCCATGCCTGACACTGTTCAACAAATTTGATTCAGGAAATGCACGTGATCTGATTTTATTAAATGAAAGCTAATCTGATGGTCTTGGAGTTGAGAAAGTGTAAATCTGACTTTAGGGAGACCACTGGAGAAGACGAACAGTGAGTGTAACACAGAGGAAAGCAAGGAAAACAAAAGAAAATACCCAGACTTGATGTCATTGCTTGAGTCTCCAGCTCCAGCCATACTCCTGACAAGACTCTGCCTCTTGGTTTTCATTTAAGTATGCCAATCAATTCAATTTTATATTCTCTGGGTTTGGTTTACCATAATTCACTTCTCCTCGCTCTTTTCTGTGTTACTCTATATTACTTTTTGTTATTCAAAAAGGAAAGTATTTGCTTGCATTTTTGCCAAAAAGGAGAAGTTGGCCTTTTTGAGTTTTGATGGAGCTTAAAGAAATAAATAGCACAGTAAGAGGAAAAAATGGAAATAAATAAGAATATAGAATTCCTGTTTTTATGTTTGTTTTGTTTTGTTTTGTTTGCTTCAAGTTGTATGACAGAAAGTAGATGATACCTCAGTGCATAAAGAACTTTATTAGAAATTCAGTGCAGAGGTGTTTATATTGAGCTCTGCTAATACTGATTTCATTGTTTTTCACTGAATCACAACTATGATACCTCTGTGTCCCATAACAGTTACACATATTCTACATACTGCTTTAACTATGCAATGCAGACTTGGTTATGGAGAATATTTTAATTAAGCTGTTTATATGAGGAGTTCTTTGTAATATGGACTTTCTATAGAAAGTAATATGGGCTTGTAATATGGGCTTCCATAGAAAAGCTGAGGAGTTTTTTGTTTTTTTTTTCTTCTTCTGTAGCTTTGCTTTTCAGGACTATGGATAATGACCACTTACACTTTAAAGACCCTTAGAGGAAGCAACATATATTGCCTTTTGTCATTGAATATTTTACCATAGTTAGTTAAACCTCTTGGCTCTCTTCAACTGTTCCTAAGTGTTGCATTTTTCCAAGGAGTTAAATTCATCCTAAGCTATGAAATACCTAGAAGACATTCCATTAAATATTCCATGATTCAATCTAGTATAATGACTAAGAGTGGGGGTTCCAAACAATGGGTTATGAAGTGGAAACTATGAGTGGGGTTTAGGGAATCTGTTAGAAACTGAAGTATGCAAAATATTTTAGAATCATGTATCAGGGTAATTTTTTCTGTAAGAAAAGGCTTCTACCTTTTATCAAATTATTGAAGAAGTCTATAATCCAAAAAAATGTTATTAACCAGTAGCAGCCAGAAGAAATTTGATCTTTAAAGAGAAAATCAAGAAACAAGGGATGCTATTGTGTTTTTCGGAATTTCCATTTTCTATTTATCTAATCAAAACCCAGCTTCAGTATGATGTCAATATCTGCAGGTGGCAGGATTACGAATACATAAAATCAAGCATGATCTAATCTGCTCTATATTGCATATCATCACGGCAATAATTGCTTCATTGTTTAGTGGTCAGGATCCCTGTGAGGAAGCATAATCCAAATGAGAACTAGATGCAAGAAACATATCTTCATGATATGACAATTAGGTTCAGTACGGATACACTTGAACGTAAAAGGCCAATTTATAAACTTTCAAGAATACTGTCATGTAAATGGTAAGAATTTGGGGCTTAAGAGAGAAATTTTGCAAAAAAGTTCTAATATGACTTGTGTAATCACAGTTCTAAAATTTAAAATCATCTGATCTAAAGAATTTCCTCTTAATGCACAGTTTTGTTAATCCTGGAAAATAATCTCTTTTGTTTTTTGTTTTTTTTTTTTTTGGTCTAGAAATCAGAATCAGATCACTGTTTCTACTTGTTTACTGGAGGAACAAAGGAAAGAACCAAGAAAGTAGAGAAGAAAGGAAAGAGAGAAGGAAAGAAGAAAAGAAAGAGGGAGGGAAGATGGAGGAAGCGGGAGAAGGAGGAATAGAGGAAGGGAGGGAGGGAGGAAAAAAGGAAGAAGAAATTGGATTTTTTATATTAACTGAATATTTCCAGAGAAGCCTCCATCTCTCTCTAAGTTCAGTGGCTTTACCTTTGCTTCACTTCCTAATGATCTTACAATATTTCACATATATATTTTAATAAAGACTATTAGAGGATACACTTGGATATTTTTTCCCTTCTAGCTATATTAGCTAGGTGACTGGTAGCTAGGTTGCTGCAATGAAGACTCCAAACAACAATGAAAAGAAAACACATGAAAATACTGGCTTAAAATAATGGAAAGGTATTTCCTGTTTTTTGTTTGTTTGTTTTTGTTTTTGTTTTTCTTTTCTTTTCTTTGAGACAGAGTTTCACTCTTGTCTCCCAGGCTGGAGTGCAACAGCGCAATCTCAGCTCTCCACAACCTCCACTTCCCGGGTTCAAGCAATTTTCCTGCCTCAGCCTCCAGAGAAGCTGGGATTACAGGCACCCACCATCACACCCGGACAAGTTTTATATTTTTAGTGGAGACAGGGGTTTGCCATGTTGACCAGGCTGGTCTTGAACTCCTGACCTCAGGTGATCTGCCTAGCTTGGCCTCCCAAATATTTCTTTTATATCATAGACTGGGGGTGAGTGATCCAAGCTGGCAGCACAGCTGTGCCTTAGATGACCAACTGGATGCCCAGCTTCCTCTCCTTTTGCACCATGTTATTCAAAACCTCGGTTTTGGAAAGATCCATTGGCTGTCCTTCAATCTTCGTTCTACCACTCCCTCCCAGTACAAGAACTCCATGGAAGCTCAGAAAGACACATCCTAACCTTTCTTCCACTTAGGTAAATCCATTTAACTATAATTTTTGGGCAACAGCATGTGCACAGAAGTAATGGGTGAAAATTGGATCATGCTTCTAACAGTCCAGAAGTGGACTCCCTTGCTCTTTACTCTCCACTGACTGAAATCCAGACCTCACAACTCATTAAGGGTGGTGAAGCATTGAGACAGAAGGAGACCCCACCTAAAATCATAGAGTCAACCCATTGCACCAGCATGATGCCCTATTAATGTGTGACAGAAAAAACATTCCACCTTTGTTTAAGCCAGTGTTATGTTGGGTCTACATCACACAACTGAATCCGCATCTTAACTACTGTTTCAATCCAGTATTTGCTGTTCTTCCTCACACACTTTTCTTCTGATATAAGCCTATCTATAAATAAACTCTTCTACCTCATTTTTCTCATAGTGAGTTACTTTTGCTATAAGCAAAATAAAATAAGGCACCATAGCAATTTAGAGTTTCCATTAAGAAAAATAACAAATAACGATCCTCAAAACTCTTACTTATCTAACCAACCAGATTTCCATATCCAGATAAGAATTAGCACTGGCATATTTCCATCTCCATCTGTTGATTCCAATGTAAATTACCTAAGAACAGAAAATTCTGCCTAAAGCTATATGTATGAAATTTTCCACTGACTACCATGTAGCTACCAGCATAAAAATAAGAATGAAATCTTAGGAAAACTAAATTATGGAAAAGAGAATAGGATACAGCTGAAAGTCATATTCCTGAGCACTGATGTTAGAAATGGAAATTGCCTGCATGGTGAAGAGACAGCCAGTCGGAAGGAGACAGAGAGTTAGGTGATCTGCCTAGATCATGGGCCTGCTGCCTCCTTTCCTTCAGTTCAAACCATATTGTATTTTATTTTTATTACACACAAGCTCTGTTGCCTTAGGCATGTCTTTTTTGATAGCTACAACTTCCTCTTCTTACTGCCCATCTCTCACTAATCAATACACTACGAGGTGCCAGAGTAATTTCCTTTTCATAAGACTCTTACCACTTCCTGACACTTTTCACATTTCTTTCCTAATTATTTTTGGATTTTGACACCAGACAGAGAGCTCTTGTCCTCCCTAATAGGCATTTACCTTCCACATGTTGGTCCAACTTTTGCTTAGCCCAGGCCTGTCGAGCATTTATTTTCTTTCTTTCTTTTTTTTTTTTTTTTGTTCTTTCCACACTCCTCAAATCATCAACCCTAGTTTGAGTTTGTCCTTACATCCTAAGAAGTATTTTTTTTCTTCTAATATTCACTAATATTTTCACAAAATACTTTCATAATGCTTCTCAGCCACTACTAAGAAGACTTTGACTGGAGGAAAAAAATTGAAAACAAGAAACCATTAATACTTATCAGGGGCAGTGCAGAAGATATCACAAATTATTCATCATAACAGTGAGAACACATGGACACAGGGAGGGGAACATCACACAATGGGGCCTGTCTGGGAGTGGAGGGAAAGGGGAGGGAGAGCATTAGGACAAATACCTAATGCACGCAGGGTTTAAAACCTAGATGACGGGTTGACAGGTGCAGCAAAGCACCATGGCACATGTATACCTGTGTAACAAACCTGTACATTCTGCACAGTACCCCAGAACTTGAAGTAAAATAATAATAATAATAATAAAACAAATTATTCATCATAGGTAAACGACTCACATCTCCACCTTATGTGCTTACTTAAATATCTGTTCTCTGAGGTCTAAAGTATTTTTTAAAAAAGTCTTAATAAATACACCATAAAACTTGCATGCGATATTATAATACAAATGTACAGTATTATAAATGTAATAAATGCATCTATATTATTATCATCTACACAAATGTTTTTATTATTTTTTACTATCAATATCAATTTATTTAAACATTTTACAGCATTTTTACTTGAAAACATTTCTTGATCTTAAATATAAAAATGTAATATCATAAGAACAGTTGTTTTAATTTCTCAAATTTTATGTATGTTAATCCCCAAATAAATACACATTTAATATCACTTATTTCATATATGTTTACTCAAACTTTGCCTATACATAATTTCCATTCCAATGTGTTTTTCTATCACTAGATGATAACAGATAAGAATATTAACACTATAGGTTGATCTTAATGCATATTGCAGCCTGTTACCTTCTCTAGCTGATAAACATGTGAGTGGCCAGGAATTAGGTGGAGGAAAAATGCTGATTCAGATTTTATAGGACTAATGCTTTACTGATATTACGGAACACCATCAGTACTTAGAAATATTACAGATCTACTTGGTTACAGTTAACAAATACTCCTTGGAGACCAATACGACCTCAGAAACTACTTATATAACTTTAACAGCACACTACATAAAACCAGTGAATTTAATTTTCACCCTATCTCACATTACAGAAGAAAACGTTCACAGATCCAGTTGAAATTAATAGCCTAATGTCTAGCCAACATCATGACTTCTTAATAAATCTTTGCTAAATGAATAAATGGTAACTATGTACAGAAGATTCATAGAAAATTGGATTAATAATGTTCACTTATTTAACTAAGAACCTTAAGCTAAGACCCAACAAAGCAAATACGGAATCAGATGACCCTAAATCACGACCACATGAATTCTAACATGACCCAAGTGAGTCCAGGGCTGAGAAGCTTTCAGTCTAATTAGGCAGAATGCACTGATGCATTATTCTAGAGAGAGGGAGGTAACTAAATACTCTGGAAAGTGTTAGAGAAATTTAGGATTCTTGTTCCGATTCTGACACAAACAAACTGTAAACTTGGACTATTCTCTTAGAATCCCTTATTTCTAAGCTCTAACATTAAAGAGGTGGATTTCAAGTCAGTCTCTGTTATGGACTGAATTGTGTCTCCCCAAAATCCATCTGTGGAAGTCCTAACCCCTAGTACCTCAGAATGTGATCTTATTTGGAGATAGGGTCTTTTCAGAGGTAATCGACGTAAAGTGAGGTAGCTCATTAGGGCAGGCCCTAATTCAAAATTACTAGAGTCCTTAAGAAGCAGGGAATTTGAACACAGAGATGTGCATACAAGGGAGAACAAGATGTGAACACGACGATGGCCAAACAAACCGAGAAGAGAGGTTTGGAACAACTCCTTACTGAAAGAATCAACTCTGCAAACACGTTGATTTTGGATTTCTAGCCTCCAGACTGTGAGAAAATAAATTTATGTTCTTTAGGTGTGTAGTATTTTCTTACAGCAGTGCTAGCAAACTAATACAGTCTCTAAGGTCTTAGCCAACTTGAAAATATGATGATGTGAGGAAATAAGGACCGTAAAAAAAAAAAAAAAAGGGTGAAAGTGGGAGAATCTGTAAGACACACCAAGTCTGAGAGCTAGCATAAGCACCAGTATGTACTCAGGAGCCACAGTAAAAATAATAATTATAACAATAATAATAATAAAAGTTCCAACAAGTATTGCTGAAGAATAAATGCTAAATACTTTAATGAGGCAGAGGTAGTTAAGTAATGGTCTCTGGTATGGTAGAAAAGGGGGAGAAGATAGTTTAAAATTCACAACATCTCTAAATAAAATGAGTAATCTTTTTTTCAATTTCACTATTTAAAAATTAATATAGCCCAACTGGAACAACTAGGAACTTTCTGAGCCATTACATTGTAAAGAGCTTTCAAACACTGTTAGGTTATTTAGACTTTTAGTCCTTAAGTTAAATTCAGGCTTTTAGTCCTTACATTCTAAATAAATAAATAAATAAATAAATAAATAAATAAATAAATAAAAAATCCTCCAAATACAATTAAGTAATAAACCCACAAAACTGTATTTCTACGGATTTGAATTTATCCAAACTGGTGTCAGATGGTATTTGTATTATGAACATGGGGCATATTGCATGCTATATTAAACATATAGAAGTAAAAATACCCAATAAAATATTCAATTTTTGACCTGAATCTCATGACCCCATGAATATCATACTGCAAAACCATGATCAAATCATATTCCTGAAATATGACCTACATTCCCTCTTAATTTAAGAAAAGTGAGAAGCTAGCTAGATGATCACTGTAATTCTCTGCAAAATTTCTCATTATTTAGAAATACATATAGATCTCAAATTAAATTTCTATATAGATCTCAAATTAAATTTGTAATACATTTTAACATAACATTGGGTAGCCAAGAGTTTTTTCTCTGCCATATCTCCACAAAAAGTTCTCAATTATACATGATTAAATTGTATTCAATTTTATATATTTGTCTAATGACATCAGAATCCCCAGATATAATATATAAATATTTTATACCAAAGTTAGCTCTAAAGCATAATTGTATTCATTGAATTAATTTTCCTTTAAATTCTTATTGTAACGTGGATGAGACTTGAGGTATAGTGTGGCTAGAGGACTTAGTGGCTGCTTTCACAGTTTTATGCCATTGTTCTCCCTAGTTGAGCAGAAATAGTATACATAACAAAAGAGCAACTGTTCTTTCATCTTAATCGAACTGATAAATCAGGAAAAGAATACTCAGGCCTGAATAACGATGATGTATTCATTTAGTTCACTCTTTGACATAAATTCAGCAAAAATAAAATTCAGTAATTCCTTTTGCTGAGTAATAAGGGAAGCCAATTATAACAATAATGGCCGCTGTGATTAGCTGTCATTTACTGAGTGCTTACACAGTGCCAGGCACTGGTCTGATTCTTGACATGTATTACTGAGTCCTCATAAGCAAGCTAAAAGCTAGGCACTATTATTATGTCTATTTAAAGGATGAGGAAAAAATGAAGTACAGTGATATTAAGGAACATGCCCAAGATCAAACATCAGAAGGAGACATTGTTCTCGTCTAATTTGTTACACTGCCTCTGCAAAGGAAGAGCTATGTAAACAACTACATATGAATGCCTACAATGAGCTAGGCATTGTGTGGATGATTTATGGGAATTGTCCTCATTTTATTGATGAGGGATTGACACTTACAGAGGTTAAGCCATTCAAGATCACAGCTACCCAATGATGGTCAGAATTTGAATTTACGTTGCCTGAATCCAATCCCAAGGTTCATTTCACAATATTCACATCCAGGTTATAATGGAATATAGTCTAGCACAGGGCTGCAAATACCACAGCCCACAGGTCAAATTCAATAAAATGTATGAAATTCAATAAAATAAAACTTTTATTGGAACAGAGCCATGCTCACTCATTGACTATTGTCTATGACTGCTTTCATGCTGTAATGGCACACTTGAGAAACTGTGACAGAGACTATGGCCCATGAAGCCAAAATTATCTGTCTGGATCCTTACAAAAAAACTTTTCAGATCCCTGGTCTAAGTTGTCCCTGAACAACATCTTGGTAAAAATTAAAAGAATTCTGATATGATTATAGTTGCTGTGTTTTATATTTAATGTATTAATAAGCAGTAATTGGTAAAGAACTTAAAAATCAAAACAAAACAAAGGAACCCTATGTATCTGTTATGGGTTAAATTGTTTCTTTCTCCCAAAAGATATGTTGAAGTCTTAACCCCTGATACGTATAAATGTGACCTCGTTTTGAAAAATGTGCAGATGTAATCAAGGTCAGATGAGATTTACTGATGTAGACCCTAATCCAATATGACTAGTGTCCTAAGAAAATGAAAGCACCATGTAAGGACAAAAATGCAAAGAGAGAATGATGCCATAAGATGATGGAGACAGGGTTTGGAGCGATGCAGCTGCAAACCAATGAATGCCAAGGATTGATGGGTCACCACCATCAGCAAGGATGGGGTGACGAAGGATGCTACCAGAGTCTCAGAATGACCCTGGCTCTGCTGACACCTTGATTTTAGACTTCTGACTTTAGAACTGTGAAATCCTACATTTCTATTATTTTGTGCCACCCATTTTGTATCACTTTTTTATGACAGGCCTAAGAAAGAAATACAATGCATTCAGGATATTTAGAGGCAGAGATTAGCACTCATTTTGAAAAGTTACTCATTTTGAACATTTTGAAAAGTTACACATTTTGAACAGTTAGCAGAGGTTGCCAGCTGAACATCAACACTTTGTTTTTATTTTGTCTTTGTTTTTGGTGGACTTGTATTCAGGAAGTGGCTGCCCTGTCAGAGGCTACATTTCTCTTGTCCCCATTGACTTAGTCAGACTGAAGTGACTTGTACTCATCAACAGAATATTATTGGAAGCAAAATGGGCAAAGTGACTAAGAAAGCAGTGTGTCTTCTTCAGGCTGGATGCACAGGATCTAGCAGATGGTTCAGAAGCCCTGTGGGTCGTGGAGCCACAAGATGAAAAAAGTCTGAACGCTGAACGAACACATGGAACAAAACCCTATGCTCCCGACCCATCCTCTGCTAACTGGTCTCTATGCGAGAGAAAAGTAAACTCTGGGGGTAAGTCCTTGGAATGGTTTTATATTATGTCAGCTACAATTACATTAACCACAGTAACTACTAAACACAAAATCAAATTTCTCATCATCTCTAGAACATGAACTCCCTGTAGGTGTCACATTATGATTCCTCTACGAATATTTCTAAAAACAAATGAAGAAGGGCATCACCAATGTAAAGTTCACAAGCACTTTAATCCAAACTCAAACAACATTTGCCATCAGCACAAACCTCACAGAAGAGCCAAATAAAATAAATGACAAGAGAACATCCAAACAACTGCTAAGCATTGCACAAAAAGTGAGTAAACCTCAGAATTTGGGGCATAGAGGATGTTTACAGGTGCCACGATGTGCAAAATCCAGTGGTAATAACTAGATGTGGACCTCTAAGGGGAAAAAAAAGGAGCTCAAAGATCAATCTGAGGCACAGCCAAGACTGTGCTTGAAGCAAAGCATTAGACAAGAGGTGAGAATAAATGAGTCACTGACAGCTTTGCCTTCTGCAAACAATGGCTTCCAAGTGACGCTAAAATGTGATCTTTCCGTGGGTGCAACAGGGAAACCAATTGGTGCTATTTTCGCACTTCCTAGAGGCAATAACACATCTAGAGAGAAGTCTTTGTCAAAGATAGTCTTTAAAGCTGCAACTCCATAGAAGCTTTCTATGGTTAGGAGGAGCATTTACCTGTCTTGAATAAAATAAGATGAGATAACAAATACAAAACTTTTCAAATGAGACATTCTACTTTTAAACTTCTTTTTAAAAATTCCTTTCTTCTTTTTTTATTTTTAAAGTAAATCTAAAGACTTACATAAGACCTAAAACCATAAAATCCCTAGAAGAAAACCTAGGCAATACCATTCAGGACATAGGCATGAGCAAAGACTTCATGACAAAAACACCAAAAGCAATGCCAACAAAAGGCAAAATTGACAAATGAGATCTAATTAAACTAAAGAGCTCTGCACAGCAAAAGAAACTATCATCAGAGTGAACCGACAACCTACAGAATGGGAGAAAATTTTTGCACTCTATCCATTTGACAAAGGGCTAATATCCAGAATCTACAGCAAACTTAAACGAAGTTACAAGAAAAAAACAAACAACCCTTTCAAAAAGTGGGTGAAGGACATGAATGGACGCTTCTCAAAATAAGACATTTATGCATCCCACAAACATATGAAGAAACGCTCATCACCACTGGTCATTAGAGAAATGCAAATCAAAACCACAATGAGATACCTTCTCACACCAGTTAGAATGGTGATCATTAAAAAATCAGAAAACAACATATGCTGGAGAGGATGTGGAGAAATAGGAATGCTTTTACACCGTTGGTGGGAGTGTAAATTAGTTCAACCATTGTGGAAGACAGTGTCGCAATTCCTCAAGGATCTAGAACCAGAACTACCATTTGAGCCAGCAATCCCATTACTGGGTACATACCCAAAGGATTATAAATCATTCTACTATAAAGACGCGTGGACATGTATGTTTATTACAGCACTGTTCCCAATAGAAAAGACTTGAAACCAACCCAAATGCCCATCAATGATAGACTGGATAAAGAAACTGTGGCACATATACAACATGGAATACTATGCAGCCATAAAACAGGATGAGTCTTTGTCCTTTGCAGGGACATGGATGAAGCTGGAAACCATCATTCTCAGCAAACTAACACAAGAACAGAAAACCAAACACTGCATGTTGTCACTTATAAGTGGGAGTTGAACAATGAGAACACATGGACACACAGGGAGGGGAACATCACACGCTGGGACCTATTGGTGGGTGGGGGTTAGGGGAGGGATAGTATTAGGAGAAATACCTAATGTAGACGGGTGGGTTGATAGGTGCAGCAAACCACCATGGCACATGTATACCTATGTAACAAACGTGCACGTTTTGCACATGTATCCTAGAACTTAAAGTACAATAAAAAAATAAAGTAAATCAACTTAATTATTTTCTGAATTTGCACAAGCTGAACTACATATATTAATTAATTTTTGATAAGTGTTCCTTGTTCTTGCTAACAAAATTATTTTTTACATGAAGTCCTAATGAGACGGCAGATTTATCTTTCTTGGGTGGCATGCTTCTGTGCGATCAGCGGATTAGCTGCCACCCTGGAACTCGTACACTACCTTGTGGTATTTCTGTGCTATCTGACAGAAGGAATCCAAGATTATCATGTCGTTCTCCATCACTAGCTGAAAAAAAAAAAAAAAAAAAAAAGTTTGATAACATTTTTGGTTTTCTTTTGACATAGTATATTTTTAGTTCACCCCTTTTCGTTTTACTAATTCTTTTTCATACGGTTGAACTCTTTTGCAGATAAAACTTCAACAAGTAAAGACAAAAATTTTTGCTTGGAAGTCACACTGTACATCAGGAAGCTAGAGTTACATACAGAAACATCTGTCAGCATATGGCTATACAGATGCATCGCAACACTTTAGGGTCTGACAGCTTTACTTTGGATGGGCTCTTCAGTCAAAGAACAAATTGCTTTGTTTTCTTGGATTCTAAAACAACAGGCCTATTCCAGAGGTCAAGAATTCTTGATATTAGATCCTGGATTCCATCAGTCACACTTACATAAACATAGACTTTTTTTTTCCCCTCAGAGAGTTTATCATGTAATTATATTGTTTAAATCCTACAAAGCAGAAAAAATCGAAAAAAAAATTAAGCTCAAGGAATTGCCATTACAAACAGAAGTCTTTGAATAAACATTATAAAATGGAAGGCACTGAAGATCCCTTGTCAGAGAAGCTAAATGAGAACATACACAACGACTGCTCGTAAGTGCTCAGGAAAAGGCAGAGACAATTCAGCAAGAAACTTAAGTCAGCAGCGTAATGTTTAAAATTGGGGTTTTGCAATCTGACATACCACTTGAATTTCAGCTGTACCATTTTGTATGATCCTAGCATGCAAATGAACCTAAATCACCATTTTTTCATCTTTAAAATAGCACTATAATAGGGATTAAATGAGGTGATGTATGTAAAACACTTAGCACCATGCCTGGCATATAGGAATTTCGCCAGAAAGGGTAGCTTTAAAAAGTGAATATTCATAACAGTTGGTATCATTAACTGAAGTCCCAGTTAGTAGTGCATGAATTTTTATTTCTGTCAGAATACATTTCTGACAGGACTACTGAAAAGTAGTGAAAATGATGGATTTCACAAGACATGTAATGACGGATAATAACTATTAATAATAACTAATGTGGCTTCAAATTTCAGCCTCTTTTAGGGAAAGGTTTTATGACATCCTCTTATAGAAAAAGCAGCATGATTGACAGACCTACATTTTAACGTATATTAAAAATATCATGCAATTTTTAAACTGCATCCTAATCCAGAACTATATGTTAGTTTCTCAAAATGAGGATATCACCTCTGATACAATTCAAGTAGCTCTTTTGAATAGCCCTACAATCAGAAAGAAAAATGAATGCTATTTTCCCCTCAGGTGATCCATATGAGTGACAGGGACAAATAGACATATTCCACATCACACTGCATGTCTGTCTTCCCCTTTCTCGCAAGGAAGTGGCAGCACCAATGAATCACCAAACCTTCTGTGGGCTCCTACCCAGAGAAAGACACTGTGCCAGGCTCTCAGTTGAATCCACGGATGTCTAAATCCTCGTCCTTCCTTCCCCCAAGGAGACTACAGCTTAGGTGATGAGATCCAGGAGAAAAATATGATGGGTAGGAATGCAAAAGTTAGTGAGTACATCATGTACCGTCTTAAAAGAGGCTTTCATTCCTCCTTGCTAAACAATGATTTGAGTATTAAGTGCCCTGAAGTATAGGTCAAATGTAAATAATTACAAAGCACATCACAAAATATATACTTTCTTACCCCTTTGAGTATATTCTTTAAAACTCCAATAATTTCTGTGAGGGGGGCCTGTGGGAAATACTAAATTGGACCCTCACCTCCATTCTTACCTTTTTCTCCCTTAGCATACAGAGGCTAATTCTACACAGGATCACCAAATCCAATCAGAACTAAAAGTTCAAACCAGCAATAATTCTCCATCAGTGGTTTATGTTTCTGGGAAGTCACAGAGTGCTCTGATCCATGGACCTGCACAGACAGCCTGAGTTGACATACCAATTGAATCTCATCACCCTGGGCAAACAATCTCTAATTCCATCTAGACAGTAGCGAGCAAAGGTGTAGAAAATAAATTTCCCATTTCTACACCATGAACCTTAGATCTACCTCACATTTAAGAGTAAGGTTTCATTTCCTTTTTGTTACCCCAACCGAAGTCCAGCTCTGTGTTCTGGGGGGAACCAAAAAAGAAAAGAAAAAGGAAAACAAAAGGGCAGGTTTACTGTTTTATCAAAATGAGGGCTACATGCAGAAACTTCTTTACTGGCTGCAGAAGGGTTTCATCTTTCTTTTGCAAGTCCTGTTTCTCTATAAACGATTGTCTTATTCCAGTTTACCATGTAAGGATTGCAGAGAAAGGAGTAAAAACACATCAAAAGGAACAATACTTTTTTTTTTTTTTTGCCCGAGACTCTATTTGTGGAAAGAATTTTCCTTTTATGGCCATGGCCAGAAAGCAACTGATTGCTGAGCAAAGCTGTGTAAGCAAAATATCCATTCACTTCATTTCACAGAAATGTAACCTGGAAAATTGAACAGAAAAGTTAGAAACTGGAGTATATTCACTCTAACCTTATGGCAATCAGCCCAAAAATGCCTCTATTAAAAGATCTAAGTCAAATAAGGAAAGCTGTTGTGTATAATGGAAAGAGCATGAACTTGGGGTCAAACAGATCTCATTTTGCCTCTGCTTAATTCTTTGCTACACAAGCTGACTAAGCATCCGTTTCCTTAAATTTACAATATTAATATAAGCAATACTTCTTTCTGGAGGAAGTTTAGAGAATTTAATGAAATAATGTAGATATGTTAGGTCATTAGTAACCTGTTAGGTAACAAGCCAGGTTAAACTTCTCAAATCTCCCCTCATTACCAACATGTAAATAAAGTTAAGCTTCTTGATATAGAACCGGCTTTGTAAAAATTTTGCCAAGTAAAGAAATGAGGGCAATGGAAGGAACTAGAAGGAGCCATCAGATAATGAGCAGAAACAGCTCAAGACTATCAGGTAATAAGAGAGCTTTAAAAAGACAGGAGTGGAGTCATTTCATGTTCATTTAACATACAGGAATTCAACTATTTAGGTTCAGGCAAAAAGACAGAAGGAGCTTAGCTTGTGTATACCATTTTATCCAATTTTCCACTCTATGGAAGCATGCCCCTAAATTCGAGTGAGAGGATAAGAATGTATCTGCTCTTCTCTCAGGCATCTTACTTCCATCTTTCCTTCCAGCTTTTGAGGATTTCCATGCCAAGTGTGATTCAAGGGTCAAAAAACACATGGTTTTCATACAACATACTCCATAAGTATGCCAACTACTTTCACTGGTTCTTAAGCATCAACTAATCATCAGCTGAGAAAAGACTGGCTATGTTAGAGAGATAAAAGGTGTGTATGTTTTTATCATTTCCTTCCTATGAGGTTTTCCAAGGTAATTTTCCTTAAAATATGACAACATTGTAAATTATTAAGAATACTTACAAACTATTATGAACCTTCAACTGTCATCTCATGGCCTAAATGTGATACACTCCTAGAGCTCTACACACTTGCGAGGTGGTATTTAATATGTTTGGAACAACTGTTGCTCACATGTTCAAATTCCCTGCGAGAGGTTCAGTGAACAGTCTGCCAAACTACAGTCCACCTTCTCCCGAAGAACCCTTAGGGATGGGAACTCACTACTTAGAGGATTTCCACTTCATTTATGGATCTGTCCTATTGAAATGTTCTAATACTTATTAAAAACCCCCTTTCCTGTAAATATCGATCACTCTCCTGTATACTACAATGTAATTCCTCTTAAGCATGACAAATATTCAAACATTTCAAATTTTTAACATAAAACCTTATAAACATCCCAAGTCCTATGTTCTCCAAGTCAAACGTTATTGAAATCTTCAGCCTTTTTTAATATGGCTTTTTCATCATCCTGACTTCCTTCCTCTTCAAAATTATTTTAGTTTTTGACTGGGTTATGTCACTTGTTACCTGAGATGCCTAAAAATAAGCACAAAGCAACTAGTAGGGTATGGCCAGTGTCAGACTGTTTATCAGCTCCTACTTCTCATATGCTTCATCTTAACCAAGTGTTCTAAAATCACATGAGCTCATTTTGTTGTGAAAGCCGCACTCAGTGCTAATTTATGTTGTAACTTATATAAAACTCTTGAAGGTTGTTGTCATTGATGCTGCTCTTGAAGTTTATCTCCCTCATTTTTTAACCTGAATTTTGCCTAAATTTTTTCCCCATTATCCTTATTAAACTGCACTTTGTGAAACTCCACCCCTAATCCAGCCTGTGAGAACCTTTTGCACTGAATTACTTTGAGATGTTTACACATTGGACGGAGCCATAGTGTCTTAGTAACCAGAAATATCTAACAAAATCAGAGGTTTCCTCAGCTGAACTTTGAAAGTGCACACTTTTTCATTCACAATGTAGGACCACTGAAGAGAATACCAAAGCATCTAATTTGCATGGACTGACTTTGTTGTGCAATAAACAATTCTGTCATCCATGTAAATGTAGTATAGCATCTATAGCCGACCATTTTAGGAACAACAACAAAATTAAACTTCACTATTTTCACTGGTAGATTAAGCTGGCTCCGTTGGCAACAAAAGAATGTGTGTGTGTGTGTGTGTGTTTTCTCCAATAATTTTTCTTTCTAAGATAAAAATTAAAGGACGTAAGGACTTTCTCATAGTACCTATTTATTAAATTTGAGTCTATAACTTCCCTAATTTTTCAAGGAAGGAATACAATTAATATTGCTATCATGGGTTTATTTATATGTCTGTCTCATATTCGGGATGTACTGAGAGGTCAGGGGACATGTTGTGCTGTTTTTTGTTTCTAGTATAATTAATATGTTCCTAGTGTAATTAACACATTCTACTGAATGAATAAACATATAAATGAATGAAAAGGTCATACAATTGAAAAATCAATACAAAAACAAAGAGATGGTCTTGGAATAATTAACCAACTTCCTCTCCGGTTGCAGAATTCCTCCGCCAGTCTTTTGTGCACTGTGTTGAGCCGATCACAGATTAAAGTAATTACAGTGAATTCTTGATTACCGTCATGCGCTCTAGCTATTTTATGAATAGCCTATCACAACTAATTCCAAACTTATCTGCTGCCACCCAGCATGTGCCTGAGTTACAGTCAGCCTCACTGAGAGCAGATGTATGCTTCAGGAAAGCACATTTATGTTGACATTTCTGCACAGAATACACAATTATCAAATTTATTCTGGTGGGGGTTGGAAAAAACCCAGAAGCATTCTGAAATAAAATGGAGAATTTTTTGTGTGGATGAAATTTTTGTGTGTGCCAAACTTCAATACAAAAGTTTAAATAATGATTTCCAACCTCACCAATGAGTATATGGAGAAGTATAAGAAGTTAACAATCCTAGTCAGACACATTTGAGAGTCTTTCCTCATTCCATATTTATGGAACAGCTTTTATGCTGTAAGATACGCCAGGAGGCAGAAGGCTAATTCTTGCCCTAGAAAAACCTTACAAGCCAGCGGTTAGACACATGTAAAGCAATAAACATTAAATCAGAATTTCTCAGCCTCAACACTATTGACATTTGTGCTTGATGATTATTTGTTATAGGGTCCTAGCTTCTGTGTTGCAGAATGCTTAGCAGAATCCATACCCTCCACCCACTAGATGCCACCCTCTATGTGACAACCAAAAACATCTCCAGACATCACCAAATGTTTCCCTGGAGGCAAAAATCACCACTGGTTGAGAACAACTATATTGCAGCCACATACGGTGGTTTGAGATTACAGAAGAAAGAATAGCTAACTGCATAATCAGGAAATGAGGCATCATTTTCTGGGCAGGAAACCAATACAATATCTTCTTCATTCCATAATATTTTCAAGCAAGGGGAAGTTATTCCATAACCACCAGGCAAAAGTCCAATTTCCCTTAGTGGTACTCTGATCCCAGAACACATATGAATTTGGAGTGCTTTGAAATTGCAAAGGGGACACATTTATTGGTAATGCCAAAGCTGTCCAGACATAAAACTCCTTCCATAACAATGAGAGAATTTACTTTAGTACTTGTCTCCTGTATACAATTAGAAAATCTTTTTTTTTTAAATTTCTTTAACTCACTTTTGGCAATACATTCCCATACTCAGAACTATGTTTCTATAATCATGTGGTTCAGGATGACACTAAATCAGTCTCATGGTACTAAAGTAATCCTTTAATAATGTAGTGCTGCAGACCTCAGAAGGTCAAGAGAACAAATATTTTCATTTCAAGTAAGAAAGATGAAATCAAGTGAGACTTCCTGGTCTCACTTATGACCCTTTTGTTGTTGAACTGAGAAAAGCTACTAAGAATAGAAAGCAGAAAGCAAGATTCTTCTGTGCATTTATTTAAAATCTGCAGCAATGGAAGATTCAGCAGAGGCGACAAACCCTAAAAGGATATTTGCAATTGGCATAAGATATTATCTTGGTAAAAACACTGGATAGAATATATTATCACTTCTTAAATATAATTCTGTAATATCTCACTATGTACACACTTCAAGTTTAGAAACAAATTTCCACATTTCCCAATAGAGAAGCCATTGGAACACAAACCTCTGCATATATGAATAGGGATTTCCCAAGTTCTCAGCATGATATTCTACATCGTGGATATAGATGGCTAATGGCAAGAGAGTTTTCTGTGGAGAGAATAATGTGATTCTGACAATTCTGGTTCCTATAAAGGAAATATGTTAGCTACAGAGAATTTCACACTGTTGGCATCCCTCTCTGAAATTCCTGGAGAGCACCAAATAATTTTTGATTTTCATCACCACTGTGAATTTTTCCACTTGGTTTGTATCCTAATCATTATCAACACCTTATTATTGTTTATATTCCAGTTTAAGGAAATATAACATGGGTAAGCTGGAAGACCAAGAACCAAAATTCAGAGGACTTGGGAAGCTAGCGATACAACCTTGATCTTGACCTCAGTTTCTTCAACCGTAAAGTGAGGACTTAAAGTATATCATTTCTATAGTCCCTTTCAGCTTTACTAATAGATAAACCAGACTTCTCAACATGCCCTAAGTAGGATTATATTTTCTCATGTATAGAGTTTACACCTAGCTTATAATTTGAAACTAATGAGGGCCAAAACAAACCAGAAATTTAACTTGAGGGGAACAAAGTCAAATAAAAGGTTATCAAGGTGCTCTACTTCTAAGTAGCTTATATATAACTTCTGTCTGACCAAAATATGATTTTATACCATTGAACATATATCAACTACAAATAATTCATTTAATGTTACTTTGATATGTACCTGTATTGAAGGTAAAAGCATTGGGTTTACATTCTCAAAAAGAGCAACAACAAAAACAAAGCTTCCTAAGTAAACATTAAGTAATATAGTACTACACTAGAAAATTGTGTGTGGAAATTAATCCCATTACTTTAACTATACCGAATTTAGCAATCATAAATTTTAGAACTTCAGAATAGTTAAAAATTATCCTAAATCCCTCAATTCACAAGTGTTGAAATAAGGGATACACAGCAGAAAAGAACGAATACAATTAAGGAGGTCATTTATTTGTCATTGTGTTGCTTTTTCAACTACACTGTGTATACAGACATTTCACTCATGTGGTTACTAAAACATGTAGACATACATGCATTTAGTTGCTCAGATCCACTGTTAAGAAAATACAAATATCACCCTGGTTAGTCATGTTATACCTGCATGCAGTATGTCACTAGGGAATCAGAAGCAAGAGAGTGGGGGTGAATCAGAGAAAGTAATTACCTCTACCGGAAAAACAACTCAAGATTCTGTAATGCTGATGTTGATGGTTGGAGGCATCATCCTCACATACAAAGAACAGTACTTCAAGTTTATAAAGTGGGGCGGTCATGTAATACAACTGATTCAGCAGACAATGCAAGAACATTTCTCTCTCGTACACATGCTCCCTTCTGAAATCACCTTTTCTTAATTACCAAGTAGCTAAGATCTTCCTGCATAAACCGCAAATATCTATGCAAACTCTTTTTACTGTATTATAAAATATATAGACCCAAAAATAGTTTTAAAAATAATTTTGATATGGTAAATCGTCCTATGTAAACAGCAGTTAAAAAAATCAATTCAAAAGCACATGACAGTATACTGGGTACTAGAGATTCAAAGATAACGATAAGATGTTTTCCTTCCTCCTTGAGCCTTAAACCTAATTATCAAAACTGAAATAAACCTGCATACTCTTTAGAAAAGTCACATGTTAAATTTGGAAAGATTAACAAAAATACAACCCTAGTACCTTCACATTTATTTTTACATAAAAATTTTAGTACATATTATATCATCTCAAAATGTGAACATTATAAAAGAGCAGATGATGTTGTTTGTGGTCTTGGGGCAAGATTGAGCAAGAGGGTAATCACGTGGGAAGAGAAGATCCTGGACATATAAGCAGAACCTCAGAAAGGTGTGTCCTTGTTCACACAGACTCCCAAAATATGTAAGGCATGATGCACAAGTTGAAAAGTACAATGAATAGACAATCCATAATTAAGAAATCCTAAAGCTTTCCAATTTGAAAATATGGCTGATACTAAAACAAAGAAACAAAAACAAAATACTTAATTATTCATTTACACTTGCCAATGTCCTCTCTGCTCTACTTCCTCAGAGCAGTACAAAGTGACTTTTTCCAATTCAATGGTGTCTTTTTTGACAATCATAGAGTTCACTGAATTATTTTATCCCCTTGGGAAACTCTTCTTTTTAGACCCTCCCTGGAGAGAGAGAGGTCATGATTTTGAAGGCAGAGAGAGACCCGGTGCTCCACTACTTAGTAAACACACCGCAAAGTATTTACTTACTTGTACCTTAAGCTTTCCCATCTGTTGAATGGGAACAATGAGAGCCACCTTTCAGAGGTTTGAGAATTCAGTGCCTTACTGATGTTTGTGTTTGAAAAGAATCTAACACATGGTAGGTGCTCCAACAAAGACTGGTTCTCATTTTTTCACTACTTTTAGAATTTCCCCTCCAATGAAACCTGAAAGATTCCCAGCCTCAGTCACATTTTCGTGAAAAGTTTACCTTTATTGATTTTTTCTTCTGAACTTCTCTTCAAGGTACCAACTCATTGAGAGACTTCTTTCTCTTACTTCCCAATGTGCTTCACTCAGTCTTTACACTTTCCTGTATCTACTAGAAGCAAAGTCCATTGGCTTTTAGTTTCCTTCCAATCAGCTAAATGCTTACCTTTCTCAACTAAGACACTGTTTGCCTTCTAAAGAATCAGAGCTGGCCCAGCATGGTGACTCACATCTGTAATCCCAGCACTTTGGGGGGTCGAGGCTGCCAGATCACTTGAGGTCAGGAGTTCAAGACCAGCCTGGTCAACATGGTGAAACCCCGTCACTACTAAAAATACAAAAATTAGCTGGGTGTTGTGGCAGGTGCCTGTAATCCCAGCTACTTGGGAGCGTGAGGCATGAGAATCACTTAAATCTAGGAGGTGGAAGTTGCAGTGAGCCGAGACTGTACCACTGCACTCTAGCCTGGGCAACAGAGTAAAACTGTGTCTCCAGAAAAAAAAAAAAAAAAAAAAAAGAATTAGAGTTTTCTCTGATGCACATACAGGGGAATGAAATAGCTATTGTTTCAAAATATCACTCAGAGGGCAGTATACAAGTATTAGGACAGATTCATTGACTTAATCTGATGTGAGTATGCTCTCCTAATTATACCTAAACATTGATAAACTATTTAAAATGCTGTGTGGTTATATACGTTGACCCTTAATGTCCTTTTCACCTAAGAAAAAACCTAGGATGAAAACTACAGTTTTAGATAGGCAAATTGTCCTAAAAATGAGTATGCACTGCAATATAACAAAAACAAAATGAACAACTTCACTACAACGATAAGAGTAGCAATAGTTAAGAGCAAAGAGAGAAAGGGGGAAAAAGGAAAGGCTGTTTGCAGATATAGCTATAAGCTGTAGTGCTCAGGACGAAAGCTAGAAAGAGTAACACTACTGGCCAAACACATGTGTGGCCACCATCCGTCAGACAATACAGAATTCCTGCAGGTAACTGATTGTTATTTCCACCACCAAATGGTAAAACAGTATGTGGCAAGTTAGAAGAATTCAAAAGAGAAACTCAATGTATTCATCTCAGGAACTGCTCTCACATAGGACACACTTAACTTTTTTAAAAAAAGACTTCATGGGGAATCTCAGCACGATAACAAGATGAAGAACTGAATGCTCAAGGGATGTTCACCCAATGGTAGGAAATCAGTAAACAGCCGTTAACCTGGTTATGTATACACAGGCTTTTGCTACTCTTGCCTACCAAGAGATCCTCTCTTTGCTACAGGGATATATTAGCAATATAACTTACATGTGCAGAAAGATATTTCTAAAATAACTGTGGTATTTTATCCTATTAATGTGCCTAGCTATAGGCCTACCTCTGAATATAATTACAGTGATAAATTTACTTAATTATTTGCCCTGGTTAGAAAAATAAATTTATACCCTACAAAGAAAAACTTATGCTAGCAAAACAAAATAAACAAAAGCAACAAAAAAGACATAGCAAGTTGGAAATAAAACAGAAAAAAATATTTGCAAAATATCACGGTGAATATCCAAATAGATAAAGAGATTTTACAAATCAGTAAGGATGGAAAGAAGAAACAATATGGTTGTCCCAACAAATGAGAACAAAAGACATGAAAAGGTAATTTAAAGGCTTCTGCTGAGTTAGTGATAAAAAAAAAAAGAGACTTCTCAATGAATATTAGAATGGGCAGAATATAAAAAGATTGGCAAAAGTCTGTATTAGCCTTGATATAAGGAATGGCAACTTTCAGCATTACTGGTAATGTATGGCTGTATGAATCAATGTAGGCAAAAGTTCATATGTATATCAATAAATAAATTTTGCACAGAGATATAATTGGATATAAATTTGCCAAAATATTAACTATATGTTTGAGTGGTTGGTATAGTTTCTGTTTATTTTTAGTCTTTACTTAAGTCTGTATTATTTTAAACTTGTGCACAAAGCATGTATAATTTTTCAAAAGCAATACTACTACTTTTCCAGTGAACTGCATTGTTTATGTGAAGAGTTCAGTTAAAGACAGAAGACTGGGATCTGTGCTTTGATTAAACATAAACAAACGAGAAATGATCCAGAACAAAAGAGGCTAATATAAATTACCTGTTTTTAGGGTCTCAAAATACAGTTTTAACAAAAATAGAACTGGTGCAAAAGGTCAGGATGGGGTACAGGAAAACACACTTAATGAACTGTCAGGATACTCATAATAGACCTTGTTGTGTTGATGATCCTTGGGAGGACAACCTGAGTTTCAATTCTCTCATCCCTAAAATGAAGAGTCTGGTCTCCAATTCCAACATGCCAAGAACTAAGATCCTCAGAACACACCTATGCACAACCCAGACAAGCTTTACTTACACAAACAGGTCTTGTAAGATTTGCAGGAAGTTCTGCAGACAGACGTAAATTGAAATTATAATGGAAAACAGCCCCACATTAAAAGTTAACTTGCTGATACCACATCCTTTATAAAGGTTAAGGGGCTGTGGTCTTTAACAAATAAGATGCTCCAAGTGAGGGGAGTTAACATCCCTATGTCACCCTCAATAATAATGTTAATGACTTGATGAAAACAGCATCCAGACAGTCTAAAATGGTTAGGTTTCTACAGCATTGCTGATGTGACGCAGACAGCGAAATTAGATTTCTAAAATATGCCTATTAAATGAAAGGCATTCAGAAAACACACCCCAAAAGAGAAGTCACTGTAAAAGGTAGCAAGGTTGCCATGAGATTCAAACAAGAGTGGAAAAGAAGTTGTGTTTTGACAGTGGGTTTGAAAAGGTTTCATTCAAATATCACCATTAACCTTGTTTTCTAATTTCAGAATGTATTTAATTACATCTCTATTTCAACCTCCACGTTGACTCACCACCACTACCACTGTTCTCTCATAACTGAAATGCCTGACAAAGTAGAGTCATTTGAAGATTAAAGAAAAAAGCTTCCCAAATTACTTGAAGGGTTCGGTGTACAATTTCACAATCAGGTTTCAGAAAGTAAATCTATATTTCTTTTTGACATTAAAAATGTGAATTTTGAAAGTCAATAAATTCATATTTTTAGTTGGCTGCAAATATGCACACCTCTGTTTGCAATCTTATGTGAATAAGTTTTAGTTCTGGCTTACACTAGTTTAAAGCATGCATATATATATATATATTTTTTTTTTTTCTGATATCTGTATAGTAAATACTTACAAAATTACTTACAATTCACTTCACAGTTATATTTCCCTAAGCATGAATAGAATACCTATACACATATGTATCAAATTGTGATTCTGTATTTTATAAATAGAAAAATTTGTGATCAAGCTTTTATACTGGTATATGACAACTGCAGAATACAGATTCCATTTTTAATATCTGACTTCTAAGCTTTTGTAACATCCTATAATCTTGAATTATTTAAGAAGCTCAAAGTTTAATCTGCATTTCTTCTTTTACCTACTAAATTCTCAGTCTAAAAGGAAAAGAGAACATATTCTATTATGAAAAGTTAGTTCCAGCAATATCAAGGATTAATATGACTCCAGTATACACATGGTGGGAGAAGAATTTGTCTCTCCGATCAGAAGCAAAATGTAAATACTCCAAAGGATTACTATAAAAATAGTGACTTAGCACAAGATAGAAAAAGAGAGTGCTTTAAATCTTGTAGAATTACTTTTTTTTTTTTGTAATCTGTTAATTCTTCTTGGCATAACCTCTCAGATGAACTAAATTTAGGTATAAGGGTGAGAAACAGTTTGTTTAAAACTGACATAGAACTCACTGTATTTTCTAAAAATGTCCTCATTCCATCAAAAGTAAGAAAATGGGTTCAAGGGAAAAAATCAAGAGGGTTAAGTTCTTACTTGGTACTTCAATAAAATTACTTGTCACTGCATTCAGGTGATGATTACCCAGATGGTGCCCCTTACATTAACAATGCCGACAGATACATTTTACTGATGGCAATGGCCATCCGGCAGATTAAAGCACAGTGTAGATTTAATCTCCCCAATGACTTGATAGCCTCAAATGAAGGATTCTCAAATTTCATGGTTCTGACCTATTCAGGGTGAGTAAGTGTATAATAAATTACCTGTCCCCTAGCTTTGTAACAAGAAAAAGAACAGAATTGCCCTATTCCTGTGCTAACTCCAATGTATTACTATGTATTACTAAGTTTACCAACATAGTCTGCATGCTACAGAGCAAAAGATCATCCTCGTTAACAGATTTCAGGAAATTAACTTGCATTGATATATGATCCTGTTTGATGCCAATAGAGTAATGTGGTAGCAGCAGGTTACAGAGAAGCCAGATTTCAAGAGAGGCTCATTTGACTGGTGATTAAGGATAACTTCCAATAAAAGTGATTTCTCATCAGGGAGGAAGGATGAGTTTGCCGCAAACTGCAACAGTGACAACTGGCCAGCTATTGTTAATCACAATCACACCAAGTGTACACGTCACAGTCACATCAGATGATCTGGGGAATGGGGCAATGAGCAACTGATGTCTTAGAAAAGGACCAGAATGAACAAACACAATAAAGGAAGAAGCATCAGGTCTACCTAGATGTTCTGTTCTGATCGTGACAAATCAAGCATCTTTACAAAGGTTTCATTTATATTGTGCTTTCCCTAACTCAGGATGATTAAATTAGAATCACCGTTATCCAGCAATAGTGCTGCCAATGCATAGACACTTCACCAATGTGCGGCTTCCTGTCCTTGTCAGCAGCCCCAGAAATACCACAGCAGCAGATTTTGTGAACACTGAAAATTAGCAATGAGCCTTCTGGCTTCAGAAGGCAAATGCTTTCCTCCTGTCTCTAAGCAGAAGAAAAGAAGCTTGAGCCAAGGTAATTGCTAGATCATAATTTTAGGTGAGTCACTTAACTCAGAACTGTACAGCTCCTGATCAGTAAGGGATAAATATTGATACCTGTTTTACCTGAAAATAGTTTTTCTTTTGAGAAAATTTATACAAATTATATAGAATGTAAATTTTACTTCTTGAACACTCCTAGGAAATGTATTATTGCGACCATTCCACTACCCACAATCCTCCTCTTCCACTTTTCCAAGTCCTTCAAACTAATATCCATGGTAACCAACAACAACTGTAAAAATTCCGACTCTTGGATGACACTTATAAAAAATATACATGTCACTGATAGTTTTGTTTTGGCTGCAAACAATTTTAAACCATTTTTTCATATCATAGTTATTTCTGCTTATCCCCCAAAGACCATCCCTCGAGGACATTCTGTCTCTGAAATAGTGTTTTTTGCCTTTAAAAAAGTAGTAGGAAGATCCAACCAGATCATTTTAGAGCTTAATAAGACTACTATAAATCCTCATATATTTAAGTTGAAATATGATACGGGAGGAATAAGTAACCACAAAAAAACCCCCACACAGTTAGGGACTGGTAAGCCTAGTGAGTAGTAACCCAGTTCTCTAAATTCTTAAATCAGTATTATCTGGAGACACTTTTGATTTTCATAGTTGTCAATGATGAAAGAAAGTGAGTTACTACTGGCATCTAGTATGTGGGACCAGGGATGTTACATCCCACAATGCACAGGAAAGCCCCTAAGAATTAGATAGTCCAAAACATCCATAGTGCCAAGGTTGAGAGGCTGTGATGTAGCCTATGAGGTGGGGGAAACTGAGATTTCTTTAAATAGAAGATTTTCTTTTCAATGGAACGTCTAATCAAGTTTGAATTGTATCTTGAAATGTCAAAGTTGGTGTGTTAATAATGGTTTTCCTTTCAAATTTCCATTCTCTGCCCAAATATACCATGAAACAGAATATTTCCAATTCTGCATAGAACTGGTATTTACTATCATCACATTTCATTTTACCTTGAAATGTTAATTGCCATACAGCAGGGCTGCATGGTTGATTTAAATTTACATTTGCTTTTAAATTTGATTAAGCTAGTCTCTTAGGAGCTCATTCTTCCATATCTACTCAGAGGGAAAATAGACTTTGGAGTACACAATGGCTTAAAAAAAAAAAAAAATCCTGGCTGATGTGGTAGTTACATTTTTACATCTAAAGTGACTTTTAACTTTAAGCAGAAAAAAAGGGATGCTAATAGAAGACTAAAATATATCACATTTACACTTGACTTCTGTCCTGAAAATCTTAGGCATGCTGTGACAGAGCAATAAACACAAGAGAACACATAGCTTCAAATAATTTCCAATATTCCAGAAAATATGCCACCTCTTAGTGATACCCTAACATGTTTGATTAAAAATAAAAATAAATATGCAAAACTTGAATGAATTCTCTGAGAATCTAATAGGGTTGCTACATAAAAACACTGACGATGTCTAGCTTCTGGCTCAACTTAAAACCTTGCATTCCCAAATTCTCCTGGTGAGCATTGCCGAATACAGGCCAGAGGCCCATTGTTAAGAAGAGTCTTGTGGCTACACCTAGAAGACTTGATAAATAGTAAATGGAAGAGAAATAGCATTTCCTAAATCCCTAATACTCACCGCACACTTTCCTAGACATTTAATTCCTTATATCCTGGAAACAGAATGGGAGATTGGTAGCACCTTTTAGAGAATAGATTAACACTAGGTAAAGTTAGTTTCCCGCAAGGTCACACAGTTAACAGGGATGGGATGGATCAGGATTCAGATTTATGTCTCTCTGACTCCAGAGGCCTAGTTTTTTCTTTTAGAAATTCTTCCGCATTTCTCACTTTCTAAGCCAGAAATGGCAAATACTGGCAAGCACCCATCCGCCTCACATTCCAAAGCAGGTGTCTGTAATCAATCATGTCACTTTCTCAATAGCATGGATCTACCATAAAGCCCTTCTCCAGGTAGCAACTCCAGAAAGCCATTACCAACGAATCTTTATGAAGCAGCAGGTAGAATGAAACCCATTTGCCATCTCTGATAAACACCAAGAGCACAGACAAGGAATCCTCTGCTGTTCAGTGAAGCTGAATCAAATTCTCAAACAGAGTCTTCTTCTTCTTCTTTTTTTTTTTTTTTTTCTCATGCCTGATAGACCTGAGTTTGAGTTCTGGTTCTGACAGCTTCACATCAATTTCTACCAATTGCTTAACCCTAACCCCCATCTCATCTGAGGCCAATATAGCTGGAATTCTGTCAGGAAAGTATTGAAATTTGGAGGGCACAATATTATTAAATAAGAGTCTCATACACAAAGTTTTAAAGTCCTTCCTCCTTCAGGGATTTTTCAGAAGGACCATTATGATTCAATAATGAACGTCAAGTAGGGCCATTTGATTTCATCACCAAGAGATTTTCTACGCTGCCACCATTTTGGTTAACATATTAATAACTCGAGACTACTTCAAGTAGTCTCAAGAGATAGTTTAGGATTCTGGCTGATTAGATGAAACAGTATTGCTGAAGGACACATTATCCTCTGACATATCTGAAGCCATTAATTGCCTGGGATACTATCTTAGATCTAGAATAATTATTTCCCTATCCTCTAATCCCCCACTGCCTTTTGTTTTCTTGACTTAGACACATTGCTAAATCCTATACTACATGAATCTGTGTATATCTACATATAAACAAAGGGCCTTCATTGAATCCAATGTGTTTCTGTAGCTTGGTAACTAGTGCTTTAGCATGATATTCTATATTTTGTCACAGTCTCTTAAATATGAAACATTAAAATGGTACAAAAACACTGAGATTGCTAGACATTAATAGAAGTGCTTACATTACAATACTTTTTAGATAAGAAAACACTGTTTTTAGGTGTTTTGTTGAAGTGAATAACATAAAATAGCATAGAGCATTAAATGGTACCTTCCACATATTTTATCTATTGCTTTCCATTGAAAAATCTCTTTTCCTAAGTTATAACTAGTGTTATCTTTGAAAAAAGCCACTGAGTTTCATTACTTCTATGTAGCCATGATATGTGAGTTGATTTTTGTGTGTATATGTGCATTAGGTTTTAGGAGTAAATGAATGTAAATTATCATTTCTAGCTAAACATATCCCAATGCTGATGCATATGATATCACTTTCCATCGAGTTTACCACTCAACAATATATTTTCAAGAAAAAATAATGATAACCATTACTTAAAGAAGTAATGGTTACTTCTTTTTTACTACACTCAGTAATGGTTACTACCTTTAGACCCTGCTTTCCTTTAGACCCTGAAGCTGAGAGGCTGAGAAAGTAAATGTGTGTGTGTGTGTGTGTGTGTGTGTGTGTGTGTACATGCATTTGTGTTGAGGCATCACACAAATGCTAAAAACAAATGTCATTAGAGGGATGCATTTCAGTTTGGGTATAATGAGATACATTTGGGCCTGGAAATTACACTTCCCTACTTTTGAATCTAGTTTCTCCAGTTACTAAATATGTGATCTTGGGAAAAATTATAAGTTAAGTGCTAGAGTCAGAATCTCAACCAAGGTTTACCAGGCTCCCAAATCTGTATTTTTCATATAACGTGACATAAGACATCCTCTGGTCGAGAATATTCATTTAATATCACTGAAGAAAAGAGTGTTTATGGTTTTCTGACTTTAAGAGTGTTTATGGTTTTAGACTCAGTTTCTTAGGATGAAGAGAAGGTAGAATAAGAAGTCTATTAATGCCATTTCCAAAAGGCATCTTTCACATACATGATCTAATTTTGGTCATACAGTTACAAATGAAGCAACTGAAGCTCAAAGATGTTAAATAGTTTGTCCAATCATTTAGTCTTCATTAATTTACCTTCAGGTAAGATGAAGCCCATTTGCCTTTCCTGCTTGACACTAAAGTCAGGTTTATAGACTTTAAATGTATTCAGGGTAAGTCACTTAAGTTCTCTGGAGGTCTTTTTTTTTTTTTTCATATATAATATGAGATGAAACCAAATTATCCCTAAAGCTATTTCTAGCACAAATAGTCTATGGCTTGATCAGAGGAATGAAGAGAAGAGCAGTTATTAAAATTGAAGGTAGAGGGAGGGGAAAATCAATATGAAAGCTGACTCAGTGCTTAGCCATCAAGTTGCAGCTTAAAAGCCCATTCTCCTTTATTCCATGAAGACTGAGCACAGTCATTGCGATACACTAAAACCTTGCCCCTCAACCACAAATAATAAGTACATACATCAAGAATACGGTCCAGTTGAACTCTTCACAAAAAGTGTAATTTAATTGTACTTGTAATAAAACACAAATACATAAGAGACAGTAGCTGGTCTCTGTGGAGATAGACAGTTTTGAGCTACATGAAGACGGAGGCAAGAAAAGAGATAGAGGATCTAGAAGAAAAAGGTTAGCCAAAGGAAACAGAACAGACTGGTTCTTTTGCAGAATAAAGAAAATTATGCTATAGGCAAAGTAATGTTATAAACAAAGATTGGGGTCCTGACAGAATTTCAGCTTTCAAGAGAATAATTTTGACCTGAAGCTAGAAAGTATAGACCTAAGTCCCAGACTAACACAGATATGTCTCTACTCACAGAGAATGGGAGAACCCATTCTGCCTTGAATTCCAGGAATAGAAATTAAAGAAATATCAGAGAAGAAAAGAGACCTCAAGGGATTTCAAGCTTGAGAAGGAAGAGACCAATGTGAGGGTCTCAGTGGAAGAAAATGATCAATGCTGTAAATTTAGTGACTAGATCTCTCATAACAAGCAGCAGGTTTGTATTTTACACACAAAGACGATAAGATCCAAAAAGGTAAAATAAACTAACAAAATTATATAGCTCATTACTTTGGAATAAGCAGAAGCTACATATTCACAATAACCTAACTCATCGACACATACAGGCATGCACATATGCATATTGTCACACGTATTTTTCATATTTAACATCGCTGAAGATCTGTCCTATGATACAGTGGAAAATCGGAGGGAAGAAGACTGAAAGTAATATGAAATGGGCAAAGGCCCTGAAAGGTCAGTCTGCCTATTCTGAGAATCAGTAAACACATGTTGTGATCTTACAGGTAGTATGCTGTTAGCTGTGGAAGCTGTCTCAACTTTAAGGTAGTTGAGTTAACATGTTTTCTCACTATGAGTCTATGATTTCCCTAAGAATGGTTTTTGGAGGGGAGAGGGAGGTCAGTCTTCTCTTATACACAAGTCCATGACTACCAAAAGGCCAAGTTTTATCCAACAGTATGCTCTCTTGGATGGCAGTTTTCCATACTGACATTTAAATCATAAAAATAGGCATACCTATGCTATTTTTCTCCACTGACAAACCACAAATAAGGGAACGTGTTTAGCTAGAATGGAATGTTAAAGGCCAATAAGTGTTACTAACAAGGAAAAAATATTGAAGCATCTTCATGTTTAAATCTATAAAGAACTGAGCATGATTTTTCTAAAGGGTTCAACCTCAATACTGTGCTTTTCCATTTTATAATTAGTAATAAGAATAGGTCTTGAGGAAAGAAAATAGTATTTCCAAAGCCCCATCGTCGGGGCCAGTTTATCACCTAGCTAGGATAGTACAATTTTAATTGCATACTTAGGTCATTGGCTGTAAGTGCTGATAAGCTGTTACCATGAAACATCCTAAAATCAATAAAGAAAATGTTAGAAGAAGAGGAGAGTTGTAAATGGAAATGTTAAGAGATTCTTAACTATGCTGTCTTAAATGCTACTGTTGGAATACAAACTGAACTTTAAGCATGATTTAGCAGGACTATGAAAAGAAAGACCTCTGAACCACAGCACTTATTTTCAATTGTACTGAAAGCTAGCAGTCTTGTGTTTATGCCAGACTAATGTAGTCAAGAGTAAAAGTATTCATTTAGGCACAGAGCCCTCATTGCATCTGTCCTCATCCGAGAAATTAAAACTAAATGAAAAAGGAAGGAATGCTCTTTGCTATAGAAAACTTTTCAAATACTCAAAATCACTGGTTAGTATGCCACACTGTATGCCAGCACTGTGGTAAATACACATTAAAATTGTAATTATGCAGAGAATCACCTGATGACATATTACCTCAACTATTTTTGTTTTCCTACCGAAATACCTAGTTGTTTACACAGAGTACTTTAAATTTTAAAATATAGTTTTGTTTGCTACCTAGTCAAAGTTTAGCTACATGCAAAGTTTTAGGCTCTAGCAAAGATTTCGGATTGCCGATGTTATCCTCATTAAAACTATTTCAGAAACAAGTTAGTCCAGAGAAGGGAATGTAATTGTACAACTGCATTAACTCGTGCTTATAGTGTATACAAATAATGTATTTATATGGATAATCCATTTATGTAAATAATCCAATCCATCTTCATATCATTAAAGACAGAGCAGGCATATATCAAGACAATTCATTAAATATATATTAATAGTTGCAAAATAAAAAAGTTTACACTTTTCTCTTGAAAATCATTTTATAGTAACATTTAGTGTTAACTCTAAACCTTAGGTTCACACTGATATATTACTAGGTTTAGAGATTCAACAGTAGTACCAATATGAACAAAGTAATAAAGGAAGAGTGCTAGAGAGGAAAGAGCAAGGAAATAAGATAAAATTGAAAAGCTTGTGGTAAAATGTATAATGTGGTTCTCGAAAATGAAATAAAAATCATACTGCAATTTATTTATAACACTTTACATTATTAAAATCCACTATAAAATTAACTTAAAATTATGATTTCAGCAAACATCAACTAAAAATTTCTATCATTCTTTTTTTTAAAAAAAAAGTTTCACTAAACTATTTTAGTATGAAAAAATTCCATGTTCACTTGGTTGGCTGAAGAATTAATAATTTAACTGTATACTATTCACACTGCATCGTGCCTTTGTCTATGTGAAGGCAAACAAACATTTTGGCAAGTCAGACATTAATGCATGTGGATGTGGGCAACAGTTCCTTCACAGGACAGCTGGGTGAGTCCTGCAAAGACGTTTCAGCCAAATGTTTATTCTAAAGCCTTCTGGTGTGAAGCACAAAGGGAGGCCTGCAACACAACTAGTTTGAATTAGCCCCTAATGCAAAATGCTAACACTACTCATAATGGATTCTCACTCACACATTCCTTGAGCTACAGGGTGTAAATCTGCATCTGTCTTGTGTCAATCTACCACATAAAAAAGAGGTAAAAGCACAAAATCTGACAGTAGCATTATACATTATGAATAAAGTTAAAACATTTTTTTAAAACACATTCTTTTTTTTTTTTTTTTACTTATTTATTTATTTATTGACAAGATCTCACTCTGTTGCCCAGGCCGGAGTACAGTGGTATGATCACAGCTCACTGCATCCTTGACCTCCTGGGCTCAAGTGCTCCTCCCACCTCAGCCTCCCAAGTAGCTGGAACTCCATGAACATGACACCATGCCCAGCAAATTTTTAACTTTTTGTAGAAATGAGGTCTTGCCATATTGCCCAGGCTGGTCTCAAACTTCTGGCCTCAAGCAATCCTTCTGTCTTGGCCTTCCAAAAGGCTGAGATTACAGTCATGAGCCACTGCCCCTGGCTGCATCCTGTCTGCTAAAAGCCTGATTTCTACACATAGAACTGGGAGGCTAAACACACCTGCACATATGCATAACATATTTTGAACAACAATAAAATGTAACTGCATATTTACCTTAGAAACAATAGTTCTCAACAGGCAATTCTCTTCAGGTGACATTTGACAATGTCTGGAAATACTTTTGATACTCACAACTTGGGTGGCACTCTTGGAATCTAATAAGCAGACACTAAGGATGCTGTTAAATATTTTATCCTGCACAGGACAGGTACCCACAAGTAATAATTGTCTTAGTCCATGTCGTGTTACTATAACATAATACCACAGACCAGGCAGTTTATTTAAAAAAAAAAAAAAACATTTCACAGTTCTGGAGTCTGGGAAGTGTAACATCAAGGTACCAGCATCTGGTGAGGGCCTTTTTGCTGTGTCTTCCCATGAAAGGAAGAAGAAGTGTAAAACAACACAAGAGAGGGGGAGCTAGGAGGCCAAATTCATCCTTTTATCAGAAATCCACAGTTATAATAACTTATCCACTGCCTCCTGTGATAACAACATGAATTCATTCATGAGGGCAATGCCCTCCTGACCTAATCACCTGTTAAAGGTCTCAACTATCAACACTGTTGCATTGAACTTTGGGGACACATTCAAACCATAGCAAGAATTGTCTGATCCAAAATGTCAATAGTGCCAACATTGAGAAACCTTGGTATAGATATATTCAGACCATGTTTTAGTTATAGCCATCACTATAAGTAAAATTTTAATGTATGTAAATAGTACAGCTGCTCATTAGACTAACATTTAAAAAATAATTCCAAGATGAAAATTCAATTTCAAAAATTGAACATTTCTTAAGCACTTTTTACATAGTATTGAGTTAATCAATTTCTAGTTTCACAGTATTCAAGTAAGAATAGAGAGGCCAAGTGTGGTGGTTTACACCTGTAATTGCAACACTTTGGGAGGCGGCTGCAGGAGGATCACTTGAGGTCAGAAGTTCAAAACCTGCCTGGGCAACGTAATGTTACTCTGTTTCTAAAAGTTTTCAAAATCAGCCTGGTGGCACACACTTGTAGTCTCAGCTACTTGGGAGACTAAGGAGTGAGGATGGCTTGAAACCAGGAGTTTGAGTTTGTAGTGAGCTGTGACTGCACCACTGCACACTCCAGCCTGGATGACAGAAGTAGACTTTGTCTTTAAAAAAAAAAGAGAGAGAGAATAGATAGTAAACCATCCACTTTTCCATTGCGTTGTAACTTTACACCAAGTTTACACCAACTTAAAAACGTGTTTTTAAGTTTCAAGCACACCACAGTGTAAGTGGTATAATTCCATAACAAATTCACATATTTAAATGTATTATAAGCTTGGATTGGTTTTACTAGAACTGTAACTTCAACTCCACAAGTTACAATATATAAATGCATACTAAGCAAATTTCATACAGATTTTCCAAGTTATGCTTCCATATCAAAATAAACATCTCACACTAACATTAGAAATAAGTGTAAAAGACAGTATTTCCATCAAATACGACATCTGAAAAGGCTAAAACCTCCTGTTAAAAATACCAATGTCCTTTTAATGTGTTTCACCTTTTGAAACCACTGTGTAATAAGACCCTCAAATTAAGTAGATTGCATTTTAGCTTAGATAAACTAATAGCACAATTAGAGCACCACATAATTCACCATTACTGCTCCAAAGGAAATCACTTAAGTATTTAAGCTCTTTAGAATAACATCACTGATAAAGGAATGACAAACCTCCCCTGAAGATTAGTGATTTGGGTGTCAGTGGAAAGGGAAAGAAGGAAAAGAAAACCAAAACCAAAACAAAATTCCCTCCTCATTCAAAGATGCCCTTTTGATGGACAAAATCATACACAGATTTTCAAGGACATCTGGTATATTGCTCACCTCTGTCCCCCTCAAAATGTAGAAAAGAGATGGCATGGCTAGTCCGCCTGATTTTAACCATGTGGAATATAATTAGAAGGGTTAAACCTTAGTGATCACATACGTTAATTTGCTTTCTTTCCAATAAGGTCTACCACCATCCCTCAAGTTTATTTCATTAATATGCAGATTGCAGTATGCTCAAATTCTTTTTGAAACAAAGATGGCTATATCTACAGCAAAACATATGTATGTATGTAAATAATGCGGTTTGTGTGAATAATTGATTTGGAGGTGGAGATTTATGATTACTTCTTCTTTTTTTTTTTGAGACAGAGTTTTGCTCTTGTTGCCCAGGCTGGAGTGCAATGGCGTGATCTCAGCTCACTGCAACTTCCACCTCCCGGGTTCAAGTGAGTCTCCTGCCTCAGCCTCCTAGTAGCTGGGATTACAGGCATGTGCCACCACGCCTGGCTAATTTTGTATTTTTAGTAGAGAAGGAGTTTCTCCATGTTGGTCAGGCTGGTCTCGAACTCCCGACCTCAGGAGATCCACCTGCCTTGGCCTCCCAAAGTGCTGGGAATACACGTGTGAGCCACCGCGCCCGGTCGATTACTTCTTTCCATAACTGTTCTCTAACCACCTTAACTCTGAACATACCTTAGAAATGACTGTAAAAACTGTTCCTTGAAAAAGCCAGAAAAGCTCCAAGTATGAAAAAGAAAGCAGGCAACAACAGTATGTGGAAGTCGATACTAACTTAGAATCCACAGAGTTCATAGAGGATCGATGTAAAAAGCAAATATCTGAAAAGCTAATTTTTCCGGTAATTATAGCTAAGTATACAAGAACAAAACAAATTGCTGATTATACTGTTTGTTATTTCCACAGTGACAATTTTGCAATGATAAGATGAGTTTTTATTTGTTTGTTTAGTAACATTACATGACACAGGAAAACTCTTAGTTTGGGATCGTATTGTTGATGCTTACTTCCTATGTATTTATTTAATAGGAGTTAATAGAAACATCTGCATGCCACATACAAGAACATAGTGTCGGCGAAGCATCCACAGGTAGCAGGTAGAAATAACCTCAAAATAAGCCATTTATGTAAATAAACTGACATTCTCAACTTTTCAGCTAAGAAACTCCCTGGACACTGAAAACAAGAGAACCATACGGTGCAAGTAATTTTCAACAGGAAACAGAATTTGATTGTCAAGATCATGTATTTGCTCCTCGTTACTATGCCTTTTTTTTTTTTTTTTTTTTTTTTTTTTTCAACCAGTGACATCCACAGAGAAATCACCACTGTGGATGTATTCCTGAGGTTTTGAAATAATTTTAAATGCCTAGGCACAGTGAAGTAGTTTCTGTCTGTAGGAGAAAGTGCAGTCTATGTAAACTTAAATGGATTTTCATACTGGTAAGAAGAGGCCATCCAAATCTTGATGAAAAAGTAAATCGCAATCTCAACCCAAATGTACCACACACAAAAAAATCTAGATAGTGCAAGAGCAAGTTTGTTATTTAAACGTGTTAAAATTAGTTCAGATAGATGTTTGGTTTTTTGTTTGCTTTATGTCTAATAGCACACACACTGACAAAGTAAAGACAGAAATCGGAAAATGTGACAGTATTTGCTAATAATCGCTACATCGTCAACTGGAAACATTATGTCTATTTTATTTAAAGTTCTATATTCCAGGTCCGGCGGAGTGGCTCATGCCTGTAATCCCAGCACTTTGGGAGGCCAAGGTGGGCAGATTACTTGAGGTCTGGAGTTCGAGATTAGCCTGACCAACATGGCGAAATCCTGTCTCTACTAATAACTAAAAAATTAGCAGGGCACACTACTGTAGTCACAGCTACTCCAGAGGCCGAGGCAGGAGAATCGCTTGAGCCTGGGAGGCAGAGATTGCAGTGAGCCGAGATTGCACCACTGCACTCCACCCTGGGCAACAGAGTGAGACTCTGCCTGTAAATAAATAAATAAAGTTCTATATTCAAAAGACAGAATGTGAAGAAGTAAATGTCCAAGAAAAAGATGAGTAGAAATAAGATATAATATATAGCTCAACTGACACTTATAAATTGTTCCCTAACTATACTCAAATTAAAAAAAAAATCATGTTTATTCAATAACATTGAGGCCATATGCCAGTAGTAATTGCTAGGGTTGCAGTATTGCATAAGACAGACACTATGTCTTCTCTTATAGAATTTAAGCAGGGGTTGATAGAAAACAATAGAATAAGTAGGCAAATATCAGAGAGTAGTAAGAACTACTATGAACAAAATAAAACAAAGTGCTATAAAAATTACTGCAGGTACTCTATCCAATGTACCCCTGCTTCTGTCCCTCTCATGGTTCCTCCTCCACATAACCTTCACAGTGGTCTGCTATACTGTAAATCTTATCTTGTGGCTTCCCTGCTAAAGTTCTTTTAATGTCTCCTACAGAATATAAGCATACCTATGGTGTTCCGGATCCTTCACAACCTGCCTTCCCCACCTGTTCACATTCCAACCTCATCTTCCACACTAAGTGTAACCATATCACATCATGTATACCTTTCATCATTAATTCACACACTCATCCAATTCATCCACTCACTGAATACAGTATTCATTGAGATACCTATATGTGCTGGGGATATTATAATGAATATAAGTATTTGTGGCCACTTCCACTATAAGAACTTAAAATCTGGTGTAGAAGACAGATACTAATCCAATTCCATGAAGAGACTGCCAATTTCAAATGTGAAAAGTGTTTCTAAAGAGAAGATGATATCAATAAAATTCATAAAAAGATATGAACCCCAGAGAAAATGATGACTGGGCATTTATTCAAATTTATCTTACTATGTTCCAGTGATGTATTTCTATGCATTCAATTAATTTGCCTGCTCCTTAATAAGTTATTTCTGAGTGTCCAACCCCATAGACAGAGCATCATATAAAATATTACAAGTAATAAAGAAATTGTTTCCAATAAATTTATACCTCTTCCTACCATATTATAGATAGCTGAAATTGTTACTAAAAGCAGAGGCAAAAGATTTGAGCCCAGATTTTATTAATGTCAAGTGTGTTTTCCAGGTCAGATTCTCCTCTCTCGCATCCTCATACCCAACTCAGGTGACCATGAAAGACAAAAGCCTTTGTCTTTCTTCCTTCCACTTTCTCTGAAATTATGTTCTCAGACTCTACATTCTTAAAAAGCATATAATATTAACCTGCTGACACCTCTTCTAGTGGTAAGGGTCTTAAATGTATAGATCAGAGGATTTTCTGTCTCAGTGGACAACTCAGGAGAATATTAAATTTTATTTTCAGTTTTTAGGGTGTTAACATCCCCTTTGTAAGTACACTATCCTCAGATATTAGCCAAGATGCACTGGAAATTGTAAGGAGACAAAGATAAGTCAGAGTTAGATAACCCCGACCTTGCCCAGCATAGTACTTGTTTATATCCTTATATTCTAGGGTATATGTGTTATTTTACATTTTCATATATGCAGGGGGGTTACTCCAAACCCACATTTACAGGGCAAACATTCAAGCTACCACCTATTTTCATCTATTTGTGCTTAATGCTTAAGGCTGAAAATGTTTCAAAGAGATCACAAAATCACATCACATCAGAAAAACAAGTTTCTTAGAATGTCTGGAGGGTAATGCTTTAGATAGATTAAACCAAAACATCATATCAAGGAAGTTGCTGGACTGCAAAACATAATGTTCTTTTTAACTAAAAAGATAGAGCACAGAACTGCAGAACAAGAATGACAGAGATATTTAATTTTTTAATGTCTAAACAATTTAGTTCCTTGAACTCATTATATCAAGATGAAATTTGAGAAATCATTTCCCCTATAAAAACCTCTGGAAAAATATATTACTAGGAAGCAAATTGTGAAGTCTTAAGGTAAAATACATGACTTTTTTTCATTGTCTTTCTTTGTGACTATCTTAATCTAAGATTATTATCTTGAAGAGAACCAAATTATACTGAAAAATGAAGGTTTCTGTCTTCAATTTAATTCTGTTTCTTTTACGGAGCCCATTAGAACGATGAAAAAGTATTTTTAGGCAGGTGTGGTGCTTCGATGTATATTTTTTAGTTGTCATTTAAAATGCTTTCGCAAAAGAATCTGAATTCCCAAAAACTGGGTCCTTATGCATGGCAGTTTTTCCCTGAATATGAGAAAGCAAACTCTTGGTTTTGCAGAAGAAAAAAAAAAGGGCCAAAGAAATTATATGAGAGCAACTGTATGTCCTTTTACAGCTAGAAGTTGGCTTTACACATTCCACGACTCATAAATAAACAGAAGAGTTCTGTGAACTATATGCAGATGGCTGGGTCTACACTGGGAGGCTTTTGTAATGACTTTGGTTTGCTTCCCTGTTTTGCCATCTCTTAAAATATCTGTAAAAAAAAAATTTTGTTCTGCTCCTCAGAAATAGGACAAGTAGAATCCTGTAACTTGAGAATTTGCCCTCTGCATGGTTGGGGCTTTATAAAGCTTGAAGAAATCCATTTTTTTTCTCATTATTGTTTCAATAAAAATATATGCCCCCACAACTGACATAAAAATGCTTTATGTTTTAAATGTTTATTGTTTTATTTTTAAAGGATAATACAATAACGGAAGTACGAGATAGATGAAGTTGCAAGGTGGTCAAGGGAAGTAATAAGGCAAAGAGGGGGAAAAATCCCACAAACCACATAAAGGAAGAGATGAGATCAGCCACTTAAGTAAGCGAGTTTAAGGTTACCACACTGGCACTGAGCTACGGCATTCCTGCCAAGTCCAAATGAGAAAAGAAGTGGAAAGAATAAGGACATCCGACAGAGCAAGGCAGGGAGACAAGGCACCAAAGTCAAGTGGAAATGCTAAGACAGCAGTTTTGTGTCTTTTTTTTTTTTTTTTTCCTACCTGATTACAGCACAGAAATCCTAGCAGGCAGATAAGGATATTAGATTTAAAAAAAAAAAGAAAAGAATTGAAAAGAAATGCATACGAATATTTGTTATCATTTCAATGGTAAAAATATTTTGTTCAACTACGCCTACTCCTCCAAACACCTACATACCCATACACACACACACACACACACACACACACACACACATTCATCATTATTACTACTGCAGCACTAATCATTTGCTTAGCTAATCATAAAGCCTCTTTCTCAACAGCAAAAGCCTAAGGGCTTTGGCAATGTAAAAAGTATTGGCGTTTCTCTGATGTATATTCAAAAACCCATATTACAATTCTTAATTTAGCATGCATGAGTCAGCAACAGATATACTGTATCTTTAAAAAGACATGAAGGTTTCCAGTCAAGCCTTTTAAAGCTTTACAAATAACATTTCAAGAGGGTTGAGAATGTAGACTAAGATAGCAGATGGCTTTTAGTACAATACTGCTCCAGGATCCTTTGATTTTATTACTTTTGCTTTTGATGGTGCTCTTTTCTGGTTTGTTTTGATGACTTTGTGGCCTAATGGACTGAAATCAGACAGTGAAGCTGAAAACTCTTAAGTCCTAATGACATAGAGTGACTTATTGGGTGACCCGGGGTAAGCGTTACATTTCTCTCATCACAGTTTCTATGGCAAAAAATAAAAATTACTGTGACCCCCATAGGGATGGGCCTAGGACACTCATCATTAGTATTCAACTTGCATAATACGAAATCATACTTGCTGCCATTTATTATTTCCATGAGCCAGATACTATTCCAGGTATTTAGCATATTTTGCAGCTTACATACAATAGCTATATAAACTGTCATTACTTCTGTTTTACACATGAAGAAATTAGGCCCAAGAAATTTGAGGACTGAACTTAAGTCAGCTTGACTGCAAGTCCCCTTCTCATTCCTTTTGGCTATGTTATCTCTGCTAATGAATAATGATAATCCAGGTCCAAGATACTTAGTAATTATTAATTGGTTATGTACATATATACATATATAGAAAGACAGAATACTATATAATACATAGCAATTATATATAGCAATTGTAATTATTATATATACTACATATAACATAGATATATACTGTATATTTAATAATTATTAATTGGAGAAACAATATTATAAATTCAGGATGCCCTTTCATACTAGTGTTCTATTGTTACTTGATTTTATTCAGTCTCTGCCCACTAATATAATACTTGAAAGTAAATACCTTTAAAAAAGAAGGACGAAAGGAAGGAAGGTAGGTAGGAAGAAAGTAGGGAGATGCTTTTCTCCCTATAGTCCATAAATTAGTTAGATTTTTCAATGTGTGGATGAGTTGATTTCTAAGAAAGGTTGGCCCCTGGTCTAAGGGTATAGTCCTGGATGCCAGACTTTCTGCATTTAGTGGTTCTCAGTTGAACTATTTTCCCTGTAAATCACTGTTCTGCCACAGAAAATATGATCCACAGTTCTTTCCACTTCCAGGATGCACACAGAGAGAACCAATCTGAATCTTCACTAGAGAAAAAAAATACAAAGACAGAAAAAAAAAAAAAAGAAAAAGAATTCTTGGGCTGCCTGAGCTGCTCTAGCAAAGCCAGGGACTGGCTTGTTAAATGAGTGCTGTGTTTCTAGATAAGCTTTCTGATAGATCACTTCCACGTGGCTTAATGCATTGTCTGTGTTTATTTTAAACAGGGGGGGAAAAACCCTTTAAAATGTGTTTGAGAAACATTGATAAGTTAAGAACGAGGCAAGGGATTTGACTGGAATGATTATAGCCACTTCTGAATGCTAAGGTATCAAGAAAAGGCCTAATTTAAGTACATCTCCCAAGAGTTCATTCCAGAAAAGGAAGGATATAGTCATTGAGTTAAAAAAAAAGAAAAAGTATCTCAAATTCCTAATTCCAGTGCCTGGGGAGAACCACATGCCTATGGTTTCTTTAAAAAATATGCTTTATTTTTCATTTCATTTCGCCTGCCATTCATTCAGCAAGGGCCTCAAAGCACATTAGAACATTAATTTATAATACTTATGCATATGTAGCAGAATTCCCTAAGACTTTAAGGACTAACTTGCCAATGGAAAATAGACCATATGGAGCACCCAGGCATTCTGTACACAACTGAAGTCGATTATCTCTCCTAGCCCCCAGCCCCAGCATGATGAAGAGGATATTTGGCTACAATATTTTGGAACTTAACACGCTCTTGTGGATTGCTGATGCCAAATTGGAACAGAAGTGGTCTCATATAAGACATTAATGGATTCAAACGTAATAACATTATACATATACGTATAATACACATATTAAATATACATATTTTTAAATAATTGATTATCTATAAAATCAAGTATTTTTAGAAATGTACTCTAGTGTCTTATACTAGAGTTTCATTTATAGAGACAACAATAATAGAGCGAGAGTTAATTTGTGAAATAAAACTTTTCAGCTGGCATGTCTGTTGCCTTCAACTTGTAAATCATTGCCTTTTCAGAGAATTCATGAAACTTTGTCAGTATGTAAAGGAGAAATTTATCAAACCTTTGCGTTTATTAACTCAAAAACAAATGAAACAGACAATGCCCATCATCCCTCAAAGACTCTACATACTCCCCTCTATTCTCATTTTCTTTCTCTGTTTTCTATTTTGTTTCTAATTTCCTTCCTTATGTGTAACATAACCAACCTCTTAGGTGTCACAGTATGCCTTTTTTTTTTTTTTTTTTTTTTAATGACACAACACGCTTCTAGATAAAGTGGTAGGCAATTATCTCTGGAATGCTGCAGAAAAGAATTCCTTAAGCCTCTGGCTAGTTACCGAAAGGCTTACATTAATCATTCTCTCTCTGCATGCTTGTCTCCTCTTAGTAGTGTCCAATGTCAAATCAGACAGTCCATGCAGGGCCCTGGATAGAACGTTAAAAGGGCACTGCCACACACTGCAGGTGGCCAGCAGGAACAAAGCCCTTGGCCTGGAGTAATTTTAATAATTTCTGCACAGGTCTAATCCAGCGCTTTGGTGCACATTTGCTCCTGAAATCTTTGTTACACTACTTATCATACAATCATTGATTCAATGTAAAAAAAAAAAAATTAAAAAGACACAAGATGCAGTTCTTACACTCTTAATCACTCTAGACTTTGTGTATCTGTCACGTGGTACTCTCTTTTCAAAAATACTGACAACCAAAAGCTGGTTTCTCAATGTTCTGTGTTTTATATGTGTCTCAAGGAGGAGCCTCAACTGTCCTGCGCTGGCCAGTATGGTTTAAAGTGAGTTAGTGATAATGAACTCTAAGGCACTCAGCTTGGCTGTTGAAATAAAACAATGAGTTACTTTGACAGTCATTCAGGGTCACAAGAATGTAAATGGGTATATTCATGGTGAGATTTTCATTTCTTGTGTTGGAAATCTGCAGATATTTTAATACTATTTTGAAATGATCTGAACCAGCTAGAGCGAGATTTTTTTTTTCATTATCATAACCTCCAGGCTACAGGTTTTTATCATAACATTATTTTACTCCTAGATCTCCTGATCATGTTTTTGAAACTATTACTCTTCGCAATAAAACTTTCAGGAGAGAAATTTAAATTTTCATAAGCCACAGTAAATGTTGCTATGAAAAAATTCGCCAACATATACAATCTCTTGGGCAGCACTGGTTATTCTTTATAAAGCAACTTAGGGGATTTCCATAAAATGATAATACCTTCTCCTACACTTTCTATTTATTCCACATGGCTTTATTTTAAACTGTGCTTTTTCTTGCCAAAGATAACATTCAGATTGTTAGTTATACGATTTTCTATTTCATATGCTCACTTCCTCCTGCGGATCCTTGCAGCTATTCTCTTACGGCACTTAATACATTTGGTCTTGTATGCAAACATTTTATTCCTACTGTCACTAGTAAACTGTGCTCTCTCTAAGGGTATAGACTACATCTTATTTATCTCGTTTATCTCTGTGTCACTCATAATGCCTTATAAATAATAAATGCTCCATAAAGTAATGAAATGAATCAAATAAGTCAGTACTTTCAACATCTTCATGTTTTGTCCTCTCTATTAACTATCCAAGTCAACCAAATATGGATTACATAACATAGTGAATTAAGGCTGAAAATAAATTTGCACTGCTAACATCTTCAATCTCTTTGTTTTGGTCCAGTAAGTGTCTGAATCACCAGATATGAATTATCTAAGGTAAGGTAGTAAAATAAGGATTAAAATAATATAGCAGTGTTTCATGCTAAATAAGGCTTCATTTTCATATGTTGTGATTTTAATGCCTATGTCTTATTTGGAACAATACTTAGCGCAAGAAAAACACCCTAATTTAATACCTCCCTCCTTCTCCTCCCGTTTTTAAAAATTTTCAGCATGCATTCATATTTATGGATCCATTTAGTAATTACATCATCTCTGGAAGTAGGTAGAAGGGATATTATTAGCACCACTTTACAGATGGTGAAATATACAGAATGGCTGTGAGCGGCCCAAAGTTACACATTTTCAATTCAAAGTAGAATCATCATTAAAATGTCCAAGCCCTGGGCTGTGCTCTTACTATGCCCTCTCTTCCAGTCTTTGCCATACAGTCTCTCTAGTAAGACTTCCATGTGATTGGATCTCTCAGCCCAGCAGTCCTCAGCCTTTTTGGCACCAGGGACCCGGTTTCCTGGAAGACAGTTTTTCCACGAACGAAGGCTGGTGACTGGGGGATGGTTTTGGGATGACGCTCTTCCACCTCAGATCATCAGTCATTAGTTGCATTCTCAGAAGGACCGCACCACCTAGATCCTTCACATAAGCAGCTCACAATAAGTTTCACACTCCTGTGAAAATCTAATGGCACCGCTCATCTGGCAAGAGGCAGAGCTGAGGCAGTAATGCTCCTCAGTGCTCACCTCCTGCTGTGTGGCTGGGTACCTAACAGGCCATGAACCTGGACCGGTTCATGGCCTGGGGGCTGTGGATCCCTGTCTCATTCTACTGACTCTGCACTCCCTGGACTTTATTATTCTTACTAATACAATTCTTACTAAATTTCTCTCTTACTGCCTAGCACATGGCACACAGCAAACCCCAGAAGATGTATATTAAATGTATTGAAGATGCTACTTCTCCCATCCTTCTGGTTTATTATTATATATGGCTCTCCAATTCTCACTCTATTGAATATACATGTGTTTATATTTATAGCAATTTTATTGATGTATATATATATATATAAAATCAATGATTATAAAGTTCAAATTTCTTCAAGGTAAATTAGGACAGTGGAGAAATATAGATTTGTGTCATTTTATCAGATCTCTCGAGAAATTTTGCTGTATAAATCTAATAAATAATAAATAACGTACCTTGAACAAGGGAATATCCTCAGACATATGATTATGGAAAGGGAAAAAGCTGATTTTTGCCTGTTTAAACAAATGTCTTGGAAGATATTCAGGATTCTTTTTTTTTCTTTTTCACTTTCATCTCTATTAGTTGAAAACTGAAATGAACATTTTTGCCAAAGATCATCAAACATAATTCTGTTCAACAAGCACTTAGCAAAAGCTAACCATGTACCAGACAGTGTGTCATAGTTGAGGAACAGATACATTTAAGAAGACATTATCTCAAATAAGCAGGAGAGCGAAGTGGTTCAGAGCACCTCAGTTTCAAATCCCGGCTCTCTAATGCAACAGCCATGTGACGTTGGCAAGTTAACCCCTCTATACCTCAATTTTGTCTTCTACAAAACATTGATGATAATTGTATCTGATGCACTGCTTTATTGTGATGAACAGGAGCAAAATACAATTTATGCAGTCTCGTGCAAAAGGAAAAAGTAGGGCCCTTTGTTCAAAAATTATTAAGAATTTCAAGATGGTAACAGCAAAATATTAAACCAAGTGGGGACCTTTCTCAGTGCAAGGTCCTGTGTGACTTTCTAGGCCAATGCCCTAGAAGTGGGTCCTGGTGATAAGTAAATGATTCTACACGTGAAGCAGTTGGAAAAGTGCCTGGCACATGGTAAGTGTTCTATGTTTTAGCTTTTGTTATTAAAGAGTTTATGACTTCATTGAACACGTAAGAAATATAAAGGAAAATGGCACATTTTTAAGGATTCTGGGTAGATCTAAATTTTTAACGACCTCTAAAGTTTGCAACAATGTTCTTATCTACACTGAATTTGGGATCCTGTCAGCAAAAAGCTCCACCTCTTACTTATTTGACAGAGACAACTCTTTTGTCCTTCCTTCATACAAAGTGTTCAGAATGTTCTTTCCATCATCTTTATACAACATGTATATGACATTTTCCATTTGTTTATCTGTGTAATTTCTGTCTCATCATGGCACATAGTGTATGTAATAACGCAGTTTCTTAAGCGATTCAAGTTCTGATCTCTCTCATGTTCAGATGGATTTTCCATGTATTGTTTATTTTCTACATTTTCTCCCTGATATACAATCCTTAGCTGCACCTTCGTGCAGAATAAAGACTCTCCTCCCACAGATGCCCACATCCTTACCCATGTACCTTATGAATATATTACATTATGTGGTGGCAGCGGGTGGGGATGGGACTAAGACGGCAGCTGGAATTGAGGATGCTAACCAGATGATTTTAAAATAGAAGATTATCTTGGATTATCTAAGTGGGCCAATGTAATCACAAGGGCTCCTATATGTGGAAGCAGAAGGCGGAAGAGTCAGTGTCAGAGTGATAAGAATTTGAGACCCCCATGACCAGCCACTGCTGACTTTGAAGACGGAAGGGGACTATAAGCCAAAGAATACAGTCAGTCTCTAGAAGCTGAAAGAGGCAAGAAAACGGATCCTCTCCTATAGCCTCAGGAATCCTGCTGATGCCTGGATTTTAGCCCACTGAGACTCATTTCCAATTTCTAGCCTCCAAAATTGTAAGATAAATTTGAGATGTTTTAAGACACTCAATTTGTTAGAATAGCAATAGGATGCTACTATAATGTCTACAGACATAGCATGTGTACCTACATGCACACACATACAAACACATTCCAAAAAAGCTTTCCAACATTGAACATTCCCATCCTTAATGTCCAGTATATACCATCACAAAGCAGGCTCTTATTACTTCAAGCCAGCAGAGTCTATACTTTAACACTGGATGCCAAACAAGCTTCCACTTTTCTGCTACAGATATATTGTAGGAGAAAGTGCAAGTAGCCTGCCTTCCGTGACCTACGCTGAGTATTTCGACCTGCCACACTGGTTCTGCTGCACTGAATATACTACTCCATTATTGTGTTGATCACATTAGTTAATGGCTAATATATTTATCCGTCTTACTCACTAGACATGGACTGCCCGGAGGAGAGGAACTGTGTCCTCATTCGTATCTGCATATCTGGTATCTAGACAACATATGGCTCATGACAGGACCATCAAAGTTTCTTGACTTAAATTAATGGATGAATGGCTAGAAAAATCTTTAAGTACATGCACATACAGGAGCACAAGTGCATGCACAAACACACACACATGCGCGCGCACACACACACACACACACGGGGTAAATTTTTACTTCTATTTTTTTCCTAACAACATTATAGATGCTATATTAGTGATGATTTAAGGTCTGATTCATGCTTACAACCACTAATCATTAGAGCCTCTGATCACTCTTTGAATATTTATCAATGAAAGAACAACAAGCTTCACTGCTATCGGTTAATATAATATCACATTATGGCCGGGCGCGGTGGCTCACGCCTGTAATCCCAGCACTTTGGGAGGCCGAGGCGGGCGGATCACAAGGTCAGGAGATCGAGACCACGGTGAAACCCCGTCTCTACTAAAAATACAAAAAATTAGCCGGGCGCGGTTGTGGGCGCCTGTAGTCCCAGCTACTCGGGAGGCTGAGGCCGGAGAATGGCGGGAACCCGGGAGGCGGAGCTTACAGTGAGCCGAGATCGCGCCACTGCACTCCAGCCTGGGCGACAGAGCGAGACTCCGTCTCAAAAAAAAAAAAAAAAAAAAATCACATTATTCAAAAATCTCTCAATGCTTACAAGATACTTAGTTTCAGAATATACCAAATGCATCCAACAGTGAGAAAGCAAGCAAGAAAGAAAAAGAGACAAAAAGACATTCTTCGGGAGCCTAAAAATTAGGCAGCATTCCTGCGGCATGTGAATGGATAAGTGAGATAAAATTCTTCAACAGTGGAGTCACAGGATCTATTTTTGTTTTATTATAGGTTGCATCCTTCTTAGCCGAAACCAAGTTTCATTCCCCCATAGCAAGAGAAAGCTCGCAAGTCTCCCTCAACCTGTGATGCTGAGCTCTCTTCCAGGTGCGAACTGTGTTTCTTTCAAAAGAAATTGAACAAATCCCATTGAGTCATGTATGAGTTACTGTGCATTTTTAAGTGTCACTTTTTGAGAATCATTTAAGTACTGATTCATATATGGCTAGATCACAATCAGTGGTGACCATAAATTAAAAATGAAAAATTATGAAAATTATAAAATATCTGAATTACAAATCATTCATGCTACTTTAATTTTAGAGACAGAACTCATTATAGGAAAAAACACTTGACTAGCAGAGCATGACAAAGACGTTTATTGATGACTGAATATTCATCAATAATAACTCTATGAAAAGGGGTTTTATGCCCATTTTACAGATGACATTTTGTTTCAGTAGCTGGTATGAAAATAGGCCTTATATCATCCTACCATTAGCTGGGTAAACTACAGCTAAATTTGACTCTACTGCATTTCTTCCTGGTTCCGAGTCAGCCTGATGAAAGAGGGTGCATACAATGAGTAGAGGCCCTTCCTTCTTTTTTGTTTGTTTTTATTTTGTATTAATCAGTCAGCTAAGAATCGTTTTGTGGTGTATTTACATGATGAAAGCGAATAATGCTTGTGAAATCTGTTGACTACCCACGTTCAAGACTCTATCTGAGAATTTGTGCCTAAGACTTTACAAATGTTATCTAACCCAGTTTAAAACTGACATTACCCTATGTATAGTTGTTATACTCACTTTACCGATGGAATTTTTGTCCCATAGCCAGTAAAGGCCAGGACTATGAATTGAACCCAATTCTTTGAGTTAATCAAATCATTTAGTCAAGAGAAAGATGGTGAGAGTGGAATGAGTTGAAGTAGAAGAAAGCATTAAAACATTGGCAGCATTATGAGGAAATGAAAATTGGAGTAGTAATCTTTTTAGCTAAAGTGTTTAACATTATGATACATAAAACTTTTGGAATAATGAGATCAAACACAATTTGAAACATGCAAGAAATCTGTGCACATGTTGAGAAAAGTATAAATGATTTTCATTCTGAAATGGCTAGCAAGCTAACTAAAGCAGAGAGGTAACCACAATGACCACCCAAATCCCAAGATCCGGCCCAGGATTTCTATTATTATTATTAGTGTTAGCACTGCAGAGCAGGAAAGCGAGTCAAGATAAATGAAGAAAAACAAGTCCTATCTAAACTAGGGAAATGAGAGCCAGACACGGAAGGAAAGCAAAAGAAGCGTGAAAGATGATTAAAAAAGGAACTAAAATAACAAAACATGTTATTTTATTTTTATCTTTTTTTAGTCTAAAATAATAAAATTGAAAATGTGCAAAATGTGAAATCTAAATCCATCATCAGCAGGATGTACAAAAATTATAATGTCCTTATTACATCACCATATGTAGTACTTTTGATTGCTAATTACACTATCAGATGTATAGATGTATGTGATGTGAATAATTTATTTTACTTTTTTTTAAACTAACTTTGGTTCTTGCATACATTAACAAGATTCAACTCTACAACATACATAATGTGAAAATGCAGTTTTAAGCAATTATAAGTATACACTTTTCAAAGCATTCATATTTAATTGAAATAATATGTATTTAGGTATCTTGGTTGAATCAGATTTGACACATAGTGCATTTTAAAATGTCTCAAGATGAGTGTCTACTAAATAAAAGATTGTTATTAAACAAAGACCAATAAAAAATAAAATGAAAAGAAGCAGAACAAATATGTTTTAAAAATTAATGTGCACAAAACCAGAGTAGATTCTGATTGGCTAGATGTGCAATCATGATTTACCAGCCTATTTGCTCTGCTATTCAATAAATAACATGGTGTCAATGGGCAACTGTCATATTATAATGAATATAGGCCATAAAGTGGTCCATATAACAATATATCATCAACTCCTTTCCATCTCCCTTCTATTTTAAAGCAAACTGTATGCAATAAGATGACAAAGCTTCCTACATTTTATTAGCTATATTTCTAAAAACTGTGGATCATGCAAATTGTCTGGTTCTTCCCCACTCCCCAGTTTACTAGGATTGGTGACATTGTCATATCTATTTAAAATAATGACATGTGGTAAGATTTCAACCTAGATACCTGATCGTAGAGGAACTACCCTTTATTCCTGTTAAGTTCTGAGCATTTTTTAAACATTTGACACTTGAAGAAGTACTTTGTGGATATCAATTAGCTACCATTGACAATTGCTTCACATAATAGTGCTGCATCTGTGGGTTCAGGCTGTTGCTTCTAAATGCTGATATACTGATACCTTCTCTACCAACACTTTGCTTCTGAAGAGCAAAATCTGATTCATTAACAGATTTTCCCTCCAGCCTTGGAAGTTAAAATTTCTAAAACTACCCTTCAACTTCTTCTCTGCTGAATGATATCATTTAATTTTACATCACATTTGTATAAATCTGAATTCTACCTGTTTGATAAGTAGGAAATTAAAGAGACAATTTTCTATATTCATATATTTATATGTATTTAATTTACATTAGGTATTTAATTAATGCTTATGGAATGAAGTATTCAATTATACTTCTAGAATCATTTCATTATTTCTGCCTATGGTTCCCTGGGTAGAGTCCTCTCTCTCTCTCTCAGCACACATAAATCCCAGGATCAGTTTCTCAAACTCTCTTCTCTTCCAAAACTAAACACAAAAGAGTGGTAGCTGCAGTTTGAAAAAATGAAGCGATGAAATAAAGTGCAGGTACATGTGTATCTGCTTATGTATATGGGTGAGATCTGAATTAAACTCAGGCATAAACCTTCATGTTAATTTCCTTTAAGGAAAACATGCCCTAACAGCCACATTCAAAAAGAACTCACAAGGCTTACAGACCATTAAGGCTTTTACAAAACACAGTCAAATGACAATTACAAATGAGTTAAGAAATGTATTGATTAACTGTAACTATTAAAATCATGGGTTTAACACACAAACAAAAAAAAAAAAACTCAGGGCCACAGTAAAGGCAAACTGTGCACAGAGTCTTGTAAATGACAAACCAGAAAATACCTTCAGCAGCCATAGTTTGACACATGCATGATCGTCAATGTGTATACTGTGAGGAGAGAAAAGTGAGTAACTCTTAAGAGTCACCGTAACCAGAGAACCATGCTCTCGGAGCCATAGTAACCAGCCTTATGTTTTTTTGCACACAAGAGGCAATTCAGAAAAACATTCATGTTTACAAACCACATTTTTTCATTACCTTTTTTTTTGTATCACTCTAATTAGATTTCATGATGAACACAGGCATTCTCATGGGGGAAATTGCCCACTTAACTGAAGAGAAGACTATTAACGAGGTAATTGACACTGTTTTAAGCCACAAAAATGTGAATAGCTGGGCATATTTCATATGTCGACACTGGAAGTTGAGAAGCTCATTGTGCCACATTCCACTTAAGAATTTCTCATTATTAATCACCAGAACCAAACTCGTGGTAGTGATTTGAGCAAATATATATTATGTATTTACTCTCGTTTCTATAGCTTATGTACCTAATGTTTCCTCTGCTTGCAATATCTTTTCTATTTTCCTTTGCCAAGGGTAATTTTTGTTGAGATAACAGTGACTGAGTACTTACTATGTGCTAGTCATTGCTTTAAATACTTTTTATACATCAACTCCTTTTATCCTCTCAAAGCTAACAATAATAGTACCACCTACTTCTTCTGCATACTCAATGGCTTATTTGTACAGTGCTTATGGTACTACACAGCACAAAGAATGTGCTTTGTGTTTGTCCAACAACCATATGAAATAGGTTATATTTGCTATCCTCATTTTATAGATGAGGCAACAGAAGCAGAGGTAGATTAAGGACCTCCCCAGAGATCACAAGCTAATAAATAATGCTGCTGAACTTTATACATATCAGTAGTGTAACTATAAAACCTAAATTCTTAATTATTCTTAACTGCTACGCTCTGCCTCTTATAAGGATTGCATGGATTGCTCCTTCAACAACTTGATCCTAAACATGCCTTCCAAGAAGTTTTCCAGAATTGACATCTATGCACATACTAGATTGTATGTTTCTTGAGAATACGAACCATGTTCTGTTACACAGTAATCTCCTACAGGCTACTCTCTTCACTGATCTGTACTCAGCAGATATGTACCGCATGCACATCTGGCTATATAGATTGATGACCTTGTAGGTATAACATAAGAAATAACACTTTAACTTTAAAAAATTAACAGATATGCATTGAATATTTTATGCTTAATGACACAAATATACATTCACTTTAACTATCCTTTTGTTTTTTGTTTCTGAGTAGATGATACCTAGGTAATTGTTCAAAGGCCACTCTTTCTGTACCTACCTTTACTAAAGATTTCTAAAAACATGCACTGAAAGTCATGTGTGCATATTTTGGTATTTTTGAAAAATGAATACTAGTCTTTACAGACAGAGATTTGGGTTTGTGTCCCAGCCCTTCCACTATGTATAGTACTAGTTGTAAGTTCTGGAAAAAAATTCCTTAAACTTTATGAACCTTAGTTGTCTTAGCTTTCAAATGGGAATTGTAATATCTGTTTAATAAAGTTGTGAGGAGAATTAAATAAAACAAAAGAATAGTTGGCCCAAAGTAAGCACTATATAGTAAGTCTGTAAATTGTTTTGCAGGCTTTTTACAAGGAAGTGACGTATAAGTTAAAAACCCACAAACATAAAAATGAAGTTAACTGTAACTTTATATGGGTTAAATATGTGGACTTTCTTTGCATTTGCATCTTTCTAATACTAAGGTGAAAATGTATCCTCATTGTTTATATACATATTGACTGCAAAAGGCAGGAAACATAAGAGAAAAATCTAGAGTAGTACTGGGACGGGTCAAGTTAAAAATAAGAATTTCTAGCCTGGGCTGCATGGCAAAACCTCGTCTCTACACACACACACACAAAAATACAGAAATTAGCCAGGCATGGTGGTGTGCGCCTGTAGTCCCAACTGTTTGCGGCGCTGAGGCAGGAGGATTGCTTGATCCCGGGTTGTCTAGGCTGCTGTAATCAGGGATGGTGATGCTGCACTCCAGCCTGGGTGGCAAAGTGAGATCCTGTCTCAAAAACAAAGTAAGATAAAAATTTCCTGAGAGTAATCAGTAGTCAGATTACAGGACCTCTAGGACTTCTCAGATGACACCCTCTTGTAAGCGTCATGGTCTGCAACATTCGGTAGTTTGAAAATCTCTAGACTTTCTTCATGAGGCAGATCCACTTCTGGGTGAATCCCCCAAAGAAGAAACTTTCTGCCTCTTATTTGCACAGTAATGCCATAGGTCAATTATTGCCTAAAGCAGAGCATGCTGGGAATAAGTTCCGGAATAGCTTCTAATATACTAGATATGCTGGAGGCTCAGTTGGACCGAGGGTGGATTATTGACAAACTGTATTACTGTGATGCATTTTTTAAAAGCATATGTTTACTCCCATAAGGCACTGTTCCAAGGCTGTCTGAATGTTCAGTGCATTTGTTTTATTTATGTATATAATCCATGTCCCAGAGAATCCTAACCACAATTTGGCAAAATACACTGACTTTCTATCAGTACTGCTTCCCTTTCACAAAATTAGTAATGAATATTTATGATTCTAAACTCAATATAGGTCCTTGAAATAAATAAACAGTAGTGCTGCCATGGCTTTAATGAGGTTATCAAATGGAATAGAACTTACGATATGCCATTGTGTTTTAAAGAAGGATCATCCTTAAGAGTGAAGCCTTCTTTGGGGCACAAAGAATGAGAAACAGGCAGCAATGATGCTTGAAAGAAAGGAAGAAGAAATGGCAGAGAAAAGAGGAGGAAAGAAGAAAGGACAGAAGAGGGAAGGCAAGAACAGCTTCTCTATCCAGCTACAAGCCAGAAGCCAAATTTAAAGAATATGCTACATTTATCCAAGTCATGTTCACTATTCTTTCAAGGTACTGGCAGCCACCCCATCTTATTAAACATTAATTTTAAAAGCCTGTCAATGCTTGGCCTAGTCTGACCTGCCATTTTAGAATTTTAAAACAATAAAAAAAAATAGCCATACAAAAGCACATTAATACCTTCTGATATGTTAGAAATGATCCCAGAACTTAAGCACTTAAACCAATGTGATCACTTCTCAGAAGTCCCCAATGAAATTTTGACCCATTCTCTGTCATCGCTGCATGCACTGTTTGTGCTTTTATGGAAAGGAAACTACTTAGGGCCACCATCATGGTAATGCAGCAGTTAAGCAAGAAGCACCAGTAACAGCAATGCAGATTTCTGACATGTTTTCTTTTCTCTGGCTTGCTGACAATCCTCAGGAAATGAAGCATGTGGTTTTGATGAAGTAGTTCCTTAAATTTTAATGTGGCATTGATCTATCTTAGGATTTCTAAAGTTTCATGGGCAATACACTAAGGGAGGAGAAATAACAAGAAAGAAAGAAAAAACATACTGAAAGTTTAGTTCTATCAAAACATTCTATAAAGTGTAAGTTAGAAATGGTACTACATTACACCAAAACAATATTGATAATCTTATGGTTCATATCACAGATTTTCAAAGTTAACACTGAAAAGGAGATCACATAAATAATACGCCTTATCCACGAGCTGAGACATGACTCAACAATGTCGAAGCACTAGAGGGAGGAAGGAAAGCAATGGTGATATTACCTAGTGTCTAATGCGGTACTCTTTGTGTCAGATATTAGAAACACCTTCTACTCCATTGTCTAAAACAAGAACCTTAAAATAAATTTTATGGGTTGTCCTCACGAATACCACACATCCACATCTATTCACCAAGCACTATCCATTCAACTTTATATATGCCCTGTACATCTCACCTCATCCCTCTTTCATCATTTGATTTGTTAGGATATTCGTCATCTGTCTCCTAAGCCCCACTCCAGCATTTGTGCCACTGAATTTTGTCTTTCCAAACCGGCTACTGCCAGAATTAGTTTCCTACAACACAGATCTCAAATAATTACTATTTATAAACTGTTGATAGCTTCCATTTCCTACAAAGTTGAAGCACGTTTCCACAGTGTTCAGAAAACCCCAAGTACTTGTCAGCCCAAATATTCGGCCCTTTGCTCTGCTTCCTCAGCCACAACAGAATCCTGAACAATCCAAAATTGCTTTCATGTTGCTAAAACTGGGTCTGTATTGTTTCCTCCTACTCTGCCTGATAAAACTGTACTCTTGATCATAGTCAAAGACCTTCTCCCCTAAAGTAGCCACTGTGCCAAGGCAAGGCAATATCACTCCTTTATCCATCAGTAATTCTTGGGATATATCTCTATCAACTAGTTGTGATTGGTTTGGGGGCTTCATTTTTGAATGGCAAAGTTAAGGTATACCATCCATCCATCCAAAAAGGATGTTTAATACTTGAGAGTATTCATTTTTAAAGGAAAATAATGCCTTTGAGTTGCCTGTGATATCTCTCAGTGAAATATTACAACTACAAATCTGAAGTTTCCCAGGAGAACATTAAATCAGATTTCTGAGCTTCTGTTTAAATTTTTGAATGGAGGGAGAACACACACAGGCTACACTGGTGGGCAATGACTAGAGAAAATATGATGTCAGCTTTATGAAGAAGAGCTAAAAGAAAAAGATTTCCCAGAAGATGGAAAGAGAATGGCATATATGAGGAAAGCAAAAAAAAAAAAAAAAAAGAAAGAAAGAAAGAAAGAAAAGAAACCCCGCTTTAATTACAGACTATCAGACAGCCAACCATCAAGTGTGGCTCTGCCTTTGCTATGACTGATATTTCTGTGAAATCCTTGGAACTTCCTGGCCTCTCCAGATTCTGGGTTCTTTATTCCAAATTTGATGAAGAATAAAAGGAAACTGCTTTTGCTGAGCAAAACAAGAAAAGCACTTTTGGAGTGAAATGTAAATGATAACCCTAAAATTAGAGAAATTGGAAATTCTCATTTTTGGTTGGGTGCTTTTGGTTCTGCAGAAGCAGCATTTTTGGACCTATGCTGAGTTAGCCCTATTCTATTCTAGAATAATTTAAGAGCATTAGACTTTCTACTAATCTAACCCCCAAGATCCTAGCTCTTGATATTATCAATCTAATAGTAACCAGGTGTTTCCATAATACGATTTCAAGAATCCTCTCATATTCTGATCTCTGGAAGGCATTTCTTCAAACGGTTCTCGCTATCAAAGACCCCTGTATGCCGAGGTAGCATCATATTTGAATTTGCAGGGACTTTATTGTAATCTCAGCAGTATCTGGCTGTCAGCAAGGAGGTGGCATAATGGACTATAATCATTTTGCACAGAGTAAGGACAGGTCTAGCAGAAAATGTTTAATTCTAGGTGATGGCTCTTGCAGAGTCAGTAAAGGGCACGTACTAATAAGGAACTGCAAAAAGTACCAGTGACGACACGCTTGCCTTGAAGAGCAAGCTCAGCAGATTTGCCACAGCTAATAGAACCATTACCGCTGCACGTCAGGCTATGAGAAATACCAAAGGACATAGGCATCGGAGTGAAAAAGATAAGAAGAAAGCAACAACAACAAAAAAAGATAAATCAGAAGACCCAAATCATGTCTCCATATTTTTACCAGTTTAAAGTTATTAAGTCAACCATGTTATCAACCCTGTGAAATAAAAGGGTGCCAGAAAGCTTGCACAGGACAATCTCCATGTTTTAATGTATTATAAATATCACATACAGTAACCAAACTGTTCACTAGATGAATATCTGTGCAAAGCTCATTTCTGGTGATGCCTGTATTGTCATCTGTCTCTGCATCTAAGCTCTAAGGCTTTTATCTTTGTTATTTCATGCTTACATTTTTTCCCCTTCTTACTCACATATAAAACGCAAAACCCTGCAATGAAGAGAAGGAAAATGCATGCAAAGGATTCTGTTGCTTTCAAAAGAGAATTAATTCCACATACTATTTCTAAAGGTTTCTGTTACCACTAGTAGACTGAGAGTCAAACAGGTTCTTTAGAAAACAGAGGGGTAGTCCAGGAATAATATCCAGGTTTTAAGATCTTGTGTAGATTATCCTCTGTTCACCAGCACTTCCCACTGTTGCATTATGTAATAAAGGCAATCTTTCTTGTGCAATGACCACAAGAAGCACCAGTGTTTAAAAGCCCAGTATTTGAAATGTCTAACTAAAAAAAATATAAATTTTTAATATAAAGAGGTGGAAGCACAAAATAAGTAAACCATGACGGATTCATCAAAATGCACACAATATCCCCACAGGAATGTAAAGTAGCTATTTAAGGCTTACAGTACCATTTAACAGGCAGAAAAATAATAACACAAACCAAAGATGAAAATGCAACACCTGACCTTTTACACAGCTCACTGTTAGTCTGTGCCAGGCTGTCGCTATTTAATGCAACAAAACAATGAGAAAAGGTCTCTGGATGTGGCGTGTGGCATTCCAAACCAAGCAGTCGTTGGCCCGCACTCTAAAACATTTATAGCATCCAGTCCCCCATCAGGCAAAGCTTCAAATTTTTACTCATTATTTTGAGTAAATGAAATTAAATAATAGAAGTTGCCTGCAAATAAATGTGAAAGTAGGTGCTCTTTGAAAATGAATTTGCTTAGGATAGGAGGGCACTCCCATGACCGCACTATCAAGGAGTTTAATTAGTCATGCCTGGAAGAGAGAGGAAATGCTCGGATTATAGACCTGCCCTTTAAGGACTGACTCCGTCTGTGCCATCACCCAATATCTGAGATACCAATCCTTTGTGATCACCAGTTACTATGCTGCTGTGTAACGGGGCTTAACTCAATTTATCTCACTCTTAATTTAACCGTTAATAAAAACTGAGCATCGAGGAACATAGCTCAGAAGGTTCTGAATAGTGCCTCTGGGATACACATTTTATCCTTCCTACTGTTTCTATTCTTGTTACATCAGTATGCAGAAGCCATTTCAACTGAATATTCCTAGACACAATAAAATTGTATGCAGAAGGATGGGTTTGGGTTTAAATAAAAAGTTTTCAATTCCAGCAATTCAACTTTCATGCATACAGCAGCAGTGTCCTAAAAACCCTGGGTTCCCATGAACACAGACCATTTATCATTGGAGACTATAAAGGCAATCTGTGAAGAAGCAAAGGTATCTCTTAGTTTAAGACTAAGAAGACAAGTGCATTTGTAGCAAGAGGATCGCTGCCTTATACCGATTTCAGGCCAGTCTAAGGGGTGGGAAATCTTAAGCACACAGGGCTATGCCCAGAATCTGAACGAGACCTTGAGAAGGCCACCATCCTTAGCTATATATCAGAACCAGTCTAGCCTCATTTTTATGTTCTGGACATTGTGCCATGCTAGAGGCACACCAAATGCCATGAGTCAACTGTGCAATTGAACATCTTCTTTCCCTCCCACATCTAAATGGGGCTGACCCCTTTCCTCTGCATGACATTGGTTCTTCTGGACGCCTCTAAGTTTAAGAAAGTGGATAAAATTTATTGGAACCATCACTTGGCTGACAATGTGGAGATCAACACTTTAGGTGATTTTCCAGAATCTGCAAAGTGGAGGTAGGGTAGTAAAGACTTGATCTTTAGAATCAGACAGACCTGAGAGTGAACACAGTGAGATCATTTACCAGTTACAAGCAGGCGGAGAGTGACATAACCTCCCAAAGCCTCAGTTCCTCAACTGTGAAATGGATCAAATAACAGTACCTATCTCACATAGTCATTATGACAATTCATAAGTCCTTAGCACAAGTGACTGACATTAAGCGCTCAAGAGATGTTGTACATTGTGATAATGTTCCAGTATCAATATTTAAGCCATTAGTGTCATTTTTTAAATGAGGCACAGAAAAATAATTCAGTTATAATAACAGGACAGGTGAGAACCTGTACTTAAAATAGCGTGCAATTTGACTCAGCCATCCCATTACTGGGGATATACCCGAAGGATTATAAATCATGCTGCTATAAAGACACATGCACAGGTATGTTTATTGCGGCACTATTCACAATAGCAAAGACTTGGAATCAACCCAAATGTCCATCAGTGACAGACTGGATTAAGAAAATGCGGCACATATACACTATGGAATACTATGTAGCCATAAAAAAGGATGAGTTCGTGTCCTTTGTAGGGACACGGATGCAGCTGGAAACCATCATTCTCAGCAAACTATCGCAAGAGCAGAAAATCAATTACCACATGTTCTCCCTCATAGGTGGGAACTGAACAATGAGATCACTTGGACACAGCAAGGGGAGCATCACAGACCGGGTCCTATTGTCGGGAGGGGGTAGAGGAGAGGGATAGCATTAGGAGATATACCTAATGTAAATGATGAGTTAATGGGTGCAGCACACCAATATGGCACATGTATATACATGTAACAAACCTGCACATTGTGCACATGTACCCTAGAACTTAAAGTATAAAAAAAAAAAAAAACATGAAAATGCAATAACAACCCCCCAAATTTTCTTCACTGTAATTTATGAACACTGCATTTTCCTCATGTGTCATCACTAATAAATTCCTATGGCCTGTGGTGTTTTTGCAAATGTGCTAAATAGATCAATTACACATTAAAACATTCATATTCACATGAAAACATGTCCCCCTCCCCATTTTCTCCTAGATTAGCTGTATTTTTACAGTCTGATCATCACTTATATATGATGTGATGGTTGTGACACACATATTCTCAAAACTTCTTTATTCCTTAAAAAAAAAAAAAAGCTAGTGTTGTTTACTTAGCGTAAGTTTTCTCTTTGCCACAGTGATATGCTCAGTTTCTCATCAGAATAATACGTTACTATTTTTAAGTCCATTTGAATATGATTTATCATCTTTCACTGCTTGCTGCCCAAGTGGTTCTTCATACACAAGTAGTAGTCAAACACACAACTCTTTGTCCAATCAGACTCTTCGCAGTGGTCAAACTTAAGTATGAAGAATCGTTCAGTTTAATGTGTCACTTCTTACATATTCCTAGAGAGTTGCAAAAAGAACTATTTTCATTTTTTAAAAAAATGTTTGAGTCAAAAGTATGAAAACTAAGATAAACTAGGGATTACAGCCCCCCTGGGGCTTTTTAGACAAGGACATTCTCTCACACACAAAAAGTATCTATTTTATTTTACTATTTATTTTGCAACTTTGGGCCTGTTTTGAAAGTGTTTCCATTATTTTCCATCTCTTTTCCTGTATTCTGTTATTGTTTTCTTTAATAGCAAAAGAATTTTCTTATCATTTAGCTATCTAAAATTGCTAATTGAAAGTCCAAGAGTATTATTTTGGATGTTGAATTTTGACCTATTAGAATTTTTACTCTCTTAATTGTTCTGGTCAATGACTTTATGAGAATTCAAGACTATATTAACATATTTAGAGCATGCTTGCAAGGCAGGACATGTTTCCTATCTGCTCTACATGCTTTCAACTAGGATTTATTCAGAACTTGTTTATGGCAAGACTACCTCTCTTGAAGATAGGAGAGGCACCATTACACAAATTTGCCCCCATCCTCTCCCAAATATCTTTAGAATAATTTACTATAGGATTTACTTTTCCAAAGGACAGTGAGCTCTTTTGTCAGGCCCAATTACAGAAATTTGTTCACCATGCCTTATTAGAGAAAAGTTCTACATATTGAAAATGATCTGAGCAAAATCCACTAAACAAATAATTTCATAACCAACTTTAACTTATTTATTCAAGAGACTATCATAACATAACACCCCCATCAAATTAATGGCAGGGATAGACAATATGAAGATGAATCATTTAATTTGTCCTTAGCAAAACGGCAATGAAGTCTATTTTTACTTTATCTATTCAATTTCCCCCTAACAATGTTAAACTCTTGTACAAGCACAAAACCATCTGCACTTAATTAATCACACAATCCACCCAAATATTATCAGATCCCAAGAGAATGAAAAAGTGTATATATAGTTAAATAGAGTCTTCATGTAACACATTTAAATCAGAGTCTATCTAAACGATCTAGAAAAAGCAGCACGGCTCTACCAACCAGTGAAATCTCTAATTTCAAGGCAGCAGCACAGACAGGCAGGCCTAGGTTCCCCACCACAACTTTTTATCCTCATGATACTTATTTTTCTTCCCTAAAAGACATTGTTTACATTGAAGGTCTTCGAACACATGATGGGAAATTTCTAGAAGACTTTATCCACTATGAGGCATGGCTCCTGTACCCTCACAGAGAACAAGAAACACATCACCTTAAAAAAAGCACTTATCAATGTTCTGTGCTCTCTGGACCACAGGTCAGCCACCTCTGTCTCGTCCTGTGACAACAAGAATGATGCACTGTGAAAGGTGTCCTTCCCTTTCCAGTTAGAATATCGAAATTCAAAATGGTTAGGAATAGAAACAATTAGAGCAAAAATCAATAAGATGAAATTTTAAAACTATAAGTGTAGGGAAAGGAAAAGAGATTGAAAACCTCTCCTTTGGGCCCTGTTTTGTAATCTTCCCTGCCAGTATTCCATTGGATTTCAGGTATTGTCATGCTTATTTATCGGTCACATCATCCATTCAGGGCTGATTTCCTGGGATCATTAAGCTGCATATATTGGAAAAACAGTGCCTTGGGCAATTGATGTTTCAGATTCTAATTCAAATCCCCCTAGTCAGTCCTGATTTTCCAGTTCTACGGAGCAAATCTGAGGGTTACTATATTTATATAGTTACATCTACATATATAGAGAATTAATTATGATCATTGGAATTGTTGGGTTCTCTTCAAAGGGAAAGCTGCTCTCTCATTACAGGGAGAAATCATCTGGTGTTTAGAAGTGAAAAACAACTAGTCCCATATTATGGAGAGAAAAGAGTCATTTTCTTGACCGTAAAGCTTCCTTTTGGCATATGACAACTAGAAATATGGAAGCTGGAAAACAGTAAATAATTTTCCTATTCCACTACACAGACATTCCTAACCTCTTGCAACTTAGATTCTAATGGGTGAGAAAGAAGCCAAATAAACAGGTAAATATTACACACACATACACTATACATATATATCCCAAGCTGGGTTAAGGGGAAGGGAAGAAGAATAGGGTTTGGGATATAGAAGGAAGGTGTAATTTCAAATAGAGTGACCTGAAGGAGCTCACTGCTAAGATGACCTCAAGGAGAAAACATATTGAGCTCTGAGGAAATTTGGAAGAAATGGTTTAAAAGGCTAAGCAGATACAGAACTCAGGCAGGGATTAGACCTGGCCTTGTTGTAAGAACAGGGAGGAGGCCACTGTGGCTGAATCTGAGTGAGAAGAATGTGGCAGGAGTGGACCTGAGAAACCAGGTCATGTAGGACCTCGAAGCTTTTGGCTTTAACTTGGAAGAGATGAAAAAATCATTGGCAGAATCTAACCAGAGGAGTAATTTGAATTGTGTTTAAAAAGAAGTGTTCTAGCTATAGTTGAAAAAATAGACTGCTGTAGGGGCCAGGGTTGGAAGCAGGGATACCAATTTGGAGTTTTTTAGATACTCTTTGCCAGGCAGAAAAGATCGTAGAAAATGAAGCAGAATAACACGATAACATGCATGCCCTGATTTGAAAACACAACGAAAGCCCTCTAAAAAAATCCACATATCCTGAAAAACGTTGTCTGGTCAGTTTTCCCAGAGTTTGAATAGTCGTCTCAGAAGGATGAGGATTAAAAACTGCATGTTCTTCAACAAATTACGTAAGTCTCTAATATTCCATTTACTTTATCTCATTCTTATGTATATATTTTATATCTACTTATTTATTGATATTTTTAGAACAGATATATGCAGACAAAAGGAAAAATTAAGAAACAAATGTTTAATGCATAATGCAGCCTCTTATCTTAGGACCAACTAATAATTAAACTAAGATCTAAAAACCAAATTTCAAAATATTAAAATAACAACTCAGCATACTGAAACATAGAGAATGAATCTAAAATGCTCGAGCACTATGAGTAAAAGCCTCAGAAACTGTATATCATTAAGACCTCACAACATTTTATGAGATAGATGGAAAAGCTACAAAAAAAAAAATCTAAGCTACAAAAACTGAGATGACCTGTCCAATGTCCCATACCAAGTAAATATCTTGCATCTATTTAAATCAGGTTTTTAAGTCAAGGTGCCATTTTCTTCTCCTATATCACAACTGCCAAGGTCTTATTTGAGAATTTCTTTATTTAAATTCCTCAAAATAGAGATGGCATAGCCAAATAATCAAATACCTAAGGATGTTCAGTATTATTAATAACTTCTCTTGATATGACCAATCTGTACTCTCTATGTGCTCACTGAATTTCTGGCAAAATGATGTAAGAATAGATGCTATGCCAACTCATAATGAAGGCAGCTGATGAAGTTCTTTCCTCTACATTGGAATGCAAGCAAAAGACCTTTAATAAGACCAAAGAGTAACTCCAAAAAATGCTCCTTTTCTCCATTCTTTCTAATAAATATCTCACGGATCAGCTTATTATTATTATTATTATTATTATTATTATTTCCTTCTAACTCTTCATTGTGAAATTTCTGGCTCAAATTCACTATAGAAAACATCTTGAAAAATGAATATACATTTTTGTGTCATATATAATCACTGTTTGGATAAAAAGTGTTGTGACTTCTATTGCCTAAATGAAGAGAGGAAAAAATGTTTCTAAAAATTATTGAATTCTCATTGTAAACATATGAACCTTTATTCTCCAAATTTAAGAGAAGTTAAAAAAAAAAACCTCATTCCAAAATATTACCTTATTTTATAAAGAATTACAGCAGAGATTTAATTTAAAAGATGCAGCATAATTAAAGGGGAAAGTCCATGCTTACATATTTTAAAAGGTCAGTGTCAAAAGTTGTCACAAGAAAATGTGTTTCAAATTGCACCTTTTGAATTTAAATTCCTTCTTAAATGTTTCCCTACAAAGTCAATCACTGCAGGAGAGAAGTACCTCAGAGATTTTAGAACTGAAAATTTATTTTAAAGCAAAATATGCCACTAGCAGCATTATACAAAAACTCGAGAAAGAACATGGCATCATTTGGATTTCTTTAAATATGTACAGTACAATATATTTTAAAGCACATTTGAAGCTCATTTCACCTAATTTACTAGATATATTATCTACATTTACTATTAAAAAATCAAGATGATATTTTAAAAGGATGAACCAAACAAGTAATGTATCTATAAAATAATGCAAATTACTAATTAATCAGCAATCTCACCAGAAGAGTGATCCTGTGTAATTTAGAGGTCCATTCGTTAATTTATTGAATGTGTTTGCTTGTATTGTTTCAAACACCTTTTCTCAAAGTTCTAGCAGTAGTGAGATACTTTTAGAGTTGGTAGCTAGGGCCCTCCCCTGAGGAATGTCAGGCGACCACCAGGTGATAATCAGGCAGTTGTTAAACTGTCTCTCTAAAATAATAATTGGTCACAGCTGGCACCAGCAGAAACGCAGGTTCCCAATATAAAAACTTGAAGCTAGTGATCAGCAGCTTCCGAATAAGATCTCATGAGTTGAGTAAGGGGGCTCCCACATGTGCACTAAGAGGCAAAATGACAGAGTTTAACTGCATATGATTTCCTTTAGGAACGCTCAACTGGTAAGGGATAAACGCCTCAAATGAGCATGTGCACAATTTCAGTAAACACACTGCGCATGTGTCCTCTCTCCAGTGCCAGCAGGCCATAGGCATGTAGACAGCCTGCTCCAAGGGAAGAATCAGGAGAAAAGAAGTACCAATGCAAACCCGGAAACATGTCAGTGTATAAAACCACAAGTCAAGGGTAGGGTAGTATGGAGCACTTGGATCTAAAGCTGTCTGCTTGGTCCTCTTCCAAGTGTAGTTTACTTCCTTTTGTTCCTGCTCTAAAACTTTTTAATAAATGTTTACTCTTGTTTTAAAACTCATTTCAGTCTCTCCCTCTGCCTTAAACCTATTTCTGCCCCTCGGCCAAATTATTTCCTCTGAAGAGGCAAGAATCCAGTTGTTGCAGACCCATAGGGACGGATTCACCACTAGCAATAGTACTGGGTGTACATCCTTCTTTTTTCACTATAATTTATATATACACGCACATATACACATATAATCTGTACTCACAGATTTAAAAAGACCTATATATTTATAATATTCATTGTATAACTTACAATTGAGCTGTATTCTCCTTTTTATTAATATAGCGCTATTTATTTTGTGCTTGTTAATCTGTCTCAAAGCTGTACTCTGAGCCCGTCTAGTACAGGGAAAGAGCCTTCCACTGTTTTTTACATTCCCATCACGTCAAACATAATATAGGAAGGCAGATGCTCAATTCATGAGTCTTAATTAACACATTTGCTTTAATAAAAATTATGGGGGAAAAAATGACTGTAATTCACTCTTACATTCTTACATTAGAAATTAAATGTGAGGAGTTAGCAACTTTTTCCAAAACATAAAGAATATCTTTAATTAATAAATCACATAAGTTTATACCAATATTTTAAGCCTTAGAAATCTTTCCCAAGAGGAAAGAAACAGCTTGATTTGTTTCCATATCTTTGTAGCAATTATTAAGTGAGAGAGTAATGAATGGTGAATAAAAGTCTACAGAGATTGCCAACACAAAAGGGCTTCCTCATATAAAGAGAAAATTCAAGCAGGTAAAAAAAAAAAAAAAAACATAGGCCAGAAAAAGGTAAAAATATATTACCAACAATGATGTTCAGAGAAGAAAAAGTAAATAAAAGAGTCAATACTGCATTTAACATGGTTTTAAAACAATTCACTGAAGAGTAAAATAAAGGAGCTCACAACTAAATGAGCTAGTAATAGAAATTCGTATGATGAATGACATTTTTACTGTGAATCTGATATGAAATTAAAGCTGCAGAAAAAATTTCAAGGCATGATGAAAATAATTTTTGAAATGTGATTAATGGTATTTGCTCTCTTCAATATATATTTAATATAGGCATATTCTAGTATATTTATATATACACACACACACATACACAAGCACACCTTTATTGGCTACATATAAATCTAACTATTTACATATATATGTAAAAATTACCTATATGTAAAATAAAGAAACATTACCTATCTGTAAATATACATAAATATAGGTAATAAATTATAATATTATAATGCATTTTCTTACCAAAATATTAAAAATAATAGAACAAAGATGGGATAAAAATTTCATAGCTTCAGTCACAGATAAAACTAGGCATATTATTTCAAATAATTAACCCAGTTCTTTAAAAAATACAGTAAGTGGGCTGGGCACAGTGACTCACACCTGTAATCCCAGCATTTTGGGAGGCTGAGGCAGGCAGATCACGAGGTCAGTTCGAGACCAGCCTGACCAACGTGGTGAAATCCCATCTCTACTAAAAATGCAAAAATTAGCTGGGTGGGTTGGCGGGCCCCTGTAATCTCAGCTACTCAGGAGGCTGAGGCACGAGAATCACTTGAAACCAGAGGGCGGAGGTTGCAGAGAGCAGACACCATGCTACTGTACTCTAGCCTGGGCAACAAGAGTGAAATTCCGTCTCAAAAGATAAATTAAAATAAAGTAAGCTTCTGTGGACCCAGTGACGTTGACTTGAAGCAAGCTTCACTGACATCCTAAGCATGAGCTTAGTGTCTTTCCTCTATACTATAGGATGCACTAGTATTAGTAATATCATATTGTATTTCCATTTTTCTATCAGAGTGTACATTTCTTGAGGGTAGGAATTGTGCCTTATACAGTCCTACAGTCTCTGACTTCAGCATAATGTTTTGCCAAACCAACATTTTCTTAAGTAAATAAATAACAGGTATTTTGGAGGATCCAGAGATTGATAAAAGTCTTGCAAAATCACTCAGTGAGTAACGCACCAAAAGGAACAGTTCATTTTTCACTAATGCCTTTTCTGTATGAATTTCAGAGTTGCAAACAAATATGAAATGGGAAAAAAAATGTGTTTTGAAAGCTAATAGATACCTCTCCATATTTAGTAAGCATAGATTGCAATATCCAAGAATCCAACTACTTTCTCATATGAGAGGCTGGTATCCTTTAGTTCTGAAGATTCCCAATATGATGTACCATACATAGGCACAGTCTTTTATTTCCAGCGGCTCTTCTATAGGCTAAGATTGATCTGCAAAAGTTCTAGTCAGGATAGAGCTAGACATTGGAATTCTGATTGAGTTGCCTCATCTCTCTAGATGTGTTAACAACCAGAAGTCCAATGTATCTTCATAATGCTTAGAATTATGTTGCCTTCATTTTCTAATTAAAGGCCTGATTATATTTATGACAGTTAGAGAATTTAATATGTGCATGTTTACTTAGTTGAAAAATTAAATTCATCAGCTCACCTACTATTCACTACAGCTTTTATAATAACAAGAAAAATGTAAGTAGCCTTAATGTTATTCACTCAAAATAAATTAGATGAATAATGTTTTCCCATCATTATACGAAGGGGAAAAATAGAAGATAATACTGAGAACAGGGTTTAGAAAACACCAAGGGAAACTACCCTTTTAGAATTTGATTAAAGCTGAAATGGAATTAATGCAACAGTATATACTAGATTTAAGTTTTGATTTATGCTCTCATATTTTGAAAATAGCTTAACAGAATTCACCAATATGAATTGCATTTTTATTCACTGTTGAATTTGGATTTTGAGTTTATTCTAGAAAAAGAAAGTTTGTTTATGAGTAAACACTTTCATACAATATACTTAAGAATTAATGTCCTGACTAGAGTATTCAACTAATCCTGAGTTAATTTCTAATGTTACATTATTTTCCATGTAAATTTGAAATGCTATATTTCTAGGTATTACTTTCAAAATACTCAAGGAGAACAATAAAATAAATATTGGTAAATATATAATCACTTATAAGTGAAGATTTCAGGACTTGAGGATAGTTTCAAAACTCTGTTATTTCCTATCCTACTCTCAAATACATTATACAGACTAGAACATCAAGAGTTATACAATGGTAAACGTTTAAACATTTTGTTTATTTAAATAGTCTAGTTGTAAAGCTTTAATTCTCAGAGACCTTTAAGATTCAGGAGCAGGTGCCTTATTCACCATTCTTGGAATAGGCATCTTTCTTCAATAATGTAACTTTTCATTCACATACTTTTTCTTCTATCCACTGACCTGATAAATCTTTTCATTTAAGGACCATGTCTTGTGCATCTCTGAATTGTGCATCCTATACTTTCACAAGTCTGGGTCTTGGCTTTGGTTAACCTTTCTGGCTAAAAAACCCTCCTATTCTCCACCTGGTGCAATATTATTATCACTTCAAGGCCCAGCTCTGGTAATCTGAATCTTTTTCATCCTCTCTGACTTCCAGCTTCTCCCAGTCAGGATCACATTATGACTTTCATGGCCCCAGGCTCTTTTACTTTGATGGGACACTTTCATCACTAAAGACACTACAGATTATATTTTATGAGTATATTGGTATAAAGATATTACATACTAAAACATTTCATTTTTCCTAAAAGGTCTTTGTTTCTCTTCTGACTTTAAAAGAAATTAAAATGTTACAGGACCCTAAAAGTATCATGTGACCAAAGCTCTGTACCTACTGTACTCTGAAAAGGAAGTCTTGCCCAATTGCTTCCCTCCAACATCAGAGTCAAATAGATTCCACATGACTTTGTTTCCATAGCACTTCATTAGCACCCAGCACAGTGTTAGGCAAAGAAGGCAAAGAACAGCCCTTAATAATTTTTTGTTGAATGTTGCAAATTAAACTATCATCCTTTCTTTATAGGTAATTGATTATGTCTGGCCTCCCTAAACTTTTTGTGAGTTCCTCCACAAAAGGGCCAAGGCTTTATTTACTTTTATATATGTAGAGAATTATAAACAAACTGGTATATAATAAATGTCTGTTGAATCACACTGAATACAATTAAACTTATCTTTGCCAATTCCTATCAGGTGCCACTGACTGCCACTCCAGAGGAAATATTCTTTCAGTAGAAAGTACACCTTCTTTCCACATGAAAGGAATGTTTGAAGCTTCTGGCTATCATTCAGGTTATCCAGTTGTCTGAGCCTAAGTTTTGACATGAAATGGACAAATAGCAATAGTTTGTCATGGTAAACCATGATACATAGTCACAATTAGCTTTTATGAGTTGTGGCCTTATCTTGCCATAGCACCTCCACTGTAACTGTTAAGGTTTAAGTATAGACCACAAGATGAAAATACTTCATATGGTACAGAAAAGGAATTAGAAAATGAGAAGTTGGCCATATGCGGTGGCTCACCACTGTAATCCCAGCACATTGGGAGGCCAAGGCGGGCAGATCACTTGAGGTCAGGAGTTCGAAACCACCCTGGCCAACATGGTAAAACTCCATCTCTACTAAAATACAAAAATTAGCCAGGCGTGCTGGTGGGTGCCTGTAATCCCAGCTACTCGGGAGACTGAGGTGGGAGAATAGCTTGAACCAGGAGGCAGGGGTTGCGGTAAGCCTAGATTACACCACTGCACTCCAGCCTGGGTGACAGAGTAAGACTCCGTCTCAAAAAAAAAAAAAGAAAAGAAAGAAAATAAGAAGTTGTTTTTTAAAAAATCATAATTTACAAGAGTTTTTCATCATTTAATTATTTATTATAATTTCATTTACTTTATTATGATGAAGAAATTTATTTTACCATTTATTTCCAATGAGTAGAAAAGCAAAAAAAACTAAAAAAATTATATGAAATATATTATATTATTTGCAGATCTAATTAGTTATTAGCTATTTCATATTGCTATATGTCTACTTGTTAAACTAAAATTAACTACAGATGTAAAATATTTGCCCAATCATTTATTCAACTGACATGCAATAAATGTTTCTTATGGACATTGTAGCAGACATAAGGAACTATATGTTACAAAATATCTCGGTCTAGTGAGACAGATAGTCTATTATATTATACTCAGATAATTATTATGAGAAGTGAACATCTGTACCAATGGAACATATGAGAGAGAATTCTAATTCTATAATTTTAAATTATAAAAGCCATGAAAGAACTACAAAAGTGAAGTATAAAAATAAAACTTTAAAACTACCTGTAATCCTACCACACTGAGTTAGCTGTATATTGAAGAATAAGAAAAACTTAGCAAGAGAAAAAAGAGATTTTGCACTCCAGGCATGTCCAAAAGCAACTAAGAGTGACATGGTATCATAAAATCAGAAAAGGTGCTGTAGCACTGAGACCAGGGACATAATATGTGTTACATATAATAAACATCAGACCAACCCATTCTGCCAACCCCAAAAGGTTTACTAGGGCATCGAAAGCAAAAAAGAAATGGAAAAATCTGTGTGTCCCTTATAAAGAACACCCGTGCAGCAGTAGACGAAGGTTAGTGAATATTCACAAGCCTCCAAGGGGCCAAGGTTCAGAATGACACAGGGCTGGAGCAAGTCTCCAAATCGTTTTTCTCAGAAATTAAATATTTTATTCTTCAGGTGGACAATCATTTTTGTCCTACTTCAGAAACTTGCATGATCACAGCTACCTCTGAGTTCTGGAAGGGGCTTACTTTTACAAAACATTTTTCAAATTCTTCATTTCTTTAATTATTCATGACAGCATTTATTATAGACTAGCAGAAAAAACTCTTGCATTTGACCACCATAGAAACTGACTCTCAGAGAGATACGGTTTTCTCAAGGTCAGAGTTTCAAAATAACCAGGTCAGGAATGTCACTTCTCTTTCCCTCTTTTCAGGGGAGAGACCTAGGTGCTCAAGACCTATTAATTCTAGAGCGGGCAACACAGAGAGTTGGGGAGGGAAGAGGAAAGACGATTTGATAATGCTATTCAGATGATTAATTATGAATGTTGCTTTTTTTTGCTTTGATTTATTCAGATTATTGCTCTAATTTTCCATTTTGTTAAATATATGTAGCTACATAGCTATGGTGCTAATCTAATTTGATTTTTTAAAAGGTTGTAGACTTAATAGAGAATGCGGAAAGGAATGGTAAACTCTGTTTTTCCAGATACATTTGTATCTTTTCAAGAGTGACACAAATACAAATATTTCATAATTGCATATTTTCTTTTTTGAGGACAAATCGCCATGTTAGCATAGAAACTGTTAATAGAATTACCAGATGGGTGCTTTATATGCTTTTAAAGTGGGTTACAAATAGTAGCAATTAGTCACTGATGAAGACCTCTAAGTTGAGAGGTTTTTCAGAATTCAGCACCATGATAATTTTTGGTATCATCTGCAAAACAATAAATACAAAAACGTTTGTAAAAGCAACATATGTCTTGACAATTTTCTAATTATCTGTGTGCAAAATACTCAATTCTTCTGCACAAATGGAACTTTTCACACGACACATTTGTACTCGAGAGCATACAAAATATTACTAGAAATTAGTGAGCCTGTATTTCTACAATTTGCTTTTATCTGATTCAATCCAGTTAGAGCTCAGTTATATGTATTTCTCCCACAAAAAAATAAATAATTGCTTACACGAAAAACAGAGGGGAGGATGAGTGTTGAGCTGAAGCTGAATTTACTTAGAAATAGCATTAAAAAGGAGACTCCACTCTTTGTAGTGAAAATAAGAGGGAAAGGAAGCCAGATGGAAATTAGCCAAATGGTGTTCTTTTAAGAATTGTGCCTAAGTTATCTTGAAGAAAAAACAAGAAAGAAAGAAGGGGAGATTTAAGCAGAATGCCCTGAAAAAGTTTTATTTATTTATTTTTTGGTTTTACTTGCCAATAAAGAAGCTAAAAAATAGTTGTTATTCAAACATATTCTTTACAAATCCATTAAGAAAAACTACTGAATATTTTAAGCTAGGAAACTCAATTTATAGCAGCTCTTTGGTAATACTTGAGATTTATCAACTATGCTCTCCAAAATCAACTATTAATCTTTGAATTTAACCTGTTTTCAGTCTGTTTGTTCATTAAGTCAGTACTAGCATCTCTTCATTTCTTCTATCCATCTGACAGCCTTAGTACATGTTTGGATCTCAGTCAGCTTCTGCACACCAGCACAGAGACATGCCTACAAGCCCGCCCCTGCCTCCTACACCAGCTAAGAAAAGAAGATGCCCATGTCACCAGAGACTCTCCAGAGAGCGTGCTGTGACTGCATCTACTTTTTGCTCCTTCATGAAAAAAGAAACCTGGGTGGACACCTGTCATGCTTCAGAGAGTCCCCATAAATTTAAGCTCTAATTAAGCATCTCAGTTTAGAATGTATAAAATAATTAAGATCAGAGCCTGTCTCTGAGCCCTCTCTATCAATGGGAATTTCGAAAGTGTGCCCGTACCACCAAATTTACTTTTTTTTCCACAAATAAATGTTGGCCATGATAATATGTGCTGGGCTAGCCCTTTGCTCCATCATATCTTTAAAGATGCAACTAGAACTCAAAAATAGAATATTTGTTGTTTCATGTTACACATTAAAAGCCTAATTTTACCTTAAAATTTTAAGTGATTATAAGGTGTTGAGACTGCAAACATAACATTATCTTTACTTTTGCTGAGGAAGAGTCTTTCTATTTTTGCAGAGGAAAATTCATGACCGCAGTTCTTTAAAGCCCAATATCCTCATCTGTATTGCTGTTATCATAAAACAGTAATCCATGAACATGCCTCCGTGGTCAATGTCCTGGTCCATAACAAACAGAGTCCCAGAGAAATATGTATCATTGCTTCAAAAATAATGAGAAATAAGTTATGCATTGCTGTGCTCTGAAGCAAAGTGAGTATAAGGAAGCCAATGTCTTTTTTTTTATTTTATTGTTTATGCTTTTGGAAACTAATGATAAAAACAAACAATCTTCTGATATATTAACCTTATTAATAAAAGAATTTGTGATTCAAGGGAAATATTTCCAGGCTTAAGCACAATGTTCAGGTTATTTTAGTAATTCTTTCAGAGCTCTTAAATATATGAAAAGGATAACCGCTCAATTTTCCCAAAACATGTAGCTCTTCATGAGAAATTCAGATCCAAAACAACTACTATTTTATGCATGTCAACATTTGCAAATGTGAAAAGGATGGCTAGAGATGCTTACCACTCCAAAATTCCTAATGCATTAGCAGATACAAGTGTGCTGTTTAATAGTGAAATACAAGGCCAAGTACATACAAAAATAAAATTTAAGAAAGTAGATGATGAAAATGTAGATAATCAGGTAAAACAAGTGACACTCTACAATAGACACTTATTTTTTTCAGATTTAGGTGGGTGATCAACGTGGGTAAATTAAGTTTGGGGCAGAGACTGAAGATTGAAAACCTTAGTAAGTGCTATAGCAAATAGTAGAATATTTTGATGGAAAGTAGTCAGAGAAGCCTCTGTCAGGACATGGAATTTGAAATAAAATTTAAATGAAAAGGAGGCAGATATGAAGACCTGAGGGCAAAAAATTGTTCCAAGCAGAGGAATAATGAGTGCAAAGCCTTTAAAAATGAGAAATATTGGCCGGGCGCAGTGGCTCACGCCTATAATTCCAGCACTTTGGGAAGCCGAGGTGGGTGAATCACAAGGTCAAGAGTTTGAGACCAGCCTGACCAACATGAAGAAACCCTGTCTCTACTAAAAAAAATATGAAAATTAGTCGGATGTGGTGGCGGGCGCCTGTAGTCCCAGCTACTCAGAAGACTGAGACAGGAGAATTGCTTGAATCTGGGAGACAGAGGTTGCAGCGAGCCAAGATTGTGCCACTGCACTCCAACCTGGGCGAGGGAGCGAGACTGTCTGGAGAAAAAAAAAAAAAAAAATGGAAATCTTTAGGCGTCTTTGAGTGACAGAAAAGGAGTCAGAGTGGATTTTAGTGAATAGCTCTGAGAGAGAGAGGAGCTGACTTTCCAGAGTCAGGCTAATACTAAGTCAAGACATGCTTATACCAATTTGGGAGACTGGATTTTACTCTCAATGTGATGAATAGCCACTGAAGGATTTTAAATAATGAAAGGACATATAGGTTGAGCATCCCAAATCCAAAAATCTGAAATCCAAAATGCTCTGAAATCTCTGAGCACCAACTTGGCACTCAAAGGAAATGCTTGCTGGAGCATTTTGGATGTCAAATTTTGGATGCTCACCTAGTAAGTACAATGCAATATTTTAAAATCTGAAAAAACTGGAAATCCAAAAACACTTCTGGTCCCAAGCATTTCAAATAAGGGATATTCAACCTGCATGTACATTTACACTTTAGAGAGGTCACTCCATGGAGAACGTATTGTAAGAAGAAGCATAGAAGTATCAGAGAAACAGAGCAAATGTTGGTGGCCTGTACTATGGTTTAGAGAAGGAGATGACAAACACTGGTCAGATTTGGTATAAAATTTTGAAGTAAAGATAACAGAAATGACTGATAGGTTGGAATAGCATAAAGAGAGAAAAGAGCAAAAAATGATCTCTGGATTTTTACCCTAAACCAACTGGTTGGATGTCAGTAGTCTTCACTCATGAGAAAGGTTTCTGAAGAGAATGAACTAGAATATTTGAGGGGGAAAATAATCGATGATTTTACTTTTGCTCTATTATGTTTGTAATACAATTAATAATAGGCAGTTATTGAGCACCGAATATGTGCCAAGAACATTTTGACTTTTATATATATTTACTTATTTATATCTTTTACTTTCTTAATCCTCCCCAAAACCCCATGAAGTAGTTCTTAGTATTATCCTCATTTTATAGATGAGAAAACTAAAGTACAGACATTAAGAAACTTGCCTTAATCAGCCAGCTAATAGGTGACAAGAGCCAAAGAGAATCTGGCACCAGAACCTACCATATGACCCCCTCCCATATGCCTTCACCTATAGAAAACCCATGTAAGTACTTGTACTGAGCACTTGTACTGAGCCCAAGGGAGAAGTCTGGGACGGTGATACATACAAACAAAATCCTTGGGGCATTGTAAGACTTAGACATCTATTAGAAGCAGAGTAGCAGACTGACAAGATGTAGTTAGCAATTAAGGAGGAAAACCAAGTAAATATAGTGATGCGAACTGCTCCAGGGAAGGTAGTGAATAACTATTCAAATGACAAGATTTAGAAAAAGAGACAGAATTGACAACTAGATTCAGCAAAAGAGATCTGGTGCCCTTAATAAGAGCCATGCCAGTGGAGTAGAAAGGACAAAACGAGCCCCATAGGACTCAATTAAGGAGATCTTAAGATGTGAGTAATGGAGAACAACTAGACAGACAACACTTTCACAAGTTTTGGTGAAGGAGATCAGAAACAAGGGGGTGTCACTGGAGGTGGTAGCTAAGTCAGAGACCTTATTTTAGTTAGGTATTTTATGTTTGCCTTAGTCTGTTTCTGGTGCTATAATAATCTTTAAGTGAGTAGTTTACAAAAAGCAGAAATTCATTTCTCAGTTCTAGGGGCCGGGAAGTCCAAGAGCAAAGCACCAGCAGATTTAATGGCCAGTGAGGGCTGCTCTCTCTTCTTCCAAGATGGGGTGTGTTGTTTCTGCATCTTCACATGGCAGAATAAAACTTAAATTCATTTCAAAATATACCTATGCCTGAACCCTTTTTTTTTGTTTGTTAGACAGCCTTGCTCTGTTGCCAGGCTGGATTGCAATGGCGCAGTCTCTGCTCACTGCAATCTCTGCCTCCCAGATCCAAGCAATTCCCTTGCCTCAGCCTCCCGAGTAGCTGGGACTATAGACACGCACCATCATGCCTGGCTAATTTTTGGTATTTTAGTAGAGGTGGGGTTTCAACATATTGGCCAGGCTGGTCTTGATCTCCCGACCTCGTGATCCACCCACCTCAGCCTCCCAAAGTGCTGGGATTACAGGCGTGAGCCACTGCACCCGGCCTGCATGAAATCTTAATATGCATTTAGCCTACAGTATGTTCAAGTGGGTAAATGTCTTCCTGTCTACTAAGTATAAGTAGAGACCTTTCTACTACTAGGTCATGCCAATTTACATTTAAACATATGGTAATATAACCTATTTTAAACACAGCTATGGTTTGAATGTTTGTGTCATGTCCAAAATTCATGTTGAAACTTAAACCCAATGCAACAGTATTAAAAGGTGAGATCTTTAGGAGGCAATTAGGTCATGAGGGTTCTGTCATGATGAGGAGGATCAGAACCCTTATAAAAGGGCTTGAGAAAATCAGCTTGTTTAAGTTTTATTCACATAGATTTCACTATATGCTAGAATACTGCTAAAAATAGTAATTTTTTGTCCCTCTTGGAAGTTGGACATTCTCTTGGATTTCCCCGTTCAATTCTGGGACATAGATCCACTGCTTTAGTTCAGCAAGTCTTATATTTACAAGGTCCAAACAATCAAACTTTCTAGCTGTCTTCTAAATCTAGTCATCCACAGTACTGCATCAATTTATTTGCATATGTTGTGCACAAGGGCTTATGCCTGTAATCCCAGCACTTTGGGACACCAAGGCAGGAGGATGGCTTAAAGTCAAGAGTTCAAGGCTGGCCTGGGTAACATAGCAAGACCCTGTCTCTACAAAAAATTAAAAAAAAATTCTTGAGCATAGGGATATGCACCTGTAGTCCCAGCAGTGAGGAAAGCTGAAGCAGGAGTTTCTCTTAAGCCCAGGAGTTTGAGGCTGTGGTGAGCCATAATGGTACCACTATACCCCTGCTTAAGTGACAGAGCAAGACCCTGTCTCTAAAAACAAAAACAAAACAAAACAAAAAATGCACTTGAATAACTTGGCAGCTGGTGTTTTATTGTTGCTTTTCTTGTTCCTATTGTTTTCTTTTCTATAAATCATCATGATTCTAGATGACTTGGATGACATATTCCCCTATTTCGGTTTGAAATTCTTTTGCTCTTATATTTCAGTAACAGTAACTTCTACTCACTTTGGCAATTCACACTCACAGATACAAAATGGGCTGTTTTGAAACAAAAAATGCTCTACTGTAATATCTAAAATTGTGAAATTCTCTCTCATCACCTATCCCACTCACTCATGCCCACAACACCTCCTCTTAAGCTTCAAAGGCTAATGACCTCCATGGCTTCACTCTTGAATTATCAGTGTCTAATCCTTCCTGGCTTGACTTCCTTCTCTCCTTAATTTTGATCCCCCTGATAAACCATTTTCAACACACTTTCATGGGTGCAATTGATTTCTTCCCTTCTTTAACCTTCTCTCGCAGCTGCCTTGCCAATCCCATTACCAAATCAGTCCTACCATCTGTTTGCTCTCCTCCTCCTCCTGGGCTGCCAAGAGTTCCTGAGAAAATTGAATAACGATGCTGATTGACTCTGCTACAAATTTATGATTTCCGATGTCAGCTGAACCTTCAGAGCTGCTCAGCAGCCCTATTACTCATTCCTACTTGGCTGGTCTTCCCATTCCACACAGCAGCTGTTCCCACCACACCCTCCTCAGATCCCCACCCTTATCCTCATTCCCCTCAACCTCAACACATGATTTCCCCTCTTACTGCTGAAAATATTGAGCCTATCAGTTGCGAACCCCTTCCGCTTCCCTCCCCTATATCTCCAAATTTATCTGCATCTTTATTCATCTGGACCTCATTTTGCATCTCAAAAGAATCCTTATTCTTTTGTCCATCTGACTTTTTAATTCCACTCCTTCCTGCCTCTGATAGGATCTTGTTTCATCCATGTACTTTCTCCTTCCTGTTCAACCTGTAACTTTTTTTCAATCCACAAACCTATCTAAGTTTTCCTATTTTGTAAAAGAGATCATCCCTCACCTCTTCCATTGCCGAACTGCTCTTTCCTTTTCTTTCCTGCAGAAATTCTTGGCAAAGAATTTACTTAAAATTGGCTCCATAAAACTTGATGTATTAATAATTTTCTTGCCTGGCTACCATACTGATGAAACTATTAGTAATGCTACATAAAATAGCCTTTTCTCACTTTAGTTTTCTTGATCTGAATGATGGAGTTTGGTTTTAATATGAATTCATTCACTTACTAACCTGCATGAATTTGAGCAAGTTACTTAATTATACTAAGATTTGGCACCTTCATATTTAAGTTGAAGACCCATGAGTCACTTTTACACAATACAAGTAGAATATATTCTTGTATTCTACTTCCTTTTGATAAGGACACCCTGCTTTCCCTTGAGCAAATACTTTTCTCCCACTGAATTTAGCCTGGTAGGACTGTTAGTCAAAAAATGTTACCCTTCTCTAACTAAAAGGTTGGCTAGTTTCTCCAACAGGATATTTCAGCAACATTCTCTCTCTGGAATCTAAATAGTGAGTATAGGGATTAAATAAACTAACAAAATTGGATTTAAGTCATTCCAGCAGTAGTGTCTGAAAGGGATAGTTCCTATTAACTTCTCAATTTACTTCTACTCTCTGGAGCTGGAATACACCTTTTTCTTTCCTGTGCATGTTTCTTCATCCTCCAGTAGGACCTTGTGAGTTCCATTTCATGATTTATGAAGCTTTCTTTGGTTTAAAATATTAACGGATAAACTTGGTTTCTATTTCTTTAAAACAAAGTATGCTATTAGGATTAAATGAGATAATTTGTGTAATATCTTTAGTTTAAAGCTTAGTGGCCTAGCAGGGATTGGATTGATTTTTATTATTACTGTTGCTTTTGATATTATTATTAGTATGTTGACTCCAGGCATATTGAAACACTCCTTCTTTCCTTTCTATCATGAGTTTCCCCCGATTCTAGCTTTACTTCATTGGCTTTTCTGTTATGCTCTCCTTCCATGGCTCATCAAGATGACCATTCTGCCTTCTGTTTTTACTCTCCATATCCATATATTCCCTGGGGATTTCATTCAATTGCATGGAATCACCTATCATGAAATGTAAATAAATTTTTCAACTTTTTCCTCCTAATGTTTATCTCCCACATTTCCCATTCTACTTTCTTATTAAAATGTTCAAAACTAAAATCCGAAGCAAATTTCTTATCCATTACTATTTTCTCTTTTTCCCAACATCTAATCTTTTCCCAACATCTAACCACCTACCAAATACTTTATATCCTTCCATTCATATGATTCGTGATCTGTCTCCAAGGTCAGTGTCCAAGGGTGTGGCATCAAAATCACATAAGCGGACTTCATCAGACTGTACTAGTCTCCTGACAAGCATCCTTCCCTCCAGGGCTTTCACCATAAACTGCCCTCCACTCTATCAGTAGAGCCAACTTCCCAAAACAGGTATTTTGTTATCTCTTGCATGAAAACTTTCAATGACTTCCAAATGTTTATAGGATAAATACAAACTCCTAGGCATAAAATTCAAAGCCCATCTCCAGCTAAGTCCAGTTTCTCTTTCCAGTTCCCATCTAGTCACTTATCCCATGCTCCCTGTACTCTAACCACACTGGATGATGTGCCTTTTGTCTAATAAATGATGAACTTTGATACCTCCATGACTTTGTTCATGATTTCTCATCCAGTTGAAATGCCTTTTTCTTCTGTCCTAGTTTGAGGAAACTTAATTTATTACACGGTTCAACTCAAAAGGTTGTTGTATCATTAAACCTTTCCCAAATATCCTCACTTTTTCTGCCTATCTCTGTCTTGCTATAGCACTTACAACACATCTAACTCTCATGGCAGTGAGGTCTTTGAGAGCACAGATATTTTCTTTCACATAATTGAATTCCCAACATTAAGCACGGTGCCTGGGATAAAGTAGCTACTCTGCAATTATGGTTGAGTGATTATAGCCCTCTGGTGATACTTCAAGTTAAAAAAATACATTTTCAAATAAATATATATATGAAACATATATATGAAGAAAAATCCATATTGCAAAAAAATATACAAATGTATGTGTGTATATATATGTTTGTGAGTGTATATCCAAAATAATCTAGTATTTTTATACTTCTACACTCCATTGGTTAATGCTTCGGTCAAGTCAGCTCATGACTCCACACTGACATTAGGATCCCTAATATACTTTACTTATGATGTCAATAGAAGTTATATTCATAGACTGGGAACGGTGGTTCACGCCTGTAATCCCAGCACTTTGGAAGGCCAAGGTGGGCAGATCATGAGGTCAGGAGTTCGAGACTAGTCTGCCCAACATAGTGAAACCCCATCTCTACTAAAAAAAAAAAATAGCAGGGTGTGGTGGTGTGCGCCTGTAGTCCCAACTACTCAAGAAGCTGAGGTGGAAGAATAGCGTGAACCTGGCAGGTGGAGGTTGCAGTGAGCCAAGATCGTGCCATTGCACTCCAGACTGGGTGACAGAGTGAGACTCCGTCTCAAAAAAAAAAAAATGTTATATTCATAAATAGCAGATTAAGAATTGAAAAAATCTTAAGTGATATGCAACAATTCCAAAAATATGATATATTACAGATTACATTTTTTCATAATAATAAGTCTGGTAAGGAAACCTTGATTTCTAAGTGAATTTTAAAAAGAAAACTTTTAACTCTTTCAATTAGAAAAATAAATTTTGAATTGTCACATCATGAGTAACAGCAATGTTAAAGACCATATTCCCACTGACACTTATGAAAACTAATAAAAAATTCAGATAAATATACAATTACGTATAAGAGTAGATGATAAAGTATATTGAATGTGACTGATATGGGATTTTGTATAAATTGTATGATATAGTGTAATCCAGGCATTTTGAAAATTATATGCGTGTGAATATTTATTTAGAGAACCATGGGTTAAATACTTTGCATAAATATGTTATGTGCAACTTCTGCATTATGCAGAATATTAAGAATGGCTTTAACAATACAGAATCACTTTACAGGGTGTCTTTCTTGGAAAATTTAACATTATAAGTACTAAACATTAATAGGACTTATAATGTTATTCATAGGACAGGGGTTCTGAATTTTTGAAATGCTAGATAGCCCCTAGCATGCCATAGGCCCTTTCAGCTCTAACAGCCTGAAGCTGAATTTCCTTGATTGTAAGTCAAAGATCAGACAGAAAACATCCAGGCAGAAGCATCTAGTCTAGTAGAGTATCTTTTAATTAGAATTAAAGGTGAAAAAAGAAAGGAGAAAAAAAAGTAACTCTACAGACTATGTCTCCGATATTGATGATCCTTAAAATTTCACTGTCACAAAACTGCCAGAACTGTCTTACCACAAATGAAATCATATGAATTGTTTCATATATTTTTCAAAAGAAAACAGTGACTCCTATAAACTACAGAACTGTGTAACTCATATTCGTACTATTTGCAGCATAAATTCTTCTTTTAAACCAGGAAGCACAAAAGCAAACAAATTATTTTTAAAAATTAGTAATATGTTGCAAATTTAAAAAAATATATATAGCCTGAAATAAAAATCAGTTTATAGCTTGAGCGGTTAGTTCAGAGAAGGATAGAGGTAGAAATGAGAAGCCATGGATTCGTTAGTGATGGTTCTTTAGCCTTCAACATCAAGATAGCCTCCTGGGCATGACTTCATTGAGAACCTAGCTTAACACCAAGGAAAGTCTCTTGTAACTGTTAGTATTCAACAAAGTAATTTTTAAAAAATATTATGTTATAGTTATGTCATATTATCACACACAAATAGTTTAAGTTTAATTGAACTCTGTTCACAGAATGGCTTTGTGCCTACGGATTTTTGAAACCATGCATTAATATGTTTCTCTTTCGTTGTTAATTATACTTATTCCTTGACTTAAAGGGGTAAATCTCATGTACCAAACATCATACTGGTGCTTAGAAATGACCAAATGCGATTGTCTCTATTACATCCTATCTTACATAAATTATAGTCATGAATGCTACAAGGGTTCTAAGTCTAATGAAAACATGTCTCAAGTAAGCACACAACCCATATATATTTAGGGTTATTTGCTTCTTCTCTCTATAGTGCTTCCTCTGTGCCGTCATGAATGTTACTCTTCTAACAAATCAAGGCATCCACTCCCATGTCTTTAAAGACCTGTGTTGTCTGACTCCCGTTTCTCCCAAGTTCACATTGAATCTCCTTCAACTTAAACACAATGTCTTAAGTATGTTGATCCATTTTCCGCTCTCATTTTATACGATATGTTGATCCATTTTCCAGCCTCATTTTATATGATGCTGCCTGGACGCCAACTTGTCCTCCACTACAGCCTGGACTCTTGGCACTGTATATTTATCACATATGGGTAACACATTTATCTTGGTAACAACTGAATTCCAGCAATATAGTAGATCCTGAGTAACACAAAAGAACACGAAGCTCTAACGAAGTTCACATGATTTGTTATAGATTCATGTGATTTGTGACATATATGTATATAAACATGTGTATGTTAACTCAACTGTAAGATCCAGCATTTAATATTTTCTTAAGAATGTGATAAACACAACATCTAATATATTGTAGGACTCTGTAAATATTTATTGCATGCCCCAGAAAATGCATAATTTTCCAATTTATAGCATCAAATGAACTCAACCATTGTTTAGTAAGCAATCTGGTAATCTACTATAAGTAAGGCACTCTGCAAAGAACTGGGAAAGAAGGATAGGTAAATATGAATTACACTAGGATCTTCCCAGTGAAGACATTATGGTGTGATAAAGAAATACACACACATATACACTAGCATGCACACAGTATTCCATTATTAAAAGTAGGAAGTGGGCTGGGCACGGTGGCTGAAGCCTGTAATCCCAGCACTTTGGGAGGCCGAGGCGGGCAGTTCATGAGGTCAGGAGATCGAGACCATCCTGGGCAACATGGTGAAACCTCATTTCTACTAAAAATATAAAAATTAGCCAGGCGTGGTGGCAGGCGCTTGTAGTCCCAGCTACTCGGGAGGCCAAGGCAGGAGAATGGCGTGAACCGGAGAGGCAGAGCCTGGAGTGAGCCAGTGAGGCAAGATCGCACCACCGCACTCCAGCTTGGGCTACAGAGTAAGACTCCACCTCAAAAAAAGAAAGAAAGAAGAAAAAAAAAAAAGCACTAACAACTTAATAATTAGAAAAAGCTCAGTAAAAGAAAACGGCAGGTAGGATTTACTCGTGTAACATTAGAAAGAGAATTGCAGAAGAGATAACAGTATGGATTAGGATAAGCTGGCAGGGAAGTGTAAAGCAGGTAAAGGCCTTTGAAAGTTACCAGATTTACTTGGAAAATGGAGTTCCAGAAGAAGAAGAACAGAAAGTAAAGTGGGAGAGGGAGTTTAGAACTAGAGGAACATGATTCTAAATCAAGAAATTTAAAATGTATGTATTAAAAGCAAACTGGCATTGGATATATCTGCACACACTCAAACAAGAAGTAAATTGTTCTGTCCTTGCAAGAAGCTGAGGCAGCAGTGTATGGAATACTTTAGCCTTCTATGTAATATCTGAATCCAGCACATATAATGTGTCCACAAACTGTAATATCAGATCAACTAAGCTCTTCAGGCCTAACCATGATCTGTTGTATTTCATAGTTTTGATCAGTTATCACAGCAGTAAATAGAAAGAGAGAACTCTTGCTTTTTTAAAGAACACCTATTTCCATGATACAATATTACTAGATGGCACAATAAGTGGAATGGCTGCTAATAACAGTAATCAGGGCTTACCAATTTCAAATTCAGACTAAACAGTAAATAACGGTGACTACTGGGGAAGGCCGTTAGGCCTCCTACTGAGAAGTAGTCAATCTAAAGATCCAACTGTAATATATCTTTGAAAAAACAGTTAATAAGAAAAACTGCAGTAAAATATTGGAAGAAAACTGAAATAAAGCATTCCTACACCTCACAGTTAAACAAAATTGAATGGCAAGAATAATGATGCAGCAACAGCTGAGAAAAGAGTGTCAAGGTTTTCAAGGGATTTCTCATAGACACAACAACCTGACACCTTTTATTAATATAATTCCAAATATTCAAAAAAATAAAAATGGAGGCGAGAACATGAACTTACCTAATTACTCTGCTGAAGTCTACTAGAAAATAAATAAACTTGTCACATATTTTTTCAGTGTTTGTTTTAATAAATAGTTTCTATATTAAAAGACAATATAGAAACTCTTATTCTCACAATCCCAACTCAGTGTGTGCTTTGATCATTAATCATTTTTATTACGCTCCCGTTTACAAATATTACCATGTTTATGGGCAGGTTTGTATACTCTAAACAATTCAAAAACATACCTTTTCAAAGTCTTGGTAAACAGCAAGTGTATTTATCAAAGTTGTGAAATATATACCAACAAATAGCTCTAATAACAAGCTTAGATGCCTGCAAACATTTAGGGAAATTGGGGTTTAAAGTCAGACACACTTGCAGTTCTTATCCCAGCCTAGTTAGTGACTGGTGTAAAACCATCGGAAAATATGTGTTTGTTTTTAATAGCGGATAGCACCTAGATGCACTTACTGGATGCCAGGCAATATTCTCTTTGCATTGAAACCACTTCTAGAATCTTAGTTCAACCAATAAGTGAGTAGCTTTGTGACCTGTGTCACATTTCCAAGCCTTCTTTAACAATAGCTATGACTTACAGTTTCTGACTGTATGCCAGGCAGTGCTGTGTTATATATTATATTATGCATGTCATATGTAAAATGTTCACTTACCCACATTTCCAAATAATGCCATGAGAGTGTGCTATTATATTCATTTAAACACATGAGAGACCTGGGTAAGGTGGGATTTAACTGTAATTCCAGCTACTCCAGAGGCTGAGGCAGGAATATTGCTTGAGTCCAGGAGTTGGAGTCCAGCCTGGGCAACATAGTGAGACCTCCATCTCAACATATACACAAACAAATAAATAAACACAGGGGAGATTAAGTAACTTCCTCAAAGTCTCAAAGACTGATCCATATCGGTGATCTAAATAATTCGCCTTTTAATTTATAAATCATATATAGGTTTAAATTACATATTTTCATAGAAAATCCAAGAGGGAGGAAATATAGTAATTTAAATACTCAATAAGTGTATTTAAATTGAAAGATCACTCTCAGATCATTATCACTTAACTATCAGACCAAAAATAAAACTGCAACTTTCTGATCGTCCAATGATATCCGTGCCATCAAACTACAAAGAAATGTAGGTATCACACATCTTTGTGTTTGTCTCAACAAAAATATCTACTGGATAATTTTTTTATCACAACTTCAAATTTATTCTTATTTTACAAAATAGAACTTCCAATCGATTGTATTAAAAATTAAAAACATAATTTTTAAATACTTTGTATGTCATTTGCCAAAAATCCCTACTAAACAAAATGTGAGCCATCTGAATTTATGTGTTCAACAAAAAAAAGACAAGGAAAAAAAAATTTAAATTTAAAGTTCTCTCTTCTTATAAGGTTTTGCATAACAATGAATTTAGATTTCCATAAATACACTGTTCTGTGTGCAATGAATTATCTGTGAATTATGTGACAATTCTAAAGAAATTCCAAATGATATCTGTACATTAACTGCCAAAAGAGGTTAGGGAGCAGTTTTTAAGAGTGAAAATAAGAGTCCTCTGTGGACCTACTGTATTATACAAATTCAAAGGAAACTAATAGTTTAATTATACAGTCCTAAAACAGGAAGCCAAGAGCTTCCAGTGATTAACAAAGCAAGCTTGACAGAATCTTTGGATATTAGATCTTTAAAATGTTTTATTTTTTGCATGTTTTGAATAGTAAGCAGCAGAAAATCAAGAGAAAAACACCTTCAGGAGGTTTGCTGTGTTTTATAGTCCAATATTCACAACTGTTGTGGCCATTTTTCATGCTGCTGCAAAATGGCAGAACCAATCTTCTGGCAGATGACTGTCTTTGGCTCTGCAGAAACTTCTATCTCACATAAAAAGACAAGCACACACAACCTGAACATGTTCTCACTGGGGAGGGGAGGAGGGGAGAGATGAGAGAACCTTTTTATGTCCTGCGAGCAACAAATGACTTACAAGCTGCCTATTTCTTTTCCTCAGGTCTGTCCAAAGGCAGAGTTCCATTGTGACTCTCCAGAATGCTGTCCTTTGTAAGTAATTTCAATGGCCTTGATAGACTCCTATGCATCACATTATTATTCAAAAACATGATTACCGTTATACATATCTTTTATGTTTGTTCCCAAAATAGTGAAAGGTACTTCTTTATCTAAGTGAATCCTTTGGACATTGATTTGTGGTCATTTGGAATTAAAAATGTAGTTCCTTTAACGCTATTGCACACATAGTTATTTAATATGCTTCGAGTTTGTGGAAGTCTTTCATACCATCAAAATGCCTTTTTAAAAAATCTGTTCTGAATTCAGGAACAAAGTATATGTGTATTCTCATGTTTTAAAGTGAAGAATTACATTTAATTCCGCTGGTATGTGACACAGCCATCAACAATTCTGCAGCTTTTTCTTTCTTTCTTTCTTTTTTTTTTTTGATTGTCTTCACTAAACCCTTTGGGAATACAATGGCTTAGGTCACAACATGAAACATCATGCTAATTAAAGTGCTAATTAACTGGTATAAGAAATAAATTGCATGAAATAGACTGTTGTATTACTTTGTTTTAACTTTTGTGTCATTTCAACTTGGTAACTACTAATTTAGAATCTTCTAATCATGCTCTTTAATCCAAATGTTAATCTCAAATGACAAGAGCACACAGTTACTAAGCAGTAGTGCAAGATACATATTGCATTTCTTCCTAGTATTAAAGTGGGCTATTGAAAGATAAAAAGGTTCTGTGTTTGCATTCTCCTAGGTATTAATTTGAATACAATCACTCTTAAAGTAGGACTAATTGGAAGTAAGCCTCATAAACATTTTCACAAACTTCTCAATCTAAATAGCAAGGCATTTATGTGACTGTTCATCAAAGGATTTTTATTTAAAAGGCCCACGTGATAAATTTGATTGTATCCTTAATATTACCAGTGTCTTTCTTAACATGTAATTTTTATCAATTACGTAACTTTAACAATCAGGTTTCAATTTGGGGTTGAAAAAGTGGCATACATTTTTATGTAATAAGTACGCAGGGTTTTCTAAAAGTCAACCAGCAGAATGTTAGAATACTGTACCCACTCGAAATGTATTATCGGGAGGCAGCCAGTTTCTGATCTTTCTGGAATGCACATACCAAACGTCTGCTTCTTTCATAAGTCTGACACATAGGGGAGAAAAAAACCCACGCTGACCCGCCTGTAACAGCTAGACACACAGAAAAGAAAGATTAGAGACCTGGATCCCCCTCAGCTCCTACTGAGACAGAATTTTCACTGACACAATTGAGCAGTAGCAATTAGAAAACAGACTGAGCTGTACCTGATCTCAGAGCTCCAATCTCTTAAAATTGGAAATGTTAATTTTTCCCCTAACATCGAACCATATAGGCTAAAACGTTCATTTTGAATCACCATAATTTTAACTCTTCATTGGAACTTCAAAAAAAAAAAAAAAGCAGCATAAGGTAGATTATTGTGGTGGTATTAGCATCCATAAAAATAGAGCAGCCAGCCCTTTCATAAAATCTGTAAAAATTATTGACACTTGTCATCTAATGAAAATCTGAAGTTGATTTTGTTTCTTTTCTGATGCTCAGTTGCTAAACTGTGATATGAAGTTAAAATATAACTTTCTCATATTTTCACACATGATACTATGTATCCCAAGACCAGAGAGTCATTTCTGAGAGCAACATATTCCAGTCACAATTATTAATCAATATATTTCTTTCAAAAAGTAGTTTCAAACAAGCAAAGCTGAACATTCTCAATGGTTGCTCATTTTATCTTCTCCAAAATACTCCTAGTTAACTATTTCCAATGAAAGCCACTGACTTTTCAGATATTAAATGTTATCCAGTTCGATTAAGCATTTTTGTTTCTGTTCATACACTAAAATCTTATCACTTAATAAACACAGCACATTTGCTATTTAATGAAAAACTTTTGAAATAAAATCCTCATCAAAGATAATAGACACATTAAATATTTGCAAAGAATAACAACTACCTATTTGTGAATTGGTTATTGTAATCAGTATTATCTTTTTATGATAATACGACAATTTATAATTCTCAGGTTTCACGATTCTTATGCTACTAATAGTCGGAGGAACTTGTATATACCCTTATGACCGTGGATAAAGTGATTTTCAAAAATTATTCTTTGACCTTTTTGGAAACTTTCATCATCGGTTTGTGACAGAGATTTGATTTTGGCTTCCACAGTTTCCTCTCACTTGTCTATGCCTGAAAAAATTACAGCTCACAGAGCTACAAGATTTGAATTATATTTGAATTATAGCAGACCAGAAACTGGAGAACTTGTATCTGCTGAATTTTGCTGAGTTTCACACAACAGCATATAGAAAATATTGAAGGATCGGGGTTATCTTTTCCATAGGCATTTCACCTTTTGACAATGATATTGGGTTTATTTTGGCCCATGAGCATCTAAGTCAGCAACTACTACACTCTAGTCATATGTTAAATATAGAAATAACAATAAGAAAATTAATAATTGCTGACATTTATTGAATTCTTCTTATGCTGGTCACACATAGCCTGGATTAATGTAATCAACAGTCATAACTAATTTATAAGGTAAATGGTAAATATTGTTAATAACTTCATATAAATTATGAAGAAATGGAGGCAGTAAGATGTAATTTGTCCAAAGTTCACTCAACTTGTAAATGTATGAACCACATTTCAAACCCAAGCAGGCTGAATTCCAGACCCTGCACTCTTAATCACTATGATATTCTGCCATTTAGCACACTACATTGTAACAACTAGCCTGCATGGATGACTGTGTCCCCATTAGGCTGTGAACTCTCCCTGTTCAAAGAATGCAGTTGCTATTTTCTTCATTCCATATGGGTTCCAGTGGCAAGATACTCATTTTCAAAATGCTTTTTGACACAAATACTACATATGTACAGGAACATATGTTAAGCCTACAAAGCAGGTAAATTGGAAAAGAATTTCCCTTTTTTTCTGTCTACTTTATTTATTTATTTATTGTTTTTGGAGTTTTCTTGAGACAAGGTCTCTCTCTGTCATTCTTGCTGGAGTGCAGTGCCGTGAACACAGGTCACTGCAGCCTTGACCTCTCAGGCTCAAGCAATCCTCCCACCTCAGCCTCCTGAGATCTGGGACTACAGGCACGTGCCACCACACACAGCTAATTTTGTTTTTCACTTTTTGTAGAGATGAGGTCTTACTATGTTACCCAGGCTGGTCTTGAACTCTGAACCTGAATTGATCCTCTCACCTTGGCCTCCCAAAGTCTGAGATGACATGCATGAACTACCAAGGCCAGCCCTGTCTATGATATTTAAAGCAGTTTTTTTTTTTTTTTTTTTTCTTAGACATGTCTCACCCAGGCTGGAGTGCGGTGGCGTGATCTAAGGTCACTGCAACCTCCGCCTCCCGGGTTCACACCATTCTCCTGCCTCGGCCTCCCGAGTCTGGGACTACAGGCGCCCACCACCATGCCCGGCTAATTTTTTGTATTTTTAGTAGAGAGAGGGTTTCACCATGTTAGCCAGTATGGTCTCCATCTCCTGACCTCGTGATCCGCCTGCCTCGGCCTCCCAAAGTGCTGGGATTACAGGCGTGAGTCACCGCACATGGCCTAAAGCAGATCTTCTATATCAGATTTCATCTTCACCCAACATTTCTGTATGCTAGAACTTCTGAGTACCTTTGCCATCTAAGGCATGCAAGTTGAATCCATCAAGCTACTGGATATGTGATTTAAGGAACCACAAAATTCCTCTCTGCATCCCTACATAGTTCCCGATTTATTAATTACTATTTGGCATCAAAGTTCTGAGGCCCGCCTGTTGAGTGTGACCTCTGAACTCAAAGTCCAGTTCCACTTCCTACTAGTTCTGTAGCTTTACAAGTTACTGAAACTCTGGGTCTCATTTTCCTCATCTGCAAGATGGGTATCATGAAAATAATAGTATCTGCTTCAGGAGGTTAATAAGAATATTAAGAGAGCAATTAATATATCGCCTCTACAGAGTTGACTCTGTAACTTAAGTTTATAAAATCATCAAGGAAGTATTAGAATCAGTTCAACTAAACTATATTTACCAAAACAGGGAAGTGAAATAATAGCATTCAAAAAATAAATAAATAAATAACAAGAACTAAAACCAAAAGCAAGGTTTTGATCCTTAATAGCGTATTTTAGATTTTGTTTTATATTTTAGTGACATTTTTATTCATGTGAATCCACATCTAATGATGGATTCTGCACATAAGTTTTCAATTGGCGATTCTCATTCACAGCTGCTCTTCTGCTGTAGATAGCCATTTTCCTTGAGCCAAGTTTAGTCTTCCTTTTTTTTCCCCCAAAATAGAGGCAAGAGGAAAGGGTAGAGGTTTATTTAGAAACAGGGGGACATAAGAGAGATTTGGTAGGTGCAAGTCTGCAAGTCTCTCATCTAATCTTCTAAGGAAAATAAATTAATGGGACAAAATTAAATATCATTATCTCAGTTTCATCAATGGCCAGAAATTCACCTAAATAAAAAAATTCAGTGTGACCAGTGCTCTAAATAAGGATTCCTGAAGATTATCCACGACACCTTTGGGATTATGAAAGTGACACTATTTTGCAAGTCAGCATTGCTGCAAAGAGGGAAAAAAAACCCCTCTATATATGCTTTCATTTTGCTTCCTACTGGTTCCCTGACCTTTCACAGTTGGAGTAGTAGCAGGAAACTAAAATAAAAGCACTATTTTCTGTGTGAGGCACTTTGCAAGTAAACATTAATCGTGAAATTATAAGTCACAAGACTTCTCTGCCTGTTGCTTCTTCTAAAGCAGAGAATTACTATTAGATGAAAGAGCCTACAGCAATAAACATCAGGGGCTAGTGTTTCCTTCTCCTCTGAACTCAATCAGGCTGATCCAAGTCCAGAAATGCCTTTGAAGTCAAGGAGACCTTCATGTGCTGATCAATCCTTGCAGGGGTAAAGAGCAAGAAAAACTGGTTCTTGCACTTTAATATTCTGCCAGGCAATGCATTCAACTCAATGCAGAACAAAAAGGTTTCCTCTGTTACAAATTGAGTGATTTTCTACTTGGGTACTGCTTGCTACAATTAGCTTAGGTGGGGACCTATCGATCCTAGAACACGATAACTTATACCTCAGTACATATTTCCATTAGGTTAAACTAATGGTGAGGTAGCAACAACCGTCAATTCATACTGTCTCTTGGTCTTGTGCTTGGGGTCAATTTAAGTGGAAACCAACATGTGATTCTCTTAATATGACCGATCAATATTGATTATAAGGTGACGAATATTAAGTATCTGTTTGAAACATTTCTAAGTTACCAAAACCTTTGAAGTTAAGAATTAAAATGATCTTAAAATCGATAGTGTATTCCAAAACCCAACTGAAAAGCCCGAATACCCGTGAACTCATAAAATGTATCCCTCATGTCTGCCTATTTAGTGGCACAGCAAAATTTGACATCTAGACTTCGGACTTGTTCAGAGTGCTTTTCTCCACAGTCTCATAATTAGCTCAGTCAAATCTTTTTATCTTAAGTGTCTAAGATAAACTGTTTTCTCTCCAATCGTAAAGCTGTAGAGAGTGTATTCCAAAAGCCAGCAATATGAACCTATTTTATGTCCCATTATGTTTTAAGAGACTGTTAAAATAGGAAATATAGGCATTTTATAAAGTAGCTTTTTTATTATTTTGGTCACAAAAAATATTCAATACAATAGAATTATACAGTTTGTTGACTTATAATTTATTATAGTAGCATAAATAAGGACAAAAATCCCTGTAATATTATAGATAGGGTACCAACTGCAGTTGATTGTCACATAGAAAGAAGAGGTAAAAATTTGAACTATAAAGTTAATTGGCAAGATAAAAAGACATGAGTACAAATTGCAGAGAACAACAGTTTCAAAATTATTATGGCACATGATGACTACAAAAAAATATGTCAATCTGTTTTAAATATTCACTACCTTATTTATGTTAATATATGATTACATGTTATATAACTCAGGTTGAAGGAAAGTGGGGGAAAAGCACATGTAACTTATTGGTAGAATTAAAATGTTATAGTTAGAGCATAGATTATTTCCCTATTCTTTTCCACAGTAGCACCCATGATTCACCTCCTGCCACTATTTGAAACAGCCTGAAGGAGGACACTATGAATTTCCAACTGTCTGCAGACTCATTTCACATGAGCCTACTCTCATTATTTTCAGCCATTGGTATCATCTTAATTTAAATAGCTCAATTGCATTAAATATTATATTTAATTGGTAAATTGTTGAAGTAGTCCATTCTATTTTAAAAGTGCCTCCTTTGTGAACAATAATCTTTAATAATGATAACAGAATGGCTTAAGACAGTTTACTCTACCTCTTTACATTCTAGGTAACAAACCAAAGTGCAAATGCTAATCATTAAATTTTACCACCTTCCACTTGTACACACACACACACGCTAATGCATACACATACCCTCACACCCATACAAAAATTAGACTTTATATTTATACAGTATCTTCAATTGAGCAAGTAACTGTAATGCAAAGAGGTTCTTCCAGCATGCAACTCATCCTCAATAAATTAAAAAAGGCCCTCCTCTGCATATATAAATGCATAGGACCACAAATTTAAAAGGACAGTTTCCTATTGATATAATGGCCATACACTCCTTGAACACTTACGTAGTTAATCCTAAATTCAGTTGAAAAGTGTGTAAAATGTCTGTGAGATACACTGTGACCTATATTCTGCTTTTACACCATCATAAATTGTGTTTCAACTAGTGTAATAATGACCTAAATTTTATTTCCTCTCATGTTCACTAGATTCTCACTTTCCCTGATTGGCAATAGTATTTCTTCTTAATGCCTTATTAAATAGCATTGAATTGTCTAATTTTCTCGGATTTCAATCCTGAGGTATACATTTCCATTTTCTTTGTTGATCTAGCACAGGCTCAGGTGATTTCTATATAATGCATCCAATTAGTTCAAACAAGGCAAATGAAATCACATATATACTAATCTCCACATTATTAACTATAAACAGTAACAAGATACATATCTGCACTCTTTGCTTGAGCCCATTCAAGTGCAAACTGAAGAAGAAGAATTTCCTGTTCTTCTTTTCATACTCCTGAGTATGGCGGTATCTGATTCTGTTTCTCCACAGTAATTGATAAGATTGCAAAACCTCTCTCACATCCCTCCTTTATTCCATATTGAGAGCTTGATTTCTTTCACTTGTTTGCAAAGCGCAGTTTGATTCCATTTTGCAGAGATCTTACTTTAAAGCTTTTTTTGTTTGTTTTCTTCAAAATCAAAGCTTCATTTTAATCAGTTAGTGATCCTGCCCCTTGGGAATCGATTTCTTTTTACACAAGACAAATCCAGGTCTATTAGGATCCAACATATTGAGTTGGAACACTGCATGTATTTCACTTACGAGCACATACATTCATTTTACACGATTCCTCAATGTGGCCAGAGGGGTTCGTGGTCTGCAATGTATCCACCTATAAAAAATACAAAAATATATGTCTGCTTTACAGGGATGTGAGTAGGGTTTTGCCAGCCTAGTTCCAAAGCTTGGACTGCACGTCTTGGCTGATAGCATTCTTTCCTTCTTTAAGATGTATTTGCAGTAGCCATAACCTCTTTCAGAAGCCATAGAGACATAACAGTCCTCACTACAATGAACAGCCCTGGGGCATCCAAATCAATACAGCTGGCTAATCTCAAGGATGCTATCTCTGACAAGAGATGTTTGCATGGTATAAGAAACATTGCATCTAGTGTGTTTCAGAGTTCAAGCTTTTCAAGGCTATGAAATGTCAAAAGAAGAGGGGCTGGGGAAGTGTTTTTTGCTTTATTTATATTACAAAAACAAACAAGAATGAAATGGTAACTTTGCTGTCATTGCTTTCACAACTTGCACATCCCTAAGATCTCAGAGATATGAGCTGGATCTGAATGTTCACACCCTTCCAAGTAGCTCTAGTCTCTTAAGGCAATCATTAGATAGCTCACTTTCTCTATAGAAATCGGGTCAGGTTATATATGCTATCAACAAATGGCCTGCTGATTCTCTGGTCAAGGATGAATTGCTCCCCTCTTCAAAGTCATGACTGTAAAAGGGCAATGTTTCCCAACTTTATTTCTAGTTTGGAAAAATAAAGTTATGATAAAAACTCCTTCAAAATATTTTGGTGCTAATGTCAGTTTTAAATAGTGTTAAATATTTCTCTGAACTTGTGCCTGACCAACAGGCAATTTCTACTTTCAGTGCTAGAAAGTACACAAAGTGTCTTTTTCCAATTCGGTGGTGGTGCAATTGATGTCAGTAAAATCTTAGTAAGTCTGAATATTGCCAAAAAATAAAAAATAAATCACTTTCATAGAGTAAACATGGTACATTTCGCTGCCCAAAGTACTTATTTTTAAGAATTAGGATAAGTAGAAGAGAAATATTCCAGTTGATTTCCAATGTAAGAATGCATCAGCACACCAGAGTCAAAGTAAAAAAGAAATAATGACTTATTTCACTGAATGTTGGACCAACTTATTTGTGAAAGTAAATGGTGTAATAAAACAAGTAATGACTAACTTTAAAATTAATCGTTTAAAGAAAATAAAATGTATTAAAATGCTCTGACAGTATATTATCAATATTAGCTGCATAAATTTAAGTAGCATTAAAATATGTCTCAATTTTAAAATGTAAATATTATCTTCTTCTAGAAATAAAAACAATATCTTTTTGTTTCTCGAGCAGCTTTGAAAATTAATACATATGGGGATATTCAGGCTAAGTACATAGAGCAGAACACATTTATCAAGGCATCTATGATAAGTGAATGTTTATGGCTTAAATTTTTAGTTTCAAATAGTTCACCTTATTTTACACAAACCATATCACTGCACATTTAATTTTAAAATTCCTTATACATAGATGAAAGCTAAATATTTCAAAATTTCTGATATTGTGTGTTATTTACTAACCAACTAAAACTACATTAAAGTAATGTATACCAGGACCACATTAGATTCTCCTATTACGCATTTTTCCTATATATGATATAATTCCATAGCGGTTATCAACTATTTAACTATTTTTGTGAAGTTATTCATTCAATTATCACATTCTGTACAAGGCTACGATGGTCTATGAAGGCAAATATCATGTACTTAATGTTTCTTTTCAGTGTTGGCACATTGTTGGTAGCCCTGAAAATTGGATTAATGAATAAATGCATATTTGGAAATAACCAATTAGGGAAATCATATTACTTGTTATATCATAGTATCACATATATAATTTTAATATTTTGAAATCATATGGTTACCTTTGACTTTCTATTGTTTCTCATATTTTAGATTATGGAATACACCTCTTTCAAACTATAGTAAATGCTCTTTATTTTACTGGCATCCCATTTTGCCCCCTTTGTTTCCCATCTCTCTCTTAAATTTAGTCTAACAACCTAAAATTTCATTAAGCTTCTCTTGTTAATTATTCTCCTATAATAGTATTTCTCTTCTTTTCTTAAGGGAAAGATACTATGTAAATTTTTATGCAAGGTTGTAAATAAATGAATAAATAAGTAAAGCATTTTTTTAAAAAATATAGGAAATTATAGGTGTCAAGTGTTTTAATTTTTATCTTCAGGACTTGATTTACACTTTTAACTTAAAAGCATCCCCAGGAATATAATGCATTTAAATATTATATTAATCATATTGCTATGCAGCATAATGAAGTCCACTTATTAAAATGTTATTGAGGAACAGAAACTCTCTCATTTCGTAGGTTAACTACATAAGAGCAGGCTTCTATTTTTGTGATTTAAGCTGTGATGTGCTGAACAAATGCAATGGTGTACTAATACTCACCTGTCACTAAAGCAAAAAGAAATAGGTTCTTTTCTAACCATTAAAGATTAACGTTTAGAAACAAAAAGTGCCTATCTTGAATCACTTATTCAGTTTATACACAACTACTTAGGAATCACCATTCTGAAAACTGTCTTTGGTGAGGGTCAGAGTAGAAATGGATGTTACCAGGATGTGTTGGTTTTGATTTGAATCAGCTAATTAAAATGGCCCTAGAAGCAATTTGCAGATCACAGACACTGAGGAGATAGGCTGTAGTAAATCAGACCAAACCAATCTTTCAGTCAGGTCCAATTCAGCTGAAGTTGTATAGACCCGGCCTTTCTCTTCGCCTTTCAACCTTTCTCCTGGATTTGTTCTATCACCCAGGCAACAAGACACACACACACACACACACACACACACACACGGAGATGAAACCACATCATTCCTTCATGCTTTCTACAAGGTTATCTCTGTGTCTCACTCAGTCCATTTCCTACTCCAGAGACTAAATTAAGCTGCAAACTTTACTTAAAAAAAAAAAAAAACAGTAAAATGTTAACTTATATAAAAGCTATATTCTTTACCTTCTCTAGACCTCCCTGGCAAACCATAGGTAACTAGTGCTAGGAGAAGAAAACTGAATTATGCAGAGAATTGGAAAAGGACTCAGACCTGGGTACAAGAACACACTGAACACCCACACATAGGAATAAACCTGTCCTTTATGATCCTGAAAAACTTCAAAACAACCAACAGGGAAATATGTATATTTTAAAAGAAACAGATGTCTATTTTTCTTCTTATGTTTATTAGGTATGCTTCAATACTAAATCATGCACTATATAATTGGTGTAGATTCAGTACAAGTATCTGTTGAATGTGTTTGCATATAATTGGCAATATCTATAATGAGTTCATGAATATTTATTATCTTTGTCCTTGTCTAATGTTCAAATCTAGGGAAAAATAAAAAGTATGATATAAAATGCAGAGTATGGTCCATGACCCAGAAAATCAAATTGATGTTAGCTTCCACAGTCTAGGAAAAGGAAGTTGACGTTAATTTTTAGAGCATAAATGCGTAATACAGGATCTGAACCATTTGTTAAGAATAACCAATGCTATTATTAACACTGAAAAGTTTATCTGGTTTTTTTGTTTGTTTGTTTGTTTGTTTGTTTTGAATACTAGAAAACCATTTGAAATGAAAGCCGGGACACAGAGTGAACATGGGATTTAAGAAAGTGGAGGACTATGAGAAGGACAATTCTGGATGGTATTTTGGTATTTTACTTTCTTCTGATTTATACAAGTAATATATCAAAAACCATAAATGATAATAATTATTCATTACAGTTGTATAGATGTTGATGGGGCTCAAGAAACACCACCCCAAAATATGGTACCTTGGCATTTGAGAAAACAGCAGGAGCAGTAAAGCCAACTCTCACCTACCCCTTGCCCTTCTCCCTTGAAGCAGGTCATAAGACTCTCATTTGAGAGGTGCCCTCCACATACCCGGAGGAAAGGAACATGCTCATCTTTGAAGACACAGTGCCACAAAGAAGAATCTGAACAAACAGGCCTTGCTAAGTTCCCCTCTGTTTATAGACATTAAATCACACCTCTTTTGTCCAATCATGCTCTTCTATGACTACCCACCTGTTCATCAAACCCAAACATTAAAAACATATGTTTACTTACTTCTTTGGGTCTTCATTTTTTAATGAGGACTCCCATGTCATGGAAAACTTATATTAAATATAAGTTTCATGCTTTGCTGTTATTATTCTATCTTTTGTTATAGGTGTCTCAGCTATGAATCTAGCAACGGGTCATAAAAAGAAATATTTTCTCTCCTACAATGTTTATTACAAGATTGCATTTAACTATCTAATTTAACCTCAAAAAGTCCTTGTAAAGTAGGAACCATATTTTTCTCATTTTACACTTGAAACAGAAGCTCAGAGAGTTTAATCTCCTTATATAAAATCACACAGGTAAGTGGTAGAATTAGGGTTCATATCAGACAGAGTCCCTTTACATTATGTTGCCTCATATTTATTTTTTTAAATCCAAGTTCAAATCTTTTAAAAATAGACAGCAAAGTTATCATTGTAGTATCTCCATTTTTGGCACCGTTTAAGAAAAAATAAGCAAACTTATACAAGCTTGCTAAACTAATATGAACAAAAGTGTTAAGAAACTAAGTTCTAGAAACTTCCATATATATCATATTCTATCATGATTATTTAAATTCACAAATATATAAAGATTCTATCATAATTATTTAAATAGATGCATACCTAAGAAGCAACTTCTACATACCTGAAAGTTGTCTAAATTGCAACAAGTAAAGAAAAAGAATTAAAAGATTCATTCTATCCAATCAAAGAAAGGGAAGTCTATACCCATTTACGTATGTGATAGTACACACACACACACAAAGGCCATTAGCAACCGTTTGAACTATACTCTTAAAAATAAGTATTTCAGTCTGTGAGTCAACCACTGATTAGCTACGTAAGAAAAGGAGACAGAGGCCAGGCGTGGTGGCCCAGGCTTGTAATCCCAGCACTTTGGGAGGATGAGGCGGGTGGATCACCTGAGGTCAGGAGTTCGAGACAAGCCTGCCCAGTATGGAAAAACCCCATCTCTACTAAAAATACAAAATTAGCCGGGCATGGTGGCACATGCCTGTAATCCCAGCTACTTGGCAGGCTGAGGCAGGAGAATCGCTTGAACCTGGGAAGCAGAGGTTGCGGTCAGCCTAGATTGCACCATTGCACTCCAGCCTGGGCAACAAGAGCGAAACTCCGCCTCAAAAAAAAAAAAAAAAAAAAGGAGAGAAAAGGAGACAGGAGATAGAAAATGTTATACGAATTCCTCATCATGGATACTTGGGCCCTGACTTCAGAGTATAAATGATTTGGGAATTTACAAAAGAATGCCTTGGGGCCAGGAGCGGTGGCTCAGGCCTGTAATCCCAGCACTTTGGGAGGCTGAGGTGGGTGGATCACGAGGTCAGAAGATCGAGACTATCCTGGCTAACACGGTGAAACCCCGTCTCTACTAAAAATACAGAAAAAATGTGCCGGGCGTGGTGGCGGGCACCTGTAGTCCCAGCTACTCGGGAGACTGAGGCAGGAGAATGGCGTGAACCCGGGAGGCGGAGCTTGCAGTGAGCCGAGATGGCGCCACTGCACTCCAGCCTGGGGGACAGAGTGAGACTCCGTCTCTAAAAAAAAAAAAAGAAGAAGAATGCCTTGGGTTGGACAGCCAAGCAATCAATGTTTCCTGACTGAATGATTGTTAAAATCATGGAATCTCAGGATTTATTAGAAAGAATACCATATGTTATGTATAAGTTCAGTCATGTAAGAGGCATGGAAGGAAATACAGTCCCGGTTCTGAGGAAACTTTTATTTATCTTTTGAAATGGTAAAACTATTTCCTATAGTTTCACTTACTTGGCTCTTTCATTTTTCTCTCCAAGGTTACAATCTGCTTATATGCACAAAGTTAACAGGAAGGTACAAGGTGAGGTCAGAAAACAGTGAGAGGATTTAGTTTCCCTTCCTAAACCAGAGATTTCCTTAATTCCACTCAACTCCATCATGAGCTGTTTTTCCTATATTTTCTACTTAGTTGAAGGCTACATATCATAGAATCAAGTATAATAAGAGAAAACAACAAATGTAACAAAGCTGTTCTGAACATCCTCAATTAGACATACACAGACAAATTAATTCAATAACTATCAAAAGACAGAGTATTCAAATAAAACAACTATTTGTCAAGAAAATGCTAATGTAATTAAGTATGTAAAGACTGGTGCTCTAGAAGAGCCTATTCTTCAGTGTTAAATCATCTTTCTCTTTATTGTTTTTATAAAAACAACCATTTTATTTGTTTCCGTTATTTTTTTTTTTTTTTTAAATGACAGAGTCTTGCTCTGTCACCCAGGCTGGAATGCAGTGGCACAATCTCAGCCAACTGCAACTTCTGCCTCCTGGATTCAAGCGTTTCTCCTGTCTGTCTCCTGAGTAGCTGGGATTACAGGCATGTGCCACCACGCCCAGCTACTTTTTGTTTTTTTAGTAAAGACGGGGATTTCGCCATGTTGGTCAGGCTGATCTCAAACTCCTGATCTCAGTTGATCCACCTGCCTCAACCTCCCAAAGTGCTAGGATTACAGGCATGAGCCGCCCCACCTGGCCAGAAAACAATGATTTAAAAAAAAACACCCTTTCTAAATCAGGGAAGGATGGAGATTACTACAAATAGACCATACCACTATGCACTATGTAAGTAAAACATTAGACCGGATCCCAGCTTTAGAGCTCTAATTACATTTGGCCAAGGTTAAGAGTTAATGCATTTCCATTCTGAAGGCTCACAATAAAAATGTAAAATGGCACAAACTTAAACTATCATCATTATCCTCTTCAGGCCATAATACTGGCCACCTTTGGAAACAAAAGCAGTATTGGCTGGTATTCATGTGCCAAGGCCGCCTGAGAGAAACAGAGGCTAGATGCTAATTAGAAGATGAAGTGAATAGCAAGTTTGGCTGTCCTTAAATGACACTTAAATTGCAATCATGTGCCTGAAAAATTGAGAGCTACTTGGGGAGCCTTGAACACCCACAGAGAAGAGTAGAAAAATACAAAGTATTTCCAGGTGATGGATAAACCCACTAAGTTTGATCTACAAACAAGCAAATTAAGTAAATGCCCAAGGAATTAATTGAGACTTGAATTTGTAAATGTGAGAAAGGACAAAATTAGAAATTCCAAATAGTTTCCTCTTTATGAAAAATATGTTAAAATTCTAAGAATTGGCACAGTGATTATATATGATCCCTTTGGTTGATAATAGATGAATTTCTAAGCTGAATATAATTCTCTTTTAATATGATTTGTGGTTTACCAGCTTCAAAAATCTGTGCTTTCTGATTATTAGAAAGTTCTAGAAATGTTTTCGGAAACACTTTTTGTAAACACTAAGACACTAATTTAAGGATTTATGTGAACATATTTAAATATTTATTTTGGTACACAGAAAGACGTTACATTACTATTTAATGTAGAAATACAATTTCAGAAATGAGGAGACCAGGGACTGGGCCCGGTGGCTCTTGCCTGTAATCCCAGCACTTTAGGAGGCGGAGGAGGGCAGATTGCCTGAGCGCAGGAGTTTGAGACCAGCCTAGGCAACATGGCAAAACCCCGTATCTACTAAAAACACAAAAAAACAGCCGGGTGTGGTGGTGAGCGCCTGAAATAATCTCAGCTACTCAGGAGGCTGAGGCAGGAGAATCGCTTCAATCCGAGAGGCAGAGGTTGCAGTGAGCAGGGATTGCAACACTGCACTCCATCCTGGACGACACAGAGGGAGACTTCGTCTCCATTAAAACAAACAAACAAAAAATGGAGTAAGGAGGCCATTTGGAATCATTCTTTACCAGATTATTTACTTTACTAGTGATAATGCTGAAACCCAGAGAGGTGACAGGACATGCTCAATATAACATTGCAGACCTTAGATTAAAAGCAAATGTATTCACTCTCAATTCAGTTCTTTATTTCCCCTTAAATTATGAGAATTATATCACAAAGACGTTGAAGATTTGGGGATGAGATTAAACAAAGATTAAGTGTCTCTAATTCCAGTACAACACAGTTGTGAAATGCAGGAAAGATAAGTTACATTGGTATCCCTTTAATTTATAGCAAATTTTGCATTAATAATGTCAGTTGGTTCATCAGAAAGAGTAAACAGTAATGCAAAAATCCCAGCAAAATGTGTTAAATACCAAAAAAAATTCTTTGTAGTAAAGTTTCTGTGTGATGTGAGATGAATTTGCAGAATCTCCTTTTATTTTTGAAGAGTTGGAAAACAATCATAAAATATAATAAAAGTTACTTTAAGTTTTGTCATAGTTTCATTTTAAATTTTGGGGGGATGGTTCCAATCAATATAACATATAATTTTAATATGCATATTGTATAAAAAGGACTGAAAATCTTTCACTTCAAAATAGATCATAAGTCTTAAAATGCTTAATTACAAGGCAATATGGTGTTTCTCAACAGAACAAAAAAAAAGATTACATGCTTCTCTTTTGCTCTTTTATCTTATAAGTGCAGTGTGATGTATTAGTTTAATTAAAGTCTACCAAATTATCATAAAGATTTTATGTGCTGCAAATAATTGGCTTTTTGTTCTCTGCTCACTTTTTGTTAATGGAAGCAGAATTTTTTTTTAGTGATACTTGGTATAAGATACCAGAACGCTACAGGGAAGAAAGGCAAATGAGGTGTCTAATGAAGTGACCTTTGGCATCTTGGACTGGAAATAAAATGAAGTCTGCACTAATGCAATGAAAAAGTCAATGTTTCCAAAGGGTTAAAAGGATAGATCATATTATGGCTCAAAGCCAAACTACACCAAGAATCCTTCCATATATAAAAATGACAATCCTATTAATATGAAAAGCTGATAGGCTCTAAAATTAAGTAAAATGTACAACCAGATAAGATTTTTTAAATGTATACTAGAACGAATCAATCGTTTTATGTGAAAGATTTAGGTTGTAATTCAGATAGAGTTATACTACCAGGTACCTCTTCAGTAATAGGCAAATATAGCACACAGGTGAACATAGAATTAATAAATGTAACATAGTAAATTAACGTTATTTCAGAAAGTAACAGTACTAACATAACCACTCTTACTAAAGGTGAGTGGGAACAAATTATAATTAAAATATACAAGCATTTACATGGCACTGCTATTTCTAACAGTAATATAATAAAAACTGAGAATAACCTTGGAACTTGAAATCAGCCCACTGATTATAGAATCTGAAAGTCAGAAACTACCAGTGACTCCCATAAAGTGTGATTCTAAAGCACTTTACATAATATTCATAGGACATAAATGATAATCAGCAGTGCTTCTTTTGTTAAAATTATGTGATCACCACTCATTTACTATTGCCTTGAAAGAAGCATAATGTATGTATTACAGGATTCCTGAAATGTTTGCGCTTTAAATTCATCCCCTGAATTACTTTTTAAAAAATTTCTGCTGTTATTCTTGGCATCAAAACATGTTAAGAATTTCAATTAGTGATACTAAGATTCTACTGAGAGTTTATAAGGTTTCAGGCTGACATGCCAGGTCTCTAGGAAGTAGATACTATCCAGTGACCATATTTTACAAAGAAGGAACTCAGTAACTAAGAAATTAACTTTCCCCAAATCACAGATCTAAAATGGCAGTATTGAAATTTTAAGCACAGGAAGTCTCATTCTAGTCTTTGTTCTCTTAAGTAGACTACACTCTACTGCCTCTCCAATTAGTGATTACATTGTTCTTAAAAGCAAGTTAGTTCACACTTGCTATATCTTTTCAAACGTACCTCAACAACACTTTTCGGGTAGAGAATATTACTGGGATTTTTAATATATCCATAAAAAATAGTATCTAGCTAACCTTAAGTTCTTAACTGAAACTCTCTCTCCTACTTACACACACACACCTCAAAATAATAATCATATTTCTGAAGAACAACCAATATGTGTACCTAATGATATACTCAAATGGTGTTAAGCCTATAGGTTTTCCTCATTTCTTAAAGGCACCACTTTGTTCTTGTGAAATCTTATGACCTCAAAAGCCAAACTAAAAATTAAGCCAAGAAAATGATAGTCTCCCCAACTCGTGATACATTTTTTTTCAAAGATAATTCTCTCATTGGTTGTCTCTGAAGAAACAGTCTCAGGAAGGAATGTTCCTCAGTGAGTGCACATGCATATTTTGAACAGATATACTGGATTTACTTCATTTGTTTCAAGCCAAAGAGTGAAAGGGAATCTTTGACAAAACTGTCATCTTTAAAACATGGTGATATTTCATTTTCCCTTTCTGCACTATTTAGATTGGTGGGAACTGAAATGCTTCCAGCAGCTCCTATGTCCAATTTTTCAAAGTTGTCACTTCCTAGCAAATCTGCTTAAGCAAAATACTTATGTTGTTAGAAAACAGAACAAACATACATTATAGAATACATTCCATTCTTCTTTGCAGGTCAGAGTCTTATTCAAGAATGGGAACTTGGAAGAACATGTGGAAATAAATTAGAAGATGACTATGATGGATTGGTTTAAGTCAATGAATGTGGTACACCTCTGATTAGTTTCCAAAGATACACTTGGACTTAGTTGAGTATTAGTTTTCCACTGAATAATCATATGATCAAAATGTTATTTTCAATGCATTCACCAAAGGTCATAAAATTTAAAAGAACAAATCCAGAGGAAAATGGGACAATGAAAGACGACCATGGTTACTCTTCCTTAGTTCATGTCTATAGCAGCTATTATAATGTACTTGTCAACATTTTATGTCTCAGAGGGAAATGAAAAATTGCCAAGCGTTACACTTGTAGACCTGTGGCCTTTCTGAAATGTGGACATCATAACTCATATCTTTTTTTTTTTTTTTTTTTTGCTATGGAGTTTCGCTCTGTTCCCCAGGCTGCAGTGCAGTGGTGCAATCTTGGCTTACTGCAGCCTCCGCCTCTCGGGTTCAAGCGATTCACCTGCCTCAGCCTCCCAAGTAGCTGGGATTACAAATACGCATCAACATGCCTGTCTAATTTTTGTGTTTTTAGTAGAGATGGGGTTTCACCATGTTGACCTCAAACTCCTCATCTAGTGATCCGCCCGCCTCAGCCTCTCAAAGTGTTGGGATTACAAGCGTAATTCACTGTGCCCATCTTATAACTCATATCTTATAATAGCTGAATGAGAGAAAGCACAACAGAAGCAAAATTCGAAATAATGATTGCAAGAATCAATTGTATGAAAGGAAACAAAACTTGTCATTCCTAAGCAACTTCCAAATGTAAGAATAAATACGTTTGAAAGGTTCAGTGATGCTGTCTTGAAATATTGCTCAATATCCTTAGCATAGAGTAACTTTCTGAATATATACACACACACACTCACATACATACTCCAAGTTGTATATATTTAGATATACAATATTTATCATAAGTGGAACTTATTCCCCTCTATGCATGATTACATAATGCTTGCTGAAATTAATCTTTTCAAACTTGTGCCCTGAAAATTACCTAAGACTTACAATTCCTTCCATTACTTTTAAAAGCTAGTCATGTCTCAGCAAAAGCCAAGACTGCTTATGGTGTACAATCTGAAACCCAATTCTCTCTCGGCACTTTAACAGTAGATCTGTCACCCTTTAACACCACAAAATCAATACCCTGGAATGTCATGGTTCTCTGATGGCCCACAAAGTCAAGGCATGATCAATTTCAACTGCCTTACTAGACAGAAATAGACTTAGACAAATAAAAGATTCCATTCAAGTTAAATTCAATAAAACAAAAGAATAAAGGAAGAAGGAGTCAAAATTGTTAGAATTCAGTCCAACAAATTAACACTTAAAGCTAAATCAATTTTTTAAGCCAACTAAACTGCACACCTAGTCATAAGGTATGTATTTTAACTTGTAAAAAGCATATGAATTACTCCAATCCATAGATTAAGAAATACTATCAATTAGGTATGTCTTCATTACATTTGGTAATAAACAACAGGAGAAGGATGGCGTCTGAGTTCTATACTATGTATGCCTAGAACGTAAGAGCAGAATTCTTATATTTCTTGTCATAAACTGTATATCATACATAGAACAGTCCCTGATGCAGAGTAAGCCCTTAATAAATATCTAATTACTCTATGAAAAGTACTGCATACTTTAAATACATCTGGCACATAAACTCTATGAGGGCAAAGGCTCACACTTTCTTGTTCACTGCAATGCCCCTGGCTTCTGTAGTGCCTAGCACATTAGCGGGCACTCAGTGAACATCTGCTGATTCGAATAAACAGAGGTTTCGGTGGCATTTAAATGATAGACTTCGAGAGTTTTTTTCTGTAATAAACACTTTATACACCAGCAGTTTTATTTTGCTCCAAAATTTTGACATACATAAACACAAAGACTTATTATTTAGTAACACTTTAAAAAGCCAGGCCTAAGAGTTAGGAGGCATGGAGTGTGGTTTTGGTTCACTAACTTGCTGTGTAACTTTGCCTCTCCATGTCTCTCCAGTTTCATCTATAAAATGCAAAGGAAGGGTACAGAGAAAGCAAGACGGTTCTCAAGTATCCTCTCGGGAATATGTAGGTATATACCCTCCTGGGTATGTATAGAGACAGGGATTCAGAAGAAATCAATGAAAGGGACTCTAGAGGTCAGAGAAAAGCAGGAAAGCAAAATCCTATTAAGAGAGTTAAAAGAAACTGAAATCACTCAATGGAGCAAAGAAAATGCTGTAAAAGCGTAAGTGAAGGAAAACTACATGGGAGAACTTAGAAGCATGTGGTACCAAGACCTCGGGTCCTACTTCCAGTCCCACTAAATGGAGTATGGGATGGCCCATTCCTTTGTCTCCCAATGTCATAGAAATTAAAAAGAAAAACATTCACACTCCCATCTAGCTTGCCCCTAGGGAAGCTGTGGGACATAATTCTGACCAATAAGATATACAGAAAAATCTTTGGGAAGGGAATCCCTCCTAGAATAGAAAGGAAATGGGATGAGGTGAAGTTTTCCCTCATCTTTCTCCCCACCTGAAATAGGGACTTAGTGGCTGGAGAGACAGCAACCCTCTGGGGAATACAGGAAAGAAAATCAAATGTTAAGGATGGTAGGCAGGAGAAAAGCGGAAGTTGCTGATGACTTCTAGAGTCTTGTATAAGGAAAACCTAAACCCCTCATTCCACTATGGTGAATCTGTTACTTGCAGCTGAGTGCATTCCTAAGCAATATGTTTCCAAAAAAGAAAAAAAAAAAACAGATAGAAGGATTAGCCAAAAAAAGAGAAGAAAAACTCAATGTATGATTATGAGGGATCCATGACGCTACTAACAGACACTAAATAGAGGGCTGCAGGTGTTTTCGTTTGATCAACTACCATGTTTCACACTTTTACATTGCTGATACCGTGCAGAAAGGAGACCACTTTCAAGTGTAAAATCTCTGAACCAGGAATCAGAAGACATGAGTTTCACTTCTGGCTCTTTCACTTAAAAACACACTCAACTTTTAACAAGAAATTCTTCAATATAAAATAGAAGATAGGCTGGGTGTGGTGGCTCATGACTCTAATCTCAACATATTGGGAGGCCAAGGTGGGTGGATTGCTTGAAGTCAGGAGTTTGAGAACAGGCTGGCCAACATAGTAAAACCTCATTTCTACAAACACTCAAAAATTAGCTGGGTGTGGTGGCACACACCTGTAGTCCCCGCTACTTGGGAGGTTGAGGCGTGAGAATCACTTGAACCTGGGAGGAAGAGGTTGCAGTGAGCCGAGATTGTGCTACTGCACTACAGCCTGGGCGACAGACTGAGACTTTGTCTCAAAAAAAAAAAAAAAAAAAAAAAGGAAGGATTACATAAATAAATAGAAAGCATAGCATTTATTTGATAAAGGAATTGTTAGAATTAACAAGATAATGCATGTAAAAACACTTTCTAAAAATTTACAGCACTTTACTAATAGCTGTGCATATGGGATGACGTAAGTAAAATACTGAGCACAATTTGGGTCACACAGTAAGTCCTTTTTTATCATTACCACTGTTATACAAACACATCTGTCCATAGCTCCTTGAGAAAATCCCTGCCTTGCTGGACACACAGTCCTTCAGAAGGCATATTCCTGCCTCAAGACTCTTCTCTTCTAGGCATGACAGATAGAATGAAGAGCCAACTCTTAACCCAGGCAGCGCCACAGTTTCTCTCCCTGACATTTGAAATAGCCACCCAAACACAGCGGCAGTTTTGTAGGTAAACAGGCATACAACAGGCAAATTCAGGCACTATGAAGTTGTTGGCCATGCTTTACCTCTAGAGAAGAAAAAGATAACAAAGAAAGAGAAAGAGAGGGAGGAAGAGAGGATACACATGATGGCCTTGAATTTCCAATCCATTTCTGAAGATTAGGTCCTATGTATTCCCAACTTTAGCATAAAATATCTTTTGCTGATTTCTCATATTGGAAACCAAAGAGTTTTAACTAAATACATTCATTTTAGTGTTGGCATTGAAACATGTTTCAAGCGGGTTATAAAAAAACTGAACCTATGAAAGTGTACAAGAAAAGGTGTCCCATAACCAAGTGCGGTGGATCATGCTTGTAATCCCGGCACTTTGGGAGTCTGAGGTGGGCAGATCACATGAGGTCAGGAGTTAGAGACCAGCCTGGTCAACATGGTGAAACCCCATCTCTACTAAAAATACAAAATTACCCAGCGTAGTGACAGGCATCTGTGATTGTAGCTACTCAGGAGGCTGAGGCACGAGAATCACTTGGACCCTGGAGGTGGAGGTTGCAATGAGCCAAGATCACACCAATGCCCTCCAGCCTGGGCGACAGAGCAAAACTCCATCTCAAAGAAAAAAAAAAAAAGAAAAGACTATCCACATTCCCTTCTGCTTCTATCATTTTACATTACCTCCATGATTTTATGATAAAATTTCATAAAGCATTCTATGAAATGAAAAGGCATTTACAATTAATAACAGAGGATAATTTCCTATTTATTTATGATGCACAGTGTCTGCAATTGTTAATGAAAATGTTAGATTAGTTAAAATCTTAAAGTTACAAAATATTTTGTGGAATGTTTAATCTGAGAGTCTTCTTGCAAAACAAAATAAGTGAAAATCACATTTATGTATAAAATTGTGTATAATTATTTTCTGTGAGCAGCAAAAAAAAAAACCCAGGAAGAGAATAGATTTTAGGTGCCAAGGAAATAGAACTGGCCAACTTCTAACCACCGTGCCCCCCCTCCTCCCCACACCAAAACGAGTGTCTGTTGAATGCTAAGATCCTCTGACTGCATTATGGTACCCAGATCCTAGAATCAAATTATGGCTTTTCTGAAGGTGGGCACAGCCAAATTGCTGAATGCTTTTGGATAGAGTCCCAGAATGCAAGGGCTTATGTTTACGGTCTTATTTTGTTTTGTTGACAATGAAGTACAACTTCTGAGTTTCCCTATGATCCTAATTTAACAACAGTCATTTGTCAGATCTAGAAGTGGTTCAAACATGGTCATTTTTATGTAGTTATGGTAAAATTATGAATTCGTTCAAAATAAGGAACACAAATTAAAAATAAGAAACGTGAAGGAATATTTCCATCTGGTGACAATAAATAGATCAAATAGCACTTATTTCCTGTTTAGAACACTCAGGTAACTTACTTTGTCAAGGAAATGTTAGCTCCCAATGGAAATAAGTTTTAGAATGTGACCTTCCCAGAACTAAGAAGACCTAATCTAGTGTTCACATTTTAAATTGTCACAGCTCAGATATAAACTGCCTGCTCACTCGTGGTGTTCTGTGGTGGGAAAAAAAATAGTTATAGAAAGTAAGCTTGCTTATATTTTGCAAAATTTCTTTCATAATAAATCATATAGTGTGTATGATTGTTTCTAAAAAGACAAAGGAAAGACAATCTTGTTTTCCCCTTCAAATTGTGGTTCTTGGGTAACTTCAGCTATAACAAATGGAACATGGTGAAAATTATTTGACCTTTTTGTTCAATTTTCCAGTTTTTTAATGGAGAAGTTGCATTTCATTCCTATGTACTTAATAGGAATTTTGGCAGGCTTCCAGTTTATAATCATCTGGAAGCACATATTATAACTTTAATTATAACTTCCAAGCTAAAAGAGTAGTTAGTATGATGTAGGCATTCAATTACTGTTTACCGCAGTGAATGAATCTATAAGGCAGAAATGTACAAGCTATCATCCAGCGAGCACTCGATTCCCACCTGAGTTTCATATTTCTCTTTCCATTTACTTCACCCCAAACAGTTTCCATAACAAACACATTGGGTAATAGGGCCAAGACACTCAAGCTATTTCTTATTGTTTAGAAGCAGGAAGTCATAAACCATTTCAAACCACATTCCCATAACTAAGGAAATCTGCCAAAATACATTAAAGCAAGATTTTTATTCCTTGAAGGAAAAGAAAACCTGATGGACTATTTCAAGTGAGGACAACTGAAACTTGGTACATTAGTAGCACCGGGGGAATCTGCTATTAGAACAGATATTACTTGTTTGAAAACAGAGCATGAAATGATGTTAATCTGCAAGTGGAGGAAGCTGTTCATGGCCCTCTAATCAGAGCATGGTGTACTTGAGTCATCCACCCTTTCATTTTTCAATCCAGGATACCCACCGAGCCTATTCCAGTGGCCATCATGAGTACACCACTCTTAATAAATTCAATGGGTGTTTTGCAAGTACAAAGCCTATGGGATTAGCCACTTTAGGCTAAATTTTAGCTGCATAATCAAGAATATAGCTGAAAACGCCAATTAATGGTTCAAAGCACAAAGGATCAAGCTTTAGCTATAGAAAAATCATTTACGGACTAAAGATATCACCTCTGTAATCTATCCCTGTCATTGCGGGATAGCACACCAGGTATATTAACAACAAAGCCATCCGAAAAAATTCCTTCTATAAAGTAAAAACTGATGAACAGCATAAACTCTTAGCTTAAGAGAATTATGTAAGATAAACATAAGGTGAAAAAAGTCCTTATATACTGAAGTAATCTCATTTTCTGTTATTTACACCATAAAACAAACAAAACTCACAGCAGAGTGGATCTTAATGCATTAAGATCCTCAAAGTAGTATAAACAACATATAAGCGAATGCTAACATGCATGATAGAGTGTATCTTAAAACAGAAACATCTCGAATTTAAGAATTAAGTATTAACAACAAGCACAATTAAAAGGAAGATATATGCAAGGAGAAATTTCATCTTGAGTCTTGACTTGGGAAGACAAGTCTTAAAGCCAAATTGAGGCTTATCAGATAAATATATGCATGCCAGGCAAGCAGTGAAAAAAGCTAGGAAAGAATACCAACACAGATGGGAACGAGATAGCTGACTTGCAGGAAACCATGCGGAGTGACAGCTCTGCAGTGTCTCCACACCTGATCTGGCAGCAGGGCCTAAAGGGGCTGCGGTGCAGCCAAGTCAGCAGGAGCTGGAGGCAGATGTGGCTCTATACTAGCTGCGTGCAGGAAGTCCTGGTGCCTACAATCCTGCAGCTCTGCAAGTGGTTTCTCAAAATCACAAAAACTCACTACTCAACTCATCTATACTTAACTAGATCTAAACTCCACTTCTATGTTGGAGAAACTTATCAGAAAGGAAATGTCTGCCAATAATTGTGATGAAAACATTTATTTGACCCTGATCCCTGTTCCTCACTAGATTCCGTTATTTTAAATACTGTATGGAAGTGGAAACACAATCATTGCTAATCTATATTAGATTGATTCAGCTGTAAAAAATTTACAATTTTAAAGCCACCTGAAACTATCATTTCCTAGACTTGATTTCATCCTCAATAACTCCATGTAAGAAATTTAGCTTAAAATTATGCTTTATTTCACTTTGTTTTCACTACAAATAGCGTCATCTGTTGCTACTTACTTTTTGTGTAGCTTAACACAATTCTAAGAAAGGTTTCCAGCTGATTTTAAAGATACATAGGAAATAACAAGATAGAAATTTTAAAACCGAGTCATGGACAAGACAGAAAATATACATGTACACCGGCATCTGACTAAATAAGTTCACGGGTGATATAAACAGGAAGATATTGTTTTAGAAGTAATTTTCTCTTACTTGAAAATCTCCTGCTCTAAAACTTTCACTAAGTTACAATATCTATGAAGTCCAATTTCCTGCCTTAGCAGGACTGAATTACAGGGGGTTAATCTCAGATTCAGGCCAACCGAGGTCTTCCTGTTCATATCTCCTTTGCAAATGGAGCTTACTAGGGAAGCTGAAAAGGAACCAAATGCTTCACAGCTGAGGCTATCCACTGGACCTTTTTTCTACTGGTGACATAATTTCAGCTGCTCTTAAAACTTCTGACATTTCCAGTAATAAGCAAGTGAAAGCATACTACTTGGAAGATGTATGCACACTACTTGGAATAGCCAATAAGCTTAGTAAATGTATATTTGATTGTTGAATTAAACAATAAATTAAGAGATCAAACAGGATACAGCTGCTAGATCTTTAAAGGCTCACCAATTGATTGATGCATGGCATTAAATTTATTGTAATGGCAGCTATACATTTACATAGAGTGAGAACATTTTATCTAAAAAAAGTAAATTTTAAAAATTAATCTGTTGAATTTTTCTGATTCTGAATATCACATTTTTAAGGTAAAATGACTATTAAAATTATTAAACAATGTTTTCAGACAAAGGAGACATAAATATCATGTTCAACTGATAAAGCTGTAATAATGAAGGATAGGAGGTAAGTTACACAAATTGCAAATTGCAATCTTGCCAGCTCCTTTAATGGTTTTAATGGAACAGGGCTTGAATTTTCCTTTCTATTGATGTTTGTTTCAGAAGATAAGCAGTACAAAGATTTTTTTATTCGGAAAAGTTTAGTTCTCTCGAATTTCTAATTCAGTGTTCTAAATTTCAAGGTAGGCACCACATTCTGCCTTACTAGTAAGATCTGATTTTGCTATTTTACTTAATTTCTAAAACGCTTTTCCACTCAGTACCTCTGGGAGACTAAGAGTTTCCTGACTATTGGCAGAGCTACTAAAGATTCCTAGCCCAAATGAAAGGAAGATTTTCATCAGAGTCTGGGTTTTTATGAACAAAACTTCACAGCTCTTGTTACCATCTCTGTCCTGTCTTAAAAATGTACCTTGAACTTCTGCTAGCAAAACTCAGATTGGTTGAAATATCCAACAGACATACCCTGGACTGTGAAGTTGCCCCTTCACTAATTTCTCAGAGGCAAGTTTACCACTTGATGAATCATTAGCATCACTTCCTGTGGCACTGAAGTTTTCCCTAGGGGTTCCTACTAACTAAGGACTAATCACCCGTGTTCTTATTTAGCTTTGAGTTCCGATTAGATCATAGATTAAAGTGGATGACTGCAGACTGCTAATTCTTACCTGACAACATACTGAACAAAGACTCCATATTCAGGAAATACATTTCATATTTCCTTTTAACAAAATCCATACCCTGCTATTGAATCATTAAATGTGCAACCATGCTGAGTGTAGCTATTCAGAGAAAAGATACTAAGACTTCGGTGGCCACAGGTTATTACTATGGGAATTTGTAATGGCTTTTACAGCTCACTAGTGATTTAAGAACTTGATGTGACATTAGGAAAAAAAAAAGTATCAGATGTAGGTTTATACCAACGGGTCAAACTCATTCAACAAATACTTGAGATGAGTACTAATTTTGGTATTACATATATCTCTTTCACAACTGTAAGCCCATCTTTTAAAACTTTTTTGATGGATAGTACATTTTATGTATCTGCTTGCAACTTGAAAAAAATACAGTGATTCATTTCAAAATACTGCAATTTGAAGAGACTGTGATAAAAATGACAATAACTCTAATAAAGAAATCAGGTATAACATTTAAGAAAATCCATTTTTGGTAATTTTCTATCAAAATAATGTCTAAAGTATAAAAAATACTTTGTTCCTGTTTTTTAAAAATATAAATGAAATATAAATGGGACATTGTCTTACTGACATATATATATATGTGTGTGTGTGTGTGTATATATGTTTGAGATTTAATACAGTACTTCTACAAATAACACATTATTGTATGATGCCTGTAAATGCATCGGTATCTCAGTTGAATGGATTTAAAAATCTGTGTTTCTTTCTACCCTCAATGCAGTTATCTTAAGATTAAATTCCAGATTATGTATCATTGTCATTTAGCACACCACAAGTCTTGTTAGATCAAATCACTTTTCAAGTGAATTCTTATAAAAGAAAAAATAATAGTAATAGAAATTTGAATTTTGGTTGTATATTTTATTTAAAAAAATTATTTAGATGGATTCTTCCTGTGTTGCCCAGTTTGGTCTCAAACTCCTGGACTCAAAGGATCCCTCTGCCTCAACCTCCCAAATAGATGGATTTCTGGCATGTACCACCCTGCTTGGATGGGATGCATATCTTAAAACTGTATACATTCTCTTAAATTTAGAATCGTCATAATACTAGATGTCATTTATAACACAGTGACATTTTGCAATCAGAGGGAGCTTTTCATCAGAATCAGTTTCTTTCCCCACACACACACACATATAAAGGAAGAGATCTGTCCGGCACAGTGTCCCCAGCCACTTTTCCTGTGACGTCTTCTCTAAGCCCACTAGTGTCTCTTACCAGGCGTCATTTGGTTCCCTTCTCTGTCTTAAGGGAATTTGGCTCTTCCCTGCTCCCTCTCAATTATAAATATGCAGGTTAGATAATTGACCCACCCTTTGATTGATGCATTGCCTAAATAGAACCGACTGCCTTCTAGTAAACCTCTAATGACAGGTGGGGGAGGAAGTACCAATTAATCAACCTGAATATCCGAAGTCATTATTGCCTCAAATCCTTTGGTGCCTTCTTCAATTCTCTCAACTATTAAAACAGCTCTCCCTTCTTCCCACCTGCACAGCTCACACTCTTATCAGAGAACACAGTAAATACAGAGGCACATGTGCATACTTAAAACGTGCATTTCTTTTTACATCATAGGATTTACAATTATACACTCAAATGTAAACAGTTGAAAAGCCTAGAAAATTCCATTTTGAAAATAAATCTTAAAAAGAACTTATTCCCTTGGCCCACATGTATCTGTCTAGTCCGATGTCTCTGCTAAAAGAAGTACAGTTAGAACCCCATGAAAGTGCAAAATCAGTCAGCGCAGACCTTTGCACAGGAGGTTCTAATACTACTAAATGTACCAGAGCCTAAACAAATAAACAACAACACTAAAATACTAAAACACGCATTCCAGAATGTTAAAGAAAAATCCTTGTGAGGACAACTTATAGCCTCTATTCCAGGCGGCAAGGCCGTGAACATTATGCATAAAGCCACCAGATGCCATTGATGGCTTTTTTGCCCTTGGATTTTAGGTGGCAAAGTGGAATTTGAGGGCTTTTTCAAGCTAATTATCTTATATCATAACTTAATCTTTCTAGGTAGTTTTCAGGAACAATGTGCAGGAAATGAGATACCCTAACTCATAAGTGCTACTTTCCTTTCCTTCTTACTTGGACACAGGTACCTGAAACCATGAAAAGTGTCTAAAGTCCTATCTCCGTTTCCCTTAAGTAACCTCGTTAATTGCAAAGGACATTTCCCAAGAAGCTCATATATGCAAGAATACAGATTTTTTTTAAAAAGGCCAGGCTGGGCACAGTGGCTCACGTCTGTAATCCCAGCACTTTGGGAGGCCCAGGTGGGCAGATCATGAGGTCAGGAGATAGAGACCATCCTGACCAATGTGGTGAAGCTCCATCTCCACTAAAAATACAAAAATTATTTGGGTGTGGTGGCGTGAGCCTGTAGTCCAAGCTACTCAGGAGGCTGAGACAGAGGAATAACTTGAACCAGGGAGTTGGAGGTTACAGTGAGCTGAGATCGCACCACTGCACTCCAGCCTGGTGACAGACCAAGGTTCCATCAAAAAAAAAACCAAAAAAAAAAAAACAAAAAAACAAACAAAAAAAAACACCAAACATTTAATCAGGTCAATTGTGTGCATTAGGTAGAATTAGACTTAGGTCTTCATCTCATATACCAGTAAAGTTCTAGTGAAACCTAAGACTGGTATTTCAAAGTTAACACAGTGCATTTACAAACTTCATTTCTTTCAATATCATATAAAGATTTAGCAGTAACATTTATTTTCACATCTTTGGATAATCTGCAGTCAAGAATTGACTAGGCACTGTTGCATAAATAAATATCTTGGGATAAATGATAAATGATAAACAATTTATAAAACTATATCCCTGAACCACTACTTAAAGTTAGATACAGGAATGGCTCGTTGATACTCATGGAAATTAAAACTACATGGTAAAGTGCCCATTAAACGTACATTTAACCATTTGTGTGGTTAAATGCATTGCACCTTGATCTGAATTCTTGCAGAATACATGAAGACTCATGATCATTACAAATACTATATGTGCTGGGTCAGCACCATCTGATGCCCATGAAGTATGTGTAACTTTATGAATCCAGATAAGGATTCCCTCCTGGACACATATTTTCCTTACATTTGGGTATCACTTACTACTGATATCGAAATATGTATGTGTTACTAATGCCTGAAGGATTAGGATCTTTCAAATCCTAATTGGCTGCTTTAACAAAGTTAAGAGTAGGAAAGTAAGTATAGTTGGTATAATCATAGATTAAATGAAAAGAAACAAGCTCCGAGTGAGGATTTAGACATGAGTGAATTATGTGAGATTTCCTACATACATTTGCTAGCACCTCTTTTAGTTGCTCAGTGCTCTTTTTAGCTTGTTTCTCAGTTTCATTTTCATTCCAAATAGTAAAGGTTACACAGTGAATTAATGTTTAAAATGTGTAAATATATCAAAATGCAAGTAAGTATTTATAGTAAAGTAAGAAGAAACGGAAGACGGTAACAAACGACTAGGATGTGAACAGTGTAATCTTCCTTTTTCACTTTCCATAAGGTAGCTTAAGATATTGAGACCCTATTTCATCATTAATGAAAAGGGATTTGGGAAATACTGAGATCAAAAACAAAACGGATCCTGAAATCCCAGGCTAACAGAGCACTCTGGGATTATATTTCCTACTTCTGACTAGACAGCTATACCCATGAGGTAACAGCTGAACCTAGTGAAACACTGATTTACTGACTTGTAATGAATGAACCTCAATGTTGAGATGTTTCTAAGCCTCCGTGTTTATCTTATATATGGGTAGATGATTTTATATGGCCAACATAAGAGAGCTGTTGATATTCAAAATAATTTCCCCCGAATTACTTAGATAGAGATCACTGTGGTGAATCATCTATGAAAAATTGTAACTCTAGTTAGACTTTATAGCAATATGTCTCCAAGAAATCTTACTCATTGACTAATCAGCATACACTCAGAATTAGAAAATAAAGATTTTAAGATAATACAGCCATTTTAGGCTAAATATATTTATTTATGTTCTTATTTTTTTGAGACAGAGCTTCACTCTTGTCCCCCAAGCTGGAGTGCAATGCGCAATGGTGGCTCACTGCAACCTCTGCCTCCCAGTTCAAGTGATTCTCCTGCCTCAGTTTCCCGAGTAGCTGGGATTACAGGCATGCGCCACCACGCCTGACTAATTTTGTATTTTTAGTAGAGACAGGGTTTCACCATGTTGACCAGGCTGGTCTTGAACTCCTGACCTTCGATGATCCGCCCGCCTAGGCCTCCCAAAGGCTGGTATTGCAGGCATGAGCCACCATGCCCGGCCTAGGCTAAATATATTTATATTTAAATTGCTTTTTGTCATTTACTTCTACCCATGTCATTGGAGTGAGAAAACAAGTTTGGGACGTTCTGATTGTATGTTCATTCTAATGACAGATAAATAAGCATCCAGTAAACTTATAATTATTGGGAGAAATAGCATTTTTGTTTGATTTTTGTGTTTGCTTTAATTCCACATTTTACAACTGGCTTTAGAGTTATAAAGCACTTGCTGCCTTACTCTGAAGATTTAATGCAATCCAGTCCAAGACAGTAATAATAGAAGACTAATGCTTTCCATTTAAACTAATATTTTCTTTGGTCTTTGAAAATCCTCAAGGGGTAAACTATTTTAATTTAATAGCTTCAATTGATCTTCAAATATTCAGCAATATTAAAAGCAAAGGGAATCCTTTTTTTTTAATCAGCCAAGTTAGAACTAAAATAAATGAAGATGTTCATATCATGAGTTCAGGAAGCAAGGGAAAAGAAGAGTAAATAACTTCTGACAAATAACCTTCTTTGAACAAATGATAATATGTTAAGAGTCTTACCCTTGAAAAACTGAAGCTCTTATAGTTTTATTGCATATTGGATCAGTTTAGTTATTTATCTAAGCATTCATATATTTAAAACAATGAATAATCATCGGTAAATGATATTTTTATATTATTTGTTATAATGTTCCCTATTGCCTCAGGGGAAAAAATGTGAATTTTAAGAAATACAAAATTTCCAAGAAAAAAACTATTGTGTAAAGTTTCAGTATTTTAATAATACATAGCTTTTATAGCCGATTCTCTCAAGCATTCCATTCCAAGGTGCTTATTTCAATTCTAGGAAGTCAAGTGGCATACAGGATTAATGTATAAATGCAGTCACATTATCTCTGAATTCTATTTTATTATATATTTATATAAAACATGGCCTTGATCATGTATAAGACTTTAACACTGGAAAAAAGCATGAATTTCACTCAATTGTACAAGAATCAAACATAGTGTTGAAGAGGGTACTCAAGGGTGGTTGACAGGTATGCTCTGAGGTCACATCAAACTAATTCTCTCTCACTTCTCTGTGAGTTTGGGCAAATCAACATCTAAAGCAAGAATATTTTTCTCTATCAAATAGATAAAATAGCATATCTAATTCACATTGCTGTTGTAAGAATTTTATATTATGCATTTTAAGAACTTAGCACATGACAACATAAAATAAAGCATATTCTTATTTAGACAGTCAAGTAATTGAATTTGGACCTTTCCACATTGCAGGTTTATTTACTGGATTTGAATGTAATTATCCCAAGTTGTGCTGTCTCATACAGCAGTCCCTAGCTCTATATGATTGTTGAGTACTTACAATGAGGCTAGTATGAATTGATATGAGGTACCGTAATTACAAAATATATACCAAACTTTGAAGATTAAATTTTTAAAAGGACATAAGTTATGTCATTAATAATTTTATATTGATTACATATTGAATGATAGTATATTGGATATATGAGGTTAAATGAAATGTATAATTAAAATTAATTTCAACTTTCTAAAATAATTATAAATGTGGCAACTAGAAAATTTAAAAATTACGTGTCTGGCTCGCATTATATTTTTATTGGACACTGCTACTCTAGACTATTTTCATAAGAAGAACTCAGTGTACTTTGTAAAAGTGAAGGCTCCCGGCCCATGACTGAGATAAGCAGAGGAGAGCTGCACTTCCTAAAAGCTCCCTTAGTGAATCTTTTGCAGGTAAGAATTTAAAAACTATTTCCCTAAGGCTCCATACATTAGGTACTGCCAAGAACCCATCCTCATCTGGATGTTCCATGTAAAAGTCCTGAGAGATTTGGCTATTCCTACTTAGTGCCTAATGAGAATAGAGTATGATACAAGTAAGGGATGCCTATTAAACAGAGAGCAGGTCCTTTAGGCAAGCACTCAACCAAATGGTGAACATCAAGGTTAAGGAGAATTTACGGACGTCTCATTTTTCAAGTTGAACTGAAGCTTGTGGGTCTTAATGCAGGGTGTAAACAAATTCCAAAGAGACTGATTGGGAAGAAGCCACCTTACTCTGTAAGACTCTTTCTGACTCACTCTTGGAGATGTGTCTGTGTAAGGCACGCAGCTGAGCTGTCAAAGGAGGGGAGAAAAGTCAAAACACAAGGATTTCTCACTGTGTAGCCATGCTCAGACGCGCTTGGTTGGGAGACTTTATCAGTGTCTTGGCGCCCTTTAGGAAATGACATGGCATAATGAAGCATTTTATTTCCTTGAGTAGTGGTTTGTAGCTCTCCTTGAAGAGGTCCTTCGCTTCCCTAGTTAGCTGTATTCCTAGGTATTTTATTCTCTTTGTGGCAATTGTGAATGGGAGTTCACTCATGATTTGGGTTTCTGCTTGCCTGTTGTTAGTGTATAGGAGTGCACATGATTTCTGCACATTGATTTTGTATCTTGAGACTTTGCTAAAGTTGCTTATCAGCTTAAGAAACTTTGGAGCTGAAATCATGGGGTTTTCTAGATATAGGATCATGTCATCAGCAAACAAAGAGAATTTGGCTTCATCTTTTCCTATTTGAATACCTTTATTCTTTCTCTTGCCTAAGTGCTGTGTGCCAGAAGAGTGACCTCTCCAAGAGCCAGGGATAGTGGGCGGGAAGTGGACCTTGATAAGTGCTTTGAGCAGTGCAAGATGGCCTTCCCCTGCTCCTCTCTACTTCTTCCTCCTTATTGTTCCATTCCTTCAGCAAGAGCCGTGACAAGGCATTGTAGGAGAAATTTTTGGGATAGAAGGCTGAGAAACATGTAGAAGCACTGGGGAATACTAACCTTGAGAAACAGAGAAACAAGGGCACTTGAAGCTTAACTACCATAGTTCTTAAGTTTTATTTTTTTGCTTGTCAGTAGCTTTCATATGTGTTTATGTATCATGCCTGCCTATTTCCAATGTAGAGAGGAGGTGCCACTATTTTGAAGGGAGGGTTTCATGAAAATATTGTCCTGGGTTTCATTATGAAGGAATTGGGGAGTGGAGACCAAACCAAGAGAAATATCACCCTAGGCTTTTCAGCCACATGGGTTATGATCAAAAAGTAATATGTAAGATATATCTAATCTTACAAAACAGTTTTGTGTATTACAAATACAATGGTGGCACTTTCTTAAATAATCTAGCACTTATCCACTGTTAATTCACTTAATAAATATTTTGTTTATATGAATCTTTCATTTAATGATTTTGTTATATATGTATGTGTATATATACATTATATTTTATACATTTCAATATATTTGTTTATAATTTGGTGAAATTGTGGCTAAGATGAAGAAAAATTCTAAATAGATTTTTTTCTTTTCATGCAAAGATAAACCCCTGACATCCAATAACTTAATATTCAACTTCTATCTTTTCACTCTTCCTAGAAAATATGAACTTTATCTTTCTCTCAAGAGCACAGATCGGAATACAGTTGACTGCTTAATTGGGTTTCTTTGTCTTTCAAAGATCCTTTACTCCCAGAATTTCCTGAAAGCTGATTCACCGAATTCTAAGAAACTCAACCTCCTCTGTTTCACCAGAAAAGTGTAGAGCTCAAAGTAACCATGAAATTGCAACAAGAAATTAGGACAGAGGATAAACAGAATGATTTCTGTTCTTATCCATAAAGAAGAATGCTGACATCTTTGACATGATCACTTAAAAAGCTTCCCCAAAAAGGCCAGGTGCAGTGGCTTACATCTGTAATCCAGCACTTTGGGAGGCAGGGCAGGCAGATCACCTGAGGTCAGGAGTTCAAGACCAGCCTGCCCAACATGGTGAAACCCCATCTCTACTAAAAGGACAAAAATTAGCTAGCCATTGTGGCAGGCACCTGTAATCCCAGCTACTCAGGAGGCTGAGGCAGAAGAATCACTTGAACCCTGGAGGCAGAGATTGCAGTGAGCTGAGATCCTGCCACTGCACTCCAGCCTGGGTGACAGAGTGAGACTCTGTCTCAAAAGAAAAAAAAAAAAACTTCTTCAAATAAATAAAACAAATAAAAACCAGTAAGCCACACATCAACAAAAAATTATCTATCTGAATGTGCAAGAGTTTCTAAGAAATACATCTACTCAATTAGAATAACTGCATCAATAATTTATTATATGAAATACTCTCTTCCTTCCAAATTAAGCAGTATATAAAAAAGCAATGAGCAATCCTCAGCTATGTAGTTAACTTAGTGCCATACCTGCATTCCCAGCCATGCTTTTCTCCCTTCCTGTCCACTGATGCAGGCAGGGTCATTTGTCCTGTCTGCCCTTCAGTGCTCACACAGCTGTCATGCTATTGCAGATGGAGATGTGGTTTTTATCTTTGTGAATATTGGCTGTCCTCAAATATATATGTATGGCAAAAATGAACCACAATATCAAGAGCCTTCAATGCTCTTTTCAAAGCTATTGTTCCAAACTTACAGGCAGTAACTGCTCATATTAGAACTGTAAGATAAATGTTTTAAATTCTATGAAATATTCCACTTGTCTGCTAGTCTTCCAGTGGCTTCTCATGACACTCAGGGTAAAACCCCTACACAACATAACCTCTTCTTCTCTGAACTTACTTACTAACACTTCCCTTCTAATACCCGCCTACTCCCAACTCCTCTCCCACCATGCTGGTCTCTAGGACCAGGCCTCAAGTATCCCATACAGGTTTCTACCTGGATCCTCCTGTTCTCTCTGTCTGGTGAGATTCTCAATATTCACATGGTTTCCTCCCTCCTACAGTTTAGGTCTTTCTCAAATATCACCTTCTTATCAAGGCCTTTCTTGATAGCTAATTGCAGCCCTCACAGTCCCCAGAACTCCCTACACTGTCTCTACATTTTTTTCATAACATTTGCCACCATCTAAGTGTACACTTTGCTTATCAATGTCTTATTAATGATTTACATTCCCCTGCTAGAATATAAGCTCCCCGTGATAGCAGTGATTTTTAGCAAGGCTGTTCTTTCCCCATCCTAACACCTTGAGCACTGCCTGGCACAGAGCATGTACATATGCTTTATATGAATGTTTGTTGCTTACAGTCACTAATCTGATCACTCCAATCATTCTACAAGCTTTTATTGAGAGCCTACTATGTATGCAACATTGAGTATTCAATGATAAATTAGACAGTCCTTTCTCTTGAAAAGGTCACATCATTGCGGGAATAGGCATATAAAAATTTAATTGGAATGCAAAGTGATTAGTGTATGTTGAAAGAAGACTAAAGGAAGGAGAACAACTCATTTGGTGTGGGAGGCAGGGAAAGCATTGCATAGGAAGTGACATTTGAGCTGAGTCATGAAATATGAGTGAGTTTCTGAGAAATGGAGAAGGGTCAAAGGATGTTTCATACAGGCAAAAAGGAATGTACGAAGGCACAGAGCTGATACAGGGGAAATCCTGTTGGGCAAATAGTAAATAGGCTAGGTATGGCTAGCATACCTGAGCAGGTCTAGGCAGAGTGCCTGGGGGGAAAGTCAGAAAATGCAGATTGATAATCACTTGCCAAGGGCCTTTCTGTCCTGCTCATGGTGTTCGCTTTATCCTGTTCGTGCTACTGAAGGCTTTTACACACGAGAGCAACCTGGGCAATCCAGAAAGCAAGATCTATTTTTTTGGAATAACTCTTAGGGCATCATGAAAGGTAGATAATTTGAGGATGAAGGCCAGAAAAAGGAGCAGAGGGGATGTGCAGCTACAGGGAGATAGTGAGTTCGACTTTGCACACATTACACTTTGAGTCTTGTGCACAAATACAGAAACCAACTGTCATTTAAAAATAGAAGCTCTTTTGATAGGTGGTGACTGCTATAATAAGGAGTGTAACTCAATGGAAGCTTTGGGAATGTGACATTGAAAGGATGAAAAAGATGTAGAACTGTTTGGAGGTAGAAGTACCCCCTGGATATAGTGACAGCTGTTACTGTAAGCTCAGGGAGCAGAGCTTCCTACAAACAGTGGCCCGGTAAGGCTAAAAGATCCAAGCCTCGCAGTCAGAGGAGACTTCGCAAGAACAGTTGGAGAAGGAGGTTAAGGCATAAGCCAGACAGCAGGGAGCTCACAGCCAAAAGGGAGATGAAGAAATGAATACATAAAATGAAAGACTCCATTTTATGGTGGGAGAGCTGTGGAGAAGTTGGTACATGTTTAAGATGTTAGAGATCTAAGCATATTTAGAAATGGAAGAAAAGAACTAATGGGGAGAGAGACTGAACAAAAGACACTAAGAGAATGAGTAAAGAAACAATGTTTTAGGAGAAATATAGGTAGTGGCATAACATACAGCCTGAGCATTTTTTTACATTGACACAAGCAAAATTTTCTTAACATGGCACAGAAACATGAAAGATAAGAAGAGGTTGTACTATAATTGGGGTGTCAGCATAATGTAATGGTTGAGACCAAGGTCTCTAGCATCAGACATTAAAGATTCAAGTTCCCATTATTACCATTTACTAAGTATATGACCTAAAGTTACTAAATCTGTATTTGCCTCAGTTTCCTCATCTTCCGGGTGGGTGCTATCACTTGGACATAGTCGGTTTGTCCCCACCAAATCTCATGTTGAAATTTGATCCCCTGTGTGGTGCTGTTGGGAGGTGAGGACTAGTGGGAGGTGTCTGGGTCATGAGGGACGATCCCTCATGAATGGCTGGGTGCCATTCTTGAAGTAGTGAGTTCTTAAACCTCCAAAACCTGATTGGCTCCCAAGGGAATGAATTAATTCCATCTAGAGTGGGTTGTTATAAAGCTCTCTTAGGTTTAGTCCCTCCTCATAGATGCATGCTTCCACTTTGACCTTCTCCACCATATATTTTATTGTTTGTTGGTTGGTTGGTTGGTTTTTGAGACTGAGTCTTGCTCTGTTACCAGGCTGGAGTGCAGTGGTGCAATGTTGGCTCACTGCAACCTCTGCCTCATGGGTTCAAGTGATTCTCCTGCCTCAGCCTCCCAAGTAGATGGGACTACAGGTGCACACCACCAGGCCCAGCTAATTGTTGTATTGTTAGTAGAAATGGGGTTTCACCATGTTGCCCAGGATGGTCTCAATCTCTTGACCTCATGATCCTCCTGCCTCAGCCTCCCAAAGTGCTGGGATTACAGGTGTGAGCCACCCCGCCTGACCTCCACCATGTTTTAATGGAGTACAAAAGCCCTCACAAGAAGCCAAGGAGATAACAGTGCCATGCTTCCTGTACAGACTGCGGAACTGTGAGCCAAATACACCTTTTTTCTTCATCAATTACCCAGCCTCAGGTATTTCTGAGCGACAAAAAAACAGACTAAGGCAGGGGGGGATGGTAACATTTTTTCTGCACAGGCTTGTTACGATAACTACAGGAGTCAATCTCCCCCTCGTAAAGCTCTCAGGACAGTGTTTGGCACTACTTTGTGACTGCAGAAGTACTTGTTGAGAAAATAGGAAGGCAAAAATGTTTTGTGGACTCAGGCCTCAAGGCTAGAGGGCTCTCTTTTTTTTTTTCTGTCAAGAGCAGATAGGAAGGACTACAAGGAGTTGAAATCTACGCAACTTTCAGGATCCAAAAAGAAGCTTGTTTATAACGGGTTTTTCCCTGTAAATTTATCTCAATAAAAGCAATTATAAGGCAAATCAAAACTGTGAGGAAGACAGGGAGAGCCCCATACTTATTCATAAACAGAGAAACATCTGTAATTTTCAAGCACTTGAGTTGTTTAAATTTCTAAGATCAAGCACGTGTAAGTTTTATGCCCCTATTAATATTATAGGGTGGCACACATATGATGAGATATTCGGTGAGGTCTGTGACAAATCTTAAACGGACATAAGAAGCTGTGGAGTCAGCTAGCCCTGGGTTCCAACTCAGCTCTACATCTTAGCCACTGTATGATCTTTGACAAGTCGTTAAACCCCAAACCCCAGTCTCTTCATCTCTGAATCCAACCATAAGAACCTTGTCCATCAGCAGCATAAGGATGAAATGGCATAATCGGTCTACACACACCTTGCATGGGGTCTGGCATATAATAGATTCCACATCAATGTGGACTTCCTTAAGCTCTATTATACACAAAATTGTTGAAGCCATCTGAATATTGCCAAACAATTAGGTACACCCATCAAAAATCTTCACTGCCCATCTACTTGTTAAGCTATGTAATTAGATAATGTCAGAAAAAAGTACATATAAGTTTCTAAAGGATTGACTTAAAATATTTAAATACCAAACTGAATTGAAGATAAAATATTGAAATCCTTTAAAAGGGTATCTGTGTGTCACACAGAAAATGATGAATCTCTTTGAATGTCTTACATATTTCCCTAAATAGTATTATCGTGTGACCTTCATTTTGTTACAGCAATAAAAGTACCTTGAGCCTGACAAGATTTATTGTTTCCATCTAATATTTCCTGCATTGGGTGTGAATTTAATTCACATTAACAACTTACAATTTAGGACGTTTAATTCATAACTTTTGTAAGCATAGAAAACCTTAGATCCTAAACAATCTAAAATAAATTAATATATCACATTTTCTGTAGAAGGGAAAATAATAAAGTCATACATTTCTGCTAACATCCCTTGGGCTGCCTGATTATGACAACCTCCTTTCTTTTTCACTTGACAAATGACTTGGGAATGATCTGTAGATTGTCTGATACAGAGCTAAACTTCTTTCAGGACATTTTCTAATGAGTCACGGTGGAGGCTAATAGTAACCTCTTCTACTACTTCCTCCTCCCTCCAGAAAAAAAAAAAAAAAAAAAAAAAAAAACCTAGTGTTTATAGCAAATCTTGACAGTTTTGAATAGATAAGAAGCAGCTACCTGCTTCATAAAAATTTAGTTATCACATACCACCCAACCTGACTACAACTGGACAAGCATGTGTATAGAGTTTCAATGTAACTTATAAAAATACATTTCAGAAGTATACAGTGCTGTTACGTCTGGTAGTTTCTATGATCAGTAACACTTTTGTATAAAATCAAGGTTTTGTTGGTAAATTTCATAATATTCAAATCTAATTCATGATTTATTTGAAGTTACAGATGTGATGCTTTTCTCTTCCAATATCATTCCATATTTATATGTGCAATGAAATCGGAAAGTACTGGTAATTACTTCTTTGAAAGGAATTCTTTAAAAAAAGCTCCATCACAATTCTTAAAATGCACTGCATATGTAATAAATGTTTATGTCTTCTTCATTCAAGATTAGAAGGTAAGCTTCACAAGAATAAGAACAGAGCCAAAAACAGTCAAGGGGTTTAATAAATATTTACTGAATGACAAATGGAGCCAAAAAAATGTCTTTGCCATGAAAGCTCAGCTTAAATCCACCTTGAGCCCTGTGTCAAAAATCCAAAGGGCGTATGGCCCCTGAAATGCTACCTTATATGGTGTGCTACTGCTAGTCCTTGCACATACTAAGTGCCTGCCTAAGAAATGACTCATTTTTGCCTATAATGCACTTTCATACATCAGCTAAGCAAAATTTGCAAGTTATGTGAAAATACACTTCTATGTTTCTTGCTAATTTAACCATATTGTCACTCAAGAAAATATGCTGTTCCCAGCTTACCACAACCATGTTTATAAACTGAGGCATTTTCATTCTGGCTCCTTATCGATAATAGAGAAAGTAGTAAAGGTTATCTCTCTTTTTACAGTTAGACATACTTGAAGGGAAATGAGATATGTACCAGAAATAAAAAGACTCTATATGGAGAAGTTAAGAGAAATGCTCTGATCTTGTCTTTTATAGGCCCATTATTGTTTATAACGACTTACAGAGTCTTTCAGGCATGATGTTGACATTTATGGTATTTTATCTCCCATACCAGCCAGTTGAGAACTCTTACACTTTAACTAATATATTTTAATCAAAGATTCCTGGAATCTCAACGCTTCTTATTCCTTTCAGAACTTCCCAAAATCCATGACACCAAGTTCAAATGCTTCTGTTTTGAAGTCTAATATTTTTAATTGGGTTACAGTAATATGCCATTTACTTATTCCTTGCAGAATGAATTACAACTTATTTAAATATCTACAGTATATGTGGGGTTGACCTTGAGTTATAAAATCAGTCCCATTTTCCAGGGTCATTTTTTTCTTTTTCTTTTTCTCTTTTTTTCGTCCCTACAGGTAAGAGGAAGATAGGACTGGATGTGGGAGTATCTGGATTAAATTTCTGTCACAAACTTCTTCAGCCACCATTAATCGCTGAGATTCTGATCTTCAGCAAAGAAAGAAAACAATTTATAAAGTTTGCAAAAACAAAAAAAGAGCCCATATCTTCTAATATGTACATGCACTGTTAACATTCCTCACATTTAGATCAAAAGATAGCTTTGAAATTTTATTTTGAGAAGTAGAAATATTAGGCTAAACTACTGAATTATAAGGAAATTCTTTCAAGTTTCATGTTCAGAGATAAAAGGAGGAGACACCAGGTAGCTGTCACTACTTCCTCACTCCTGGTATCACCTACTTGGTTATGAGATGCGCTGGAAAAATCATCCATGAACCTGCTCCATCATGTCAAGGAAGCCAAGAAGGACCATTCTGACCAACATGGTGAAACCCCGTCTCTACTAAAAATACGAAAAATTAGCTGGGCATGGTTGCAGGCACCTGTAATCCCAGCTACTCGGGAGGCTGAGGCAGGAGAATCGCTTGAACCCAGCAGGCAAAAGTTGCAGTGAGCCGAGATCACGCCACTCTGCACTCCAGCCTGAGTGCGACAGAGTGAGACTCCATCTTGAAAGAAAAAAAGTAATAAAGAAAAGCAAAGTAAAGAAGAGTGGAAGAGTAGAAAGGTAGGAACTACCTAGACATTATTTTTCAATGACAATCATGCTCTTTTAGTGTTATGTCTAAGATTAGTTAGAGAAAAATCTTATTCTACCCTCAAAACCATCATGACAACAACTTTACTATTTTGAAACAGGAGAAAGTTCCATTTTAAAAATGGCAGTAAATAGGAAGGACATCCCATGATGAAAATATTTTCCTTACTTTCTATCTCAAAATATTTGTTCGGACTAAGGGGAAATATACAAGTAAATATTACTTGAAAAAATGTATAGCCCTGTAAAAAGATATTTATTAAGTTGAAGTTCCTTCAAAATAAAATTATCTAGCCAAAGGTGAACTCTACAATATCAATTCCAAAGCATTATTAAGTACCTACAAAGCACAGTACCTAGCTCTGTGGAGGATACAAAGATTAATAAACTTTTTAGAGACCATGCAAAATATATATGTATACTCATATTTTAATAGTGTCAAATTTAGGAACATCCACATAATATAATATTTGAATCCTACAAACTTTCCTTAAATCTATTCCCCAACTATGACTATTTCACAATTTTCTAAAAGATAAAGATATAGGAAATATTTTCCAATGTGTGTTAGGATTTAAGGAATGGTTATACTTGGGAAACAGAAGAAGAACTCTTTTGCTCAAAATATTTCTGAGATCTTTAATCCTATATCAGTCCAATCAAAATAGCCTAGCAAAGGATATGTATTAAGTGTAATCACTTTTAAACATCAAAATGCCCCAGTCACTGAATTGAGCTCAAATAAACAAATATGTTCAGCATTAATTTTAGCATGTTACTTTGAAAGATTTTAATTTAAAGACAAAATCCCAAATGCTCATATCATACAAGGTTATAGAAGTTGGAAGCAGTTTTTAATTAAATGAGTTTGCCCAGACATAAAATCACCTGTGCAAGATTCTCCAGTACTTTGACGTTACAGTTTCAATATCTTAACATGGCCACAAGAAGTCCTTGAAACAAAAACCCTAACTCATTTTATGGCCTCACCGTCCACTGCTTCTGTGCCATGACACAGGACAATTTTTAGTCTTGGGTTTTTTTCATTCCCTGAACCAAAAAGTACCTGCCTTTCCTTAAAAACTCTGTACATACCACCTATTCTGCAAGACCTTTCTATATCCTAGAAAAAAATAGTATTTCCATTCTCTATCCTATTACTTTATATATAAATGCTCCAAGTGTTATAATAGTTTGTTCATATGACTATCTCTCCTATTACACTTAAAGCTGCTTCAGGAGTGGGCACCATTTCATATCCATTTTTTGTATTCTCAATATGGGCCAGTACCTAGAATGCAGCATGTTCTCAGTAACTTGGTAAGTTAATGAATGCACATAATGGATAAGGGCATACCATAGAAAGTAGCAAAAACAAATGCACTGTTTTAATATGGTGAGCAAACACAAAATATCTCTAGGGACTAATTTTCCTCCCCTCCAAATTTGCACCTAGGGTTGACTTTTCCCTCTGCATGTAGATAAACCTAGCCACAGACATCATTTCCTCACAGCTTCGCAGAGTCAAATGTTAGTTTGAGAGAGGGATTAATGGTTGAGTCCAGGTATCTCCTATTTCTCACAGAGTCATATATACCTATTCTGTCCACTCTCACTGTCATTTATTGTGATCATGTTCTATGCCCAGGAGGTTGACCAATATGAACTACAATCACAAGGTCCCTTGCCCTCTGGCTTATAGCAAGGTTAAGCCAAAGGGAAATTGCTGGCTCATACTAAAAAGAGAGAAAAGAAACAGGTTATGGTATGTATCCCCTGATTTCCAGCCTTGAGGGCCACTTTGGACAGCCCTCTCTAAATTTCTCTGTTTTCATAATCTATTAATTTCTCCCTCTCTCTCGTGCTTTAGCCTAAAGGTGGAAGAGAGTGGCTACTACTCATTACAGGTCAGAAATCCCCTAACATGGCATTATTTACATTTTATGCAGAATAAATCTATGTTGCAAGGAGCTGCCCAATGCCTTATAGGAGGCTTAGCAGCATCCCTGCCATCTACCCACTAGATATAAATACCTTTTGTACAGAAACTTACAGATTACTTTCAGTTATTTAATCTCATTTAAGCTCCAGAACTGTGTAAATAAATGTTGTTATAATCATTTTTACAGATTAGAAAATGAAACTTATAGTTATAGTACCTAATAATCCTGTGCCTAAAAATTCTACAAAGAAATGGTACATATGAAATTTTTAAAACTCAAATGATAATCTAATTCTCATTGTACTACACTGGCCTTATAAACATTTACTAAACTAAACTTCCTTTTATGACTATTTTCCTAAATGCCGGTGTTTTATCATCAGGATTCACTGGTTGCAGATAAAATACAAAAGTCATAGTGGAGTTCTCTGCGCATTATATTAAATGTAAGTGACATAGTCAATCATCTGTTATCTCTTTTTCTTCCTCTTAGAAGAGGAGTGTTGCAGGCATGTTGTACTGACAATTGGAATCCTTTTCAAAGATAATGTATCCTGAACCTCTTCTACATAAAAAAGACCACCAGACAATAGAAAAAAAAATAGAATAACTGCAGGCATGCTCATGTATTTGATGATTTTATGTTAAATCAAGAAGGATGCTTAATGCATTTCAGAGTTCCAGAGACCAGTCTAGCTTTCCTCCCCTCTTCCTACTACCATGATGAAGAAGAAATCTTGCACTGGTTGAAATTTTCTCATCAGATAAGACACAAACTGCTATCAGATTTTAAGAAATGATGTCAGCCATGTGTGCCATGAAAAAAGTTAAAAATTCAAAGCAACAACAGGTAATATTTCCATTAGTATCTGAGGGGGCATTAATTGATGAGAGTGGTAAAATCAAACCTTTTCTCCATAGTCAATATTTCTCTTTTACTTTTTCTTTCTTTTGTTTTAGAGGGAGACATTATCTTGGATTCATTATCTCCAAAGAAAATGCATATAGGAATAAACTGAATGCATTTGAGGAAGCTATGACTGAATGGCCTTCTCCAGTTCATAACATATCCCTTCCCCTATTGATAAGTACTAGTATAATAATGGTTAATATGGACTCTTGCAAGAAAAAAGATCATACGACATAGTTGTAAGAGAGGAAAGAATTATGACTAGTGCCAGATATAACTGCATCTTATTTCCTTTAAGATGTCCCAGAGAACACCCATCAGGCCATCCCTTCAGTGGCATCATTGTCAGGCCACTCCTCAGGGAGTAAAGACATTATCTTCTGTTGAGTTCCTGTGTGTCCCAAGATGTGTGCATCGTTATCAAATTTAACCCTCACAACACCCCTGAATGGCCAATATCACGTCAATTAACGATATTGCTATTCTCAATGTTCAGATGGTACTGCTATGATTTGAATATGTCCCCCCAAAATTCATATATCAAAAACTTAATTGCCATTGTAATAGTATTAGATGGTAGGGCCTTTTAGAGATGATTAGGTTATAAGGATATTCATCTCACAAAGAGATTGATGCTTTGTTTCAAGTGGATTAGTTATCTCAGGAGTGAGACCCTGATAAAAAGAATGAGACTGGCCCCATTTGTGCTCTCTCACGTGCTCACTCACCTTGTGTTGCCTTCCAACACGAGATGACTCTCTCTAAACGCCTGTGTCATGCTCTGGGACTTCTTGGCCACCAGAACTGTGAGCCAAATAAATCTTTTTTCTTTATCAATTGCCCAGTCTGTGGTATTCTGTTATAGCACAGAAAACAAACTAAGACAGATATAGAAACTCAAAGAAGTAAGATGAGACCTACTGTACCTCAAGCCTGGTCTCACCACCCCTTCTTGGTCTCTGATTGCAGCAGGTCAGTCAGATCATATCCAACAATCATAGTATTTGTATGTAACAGGCACTTGATAAGTTGAATAAATAGTTTGTAAAAGTTTCTACAGTCTTGTGCTCGTATTAGTGTGAAACCACTAATTTGACAATCTTACTACTAGTCCACATTTCAAAATATTTGACAGCTTTGTATATGAGAATAAACCTTTCATTTTACAGAAAAATAACTGATCACTTAAACTTTTGCTATCTCTGAATTTGTTTAAAATACTAATAAATTATTCTAAGGGAGAAGCAAGATACAGTACAAGTAATAATAAAGTATCTTTTTGGTAATAAAATGTTGAGATTGCACATTAAAAACGAAAGCCTGACTGGAGTCTGCCCAAATAATATTTTGTGGCTTATAACAGGTTGTTATCAAATTTTGGGAATGTCTGCCAATCAGACCTGTAGTATGCAAAACAATCGATCCCCCAAGATGTCCACATCCTAATCCAGGAAACTTGTGAATATGTTACCTTACATGGCAAAGGACAATTAAGATTGCAAATAGAATTAGTTTCTAATCAAATAATCTGAAAATAAAATGTTCTTGGATTATCCAGATGGACCTAATGTAATCACAGTGTCCTTAAATGTGAGACAGAGAAGCAGAAGAGAGTCAGAATGAAGAGGTAGCAGAAAGATTGTACTAGCCATTCCTGGATTTGAAGATGGAAGGGGATCAAGAGTCAAAGAATGCAGGCAGTCCTAGAAGCTAGAGAAGACAAGAAGACAGATTCTCCTCTTGACCCTACAGAAAGAAACACAACCTTGTCTCCGCATAGATTTTAACCTAGTGAGACCCATTTCCGACTTTTGACCATAAGAGCCGTTTAAAAACAAATAAAAGTTTGTTGTTTTAAGATACTGCATTCATTATAATTTGTTACCGGGGCAATGAGAAGCTAATAAATGAATAAAGTTAAGATTTGGAAGGCACTTGGAAAATTATAATTAGATGCATTAGCCAACACCATGTAGGACATGAATTAGAGGATCCTGGTTGTCTAGTACAATCATGCTTCTATTTTCTTAGATCCAGTTCAGTATTAACTATATAAACCCTATGAAAACATTTTAACAACACACAGCTTTTTTCAGCCAATGCCTTTGGAAAATCATAATATAAATTGCCATGATGGAAAAAATAATTCAAAAAATTGCATTAAAATATTAAGAGACTTCATATATCTTGTTCAAATGATTCATTATACTGCTGTATTCTGATTCACTAAAGAATTCACCACTATTCCGGTGGTATAAATGACCCAGTAATACAAATGACCTATATTTCGAAATCCTCACGTGGGGATAGGCCAGTGCAAGGAAAATCTATTTATGGTTTACTAGATTCTACACAATTAAACTGAAAGAAAGGAGAAGAATAAAAGAAGTCAAATGAATGAAAAGGAAAAAAAAATCCTCTTTCCATCAACCAGACTTAGTTAAAATAACCATTGTGAGAGGAAATTTTTTGGCATCAAGTCAATTTCCAATTTTGTCATTAGTGATGTTAACATATTAGACTACAAATATTTACCAGTGGAAATATCCTCTCAATAGGCTATGCCAACCAAAGCATTAGCTTAAACTATGGCCGTGAGAGAATTACACAGAGATTCTGCAAGGTTTTGTGGAAAGCAAATGGAGCAAACTTCAGGAATAGTCACCAAAAATAAAGACTCAGGAAACTGGAAAAGTTGGCAACATAAAACGCTAGGAAGATTAGAGGCCAAAATATTAAGGCTGGGACTGTAACTAAAACTAAGGTGAATTGCACTGTGGCGCTCATTCCAGAATATCTACCCCTCTGCTCTCCCTTCATGCTGCAGGGCCTTCCCACCAACGCTAATTCCCGGAAAATCAATCTGGTTCTTGCAAAAACCAGACTGAATTAGGATTTTTGTTTACTATCTTTTACCCTGAGGGTGGGCCAGGACACCTTTTAAATGTGGTGGTCTTTCTGCCTGTTGCTTCTTTTTAATAACTTTTATAAATGATAGAAATAGGCCAGAGTTATCATGGCCTACATGTCATGTAGGCCAGAGTTATCAGCCTCTACTATTTCCTAGAGGTGAGAGGCTTTCAAACCTTCAATTGCTCCAGGATTTGTAAAAATAATACCTCTTTAGCCAGGCACAGTGGATCACACCTCTAATCCCAGCACTTTGGGAGGCTGAGGCAGGTGGATCACTTGAGGTCAGGAGTTCAAGACAGCCTGGCCAACATGCTGAAACCCCGTCTCTACTAAAAATACAAAAATTAGCCGGGTGTGGCGGTGCATGCCTGTGATCCTAGCTGCTTGGGAGGTTGAGGCAGGAGAATCACTTGAACTCGGGAGGCAGAGGTTACAGTGAGCTGAGATCATGCCACTGCACTCCAGCCTGGGTGACAGAGTGACAAACTGTATCAAAGAAAATTAATAATAATAATAACTCTTTAGAAGAAAAATTATATGTGCTTACACACACACACACACACACACACACACAAATAAACTGAGTACTTTGATCCTGGGTGATACCAGCACTAAAAAAGAAGTACCTAATTTCCACCAGGACACAAAACCAGGGATCTGTTGTTAGTTACAGCTTTAAAAGACTTCATGCAGGGACCAAGAGTGACAGGAGAAAAGTCGACCAGGATTGTTTTGCCTCCACTGTTTTCCATACTGCATGATGCCCCACATGAGTCCCTTTATTAGAAAGCCTCATGTCAAGGCTTTTTGTTCTTCTAGAATCCTCCGTGAATAGAAATATAACTTGGAGAGGCAATATCTTAAAAGCTGTCATCAACCAGTCACTTAAGCAGGATTATCTGAAAGGCAGCTGATAACAAGTACCAGTGTTAATAGGACACATGATAGGTGCTCCAGTGAAAAGGAGAGCACTAGACACATGAAAAACACCTAAAAATAATTAGAAATTGTAAAAAAAAAAAATCATTATAATTGTTCTCCAGATATCCCAGAGCTAGAACACTCTCTACAACCAATTCATGAAAAAAAAAAAAACAAGGTGTAAAAATATGAGATTACATGACTGTTTTTAGAAAAATATAATTTATGACTCAGATGAATTGTACTCTTCAAAGAAGTTGCCAAGGGAGGGTGTAAACATTCCAGAAATATTTCCATGATTAAAAGCGTCTATATATCTTCTTTATATAAACTCCTTGTTTTTTTGGAAATCGCTTCACAGCATCTGTCCCTCTACTTTAAATCTCCTCGATGATGGCAGAAGTTCCCATCTGAAGGTGATTTGACATCTAAAAATAACTAAAACTCATTTAGAGCCAACAGTGAAGAATTCAGGGTGAACAGTTACAGTGAATAAGTTCAGTTTTGGTCAAAATCATAGAACGACTAAAATACAGTGAAGCTAATGGGAATTGCTCATTAACTGGTTCTAGGATTGACAAATAATTAATCCATTAGCAATCTATTAAAAGCAAAAACCTGTTGAAATGTAAAGGAGGAATGTGGAGAAAAATACATCCCAACTCAGTTCCAGTGAGAATAGTTGACGCCCTATGGCCAGGGTTGAAAGACTGATGCAGGACTGATAAAGGAGAAAGAAATCAAAGCCAGATTCTAACTCTTGTGAGGCAAGTGTCAGGTGTCATCCTTCCTAGGAATCAGTCTGTCCTTCCTCAGGGTACATATGGTTCCCATTATAACCCTTATCATGCTACATTATAATTATTATTGAATAAGTCAGTCTCCCTTAAAAGACTCTCGGCTCCTGTTTCGTACTACTAGTGCAATGGAACATTAATAATTGGGAGTTACATAAATGAATGAACAACACCCATTGGACATGTAAATCACGGTTACATTATTATTAAAGTCTTGCTTATGGTCCCACCTTATTTGGAATCCTATGGGTTAATAGAGACACAGCCTAAGGAAACTTTTTTGCTTTTACTGACCTTTAGTTATATGGATCAAGGAATGTTGGAAACTTGTTGATTTTTTAAAAAATATAAATTTGTTAGTCTTTTATGTTTTTTTCAATGTAGCTGGGACACTGAAGTTGAAAAAACATTTAGTGTTCAAAATCCTACCATTTGGCTGCTTGGTACATACTGACTTCTGACTTCCTCTGAGACAGTGAGAAAACAGCTTGGCGGGAAAAATGAAGATAGAGTAAGTGCAAAAGCTTACAGGATGCCACAGGGGAAAGAAAAGAGCAACACCTCAGACTATCATAAACTGACTCTGTTGTAGAGCATTCTAAAGAATCAAGGGAGATACAGATTGCCTACAATCCCATGTCTTTCAGGAAGATTGCCAAGTACAGAATTTCTACTTTGCTCAAGTCATTATCCTAGTAATTTTCCTCCACAACTTGAAACCTAGTGAGATGGTTAATAATACTTATTCTGAAAGCAGCTTTCAAAAATGCCAATATTCTCCCAAAGTTTCAATGCTGACCAAACTGATTTTTTTTTTAGTTTGCAAAGATAAATTATGACTGAAAACATACAGTAGTTTGAGCTTGTGGAGGTATGCACGTGTGTGTGTGTGTGTGTGCGTGTGTGAGTGTGTGTGTGTGTGCGTGTGAGAAAGAGAGAAAGATTTAGAGGAAGGATTGAAGGAGCAGAGAATGCTATGTTTTATTCTGTAGCATTTTCCTGAGAAGCCGATATTTTTTCAGGGTTTTTCAACTATAAGTTTAGGAGAAAATGTAGTCAATCATGAAAGTACAGAAAGATACAACTTCCTATCTATATTCCCTTAGTACATTTATTTCTTACTATCTTTTTCCTTTGATAAAAAAGTCCCTCCCAAACCCAGTTTTTTTTTTCAATTATTCAGTAAAAAGGCCCAGCAAGAAACCAGCTTAAGTGATAAAAAAAATAAGCCAAACATTTTTTGAACCCCTGAGCAAAATCCTTGATTTTTTTCCTTTTGTAAATTGAGACTTTCCTCTCTAGTTCTGAAGCATATTTTCTCTCCTTTCTTCAATAAGACATTTCAGCTTTTGCGCAGAGTGATAAAATAATATGTCTTCAATTCTCCTCTACAGATGAATGCTAGGAATAAAATGTGACAACGTAACTCTGCTATTTTTGGTTACAAGATATTCTTTTTGAAAAAACTATTTTTTTCCCTAGGAAAATACTTAGCTTCAGTTTTTGGCATCATTATTTTATTTTTGTTTATATTTCCCACCATCTTCCCCAAAGCTAGTTTTTTTCCCAATAATATGTAATAGATATTACATTAATCAATATCCAAAGTGTCACTTTGATTTTTATAGTGTCTTACATTTCCCAGAGAGTATTAAATGAATTAATTAAAGATCAGAGATAAAGAGAAGTTGAATGATTTGCTCAAAACCAGAGATCAAGACTAAAATAAATCTTGTAAAATCTGTATCTACCTCCTAGCCAGGATTGTAACCACTAATACGATGGCATATTGTATGGTAAGTTTGTAGCTTTTAGATGTGAGGATCTTTCTGCATTTCAATTTCTTTTGATATGAAGCAGTATGTGATGAATATTCTTTTTCTTTCTCATATGAAGCCGAATTAAAACAAAATTCACAGCTCAAGTAGCAGCACTCTTTTAGTATACTAATGACAAAGATCAAAAAGGCATCACACCTGTCAACTCTGAACTCCAGGTAAGTTTTGCAAATATGCAGGATACAATAATTAGGACTAGAAACGTTTCTGAATTTCCTTTGTTTAGGCTTCACACAAATTACTCTCATTTTCTTTGCTCAGTATCTCTGTAGCTTAACATGTAGAACCGAGCATTTCTGAAGAGAAATGCATATAGCCATATATACATGTAGGTTGTAAAAGTGCTATATTATATGGATCAATTTGTTTTTTCCAAGCCATGTCTGTTCTTCCTTCACGATGTGCATATGCTATCCTATTAACGGTAATACGACATAGTGGAGACATCAGACACTTCATATCCCTCCAGGGTGTGCCTTCATCTAATGATTAGCAAGCAATATTCTAGATAATATTTTAAATGGTAAGCATAAATTCTTCATTAAACTATTTGTCTGGCTAACCAGTGCAGTTACATGATTATTTGCCATTAGGATGCCCTGACTTGTGCTCTGACAATAACTGTTCTAAATTTACAAAAAAAAAAAAGTCAAAAATCATTTCAAAATGAATAGTCATGAATTCTCAAGAACTCATAAACATACATTTTTATTATTAACTGTGTGAGGTGAGTGTTGACACTATTTTTTTACTGAGGACTGAAAACAACTGCCACTTGTCTGGGTGAATACAAAGACTCACAAGTGTATTCCTGGTGTATCCAGGAAACATCTTGCAAGAATGATAATAATAGACACAGAGCAAATCGTGTATTTCATCAAGTTCTTACAATGAGATCATACAAAACACGCTGCATCCTTAATCTTTTCTTCTTCTCTTGAACTCTCCTTGAAAGCATACCAATATTTTCACTGAAGTTTATAGATTCAAAATTAATTGTCCACTTTCAGACACTAAATTTGAAACAGCTTTCCAAATCAAGCCAAATTGTTCCAGCCCCTAATTGGCTTATACTCTACTCATATAGTAATTGCAGATTATATTTGTGGTGCCCACAATTAGTCAGCAAATAACAAACACTATTCAACTTCCACAGTTATTTGCCTCTAAGTTGGTTGTTTACAACAGAGAGTTAAACTTTCAAAAGAATGATAAGGAGGTAATCTGTTGGGCATTGGGACCTGCGGGGGATTGGCTGGCTTCCTTACCATTTTAGTATACTTTATTTCCATTCATAGGAAACAAATGCAATAGTGGCAGTATTTTAATATCTATTGTTGGCCAGGTGAAGTGGCTCATGCCTGTAATACTAACACTATGGGAGGCCCAGGCGGGCAGATGGCTTAACATCAGGAGTTCCAGACCAGCCTGGGCAATGTGGCGAAACCCTGTCTCCAACTTTTTTTTTTTTTTTAAACTAGCCATACATGGTAGCACACACTTGTAGTCCCAGTTATTTGGAAGGCTGAGGTGGGAGAATCACCTGAGTCTAAGTGACACCCTATCTAAAAAAAGAAAATCTACTGCTGAGTAAACAAAACTCTATAAATGCATAAGTGGACTGAGGAAGCAGCCTCACGTAGTTAATTCACTAGTTTTGAAGTGTAAAATTTTAAATCATTCTAATGATACTCATATCAACTCAGATCATATGTATTAAAAACATATTATATAACTGATCTCAAAGGTATATTACAAAGATCATATTTTGAGATATCTCAGTTGCAAAAAAAAAATCCTACAGTGAAAAGTGTCATCCACACATTAAGAACACAATGTCACAGCAAAAAAAATCACTGCACCATTGTTTTCATAAAGAATCAACTTCAGATGGGCTTTGGTACTGCTTATGTACACTTTAGCTGATTAAAAATGTGTTTCATATTCTTTGAAGAAAAAAGGAAAAAAGCATGTATCATAAAAATGTATATAAATGTTTTAAATATAGAAGTAAAAAGATATTTTAAAAAAATTGCTAAATGACATAGGTCATATTTTAATTGAATATTTAATAATGAACACCTAATTTAGGTAAAACTAGAATCTTGTATAAGTAATTCACTTTCACTTTATTTTCTTTCAAACCTTGTGAAAGCTTAAAAAAAAAGCTCAAGAGAAAAACATTTTTTTTTTTTTTGTAAAAAGTAAACAAAATGTACTTAAAGAAAAATCCTAGTCAAAATGTTATTCTCTATAAAAAGGAATTTTCCTGGCCGGGAGCGATGGCTCACACCTGTAATCCCAGCACTTTGGGAGGCCAAGGCAGTTGGATCACAAGGTCAAGAGATCGAGACCATCCTGGCCAACATGGTGAAACCCCGTCTCTACCAAAAATACAAAAAAAATTAGCCAGGCATGGTGGCGGGCGCCTGTAGTCCCAGCTGCTCAGGAGGCTGAGGCAGGAGAATCACTTGACCCAGGAGGAGGAGGTTGCAGTGAGCCAAGATTGTGCCACTGCATTCCAGCCTGGCGGCAGAGCGAGACTCCATCTCAAGAAAAAAAAAAAAAGAAAAAAAAAAGACATTTTCCTATCCTGAATCAATTCGCAATCAACAAAAATAATGAAAATATATTTTCCTACCTGCACTAATGATATAAATAACAAACTATATACACAATGAGTCAATGGAAGAATATTGAAATAAAATAATGAAAAAGAAAAAATATTTTATGAAGTGTTTATCAAAAGCACAGGATAGAACTGGTCTAATATGCATCTTCCCATCTTTTGTTTTGCATAAGGTAAGGTTTAAGGTGAAACTATTTTTTTAAGAAATTGGACTGAGTGACCTAATTTTAAAAACATAGTACAAGATACTAAAATAGCAAGGTTGGAATATCACTGAAGGAAAGAGAAGCAAGAGAATCCAATTCCATTCTCACAGAATTAGTTTGTTGTAAAATAGATGTATTTCCTCTACTTCACATATGCACAGTGGTGGACAGAGTGGCCTCTGCAGCCCAACTGTCCGTACCTAAACCTCAGTTTTATCATTTTACAAATTGTGTGACCATGAGCAAGTTAGTGAACGCTGCTGCACATTGCTTTGACAGCTACAAAATGAAGATAATTATAGGTGTTACTTTATCGTTGTTATCACTATTTAATGAGTTAATATATGTAAAATATGATGACCCGTGCCTAAAATATAGTGTGCAATGTAAGTTTAGCTATTCATGTACTTATATATCATTTATATACTATTTACATATTATTACACTAAAACCGAAACTCCATGAAGGAAGAAACTTGTTCCTGTTTCATTTATTACTTTTTCTCCAGTGCCTGGAATAGACCTTAACCATAACTGGCATATAGTAGTGATTCACTATTTTCTTTCTGAAATGTCAACCGCGTTACCTCTTTGTGTGTGTTTCATGTATGCATATGTATATATGCATATGAATATGTCCACTATATATAAATACATATTCACATGCATACATTCCTTATTGAAGGTAAAACATTAAAGAAAACATCAAGTTTTAGTAACAAAGTAAATTGTAATGCCCTTGAACTAACAGTATAAGCATTAGTTTTGGAAAAATCCAGACATTACCATGCATTGTTCCTAAATCCAACAGAAATGCCATCTCTGTATATGAAATTGATCCTTGTGTTCAACAGTGAAATACACTGAAACAGATTTAGATGCAATTAAAAAATATATATTTGTTTATACCATCATTACTGCCATTTCCCTGAACAAGGGAACTGTTAAAGTTTCTAATATTAATTGTAGAGGGTCAAATGTAAAATTAGCTCTAGAAGCTTAGAAAGATACTTCTTAGAAAAAGTCTACTCCCTGTTATATTTTGTTGCCTAGAAATGCTGACCAAAAGAAAGAGAAGACTAAAATTCCCCTTCCAGACTTTGATGAGTTTATCCTGTATTACCCTAACAAATTTGGCACTCCTACAGCACACTGGACACACATATACATACATATATATATATATATATATAGTTTTAGGTTATTCATTATTAATTTTATCATTGGAATTTTTTATTTTATTTTAAACATTGTAAAGTACAAAGGGAACAAAAGCATAAGTTTTAATTTGTTCATGGATTGGTCTCATGATAAAACGTGTATTGCATGCATACATAATAATAGTGAAGAGTCACTCAGAGCATGGTACCAGCCTCAGTTACATGCCTGGCAGTTTCCACACGCCATGAGAAATCAGACCCACTGGATCTATGTCAGACCAATTATGCTACTGTGCGTGAAAATCCACTGAGATTGCGCTTTCATAAGAGGAATTATTAAGTCTGCGTTTCTGTTTCAACTGACTCCCTCTCCACTTAATTCCTATTGCTTTTCATTTTAATGCTGAAAATGCACTAAAATTTTAAGACTAAATATGAACATTGCCATTAAAAAGAACTGTTAAACTTGTGAAACAGTTTTTAGACTGTTTCATGTAAACGTTGATTTCACATTAATTAATATACCTTCATGCACTTATTGGTTAGCAGAATTTTTAAAAACTGAGATGTTATGTAATGTCAGAAATCTCCATGAAAGCTTAACATTGCAGGCAACAGTCAGTGATGTGCCTAATAAGTTAGATATAGTAAGCTAAACGATGTATTTTAAATTTGATGCCCATGCAAATGTGGTATAGATTCATATATTTTTCACAAAAGCAATAGCAATTGTACCTTTTTTTTTTTCAGTTTAAGAACACATCGATAAGTTGGTTTTTGGAGCTCATCAAGGCAAGGCAAGTTTCCTTTAACATGGGAAGTATACTGTCCCAGAAATGGACAGGTTGTGTGTAATAATGACAAGCTCATGAAGAAACAATGGTCCAGTCCAACGTGTTTCTGCTCAGAACAAAAATAGATTCCATTACGGACTAAATTATGCCCTGTAATCCCCAATGTGACTGTACTTGGAGATAGGGCCTTTATGGAGAAAATTAAGGTTAAATGGGGTCATAAAGTTCGGGCTCTAATCTGACAGGACTAGTGTTCTTACATAAAGAGGAAGAGACACCAGAACTTTCTCTCTCCACTCAGGCACAGAGGAAGGGTCACCTGAGGATGCAAAGAGAAGGCAGAGACCTACAGCCAGTAAGAAAGACCTCATCAGAATTTGCCGGCACCTTGACCTGAGACTTCTAACCTCCAAAACCAAGAGAAAATTAACTTCTGTTGTTTAACACACCCGGTCTGGGGTATTTTTGTTATAATATCCTGAGGAGACTCAGACTCTCTACTAACCTGGAATTTTTTTAACTGTAAAAAGGAATGTTATCAAATTATTGTGAGTGTTTCCTATACTACCTAGTTTATGACACAAAGCTTTACCTCTCCATCTTTACCAGGGACATGTCAATAGCACTGAAAGTCATTCTCACTATACCCAGTGCCTATTGGTATATGTGGAAGCCCACACCCAGTTGAAGAACCTTGATCTGAAATTAGTGTAACTTTGAAGACAGTCACTAGGATAAGAAGGTATCACAAGATCAAACAAGTGATAAGTGTAACACATACACACACACACACACATATGTATACATATATATTTTTTGAGACAGGATCTCCCTCTGCTACCCAGGCTGGAGTGCAGCAGCGTGAATGCGGTCACTGCAGCCTCAACCTCCTGGGTTCAAGCGATCCTCTCACCTTTGCCTCTCAAAGTGTTGAAATTACAGGTGTGAGCCACTGCAACCAGACTATATTTTAAATATAATATATTGAAAATGCCCCCAAAAGTGTAAATGCAGCTGAAAAAGAGGTTAGAGAAATTCATAGATAATTAGAAATATTCTCTTCAGTTGCTTTCCTGCTTCAAAAAGTTGCTAATGGTTTATATGACTCCCATAAACTCTGTCATGTAATCAGAGCAGGAGTTATAATCTAAAGTGACAGAAGAGGAGTTTCCAGAGACTTCAAGACTTGAAGGGGACTTCACAAGGTCACACCAGCCAATCAGTGACTGAGCTGGGGCTAGAAGGCAGATTTAGATTCCCTCATCCAGCTTTAGTTTTCTATGTTTCCAGAGACCTTTGAGGACTAAATCAGTAAGAAAGTGGTAAGAATTTCAAAAGCTCTAACTCCAAAGTTCACTAGCATAGCTTACATTTTGCAATCAGAGTGGAGAAGAGGGGTTGGTGTTAAAAACTCAGGTTTCTAGGCTATAGAACAGACTTCCTAGAACTGAATTTCTAAGAATGGGGCATGCAAAACTTGCATTTAAAATGACATTTTTGTCAGATAAAAATCACACATCTATTACACTTGGTTAATATAGCCCCACACCACATTATGAGAATTATGAGTTCATCCCGATTTTTTTATTAAAAATAGTTTTAATTCCATTTACTCTTTATTGCTGAATGAAATATATTTATATAATTTTTACATATTTTTATAAATGAAATATATTATCTATTATATATTTATATAAATGAAATCTATTATCTCTCAAATTATTGAAATACTTAGTCCATCCAACCAGTATGGGGTAGGAGAGCCCTTTACATTTGCTCTGCTCTAAATATTCCACAGATTTTTGTCGTTTGTATTTTTTCAAGTTTCCTCTAACAGTGAAAAACAGGCCTTCATTACCCTCTGTAAGTCTCAGCTTCCTCCAGTTAAGTCAGGGTAAGAAACCACGGCGTGGCAATAATGTGTCAAAAAGTGGCAACTATTTTTTACTACACTTGTCTAATACAACAGTAGAGAGGAGGCAGGTATGGTGCCATGCAGTTTTTCTACTTTCTTTTTCCCCTTTTTCTTCTTTGTTCCCCTCTTTCTCCCATAAGTATGAGCAGAAAATGAATGGAGACAAAGCAGTTAGACTAGATATTCTCGTCTGAAAACAAAAACCAAACCCAAACAAGCCACTTGGTCTAAATGGGAGGAAGTGAAGGTTTCCTACTTCTTCACATTAATCTTGCAATCATATTTCATGATGTTTACTGGCATCCTTATGGTCACCAAGGCCCTGGTCCAAAATTCCAGGCCACAAACATTTGCTTTTGTCAGGCTTGAACATCCTTCTCTGATATAATCTCACCCTACCTCCCCAACTCCTCACTAGAATTCAAAACACCTTAACACAGTCTCAGTCTTCTAAGCTACTCAAGGTTACCCATCTTTCCTCAAGGCCCCAATCAAAATTCCCGTTTCTTAAGGACTATTGATCTTTGTGAGTGACTGACCTAGTTATCCACTTAGAGCAGCTTACACCCTGGCGAGCTAAAGGCTGAAGCAAACTCCTTCAGAGATCACTTATGGTCGTTTACACTTTAAAAGAGGAGTCCTTCGAATATTCTGGGCTGCTTAGAAGTGACTTTCAGTTGCAAGGCATCCCTCTGCTCTCAAATCACTGCCCATTGCTCTCAAGATACAGCATATTCCTCTTTGCTTAGTAAACCAAGATATGCCGCACCTCACCTTTAAACATGACTGCTTGGCCGGGCGCGGTGGCTCAAGCCCGTAATCCCAGCACTTTGGGAGGCCGAGACGGGCAGATCACGAGGTCAGGAGATCCAGACCATCCTGGCTAACGCGGTGAAACCCCGTCTCTACTAAAAAATACAAAAAACTAGCCGGGCGAGGTGGCGGGCGCCTGTAGTCCCAGCTACTCGGGAGGCTGAGGCAGGAGAATGGCGTAAATCCGGGAGGCGGAGCTTGCAGTGAGCTGAGATCGCGCCACTGCCCTCTAGCCTGGGCGACGGAGCGAGACTCCGTCTCAAAAAAAAAAAAAAAAAGACTGCCTGACATTAGACTGAATAATATCTGCAGGAACATATCAGCTGACGAAAACAGAGATTCGTGCGTGTGTTTGTGTGCACATGTATCTATATCTTCTCCAGATAATGATATTCAGAAAAATGCTAAAAATCTGTATGTTTTTGTGGTTGTTCTTCGTACCCCCTCAAAATGTCAAAGTGTACTGCACGACCAGTGTTTCTCTTACTTGCCTCAAACATTTGCTTTAGTTTAGCTTGTCTAAGGCTTCCGTGCTTACACCACCAAGGAGAAGGGAAGTGGGGAGATCAGAGAATTGCCCATGTGCTACGGAAACAAGGGTCACACACCACACAAGGAAGGCAGGGACTCCGCCAACACAGCAGGTAGACTTTCATGTTGGAGACACCCACCCAGCTGGGGCAGAAAACAGCAACGATGAGGCTCTCAGAGCCTGATATAAAATAGCCACACCATATTTCAACAACCCAATGTGGATGGATCTGCAGGCTACCTAGCAACAAAGCCCAGGCCCTTTGTTTATTTGTTCAACAAACATTTATGAGTGCCTCCTCTAAGCCCAGCACTCTACTGGACACTGGAAATACTGTGATGGCAAGAAAAAACTTGACGGCAGTCCCTCTGAGCTTCATGTCTCCCTTGCCTCATATATATTATTTCTTAATTGTCCTATGTACGAAGACAGGGAACTTACTCTAGTTGTTGCTGTATCTTCACTCCAAAGCTTTGCGGTGTGTACTAAAGATATAGAAAATCATGGCCAGGCGTGGTGGGTCACGTCTGTAATCCCAGCACTTTGGGATGCTGAGGTGGGTTGATCACTTGAGGTCAGGAGTTCGAGACCAGCCTGACCAAAATGGTGAAACCCCATTTCTACTAAAAATACAAAAAATTAGCCAGGCATGGTGGCAAGCACCTGTAATCCCAGCTACTAGGGAGTTTGAGGCAGGAGAATTGCTTGAACCTGGGGGGCAGAGGTTAAATTAAGCTGAGGCTGTGCTGCTCCACTCCAGCCTGAGCCACGGAGCCAGACTCCATCTCAAAAAAAAAAAAAAAAAAAAAAAAGATACAGAAGATTAATACATTTTCTTGAAAACGAATGGATTAAAAAAATCAGGCACATCAAAGAAAAGTGTTTTGCAAAGTTGCAGGTAGAAAATTATTCCCAGAGAGATATTTCCAACTGTGGAATTGCTCCCAAAAGACTTTGGTAGGTTTTCTTTTAAGACAACCTAAAAAATAAAGTTAGAGTTATAAAGTGATTTGCCTAATTCTTGAGGGTTTTGTTTTTTAATCACATATGTGGCTGTAGTTTATAAGTTCAGTCGAAAATTGGATCTCCAAATTATACCAGCAAGGGTTTTTTTTAGTAGTATGAAGTACAGTTTGTGACTCAAAAAGTTTGAAAAACTGGACCTGTTTTAAGGAATTCTTCCATATTCCAAAACATACATTTCAAAACTTCCCTCAAATGTTTTTGGTATTCTTGAATTATGACCAAATATTTTTTCATAGACATTATAAGGTTATTAAGCTAGCTAGTTCCATCAGAGTCGTGAAAAAGCTGTTCATTATTTCAGTATCCTTACCTCAGAATACTGGTGGTCTTCCTCACAGCTTGTTCTGAGGTACAAGTAAGCAAACACGCATTCAATGTTTTGAAACATAAGAGGCATGATACAAATATAAACTCTTATTTTTCTGCCTGCTGTCGTGGTGGACACCTGTACTCCCAGCTACTTGGAGGCTGAGGCAGAAGGATCCCCTGAGGCCAGGGGTTCGAATCCAACCTGGGCAACATAATGAGACACTTGTCTCTTAAAAAAATAAAATTTCTAAATAAAATAAACTATTCTTTTTCTGCCCTGTTATCATCTTTATAATACATTAATTCCCTGAGGCCAAAGACTCTATCTTATTATTCTTTTAATACCAGGACCGGTACTGATAGATCAAAGAAACGTTATCCAAAGGATGAACTACTCTAAAATAGACCAATCTCTAGCATCTCATATTCCTTCTCAGATTTTGAAATGGAGAATTAACTATTGTCTTCTAGTTTAAAATAAAATATCCACATGCTAAAATATATAGGATAATATGTGGTTTGCTCTGTCTTCATCTGTCCACCGTCCACAGGCACCTCCGTAAATGGTACGTTCCAGTAATTACAAAGGAGACTTACTGACCTAGAGACCTGAGTTTGATAGCAACAACTGGGTGAGGGGTAACTGGGGAGGCGCTGGGCATGTTAAGGGACTGGGAAGGGGGACTGGGAGTCTGTATCTGTTCAATAAACCAATGGCATGTGTTCAAAGATTTTTTTTAATCACAAGAAGAGTAGAGGAATGATAATAAACTTCTCAAAAGCTTTCTGCTGTTGATAAATGTTGCTGTAATCAGCATGCTGTTGATCATTCTGATTCAGCTTAACAGTACACTAAAATCCTTGGGAGTGTTAGCATTATTTTTTTTCCTGCTTTGATTTACTATGTTTTTCCAATCATAATAGTAAATAGCCATAACTTCCTACCCCAGTCTAGAGTGCTGGTTCTCAAACATTTTCAAATGCTTCCACAATAAGACAGATTTGTAACCTAACAACCAAGAACAGAAACACACACCTCCACACAAACACAACTGAAACAAAAATTGCACAAGACAATATTTACTGCTACTATGGGTGATGTACTCTGTATTTTTCTATTTTATTTTGTACTTTTCTAATTGTGGTAGAGACTCAATAAACTGATTCATACTTCAAGAGTGTGTTGCAACCTATTTAGAAAATGCTAACCTACAATGTTCTTCTTTGTGAAGGTATTCATAAATATCACTTCTATGTGATTGCACATTAAATTAACCCAAAATTCTAGACTTTTTTTTTCTGTAATTTGTTTTTCAGTTGATGTGACTTGTTACAGGATTTACATTTGAAGTATGTCTAGTGACGTTTACTACTTGGAATGAGGAAAACAAGCATTTTCAAGAAGCAGACATTGGTACAGGTTCCTTTCACACTAGTCCTTGTGTTCAAAACAAAATGGGAGGTTAAGGATAATTAAGTTTTATACAGAAATCTTACTGTACTTGCAATGATGTTTCTGAAAAGTCCCCTTTTGTGAGATTAAATACACAGCTTATGAAACAAAAATCCTCAGGTATACATTAGAGATTCACAGGGGTTATAGTGCATTTCCTATCACTTCCAATGTCCTTCCAATATTTATTTATTTATTTGTCTTAAACAGCTCTTATATTGAGAGTGATTCACCAAAAGATCTTGAGAATTTGGCATTCTTGCTTCCAAAATTTATGGAAAATTCTAATAGGGCAGACAGCATAGTATGTATTATAAAATTATTAAATTTTATATATGGAACACTTATTTTCTAGGCTCATAAACACATATGACATAACAAATAAAGACATAAACATATAAACATAAAGAGATAGAGGGGTCATGCAGACGACTCCCTGACCTACCTATAATATTGCTTATACAACTAAAATTCAGTCACTTACTCTCTCAACAATATGCAACATGTTGAACTCTTTGAAGCTGCTTGAGTTTATGTTATCTGACATCAAACAGGATGTTTAATAAATATGGACTTCTGATGAATATAGTCCATAAAGAAGAGAAAGCCACATATTCCTTCCGAATGTGACTACGGTGACTTTAGCAAATCAAACTGAAAAGTTCTGAATTTTCTTAAGGAATTAAAAAATAAATTCAAAAATGATATAAATATTTTGGTCACTATTTCAAGATTAAGAAAAAAGTCAATCCGTGCTCATTATAAATATAAAAAATTAGTTTCTCAAACTTGCTTTACAGATAATATTTTATAAATATTGCTCAAAGTTCTAGCATATATACATATATATATATGGAAACACACACAAACACACAAAACAGCATTTAAAAATACATGCACAGAATGAGCAAAATATATTATCCTTCACCCTAACAGAACTATCTGACTGGCCTGTGATTACATGGCACATAAAAATATTGATCAATTTAGATTTTTATTCAAAATCAGTGTTTAATGTATTAAAGACAAAGATATGAGAGAGTGAATTTCCCTTTGGTCACACAAAGTCTCAAACTTATTGTTGCAATATGTTTTTGGATTTTTTTAAGACGTCACTATTAAGTCTAATAGGTACTAACCGCCTCTTTAAGAATGGAATTCCTGGTGACTCAGACATCCATTAGTAGCACATTTCTGCATTACTACTATTTCATACATTTTTTTTATTTTCATACTATTTTTCCGCATATGAGAAAGAAAAAGACTCAAACATAAAATGTACAACAAGTGGAACAAGCAGTGATTGGCTGACACCCCACGGCCAAGGGCAGGCTCCAGCAGGTTTCGGAGTAGAAAGGTCATCACAGTATGGTGCATAATGGAGCATCATATTAGAGTGGAATTCAGCCAAACACAGTAATGTATGGATGTAGACGCATCTGAAAGAAGGAAAATAAAGATTTATGCAGGTAAAAAAAAATCAATAAAGAAATTTTCCCCAATGTCTTATGCCCAATTGGAAAGCTATAGTAGAGATTGAGGAGCAGAGAAAAACTTTAATGCCAATTTTGTGTTTGTAAATAATAAACACGATTGGGGGTGGGGGAAGTTAACTTGTCAGAGGAATCCTATTTGGGAGCTTTAATAGCTTTTTGTTTGTACACAGCATTAGAGTTCAATACAAACATCACTACATTCCTGAAGCTAAACCTTTATTCTGCCTTTAAAACATTAATTCACCAGAAGTGATAATTAAGATTAGTTTTAGTGGTTTCAGCTAAATTCTTCTTAGAATGTGATTTTTCCCACAACACTAATGCTAAATAAAGCACTGTGTAATGTACCGCAAAAGAGTCACTGCTTTAGAAAAGATTCTAAGGGTTTTTTAAAAATAAGAAAAGCAAAGCTTACTCTAGATGTATGGGAACAGCTCTTACTATTTCTTTAGAGTCATAGTAAATAAATGAATGGGAAACTTTGCCATAGTCTAGAAATCAATTATATACTCCTTATACATAACTATTTTAAACAAAATTGGTTATATATATATATATTTAAAATACTGTATATAATTATACTAAATCTCCTACATAGCCTCCACCACCACACCCTCCCAGGAAAGAAAAGATGTTAAAATGTCTAATGGAGTAGATTGCTAAGATGAAGTAATGTCTTTGTCACACACGATATTTAGTTTTAAAAATAGTTCAGATTTTATGTTTAAAATTAATAGATTCAATAATTTATATTTTGTCACTGTGCAAATTTAGAATCTAGTACACTAGATTGGCTAACTGCCTACCAAGGAAGCAATCCAATTGAAAACTAACAAAATGGATTATTCTTCTAAAAACTTGCTAGAAAACAAATTAAGAGAAAACATTCGTGCATGACTGTGTGTTAAGGATGCTACTAAAAGAAAATGTATGTGCAAAGTTGATAAAATGCGAACAAGCCCAGAAGCCAAAAGTAATTATCAATATTGATGGAAAAGGTAAAAGATTATCACAATTAGAATGCATAAAATATTTCATACATAATGTGTAGAATGTTTTAATTCTTTTCTATTTAAGTGAATTTTTACTGAAATATACTAAATGCTAGGAAGGAACTTATGTCTGTTATCACTGTTGTGCTAATATTAAAAATTCTGTCAACAGAATATACGTTCTTAACCATGTTAAGATGCTTTACTCTATGTTATCAATTACAATCCTATATGAGGGAAAAGAATTATTAACTTATTTTAAAATTCTGTAAATTTTGAATTATATTTTCCTAGATAATTTTACACAGAAGAACTGGAGCCTAAAGCAGAATTATAGTCTATTGTAAAGATGTCAATCTTCATAGCCAAATATATAGTCATAAATAAGTAAGTAAATTTCAACAGATTTCTACTGCAATTGAAAGTTACAGAAATTCAGTTTTTTTTCCCCCAAAGGTGGTATGATCAGATAAATAAGAATACTGGACACTACATTCCATGACTTGGACTCTAGTGCACATTATATCCCTGATAATTTTGTAATCCCAATCAAGTCACTGTTTCATGCTGGGCCTCAGTCTCCTCTTCTATTAAAATGAGGGGACTGTTTAACACCTTGGAATTCTAAAATGTGATGATGCTAGTGATTTTAGGTGCAGTCATTAAAATGTTGATTATAGTATATTTTATTTCAACATTGTGTATGTTTAAGTTAGATATTTTCACATATTAATCTATAAACATCATGACTAAATAAGACTAATACAGCTATAAATGGTATGCACGAATACATGTGTTTATGTCTCTGTGTGTAGTTTGTGATATAAACCTTGTTCATGCTTTTCCACATATGAGATATGAAATTACTCAAAGATAGAAAGATAAGAAAAAATGATTTCGCTCTATTTCTTGTACTACATGATTTATTAAAGTATTTAAACTGATTTTGTGTTCTTATAGCTAAGTCATTAATTGGTTTAGGATAAGTTTTGGATAAGGTTCAAATAATCATGAGGACTTCCATATAAATTGGCAAATTCATTGCTGATCAAATCAATGGATGACATTTTCCTTATTTCATAGACATCCAGAGATCCAGATAATGTTGCTTTACTAGATGAGTAAAGACACAGCCTAACTTCCATCAGCTATTAGTCTTTTGCTTATGGTATCAGGCCAGATGTAACAGAAATTTCACCATACGCAGATTCATTGCGCCTTATGAAAACATCCTTGGTTATAGACAGGAGAAACACATTGTAAAAATTATGCTTACAGAATGAGCACTGGAAGCTATGGTTGGCATCACTATGTAGATGCATTTCCACTAAAGAATATATATATACTCTCTCTATATATATATATGTGTGTGTATATATACATACACACACACCCACACACACAAACATAAATGAATTGACATTTAGTTTTCTTATTACTTAATACATGACAGCAAGTCAACCATTTGCTTCCAAAATTGAAGCAATTAAAAAGATAAGTTCTCCCATATTTTTTCACTAAGTATAAAATGAATATATTGAACATAATTTGATCATTAAAGAGAACATTATGAAGACAAACTGTGAAACTGTCACTGAAGTTAATGTAAATTATTTGTATTTCAGGATCAGCTGCAAATGGATTTTAAAATGGGTGTTTATTCAAGCTAAGTTCTTGCCAAAAATAAATTACCTTACTTTCCATTTACTAAATACAATAAAATTTTTACTTGTAAGTGCATTATCTAAATAACAGCATATCAAGGATAAGCTCAATAGAATTCAAGAATAATAAGCAAAATAGTAACTGTACTTTTCATACTATTACTCTTTGGGGGGATTACATTATTTTAAAAGAAAATTGAAAAATGCTTAGCACATAGTAAAATACCGAAGACTTAAACAGAAAAATAGAATGCATTTGCCTTTACGTTATGAATGAAAAGCACACTTGTACTTCTAGTTCACAAAAGTTTAACAACCACCAAGAACAGGTTTACCAAGGAAGAATGAAACAGAAAAGTGGATACTTAATCTCAGTAATGCTGTCAATGATCCACATTTTGCTCAACTAAACACATTATTTAGTTGAGAGCAAAGGCTTTTGTTGGAAATGCAAAGGTATGAACTATGAAAATTTGGGCTACATCATCAGTGAGTTTTCTAAAGCGTGAATTTCGGAAATAATTCCAGCAGCTCTACCACACACATCTCCTAGAGTCTGCCAAAGAGTAACTATAGAAGCTTGATTTGAATGCCTCTCAAGTCTATGTAAACAAAACAAAAAGTAAGAGGTTAAGGGAGAGTATTATTTTCAAACTTCTATTTCTACAAAGCTGTTTAACCTATTATAATGAAAACAACAGGACTTAGGTACAACACTTTAAAATGTCTAATTTTCATAAAGATAACACTCTTAAGAAACATCACTTGAATTTTTTCACAAATAAAGAACTGCAATAAGGCAATTCAGGAAAACTATAAATAAAACAAAGGCTTTATGTAAAATGAAATCTCAATTTTTAAATTAGACCCTGCTATATGGAATTGAAAGAATACAATGGTCTAATTTTACCTTAGATAAATCCATTTATCAAAAGAAGGAAATTACTGCGAAACCTTGTATTCTTTTTTTTTTCTTTGATTAAATCAGGTTTAATCAAAGAAAATATATTTTGGTAGTTCCGTAAAAATTAAAGTGCATATATTTTAAAAATAAAAATAGGAAATTATCTACTTATGGCACAAACAAAAAGCAGAACAAAAAGGATTCTATTTATGTCAGATGTCAAAACGGAATGTAACTTTGTAAATGGATCCCTTGACCCTGACAGCAATATTGAGAAGATGAAGCATATCCATTACTATTACTAATTACATTAAGGGGAATGTGTTTCATTTGCCTTTATTTCATTTTAGGTCAGCTATTTACTTGTGATTAAAAGTGTATTCTTCTTCTGAATACCTAATGACAGAAAAGTTTTCCAAAGTCACTTTTGGCAAACTGTGTGATTCATTCCAATTGCTTTGAAGGTTTTCTCTTTTGGAATATGGACTGCTTTCCTCAGTTAAGAGGCTAACACCATATATTAGTTTATTTATAAGCATATCACTTTGCCTTTTAAATAGGATGCCAACAGTCTTGATATTAGCTGTTTTAAATATTCAAGAACATAGAGCTAACCTCATCTGATGAGCCAAATGAAGCTTAAGTGACAGCACAGAACATATGAACTGTTTGCATAAAATATCGGTAAAAGTGTCACTTGATATGTCCACTCAAAAGCATAAGATTACACAATTCAGAATGCAAATGCTATCCAGCCACAGGACAGAAGTACCATTAAGATAAGAACCGAGAGGTAAACATTCTGCAGACAGAGCTCTTCACACTCCTTTGCATTACGTATTAACTATTTTCTAGAGAAATGTCTACAAATCTCAATTTATTTTGGGGTGTTTATAAGTAATCTGTAAAATGTGCTACCATTTTAGCTAGAATCTTCCTTGTTTACAAAACTGATAAAAGCACCAAAACAATACAAAAATCAGCTTCTAACTCCATGTAACACAATAATACAACAGATATAAACACTCCACTATGTTAAATGTTTGTTTAAAATAAATAAATAATTCAAATTCATATACACCAAAGGACATATTTTCAAAAGCCATTTAATGCAAATATAGTTCGAACTGGTGTTTTCTTGGATTGCATTTGTTATTAGATATAAAAGCTTATTCAGACTGTTTCTCCTTATCTGACTAGCTATAGTAAAGTACTATATATAGAAAATATTTATTTAAAAAACTAATTTCAGTAGTCATGAAAGCAATAAAGGATTAATATCTCTTTCTGTACCATCTTCAATGAGGCTATAAAATAACTTTTTCCTTTGCCTCAGTTCTTCTCAGATTCCACATTCCACATGCAAAGCATATTTAATAGAAATTAGATTGACAGTCATAACTGTGTTTCTTGAGATGGGTTCTGACAGTAAGAAATACATAATGTTTTATTAGCTGAGGTTGCTGTACCATGAGACACAGCCCTTTCCAAAAGATCTTATTTATGTGTGGCAAACTTTGGTGGGTATACAAAGTAAACTTTCTGAGGATTGTATATCACACAAGGAAAACTTTCAAAAATAAATTTCAGTTTTGCTTAAGTTCCACCTCAGAATATATGTTTTTTTACTGTTTCTACATTTCACTGAGAAACAATTATGTCAAATATTCCACATAATCTTTACATTCTCAATATATCATAATGCATGCCAAAATAGTCTTGCAGACAGTACATCAATCATGAATACTTTCATTACGTGGCTTAAATAATAAATGGCTCATGCGGTGTATTTTTGTTTGCAAACTTTTAATACCAAAGAGGAAGTATGCAAATGGTGACTGCATATCATTATCGAATACTAATTGTTATAGGTATTGATTATTATAGATATAAAAGATTGAAAGTGGTGTTTGGCATGACATTTGCATATCAGTAAATATTTTTAAACCAGCATTTTCATCAAAGTAGTCAGTATTTCAATATCTCAGACTTAGTACTACGTCTGCATGATTCAGCATCTATTTATCTGTAAAATCCTACATTGTAAATAACATAGCTAAAACTTTTATGGTATCCAATTTGCATAGACACCAGTAGTAACTTTAGAAACTTTTTCTCTGGATGCAATTATCCACTTAGTTGCCATAAAAGAAAAATAATTTCAGGTGAAAACTAACCATCTAAGTAATACATACATATTTATTCTGGAAACAAAAAATGTAGTATGAATTAGGGATGTCAAGTGCGAAGAGAACTACAAAATCCTGCCTACTCTGAATACTTCCTTCAGTAGTTCAGTGAACCTTAATTCTAACTTGCAAAATACAGTGGTATACCTCTTGTAGATGGCCTTTGCTAAATTAATGGTGCAAAAATTAACATTAAATTCCTACTGTTAAGATTTTAATAACTTTAAAAACGAGAAGACAAAACTTTACAGAAGATAATCTGTCTCAGAGTTATTAACCCTCCTAGGGATGTTTAAATATATTTGGGATACATCTTACCTGTTTGCTGTACTTGTTATTGGTTTGACAGCTGTACTCAGAGCAGTGATCTGATCCAATTGAAATGTTGTCTCCTGCTCCCACAAATGTGTTAGCTGGTGGTAGATCTTGTACGGCCTGGTGCTTTTTTCCTGCAGTTGGTGACTGGGGATGAAGCTGAACAGTAGGCAATGGGGAACTAGATTTGTAATGCCTTGCCAGGTCAGGACTGCCAGGCCCACCATTGACAGATCTGTATCGCCCCATGCTTGGGCTATCTGACAGCTTCTCATTGACACTATCATACCTCTGTCCATTTGGTTTAGAAGCCTCTACAGTGACAATGCTGCTGTAGAGAGGCTGCTTAGATTTTTTGTTTTTCTTGTCCTTTTTAGGCTTTTTAGATTTGTCATGCTGTTGGGGTGTAAAAAAGTCTTCGTGATCTTTTTTGCCAGCTTCATAGCCATTTTTAGTTTTGGACCTGCAGTACCTTGCCATCACTACAATTAAGATGATTAGAATCACTGTCATAATGCCAGCAACCACACCAATGACAATACTGAGTCTCTGTTTGCTAATTTCATAGCTTGGGTCGCCAGCTATATCCTGGGTGAGTGGGGTGTGCAAACTTCTAGCTATCTGGGAGTCAATCACAGTTGCATTAGAAACACTTTCATTGACAAACACATGCACCAGAGTCGTGGTGGACTGGGAAGGCTGCCCACTGTCATTCACTTGCACCACCAACCTGTGCAAGCCATAATGCTTTTGGGTGAGTTTTCCCACTAAGGAAACCACACCACTAGTGGGATCAATTTCAAACAGCTTGAAGGGATTCCCTCCCACAATGCTGTAGTTCAGGTCTGCATTGATGCCATCGTCACTGTCTGTTGCCAACACTGTAGCTACTACTGTCCTGACATTACTCGAAGGTGGCAGTAAAGTGTAGGAAATGTTTTTGGGAAGGGTAACCATGGGAGCATTGTCATTTTCATCCATCACAAAAAGCGAAACTGTAGCTGTGGCAGACCTGGGAGGATCTCCCCCATCCACAGCCTTGACTCTGAAAGTGTATGTGGTCTGATGTTCCCGGTCAAAAGACATTGTGGAGTAAATTGTCCCCGTGTCATTTTCAATAGAAAAAATGTTATTGTTCTCCTCTATGTACAGACTCATCTCTGCATTCCGCCCCTTGTCAGCATCCATCACGGTGACCATCCCCACAGGGCTGTTGGGCTGCAAGTTTTCTTTCACATAAAAGGTGAAGACGTCCTGCATAAACTTAGGGTCATTGTCATTCTTATCAGCCACCTGCACAATCACTGTAGTGCTGCCCTGCAGCACGGGGATGCCTTTGTCTTTGGCGTTAACTTTAAACTCATACCTGTCAGTCTGCTCGCGGTCCAGCACCGTATTGACCAGGATGTCCCCAGAATCGGGATCGATGGCAAAGATCCCCATCACAGAGGAGTCCAGCGAGTAGGCGATCTCAGCGTTCTTTCCGCTGTCTGCGTCTGTCGCCAGCACTGTGGCCACCCTCTCGCCCGGGATGTTGTTCTCAGGGAAGTAAACCTCCACCACCGACTGGCCGAACACAGGCGGGTTGTCGTTCGTGTCTCCCACCTTCACAATCAGGGAGTTGTTGCTCGAGAGGCTGGGGCTGCCTGAGTCCACCGCCACGATGACCACGTTGAACTCCCGGGTGGTCTCATAGTCCAGAGGGGTCGAGGTGTGCAAAAAGTACTTTTTCTTGTTCTGGTCGCCCTCGGTGTCGCTGGCTGGCTTGAGCTGGAAGGGCACGTCGCCCACCACGGTGCAGGTGACCACCCCGTTCTCGCCTTGGTCTCGGTCGGACACCTGCACCAGAGCGATGGGGGTGTCGACCAGAACGTCCTCGGCTACGTTGGCCACCCCGTCCTTGAGGGGGATGCGCCCAATCTTGCGGATTTCAATGGATGGCACATTGTCATTCTCGTCTTTGATGTTAAGGACCACGGTGGCCTTGTCGGTCTTGGGGGGCTGCCCACGGTCGCGGGCCATGACCGTGAAGCGCAGCTGGTTCACCTCCTCGCGGTCGATCCGGTGCAGGACGCTGAGCCAGCCGGACATCTCGTCAAGGCGCAGCAGTCGCCTCACCGACTCGGTGGCCGCCCCGAACACGTACTCGATCTGCCCATTGACCCCCACGTCCAAGTCAGCTGCGCGCAGTTGCAGGATGGGGGTCCCCGGGGCGCTGTTCTCAGCTAAGTCGGCCTCGTACACGCTCTTCTCGAAGCGGGGGCTGTTGTCGTTCACGTCGGTGATGAGGACCCGTAGGATGGCCTGCGAGGAGCGAGGCGGGTCGCCGCCGTCGCGCACCCGCAGGGTCAGCTCGTAGGAGTCGCGCTGCTCGCGGTCCAGCGCCCCCTTCACGATCAGCTGCGGCTGCTTCTCGCCATCCGGGGTGTCCGCCACCTGCAGCTCGAACACGCTGCTGCGGCCGCCGGGGTTGGTGCCGCCGCCGCCCTCTGATGCGTCCAGCCGCCGCTTGGAGCCTCCCGAGCCGCCGCCGCTCGCGCCGTTCCCGCCGCCCCCGGGATAGGGGGCGCTGTCGGCCGCCCCGGCGCGCCGGCTCTCGCCGCCGCTGCCGCCGCCTCCGGGCTCCTGGAGCAGCTCGTAGCGCTCGATGCCGTTGCGGCCAAAGTCGCGGTCAGTGGCGGTGGGCAGCAGGTAGAGTGTGCCCACCGGCCGGTTCTCCTCCACCGTGAGCGTGAGCACGGGCGACGGGAAGGTGGGCGTGTTGTCGTTGATGTCGAGCACGATGACCCGACCCTCAAACAGGTCTACCCAGCTCTGCGAGGGCCCGATCACCGACACCTCGAAGTCCAGGAAGCACTCGTTCTCGTCGAAGATCATCTGACACTGGGGCAGCTTCTCGCGGTCGATGCGCCTCTCGCTCGTGCTCAGCTCGCCCGTAAGGTTGTCGATCTTCAGGTACTCGGAGCCGGACTCCAGGCTGAAAGTCACCTCACCCGATCCGGTCACGATGCCCAGGTCTGAAGCCACGTTGCCGATGCGGACGTCGGCGGGGCCCTCCTCGGCCAGCCGGTACCGGAGGAGCTGCTTGGCGGCCGCCAGGCTGAGCGAGAGCGGCAGGAGGAGGCAACAGCCCAAGCACCAGCCGCGCGCCCATCCCGCGGTCCGCATCCTCAGCATCTTCTCCTGCTGCTGCTGCTACTGCTCCTTCTAACCACAGCCCCCTCGGCGCCCCCCTCCTCCGGGGCCGGCCGCTTGCCCTCCTCCCAGTCCTCTCCCCTCTCCCGGAAAGGAAGGAGCGAGAGAGAGGGGAGGGAGGGGGCAAAAGCGGCGTGGAGAGTCGGCCGGGAATGGAGGTGGGAGGGCAGCGATAGATGCTTTTTTTTTTCTCCTGCTTCTTCCGAAAGTTATTGTTTCATAATTCATGCAATGGGTGCTAATCGCCCGCTTGCCGGCCGCCGTTCAGTCGCAGTACTCACAGTTCACGGGACACTGCGCGCCGCGGGTTCGGCGCCCCCCCACCCAGAGTCATCCCCGCAGCGGGCAGAGAATCCCCGGCTCTCGTCCCCGCTCTGTCGGAAGGGGCCAGAACTGCTCCGGCAGACGGGCAGTGGGGCTGGGAAGAGGTGGGGAACGAGCTTGCAGCCTCCCCCGCCTGCCAGCCCGCCGGTCTTTGCTGCTACTCGAGTTGAGTCCAATTCACGTTCCAGACACTCACTCCAAACCCAGGCTCTGCTCCGACTCCGGCCGCCCAGGCAAACGTGAGTCGCTTCCTGCACCAGGCGCTGGGGCCAGCAACAAGCCAGTCTCAACTCCGACTCTGCTCAGGCAGCGGGGGAGCCAGTCAACAGATAGAGAATGAAAAATCCCCCGGCACGTCGCTTCGGGCACGGTGCAGTGGAGACTACTCGCGTCACAGCGCGGTCCGCGTCCGGGTCCCCCCGGCGCGCCAAAGAGAAGCCCGAGCCATCTTCAGAGACGCCCAGAGAGTCAGTCCCTTCTCACCCCGGAGAGCGCGGGTTTCTCTTTTTTCTTAACAACTCTGCGCAAGGTCATTAGTCACGAAGCCGCCGCCTGAAACCGCAGCAGCCTTTCGCCCGCGGGGGCGAAGGCTGAGCCGTGCGCACCGTGCGGTGCCCAAGTTTGGGTTCGCAGCCGCAGAGTCCGTGCCTTTTCTCACCTGCATTCGGCCCGCATGTCGGAGCAGTGGGATCTGCAGCGCTGTGCGCGATTCAGGGAGGAGATTGCAGCCTCTCTCTCTCTCTCCCCGCTCTCTCTCGATCCCTCCCCTCCCTCCCTCCCTTTCTCTCTCCTCCCTCCTCTCTCTCCTCCCTCCTCTCCTTTCCCCTTTCCCCCTCTCCCACTCGCTCTCTTGCACGCTCTCTCTCCTTCCTCTTAGTCCCAATGCAGGGAACTCGAGCTGAACTTGATCCCTTTGCAGTTCAAAGGTGAGCAAACCAGGCTCGGAGCACAGGCGACGTTAGCCGGCGAAAGCGCACGGCTGGGCGTCCCCAACGGCAATTAACAAAGATGCCCAATTCTGTCTGGATTTCCGAAGAAAAGCCAAAGGCTTTGGGGCGGGGGTGGAAGGGGAGGTGGAGTCAGAGACAGCTGCCAAGTAGCTTTAAAAAAAAAAAAAAAAAATCCAGTTTGCCAAGGGGAGAAAAAGTGCCAGTCGTTTGTGGCCTCGGAAGTGCCCTGGCACGGCTGGTGAATTCCGCAGTTGTCTCGTCCCTTTCGCGTCTGGGAGAGTCTGGTGCGGGCGCTCCCGCCGCCACTCAGGCTGCAGCGGCTCGGAGACACTGAACCGCTAGTAGGAAGCTCCCGTTCGCTACCCGCGAGCAGGAAACCCGCAAGTTGCCCAAAGTGGTGGTTGCTGCTGGGAGCTCGCTCGCTCACGGATCAGGCTTGTCCCTGACGCTGCTGCTGCAGCGGCGGCGGCAGTAGCTGCCCAGCCGCCGAAACTACACACAGGGAGAGAGCGAGGGAGGAGGGCCCGGGGTAAGGAGGCGGGAGGGAGCGTCAGCCAGCCTCCGCGCTCGGGAAAGCCCAGCCTCAGCTCCAGGGGCCGCTCAAAGTGTGCCCAATCCCAGCCAGACCTCTTTAAGCCAAAGCTCAATGCCCCCCAGCGAGTACCTCCGTCTTCTTCTCTGGGGGACTTGTTTTCCCTCCCTCGGGCTGGTAAATTTCCTCCTCCCTTAACTAATGCCCAGTTCACGCGTGAGAGCTTTTCGAGCTGTGTCAGGATAGATTTCTCCTTCTCCCTCTCTCTCAGACGACGTCCTCCCCCCACCCCCTCCACCCGGAAAGTGTCTCCGGTTCGCGATTTAGCATCTTGGTTAGGACATGGTTATCGGGGTCTTGGGGAACACACAAGAGCCCAGAAAGCCACTCTGTTCTGAAAAACCGTGACGGGCTGCAGTAGTGAAGAGAGAACATCAAACTCCAGAGAGCGGGAGAAAGATCCTTTTTTGGGAGCTCAGACTTTGGATGGTTGCGGGGGGGGGGGGGGGCGGGGGGCGGTGGGTGGAGGGGGGGGAAGGATGCCTGTCTTTGTTTAAATGCTTGACATTCCTGTCGTCGTGCTTGCTTATGGGGGTAGACCGTGTGTGCGCGCGCCTGGTGAATAAACACATGTTGGAAACCTCGATATTATTTTCTGAGCAGAAACCTGCAGCCTTTAGAAACTGGCAAAGTGTAGCGTCACCTATCTGGATAAAAGGGAAATAAACTTTAATGGTAACTTTGTGTACCAAAGTGTCCCCAGCTTTCCATCTCTCCTTTTGACTTTCTGCCACTTGATTGTCCCTATTTCTCCAAGCAAGGCGTCTACAATTTTCATTCACGACCACCGCAGCCGGCCTCATCAGATCTCAGGTCTGGTTGTTTTCTGAACTGAGCCATTTACTCATTTATTTCAGTGGCGGTAAACGAAGAGGCCCGGCTAGGATTAAGAGGATTGAGAGGGACTGGAAGTATTTGGGGAGAATTGTTACCATCTCAAAAGACAGAAAGGGCTGCTGCTGGGATTTGGTTAGACTTCAGTGCGCCTGACGTATCTATATGCATTTAAGGTCCTCCCCTTGAAGAAAAATTTCAAGCCGAAACAAACAAACAAAAAAAATCTGTCCAGTGTGGGTATTCTTTACGAGACCTGGGTGAGGAGGCAGAATGATTTAAACAAGACAAACACCAATAAAGTCAACGAGCAGATGCAGCGCGCGGTTGTTTGGGCGGGCGCAGGCACAGGAATGAGGAGGGAGAGGCGGCAGAGATTTCCAAGCTCTCACTACAGAGGATCGTAGAGGCGCGGAGGATGGAAATGTGCAAGTGTGTGTCAGGGAGCTGGCGAGTATTTTCCAGTCTGTGGAAGCAGCATCACTCCGGGGGTGGTGGCTCCTCCTCCGAGGCCAGGGCAGGGAACCCGGCCTTCCCGCTAACCCTCCCGCGGCTAGCACCCGAGCCTCTCAGCTCTGTATCTGCCGCATCAGCGAGAAAAGCCCCGCGCGCAGGCTCAGTGCGCACCGCCGCAGTCTCGAGCCGGGGGCGGGGCGGGGGAGGGGGCGGGAGTGGGCTCCGCAGCGCCTCCGCGCTGGCTAAGTGGCAGTAAAGCCAAATCCCTCTTGCATTTGGCAAGAACTCGGATTTATCGGAACGCCTGCCTCACTCCAAACCTCTGACCCTGGTTCCCCTTTTTCCCAGGTTCGAAGCAAATGGGAGAAGCCGTCTCCACTCCGCGGCCTTGCGCCGTGCATTCGGGTGCGCGGCAATATGGTGCAGTGCACTCACTCCCCTCACCGCCTTACTAAGATTTTGCAAACTTCAGGCAGCCGCGTAGGCAGAAACGTTGTGCACTCCCGCTTCCCTCTCCAGACCATAAACTTGATAAGCCTCTCCGCATCTTCAAAGCATTTGCCAGCGGCTCTGGCGCGCACTTTGCAGGACCACACTTGAGGGGGCCGCGAAGGAGTGGGCGGCTTTTCCTCACCGCGCTGCACATTTCTTCCCGGATGACTAGGGAGTTGCAGCGCGTCCTTCACAGTGGAGTGGTTTCCTCTTTGCTAGCGGGAGGAAGTCTCCAGCCCGCCCTCCTCACTCTCATTCCTACCAACTTCGCGGCGGAGCCAAGCCAGCGTGGGAAATGGGTCCGACGTGTGCTGCATGGAGAACAGCTAGGACAGACTGCGGGGGCCAAGAAGCCTGCTGGCTTTGCTCCCACCCCCATCAGTCCCAGGCTCCGACCTTTCTGCCAGAGGAGCAAAGAAGTGGCGGCGGCTTTGCCCTGCAGCGCTGTTCTGGGCAAGCAAAGGAAATGGGCGGGGTAGGGGCACGGGGCACGTGAGAGGAGCCCTCGGGGCGCCCTTGCGGCGGCTGGAGCTCCCAGTCCTCTTCCGCCCCCTGTCTATGGACTGACTCTTCTCTCGCCGGCGCAGAGGATGAATGGAAGAGAGAAGTTGTTTCCCCCACCCCCGCCCCATTTCCGCAGTCTTAGAGCCAGTGTCACAAGTGCTCAGCAATTTCATTAAATGGAACCAGGAGACTTAATCCCCCCTTGTACCAGACCTCACCGAGGGAATGTGATATCCGGCTTCGCTCCCACCCACCAACCCCGCCCGGCTTCTCAGTCCCCAGGCTGCGTTTATCTTCTCAACCTGAGAGGAAAGGGTTCAGAAGGAAATGGGATCGAAAGTGTAACCGGCTGCAAGAAATTAAAGAGCCGGCTGCTGCTGCTGCTGCTGGTGCTGCTGCTTTGGCGGCCAGAACTGGAGAGAGAAAATGAGATTAGTGTCCTAAAGCTTTCATTGATCAGAGTGATTAGACATCATCGTATGTAGGAAGCAAAATGTTTGAGGGAATGTTGAAATGGAGATTTGGTTTTTTCTTTAGTGGCTTTTTAAAAAAGAACAATAAAAGGAAATATCCCTTTGAAACCAAGATGCCAAGATGTAAAAAATGAAATTGATTAAAATATAAATGCCATCCCGTTCTAATATGCATTCAATAAAACCTCGACAAAACATTCATTTTCTATGCCAAATATCTTACCCTAAATTTAAAATAGTCAGTTTTTTTGTTTGTTTGGTTGTTTTTTTTGTTTTTTTTTGTTGTTGTTGGTTTTTTTTTTTTTTTTTTTACCTACTAACCTCGCTTGCTTAAACCTGTTTTGCCGTTAAGGAATTTCAGTGGATGAACTGAAAAATAGCATTCGGGGTCCCTGATGTAGTTCAAGCCTCAAGAAAAGACAGAGAAGTAACTACAACAAAAGTCTATGGTTAAGAATACAAGGTAGATGCTGGCGATGTGATCTCAGGGGGGCTTTCATTTATAATAGACGCTGTATTCACAATAATGCGAGAAAAAGGTTAAATACAGTAAACATGATAGCCAGTTCTGGAAAGAAATATAAAACAGTTTGACAGAAAAGGAGAAAGTAACTCAAGAACTCCACCAAGGGACAGACAGAGGAAATGACACTCGGATATCTCTAAATCCATTGACCTTTCATCTTTTTAAAACGGGTCTTCTATCTGTAGACGTGTTTTGTAGGCCTTTATGATCAACCATTTCTCTAACCACTTCCGCTAAATTTGATACTTCAGTCTTCCTTTTCTAAATAATTACTACAAACGATTGTCCTTTGAACATATATTACTTGAAAGAGTAAACATATTTATGCATAACAATTCCAAGTATGAGTCTGATCCTTGAGACTATGAGAAACTTTAGACATATTTTTCAGCCTTAAATCCATGCTTGTAGTATTAAAATGTTTAGTAGACTGAAATGACTAAATTATTCATTGCAATAACAGCCTTTTTGATAGACATTAAAACTCAGCAGTTTAAATAAGGAAACCACAGATTTCCTTTTAAGCAGGTAATAACTGCTTGCATCAGTGGTTATTTAATTGGTTTCTAGCCAAGATATAGAATAAGTTGTGCTGTTTAAATCAAGAAATCATGTGCAAAGCTATATTTTATGGTGTATCTATAAAAGAAGCACACAGAAACTAAGCTAAGTTGATTCATACTACCTACTGGATAACTATAAACATTTCCACAAGGCTGGTATGAAAACCCCATTTACAAAAAAAAAAAAAAAAAAAATTCAAAATTTAAGTGTTTATTAGCTCACGTGCTGTATGGTTTTCAGATTTCAATACAGTGTTTTAGGTTTTAAAATAACACAGAATAAATGATTTTCACTTTAAGTTTAGCACATATTGACAGTTGATTTTTTTTTCATTTTCAAAAGGTTTACATGCCAAAATATGTGCAATATAGCAGAGATTTACAAGTCATGATACACAAAGATCCAGTCAGTGACTGTAACTGGCATTTGTCTTTTATTTACAAGATCATTAGTTTATGAATTTTTTCAACTTTACATTAACTTTCATACATTTTCAAAAATTTAAGTTAGAGGGAACACAGTATTTTATAAAATCTGGATTCGTTCTGAGAAAAAGACCCTTCATAGGTTAAAAACAGTACATCCTATTATTTAGGGCCATCTGAAGCTATTTCCTTTCACTATTGATGGTAAAATTGGACCTACCAATGTCCTTTGCAGTATGAACTTGGGAGATTTGCATATTTTTACTATCGTGGCAGGCCGGATATATCAAATACTGCTGTGAATAATGACCTCTAAGCTAGATAATATGTTAAGGATTTGGGGGAGAAATTTCATTATAATTGCTTGGACAAATTTAATACCCAAGTAAATGACCTTGCTTATAACAAGAATGGTTGAAAATTATGTATTAGCTTTAGAAGTTTTAACCCCTGGCTGTGTCGACCTAGCTAGGGCACTTCTTATGTTCATTCTGAGTAACAGGTGGTAGAAAACTTTATTCAAACAAATTTGATTGATTGTAATTAGGAAATACATAATGTGGGATGTTTCTAGAATGAGAAATATAAGGAATTGGACTACTTCAGCAGCAATGAATTAATTTTCTAACGACAGAGGCTGGTACTTATAGGGCAGTCATTGAGAACTTTCCCCAAGTATTTACTGACTGTGGTTTCTGGGCCTAACATTGTACCTCTTGGCCCCCTTGTGGCTAGATGAGGCCATTAACTAGTTGTGGGCAGCCCTAAGTGGAAGGGGAATTTCACTTCCCTGGGAAATATAGGTGGCTGATAGGTAGTCATTGTTCAATTCTGTATAAGTCAAACTGGTTGTGAATCTGACTTAGGACCAATACTTGAAGACTTCAGTAAACTTCAGACTGACTTTGATTTCGTAAAGTGGTAGTACATTTTCGATACCCATTTCAGCGTTTTTAAAATAAATCATCCATGTAAAGCTGAATTAAGAAGCATATCAAAGTAGATACTATGGGTTCAACAATATATGCCTATAAATCAGCAGGTGTGCTATTCAGTCACAGAGAGAAATACAATTCCATTGACAAGACAAGTTCTTCATAAAGCTACATACATTTATATCTGGTGATTTTTAACACTATTGAACAGTTTAGCCTGGTTAATAATTTTTCTAGTAACTGGTACAGAATTTGACACTTTGAACAGGACTCTTTATAAAGTATTGTTGACTCACAGTGGGATGGAAAGATAAGCACGATTCTTTGTATGCCTTTTTTTTCTCTCTCTCTCTTACAGTTCTTTTTATTTCTTGGTTTTGCTGTGTAACTGATTCTCAATATTGTCTGCAAATGATTGGATAAAAAAACCATTGCAAAAATGTAAATACAAGCTTGGAATTTGAGTAACTTAGGTATCAAATAGTAAGTGTTTTGATACATTATTAAACTAACAGCACTGATTAGTAACAGTATAGGTTATCCAGATCTTTCTGTTTCTTAGTGATTCTTTATCTGTCTTTCCAGATGTTAGATCATGTCTGCCTGATCATGTCTGCCAATGTGGAAGGAAGGAATAGTCTCTAACCCTGCCTTTTCAGTGATATGTAATATAAAGCTTCTCTTTTTCATCTAACAGCTAGGCAGCATTGTGCTTTTTTTTTGAGATGGAGTCTTGTTCTGTCACCCAGGCTGGGATACAGTAGTGCCATCTCGGCTCACTGCAACCTCTGCATCCTGCATTCAAGCGATTCTCCTGCCTCAGCCTTCTGAGGAGCTGGGACTACAGGGGCACACAATCACACCCAGATAATTTTTGTATTTTTAGTAGAGACAAGGTTTCACCATGTTGGCCAGGATGGTCTTGAGCTGTTGACCTCATGATCCACCTGCATCGGCCTCCCAAAGTGCTGGGATTACAGGCGTGAGCCACCACTCCACCTGGCCACATTTTTTTTAAATAAAATTTATTTAAAATATAGGAGAGAGGTTAAGAGCAAAACATGCTGAACTGAAAAAGTTATCACTGAAACTAAAGCCATGCCCTTGTTTCTATTTTATTTTCTCCTATAAAACAGTATTTTCTAAAGGTCTATAAATGAAAATTGCTTTGAACTACCAAAATTTCTTCTCTGTAGGCATCCTGGCAATTCCCAATTCCAGAATTACCCTCCTGGCCAGACTGACTATGATGCTAATGAGGCTCGAGCTTTCAGGGTCTCTTACTTGTACCAGTCTCTCAAGACCTTGAAGTTGTGGTGCAGTAGGCTAGTGTTTGCACAGTTATGAGTTTGATATTTGCAAGAGTAAGAATTTTAACCGTGATAAGTCAAGAGCACGTCTCATTCCAGTTTCCTCTTTGCCATACAACTTGTTTAAATTGTGTTAGAGAGATCACAGGCATTCTGAGGATCCAGCGAAGGGAAAGTTGAGATGGGGATACATTTAATTTGGATGTGTTAAAATGTATTTTTATGGATTCACACTTGCCTTCTCTCACAGTTCAGTTGTTGCTAGCCATCATAGTGCAGAATGGCTTCCAAGAATTTTCCCAGCATCCACTTTGCCAGCTCATCAGTGTGGTTGTGCAAAGGTGCAGCGTCACAGGTTGTGATGTGATAGGTTCCCGGGCATATGTGGGTGACAGAGTGGAATCAAGGCTTAAATGTGTGGAGCCAGAAACTAGTCTGTAGAAAGCTCTTTCAATTACTAGACATAAAATTCCAAGCTAAGAATGTGCTTTCTTATTGATGTTGAAGGGGCCAGAATATGCCACAGTGGCATAAAGGACTATTTTGAGTTGAAGACATTTGAGAATCAACAGTGGCAGAAAGAGTCTTTTTCTAAGCTCTGTCTTTTTAAAATCAAAGCCTCCCACAAATAATTCCATTGTTATAAATCCCTTCCATGTGAGTTGCACAACCACAGAGGAGGAAATCTTAGCATCGATGTGAAGAAGTTAGCACAAGGTAGCACCTGGAAAGAGAAACAGATATTGGTATAAAACTATTATATCTATCATTTATTCTCCTAAGGGTCCAGTGATCTTCCCGAAAAGTCATTTGTTTTTCCAGAAGTGCCCTCGTCCCTCCCCGTACTCTATTAAGATGATATATAAGCGCCCAATTCTAACTACCTCCTTGAATCACATTTCTTTGTCTACATCCATGTATACATATATAGTTAAATCTGTTTTTCTCTTTTAATAATCTGTCTTGTGCCAGTTTAATGTGCATAACTCTCAAGAACATAACCTAAACCGGTAGAGAAAAAGCTTTTCCTCCCTAACAATGTCTAATCAAAGCAAACATCCTCTTTTGTCAGGAATTACTCAATAAAACAGAAGATATACTAAAAAACACACTATTCTTTTGAGTGTGCATGTCTTTTAAACACAAATACAAACTTTATTGGAATCCATGCTCGATGGTACAAATATGTAGTAGCAGTACTGCAAACAGCATTTGCATGTGTGGGAATTCAAGATGGCTTACTAGAGGCACTGGGCACATCATGTTCTCTCCACAAAAAAATTAAAAAAAAACAGTGAGTAGATAACTACATGTCAAAATAGAGCATCTAAGGGAGAACACTAGATTTTAACAGGTGTTAACTGTGAGTAGATAACTACATGTCAAAATAGAGCATCTAAGGGAGAACAGTAGATTTAACAGGGACCCTCTGAGGCAGGGAAATTCAAGATGGCAGCACAAACAGGGAAGCGAAGCAGCTGACTGAAATCAGCTCAGAGCCAGGAAGGACTTCCCATTGCAGGAAAAAGGTAAGTGAAAGATCCCCAAAAATCCACATTCCCTCTATACACACCTGCAATCCTAGCTACAGAAGACCTTCTCAGGCCCCAGAGTCCCTGAGCATAGCATAGGGAACTGCCTGGAATAAACACAACTACATTGCTTCAGAGAGGGAAATCATGTCCTGAGACCCAAGCTGTTGCAGCATGCCACTATTTTGAGAATGGAGCTGATCTCAGGCTACCTCCTGTCCAATAACCTATGCATTTTTATATTCCTGGTGCACTTCCAACACCCCTCCACATTCACTCAGAATACTGTAGTGTTGTCACACCATTTGGAGCCAGCAGTGCAGCCATAACCCTGGCACACAAACCCACGAAGTGCCCTACACTCTGGGCAACAAAAGGTCCAACACATCACGGGGACTGCCTCCAGGATACAGAGAGGCAAAACGTGCATTCCCCAAAGCCTGAGAACTGCATGCCCAGGGCAACTGCCATGACAGCAACCCTACACATACCACCTAGGGGTTTGAAGATAGGCTTGTCCAGCCCACTGTTGTCACTACTAGTACCTGCACATACCACCAAAAAGCCTGAGGACCAGCCCATGCGAGCCCCAGTCACCAGTGAAGCCTCACCACAGCCTGCACAAATAACCACAGCCCAATCCACTGAAGAACTCACGGGCAACTCTGTTATTGATTACAGCTGAAGAAATCAAACGAAGAGTATACCACAGAACCCACCCAGAGCAAAAGCCAAAGTACCCTATCAAAGTAATACTGTAGACAGATCTATAGGAAAATGTCTTTCTCTTCAAAAGCTACTCCACAAAATTGAAAGAAGTAATTTTTACACTAAATGTGCAGATATCAGCATGAGGACGCAAGAAACTAAAAAGCAAGGAAATACCACCAAAGGAATACATTAATTCTACAGTAAAAGACCCCATAAAAATCTATGAAGTGTCTTGACAAGGAATTCAAAATAATGATCTAAAGGAAATTCAGCGTGATAAGAGATAACACAAATAGACAATACAAAGAAAACAAGAAAACAATGATCTGAATGAGAAATTCAACAAAGAAAGATAAATAGTGTAAAAGAACCAAATAGATATACTGGAACTGAAGAATGTAATTAATGAAATAAAAATATAATCAAGAGCTATCACAACAGACTATATCAAGCAGGAAAAAGATTTTATGAACTTGAAGACAAGTCTTTTCAAATAACTCAGTCATGTAAAGAGAGAGAGAGGGTGAAAATAAAAGAAAGTATAAAAATGAATGAAGAAAGTCTACATGACATATGGGATACTAAAAACAAATAAATATTTAAATTTTGGGAATTCCAGAAGAAGAGATTTTAAAAGGCATAGAAAATCTATTCCATGAAATACATTGAATAGATTTTCCTTCCAATATGTGGAAAGCTGAAAAGTTCTCATGTATTGGGAGATATGTAGACAAACAGATACAGAGAGCTCAAACATTCCTAAATAGATTCAGCTTGAAAGGTCCTCAACTAAACACATTATAGTCAAACTGTCAAAAGTAAAAGACAAAGTGAGCATTTTTAAAACAGCAAGAGAGAAGCATCTAGTTACATATAAGGGAATCTAACATATAAGGGAATCTAACGTATAGGGGGATCTAACAAATAAGGGAAGACTAATAGAAGAATTTTTTTTTTTTTTTTTTTTTTGAGATGAAGCTCTCACTCTGTAGCCCAAGCTGGAGTGCAGTGGCACAATCTTGGCTCACCGCAACCTCCACCTCTTGCGCTTAAGCAATTCTTCTACCTCAGGCTCCTGAGTAGCTGAGATTACAGGCACGCACCACTGTACCTGGCTAATTTGTGTGTGTGTGTGTGTGTGTATTTTTAGTAAAGATGGGGTTTCACCATGTTGGCCAGGCTAGTCTTGAACTCCTAAACTCAGATAATCCACCCACCTTGGCCTCCCAAAGTGCCAGGATTACAGGCATGAGCCACCGTGCCTGGTGGAGATTTTTAACAGAAACTTTACAGGCTGGGGGAGAATTGAAAGATATATTCATCATGCTGAAAGAAAAAGAAAGCTGCAAGCCAAGAATATTAAACCCATTAATACTATCCTTCATAAATATTGGAGAAAGAATTTCTTTCCTAGAGAAGGAAAAACAGAATCCATCACCACTAGACCAGTTCTACAATAAATGCATAAGGAAGTTCTACATCTGTAAGTAAAAGGAGAATAAGAACCATCATGAAAATACATGAAAGCATAAAACTCACTGATAGAACAGATACATAAATGAGAACGGGATCAGATGTTATCACTACAAACAAAAGAAAACAAAAAAAAACCCACTGAAACAGAGAGATAAACAATAAGAAAGGAAGACAGAAACAAAGGATACATAAAGTAATCAGGAACCAACTAATCAGGAACAAAATGATGGGAGTCATTTTTCGCCCATTAATAACAACTTTTAATGTAAATAGTTTAAATTATAAAATTTAACTTATTTATTTAAATTAGTTTAAATTATAAAATTTAACTTATTAATTTAAATTATATAATTTATAACTATTATAAATTATAAAATTAAAAAAATATAGACTGGCTAATTGGGTTAAAAAAAGGACCCAACTATATAGTTACAACTGAAATCACAGAAATACAAAGGATCATTAGAGACTGTTATTAACACCATAGGCCAAAAAACTAGGAAATCTATTGGAAATGATAAATTCCTGTACACATATAACCTACCAAGATTGAATGAGAAAAAAAACAAAAAATCTGAATAGACCAATAACAAGTGATGAGATTGAATCAGTAATAAAAAGCCTCCCAAGAAAGGAAATCTCAGAACTGGTTGTATTTACTGCTAATTCTACCAAAATTTAAGGAAAAGCCATCATATTTTTAAAAACTATTTCAAGTAATTAGAGAGGAGGACTATCTTTCATACTCATTCTATAAGGCCCGCGTTACCCTAATATCAATAGCAGACAAGCATATAAGAAAAGAAAACTTTAGTTCTGATAAACATAGATGTAAAAATTCTCAACAAAATACTAGCAAACCAAATCCAATAACACATCAAAAAGACAACACATTATGGTCACGTGGAATTTATTCCAGGAATTTAAAGATTGTTTAATATATGCAAATCAATAAATGTGTCACATTACCTAAACAAAACGAAGGGCAAAATCCATATAATCATCCCAATAAATGCAGAAAAAAAGCATTCAATAAAATTCATTATCTTTTTATGACAAAAACTCTCAACAAATTAGGTATAAAAGGTTTGTACCTCAACACCATAAAGGCAACATATGACAAATTAATAGCTAACACCATACTGAATGAGGAAAAGTTGAAAGCCTTTCCTCTAAAAACTGGAAGACAACAAGGATGCTCACTTTTATCCCTTTTAATCAACATAGTTCTGGAAGTCCTAGCCAGATCAATTAAGCAAGAGAAAGAAATAAAGGACACCTAAACTGAAAAAAAAGGAAGTCAAATTATTGCTCTTTGTAGGCAACATGATCATACACATAGAAAAACCTAAAAACTCTCAGAAGTGATAAATAGATTCAGTGAAGTTGTAGGATACAAAATCAGCAGTAAAAAAAATAGTATGGTTTCTATATACGAATAATAAACTAGCTGAAAAAGAAATCAAGAAAACAAACCTACTAAAAATAGCTATGAAAATACCTCAGAATAAATGAAACCAATGAGATGAAAGATCTCTGCAATAAAAATTACAAAACATTGATGAAAAAAACTGAAGAAGACTCCCCCAAAATGGAAAGATATCCCATGCTCATGGATTGAATAAATTAATATTGTTTAAAGTGACCAGACTACCCAAAGCAATCTACAGATTCAAAGCAATCCCTATCAAAGCATCAATGATATTCTTCACAGAAATAGAAACAATTCCAAATTCATATGAAACCATAAAAGACTGCAAATAGCCAAAGCAATACTGAGCAAAAAGGACAAACTGGAGACATCACGTTACCAGACTTTAAAATATACTACAAAACTATTGTAACCCAAACAGCCTGATCTTTATATAAAAATAGACACATAGATCAATAGAGAATACAGAACAGGGGCCAGGCGCGGTGGCTCAAGCCTGTAATCCCAGCACTTTGGGAGGCCGAGACGGGCGGATCACAAGGTCAGGAGATCGAGACCATCCTGGCTAACACAGCGAAACCCCGTCTCTACTAAAAAAAAAACACAAAAAATTAGCCGGGCGAGGTGGCGGCGCCTGTAGTCCCAGCTACTCGGGAGGCTGAGGCAGGAGAATGGCGGGAACCCGGGAGGCGGAGCTTGCAGTGAGCTGAGATCTGGCCACTGCACTCCAGCCTGGGCGACAGAGCGAGACTCCGTCTCAAAAAAAAAAAAAAAAAAAAAAAAAAAAGAATACAGAACAGGAATAGGAATAGAATAAAACCAGAAATAAATCCATTTATTTGCAACAGTTGACTTTGGACAAAGGTTCGAAGAACATAACTCTTCAATAAATGCTGCTGGGAAAACTATATATCCATATGCAGAGAAATGAAACTAGATCCCTCTCACAATACACAAAAATAAATTTAATATGGATTAAAAATTTAAACATAGGACCCAAAGCTACATAATTACTAGATGAAAACATAGGTAAAATACATCAGGGCATTGGTCTAGGCAAGGATTTTATAGGCAAAGCTTCAAACCACAAGCAACAAGAAACAAAAATAGACAAATGGGATTATATCAAACTAAAAAGCTCTGCACAGCAAAAGCAACAACAAAAGGGAAAGACAACATGTGGAACAGGAGAAAAAATTTGCAAACTCTTCATCTGAAAATGGACTAGTATCCAGAATGCAAAAGGAACTCAAATAAGTCAACAGCAAAACAGACACACACACACACACAAACAAACCCACAAATAATCCATTTAAAAGTGGGCAAAGGATCTGAATAGACATTTCTCCAAACATGACATACAAATGGCCAAGAAATACATGAAAGAATGCTAAACATCATGAATCACCAGGGAAATGCAAATCAGAAATCAATGTGCTATCTTCTTATCCCAATTACAATGGCTATTATCAAAAAGACAAAAAAACAAAAACAGAAACACAATGCCAGCAAGGATGCAGAGAAAAAAGAACTCCTATACACTGTTGGTGGGAATGTAAGCCAGTACAGCTGTTATGGATAATAGTATGGAGGTTTCTCAAAAAACTAAAAATAGAAAATCCATGCAGTCTCAGGAATCCCACTGGTAGCTATTTATTCAAAGGAAAGTACATCAGTATATTGAAGAGATAACAGCATCTTCATGTTTATTGTCTCTCTATTCATGACATCCAAGATATGGAATGAACCTAAATGTTATCAAATATGATGCATCTTTTCCTGACAAAGTCTGGTACTTTGGGATGAAATGACATACCCTGTGTTACGCTATTCTTGTGTTACTATAAAAAAAAAATACCTGAGGCTGGGTAATTTATAAATAAAAGACGTTTAATTGGCTCATAGTCTGGCGGTTTGTAGAGAAAGTGTGGTGATTGTATCTGCTTGGCTTCCAGACCTCAAAAAGCTTACCATCATGATGGAAGGTGAGGGAGGAGCACGTGTTTCACATAGTGAGAGAAGGGGCAAGCGATAGAGAGAGAGAGAGAGAGAGAGACAGGGAGAAAGAGAGTATGTCAGTGGGAGATGCTACATGCTTTTAAACAACCAGATACCACTCATCACAAAGGGGACAGAGCTAAGCCATTCATGAGGGATATACCTCCATGATCCAATGACCTCCTACCAGGCTCCATATCTAACACTGGGGATTTTAACATGAGATTTGGCAGTGACACAGGTCCAAATTATTATCATACCCAACATCCAACAATGCAATAAGGATAGCTCAAAGAAACAAATCTTTCAGTGACAAAACTTTTACAACTATTAATCAATAAGTTAAGTATGTTGTATCCATACAATTATAAATCTCAACAAGGTGCAGTAACATTTTAAAAATATTTTTCAATTGTTCCTCTTGGTGTCTTAATTTCAAATTAATTCTCTCTCTGTATTTTTTATTTTGGAAGTGTTGATTATGCCAAAATTAAAAAAAAAAAAAAGAAGTATTATAGAAGTGTGTCAGTCCTTTAATTGACAAATTAATTTAAAATAGTATAGAATATAGACAATGATTATAAGCAATATGTGGACATAAACATTTCCTCAAAACCACAAATTCAATTCTGAAAACTAAAATGTTTAAGTTTTACATAACCTAATTGATAAGTAAATATGGCATAATGATATTTTCCTTAAAACAATAATCATATGGATATAACAAATAATTATTGGACCAGATTGTTGGTGTTAGATGTTGCTTTGGTGAGGAAAATTTGGAACCAAAGACACTGGCTTTGAATTCCAGGACTTCCATTGTGTTCCTCTGGGATGCTGATTAATCGTCCTGAGTCTTGGTTTTTACCATTTAATTCATTTCATCCACCATGTATTTAAAGTCTATGTTGTATCAGGTCGTATGTTAAATTTTGGGTATGAATAAAACTAAAATCCTTGCTGTCATAAAGCTCATATTTTAATTCCACCTAATAACATGGGAATAATAAACCACCTTTTAGGTCGTAAGCAGTAAATAAGATAATTCTATGAAAACACCTAACAATGCCTTGAAAAGTTAAGCTCTTTTTAAAAGTTATTTTTCTCCTACTCATTCTAATGCTCTTCTAAGGATTTGGGGTTAAATGTTATAGATTTTGCAGAGATCTTCATTTCTTTTTAAATTTATATTCAGAGTTTAGAATTGGAGTCATTTACATTTGTATTGCTCTTCATTTGTTCAAAGGTAGGCAAATTACAGCCTGCAGGCCAAATCTGGCTCTTGGCTTGTTTTGTATGGCCCCTTAGCCAGGAATGTTTTTCTACACTTTAAAAGGGTTGTCAAAAACAAACAAAAAAGAATATGGGCCAGAGATGGTACGTGGCCCCAAAGCCTAAAATATTTACTCTCTGGCTCTTAACAGGAACTTTTCCGACATCTTGTTAGAATATTGACTTGGTGAACATGGTGATAATACTGAAAAATACCCTATTTCAAGGTACATGATACATGAATTTCTGTAACAAGTAAACATATAGATGGAACATATATTACTTAGGTCCATATGTAAATCTCCACATCCATAAAGCTGTGCCCCAAGTATATCCCATGTCACATTACATAATCCTTATACATAGTGATATGTTGCTTTCATTATAACAAAGAGTACCTATAGTATTTCTGTGATGTATTAAAGATGATCATTTCTCCCACTGAGAGGTTGATTCTCTGTCCCCTCCCCTTGAAACAGGAAAGAGTCTGTGATTGATTGGTTTTACCAGTAGAACACAGTGGATGTTAACACTGTACCACTTTCTGTACTTTAGAGCACTCTTTCTGGAAGCCCTGAACTGACACAGAGAGAATACAATTACCTGGTGATTGCTATGCTGGAGAGGCCTCAAGTCATGTAGGAACTGCAAGTTACAGTCTCAGCTGAACCCTGCCTTTCAGTCATTCCTTCCAAGGCACCAGATGCAGGAATCAAGCCATTTTGGACCCTCTAGATCAGTCCATCTGATAACTGAATATCACCGAGTTATCTCAGTTGACACCATATGAAGCCAATGAATCACCGCCTGATCCCTGCCCAAATTCTTGACCCACAAAATATGGGTGAGAATATATTCATTATTATAGGCACTACGTATTACATTTCAGAGGGGTTTGTTACTCAGCAATAAATAGCTGGAACGTGGGTATTCTGATTGCTAACTTAATGGATGCTGAATGTCACTACTAGATTTAATAATGATAATGGTTACCATATTGTGGCTCATTTATGTGCCAGACACCATTCAGAACACCATTCATTTGGAAGATTATCATTTAATATAATAACCCTATGAAGTTATTAGGTTATGAAGATTATTTTCTACATAGTACAGATAAGGACGCTGAGATTTAAGGAGGTTAAGTAATAAAGAGGTGTCACCGTTACTAAGTGACTAAGACCAGGGGATACAACTCAGTTTTTTCATATTGGAAAACCTTGCTCTGATCTATTAGAAATACCACCTCACATTATAATGGGAAACTGATCTAATTAGTGTATGAAGCTTCACCCATAAGTAGGTAGACACACTAAACATCTTTCTTGTTTATATGTCTTTATTTAATTAATCTTACGTGGTTTTTCCTTGTAAAAATCTGTCTTCAGTGCAGCTCTTTTTAACTGACAGTCTGTGTTCAGAATTATCTGTACTAAAACAGAATGGAGCTATATTTAAATGTACCTATCTCCTTTATGTCAGATAAAAGCAAGCAAGCCATTTGTTTCTAACTTTTAAGGGCACTACATATAATTCAAAATGTTTTGAAGGACACATTCAATTAAAGGAGCTTTATTTCCAAAGTTGACACAAAGTCAGTATTTATGGAAAAATCCCATTCTTTGATATTTCATTTTAGCTTCATTATGCTTCATTTTTGTGATATATGCCATAGCTATAATGCTACAATGAGTTCTGTTGGTATTTTCAGAAAAAGGCTCTTTGTAAGAGGGTCATTGATTCTAATTTTTGTCTATAGAGCAACATTTTGTAATAACAATAATAGCAATTGAATGTAAAATAATAAAGATAATAAATAATAATATAAATAGCAATTGCAATTCCAATAGCAAATATTTTTATTGAGCACTTATAAATATCAGGAGCAATTTTAAGCTCTTCACATATATTAAATTATTCAATAAAGAGTCCAATGGATTAATATTCATAAGATCTCACATTTGTGTATACCTTTGTACTTTTTGGCATCCTTTTGATCCTACATCATCCACTATGGCTTTGACCTGTATTATATGCGTAAGAGATAAACAAGTAATATGACAAGAACTACCCTCTACTGGAAACTAAGAGTGCCTTATTCATAAGGTGCCTGAATTTCTGTGTTATTCAATATTCATTATTCACTAAATTGCACTGACTATAATCAAGCATAGGAAGAAATGTAATTCCTTGAAATCTAGAAGGCAGGGTGGCCATGTGAATTGCTCAGGCCAAAAACATATGAGCAGAAATGATGCAAGTCTCTTCCGAGTGGAGGCATTAAAGGGCCAGCATATAATTTGCCATTTTTTCTTCCTTAACACATGTATTAGTTAGGATTCTGCAGAGAAACAGAACCAACATAATTTGTATTTATCATAGATAAATATTTATAATATACATATATATTTGTAGTATATACCAATATATATACATTTTATGCATATATACATATATACACAAAACACATATATAGAGACAAAAAGAGAGAGAGGGAGAGAGTTTATAAAGAATTGGTTCACGTGCTTATGGAGGTTAAGAAGTCCCAAAGTCGGCCGGGCGCGGTGGCTCAAGCCTGTAATCCCAGCACTTTGGGAGGCCGAGACGGGCGGATCACGAGGTCGGGAGATCGAGACCATCCTGGCTGACCCGGTGAAACCCCGTCTCTACTAAAAAATACAAAAAATTAGCTGGGTGAGGTGGCGGGCACCTGTAGTCCCAGCTACTTGGGAGCCTGAGGCAGGATAATGGCGTGAATCTGGGAGGTGGAGCTTGCAATGAGCTGAGACCCGGCCACCGCACTCCAGCCTGGACGACAGAGCGAGACTCCGTCTGAAAGAAATCCCAAAGTCTGCAGTTGGTAAGCTGGATACCTTGAAGGATCAATGCATATTCCATCCAACTCTAAAGGCTTGAGGCTTGAGAACCAAGACAGCTGATGGTTCCAGTTCAAAAGTTTTTGGACTTGAGATTGAAGCAAAGTTGAGGTTTTCTTTTTTTTTTTTTTTTTTTTTTTTTTTTTTTTTTTTTTTGAGACAGAGTTTCACTCTTGTTGCCCAGGCTGGAGTGCAATGGCACCATCTCGGCTCACCGCAACCTCTGCCTCCCAGGTTCAAGCAATTCTCCTGCCTCAGCCTCCGTAGTAGCTGGGATTATAGGCATGTGCCACCATGCCCGGCTAATTTTGTATTTTTAGTAGAGACGGGGTTTCTCCATGTTTATCAGGCTGGTCTCGAATTCCCGACCTCAGGTGATCCACCCACCTCGGCCTCCCAAAGTGCTGGGACTACAGGCGTGAGCCACCGCGCCTGGCGAGGTTATCATCTGAGTCTGAAGGCCAGGCAAAACCAATGTTTCAGCTCAAGCAGTTAGACTGGAGGAGTTCCCATTCCCATTTATAAAAGGATTCCCTTTTGTTCTCTTCAGACCTTCAACTAAGTGTTTGAGGGCCACGCACATTAGGGAGGACAATCTGTTTGACTCAGTTTACTGATTTAAATGTTAACCTCGAGCCCAAACACCCTCAGGACACACTCAGAATAACGTTGGACCAAATATCAGGCATCCTGTGGCTCAGTCATTTTGACATAAAAAATTAACCATTATGACACGTTAACATATGTATCATAAAATGGAAACAGCCTGGAGTGTTTAGCTTAGGTATAAACTACCAGGAAGATCCATTTTGTGTCATGTTACAGCACTTGCATTGTATATCTTTCAGGCATGCAGTAAATGTTCAATTCAATAATTGATCAGGGGGGTTAGGAGTGAAAAGGCTGAAGAAACGCATGCGTAAGTCTCTATTTGGTAGTACCAAATTAGGTGGAGTCCTATTACATTATTTAATATATGTGCCCTGTAAAATGTGGGATTCTAATTAGATGTCTTTCAGGTCCCTTAGAGAACACACGTTCAGTAATTTTAGGTTTCCCAGTTTCAGATAGGGAAACTAGTTCACATGAAAGCCAATCAACCGTACTCAAGGCCACTCAGAACATTACATGAAATGATGGGACTAGAATTGTGGTTTTCTGTCTACATTGTAATCTGTTTCATTGCACTGGTTCATGGTCTTCTAAACTCAGTAATCGTTCAAAAGAAGTATTAAAATAAAAATATATAACTAATTTGGAAGTGGTTTTACTTTGACCTAAATTTATTGCTATGGAAATACTTAGTGTGTGTCATTTGAAAATGTCAGAGTAGCTCATCAATAGCCAGTTTCATGCATAAAATTCAATTTAAACTCATAATATTTACCTACTTTATACCTAGAAGTTAACAAGGAACTATGGGAAATACAGAAGCATATAATGTGTCCTCAGTGATTCCATTAATTCGATCTTAACCAGCATGGGATATAATCACATATAAACCACACATTTATTTAATATAAAAGTGTTCATGCCTTGTCTTCTCATGGAGAAACACACTTCTCTAAGGTAGGGCTTACTGTGGCACAAAATTATTAAAGACTTATTTTTGAAAGCTAGCAAATCAGAGTTCACCATGTAATGAGTACAACTACCTCCAAATCTGTCATCTTTAAGAAGCTGTGCAATTATTTCTATGGCACTGCTATTGCTCTGAACTTTCTTGGATTTCCATTTCAGAGTACTTGCAGAAATTTTGTGACAATTCCTTTCATCTCTTGAATGTACTATTGATTACTTGAAGTGGCCAATTAGTATTCAGAGACTGTTTATGATAACTAAATATATGATAGAGCTAGACAGCATCACAGTTATTCAAACAGTAAGTTGATATATTTTATTTTGAGGCTTTTGTGGTTGGTAAAAGTGACTTTCACTGCAGTTAAAAAAACGGTGGCCCACAGCCATTTCAAAATATATCAGAATCATTGGAATTAGTTCTTAGCTCCTGAAAAGACTATAGTATAATGAGGCCCTTCACCCAATGTTTGATTTAATTGTGTGTATGCATATGAGTATATTATATATGTTAAGTGCATATGTGTGTTTATATGAGAGAGATTCATTCATTGTTTTATAATTTGTGAAAAGTTACGAAAGGTGTTATTTCTATTTTAGAAGCATTTTGATCTAACTTGAACCAAGACGTGAATATATAGAAAGCAACGTATAGGTGAGCCTGAGACACTGAGCTGTACGCATTGAACCAATGCACATGTTAAACAAGAAGGTTTCTTTCTCTGGAAATTAGAAAGAAAACATAGAAGGATATTTACAGTTTTTTTTTTTTCTATAGTATTGCCATGAGGTACAAAAATGGACAAGATTAATAAGGTCCTTTATGCATCCCTAAAATTGTCTGAATGGGGCAAAATGAAAAACACTATTATAGGCTTGCCTTGGTGGGCAAGTGAAGGGAAAAACAGAACTACTCTCTCATCATTATCTATACTCCTTCCTTAGGAGTCAGTATGGTACAGAAAGAATAGTGGGGCTACCTGCCAGGAAAGTGATTGTGAGGATTTAATGAACTCATGTATATGAAGTGCCCAACACAGAGATAAACATATGACTTACGCTGCGTGAATTTTAGTCTTCTTCCCTCTGGCCGTTTCATGCTCTTGGTGTTATTTGCATATCTATGGATATAAGAGGAGAATGAATAATTTAGCATTGATGTGCAGTACGAGGCAGAAGAAAATGGAGAAGAGATATGATCTAATCAAAATGAGTTAGTCATAATCCCCAGTCTTTGAAAAATAATAATATAGTTAAGTCATATTTGTATCAAGTTCTTAACTTTTCATATCTATGATTTTTCTTTTATCCCTACAGTGGCCCCAAGTTTTGGTTAGGCAGATTATTATGATGGACTTAATGAGAAAATTAGTGGTTGTGACTTGCTCAATCATATAACTATTTTGTACCAGAGTGTAAATCAAACTAGTGGTCCCATGACGGGTCAGACTCTACAATGGACCTCAGTGATTCTCACCTCTTGTGTAACCTCCTCCTCTTCTGTGGGCTGGACCTAGTGACTCACTTCTAATAAACAGATTATGGTAAAAGTGATAAGTGTTACTTCCAACATTAGGTTGCAAGAGACTGTGGCTTCCATCTTGGTCTCCCTTCTTGCTCTCTCCTTTCCTCTGTCTAAAGAAGCCAGCTACCATGTTGGGAGTAGCTCTATGTGCCCCAGTGGCAAATTATTATCTCTGCCCAGCATCCAAGAAAGACCCTAAGCCTGTCAACAATAACATGAATGAGCTTGAATCTTCCGAGGCCTGCCAACAGCCATGTGAGGGAGTTTATGAGAAGATTTTCCTCCAGCTGAAACTTTAATAAAGACCACAGACCAAGCAGACACCTGGATTGCAAGATTGTGATAAATTCTGAATCAGAGCATCCCTCTAAACCAGGGGTCCCCAACCCCCTCACCATGGACCAGTAGCAGTTCGTGGCCTGTTAGGAACTGGGCCATACAGCAGGAGGTGGGCAGTGGGCGAGCAAGCATTATCACCTGATCTCCACCTCTTGCCAGATCAGCATCAGCATCAGATTCTCACAGAAGTGTGAACCCTATTGTGAACTGTGCATGAGAGGGATCTAGGTTGTACGCTCCTTATGAGAATCTAATAAGGTGGAACAGTTTCATCCAGAAACCATATCCCCCCTCCCCATCGTGGAAAAATTGTCTTCCATGAAACCGGTTTCTTGTGCCAAAAAGGTTGAGGAGTGCTGAGCTAAACCATTCCAACATTCTTGATTCAGAGGTAATAAATTTTGTTGTTTTAAGCCATGAAGTTTTGGAGTATCATATGATGTGAAAATAGATACTAATACACATAATGCCCAGTTTTCTACAGTTCAAGCATCTAGTCTATACAGTATAGCATACTTATTAATTTATTGTTGAAACTTCCAAGTTGGAGTTTTCTGACCCTTAATAATTCTGACTATTTGCTCAACCTCTCTGTGACTCAGATTCCTTTATATGACATAGAAATAAAAGAAATAGAAACTATGGGAAGAAAGAAAAAGAAAATCCATAGAAAGTGCTTAGAATTGTGCTGGCCCATATATAGTAGTCAATGCATGTTATTGTTATGATTTCTTCCTTGAGGTAGGAAGCTCAAGTGATGTCACAAATAAATGGAGATATAAAACTTAAGTATTCAAAATTGTTATTGTAAATATGAATCTATGACATTAACAAGATATATGAACATGAGAATAAAGGTACAAGATAATGTGGCAAGCAAAAGGGACATTCATAAACTAGAAGTTACAAGTCAGGGAGATTCTGGCATATTTCAGAGTGTGTTGCTTTCTCTTTGAGAAAATGTATTTTTCTATTTAATTGTATTATTTGCCAGCTATCTAAATTTAGAAACTTCTTTGTGTGGCAGTTTATAGAACTTTGATGCCATCTAATTATACAAATGTTAACATTTTTGTGAAGGTTTTGTTCAATGTTATTCTTATATATTCACATACATTTATTTATGAATATACATAAGTATAAATGAAAAAGTTTCCAAAAATCAAATATGATATATTTAGAGAAAATTACGTTTAGAAGTAGTGGTGATTTGTTCTTTCCTAAACAAGGAATAAAGTGACAACAGTCAATATGCACTTGGACACCGTCTGAGAAATGTCACCACGAGCAGAAATAACCCTTAGTTATAACACCAAAATGCCAAGAAGAACAAATAGAGAATGCTGGGAGTAGGAGATTGAGAGAAAAGAAAGGGCGTAAAATATATAAGAATGACTGGATTTGGACTCTACATAACATTTTTTAAAAATGTAGTGGAACACTAAACTGCAACATTGCTGTTTTTATTTTTCAGGGCATTTTTTTTTAAGGTGAATAGAAGTAGTAAAGACTTTTGTACAAATATGTAAAGTAAAACAATGAAGAAACATAATACAATAAACAAATAAACATTTGCTGAAATTGTTTTTCAGCATTTCCTAGTCTGCATCAGATCTTTTATTCTAACACAATGTGATAAATTTAAAGATCTTCAATAAGAACAGCATGGTTTTTGAAAAAAATTATTAAGGGATAAATTTCTAGGAAGCTTTTTTGGAAAAGTTAAGCATGTAAATTACTTCTGTCCAATGTATTAATTAATATGATATGTTAATATGTGTAAAGGATGGTATTTATATTTATGGTAAATAAAATGTATTTTTCCTGTGTGTATTATCTAAAATCACTTTCTTGACAAGACTCTTTTACATCTAAACATTATAATGACACAGCATGGTTAACACCTGAGATGGCTTGGATCCGTGTCCCCATCCAAATCTCATGTTAAATTGTACCCCTAATGTTAGACGTGGAGCCTGGTGGGAGGTAATTAGATCATGGGGGTGGATCCTTTATGAATGGTTTAGTGCCATCCCTTCATTGGGGTTTTTGTGATGGTGAGTGAATTCTCCTGAGATCTGGTTGTTTAAAAGTGAGCAGCACCTCTGCCCCTCTCTCTCTTCCCTCTGTTCTGGCCATGTAAGATGTGCATGCTTCTCTTTCACCTTCCACCAGGATTGTAAGCTCCCTGAGGCCTCCCTAGAAGCAGATGTTGCCATGCTTTCTGTACAGCCTGTGGAATCATAAGGCAACTAAACCTCTTTTCTTTGTAAATAATTTAGTCTCAGGTATTTCTTTATAGCAGTCGAGAACAGACTAATACAATACACAACATCTACAAGAGTATATTTTATAGTTTGTTTCCTCTATGCTTTGTATGTGTTGCTGTGTCATTTATCCTTTGATAAATCATATGCCAATTGGTAGAGTAGGGAAGATTAAAAACATAGTGAATACATACTAGGCCTATTTCTTATTTGTTTTTCTTTACCTCCATTGTCTTTTTTTTTTTTTTTCTTTTTTGTAGAGACATGGTTTCACTGTGTTGCCCAGGCTGGTCTCCAACTCCTGGGCTCAAGCCCCTCTTGCCTCTATGCCTCTGCCTCCTGCAAACCTGGGATTACAGTCATTTTTAAGTCCAGAAGATAGAATGATCTTTCATGTTTATTCAATATCATCTAGGAATGAACATATCTAGTGGCATGGAGATTTATGACCATTACCAAATTAGCTTCCATGATGGTTTACTCTGGTGGCAACCTATTGACTAATTTTTAAACCAAATACTCACGTATTTAATTTTCAAGAATAAGCTTGATTGGAATTTGATATGTCTGACACTGTTAGTGCCTTTCTACCAGGGCAGTGAAAATGCAGAGTGATACCACAGAAAAAGTGAATACTATTTGGCACGTAGAAGCAGAATGGAAATTAAAGATTACAGACATGGTAAGGTGTCCACAGTTGCAGAAGCATCCTTCCCAGAGGAGACAAGCAGTATTGCTGGGTGTTCCTTTTCCCTTATCTGACAGTCCTAATGCCTCACAGAGAGGACATGCTCTAGTGCTGAATTCTTCTGACTTCCTTTCTATTCTATTGTGGAACTACCCCGGGGTATTTATCCTACCTTCTTCCATTACTGTTCTATTTGTCCTTTGTCCTTACCAATTTTTTCTCCTCTTTATCTCCTTTAATTAAAAAAATCAGAATTTTAAAATGTCTGCTTCTTAGGCCAAGTCAAACAATACAGATGTATAAAGTGAAAATGTAAATAGTGTTCCCTTTACTTTCCTGTGTTATTTCTTGAATTAATAACAAATACTAACACTTTGATGATGTAATTTTCCTTATTTCACTTGGATAAATACATAGTTTTATTTCTGTCCCTTAACAAAAAAAGGTATTAGTATTGTATGAAACACTTTGCCCTATAACCTTCTTATTCACTTACTAATAAATCTCCAGGTCAATATGAGTACAGTAACTTATGCTTTTTCATAGCTGTGTAATATCATAGAGTTTGAAAGTATTATATTTTATTCAATTAATTTCCCACATGAACAGAATTCAACTTTGGTAAGATTTCATTACAAATCATGTTGCTATTTTAACTTCTATAGGATAAATTCTTAAAGTAGGAGTGTCTAAAAGATAATCTTAAGTTAAATTTTAATAGATATGCCAGATTCGTTTTTTCTTCGTTTTTTTTTTTTTTTTTTTTTTTTTTTTTTTGACGGAGTTTCACTCTTGTTGCTGCCCAGGCTGGAGTGCAGTGGCGTGATCTCGGCTCACTGCAACCTCCGCCTGCCGGGTTCAAGCGATTCTCCTGCCTCAGTCTCCTGAGTAGCTGGGATTACAGGTGCTTGCCACCCTGCCCATCTAATTTTTTTGTATTTTTAGTAGAGGCTGGGTTTCACCATGTTGGCCAGGCTGGTCTCAAACTCCTGACCTCAGGTGATCCACACTTTTAAGTTCCCAAAGTGCTGGGTTTATAAGCATGACCCACCGCGCCCAGCCCAGATTAGTTTTCAAAAGGAATTTAAAAATTTATACTTCCTCCACAGGAGTCTGAGTCTCCATTTTCATACGTTTATTGGATATTTTTGATATCTTCAATTGTTTGATGGTCAAATATAAGAATATTATTTTTCATTTTTAAAACTAGTGTATTTTCTCATTCATGACATTACTGAATTTTCCTTTCTATAAATTTCCTGCTTATACTTTTCTCCAATTTTCATTTTTTATTGTTTGTATTTTGTTACTGATTTTAGGATTTCTTTCATATTAGGTGTAAACTTCTAATTTTTACAGAGTGAGGAAATGTGCTAAAACCCATATTTTCCCAGAAGTTCTTTGTCTTTTTATTTTATTTATACTATTTATGATCCTAGATTAATATATATCGGATTTAATCTCAATGTATTTGTCAATGGGTTTTGAATTTTTTATCTTGCTTACATCTTTTTTAAAATTTGAAGTAAATTTAAGTAAATTACAATTATTTAACCAGGAAAAGAGACAATTTCAAAGACATTAACAGTTGTTAAATTATGATATACAAGTTACTTTGATAATTTATATATCTTACATCATGCATTTCAGCTCCTGTTTTTTCCCAAGGACATTAAATTATCAGATATTTAAGTTCTCACCTAATGGTGAGAAAAAGGCAAGAGAAAAAGCAGGAATTACTTTAAAAATTAGCATAACAGTAGGTACCAACTTTTTTTTCTTTTTTTCTTTTTCTCTTTCTTTTTTTTTTTTTCTTTGAGGCTGGAGTACAGTGGGGCAATCTTGGATAACTGCAACCTCCAACTCCCAGGTTTAAGCAATTCTCCTGCCTCAGCCTCCTGAGTAGCTGGGATTAGAGGTGTCCGCCACCACGCCCAGCTAATTTTGTTTTGTATTTTTAGTAGAGAAGGGGTTTCACCACGTTGGCCAGGCTGGTCTCAAACTCCTGACCTCAAATGATCCACCTGCCTCAGCCTCCCAAAGTGCAGGGATTACAGGCATGAGCCACTGTGCCTGGCCCAACTTTAAAGTCTGAGAGGATTACCTCCCAGGGTCTGTCCCTTACTAGGTGTCTAACACTGGACAAGTAACTAAACCTTTATAGAACAAATGTTAAAATGAAAGCCATCAAAATATCATATGCCAAAACAAAGTTTCAGACCAAGGGGCACATTTTCAAAGGAGGTACTCAATGAAGAACATTGTAGAGTGATAAAAGTATTAATCCATTAAGACAACATAACAATTAAAAACAGGTATGCAACTAACAGGGCCCAAAAGACTCAAAGCAAAAGTGGGAGAACTAAAGAAATAAATACACAACTCATAATAGTTCACTATGGAGAAGGTCAGCAAGCAAATAGAAGACTTGAACAGGACTATAATAGACAACTCATAATAGTTCACTATGGAGAATGTCAACAAGCAAACAGAAGACTTGAACAGGACTATAAACCAACTACACCAAACAAACATCTGCAGAACACTATATCCTCAAACAGCAAAACATACTTCTTAAAGGCACATAGACCATTCTTCAGGGTAGATCCATATGTTAGGCCATTAAGAAAAGCCTTAATAAGTGTAAAAAGATTGAAACTATATCAAGTATGTTACAAATTGGTAAGAGAAGAAAAGACGGGAGAATTACAAATATGTGTAAATTGCATAACATTGTTCTAAATAATCAATTCAGCAAAGAAGACATCACTAGAGAAATCAGCAAATACTGAGATGAATGAAAATACAAATGCAATATAACAAAACTTGAGATGTGGTGAAAGTACTGCTCAGAGAAAAACTGATAGCTGTAAATATCTATATTAAAAAGAGAAGTATCTTAAATCATAACCTATGCTTCCACTATATGGCACTGAAAAAAGACGAGCAAATAAATCTAAAGCAAGTAGGAAGAAGAAAGTAATACAAATTCGAATAGAAATTAATAAAACAGAGAATAAAGAAACTATAGAGAAAATCAATAAGAGCAATAGTTGTTTCTTTGAAAAGATCAACAAAATTGACAAATTTTTGATAGACTTGTCAAGAAAAGAGAGTAGACTCAAAATACTAAAATCACACATGAAAGAAGAACATTACCACCAGTTTTATAAAAATAAAAAGCATTATTAACGCAAAAAAAATAACAACAAGAACAACTGTATGCCAACCCATGAGGTAATTCAGTGGACGAATTTCTGTAAAGACATTAGCTACCCAAACCAACTCATGAGAAAATGGAAAATGTGAATAGATCTATAACAAGTAAACAGATTGAATTAGTAATTTAAACAAACATTTTAATTAAAAAAAAAAATCCCAGACCCAAATGACTTTACTAGTGAATTCTACCAAATCTTTAAAGAACAATTCATATGAATCCTTAAAAAGAAGGAGGAGGAGGAGGAAGGAACACTTTCTATGAGATCAGTATTAACCTGATACAAACCTAGCAAAAAGGTAATAAAAAAGAAAACCTCCAAGCAATATTCTTATGAATATACATGCCAGAAACCTGAACAAAATACAGGCAAACTGAATTCAACAACATATAAAAAGAATTATACCCCATAATGATGTGGAACTTATCCCAGGAATGCAAGATTACTTAACATTTGAAAATCAATTAATGTAGTTCCATATTAACAGAATAAAGGAAAAGAAACATACGATTATTTCCACAGAAACAGAAAAAGCATTTGACAAAATCCAACATCTTTTTATAATTAAAACACTCAACAAACTTGGAATAAAAGGGGACTTTCTCAATCAAAGAAAAGGCATATATTACAAACCCACAGCTAACATGTTACTGATAAAAGTTTGTATGCTTTCTCCCTAAGATCAGGAACAAAGCAAGGCTGTATGTTCTCACCACTTCTATTCAATATTGTGCTGAAAGTTCCAGTTCTAATCAGGGCAATTAGGCAAAAGCTAACTAACTAACTACATTAACTAACTAACTAACTGACTAAATAAATAAAAATTAAAATTAAATGCATTCAGATGGGAAAAAAGGAAGGAAAACTCTATTTGCCAATGGCATGATCCTGAATATAGAAAATTCTTAAGAATGCCCCAAACCTATTAGAAATATAAAAGAGTTCTGAAAGTTTCAAGAATGTAAGATCAATACACAAAGATCATTTGTATTTCTATACACTAGAAATGAGAAACTAGAATATGAAATTAAGAAAACAATTCCCAGGCCGAGCACAGTGGCTCATGCCTGTAATCACAGCAATTTGGGAGGCTGAGGCAGGCAGATCACGTGAGGTCAGGAGTTTGAAATCTGCCTGGCCAAAATGGTGAAACTCAGTCTCTACTAAAAATACAAAAATTAACTGGCTGTGGTGGTGCACGCCTGTAATTCCAGCTACTCAGGAGGCTGAGGCATGAGAATCGCTTGAACCTGGGAGGCAGAGGTTGCAGAGCTGAGATCAGGTCACTACACTCCAGCCTGGGCAACAGAATGATACTTCGTCTCAAAAAACATAAAACAAAAAAACAAAAAACAATTCCCTACACAATAACATTGAACAATTAAAATACTAAAGAATAAATTTAATCCCAAAAGCACAAAATTTGCTTCCTGAAAATTACAAAATATTGCTTACAGAAGTTAAAGAAGACCTAAATAAATGGAAAAACATTCCATATTCCTGGATCAGAAGAATTAACATTATTATTATGGTGATATTCCCCAAATTGATCTACATATAGATTCAATGTATTCTTATCATAATTCCACCTTTTCTTCTTGCAGAAATTGGCAAGGCATTCTTAAAATTCATGTGGAAATGAATAGTCAAAACAATTGTTTAAAAAGAACAAAGTTGGAAGACTCATACTTCCTGATTTGAAACCTTACTAGAGTTACAGCAATCAAGACAATGTGATATTGGCATGAATACAAACTTATAGATCAATGAAACAGAACTAAGGGGCCAAAAATAGTCTCTTTTATTTATAGTCAAATGTCCTACATTGGTACCACAGCAATTTAGTATAGTAAATAATGATCTTTTCAACAAATGGTAGTGGAACAACTAGATATCAATATGCAAAAGAATGAAGTTGGACCTTTACCTTAGATCATGCACAAAAGTACCTCAAGATGAATCATTGACCTAACTATAAGCTAAAAGTATAAAACTCTTATAAGTTTCATTGTAAGTAAACTTGGATTGTTGGTGAACTTGAGGCAGAAAAAACCTTATATACGATATCAAAGCACAAATGACAGAAGAAAGAAAATACATATATTGGGCTTTAACAAAATTAAAAACTTTAGTGCTGTAAACATTCAATCAAAAATATAATGAAACATATATTCGAATAAAATCTTGCAAATTATCTATCTGATAAAGTTTTTTTTTTTTTTTTTTTTTTTTTTTTTTTTTTTTTTTTTTAAAAAAAAAACAACAACAGTGTCTTGCTTTACTACCCAGCCTGGAGTGCAGTGGCATGATCATGGTTCACTGCAGCCTCAAGCTCACAGGCTCAAATTATCCTTCTGCTTCAGCTTCCTGAGTAGCTGGGACCACAGGCATGAGCCACCAGCTAACTTTTTGTAGAGACAGAGTCTCCCCATGTTGTCCAGGCTGTTCTCAAATTCCTGAGCTCAAGCAATCCTCCTGCCTCAGCCTTCTAAAAATGCTGGGATTACAGGTGTGAGTGAACATGTGGGGCTTGATAATAGATTTTTATTAAAAATATTGAAGAAACTCTACAAGGAAATGATAAGAAGATAACCAAATTTTAAAACAGACAAAGATCTGACAAGATAATTCTTCAGTGAAGATACACAATTGTTCAAAAAGCAAACGAAAAGATGCTTAATATCATTAGCCAATAGGGAAATTCAAATCAAAACCATGATGGGATGCCGCTTCATGCCTACTAGGACTAGGGTAAATACTTTATTATAGTCCTTTTTGTCAAAGGCAGATAGTAACAAGTGTCTACAAGAACAGAGAGAAATTGAAATCTTTATGCATAGCTGTTTGGGATAGAAAATGAAATCTCCTTTTTAGAAAATACTTTGGCAGCTCATCAAAACATTAAACATAGAGTTATCATAAGACCCAGCAATTCTACTTCTATGTATTTTCTCAGAGAATGAATAGTCCACACAGGTCAGGTGTGGTGGCTCACGCCTGTAATCCCAGAACTTTGGGAGGTCAAGGCAGTAGGATTATGATGTCAGGAGTTCGAGATCAGCTTGACCAACATGGTGAAACCTCGACTCTACTAAAAATACAAAAATTAGCTGAACATGGTGGTGTGCGCCTGTAATCTCAGCTACTCAGAAGGCTGAGGCAGGAGAATCACTTGAACCCAGGAGGCGGAGGGTGAGCCAAGATCGTGCCATTGCACCAGAGTGAGACTTTGTCTTAAATAAATAAATAAATAAATAGTTCACACAAACACTTCTACATGAATGTTCGTAGTGGCATTATTATAAACAAAAAGTGGAAACAATCCAATGTCCATTAACTGATGAATAGGTGAATAAATGGGCATATCCAAACAATGTAATATTGACAATAAAAGGAATGAAGTAATAAAATCTAAATAAAATTATGTAATATAATGTAATAAGACAAAATGGATGAACCTTGAAAATATTACACTAAGTGAAAGAATCCAGTTACAAAAGACTACATATTGTATGATTCCATTTATGGGAAACATTCAGAATAAGCAAATAGACAGAGGCAGATACAGATTAGTTGTTGCCGAGGACTGGGGGTATTAGGAGTGGGGATAGGTTACTAACATATTACAGGATTTCTTCTGGGGTGAAGACCTATTTTAAAATTGAGTATAGTGATGGTTGCATAACTCTGTGTATTTACTAAAACCTATTGAAGTATATACTTAAAAAAGAGGAGACACTAAAAACACTCTATTGCCTGACATATCCACGTGTATAAAAAGTTTCAGAGTTGGAGACTGGGGAATTATCTTTGCAGAGAATTAGACTGTGAGTACCAGCCTGCTCAGTTACAAGACAGTAACTTTCAGGCGACCATTCTGAGGTCTTGTTAATATTTATCTCCTGAAGTTTGGGAGACGCAGTAGGCTGGTACATGCAACAAATCTGATTAGTTCAAAGGGTGAATGACTAGTTGGCTATCCACTTCAATGGTGGAAACAGGAATCTAAATTTTTAGAGTTTGTTCAGGGCAAAGGATGCAGGAGTTTCCCACGGATCAGAGGTTAATATGAAGATCCAATATAGAATAATCACTGATCTGTCCTAGTGAACTACCCAGGGGGGGCAAAGAGAACTCAGCTGAGAAAAAAGAACCATAGTCAAATTATTAGGACTGAAAGTGAAAGTAGTCACATCTCAACTACTCATCCAACGGAATAGACATGTATTGGACCTTGGCAAAGGACATGCAGGGACATCCTCAGCTATGGGAAATCACTGGAGAACCTACAGAAATGCCCATCAAATTGTTAGTTTAAAACCAGCTGTTGTATTCAAGTTGATGGAGGATGAAATAAATATTAATACTACTCAGAGATAAAGGGAAGAAGGCAACCAAACCTCCTTTATTCCATGATGTCTTCCTGCCAGCCATTGGCAGAGCTGCAGGGAGAAGCCTTAACTTTAAATCAGCTTCAGAGTTTTGATATTACATGAGGCCAGACATTTTCATTATTGAACTGATATTGTGTTTGATGACTTAAAATTATTGTAGGACTTTATTAAAATGATCACATAGGAGTAAGTAACACCACTAACCCCGCCAAGTGTATTTAAAAGACAATGGGAAACAATTTAGATTGTTTATAATTATATCCCACTAGACGCACCACTGCAGATTCTAAAATGAGAATAATAATGGCATCCAATCCACAGAACTGCTGTCAGAAATCTCTTCCCTGTCTAGCAAATAATAAACATTTTTAATTAGTGATATTACTATCACTTTGCTTTTACCATTTGTTGACATACACTCTAGATCAGTGAATGTTCTCTAGATAGGAATGCTCCCTGCATTGTCCAATAAGTAGTCACTAGCCACATGTGTCCACTGAGGACCCAAAAAGTGGCTAGTGCAATTGATGCATTGAATTTTTCATTTCATTTCAATTAATTTAAATATAAATATAAACAGCTACGCATGGCTAGTGTTTACCACAATGAATTGAGCAGATACAGACTTTGTATAACAAGGCAAAACAATATGGAATGGAAAAGTTGGTGGTAAATTGAAGTTCAAGTACTGCCAACAAGGAATACTATTACAAACCAAATTATTGCTTCATTAGTGTAACTGGTGATGCCAGAAGAACCTCAAAATGAATCAGAAACAAACAAAGGTTAAGGAAGGGAAGTAGAATTGTAATTTGCATGCAGATTTCAATGTGAATAACAATATATTCACAAAGAAATTTGCCCACACTGAAATATATTCAAACTAACTTTTTGACATCCAGTATGGTTCATTAGCATTGATAATAAATTGCCTATGGGATTTAAACTAGCTGTGTCCTAATGATGTAGATTGTTAAACACAGACAGTATCTTAGTAAGAGAAGTTGCATCATCTTATTCTCTATGAATCTTATAAAAAAAAAAAAAAAGAGATGTGTGTCCATCTGATTGGAATCTGTTAGTACAAACCTCTGAAACATTCAGAGTAGTTCCACTCTAATAGTAGGGGGGTTTACAACACGATGAAGAAAAGGTCATCTTGCCTTTGGTAAACCTCCTGACCTACTCTTTTCTACAGCCCAAAAGAAGGTTTACTTTAGAGAGGAGGGTAAAAATAAAGCCATAAGGAGTAAGAAGGCAGAGTTAGCAGGCCTCTAAATTGAAGTCTGCAGACTGGAAGGAAAAACCAGAGTGCATTTAGCATTGTGCTCAAGCTATGTCAGATGGGAGAAAATTTTTACTTAAAGTTAGGCAATTCTGGCCTTTTCCTAACTCAACATAGTGCCAGTCGTGTAAAGTAATATTTACTATTGCTCTCACATTAAAGATTTATATCCAACTGTATCATCTTCCATATAATGGATCTAAGAGCTTTGAATTTGTTTTTTATGAGAAATGTTTGACATAGATTTTGCTCTTTTCCTTCTATCTAAGCCTGCCCCCCTGCCCCAACTCCAGTCTCTGGTACACAGCTGACAGTGCAACCTCTACTTGGAAATAGGGCAGCTGTAGAGAACTTATACTATTCTAGATACATTCTAAAATGGAGACTGTCTATCACATCTAGCCTGAACTTAGCTGGATACTGTGGCAGCAGATTTTAGAATCAGCAGTTTTCTAAAAACAACGTGAGATTAGAACTGCATAAGAAGGTAAATGACTGTTAACAAATATATATTTGTGCAGCTTATGTGGCATTTTTAAAGTGTTTACTATAATTGTGGCACTTTATATGAATTGTTTCTTATATATAGCTTTATGAGATAAATGTTTTAACCCCAATATACAAATAAAGAAACCAGTATTTTGGAAAAAACTAACTGATAGCTTGCTCAACGGAACATAATTCATTATTTGGTAGAGGTCCTGAGCCATTTGTTAAGCACAATGCAATGTGGCCTTTCTGATACAGAATAGAATTCTCCCTATCAATCAAGATGAAAGGTAGTGCCTTCATCTTTCTGGGGTTATGGAGACCTACTGACATATGAAAACAGTGTGCTGTGCAGTTCCCTATAAATATAACTTGTATCTAAGCTAAATGCTCTTCACATTCCCTCTTTTTAAAAATTATTTTTACAGTGAATATAAAGGCAACTGGAGGAGAAGGGATAAGTTTCCTAATGTTGCAACTTTATGAGGCCCTAATTGGAACCTGACCAAGGGAGCAAGAATCAGCATCCAGGGACATTTGAATTCATTTTCTGATTTCTGTGCCACTGGGCAACTGGACCCCAGAAGGGGACATTCCAAATTGAGTTACCTGAGACATGATTCTTGCCCTGCTTGTGTCTGGGCAAAGCTGAGAGCAGAGAACCTACAGGGAACAAAAAGAAAAACACACAGAACTCAAGTCAGAGAAACTGGATTTTAGTCTGTGCTTTGTATTTTATCAGTGGTATTGCCTCTGGCCAAGTCATTTTTCACCTCTTTGAGTTGCAAGTTTTTTTTTTTGTTGTTGTTTGTTTGTTTTTTTAAATCCGTAAAACAAGGATGTAAGAACTAGGATGATTAAGTCTTTTAAAACTCTAACTTTCTATGAGTTTAAAATCTTAAGATAAAATGCACCCTCAACATACCCTTAGAAGTAAAATTTTCACTAAACCAGCATCCTTCTTCAATATACCACTACTTCAAAAGCTAGTTCAACAGCACTTCTTTCATGAGGATGTGTTTGTGTGTCAGTCAGGGCCCTTTGTTGTAAACGGCAAAACCTATGCTGGCTAGATCAAGCAGACAAGTATATTAGATTCAAGCAGACAAGTATATCAGGTTTGAATTTCCTGAAGGACTAGAGCCAGACCAGGAAGTTACTCCACCATGCCTGGTGGCAAACCGCAGAAAAGAGGCTTGGCGGAAGTGGGTAGGAATGCGGAGGGGCTTGGGGGGGATGCGGGGAGGACTTCTTTAGGAAAAATATCTCCAGCTGTTGCTGCTAGGCACTTAAAATATGAGGTCAGGTGGGACACTGGCACTTCCACCCTGCCACTGCCTTCACCAGTATGTGGCACCTTCCTCATGTTGCTTACTTCCAAATCCATGTCTCCATGAGTGCTTCTAATTGTCAGAAGCTACGTCCCCTGTCTGCATCCAGCTTCAGAGACAGAAAATGTGAGCTCTTTGAATTCTACCCTGAAACGTCACGGATTCTTACTATGAAGATAAAATGTGCTAAAAGTGAGCAGGCTATAAGAGAGGCTGTTCAGCCACAGTTGAGGACTGACCTTTATGGCTGCAAATAAAATGTTGCCCCTGAGTTTATCTTCCAGACTAAAGTTTATTTTTATAAAGTGTCATTGATATAGTAGTTAAAAAGAAATTACTTAGACAGACAGTGAAGGTACAGAAGTCCTCGATAAGGTTTTCTTTTAATGAAAAGTAACGCCAAATCATTTTCCTTTCTAACAAAAAGCAGCTTATAAAATCGAACTATAGACATAGATGCCAGCAATTGTGTCAATCATGTTCAAAATGGCGGCTTCATCCTCCCTTCTCTTTGTCAGCTACCGTGTACAGTACGGAGCAGATAAGATGGCCCTGGCCAAGGGGAATGCCCATTTGCATAATGAGATCAGAGTGGGGTGGCCAGCCTTCCCCACGCCTATGTAAACATCACATCACACCTGATTGAACCATTCGGTGGGTTCTATGTAAATCAGACATCACCTCCTCAAACCTGCCTATAAAAACTGGCAAATTCCACTGCTGGCTAGCCTTTTCTTCTTGGAAGCCCCTCTCTCTAACAAGAGAGAAAGTGAGCTATTCTTTTTCTTTTTGTGCCTGTTAGACCTCCGCTTCTAAACTCCTTGTGTGTGTGTGTGTCCATGTCCCAGATTTTCTTGATGCGAGAAACAAACCCTGGGTATTTACCCCAGACAATGAAGACACTTCATCATTATTAAGTATACAGTAGTAAATGGAAATCTTTCAAAGACACATTATATAAACCTTTACCTTTTAAAAAGATGATGGGATAAATAGTTTAAACTTGTTTTGATGATATCTTTTTTTTTTTTCTTTTTTGAGATGGAGTCTTGTTGTGTTTTCCAGGCTGGAGTGCAGTGGCGTGATCTTGGCTCACTACAACCTCTGCCTCCTGGGTTCAAGCGATCCTCCTGTCTCAGCCTCCCAAGTAGCTGGGATTACAGGCGCCTGGCATTATGCCTGGCTAATTTTTGTATTTTTAGTAGAGACAGGGTTTCACTATATTGGCCAGGCTGGTCTCGAACTCCTGACCTCAGGTGATCCGCCTACCTCGGCCTCCCAAACTGCTGAGATTACAGGCCTGAGCCACTGTGCCCAGCCAATGACATAGATTTTTAATCAAACATACAATACCATGAACATATTACATGGCATGAGAGAACTGATTGCTTGTTGTCTGAATCCTTGAAGTGACCAGTCATAAAATAACTTTCCACTAATGAAACTGATTTCATTTAATAGGCATTCTTCCATTTCCAATGATCACATGAGTTACAATATATCCTGTAATCAGTCTTACCTAGGTTTAAATCCTAGCAGAGGAAACTTGGGGGATTTGGTAATCTTTCTTCTTTCTGTTTTGAGACAGGACTGGAGTGCATTGGTGCAATCATGGCTCACTGCATTGTCAACCTCCAGGGCTCACAGGATCCCCCTACCTCAGTCTCCAGAGTAGCTGGGTGTATTAGTTCGTTCTCACACTGCTATAAAGAACTACCTGAGACTGGGTAATTTATGAACAAAAGAGGTTTAATTGATTCACAGTTCCAGAGGCTGTACAGGAAGCATGGCTGGGAGGCCTTAGGAAACTTACAATCATGGTGTAAGGGTGAAGGGGAAGCATGCACCTTCACATGGTGGATGGAGAGAGAGAGAAAGTGAAGGGGAAGTACTATACACTTTTAAATAACCAGATCTTGTGAAAATGTTATCATGAGACAGCACTGGGGGATGGTGCTAAGCCATTAAAAACTCCCTCATGATCCAGTCACCTCCCACCAGGCCACACCTCCCACACTCAGGATCACGATTCAACATGAAATTTGGGTGGGGACACAGAGCCAAACCATATCACTGAGACTACAGGCAAGCCCCACCATGCTGGACAATTTTTTTTGTATTTTTTTTTGGTAGAGATGGGATTTCACTTTGTTGCCCAGGCGAGTCTCAAACTCTTAGGCTCAAGTGATCCACACGCCTCCAAAAGTGCTGGAATTACAGATGTAAGCCACAGCACGCAGTCTGATTTGATAATATTTCTGATGGTTATATGAGATGATGAATGTACACAGTTTCTGATGCATTGTAAGTACTTATAAGCGTTCACTGAATGAGAGTTGGTGTTGTTGTAGCTGCTTTCTTTTCCCTGATTTTCTCTTGTTGCAAATCGGCTTAATGTTACTTTTTAATGTTACTTTTTCTGATTATACCTGCCCTTCATTTGGTTACATAGAGCTAGCTCCTTTATTCTGCTGCTTCTACCCTACTTTGAGATTTATTTGTTAAGAACATTAGGTTAATAGCCTTTTAGCTTATTGAATACTCAGTTTCAGGTTTTGCATCAGTCCTGTGTGCCTGTTGCCATAAAGGACCCACCCCACCCCACCACAACCCTGCCCAATCAGCTTTTACTTTTCGTGACTTTGTGATTTCAAACCTTTAATTTCTCATCTCTTCTGTTTGGTGTTTCCAGAAATACTAGCCTGTCTTGCAATACTTTGGAGGTAGATTCTAATGCTTAATTAAATATCTTGTTGGACAAAGATTAGAAGGAGAAGAACAACAACAAGCAACTTTTTTTCTCTCCTCATTAGCATGTACACAGGGATTTGAAGACAGAGTAATCTTTGATTCTTAGACAATTCATTGATTGATTGTTGATGGGTCTGTAGGCAAGATGGTTAATGTCTCTGAAAGATTTTCCTGATCTGTGAAATGGGGGTTTATTTCCTGCCTTGCAGGATTGCCATGAGAATTACAGGTGCCCCACTTCCTATGGTAGTGCCTAGCCTGTAGTAGGTGCTTCATAAATGCAGGCTGTCCTAGTCACTGCAGTTGAGACCAAGAGAGTGGATAGCAGTAGACTCCTGCAGAGCAGATGCTGGGTAGAGAGAGGTGAGAAAAAAAATGCCCCAGAGAAAATATTGAATACTTCTGCTCAAGGTCAACCCTGTCAGCCTGCCAGGAGGCAAAGACCTTTAATTTCATGGTGTCATTTTCTCTCCCTAAAACTACAGCCTGACATATATTTGCTTTTTAAATTGAAGTGAACTAAAATTAATCTCATTATGGGAATCTGATGGTCCTTAAGATACTTGGAGACTCCTGAGTGTCACAAAACTAGGATCAAAAACCTTGGCAAAATGCCAGTGGGAAAAGCAAAGGCAGTTAAGTGGATGCCTGTGGGGCTGGGGGTGAGGGGGCAGAGGATGCTTATGTATAATTTGACTCCTTTTGACATTTTGTCAAAGTATTGTGCCTCAAACAGACATTTGAAGCCTGATTATTTTTTGAGAAATTAAAGACCTGCCTTGCTGTTTCTTAGCTGACGGTTTACATTTTTGAAAGTCATTTAAATATTCTGTAGAGGGTTGTTAATAAGCATTAATTTGGGCAATTATGGATTTTGTAGCTGTTACTGGAGCTTGACGTGTACCTGAGCTACATTAGAGGACAAGAGAAATAATGCAGTCCAACCTTGGGTTGCTGTGTTCTCTACACGGAAAAGTTTGCACTTTTCCATAAAAGGAGGAGTTGAGGAGTAGCCCCTGACGAGGGCTGGTGAATCATGGTCATCCTTATTTTTTTCTGTGTTTCTCCACTCCTAATGTGATGGTTCACCTTGATCTGACTTTCTGCCTTCCTTCCTACTTTCAAACTGATAGTCTGTCCTCCACTTTGAAATCTTCAATCTCTCTATACTTTAAAGCTGTGAATGTAGGACATTTTCTTTCTCACATCTTGAGGGTTCTGGAGTTTCCTGGACAAAAAGCCCTTAAGATTGACACTAGTCAGATACTTTAACATATTTATAAAATAATTTTGCCTTTAAATCTCCTTTGGCTTTGCTCTGTCTTATGTTTTGTCATTTCCATTTTCTTGATTTTGAGAGCCGTTATACTATCTTAACCCCATATATAGCTCTCTCCAAAGACAGAAACTAAGTCCTTCTTTTCGATGGTAAATCTAAAAGTTCCCTGTGGGTCTTTTCTGTCTTGCCCCTGAGGTATAGTGCTACAAAATTTCCGCAGATGTCATTTACTCATAAGAAATAATACAATTCACTATATTTTCCATCCTTTCTTTTATCTGAAGGCAGAGTAGCATAATCATAAAGAGCACATGTCTTCTGGGGTCAGAATACCTAGTCTTGCCCACTTTGTGGTCTTTGACAAGTCACTTTGAGCTTTAATTTCCTCATCTGTAAAATTAGTATGTTAACAATTCGTACCCTAGAAATTGAGATAATGAAATGGGGGTAAACAACATGAAGCAATTTCAGTCAAGGGGAAACTTAATTTGACCAGAGTAGATGGAGAATGAGGTGGAAGAATCAAAAGATAATCTGTGCTAACTCTTTCTAGTTTGGAAATTTGCCTCCCTAACAGTGATTACTTAGAGAGTGCTTGAGATACACCAGGTATATGAGGAAGAGTGCTTTGGAGTTAAAGAGTTTCACCTCTGTCTGTCTGACATCACAAATGTTCAACCTCTTTGCTAATTACCTACGCACAGGGGAAATACCTAGATAGAGACTTAGAAACAGATATACAAATACATATCTACTGTACTGTCAGTTGCCTGAGAGACTCTCCCTCCTCTGCCACTATCTCCTAGAACTCTATAATTATAATGGTGCTGGCCAACTGCCAGAGGGCTTTCTTTGATCTGAAACTGTTCTGCTTGTCGAGGGCAAGTTGGAAGTGCTGAGAAATCGATAAGCCAGCCATCATTCCTAGGAGCCCCCAGTCCATGGCTGGCTAGGTTGGTATATAAATACTCTAGCTTTCTTACTCCTTGAGTGGGATAACACTGCAACAGATGAATCTTGTGCTCTCAGAATTATTCATTGGGATTAAACTGCAGTTACCCATCATGGTAACTAAACTGGTAACATACAGTTTCTTCTCTGTATTTCCTGGCCTATCTACATTAGTCCACTTTCACACTGCTGATCAAGACATACCTGAGACTGGGCAATTAATGAATGAAAGAGGTTTAATGGACTTACAGTTTCACATGGCTGGGGAGGCCTCATAATAATAGTGGAAGGCAAGGACGAGTAAGCCACATCTTACAAGGATGGCAACAAACAGAGAGAGAGCTTGTGGAGGGAAGCTCCACCTTATAATAACCATTAGCTCTTGTGAGATGTATGCATTATCGTGAGAACAGCATGGGAAAGACCTGCCCCCATGATTCAATTACCTCCCACCGAGTCCCTCCCAGAACACTTGGGAATTCAAGATGAGATTTGGAAGAAGACATAGCCAAGCCATATCATTCCACCTCAGTCCCTCCAAAATCTCATGTCCTCACATTTCAAAACCAATTATGCCACCCCAACAGTATTCCAAAGTCTTAACTCATTTCAGCATTAACTAAAAACTCCACAGTCCAATGTCTCATCTGAGACAAGGCAAGTCCTTCTACCTATGAGCCTGTAAAATCAAAAGCGAGTTAGTTACTTCCTAGATGCAATGGGGATACAGGCATTGGGTAAATACTACTGTTCCAAATGGGAGAAATTGGCCAAAACAAAGGGTCCACAGGTCTCATGCAAGTCTGAAATTCAGTGGGGCAGTCAAATCTTAAAGCTCCAAAATGATCTCCTTTGACTCCATGTTTCACATCCAGGTCATCCTGATGCAAGAGGGAGGTTCCCGTGGTCTTGGGCAGCTCTGGCCCTGTGGCTTTGCGGGGTACAGCCTCCTTCCCAGCTGCTTTCATGGGCCTGTGTTGAGGTTCCAGATGCACAGTGCAAACTGTCTGTGGATCTACCATTCTGGGGTCTGGAGGACAGTGGCCCTCTTCTCACAGCTCCACTAGGCAGTGCCCCAGTAGGGACTCTGTGTGGGGCCTCTGACCCCACTTTCCACTTCCACACCTCCCTAGTAGAGGTTTGCATGAGGGCCCTCCCCTATAGCAAGCTTATTCCTGGATATCCAGGTGTTTCCATACATTTTCTGAAATCTAGCTGGAGGTTTCCAAACCTCAATTCTTGACTTCTGGGCACTCCTAGGCTCAACACCATGTGGAAGCTGCCCAGGCTTGGGGCTTACACCTTCTGAAGTCACAGACCAAGTTTTATGTTGGCCCCTTTCAGCCATGGCTGGAACAGCTGGGATCCAAGGCACTAATTCCCTAGACTGCACACAGCAGAGGGAGCCTGGGCCCAGCCCATGAAACCATTTACTTCCTCCTAAATCTCCAGGCCTGTAATGGGAGGGGTTGCTGTGAAGACCTCTGATATGTTATAGAGACACTTTTCTCATTGTCTTGGGGATTAACATTTGGCTCCTCCTTACTTATGCAAATTTCTGCAACTGGCTTACATTTCTTTTTAGAAAATGGGATTTTCTTTTCTATAGCATTGTCAGGCTGCAAATTTTCTGAACTTTTATGTTCTGCTTCCTTTACAATACTAAATGCCTTTAAAAGCACCCAAGTCACATCTTGAATGCTTTGCTGCTTAGAAATTTCTTCCATCAGATACCCTAAATCATCTCTTTCAAGTTCAAAGTTCCACAAATTCCTAGGGCAGGGGCAAAATGCCACCAGTCTCTTTGTTAAAACACAACAAGAGTCACCTTTGCTCCAGTTCCCAACAAGTTCCTCATTTCCTTCTGAGATCACCTCAGCCTAGACTTCATTGTCCATATCATTATCAGCATTTTGGTCAAAGTCATCCACAAGTCTCTAGGGAGTTCTAAACTTTTCTGCGTTCTCCTGTCTTCTTCTGAGCCCTCCAAACTGTTCCAGCCACTGCCTGTTACCCAGTTCTAAAGTAGCTTTCACATTTTTGGGTATCTTTTCAGTAACACCCCACTCTACTGGTACCAATTTACTGTATTAGTCCATTTTCATTCTGCTGATAAAGACATACCTGAGACGGGGCAATTTACCAAAGAAAGAGGTTTGATAGACTTACAGTTTCACGTGGCTGGGAAGGCCTCATGATCATGGCAAAATGCAAGGAGCACCAAGTCATGGGTTACATGAATGGCAGCAGGCAATGGGAGAGAGCTTGTGCAGGGAAACTCCCCCTTATAGAATCATCAGATCTTGTGAGACATATTCACTATCATGAGAACAGCATGGGCAAGCCCTGCCTCCATGATTTGATTACTTCCCGCCAGGTCCCTCCCACAATATGTTGGAATTCAAGATAAGATTTGGGTGGAGACACAGTCAAACCATATCACTATGTACTAACCCATCCTCCTACTGGTCATTTCTGGGACAATGTTTCAAATAAACTACTTTCATTCAAATCCGTTGTTTCAGGGTCTGTTTCTGGGGGATGCTGAACTAAGGTTGAATCTATGAGACTATGACTTCTTGTGAAAAGCTGATAGTGTCAGGTACTGGCATCTTGAAAATATTTGAAAATGAAGAAAATATTTATTTCTTCTTTCATTCATTGATTCATTCTTTTTTAAAGTAAATGTTCAGTGTATTTCTTCAAGTTCCACACAGTCTCCCAAATAACAGCTCTCCATGTTTAGTGAGAGAAGAAGAACCCTGAGAACTCCAACTGCCTATCAGTGTGTAAAACTTTCTTGTGACCTCACTAGCTCTGACCACCCACTGGCTCAGAATCAGGAAGTGCAATAATTTTTATGAAAAAGTATTCCTTACAAAGACCTTTCTTCTCTCAGCATTTACTGCTTCCTTCTCCACACCCTACTGTTAGTGGCCTCATGAAGTGGTTCTTAACTAGAAATAATTTTATTCCCCAGAGGACATTTTGCAGTGTCTGGAGATATATTTCAATATCACAGCAGGGAGAGGATGCTACTGACATATGGTGACTAGTGGCCAGGAATGCTGCAGTTTTAGTCTATTCACCACCGTATGTGAAGCAGGTTTGCTAATTACCAATGCCAAAAGAAGACTCTCATTTAGTGGAGAAAAGCAAAGTTCATCACCGTGCCAACCACCAGAAACAGAAGTCCATATACTTATGGCCACTGCATCCTGGGCTACTGTTTTTGTTCACCATACACTGGTTACATATTTGTCTGAGCCTGGTGAGATATAACACACTCACACATAAGTTATGCAAAGCAGGTTTATTACTTAGAGATAGGCAGCAAGAGACATAAATCTTGAATCCTTTGGAAGCCCGTCTCCCAAGGTGCAAGAAAGCTGCCCAGGAAGGATGAACTCTTATCTGTGCTTGCTCCACTTTGGACCACAACTAAGGGACTCTGAATGGCAGCCTACCCTAGGTTATATATTTCAGGGACCACGTAACTCACTCAGTGAAGCTTTGAAGAAGTACATCCTACTTCTAGGAGAGAGAAGATCAAAGCCAGGGTGGCCCCAGGGAGTTACTCCCTAATTCTAGATGTTTCATATCCTAAGAAGGACAGTAACAAGTCCTGTTCTGTTCTAGGCATCCCTCCTTATCTCAGGATGTTGCAGTCTCAGCACATCCCACAGTTATTCTTGAGAAGTACAAGTAAGAAAATGGGGGAGGAGTTAGGTTATTCCAAAGGCAACTGAAGAAGTACCCTGCACCATAGACTTGGTGTCTTGTAAACAACACAAATTTATTTCTCACAATACCATAGATTGGGATGTTCAAGATCTAAAGGCCTACAGAATCAGAGTTGATGAGGGCCTTCATCTCACTGTAACCTCACTAGAAGGAAGGGTGAGGAACTATTCTGCAATGTCTGGAGATATCTTTCACTGTCACAACAGAGAAGGGATACTACTGACATCTGGTGAGTAGTGGCCAGTGATGCTGCAGTTTTAGTCTATTCAGGCTGCTATAACAAACCACAGCCTTCTCAAACAACAGCCCTCCACGTTTAGTGAGAGAAGCAGAACCCTGAGAACTCCCAACTGCCTGTCAGTGTAAAACTTTCTTGTGACCTCACTAGATCTGACCACCCACTGGCTCAGAATCAGGAAGTGCAATAATTTTTATGAAGAAGTATTCCTTATAAAGACCTTTCTTCTCTCAGCATTTACTGCTTCCTTCTCCACACCCTAGTGTTAGTGGCCTCATGAATTAATCCTATTCATGAGATTTCCACTCTTAGGACCTAATCACCACCCAAACCTCCTGCCTAATACCATCATATTGGTAGTTAGCATTTGAATACATGACTGAACACATGATTTTGGAGGGTGGGGGACATAAACATTCAGTTCATTGCAGCTGCTAAATATTCTCCAATGCACAAGGCAGCCCTTCATAAAGATGAATTATTTGCCCGCCGCCCCCCCCCCCCAATATCAGTAGTGCTGATGTCAAGAAGCCTTGAGTAGGGAAAGATGATATATCAACCTAAACTGACCTCTTGAAGAAAGGTGATCAGTTATTTATTTTTGATACAAGTTTTAGTCCCTCACATAAGAATAATAATTTTTGATAAAGCAGTTTGGTCTACTGCAGCTCTCCCATAGCACTTTCTGCAAAGTTGGCAGTCTTTAATTGCCCTGTCCAATATGGTAGCCACAAGACCCATGTGGCTAGTAAGCATTTAAAATGCGATTAGTGGGACTGAAGAACCAAATTCTAAAGTTTATTGATTTTACTAGTTTAAATTTAAATTGCTATATGTTGCTAATAACTACCATATTTCACAGTGCACTTCTAGTGGTTAGATTTCAGAGGCTGGAATCAGAGCAATCCTTACTATGCTTTTTACTTGTCCACTATACTACCTTGTGCTTTAAAAATTTTTTTTAACAGAGCTTGCTTTGTCACCCAGGCCGAAGTGCAGTGATGTGAACACAGCTTACTGCAACCTTGACCTCCTGGACTCCAACGATCCTCCTGCCTCAACCTCCCAAGTAGCTGGAACTACAGGCACATGCCACCCTGCCTGACTAATTTTTGTATTATTTTGTAGAGACAAGGATTTGTCATGTTGCTCAGGCTGAACTTGAACTCCTGGGCTGAAGCGATCCTCCCAAAGTACTGGGATTACAGGCGTGAGCCACTGCACCTGGTCATGCATGTTTTTAAAACTCCCTAAGCTTTTGTTTCATCATCTACAAAATGATGAATGTTTTATGTTCATCACAGCACTATTGTAAGGATCAAAGAAAAACCATATAGTATAGCACTTGCATATATCTATGTTCAACGAATTATTATTAGTAGTATGTGAACTGTTATTCATTTAGTGAGACTTTTCTTTACAAACCGCAGCCAGCCTTAGAAACAGGAAGTGGAAACCAGATAAAATAGCCCACTCCCTTCCCGGAGTACTGAACTCTCAACCCTTATTTATATGAATGTATCCGGGTTTAATTATGGATCTCTCTCTCTATCTATCTATCGAATCAATTTGCCATCCATCTATCATTTTTAACTCTGTACTGTCTATTTCTAACCTATCCACATATAGTTCTCCTTTATTTGAACTTTATGGTTGAATCACACTGCCAGGGTTGTTTACATTCCACCTAATTGTGATTCTACACCCTTACGCAACTGGCATGCGTTTTGAATCCTTGGCATAAATCCTTCCCTTTTCCTCCTCCTGGCACCTGCTGCCCGTGGAACAAAGCCATTGTAAATTTTTTTTAATGCAAACTGACCACAACATTTATGGATAGGACTCTAGAAAGGCTGTTGGAGAGTTTCATTTAGAGAGAGAAATTAAAATGAAACTTTTTTGAGAGTTTCTCAAAAATACTGAATGCTACTTGAGTAAAAAAGGGTCACCATTTTAGTTAATTTGAAATATACCTACTTCATATGAGTTTTATGTAGCTCATATAGTGCTCCCATTATTCAGAAAGCAAAGGGAACAAATGATCATTCGGAAGGCATCATAAAAAAGTATTTAAAAATGTGTAATGGTTTAGCTTTATGTGCACATTTATTAGCTTGTCTGTGAGTTAACATACGAGAGAGAAAAAAATATGAGATGAAGAGTCTTTTTGCTTATTTGTTTCTTTTGTGGGAAAGCATGAACCACAGTCTTGAGTAACAACAGTATGTCAATTGATTTAATTCAACAAACATCAATAACATCAGGCCTTCTTCAGAGTAAGGAATCTTGCAAGAATGATGCCCTTAATACCTGAGTTATAATAAAATAGCATATCTCCATGATACACGCTCATGCACAGACACACACAGATATGCACAAACTCATACACACAAACAGACATACCAAAGTGTACACATAGGTGTATTTGAGTACATAGTACAATAGAAGAAGGAATATAAGATTGAAAGAGACACAGGCATTTTTAAAAGTCAACATTGGACAAATTTCCAGCAAATTTTCACCATCTTGCAAATTTCCATAAGGGTTAATATTTTAGTTTTAAGATTTAAGATAAGTTATCTGTTGCTTTTTAAAGAGAGAACATTTAGAATTATGGCCTTCTTAGTAAAAGACAACTCAGGGGATGCCTGGCCATGCTGGGACATTGTGGGTGTCACCATGCTTAATAGTTGCTATAGGAAAAGGAAAATGTTTAGCATGTAATGCACACAATCAAAGCTATTGAGTAAAAGGCAGCATTTGCTATTCTTTAGGAAAATTGGCAACATCAAAAATACTTACTGTGCATAATTAAAACCAAGGAAACACGTTATTGGTTCCATTCAGTTTGTTCCAGGACCAAAAAAATAAAAAAAAATAAAAAAAAATAAAAAAAAAAGCATAGAATTAACTGCATTTGTAAACACTATTTCATAATGAATACTGCAATTTTAAAAGACGGCCCTTTAGCCAATTTTTACTTTTGAATCATTGCCATTGTTAATCAATTATCCAAATTGTAATCAAAACAAGACATTTTTACTGAACTTTTATAATGATGTGGGCATGCAACTGGATGTATTCTTTAAGTTTGAAGTTTTTTATAGTCAAAAAAATTTAAAATATTTTTAAATTAAAAAATTTAATTGTGGCAAAATGCATATAACATAAATGTTACCATCTTAACAATTTTTAAATAGATATTATTTTTAGCGCAATTTTGGGTTCACAGTGCTATTGAGCGAAAGGTAGAGATTTCCTGATACTGCCTATGCCTAAGAAGAGTAGGGAGCACAGCCTTTACAACCATCAACATCCCTCACCACAGTGGTACTTTTGTCACAATTGATGAATCTATATTGATACATCATTATTATCCAAGGTCCACAGCTGACATTAGGGCTCAGTCTAATGATCCCTTTTTAGAAGGGCCCTGATTCTATTGTGAGAGCTCCATACTCATAACCTAATTACCTCCCAAGGACCCCACGTCCAAATACTATCCTGTAGGGGGTTATGGTTTCAACATATGCATTTTGAAGGGACACAAACATGCAGTTCACATCACACTTAAAGAGACTGAGTGTGGCTGCTGTCTGTCACTAGAGCTGTTCACCAAATACTCAAAACTCTCACTTCTGGCACATGATAAGCTTGGTTTTCCTTTCCCCTTGAGGGTAGATATGGTCATGTGGGTTTTTTTGCAATGAACAGTGAGCAGATCTGACATATGTCACTACAGGGAGATGCTTCATGAGCCATTGTGTATTTCATGGTCTCTCCTTTTCTCTTCCATGGCAGCTGACATTAGAGATCATGACAGCTTTGTCAGTGAAAAGAGCAATGAACAGAGCCTTAAGCTGCCCCGTGACACACATGTAGTGTGAAGATGAAATAAACCTGTGCTGTTTTAAATAACTGATATTTGGGAGTCGTTTGCTAATTGCAGCCAAACCTAATCCATCTCAAGAAAAACAACTAGTAGGGAAGGGCACAGGCTTTGCTCAAAAGGACTTCAAAGTATAGGTGGGAACCATAGAAATAATCAAACAATTACAATTGGATATGAAAAATGCTCTGATAAAAAAAATACAAGAAGAATTGTATGGGTGCACAAAAGAGAGGCACTTAACCCAGACGAGGAAAATTTCCTGAAGAGAGGTAACACATTAGATTATGCTTGAAAGGCAAATAGAAGTCAGTCGGCTAAAGAAAATGAAGTCAGAGGGGCAACATGCACCCAAAGGTGAGAATTACAAATTTATCATTATGCTGCAATGTAATAGGTAATGCATGAGGTTCAAATAAGCAGAAGTGATGTTTGGGGAGGATAAGTTGATGGCACCCTGGCTTGGAAAGGGATTCATCCCATGCTTTGAAGGTTGTATATTACTTTCTTTGGTGCCTTCCATAAGCAATGAAAAGATGATAGGGGAGTGAAATAATCAGTTATAATATAGTTTTAACTTTGGACAAAAAGAAAATGTTATACCCACTCTGACTGGAGTTATGCATAATGTAAGCACGGAGCATTGCAAAGTGATACGTAAGAACAGTTATGTGAGTACAGTGTAAAACATCGGTAAATAGTATGGTCTACTTAAAATGTTACTATATAGTTGGTTCAATTAAAGGAAAATTTAATATAATGGTCTGTCTAGCTAAGAAAAATAAACTAATTTTTTCCCTGAGTCTTAAAAACCTATGGGAAATGAAAATATATGTTTACAAAATGCAGTTAAAGAATTGATAGGAAAGGACTTATTAAGATAAGCAGCACAAATGGAGTTGAAATAAGTTGTGTTTCGCTCTCTTTCTAGGGTAATTAACTTATACCAAAGACAGAATAAATATTTTAAAAGGCTATATTTACAGATTGGAAACACAGAGTAGAAAATAAAAAAGAATGAAAGAGAAAGCTTTGTAGAGGGAATCCTAAAGATGTACTTCTAAGTTTCCTCTCCTCTGGTTAATCAGACATGAATCTGGCTACTGCTGTGAAGGTACTTTGTAGATGGAATTAAGATTACTAATCAGCTGACCTTAAAATAGGGAGATTATTGTAGAATATGCAATCCTCAAGCCCTTAAAAGCTGAAGAGGCAGATAGGAGAGAGAGATGGAGGAGTGTTGTGACAAACCCCTATTAACCTCAGTAGGGAAGGCAGCAGGTTCAAGAGGCCAAAGAAGAGAACAGAGCCAGCATGCAAGACATCGGGTTTTATTAAGGAGTTATATGTGGGGGAGAGAGTCCAGTGGTGGTGGGCTGGACAACATAACTGCAGGGCCTAGTGGTGGTGGGCTGGGCAGAAAAACTGGGAATGCATGCAAACAGTTTATATGTCAATTTCACTTAACACCCTCCCCTTAATGACCTCTACGTGGCAACCCTCCTCTATGCCAAAACTCAGGGCCTCAGTTTCCTGTATGGCCTGTGCTGCACGGGACAAACCAGGGCCTCAAATATTCTTCATAGACAAGGAACACGTCTCCTGGATTTCCTAGCTTGGAACACACATTCGAGTGTGTCTGCCATACAGGGTCCTTGTAAGAGTAGCTTAAATTGTTGTTACAAGGTGTATTTACCCTACAAGAGGAACAAGTAAGCATAAAAGCAAGCCAAAAAGGGCAATCAGGGAGATCAGAAACATGAGAAGGACTCAACTATTTATTTTTGGCTTTGTAGATGGAAGAGTTATGAATCAAGGCACGTTGGAAGCTTCTAGAAGCTAAGAACCACCACTAGCTGAGAGCCTGCAAGAAAAAGGGGGCCTCAGTCCTACCATTGCATGGAACTGAATTTTTCTAACAACCTGAAGGGCTGTAGTAGATAAGGCTGTGTAAGACTGTAGCCCTGTCAACATTTTAATGTCAGTCTTCTAAGACAGGAAGACAATCCTGCTTGAGTCCACCAGGTTTCTGTGCTACACAGCTGTGAGATAATACATTTGTGTTGTTTCAAGCCACTAAATTGTGGCGATTTGTTACAGTAGCAATACAAAGCTAACCACTTGTAAAAGAAAACATGAAATAAGAGAGTAAGAATAAAGTGAAACACATGTTTCAGTCTTTCATCAATGAGTAGTAATATATTGTAGTGATGAAAGCTGTGGAATCTGGAGCCAGACTACCTCAAATCAAATTCCAGCTCCCTCACCTGCCACTTGTGAGGCCTTGGACAAGTTTCTGTCCCTCAGTTTCCACATTAGTGGAGTGGGGATAATAGTAGCTCATTATAGAACATTATAGGGTTTTTTGGATTATTACATGAATCATTATCTGTACGGTTCTTAGAACAGTGTCTAGTGTGAAGCAACTGCTATAAATATTAATTATAATCATTTAATTTGAATTAGTTAAACTTTAACCCATAGTCTTTTATGTATGGGCCAAGAGCTAAGAATGATTTTTGTAGAAAAAGTTTTCAGATCCATGGGTTAAGTTCACCTACTGAAAAGTAGACTTTCAGATTAGATAAATAAAGACAAAAATGTAACTGTTTACCCAAAACACATCTAAAACAAAATGATACTGTAATGTTGGAAATAAAGGGCAAGAAGAGAATTACCAGATATATGTTAAAGAAAAGGAAAGCAAGAGAGCAACTGAAGCAATGATGCTAAAAATGAAATATTATTTTATGATAACACTATAAATGGCTACAGGAGGATTTAAAATATAATATTAAGTCATACCAATTAAACTAGCAAGGTAGTAAGTCAATATAACTTTTGATCAATAGATTTGACGAGAGTCCAGGTACAAATCTGTGGACATGTCAGGATTTACTTGCATTTTAAAAGCAGAAAAGGGGAAAGAGTGGGTTAATTAAAGTTGAAAAACGTTTTGAGAAAAGAAACTATATTAAAATGTACCTTTTACAATGCAGAAAAATAAATATTAGACCAAATAAAAACTTATAAAAACTTAAACACAGAAACAAATGATAAACATATTAGATGGTGTTTAAGGAAGACTATATTTAAAACTTTGTGGTAAAATTCGTACATGTTACAAAAGAAAAGTTTGATAAAGTAAGGAATGCTGGTTTGCTAAGCAGGCTGTCATATTTATACATGTATTTAATTTGAAATAGTTAATTTCAAAGTTTTATTTCTTATTATAAAAGCAATATGTAATTATTGAATAAATATTAGAAAATACAAAAAAAAAAAAACAGTTACACAAACATAAAAACAGACAAGATAGCACTACCCAGAGTCAACCACAGTTAAAACCTCCTTTTGTATTCTTTTAAAAATTTATTCTTTGTAATTTTCTTTGCATCTATACATTCATATACAAAGTTTATTCCAGTGGATTGGATTCAAGTGTGAATAAGAAACATTAAGTACAGCAGTATTTTAAAAATATAAAGTATATATCTGCAACATTTGAATATTATAAGTTTTATTTTGTTCATATTACAAATTTGTTAAATGAGGCTCAGGTATATAAGATTGAATGACCTCAAATCGCACAAATAGCAAAAGTATGAAATACATCTCATTTCACTAGACATAATGGGAGTTACAAACAGACATCACAGCGTAAGAAAAAAATACTCTAACAAGAAGCCCCTCCAGCAATGGAATGTGGTACTTATGGGATTTTGTAACTACAATTCTTAACCAATTTTGGTGGTTTCAGATTGAAATTTTCATTTGAGTAAAATTGGAGGTGTTGGGTTTTCTTTTTCTTTCTTTCTGTCTTTTTTTTTTTTTTTTTTTTTTTTTTTTTACTATAAAGGGATGCAGTCTGGTATACTGAAAGGATCATTATTATTGCAACTGTGCATTTTTAGATTTAAATTTGATTTCTAACGTTTGTCCATATGCTGTTGGTCAAATTACTTCAACTCTAGGTACCTCAGTTTACCTTTCAGTAATATGGGCATAATAACCTTTTCAAGAAGTTTGTGCTGGGATTGAACAAGAATGTAAGCAAAATCATCAGTCACACTACAGAAGTCTATTATTTTCCTGTGAGGGAAGAAATCAGTAAGCTTGATGTTTATGCCAAGCATATTTGTTCCTAGGTTACTAGCGTACCGGAAAAAGCAGTACTTTTCTTTTTCAGATCATCAAATTTTAAGATTAAAACAAAAAAGAGAAGACTCTCAGTACTGCTGCACATACACTTAGGAAATACACAAGTATCGAATGGGTGGGTGTACTGCTAAAAATGCTTATTAATTTTATAATAGCTTATGTGTGTGCACTCAATATGCAAGTTCTTTCTCTGAACATTTATGTCAGGTTCTAGCTTGCCCAGCTTTTCAGTCAGGTGGGGCTGTAACTATTTCTGGCCAATGGACTACAGGAAGTGGTATTATCACTTCTCAGTGGAAACATTGAAACTCCAACAGCCTTCCTCTTTTCCCACTATAAGGTTTAAGGAGGCCATTTGTTTTAGATGATGCAGAAACCACACTGCAGTGCCTCTTTCAGCAGCGGTTCCCAAGTGACTGTGCGGACTTATCCTTTGCTGTTTCACAAAATGTTTACTCCAAGTGAAAAATCAACTTTCTTGTGAGAAGGCACAGAGATTTTGGAGTAAATCTATTACCACAACACCTGGATTATCCTTACTAATAATAAATTCAAGAGCATAAGTAAGGGGTAAAAAAATAATTTCAGGTCAACTAATAATTTCAGATTAACTCCCATCATTTGAAAACCTAGATCGCTTCTTGGGAAGGATTTTTAGGCTCAGCAACAAAGATCAAAATGACCTAATTCTGAGGTCTTCCATTGGTGTAGGAATAGGAAATGTTTGCATGTCTTGAAGCATTTCCCTTATCTGATATAAAGCTTTACTTACTTCTCTCAACAGATTTTTAAAGAAAAAATACTTGAGATTAAAAAGTAATATAAGTTCTTTGGGATAAAATAAATAAATAAATAAATAAATAAATAAATAAATAAATAAAGTAATTCCAAACAAGAAAAAGCAACTGAGATTCCATAATCTGGAGATAATCATAGATGTGTCAACAAAAAGAGTCAAACTCTGTAAAATATTGGAAGAGATTTATTCTGAGCCAGATATGAGTGACAGATATGGCCCATGACACAGCTCTCAGGAGAACACATGCCCAGTGAGGTCAGGGCACAGCTTGATTTTATACATTTTAGGGAGACATGAGACGGCAATCAATTGCATTTAAGAAATACATTGGTTTGGTTTAGAAAGGCGGGACAACTCAAAATCAGGGAGGTGCCTCCAAGCTATAGATAAGTTTAACATTTTCTGATTGACAATTGGTTGACTTTGTCTAAAGACCTGGGATCAATAGAAAGGAAATGTTCAGGTTAAGATAAAAGATTGTGGAGACCAAGGTTTATTTGAAGACATATAGCTTCTGCCCTTAGAGACAATAGATGACAAATTTTTCCTATTCAGACCTTTCAAAAGGTGCTAGACTCTTACTTAATCTCTTCAGGATTGGGAGGGCCTAGAAGAAGAAAAATATAGCTATGTTAATAGAGATTCTTTTACTTTTTATTATTTATTTTTTTGAGACGGAGTCTTACTCCATTGCCCAGGCTGGAGTGCAGTGCTGCGATCTCGGCTCACTGCAACCTTTGCCTCCTGGGTTCAAGCGATTCTCTTGCCTCAGCCTCACAAGTAGCTGGGATTACAGACATGCACCACCATGCCCGGCTAATTTTTGTATTTTTAGTAGAGACGGAGTTTCACCATGTTGGTTGGCCAGGCTGGTCTCGAACTCCTGACCTCAGGTGCTCCGCCCACCTTGGCCTCCCAAAGTGCTGGGATTACAGGCGTGAGCCACCATGCCCAGCCCCGAGATTTCTTACAGATGTACATTTTCCCCCACAAAGGACATCTTGCAAAAGGGCCATTTCAAGATATGGCAAAGAAACATGTTTTGGTGTAAAATTTTGATTTTTTTTGGAGGTAAAATTTTGATTTTTTTCCTTGTCTCATAATGTTATTCCAGAGTCGGGTTGGAAAGAAAGTCACACTATACAGGGTTAAATAAAACCATCTGATAAGAACTTATCGTTTGTAGGGCATGACTCCCCAGACCCCTTAGATTGGAATTTGGGCAAAATTAAAAAATTATCAAAGCTTAGTACGCAGGTAAATGACCTATTAGTGGATACTAATGGGGTATCACCTTCCAGATATATTTTCTAAATGTTATATAGTCACACACATACAAATATGTACACACATTTAAACACACATTCACCATATAAGACATATTTTACATATCGCTTATTTTGTTTTCATAATTATTTTATAGTATAACTTTTTAAACTTCAAAATTCATTGGTAACCTCTCCCATGGTCATTAAGAATTGTTATAAAATATGATTCCCAGTGCTTGCAGAACATTCGACTTCGTGGCTTTGTGGCGATTTATTTACTGGCAGACTTTTTATATGTTGAATTTGTTTCAGTTTTGAGTATATCATCCAATTCTCTAGTAACCATCCTTATGTATACATTTCATGTATTTATTTTATTTTATTTGGTCTTGAACTGAATTTTCAATTTTTCATAGACTGTTTCTAGGAGTAGGATCTTTGGATCAAAATATAAATATTCTTTTTCAAGGCCTCTGAGATGTATTAGAAACTCACCATTACCGGTCCTATATCCTTTGATCATATCTAAAAGGGTGTCAAATCTAACAGAAAGTGATGATATCACAATTGTGATTTTTATTTTGTCCATTTTCTGTTGGTAAAACTGTACATTTTCACAACAATTACCATTTATATCACATTTCAGTTATTCATCTATTTTGTTTTGGAATATTTTTCTTTTAAGTTATTTGCTTTTTATTATTGATATTATGATTGATTTGTGAGAATTTACTATATAGTAAAAACGTTAGCTCTCTTCCCAAATAGTTGCAAATATTTTTTCCTGGATCATAACTTGTCTTCTTTATGTTGTTTCTGGTAGTGTTTGATCTAGAGTATTCTACATTCTTTGTGTGTTAAAAATCCATTGATCATTTAAACTATAGCTTCTTTCTTTGCTTTTTAGTTTAGGCATGACTTCTTTTTCCCCTAAGCAAACTAAAGTCTGTTCTTTCAGTGATTTAGTGATTTTACATTTTAGCATTTCACACTTTATACAAAGCGTGATATTTTTGCTTTTCAGTAGTTACCAGTTATCTCAGCACCTTTTGTATGTGAAAATTTCTTCTATTTCTACTGATTTCAAAATTCCTTATCTATCTTTTTCCAAACAAAACACTGAATCTTTAAATGTGTTCTCAAATGAAACAAATACTTCATATAAAACAATTTTTATTTAAAAGGCATAGATTGAAAAGGCCTAGATTGAGATTTCTGAATCTCTACAAAATGTTATGCAAAATATCCAACTTTCAAGTAACAAACAGCTCCTCTGCCATTTTTTTGAAGTTGAATGGAACTTTGGATACTGAAAAATTTTGCAACTGGTCATAAAAATCTCACATTTTAAGTTGTATTTTACATCTTAACTCCTGTTCTTAAATAATTTTTTGTGGTCTTAAGACAAGTGTATATTCTCCTCAGTTTCTAAATTTACTTTTTATTAAGAGCAAACTACATAAAGTTTATGTGCAAGGTCAAGATAATTTGCTTTGTTTCCTACAGCAAAATACACTTTTTTGTTCTCAAAAAAAGACAAAAGTTAAGTTTTATCTCAAGTCAAAAATATCTCTTTAATTTGTGCAGCAAAAATATTTCAATTAAAGTACCACAAAGTTATATGTAACAAATATTGCAATTCAGAGGACAATAGCTTTTCTTAAAGCAAGGATAATTCATTTAAAATTAAGTTATATAGATTAAAATAGATATAAACTTATGATCCATTTTCCAATAGAAAACAAGCAAATTTTCCTCTTATAATTTGCCCTCATCATCCCAAAGTAGTATATCTGGATTTGATACATTGATTGGTTCATTGAAATTGAGCTCTTCAGTAGATGATGTTTAAATATCAATCATCTTATGAATATTTAAATTCAAGAAATGTCAATTAAAGTTTTGCTCATCTTGTTTACTTTTAAGAGTTCTTCAGAAATATCAAATAAAATGAGATCATACTTGGTGGTAGTTTAAAACTCTTAAAAGGTTGATCTTTGCATAGTAATACTCCAAAATATTCAGGCGGGAAATATTCAAATATAATGTAACCTTTGGGATTATTAAAAGGAAATCTTTTTTGATCTCAGTAAAACTTTTACTGTTTAACTTCAGCATTTTCCAATTAACGCTTTATTTAACATAGTGAGCTGAATTCTAAATTAATACATTTAAATGAAAAATAAATTGTATTAGGCAATTTTATTCTGTGATTAAAATAAGTTTCAATATAGCGGTTAGTTTATTACTTTCTATTTCTCACTGATTATATTTAACGTTTTGATGAACCTCAAAGTTGCTTTTATTATTTTCTTTCACTTCTTTTTTAGACAAATATTTAATACTTTAAGTATAATTTTGAACAACCTTAAGTCTACAAACTACATACAGGTAATACCCACATATATACAATTTAGATATATGGATAAAATTTTGCTCCATGTTTATATATTCTCCTTAAGAAAGGATTCAGGAGAGTTCCTGGAAAAGCAATTTGAAAGCTTCACCAATATGTGATACACATGCTGTAAGTTACTAGTTTACAAAGTTTATCTATAAATAAGAACATCAATATTCACCAAATAGTGTACACCCAACTTTTCTGAGCGTAGATTAAGAGGGCGTGTACAACTAAGAGAACAAAAAACAAAGGGCCATGAAAGAGCTTATTAAAAATCCTATTAGTCACTTGTTCTTTGTAGATAAGTATGCTTATTTGGAAATAGCCAGATGCAGTCTGACCAAATTCAGACAAATATACAGTATCATAATGTCTTCCAGAGGTGTTTTATGAAGTAGGGTAGAGGGTGATCCCATTCAGGGTCCTGTGAGCTGACTAGGCAACTCATCTGTCCAATATTGGTATCTCCTGTGCCTTCTCTGCCTGTCACTCTTTTCCCCCCACCCACACGTTCTGGAATTACTTTCAGCTTTGACTTCGTTTTTCTGTTTGACTAGACCTTTAGTTTCTAAAGCTACATCTCATCTCCCTGACACACAGATAATTTGACTTATTTCAATCCCAAACTTCATGAAGGATATGCACATCATCTGTCTTGGTTTCTGTTTACCGCCTACCTTTACAAATCACAACCAATGCCTCAACCTGCCCCAGGCATTGGATTCTCACCATATCTATGATTAGCTTTTACAGATTTCTAACAATGAAAAGATAGTCATAAGTCAGTCTTTGCTGAAGAAGAATATTTTTTGTCTTTACATAATTTTTTAAGAAGTCATCAGATTTGAATTTGTTGAAAGTCTTTGCTCAAGAATTAGTTGGTTTTGTTTTTCCATTTTCTTTTAAATAAAGAAAAGTACAAAGCATGCTACAAAATGCCTACATGTCATTTTCCCGAAATTAACACGTTAGAATATCGCTAGTCTAAATTTCTAAAAAAGAAATAAACCTTATTATATGAAGTTGAAATCCCCTATGAAACCTCACCCCAGGTCCCTTCCATTCTCTCCTGGATACATTTTCTATACTCAGTGTCCCCTATTCAGGTCCTTCTGTTCTTTTCAAAAACTACTCTGATCAGGCTTTTGTACCTATCACTACACATAATTGTTCTTTTCAAGGTCACAGTAACTTCTAAATTGCTAAGTCAGTGGACAAATCTCAGTCTCTTCTTGAATAGTCTAGCAGCATCATTTGATACAATTGATCACACCTACCTCCTTAAACACAGTAATTACCTAGCTTTCACCATAGCACACACTATTAGTTTTTCTCTTACAAACTAAGTCCTGTTTCCTTATTCCTTTTCTTCTCTCAGATCTTTTAAAATTGTAGTTGACCCTGTTGTCTTGTCTAATTAAACTCACCAACTTGGTGATTTCATTCAGTTTTATACTTTTAAATAAAACTGTTAGCTCATACACTACTATTTTTTAAATTCCCTTCTTTTATCCTTCTATTTGCCGCCTCACACTTGTTCTTAATGGGAACTCCTTATCTTCTTCCTAAATCTTCTGTACCCACAGTCTTTCCCATCTCAGTTAATGGCAACTACTTCTTTCCAGTTGAAAGTTACAGGTTAGGATTTAGATCTAACTCAAATTCTTTTATTTCTCTTACATTCAATATCAAAACCCATCAGAAGACTCCGTAGCTTCAAAACACATCTGATCATATCTTAATACCTCCATCTCTATTACTGTGGTCCATGGCATCTCCTTCTCACTTGGATGGCAATATCCTTTTAACTTGTCCCTCCACTAATGTTCCTTGGCCCCTTTCTAGCTAGTTATAGAAGCGACAATGAAATTTTTTTTAGAATAAAAGTTAGGTTATGTCACTTTTTTGCTTAAAACTCTTCCCTCCCTCTAAAAGCCAACGTCATTACAATAGCCAGCAAGACCCTACAAATTTTGGCTTGTTCTTCGTCTCTGACATTTACAACTTTCCAGTTCCCACCCTCTTCTTCATTCACACTGATCTTGTTATTCTGTGGACATGTCAGTAATCTTCCTACTTTTTGCACTGGTAATTCATTTAATCTGAAATTATCTTCCCTCAGATACCCACATTACTCTCTCCCTATGGCAGATTGTTAAGATGAGGTCATACTGGAATGAGTCCTAATCCAATATGATTGATGTCCTCATAAGAATATGTCCATGTGGCAATTAGTAAAAGGAATAAGTTACAATGTTTGATAGGAGAGTAGGGTGACTATAGTCAACAACAATGTATTGTATATTTCAAAACAGCTACAAGAGAAGACATAAAATGGTTCCAACGCATATAAATGATACATACCCAAGGTGATGGACATCCCAAGAACTCTGACTTAATCATGATACAGTCTATGCATGTAACAAAATATCACATAATAAATATGTACAAGCCAGGCGCGGTGGCTCACGCCTGTAATCCCAGCACTTTGGGAGGTTGAGGCAGGCGAATCACGAGGTCAGGAGATCCAGACCATCCTGGCTAACATGCTGAAACCCCGTCTCTACTAAAAATACAAAAAATTAGCTGGGCATGGCGGCGCGCGCTTGCAGTCCCAGCTGCTCTGGAGGCTGAGCCAGGAGAATGGCCTGAACCCAGGAGGCGGAGCTTGCAGTGAACCGAGATCCCGCCACTGCACTCGCGACAGAGCAAGACTCCGTCTAAAAAAAAAAAAAAAAAAAAAAAAAAAAAAAAAAAAAAAAAGAAGTATGTACAAATAAATATGCCCTAAATATGTGCAAATATATATATCAAGAAAAAAAACCCAAGAATAGTACAGTGCTATGCCATCACTTCCCAAAGAAAAAGCGCTACGTGGTTCTGTTCTGTCTCCCCAGTTTTAGGCAGTGAGGCAATATTTATTTCCTCCAACTCCTTTTATTCACCACTCCCCTTCCCAGAGAGAGCTTAGCTAAAATGAGAAAAGAGGGAGAAAATTTCTATTATAACATCAAACAAAGGCTATTAATACTTGCAAGACAAATTTTGATTGTAGATGTTTAACTGAAAGATCTAAAGACTTATTTTCTTAGGATCTTTAAGACACCTAACCTCTTTCAACAGCTTGCCTGCCCACATGTCTAACTGGCTGAAAACAAGGGAAAATGGAGCCTATTGACTGATAATTAAGACCTAGGAGACAGGGAAGAAGGCTAAAGAAATTAAGGCCACCCTGGAAGAAGAAGAATGTTAGTTAAAATCTATAGAGACGCAAATTAAATTTAATACCTATGTGAACTTTGAATGGAAAAAAGGAAAGAACTATCTGTGTCACCGAGTAATGTCTATGTGTTTTGTATGTGTTTCTATGTGTTTTACGCAGAGTTTTCTTCCAGTAGCAGACACACTTTCATGATCTTTCAGACACAAACGTCTATGTAACCAATAATTACAACAACAGCAGCAGCAACAACAAAAATATGGCCAAGTGAAGATAGAGATACACATGGAAAATGCCATGGACTGCAAAGCAGAGATTAGAATCATGCAACCGCAAACCAATAAATGCTAAAGTTTGCTGGCAAATCAGCAGAAGCTAGGAAATGGTGAGGAAGGATTTTCCCTACATGTTGCAGAGGAAGCATGGTCTTGCCTTCACCTTGATTTTAGACTTCTAGTCTCTAGAACTGTGAGATGATGAATTTCTGTTGTTTTAAGTCCCCTAGTTTTCAGGACTTTATTATTGCTGTCCTAGGAAACCAACACAGGTCGAATTATTTGCAAACAAGAGCATCCTTGTGCATAGATAGTGTAGATAGATAAACATTTATGGGGAATCATGAACAACCTGCATATTTGTAAAGATTCGTGTCTTGTGTCAATTGCCATTTACAAATGCAGCCCGTTTTTCCATTAAAAAAAAAAAAAAAGCAAACTACAATTTATCCAGAAACATCAAATAGTGAAGACAAATTACTCTGTAGTTAAGTTAATCTTGGGGATTCTATGGATTTACTGAATGAAAGGAAATACGTTTAACCTAATTGCCTGTTGTCATTTACTGATCCCTCCGTGCTGAATTACTTGGTACCCAGTTGGTTTAGATTATTCTCTACAGTAATAGTCATTTTCTTTTCTTTTCCAATGGGTTTCTCTTTTCTCTTAAAATTACTTTTTCTTCCACTTTCTCTCCTAGTATTACTTTTGTCTTGTTTCTCCAACTTTGTTAAAAGCACTGTATTACACATGCAAATAAGCATAACAGATTTATATAGAAATCAAAAAGCCATCTCACACAAGGTATGTGTTTTAATTTCAGCTGCCACCAAGAAATAAGAAAAATAATTTGAACTAGAAAATAAAAAACAGATCGTGTTTATGTTTTTTAAAGAATTCTGAACTTCGGCCGGGCGCGGTGGCTCAAGCCTGTAATCCCAGCACTTTGGGAGGCCGAGACGGGCGGATCACGAGGTCAGGAGATTGAGACCATCCTGGCTAACACGGTGAAACCCCGTCTCTACTAAAAAAATACAAAAAAATCTAGCCGGGCGAGGTGGCGGGTGCCTGTAGTCCCAGCTACTCGGGAGGCTGAGGCAGGAGAATGGCCTAAACCCGGGAGGCGGAGCTTGCAGTGAGCTGAGATCCTGCCACTGCACTCCAACCCGGGTGACAGAGTGAGACTCCGTCTCAAAAAAAAAAAAAAAAAAGAATTCTGACCTTCAACAAATGGTCCAAGATAGAGCTCCTTAATTCTTCAAATATTCATTGTCCACATATGTAACATACTCACAAAGTTAAGGCCCTAAGATCCGCACTGGGAACAAATAGATGGTTAAAACACAACCTATTGTTAAACAAAGGATCCACTGAAAAAAGCGTCAAAATGAGGGAGAAAGACAAGGAAACCAAGTACTCTAAAATAAGGGGGTAAAAAAAAAACTAAAAATGATTTACATAGAGCAATGTCGTTTATGGGGTTCAAAATACTGAAACATCTTTTTGGAACCTCATTTTAGGCATAGCAGTTCAATAGTAACATATACTGTTGAATGCTAATTTTAATATAGGTGATAAAACCTTTTACATCTTTTATATCTTTTATATATATATATCTTTTATATCTTCACAAATAAGCCCCTTTTTAAAAGTGTAGAAGACCCCTTCAAATCTGATGGGATGCCAGTAGAATAATTGGTGCAACTGAGGGAAACGGCAGAAGGAAACCAAAAGAAAACACGAGGTGGAAAGCAGAGGGTATTTTGTGGTGGTGTGTAGTTGAATACTGATCTATCAAGTAGTTTTGCCCCTCTGCTGGTTTCTCCTCCATCCATCCAACCCCCTGCCATTCATCCATTTTATCTTGTGTTTGGAATAAAAATACAATTGATAACATTTAGATTTGTTTTGAAGTTTCCTTTTTTTTTTTTTTTTCCTGTAGGGTGGTTACTTCTCCCTTGCCAAATTCACCAAGTTCTGAATACTAGAATAACATCACTCTCAGCAGCAATAATGATAACAAGAAAATATAAGCTTTGAATAATTGTTAGTCAAATATATTTCTTAAATATGAAATGGTTATTCCATTAAAAGAATTGGTATCTTAAGGAATTAAATGTCATAATAGAATCTAAATAATACTTGTTAAATATTTGTTATGTTTTAAAGTGAGAATAATTCATTAGTCTTTAATGTGAGTTTCTGATAGCCTATCTCTATTAGTTCTTTGGACTTGGCTGAATTGCTTAAATACTATAAGCCTCAGTTTTAATATCTGAACCATGAGCTAATTTTATGTCTCTCAAGGGATTTCATGAAGAATAATGAGTCAATGTATGCAGAAAGTCTTGCTTAATGTATGTAGTAGGTGTTCATCACACATTAGCTGTCACCAAAATCTTTTCACTCTAACCTAACCTGTTCAAGATTTCAAGATTTCATCTGACATCAGTACAAGGCTTCCATCATTTTTACAAACTACAAAGTTAAATTTAGACTACTAAAATAAATTTGTTTTATTTTTAAGTCCGCTAGCTCATATCCTATCTTATTTCCTATGTCTGTGATGTAGTAAGGCAGATTTCTTCTCTGCTTTTTCTTCACCTGTCTCTAGATTTTTAAGTTGTGTCTCTAGACTGACTGGTTAGGCATTCATTTCATTTTTATTCAACTGAGTTCTACGCCTTCTTCCAGTTCAAGGTCATGCCATTTTATACTAAGAATACATCTCCTGCAAAGTCTCACACTAGGTTCAGCACATTGTGTTTCTTAATTTTTCTTTACTACCATTTTATTTCAAATTAGTATACGGAATTTTATATTTTTAGTGCCAAAAATTAATTGAATCATTATTGTCCTTACTCTTTACTTGTTCTAGTGTTTTGATTTTTATTACCTCAACTGAACTTGCAAACTCACTGAAGCAGAGTCTATTTGATTTATTTCGTACCAGCTAAAAATCAGTTATATCACCTCATTACCATTGGATGCAATGGGTTTTGTTTCCAATGCTATCACCTTAAGGCATTATTTTTCCAAAGTGCCATGTTTGCATTTGTATGCAAACATTCTTATATTGTCATCTGTGGAAAAGTACATTGGCTTCTCTAACAGTTTTTAACATTTGAGAATTAAGAATACTCTTAGGTATGCTTTTCTAGATATATTAAATATTATTAGCCTAAATACTAATACTTCTGCTGCTATTAAGTACTATTGCCAGTGCTACTAGTGCTAGCTAATATTTACTGGGTGTTTTTCTATGTATCTGGCACTGTATTAAGCACATTACAGCTATTGTCCTATTTAATCACCATAACACAACTATGAAGTATTATTATATTCACCACCATGCAGATGAAAAAACTGAGACACCAAAAATTCAAGCAATCAAATTCATGCAGCTAGTCAGTGTCTGTGTTCAAATTGGAATTTATTCTATGTGATGCCAAGCATCATGATTTGTCCATGTCTCCTTCTGGAGATATCAGATTCCAGAATAGTGTATTGGAAACTGACTGAAACTTCAGTGTAATTACACCTATTAATACCTTCTGTGAGGTACTGAAACAAAGGCCCTTGAAAATCCAAGAGAGCTTGGCATATGGCAGTCATTCAATTATTACTTATTAAATGAATAAACAAGGTTATAGTTAGTTATATTAGTCTCAGCACAGCAGAATTTAATTATTTAAAAGTCAAATATGATTAGAAAACTCTACTTTAAATGTCTTAAAATAATTTAATTCAAAATATTTATTATAAATACCCTTTCAATTATTGTTGTCAGTTTATATGTTCCACTACTAAGTAGTTTATGAGTCTGTGAGTTTTGTTTCCAATAACTTCCTTGAGAAAGTAGAGCGTATATTAAAAATAGACCTTTACAAAGAACAACCTGGTACAGTAAAAAAAAAAAGGTTCATTTTATAAAGAACAACTTGACAAGTTAGAGGTCTTTCTCTAGACACTGGGCTTCATTAAATCAAGGGTAATAGCACAGTCTAATGCCTGACAATTTGCATCTTTCACATTTAATTTAAATTTTTTCTGCACCATCTATTCCTACTGGTGTATAGTTATCCGATTTTCTATTAAATGAAAAGTGTGAGCTTTTAGTCCCAAGTTCCAAAGATCAGGCATTATGTTCTTTTCTAACACAAATCTTGAGATGTCAACATCTTTCAGGCTGATTAAACCCCTTATCACACAACTAAGTAGTAAAACATAGCCTGGTCGTATGACTTGAGTTACTGTACAGCATGTTTGCAGGGAAGTAGCTCTGAGGGAGAAAAACTGTTCATTTTTACATGGTGCCACCTTAATTTGTATTCCTCTAGATTGCATTTAAAGTTAAAAGTTTATAAAAATTTAAAGTTTTACAGGCATTGCTTCCTGCAGGCTTAAAAGCCCAACTGACATTTATGAACAAATAAATTTATCATAGAGTGAATATATTTTTTAAACACTTATGGGTATTCTCCAACTCACAACATCTGCCAACCATGAATGACAGGAATGTTTGCAAGTTTCAAGAAAATCTTTAGCTTATTATAATTAAAAAAAAAGGTGAACAAACTGGTATGTAGGGATAACTTAAAAGGTTTACTTTTATTTCATCAGTAAATGCAGCTTTCACTTACATATTTAATGAAAGAATAAGAGCATATTGTAGTTTTCTAAGATTAAAAAAGTGCTGATATATGAAAGTAGGGCCAAAGCTACTCTATGAAAGTATTTTTCTGAATTTGATAACTTGCAGGGCAATAATTTTTATGCCAAATATCTGAGCAGGCAACTTATTTGCCTCTGGGTTCTATGAAAAAGTGACCAGCTAAGCTTCTCCACAAGGGAAATTCTAAAGTCCAAATATTAGAACGACACAAAAAGATAAATCAGTTTATCAAAAGAACCCTGATCCAACCTTTGCTTTCTCCACTCTGCTTTGTCTCTTTTTTTGTATTGATCATGACTTCTAGTAAAAGTTTATGCTTGTCATTTCTTCAAATCCATCAAAGAATAGAATTCAGGCTTGAACGGAGATTGTTTTTCGTTTGTTTGTTTGTTTGTTTTTTGTTTTAATTTTGAATCTCCCTGGAATGCTAAGAAATGGACATTCTGTATGCAGACAGAACAGAAGGTGATACATTTGTTCAGAAATCTGATGGTCCATGAGAGAACTGTTGAAAGCACAGACACGAGGATATTAAATGGGACTCCACTGGCAGAACGAATTATTGTGTCTCACTGCACACCACAGATTTACTACTGGGGAGAGAATAAGGAGTGAGGTATGGAGGCTAACATTTAGGAGGGAAAACCCGTTTCTTTTTTCCCTACCTGACACATCATGTGCCTAACATGTTGTATTTCTCCAATAACAGTTGGTAGCATTTGCATACATTGTAGAGAATGCAGATGGTTTTCTGCTGAGAATGCAGCAAGCCCAGGAGGTCACACTGGAAATTACTAAAGTCTTGAAGTACATCTTTGTGAATGCTATAATTTTAAAATCAAGGCCTTATTACTTATCACTTTAACATATTTTTCTGTGTTTAAAACATACGTGCTCTTGACCCAACTAGGAAAAAAAAAATACCATAACAACTTAACACCCACCAGTAAAGCAAAGGCTACTAGCATAAAAGATTGAAGTGTCTGTAAAAACACTTTCCCTAGAGAACATTACGCTATTGAAGTTCAGATCAGCAATACCCTGGCCTCATTATTTTTTCATGCCTCATATACCTGCTGCTTTTTCAAACTTTCCCATGTTACTTTCTATCTTTACAAGTGCTATGTTCTCATCTAGTACTTTAAGAAATGAGGGAATCCAAAAGCCCTTGAAGACATGGTATACTTTAAAATGTATTACTGGACTAAATATTAAGCTATATTCTAAAGACTTGCAAAAATAGGCCTTGATCACATTATGAGAAAATTTCCACCTTGGTTTTGGAGCAGTGGTGCCAAATAACGAGAATGATTGTACTAGTATAACTGCACTTTGGTTAAAAGTTTTTTGGTTGGATTTGGACCGGTGACAAAGGGCATTAAGAACACTGGGGATTAGGGAAGACAATTACTTCCTAATTTATATAAACTCCATTGTTCCTGAGATAGTTAATTGCTATTAAGTGTAAGAGGATAATTTAAGTTTTTCAAGCCAGAGAGAGAATGTTCATCCCATATAAAAACCATTCTTTAGTTGATGATATTTTTAAAAATGTATGACATGGAGAAAACCATTCCTTCATGTGTTCCTTTATTATACACATCTTTTCAAACATCTGAAATAGAAATGGCATTGAGTGGGCACTTTGTATTAGGATGGCCAAAGAGTGTACTCTTTTGTTATACATTGACATCTTCCAAAATTGCAATAGGGGATTAAAAAACATATTTTAAGTAACTTTAAGATTATTTCAAGATATACATATTAGAATTGTTAGGAAAACAATTGCTATGCTAAAATATTGATTTTAGGCAGTTAAACACTCAGCAGATATATTTTAATAATTTCAGGAAGCCATAAAGAGATAGATGGTGAAGGAGTGGCGTGAGGAGAAACCAGGGAGAGAAGGTGATTTTAGATAAGTTTACCAGAGACAATCGAGCAGAGACCTGAATAATTGAGGGAGTGAGTTATACAAAGATCTGAGAGCGGAGTAGAAGGAAACCACATTGCCACACAGTGCAAATGATCTAAGATAGAAACCAATGTGGTGGTGTTTGAGGATTAAGAGATGTAGGCAGGGGCAAAATTATGTAAAATGGTAGAGGCCAATGTCTGGATAGAGTGTAGATTTTATTCTATGAATGATGAAAAGCTACTGAATGGTTTAAATAAAGGTGTGAATGTATAACAGTGTGAGCTAAGAAAGTAGGCTGCCTCACTTTCAATCTTAGCAATAATCTTGGGCAAGTTATTCATTTTCCTTATCTGTGAAATGGGAAAGTAAATGTGACCCACCTATTAGGCTATTCTGAGAATTAAATAACATAATATATGTATAGTTATTAATTATTTATATTTAACAAAGACCACTGTTATTTGTGGAAACTAAGCCATGGGAACCCAGACGAGTAACAAGAAGAGATTTAGGAAGCTATAGCATACAGAAGTCCACACTAGAGACAGAAGAACTCATGCCCAGTGGTTAGTGTTTGAAGTAATGAGTAGTCAGATTTAATACATTTCATGACTGAAAAGCAGAGAGAATTGAGACGGATTCAGTGTGAATTGTAAGAGAGAGGAAGTAAAGATGACAACTGAACAATTGCTCAATATTTGTAGCAATTACTGAGATAGGAAAGATTATTGAAGGAGACAAGTTGGAATGGGATGGGAAAGAATCAAGAGCCTTGTTTGGGTATATTAAGGTTATGATCCCTATTAGAAATTTACATGGAGATATTAGGCAGAAGGTTAGATATATGAATTTAGTGTAGCTGTCAGTGACTGCAGTGATAAATTTCAGAGTCACAGCTACAGATGGCATTTAAAGTCTGGGGAACGGACAAGTGGCATAGGCAGAGAAGAGAGTATGGAGTATAAGGCAGAACTAGAAAAGGAGGGGTTGTCAGAGAATTAGAGAGAACCGAAGAGATTGTTGTATTGTGGGAGACAAGAGAAGACAAGATTTGAAGGCGTGGGATGGGGAAGTTTGGCATGACGTAGGTCTATGGCCACTTGACAGGAGAAGTGACCTTAACCAGAGCTGTGTGAGAGGAATTAACAGGAAGGGCATGGGGTCTGCCAAGAAGAGCTAGGAGACCAAAATATGGAAATGCATTAATGAATTAAAACAAAGATGATAGAGGGGCCAGAAGATAGAACTGAATATTTAATTCACTCTCTAGAGCAGTGCTAACCTCAGAAGCTCTGAAATACAGTGTAGGAAATACAATGAAAATATTGAAATAATTTGAAAGTATACACAAAAGCTATGTACCAAAGGATACATATACATAAGATGAACAAGTTTTTAGAGATCTAACACGGAGACTACATTTAATAATATCCTATTCTGGGCTTTTGCTGAAGGAGCAGAATTTAGCTGCTATTGTCATATGCAAAAAACTGGGTAATAGTGTGAGATGATAGATATGTTAAGTTGTTTCACTATAGCAACCATTTTCCTACCTATCTGTATCTCACGAGATTATGTTGCATACCTTAAATATACACAACATTTATGGAAAAATAATAAAAGTTCTATAAAAATAAATATATGAATTTGAGATAAAATAACAAATGAAAATGTTGAATACCTATGATAAGAAAAACATCTGTGGTAAAGATAATTATTTATAGGTAAAAACAATATGTTATAAGTACATTAATACTAATGTATGTGTAGGAAAAGATCATAGCAGAGGAAATACAGGTGAGCTTGATGAATCACTTTTAAGTTAAAACTATTAGGGGCTGTATTAGTCCATTCTCATACTGCTATAAGGAGATACCCAAGACTGATAATTTATAAAGAAAAGAGGTTTAATGGACTCACAGTTCCACATGGTTAGGGAGGCCTCACAATCATGGTGGAAGGTGAATGAGGAATAGTCACATCATTTATGGCGGCAGGCAAGAGAGAGCATGTGCAGAAGAGCTCCCCTTTATAAAACCATCAGATCTGGTGAGACTTATTCACTATCATGAGAACAGCACAGGAAAAACCTACCCCCATGATTCAATTACCTCCCACCAGGTCCCTCCCATGACATGTGGGAATTATGGGAGCTACATTTCAAGATGAGATTTGGGTAGGAACACAGCAAAACCGTATCAGTAACCATTTTTAAAAAGATAACACCAAATGACAAAGAATATACTTAACACTAGTACATTCTAAATTAGTTAGATTATTGTCAACTATTCAATTTCAAAAGGAGCAAATCCTTTTGAAAATATGAAAAACGTGTATTAAGGGCTATGAAAACTTTTAATTCCTTTTAACTATTAGCTGTATGCGAAGAAATATATTCCAAAGAAGTGATTTAATAGATGAAAAAATCCTACATAATGACAGCAACAACTGCTATTAAGTATTTAATATGGTACAGATATCATAATAATCTATAAGCATTTGAAATTTAATTCATGAAAGTACTTAGAACAGTACCTAGCCTATAATTATTATTATTTTTATTAATAGTTATACACATAGACAAAGAATAGAAAGAAAAAGGTCAAAATAAGTGATTGTGCTTGTTTTACTACATTTGCTTAATATTATTAATATTGGTGTTTATGTGCATATATGTATATGAGTGTTTATGTTCTATTTAGAGAAGAACTCATGATTCACTAATTCCCAGGTGCAAATTTTAATACCTAAATACCTCTCTCATGAGACTCTAAACTCTACAAATGCGGTCACCTTGCCTCTTTCCTCATCACCGTATATCCAGTCTCAGGCACAAAGCATTCAATTTGATGCTGTTGAATAAATGGAAAAGGAAGAAAGAAGGAAGAAAGGAGGGGAGAAAAAAAAAGAATCACTCAATCTTCTTCCTTAGCTCTTCATTTGCATTGCTACTCATACTTTTCTTCTGAATCTCAGATCCATTTAAGTTATTTTATTTCACTTAAAAACACTGTCTCTCCTCACATCTAAATATCAAATAATGTCACCACCAGTTTTTAGTTAATAAAGCTTGACCTGTTGCGGTCACTTTGATTTCTTCTGTTTCTTCTCTTTCTTCTTTTTAACTTCCAGTGACTTCACATTCATCCATCCATTCATTCATACACAATTAATGAGCACTGCTGGGAATCCTTGGAGACAAAGACATTAAATACAAGGGTTACTGTCAGGGAGACCATGGTCTACCAAGGGTGACATATAAATACATAGACAATTAAAATATAGAGCAAAAACTCCTCAGATACAGTTATGCACAAGTTTTACAAACATATGCAAGGGGCACTAAGCACCACTGAGCTCCAAAAAGGTTTCCCAGAGAAGATGATACCCACTTTGGGTCTAATAGAAATAATACATGTATATGGTTGATTATAAAGAAAAGTTAATTCCACTGCAAAGCCACAATGCTTGGGGGTAAAAACATAAGGCTGGTAACTTTAAGTGGTCTTGTATAGCTAGATTTAGAAACATGAGCACATTAGTTTCCCAGGGATGCCATAACAAAGTACCAAAAACTGGGTCACTGAGTGGGAGGGTACAATTCAGCCCACAGCAGTTCCATAAACACATTCTGAGCTTTTTCATCTTCATACATTGGCTCCTATTCATTTATCTGGAAACACTCATCTCTACTTTATCTTTGACTGCTAAAATTATTTTATTTTGTTTGAAGTCTACTTCAATTGTCATCACAAATGTAGCTATTCTCAACAGAGGTTTTATTTTTATATCTTCCCAGAAATTGTAATGCAGTTTTCTTAGGGAAACTTCCTCTCACTACTTAGTATTATAGTCATGTGTGTGTTCACTGTATATCTCCATGAGAATATAATATTCTGGAGAATAGGGATTACAACTTTTTTCACTATAGCATGCCTTGTACTGTCTAACAGGGTGTTGGCCATAATTGGTATTCAGTATAAATACATTAAAAATGTTTATGAAAATGTAATTAATTTATACCCTCATATTAGAAATGGAGTGGAAGAAGAAATTATTTCTGAAGTGTAAAGAAAAAGATTCATGGGGCTGGGCGTGGTGTCTCATGCCTGTAATCCCGGTACTTTGGGAGGCCAAGGCGGGCAGATCTTCTGAAGTCAAGAGTTCGAGACCAGCCTGACCAACATGGCAAAACCCTGTCTCTACTAAAAATACAAAATTAGCTGGGCGTGGTGGCACATGTCTGTAATCTCAGCTACTTGGGATGGGCTGAGGCAGGAGAATCGCTTGAATCCGGGAGGAGCAGGTTGCAGTAAGCTCAGGTCGTGCCATTGTACTGCAGCCTGGGCAACAAAAGCGAAACTCCATCTCAAAAAAAAAAAAAAGAAAAAAAAAATGATTCGTGGACGAGTTGAAATTTGATATAGTGCTTGAACTATGGATAGGATTTTGATAAATGGGGACCTGACAGGAAGGGGTTTAGACATTAAGTTAAATGACCATTCAAAACAGAGGTGATGGAATAGCTCAAGCAAAACTCTGAATTTAAAATAAAAAGTACACATATGTGCAAATCCATGTAGTTAGTTTAATTATAGAGTTTTGTTATATAGCAGTGACAGCACATTCCACAAAGATAGAGTGGGACTAAGTCATAAATGATGCAAATAACATTCAGAGGAAATTGGAATCTTTGGTAACTAATAGTGAGTCATTTAAGGATGTTGTGTATGGAAAATGTTGGTTAAGGGGAAAAAACAGGCTTTGTAAACATAAAGTTTCATTAATAAAAGAAATGTGAGGTGTGAAAGATTTGAGGGTGGGAAGATGATGATGAATTGGAAAACATGGAAAGATGGCAAATGAAAATATCCAAAGGCCAGAGTGAAAATAAGAAAATTATGAAAACAAATCTGCTTGCTTTCCAGCATGAGATAAATATTAACATTAGTAGGTGTTTTAACTATTTGAATATATCCACTCACCCATATCACCCTATGACTAAACATTTTTAAGGTTCATATTTGGAATTTGTGCTTATTGTGCATTCTATATCAGGGTAATGTAATTTTTAAACATACTTAAACATTTTTTTTTTTTTTTTGAGGAGGAGTCTTGCTCTGTCACCTAGCTGGAGTGCAGTGGCCGGATCTGAGCTCACTGCAATGCTTATAAAACATTTTTTAAAAGCCACTTTAGTTTGTTCCATCAGATGTTGAAGAACATACTACTGCAATGTTAATAAAACTTACATAATTTATTTTATGATATATTTCTTATCAAATATATTTTTTCTTAAATGCCTAGTTTGTACTTAATTTGCACATTTATATCAAACAATGCTTCAGATACTTCTTCATAAATTACATATATGTATAATCAGTTTAACTAAATTTTATTGCATTCCGTTTTTCCAACTAGTGAAATTAGGCAATAGTTATATTGAATTTTCAGTTTTTAATTAAAACCTAAACTAATACGTTGTCACTTTTCATTTGAAAGATACTATTTTTTCTTTGACAAAGCAATTTTAATGAGATAGCATAAATTAGTTCACATTTACCTTTTGGCTGTTTGATTTTTATTACTAATTATAATGACCAGCAATAAACTGATGTGCTTATTCATTTACATAACTGCTTACTGGCATTATTTGCTCTATGTTTGTTAAAATTTCAGTATATCTAACAAACATTTTTAAAAATAAAAGTTCATTTTAATCAAAATTATTGTTTCAGCTGAAGGCATATTGCTTATAACATTAAAGATGTATTTAGCATTTATAAATATAAAAATATATGTGTATATACATGTCCATAAACTTTAAGAAGGCTATGTATATATTCAGAGGTAAAGTTGAAAAGAGGCAATGATTCAGATAACTTAATTGAAAATCATTTTAAAAGAGAAAAATTTTCAAAATGGGATGAAGAGACACAGACCAGCCTAATTCACAGAAACAGTAGTGATTTAGCAGGAAGTCAACAGGTACTCAGGCAAGCTTGTTAAAGGATTTTACTTTCTGGCTTTTAGACCATGTATCTGTACTATGACTAAGTTGGTCCTGGATTGCTTGATTTATTCTTCTTTTTTTTTCCTTGGATGTATTAATAGAACAATCAACGAGACCTTGGCAGGGATCAGAATTGGCCATTAAAGGAGCCCAGTACAATGAATCATGCATAGAGTTGCTTTTTTCTTTTTTTTGATAAGCAAATAGAACTGAACTTGGTTGTGCAAATGTTACATATAAATGCACTGAGTGGCTTTTTATTATAATATCTACCTTTCAAAAACATTGGATAAAAATTTTTGAGCTCTATAATGCTTCAGAAAAATTATATAAAATCATATTGAATATGCAGTGTAAAATACACAAAAGCAAGTGGCTCTATACTCCAGGTGTTTCACACATTTATATAGACTGACAATTATTTAGGTAGCAGCTAAAAAAGAGATGATCAAGAATGTCATTTGTTGCAATTTCGTCAGATCATGTTTGTTTTGAATATACATTTCTGACTTTGTAAATTAAAATTTTATTTGTTGACAACCGGAGAAAGTGATGCATTATTAAGACGATCAAGAAAATTGAATGGTATAAAAGAAAAAATCATTTTTTCAAGCAAGAATTGCTTATTAATTTATTTGAGAAGTTAGAAAATGAAATGTTTTACTGATGGGTATAAATTTACCTGAGAATTCCACAGGAAGATTAAGATAATACAATTCCATTCTGAAGAGAAATGCAACAGCTTTTCAATTTCACACAATCCCAGTTTTCAAAGTACATTTGGGTCATACTTTAAAAAAAGATCTATGCATATGTTTGCATAATCAATAGCGACTAGAAAATTTTGTTCAGTCTTATGTTTGTGACCATGTTATCATTTCATACTATGGACAAAGACATCCCTAAGGAATCAATGAATCAAGCTGATTATCCTGGTCCATTCACTTTGGGACTCCCTTGTGGTATTTGTGAAGCAGACTCACTATCCACTGGTTACCACTTCGGCCCACTACATCTTGGGCTGCAATTTCTACTACCTGTGTGAGTCGACAGAGAAAGAACACTCACATGGCAAGTTAAGAAATGTCCCTGCAGATAGGCAGTAAGGGATGGTAGAAGCCTAATTTTTGTGGTGAGACAATCCCCTAAGGCTCAGAGAAGTTGCCCAAGTTGGATAGAAACTTGGACTGCAGATTTGTGTTTGCACTGCAGCTAAGAGACCTCAAAAAGTAGTCTGCCTAGGGTTTTATACTTTGGCGGGAAAAGGACATCCTGGGCTACAGCGTTGTATGACATCATGTTCTAGCGGAGGCAGGAACAGAGCCTGGGCTTTTCTAGTCTGTTCCTCCTTATCTCACATGTTGCATTCCCAGAACAATCTATAGATATTTTGGAAAACTACAAGTGAGAAAGTGAGGAGAACTTGGTTAGTCCAAGGCCCCACAGAGATGTGTCCTGCAACTTTGTCTACTGGATGGTTGCTTTGAAAGGCATGAAGTTTTGTGGGATTTGTCAAATCCCCTAAAGAAAGAAGCTTTCTAGATGATGCTAACATGTATCTGGGCATATTTAGGCATTTCATTTCCTCTTCAGTGATAAGTTTGATGATTAACCAGATCTCCCTAGTATGAAAAACACGAATGGAAATGAGATTTGCCCTAGGTGTTTTACCCTCTCCTTTACACAGGACACTAATACTTACTGGGCTTCCCAAGGACTATATTTTAGTTGAAAAAATAATACACACCTCTTTGACCACCACCCTGACACTCAGATCCTCTGGTTGGATTCTCTTCAAGGTTCAAGTTACCTAAATTCCTTTGGAGCTAGAATTAGATACAGCTAGAAAAAAAAATGTGCTCTGGAGAGAAACTTAGTGAGGGGTAGGAGAAATGTTATTAGAAATACTCTTGACTCAAGACATTTGTATAATGCTGGCAGTGTTACTCATCACTTAAGAGTGTTATTTGTTTTGTATTATATAATTGTATATAAAAGACTCAGATGAGTGACTTGGAAATGAATATGTACCAGTTAAATGAAGTTTTTATGATGTGTTGGCACCGCAAAGAAAACCTCTCCAATTTTAGCACCATTTTACTCGCACCTATTTTTTCCTTTTTCAATCCTTTTGCTTACGTCATATTTGCCACATATTTTCTCCTTTTCTCCACTTGTTTCTCATGCATGACTTTTAACAAATTTCCTATTATAAATGTCAGTAAGGACTCTGGTGAGTTTAGAACTTTTGACCCCCGGGTGTTAAGAGCATTAAACAGTTAGGCAAGGTCAACCCTAAAATCAGAATGGGTAAACGGCCTGGTCTCTGAGAGCTTTTTGTTTGCTTTCTTGAAACTAAGGTGAACTAATAATACATTCTTCATTATCCTGAAGTATAAAGCTTTACATATATAAGATGTCTTACAAATGTTAACGAATGTTAATAACATCCATATAGAAAACTAATTTATGTTTGGATTCAGCATTGGAAAGTGTCCTAATATTTACTCCTAAAGTATGACCATCTAATTACTCTGGGATACTTTAGTCAGCTCAGAGGATATGGAAAAAGCAAGACAGTGCAAAGGCAATCATGGCAAGTTCCTGGACTTAGGAGCTGGATGAACTTAGGCATGTACTTGGTTTCTCTGTGTTGTAGTTTATTTGCTTGTTTGTTTTGCCTTATTTTTCATTTGTAAAACTTACGTGCTTCATAAGGTTGTTATGAGGATTAAATGAATCTCTGCATGTAAAGAACAGTGCCGGCAACATAGTAAGTGCCCATTGACCGTAGGCTGGTGACTTGTTATTATGCATTTTAGAATCCAAATTGCATTCACTGAGCACTTCATAAGCGTGAGGACTGGTAGTAATATCATACACTCTTTCAATTAATAATTTTTATTTAATACATGAATATTACAGTCTCGCTATTGCTTACAGCACATAATTGTAGCTTTGTCTTCTGGCAAAGTATGTTGTCATCATTTGATTAAAACTAGGGTTTAAAATTATTGGTTGTAAGATTGACTGACTTCAGATTTGGAGTCAAGACAATTACTCTTTTCTGCATTTATGATTAGCCGTGGTTAATATTCATTTATTTTGAAATACAATGACAATTTTTTTAGAGTAAAATAGCATGACGCTTCTATCAGAGGACAAACAGATAAAGAGGAGTTTGTTTCCATAGAGGAAGAAATAAAAATACCTGTGGGCATAGGATCTTCCAACATGTCAATTGATCCCAAACATTCTAAAAATCATATGTGGGTTCCCAGATTTCTGCTTAATTATAGAATTGCAGAAAGTTAACATTAACTGGGGCCTTATTTAGTAGCTAGCTCTGATGTCCTCACTAGGAAAAGTTCCTGACTTTCTTAAGATCACAGAATTAGTAGGGGAATTAGAGTCAGAAAGCGGCTCTGCTGATTGTTTGGAACGTGGGATTTTCTGCCTTGAGCACAACTAACCCTTAGAGCAAGGTATATAGAAGACATTTAATAAGAATTTGTGGAAGGAATGAATGCTGACTTCAATTCAGGACTGTTTGTGTGATTTCCAATTATCTGTAACTTTAATCTTACTCAAGATTCCGAAACTGATGTTCTACTAAGGCCTGAAAAATATAAATTATCCTTGGTTAGTGATTCCTAGAGGAGGATTGAATAAATAATCCTCTATCTCAGCCTGGATTTTGAGTGTTATTCTTGCAGTCACGTGGTGATTTGGGTCCTGTGTCCTTGTGCTTTTGTCCCTTTATGGGGTAAATCAGTTGATTAGCTACTGAGTAATTTCTATTAGCCCAGTTTTCCCAGTGGCTGGAGTTCTATCTTGTTCCCTTTGCCCTTCCTAAGACTTGATAAAAAATGAGGCTGATACATTACTTGATTTGTAAGGATGTCATGATGAATCATTGAATTAATGCATGTAAAACCCTTAGGCCCAGGATATAATAAACACTTAATAAATATTAATTTGTGAGACAAAATATTTAGTGCAATTAAATTTTTTCAATATTACCCTGAAAACTAACCTCTTTCTTTACTGAATCAACTTTAACAATCAATAAATAATATACATAAAATTCAACTTTCTTTTCATATGAAATCCAAAGATTGAACGCCATTTCATAACTGGAATAAAGTAACTATGTTTGTTGAAGGGCCTGGTAGAATATGGCCATACATATTGCAGGTTGAAATGGTGATGTTGACAGCAGAAGCCACTCCTGCTAGGGTAGGTTATTCCTGGCTGGTCTTATTGGGTACCTTGTCAAATAGCTGTTGAGAGTGGAATATTGGGTAAAGGAGAAAAGCTAGTGGAGACAAGTGTGGGCTGCCAGTGGAATATTGGGTAAAGGAAAAAAGCTAGTGGAGACAAATGTGGGCTGCCAGTGGAATATTGGGTGAAAGAAAAAAGCTAGTGGAGACAAGTGTAGGCTGCCAGGTGAGAAATAAAGGCAGAAAAGGCCAGATATTATTTAAAAAAATTGGCAGATAGAAGAACAAACAGTAATATAATTAGGTGCCTCATTCAACAATTAGAGGAGGCAAGGGATAATTCTTTTCTCTTTTTTTGAGACATAGTCTCGCTTTGTTGCCCAGGCTGGAGTGCAGTGACACGATCTCAGCTCACTGCAACCTCTGCCTCCCAGGTTCAAGTGATTCTCCTGTTTCAGCCTCTGGAAGCTGCTATTACAGGCATGTGATACCATGCCTGGATAAATTTTGTATTTGTAGTAGAGATTGGCCAACTGGTCCCGAACTCCTGACCTTGTGATCCGCCTGCCTTGGCCTCCCAAAGTGCTGGGATTATAGGTGTGAGCCACTGCGCCCGGCAGATAATTCTTAATTCTCAATGTGGTGAAATCCCTTGGATATTTCCAAGAGAGCTGAGTTGTCATTGCTCTTATTGATTCCGTCCTTTTGGGAAGTAGTCAAGATAGCATCAGCCAGAGACATGTCTTCCTCCTCATGTTCTTCTAGCCACCCAACTTCTCCTTTAAGGCCATCACAGAACAATTCTGTGTGACATGAACTGCAACTAGAGAGAGAGATTCAAAGCATCTTTTACTGCTCTATAGGTCAGTGTAGTAAAGATAGAGAGAAAGGAGTCAGTACTTAAAATTTTTAGAGAAACAATCAAGGCTTAAAGATTATGTTCATGCAAAGAGGAGTGGAAGAAATGTGGTTGAGAGCTACACATAAATGGTGGTGTTAATGTAAATGGTAACAGACAGGAAAAGATTGGGTGGATTTAGAAGTCTGCACAAAAGCAACCTGCCTCTCAAAAATAATTCTTCAGGACAGTTGCCATTTATTTTACCACAAGCAGCATCACAGTTATGAGTAAGCCAACAAGACCATGTAAAATTTAAAAAGCATCGTGTATGCGCAAGGCAGATGAAATCTAACATAAAGCTCTCTTTCAAGTGTATTTTGTTGCAGAAACTTTACCTCATTGCAATGAATTCATTTTTCCGTATTTTGTTTATAGTATATAAAAGAAAATGTAGGCCTTTGAATAGGACACTTTAAAATATTCATGTCTTCTCCCATCACAGCTTGTATTGTAAGCGAATTGTTACTTAGTTGTACAAAACACACTTAAATGTGTTGTAAATAACTTAACTTTGAGAAAGTGCAGGAAGTTTATTGATAGTACTTGACATGTGTTTAAAGTATTGAAGCATATTTGACCTCAAATTATGGAGCAAGAATATTAACCCACATTTTCTGTGATAAGAAGTCACAAAATAATACTTCACATTTAACTCCATTGAACATTTTGATTAGGGCTTGCTTTATAATGGTGGAAAAATAAAAGAAAGAACATTACTATTAAAATTATTGCAAGGAGAAATGGCAGTACATATGCCAATCATTAGGAATTAATTAAGTATCCACAGTGTCCTCACCACTAGGCACTAGATATGGTAAAAAATTGTTGCTTACCTTATATGTACTTCTCCCTGTTCTTACTAACAGAGCCCTGGTGTAAACCAGAGTGAGCCTCTTGAGTTACCTGTCTTTCCTCTGACAGGTATTTTTGCTTTCTTCTAGTCACAGTATAAGGTAAAATTCTTACGCAGGCATTCCAAGGAGGCCTACATGATCTGGACTCCTGTTACTTCTCTGACTCCATCTGTTACTGTTTTTCCCACCTGGATATTCTCTGTTATAGACATTGGTTTCCTTGCTTTCTCTAATGTGCTTTGCCTGATTCTAATGCATGGCTTTTGCACTGGCTAGTTTCTCTCCCTGAAAGATTCTTCCTGCAGACATAAGGCTAATTTCTTCTCCTTCAGTAACTATCCGCTTAAATGTCATCTACTCAACGAAAGCCACCAGGACCACCCTGTTAAAAATTACACCCACCGGAAACCTCTGCCTGCCTGACCATCACTCCTAATCCCCCTTACCTGCTCAGGTTGTCTGAACAGTTACTATGTTAACGTACTATGCATTTATTAAGCTCATTGCTTATTCTTTGTTACTTACCACTAGAATACAAGCATCACATGTGCAGGTATTTTTGTCTACTTTATTACTGTATCTACAAATCCCCAGAACAGTGCCAGACACATAGAGATGTTCAGTTAATATTTGCTGAATCAAATTTCTAGGTGTGGCAATGTGTCTAGTGAAATTTTTAAATTCCTTTAAAGATTCAGGTCTTTATAAGATTTAAGCATGAATTTTTTTCATGGAATCTTGAGGAATTTTTTTTTTTTTAAGGAGAACTTTTCCTTCTGTATTCTCTGTATTTTCTGAAAAGTAAGAATGTATCATTTTTTAGTTACTATGTGAATTTTCTCAAAATGAAAGCATTCTAGTCATCAGCAATACGGTTCCTTCCTCATTCATACTACATATTCGATAGTTCAATGAATCTGCCTATTTTACTTTGAAAGTATCTCATGTTTCCTCACTCTTTCAGTTTCTATTGCCGCTTTCTGAATTGCCCCCATCCATTTCACTGTAATGAATTGTATTTACTAAAATAGAAATCTGTATCATGTCACCACACCCTTTATTCTTTTTGTTATTTTGTTTTTGAGACAGAGTCTCACTCTTTCACCCCGGCTGGAGTGCAGTGGTGCGATCTCGGCTCACTGCAACCTCCACCTCTAGGATCAAGCTTCAGCCTCCTAAGTAGCTGGGACTACAGTCACACGCCACCATGGCTGGCTAATTTTTGTATTTTTAGTAGAGACGGAGTTTCACCATATTCGTCAGGCTGGTCTTGAACCCCTGACCTCAGGTGATCCACCTGCCTCAGGCTCCCAAAGTGCTGGGATTACAGGCGTGAGCCGCCACACTCTTTATTCTTATTTTTCCTTTGCTCACAAAATAAAGTACTAACTACTTGTCATAGAATTCTAGATCCTTGAAGTCTGTTTCTGCTGTATCTTTTAAGAGTATTCTCAACTTGATTCCCATTCTCATGCACCCTAAACTCCAGTCACCCAGATATAACTTTTGTTGCCCAAAAATGTTGTAAATTTTTCTTCAGTTTTGCCTTTGCAAGTGTTGGCTTTTAACTAAAAGTACTTTCTGTCTTGTGGTTGGTAAAAATGCTGCTTATTTACCTTAATTGGGATATGTAGTTATGCTGAAGTAACATGCAACCTCTTTTGGTTTAATACAATATAATGGTGGCATTCAAAGTATGGTCCATGGACACCTTTAAGTCCCTGAAAACCTTCCAGGGTCCTGGTGAGGGCAAACTAGTTTCAAAATAATATTAAAATGGCATTTTTCTTTTTAACTTTGTTGACATTTGCACCCATGATAGTACATTGTGGGTAAAGGCGGTGGCATCAAACAGAGTGACTATTACCCATTATATTCTTCACTACACTAGATTCTACATTTGTGCCTACAAGAGAAAAAAAAAAAAAAAAAAGGTTAGTGTTCTTTAAAAAATGTACTTGATGAGGCAGTGAAAATTATCAATTAAAATTTGACCCTTGAATACATGTCTTTTTAATATTCTGTGTGACACAATGGGAAGAATACGCAAAGCACTCCCACTGCATACAAAGTAGGATGATTTTCTCCAAGAAAAGCACCTATGCACTAGTTTGAGTTTTGAGCTGAATTGGCACATTTTAATGGAACACTGTTTTTACTTGAATAATGACTGACAAGCTACATTTATTCAAAATTAGATATTTGGCAGACATTTAGAAACATCAATGAAGCGAGTCTATTATTTCATGAAAATCAACAGAGACTTTTATGATCAATGATACATTTCAGGATTTCAAATGAAAGAATTTTGAAAATCATGTGTTTGCCACAGGGAGTTTGACAGCCCCCCAATACCTGAACATTTTGCTGGTGAGACTGGTGGTGATAGTAACACTTGTAATTTTTTTATTTTATTTTATTTTTTTAGATGGAGTTTCACTCTTGTTTCTCAGGCTGAAGCGCAGTGGTGTGATCTCAGATCACTCCAACCTCCGTCTCCCGGGTTCAAGTGATTTTCCTGCTTTAGCCTCCCGAGTAGCTGGTATTACAGGCACGTGCCACCATGCATGGCTAAATTTTGTATTTTTAGTAGAGATGGGATTTCACCATGTTGGCCAGACTGGTCTTGAACTCCTGACCTCAGGTGATCCACCTGCCTTAGCCTCCCAAAGTGCTGGGATTACAGGCATGAGCCACCACTCCCAGACAATTCTTTTTATATTGAAAAATAAAACTTTCTTAAAGTTAAAAGATCTGAATGGCTAAGTCAATCATTTTTTTTTTCCAGATGATCAGTGCATCATGTTAAAAAATCGTGACAATAAAAGATGTATTCACAGTGCAAAATAAATGATGGATATTAATGTAACAATATAAAAAGTTCATTGATATGGTTTTAGATTCCAGATTGCAATTAACCTTTAATAAAGTACAATTTATTGAGCATTTTTATTTGACAAAAAAGAAGAAGATGCATAATTACCTGGAAAGGCTGTTAAAACACTCTTCCTTTTACCAACTACATAGTTGTACAAGCTCAGATTCCTTCATATGCTTCTACTAAAACAATGCATCTCAAATGATTTGATACAGAATCAGATAAGAAAAACGAATCTCATTCTATGAAGGAAGACATAAAGAGGACTTGAATTTGTAAGTAAATTAAATGCAACTTGCTATGATCTAAGGTTTGTCTCCACTCAAAGTTATATGCTTAAATTCTAACCCCCAAGATGATGGTATTAAAAGGTAGGGCTGTCAGGAGGTAATTCATTAATGAGGATGGGGCCCTCATGAATGACATTAGTGTACTTATAAAAGAGGCCTAAGGAAGGTTGTTTGCCCCTTCCACCATGTGAGCACCAATGATGATGTGAATCTGCCATCTATGCACCACAGAGCAATCCCTCACCAGATACCAAATCTGTAGACACTCTGATCTTGTTGAACTTCCCCATCTCTAGAACTATGAGAAAGAAAATTCTATTTATAATTTACTCAGTTTTTCTGGGCACAGTGACTCATGCCTGTAATGCCAGAACTTTGGGAGGCTGAGGCAGGCAGATCACCTGCGGTCAGGAGTTCAAGAACAGCCTGGCCAACATGGCAAAACCCCGTCTCTACTAAAAATACAAAAATTAGCTGAATGTGATGGCATGAGTCTGTAATCCCAGCTACTTGAGAGGCTGAGGTAGGAGAATCACTTGAACCTGGGAGGCAGAGGTTGCAGTGAGCTAAGATCATGCCACTGCACTTCAGTCTGGGAGACAGTGTGAGGCTCCATCTCAAAAAAGAAGTTACTCAGTCTAAGGTATTTCATTTTAGCAGCCCAAAGAGACTCAGATGGGACTTCTCACTGATTTGGTATTATTTAAAATTTTATTTTTAATATATTTTTAAATTTTTTGTTTTATATTTTAATTAAAATAATTTTTATGTTAAGTAAACGTATTGATTAAAATATATTATTTTAATTAAAACAAACAATTTAACAAATTTCTATTTTATTTATTTACTTGTTATTTGTATAAATTTAAGGGGTACAAGTGCAGTTTTGTTACATGAATATATTGAGGAATAACTAGGTCTGGGTTTTTATGTATAACCTTCACCTAGTAAATAATTTCTCATCTCTCAACCTTGTCACAATCTCTCACCTTTTGGAGTCTCCAATATGTTCATGATTTCAGACTTTATGTCCATGTGTACACATATTTAGCTCCCACTTGTGAGAACATACAGTACTTGACTTTCTGTTTCTTAGCTGTCTCCCTTAAGATAATGGCCTCCAATTTCATCCATGTTGCTGCAAAAGACAGGATTTCATTATTCTTAATGGCTAACTAGTATTCCATGTGTGTACATATACATATGGTAATATTTACCATATATATGCTGTATGTGTGTGTATATATGTATGCATGTATGTATATGTAAATCGGCCATTTGCATGTCTTCTTTTGCATAATATCTATGCAAATCCTTTGTCCATTTTTTAAATAGGGTTATTTGTAATGTAGGATTTGTCATGACCCCTTTGTTGGACTTGTGACAGGGATGTCCTGTTTACTCAGCCTGCCATGCTCAGCTCCTTGCAAGAGTGAGCACACGAGTGAGCAAGTCTGGCTGCTCCAGACACCAGCAAGAGCAAGCTCCATGCAGAGCCCACAGCAGTGCCCAGGTGGGGATGTGGGTGATACCAAAGACCAGAAGACATGTTACAATGCTCTCTTAGCTCCGCTGTCCATAGAGAGTGGTATGTCATTAGCTCAGCTGGCCCCTTGCCTTATCACCTGAGGCAGCTGCCCTCGAGGGCAAAGGGCCAGTGTGGCAGCCTATTTTGGGTACTTGCACTCAGTGGGTCCCAAGCTCTTGTTCAGTGTCTCAGTGTCCAAGAGGAATGAGGTCATGGGGACACTTGAAGGATAGTGAAGGCAGATAATTTTATTTAGCTATGGATATGGCTCTCTGCGGAGAGGGGAGCTGAAAAGGGGAGCTGGAGAAGGGACAGGATGGGCAGGTAGTCTTCCCTTGAGGTCTGGCCAGCTCTTCCCTGAAGTCAAGCTATCTCTCTTAAATCAAGCCATCTCTCCTCTGAAGTCCAACCATCTCTAAGAAGTCAATTTGCCTCTCCTCAGTCAAGCCACCAATCTCTCCTTTAGCAACTGAGTCTAGGGTCTTCATAGGCACAGGATGGAGGATGGGGTGGGCCATATGTAGTTTTGGAAAAGGCAACATTTGATTGTCAAAAGGCATTCTTCAGAAAGAACAAAATCAGGAGAGTAGGCAAACAGGAATAGAAGTTATTGCTCTGGACAGTGGCTTTTGGGCTTTCTGGCTTGAAAAGGGGCTTTCACCAGGAACCTGCTCCTGTTTGCCTCCTGCCTCTATCATTTGTTTTGCTGTTGTTGTTGTTGAGTTGTTTGTGTTCCTTGTGTTTATAGCAGTCTCCTGTTGGATGCTAGTTTGCAAATATTTTCCCCCATTCTATAGGTTTTCTGTTCACTCTGTTGATTATTTCTTTTTCTATGCAGAAGCTTTTCAGTTTGAGCCCCATTTGTCTATTTTTGTTTCTGTTGCATGTGCTTTTGAGGTCTTAGTCATGAATTCTTTGCCTTAGACCATGTCAAAAAGTTTATCTAGGTTTTCTTCTACTATTTCTCTTTTTTCAAGTCTTCCTTTTAACTCTTTAATCTACCTTCAGTTGATTTTTTTGTATATGGTGAGAGACAGGGGTCCAGTTCCATTCTTCTGCATATGGCCATCCAGTTTTCTCATCATTTATTGAAAAGGATGTCTTTTCTTCATTGTGTGTTTTTGTTGACTTTGTCAAAGATCAGTTGGCTATAAGTATGTGGCTTTATTTCTGGGTTCTCTATTCTGTTTTATTAATCACTGTATTTATTTTTATATTAGTACCATGCTGTTTTAGTTACTGTAGCTTATGGTATAATTCAAGGTCAGTAATGTGATGCCTCCAGCTTTGTTCTTTTTCCATAAGATTGCTTTAATTTTTATTTTAATTTGAAAAACACAGTAATTATTGATGGATAAAACCTATATACACAAAAGCTCTCTGGGATCCTCAATAGTTTTTAAGAGACTGAAGGAATCCGGAGACCGATGTGTCTGAGAAGAGATCAGTAAAATTTGCTTTCTCATTTTTGCTACAGGCCTAATACAGTAAGCGAGGAGATCATATTTCAAATTATCATTCAGGAAACCAGGATGAGAGGGGCTTTCTTATCCTACATTTGCACCACTTGTAAATTGTAACTTGTTTACAAGCAAGGAAGCAGATGTAAAATACACATAGCCACAAGCTAAATTCTGTGCGGTGGTTTAAATGTATCTAGAGACAGGAAAAGCCAGTGAGGGAAGATGTCAACAGGGAGTTTTAAGCAGGAAGTATTAGATGAGTATAGATATTCGATTAATGATAGTAAATAGACAGATGAATTGGTTGGCACAGGAATATTCACAGAGAGAAGAACAACGTTGAAGAAAGTTTTGCTGGATTTGTCACAATGACATTCATGATTGTGAGGAATGCATTCCAACATTAACAGAAGGTCTACATTAGCAGATGGAGGGAGAAGGGTATTTGGAAAGCCAGGTAAGATTAGAGAATGATGAAGTTTTTTATTTTTATTTATTTATTTTTTTGAAATGGAGTCTTGCTCTGTCACTCAGGCTGGAGTGCAGTGGTGAGATCTCAGCTCACTGAAGCCTCCACTTCCTGGGTTCAAGCGATTCTCATGCCTCAGACTCACAAGTAGCTGGGACTACACGCATGTGCCACTGCATCCAGCTATTTTTCATATTTTTAGTAGACATGGGGTTTCACCATGTTGGCCAGGTTGCTCTCAAACTCCTGACCTCAGGTTATTTGCCCACCTCAGCCTCCCCAAGTGCTGGGATTACAGGCATGAACCACCATGCCCGGCCAATAGTAGTGTATTTTTAAAATGAGCCAAAATAGTTCATATGTGATTTATTACATACAAGAGTTTTGATTTTGAGAAGGGTTATGATGCATGTGGCATTTGAAGAAGTTAGATTGGTATCAATGTTTTGTGGAATGGTTAAATGAATGTGTCTGAGACTGAAATTAGCAAAGCCAGCTAAGGATTTTTGAACAAATCCCAATCATTAGCAGTATTAATTTGTAATTGGGGGTTGAGGGAGAGAGTTTAGAGAAGGTGAGGGGAGAACAAACATGAGAGATGGTTGGAAAAAAACGTAAATTAGTTTTGTTGGCTGACTGGATATTGGGAATAAATATACTTTATACTCTTTGTAGAGCTTTTCTTGACTCTTTTTCTAGCCCTTTCTCTACTTAGAAAGCATTCCTCCCATCAATATATGCCCACAGAAATTATCACTCCTAACTTGAATCGTAATTTTTTTTCTTACACATATACTTAGAAGAGTAGATCTCAAAAGTCATTAGTATAAGCTAAGTTCCATATACTTCTGTGGCCTAACACGATGGTTGGCATATGCTGAGCGCTTAATAAGTATTTATTTACTGCATAGTTGTATTATATATTTAATGTTTCAACTTAGGAAGAATGATTTATTTGTTCATCTAAGGCTCAGAAATAAAAGAATGAGTATCATTTGGTATATATGTATTTTGAAAAAGAGTATTGACAAAACTTCAGTTTTAATTTAAACTTAGTAAATTTTAAAGGCAGAGTTACAGAATACATAGCATCCTATATACACTGTAGCATTGTTTTTCCTTTGTATATTGCATAATTGCATAAAATATGTTTCTATTAATAGCAAATATCGTACTACAAGGCAATCTGGGAAAGTCTATCAGACAAAATTATAGTGAAAAATAATATAAAAGTGTGAACTCCTATGTGTGACTTATACTTTCACTGATATTTAGTATATAAGGAAATGTATGAGCCTACACTTATAAGTCATCAGGAATTGGTCAGATATTTTTCTAAGTGCTTTCAACACAGTAATTAATTGAATCCCCAAAATAACACTATGAAGGAGGTATTATTATTATTTCTGCTTTACACGTGAAGAAATTGAAGTAAGGGATCATCAGGAACTTGCACAATGTCACGTAAGTGTATCATATATGTTTGTGACAGAGGCAGTATTTGTCTCAGGCAGTCCATTACCTTTGTCTTTGGAATGGAGCTTTTCCTATTAGGACATTATAGAGTTGTAAACATCTCATAAAAATGTCATTAAATTCCATATGATAGTATTTTATATATATAAAGGGCGATATTTTTCTCCTTCAAGGAAAAGCAGATTGGATTTTGTCAAATGGAGAATACAGGAAGAATTCACAGTTTCTTAGAAAATCCTATGTATTTATAGATCCAAAATAGTCCAATGTGTCTTATTTTACAATGAAATCTTAAAGTTAGGATCTGAAATTAGGAAGTAAGGATGCAAAGCTCTCCTCTATGGATTTAGAAACTAAAGTTCTCCAACACAAATGCAAAATTAGCTATGAAGATGATTCAAAGCATATGTCAGTATTGGAAATAGCAAAAGGCTCTTATCAAAAGAATAAGCAGCACATTATACACTAAGAACTTCTAAAAAATGTGCATGCGAGAGCTATCAAAATCATGAACACATCATTATTATTATCATTATCATCATCATTTTCATCAGTTGCTATTTTTTAAATATACAGGGTTCATGATACAGAACTAAATGCTGCAAGATCACAAAAATATTTAAAAATTGCGAAGGAGCTCAAAAAGTAAAAACTACTGTGTGTTACCAGAGAAATTAAAATAGTGGCTCATTAATTGATTAAAGCTTAACACTTTCCAGCAACTGAAAGGATGACATTTAGTATTTTGCAGGTAGTTTATACAAGAGGGAAATTGTATATGAAAGAGTTAACATAGAGTTAAAATTATCTGCAATCAGACCCTGCTGAATGTTTGAGAATCTGACTCAATATTTGGAACCAATTAAATTTTCCTATATATAGAGTTGACATTCCTGTTTAAAAAAATCAAAGTGCCCTTTTTCTTTATTGTTTTGATGTCGGCAAATATATGATTTTTAGAGGGAAACTATCTCTTTCCACACAAGGATTTAGATTTGAAATAAAATCTTGAAGTCCAAATGACAGCCTTCATATGCATATTATACAATCAAAATCAGTGACATGGTTGTTTATTTGAAAACAGAATGAAGATGTGCTTTTTTAAAAGCAAAGGTAGTATTAAGTTCACATATTACACACTAAAATTAAAACAAACAAAAGAAATCAAAACACAGTTGCTTTAATCTTTAATTGATGTGTAGATCATATAGATTGGGATTAAAAAGATAATCATTCCAAAATTTTATCTTTATGAGTGAGTAAAAAATAGTGGACCAGTTGCCAAATACCTTTAGAAAAATGATACATAGGTATACTTTTTATACAGAATGGATCTGCTTGCAGAGTTGGCAGAAATTTAAATATTTTTGAAATTGAATTAAATATTAGTTGTGATTATAATTAGAGGTGATTATAATTGAAACGACCATAGTAAAAGCTAATGTTTCCTATAAATTGAGAGTAGTAACTTCATATATCTACTTAGTATGCTATAGTTTTATGTATGTCTGCATGTATGTATTAAGTAAAAAATAGATTTAATTTTATACTGTTCATTTCATTTTAGTATTCATTTGAATTCTTATTGTTTTGGAGAATCTCAAAAAGTCACAGAAGTATTTGAAAAAAATAGACATATAATTGAAGGTGGCCCTCTCTAAGAAATAGAGATAAAAATCTGTTCTCTTCAAACAAGTAAATTAAGGGATAATGATTTATATCTTAATATCACCTTGAGGTTTCTTAAAAGGTGACTTTTCCCTGATGAGTGTCAGAATCACCTGGTTCAGGTATCTGGGATTTAAGCAAAATACACAAGTGATGTTGATGCACACCAAAATGTCATTGCTTTATTGCCTTAAAAATAATCTTGATTCATAGAAATTCCATGACACATTTTATGCACTTTCTTTGATTCCCTTTGCATTACCTCAAGAACTTTCAGACTTGAGACTTTGCTAGACAGGCACTCTACTCCAGTCTGTAGGGTTCCACCACTGAGGCTAGCTAGTTCCACACCAGAGTCTTTGTATCCTTCCCCAAAACTTGAATGAACTGTCATACCAAGGAATGTGTAATCTTGCCTTGAGAGAGGCCAATTACCTTATCCAGATGAAGCAACCAGAAACACAGCAGAGTTAACCTACTGTCAGGAGAAATTTGACTAATGGAAATTGGCAATGGGAGAGAAGTGGGTAGATGTATCATTCTCTTCTGTTCTTCCCGCAGACTGCCCTGAGGCATGATTTCTCCATTTAGCATACCTGGAGATGTAGCACTTGACTGAATGGACACATGTGCTACTGATTTACTTTCACAGCTCATCAAGAAGCTAGTGCAACTCTTCTTATTCTTTGTTTCACTAAATTTTTACTCCTGTATTTTATCCTGTTTGTTTTTTTTTTTTTTTAAAAGAAACTCAGGCAAAGACAGTCTATGTGCACACATTTTAAAAGAAATATATCTATTATATTAAGTCAAATATGTTTATATTTATAAAGTATCTTTAATTCAAGTCTACAGAAATAAAATGAATCACAGAAAAAACAAATCCAGTCTTATTATAAGAGCTATTAATGCAGAAACCGAGAGTTGCATAGAGAACACAAATTACTTATTTTCATGGTGTTTTTGACCAACACTTCTTAAATGTCCCAGTTCACAATCTAATTTATTGGGATAAAAAAGATTCTTGAATTCTTTCTTTCATTCGACTTGCCCAAAAGTCCCTACCAATCCCCGCATAAAACCATCACTCAGAAGTAATTGTTTTATTTTGAAGAAGTGGAGGCCGTAAAATGTGTTTACTTGTTATTACAAAATGCAAGTGACTGTGATGTATGGAAGAATCAGTGGGAGTGATGCTTTTCCTATCAATATGAATTAACTTATTTTCTCATCAATTTTATCAGTAGTGGGGGAAATAGATGACAAAGATGGCCAAATGTTTTAAAATTTGATTAGTATATTTCTAGCTTGAGTCCTTGAAATTAAGTAGCCTCTTTCTCTTTTTGCTTTTTTATATAAAAATTTCACTTAAAAATCATCCTAGATCAAGCTACCATTGACTTTCTTCACAGAATTGGAAAAAAAAAACTTTAAATTTCATATCGAATCAAAAAAGAGCCCGTACAGTCAAGATAATCCAAAGCAAAAAGAATAAAGCTGGAGGCATCACGCTACCTGACTTCAAATTATACTACAAGGCTACAGTAACAACTGCTACCAAACTGATATATATACGAATGGAACAGAACAGAGACTTCAGAAATAGTGCCACAGATCTACAACCATCTGATCTTTGACAAACCTGACAAAAACAAGAAATGAGGAAAGGATTCCCTATTTAATAAATGGTGATGAGAATACTGGGTAGCCATATGCAGAAATCTGAAACTGGACTCCTTTCTTACACCTTATAAAAAATTAACTCAAGATGGACTAAAGACTTAAACGTAAGTCCTAAAACCATAAAAACCTTAGAAGAAAACCTAGGCAATACCATTCAGGACATAGGCATGGGCAAAGACTTCATGACTAAAACACCAAAAGCAATGGCAACAAAAACCAGAATTGACAAATGGGATCTGATCAAACTAAAGGACTTCTGCACAGCAAAAGAAACTATCATCAGAGTGAACAGACAACCTATAGAATGGGAGAAAAATTTTGCAATCTATCCATCTGACAAAGGGCTATATCCAGAATCTACAAATCACTTAAACAGATTTACAAGAAAAAAACAAACAACCACTTCAAAAAGTGGGCAAAAAATATGAACAGATACTTCTCAAAAGAAGACATTTATGCTGCCAACAAACATATGAAAAAAAACTCATCATCACTGGTCGTGAGAGAAATGCAAATCAAAACCACAATGAGATACCATCTCACTCCAGTTAGAATAGCGATCGTTTAAAAGTCCAGAAACAACAGATATGGGAGAGGATGTAGAGAAATACGAAAGCTTTTACACTGTTGGTGGGAGTGTAAATTAGTTTAACCATTGTGGAACACAGTGTTTCGATTCCTCAAGGATCTAGAACTAGAAATACCATTTGACCCAGCAATCCCATTACTGGGTATATACCCAAAGGATTATAAGTTATTCTACTATAAAGACACATGCACATGTATGTTTATTGTGGCACTGTTCACAATAGTAAAGACTTGGAACCATCTCAAATGTTCATCAATGACAGACTGGATAAAGAAAATGTGGCACATATACACCATGAAATAATATGCAGCCATAAAAAAGAATGAGTTCATGTCCTTTGCAGGGGCATGGATGAAGCTGGAAACCATAATTCTCAGCAAACTAATACAAGAACAGAAAACCTAACACCGCATGTTCTCACTCATAAGTGGGAGTTGAACAATGAGAACACATGGACACAGGGAGAGGAACATCACACACCACAGTCTGTCAGGGTGTGAGGAGCTGCGGAGGGATGTCATTAGGAGAAATGCCTAATGTAGATGACAGGTTGATGGGTGCAGCACCTACCATGGCATGTGTATACCTATGTAACAAACCTGCACATTCTGCACATGCACCCCAGAACTTAAAAGTATTATATAAAAAGGTCATCTTAGAAATAAGAATTATGTTTTACATGAAATAGAGGATCTATATTGTGACTTGCTATATCTATATCTGTTCTCTAGATTAAATACAAGTCTGCTGCAGTTTGCTGGAGGTCCACTCCAGACCCTATTTGCCTGGGTATCAGCAGCGGAGGCTACAGAACAGCAAAGATTGCTGCCTGCTCCTTTCTCTGGAAGCTTCATCCCAGATTGGCACTGGCTTGATGTCAGCTGGAGCTCTCCTGTATGAGGTGTGTCTGTCAACCCCTCTTGGGAAGTCTCTGCCAGTCAGGAGGCATGGGAGTCAGGGACTCATTTGAGGAGGCATTCTGTCCCTTAGCAGAGCTTGGGTACTGGGCTGGGAGAACCCTCCTTGTCAGGATCTGCGGCACTCTTCATAGCCAGCAGGCAGGAATGTTTAAGTCCGCTGAAGCTGTGCCCACAGCTGCCCCTTCCCCCAGGTGCTCCGTCCCAGGGAGATGGGAGTTTTATTTATAAGCCCCTGACTGGGGCTCCTGCCTTTCTTTCAGAGATCCCTGCCCAGTGAGGAGGAATCTAGTGAAGCAGTCTGGCAACAGCCACTTTGCTGCACTGTGATGAGCCCCGCCCAGTCTTGAGTACGGTTAGGGGAAAGTGGCCAACTCAAGTCTCAGTTATGGTGGATGCCCCTCCCCGCACCAAGCTCGATCGTCCCACGTTGACTTCAGACTGCTGTGGTGACAGTGAGGATTTCAAGCCAGTGGTTCTTAGCTTGCTGGACACCATGGGAGTGGGACCAGCTGAGAGAGACCGCTTGGCTCCCTGGCTTCAAGCCCGCTTTCTAGGGGAGTGAACAGTTCTGTCTTGCTGGGATTTCAGGCATCACTGGCGTACAAAAGAGTAACTGCAGCTAGCTCAGTGTCTGCCCAAACAGCTGCCCAGTTTTGTGCTTGTAACCCAGGGCCCTGGTGGTGTAGCCATAGGAGGGAATGTCCCGGTCTGCGGATTGCAAAAACCATGGGAGAAGTCCAGTATCTGGGTCAGATAGCATAACCCCTCATGGCTTCCCTTGGCTAGGCGAGGGAGGTCCCCTGCCCCTTTTACTTCCCAGGTGAGGCTATGCCTCACCCTGCTTCTGCTCGCCCTCCATGGGCTATACCCACTACCTAACCAGTCCCAATGAGATGAGCAGGGTACCTCAGTTGGAAATGCAGAAATCACCCTCCTTTTGCCTTGGTCTGGCTGGGAGGTGCAGACGGCAACTGTTCCTATTCGGCCATCTTGCCTCTATCTGTAAGAGAGTTTTATTGCTCTACAACAAATTACCAGAAACTTAGTGCCTTTGAAATGACATTTAACATCTCACAGTTGCTTTAGATCTTTGGATCAGGAGTTTAGCCAAGGTGTAGCTGGGTTGGTTCTGTACTTCAGGATCTCTCACAAGCTAAAGTCAAGGTGTCGGCTAGGCAGTAGTCATCTCAAAGTTCAACTAGGGAAGGAGCTGCTTCTAAGCTCATTCACGTGGTGGAGGGTAAGATTCAGTACCCCTTAAAGTGGTAGACTGAGGGTGTCAGTTCTTTGCTGACTGTTGGAGAAAGGCTGCATTTAGTTCCTTGCTACTTGGGTGGCTCCATAGAGTAGCTCAAAATATGAGAGCTTGCTTTATAAGAGCAAGTAAGTTAGAAATGTGAGCAAGAGAGAAAATGAGAGAGAGGGGGGGAGAGAGAGAGAGAGAGGAAATAGAGAGCTAGAGAGAACAAAACGAAAATCACTGTCTTTCATCATTTAATTTTAGAATTGACATCCCATCTCTTTTGCCATGTTCTATTCATTAAAAGAAAGCCAAGAGAGGGTATTACACAGGAGCATAAGTAACAGGAGTCAGAGAGCATTGGGGACCATTTCAGAAGCTGCCTAACGTCATCTCCTAGAATTTATTAAAGACTAGGGAACAATATATGTATAAATTAATTTTATGTTTATAAATTCATTTTATACAAGTAAACAAGATTTTACACAAATAGTCATCATTGTGTCAAAATGTCTTATAAAATTTTCCTTAAATAAATACTTTGCCTTAACAGTATCATTTAAAAACTATTTTATTTGCATATTGTCTCATAGATGCCATACTTGGTAATATGCATTTGAACCCAGTTTAAATCTAGCCATCAATCAGTCACCCTACTATTTCTGCTTGAAGTGAGTTGTATGTTGTAATAAAATATACAAGTTTAAAACATAGGTTTTGTCTTCAAGGAACTAGCCATCTTCCTGAACAGCCAAACCTATAAAATGTGAAAAATTATAAATTAAACTTTACATATATAAGTGATAAACTGAATAACACAGACTTTAAATAATGCAGAGATTGCTAGAGGAAAAAAAACAAAGTTGAAGTAGGTACGAAAGGTTTTATTTAGGAGTTGAAGCTTGAGGTGGACCTTGAAAAACAGTGAGTGCATTTGTTATTCTCTGCCTACAAGTCTACAACCTCCTTCCTAATTTGTGGGGCATTCTCAATTGTGTATTTTCTGGCAAAAAGAAACATCTTACCTCCCAAAGTACAGATCATCTCCATGCCAACTGGCACAGAGTGCACTGATGCAGGACTTTGTCTATCAAATATTCCTTAGTTAAAATTTTTCATATGGAGCAAATTAGACAAAGATGAAGTAAATTCCTTTGTGGTGGTGTGTGGTGATGTGTTCTTTGCTGCTTAACTCTCCAGAATTGCCTTGATTTTTCTTGATTTTTCTAGGTCTAGTTTTCTAGTGATTCTATTGGCTACTTGTCAGTTCTTCTTCTGCTTTAAGATAGACAGCATCTGTTTACCTTGCTTGCATTCATCAGATTGGTTGACATAGCCAAATGTCAGGTAGGTAAAGAACCATGGCAAGTTTGCTTCAGGTTAGGGAGACAGCATGAACAAAGGGCTGACTATGTGGTATTTTTTGGCATAATTAATAACATGGACAGATGCGTATCTCTGATTTGGTAAGCATGTCTGTGACAAGCACCATGAAGTAAATAGAGAATGCTAATTAGATAACACCTGTCTCTGATAAAGATGAATGTGCATCTTTTCAGTCTTAAAAGTTGAAAAAGCTTTGTGTCACTTTATGGAACTAGGAACTGGAAGAAAGTTGGACTGTCAAGGCTTGCCGTGATAACAGAAAAATTCCCTCCTGTTATGCAGGCTGTCCTCCAAGAAATACCTTCTGCATTGGAAAATGCTTGTCATAGAGAAAATATGAGAAGAAGTAATCGTTTGTGTGTGTGTTTGTATGTGTGTGTTTGACTTTGGAGTGTAGGGTAAAGAGAAAGCAAATGCAATTGGAAATTTAAGACTCAGACCCCTTTTCTCAAGAAATATAAGTAAATAAGACCCTTGTCTTATTTACTTTTGGGTTGAGAGGAATTAGTCTGCACAATATTTGGAGATGAAGGAGAGTCCCTTGAATTTCCAAAAGTTGTCCTGTGTCTAGGGTGGTACCAGCACTTTGGAGAGACAGTGGTTTCTAAACTGCTAAATGCCACATATTTTACTCCGGGAAGATCTGTTGCTGCAATAAAGCAGCAAGCGTAAAGACCTTAAATATAAAATAATGTTTTTAGTTATTAACACAGCCTTTAAAAATAATATTTTATTACTATAACCTGGAGCTAGGTGGCTTTGAGGGACTGTAAAACCAATAAAGCATTCAGCATAGCATAATATGAAAGTCCAGGTAATGTTATTTTAATAAACATTTAAGTCCATCTGAAGTCATGTGCATTTTTAATTGCTTTCACCTCTTTACCAGACCTTGCTAACTTGAAAGAGAGATTGCTATGGGGTGTCACTATTATTTATGCATATTATTGAACGGTTGGCTTCTGAAATTTGTGGAATCTATTTCCAAAGTGAAGGCTGAAATTTTAATGTGACCCCCTTAGCATTCTGTTTCTGCTAGACCCATAAGCCCTATAAGTGCAGAGTTAACAGTGCATTTCACTCTGACTTCGTCATTTACCAGTAAACCTAAATAGCATTTGAGAAGAGTACATAATAAATGCATTCAGACATCGCAGCTGTTTTTTGTCTGTTTTCCAAACACATAATGTGCTAATTTGGAAAAAAAATCAACAACAGCTGCAAATACATGTCAACAGCAAGGTCTTCAAGGGAAGGCCTTAATAGGTTTTGTTAATCAGTGGTGAACCAGGTGTGAATAAATAATTAACACACTTGATAACGGAGCCTTGTTGCCACTACTGCTGTAGCTAAAGTTCTGATAACCTTTCCTTTAAGTTCAGGATTTACCCACAATATTGTTTTTAAATGTAATCACTATAAATTCGATAAAGTTAATGTCAGATTTTTTAAAAAAGAATATTGAGTATGGATATCAGGAAAGGAACCTCGCATAATTTAGAATACCTTTTAATCTTACAATGACAATAGATGTCTAATCATCTTTTTCATTAGCATGCTATTTTGTTAAACAAAATACATGCCTGTTAGTACAGAAATGATTAATCAAAATTAATCTCATATAGAACATGTCAGTATATTTATTAACATTATGATTGTTCATTTTCCTTTTGACAATTGAAAATTCCATAATACAAAAGACGCATGATCATAACAGTATGTGAGCGTAAAATGCAAGCCAGAACTCTATGGCTATTACCCTTAAATCTGGTGTTGTGAATGTTAATAAACCTACATGTATTTTAACCACTTACTGTGTAAGGGAGTAGAAAAGAAATATAAGGCACATTAACTATTCTTATTGTGTATAAAATATAATTGATGAAATCTTAAATTTGTGGATATTAACAAACAGGCAACAAGACAGAAGAGTCATCATTTTACAGAAGATGTACCTACTCTGAACTAGGTTTTAGAATATGCCAGTGGTTGTAAACTAGTGGTTCCAGGATCAGCCACATCAGCATCACCTGGAAACTTGTTTAAAAGGCAGATTCTCAGGCCCTACCTGAAACCCAGTCTGAACTCTGAGTGTGAGTCCCAGAGATTTGTAGTTTAAGAAGCCCCTCCAGGAGATTTTGATGCTTGCTAAATGTTAAGAATTATTTTTCGATGTTAGTCACAAATTTGTATAACAGAATAGTGTTAATTGCCAAATGCATGGTTGGATGACTAAGGCCCACATCTGGGAATGAAAGCTGTTTTACATCCCACACACTCTGTCAGAAAAACCAGCAGCTGTTGGTGTCACTTCTCTGTTAGACTTTCTGAGAGGCACCAGGCAGCAGAAAAGTCACTTGTCACCAATTTATTTTTTTATCTTGATATAAGAAATGGACAGTGTGGGAAAAGGTTCAGTCACCTTTTGAAAAAGAGCAGTATTTTTTTTTTTTTTTTTTTTTTTTTGAGACAGGATCTCACTCTGTTACCCAGGCTGGAGTACAGTGGTGGGATCATGGCTCACTGCAACCTCTGCCTCCCAGCCTCAAGCAATCTTCCCACTTCAGCCTCCCAAGCAGCTGGGACTACAGGTGCACACTACCATGCCCAGCTAATTTCTTATGTTTTATAGAGACAGGGTTTCTCCATGTTGCCCAGGTTGGCCTCGAACTCCCGAGCTCAAGCAATCTACCTGCTTCTGCCTTCCAAATTGCTGGGATTACAGGAGTAAGTCTCTGAGACTGGCCTAAAAGAGCAGGATTCTTAAAGTAGGGCTATCCCTCTTCTCCAGCTCATGGCAGTTAAGGAGATTAGAGGTGCTTTGCTTTCCCAAGTTAAGGGTGGGAACTTCAAGTGATTGATTTGTAAAAGTACCATTGACAAAATGCTCACTCCTCCAATAATAGAAGGATTGATATTAACCTGTCAGCTGAATATTGGAATCAGAGGATTGCCTAAGGAGGTCGACCAAGCTTGGAAGCAAGGCTAGAGAAGTTTCTATAACCTGTTTTGAAATGTTGGCATATTAATTTCTATTAGGTTGAAAGGAATCACTTTTCTATACCAAAGAATAGGGTTAGATAGGATATGTAGACCTAGGATCTAGAAAATGACTTTTTTGACATCATGCTTTCACTGGCCATGTAACCTTGAGCAAATCTCATTTCCTTCATTTTAAAAATTAGAATAATGATACTACATAGCTTAAAGAGTTGTATAGATTAAGGCAATATACATTATTTAGTTTGACACGTGATACATAGTAATTGGTCAATAAATTGAGTGTACATTAAGGTTTTAAAAATCTTATTGTTTTTATATTTTTGATCAAAGGTCTAAAAGGTGGTTTATAAAATTCATCACAACTGCAGGTACAGAGAACGGACTATAATATTTGGATATTTACTATTTTCTCCTTGTGTTTTATATTTTCCTCTGGAGATATATATATATATATATATACACATAGAGAGAGAGAGAGCCTCTCTCTATATGTTTATGTTTTTTTCACTCTGTATTTAGGTGACCTTGTGTACCCTGTTATGTATAAGAAATAATTGTTACCTGCTGAAAATGTACAGGTACATATTGTTTCAACATGCCAAATTTGTTCTGAAAGGTGACAGGGATGTTTAGCCAGTCCAGAGATCCTCTCTCTCAGATTCTGTTAGTGGAATATGAATGCTTTGTTGGTTTTTCATCAAGTTCAGGCAGATTTCAAGTTTCCATTTACTTTTAAAGGCCTATGTACCTCTTTTGTTTTATTTTACACGCCACAAAATCTAGTTTCTCAAAAAGTGCACATGTGCATAATATTGAGCAAGAACCATCCATCACATAAGTGATACTTAGCAGATAAACAAAACACATTAACATTTAAACAAAAATGAGTTTTTGCACCATCATGTTACCTGTTTCTGATATAGGAGCTGTGAGAAACAGGCACTGAACAAAAATACCTATCGGGAAACATGATTGAACCTGCAGTAAAGCTGGATTCCTGTAATGGAGAAATGTTTTATAATGAGGTGTGACTGAATCAAACACCTGGTGGTTGCAATATCAAATTAAATCACGCCCTTTGAACTCAATTTCACTTATGAAGTAACTGCAGTTTTTTTTTTTTTTTTTTAAATTCACTGTGAAAATAAACTCATCAAACAGAATGCTGTGAAAGTGGGGATGAGGTAAGGGGAAGCTGGTTTTCAAAAGGCGTCATTATCATCTCTTCTTAATTAATAAGGAATCATCTTTGTATTCATCTATATAAATTAATTTTGGTAAATTACTTCATAATATCTGTCATAACTCACAACAATATTTCCAAGTTGTGAGTTAACAATTTATGTTACTCCTTTTTCTACTCAGTCTCTTTTAATGGATAGGTGATCAAAATTATACTAACAATCATAACAAAGCAATACTACTTTGAACAATTATAACTAATATCTATTAAAGGCTTTCTTTGAAGCATTTATACTTGTCATCCTAGAATCCTTACAGGCATTAACTCAAGTCACAAGGAAGACACTTTATGTGGATTACTTCTGCAAGGTCCATAAGAAATTACACTCCTTAAATTGGCCCTTGACCCTTCATCGTGACCTCTAAGGTTATGTGGTTACTACAAATGACTCAGCATTCTTTGAGATAACTAGGTTCTCTTCCATTTCTGAGTCCTTGACTTGTGGTTGGCCCTTTGCCTTAAAACTCTCTTTAGCTTTCCACTTCAATTCCAATCCCCCTTTTGGACTGGTTTTAGGTGTCATTCTCTTTAGGGAGACTTCACTTTCTTTGTCTGTTTTGTGTTGCTATAGCAGAATACCTGAAGCTGGGTGATTTCTAAATCACTAAATAAACTTCTTTCAAGTTTATTTGACTCACAGTTCTGTGGCTGGAAAGTCCAAGATTGGGCAGCTGCGTGTGGTGAGAGCCTCCCTCATGCTGCCTTGACTCATGATCCCAGAATAGTGACTGTTTCATGCAATCGTCATCCTTACCAGGTTGGGAACACTTGGATATGTTATGCCCCTTGTGAATAGGGACTGTATTATGTTACTCACATGTAGCAAAGTCCCAGGGCACAGTGGATTACCAATATATATTTGTTGAAACCATGAATAAGTTAGATATTTTTATATTTTTGTAATTATATTTAAGCTATTTTCCAAATAATTCCTGGGTTACAAAACAACATACACAAAAAAGGCTGTGGACACAGAAGGGCAAGAATATTCAGACATTTACAAATGAACAATTTGCTTTCTGTGAAAATCTTGATATGTTGAAAAATGGGTAGAGAAATAGATCGTGGAGCATTAGCCAGTTAATTTGAAGGATATTGACTTTAAAAAGTCCTAAGTCAGGGTATTACTTTACCCTTTAGTCATTGAGGGATTTTCAAGTCCACTTAAAAAGCATTGCCAAATGTGTATTATATGAGTGATTTAAAGCTAATGGCAATGGAGTTGGATGAATAAAAGGAAACAAAGAAGAACTCTAAAATAAAATAAACACGCAAAATGAAAATCTAAGCTGTATGGAGTTATATACAATGAAGAGTCAATTGCTGCATTTCTGCAAGATACATTCATTTGTTTCTTGAGTAATGTTCAAACTAGCTTTAACTAAACTTTCTTGTTTTTTAGCAGGGTTTTGATAATTAATGACACCTCTAATTTGAGTGCTTTGAGGAACAATATTTAAATGGGAATTGAATAGTAATTAATAGCAAACAAATTTTGTGAAAATTTAATCTATGACTTTCAGAAATCAGACACAGAAGTAAAATATATATATATGTTTAAATAAGTATTGAAAACAAATCAAAATAATGTGTGCTGTAAATGGCATGCATTATTTATAGAATCGATTACAATCAGAAGTATTACATATGCACATATATCAATTATGCTAAATAGATTTCAGATATTTAATGACTAAAGACTCATAGGTGCCTCAGAACTAATGATAAAATGAATACGCTATTATCCATTGTCCTAGATGTTTCTGAAATGTCTTTGAGTATTTACGATTGTTTTGAGCAAGATGTTGTATTAGTTTTATACATTTGACAGCAAATTAAATGTATTAATCACATTGATTTGCATTTATTTTTTCACTATCATGCTTAGAATGATTCAATTCTAGAAGAATTATCTAAAGGAATTTTCGTAATATGATTGAAACATTATGAGTTCCGGTTCTGTTGAAATACTAATGCCTTGAAAATTTTAGTAGCTTTTCTTATTCTACATGCATGTTTTGTTCATATTTCAGATGATGCAAACTTGCACCATAACAGATAATAACTAAAATGAGGTAATATTTTTTCCCAAGTATCAGGAAAAAATACATAGAGCTCTTCTTTAAAATATGAAGTTGGTGTTTCCGTTCACCTATTAAATATAAAGTTGTTGCTTTAAAAAAAAAAGTATTAAAAAGGAAGTATTTCCATCATTTCCTTCTTTGTGTTCCTGTGATCAGTATGAGGTGGTCATGGTATGTGGTGGTTAAAAATGCCAGCTTTGTTCACAGTGTCTGACATATTTTATGTGCTCAATGAAAATTTATTGATGAATGGATTCAAATTATCTTTTACTTTTTATCTTCATGTACTTGGGCAAGTACTTAGTCTCTCTAAGCCCCATTTTCCCTTGGAAAACGGGAATAATCCCTGTCGTGATTAAATGATAGATCTGGAATATGTTTAGACTTCTTAATTATGCTCCCTCTTACCAATTCCCTATGGTCCTAGGCCCTCCTTTTACCATGTACCCTGAAAACAGGGCACTTCTGTATGAAGAAGCCTCTGTATCTAATGTGTTTGCTGGATGTAAACAACTTGGTAGTAAATGGCTACAAAACATTCTTATATAAATGTCCCTCTCTTCAAAGTGTTAATTACTCCTGGCACTTCATGAAATCAGACGTGTTCTGATTGTAAGCCTCTCCAGAGATTGCTGTGAGAAACTGCTCAGGACTATACTAGACCCAGCTGCTAGAGGTGCTCTGTGGAAGACACAGAAGGCCTAGCTGGTTGATTTGTTTCAAGACAGTTATCTGAAGTTCATGCCAAGAATGTAACAATCTAGCTGCCGTGCCACGTATGTGCCTAATTTATACAATGATGAACAGTATTTTATTGTTCTTACAGAGATTTCTTCATCTTGTTGAATATCAGATACTTTCCTTCATGGGAAGCTAAAGTTGCCATGGCAAATGGTGAACTAAGGTCAGATACAGGAAGTTTTGGTAATTTTCTTTTTTCCAATATCAATTATATTAAAATTTTCAGGCAATTGTGAGTAATAAAATACTAAAGTAGTAAAAATATTTCAATATATTGAAAGTTTCAGTAGTTCAATTTTTTATTGAACTATTATTATTTATTGAAATTTCAGTAGTTCAATTTAAAAACAGTGATACACTTACCTGTTAAATTTTTTTTCTGGACAATGTCAGCATTTAGGACTTTTGAAAAATAAGGCAGATTCTTATTAATTGCTTCTAAATTGTGTAGGTTTCTTCCACTCACTGTACTTTGCTCCCTGGTTCTATGAGAAAGTTCATTTTTCCAAAGATGCTTGACTTCTATGCTCTTCACATAAAATTGCTGCTTTAAAAATTCTTAAAAATATGTTAAATATATTTATTATTCTGTCCTTAGGCTGCTAATAAAGATACACCTGAGACTGTGTAATTTGTCAAGGAAAGAGATTTAATTGACTCATAGTTGTTCATGGCTTGGGGGACCTCACAGTCGTGGAGAAGGCCAAATGAGGAGTAGAGGCACATCTTACATGGTGGCAGGCAAGAGAGCATGCGTAGGGAAACTCCTCTTTATAAAACCATCAGATCTCATGTGACTTATTCCATATTATGCCAACAGCATGGGAAAGACCTGCCCCCATGATTAAATTACCTCCCACTGGGTCCCTCCTGCAACAAGTGGGAATTACGGGAGCTACAATTCAAGATGAGATTTTGGTGGGAACACAGCCAAACCATATCAGTATAGTACCAGGCAGATAGCAAATGCCCACAACATAGATACTTTATTATATATCATGGATAAGACAAATGGCCAGGGTTAAGAGTTTAGTTGGATGGTATGAACAGAATTTGTTTTCATAGGCAGTCAATTGACTAAAGTGGAGATGTACACTAAAATACTTGAATAAAAAGAACCCATCTGATTCTCCTGACATTGTGTGGTTTCTGTGTGGCTTTGGAAGTCACTCCAAATTTTTTGATTTAATCTTATCTTTTTAAGTAATGGAGAAACTCAATGCTGGTGGATGAAAGTGCCCGCACAGAATTGAAGGCCTTATTTAGAAATATGATTTTCCTTTAAAGTAAAGACAGTTTCTCCCTGCATATAAACATGAGCTTAGCAATTACCAGCAGATATAAATAACCAGCTGTCACTTATTGTGGGGATAATTGTAGGTACTTGATCCTTCCTAATTAACAATTTGTTCTGAAATACATATCTGTCTTTGTATATGAGAATCACACATCTCTGAGAGGAGATAACTTGCTCAGAGTCACACTTTGAGAGGCAGAGTAGAGAACTGAACCAGGCTCAGTGCAATCAAAGCCTATGCTTTTTTCTTATGGTGCTATCCTGCATGCCTTACTCATAGGTAATTCCTACGTACATATTGGATTCTCTTTTGTTGACTCATTGCAGAATGTCTCTGAATAAAGAAATTCTCCATAGAGGTCTATGTGATTTTTTTCAATGCCATATCATGGCTACAAATCAAAGACTTGGAGATATATTTTTTTTCTCTCCTTGATACCAGGTGAAGCCAAAGAGAGTGTTAAAATGTCTTGGATCAAATATTGCTAGTTTGGCAGAAAGCTAATATCTTGAAAAATGAGAAAAAATTTCTAGAAATTACTATTTGCTATATTTGTGCTTCAATTTCTTAGGATTATTTTTTTTTTCTGTTTTGTTTGAATGTCCTCGAGGTCTCCTAACATCTTTCTCTCTAGATGTAGGCCAAGAACCAGCACCAAAGATATTTCATGGGAACATTCTAGAAATGCAGACACGCAGGTCCCACCCAGACCTAGTGAATCAGCAATTGCTTTTTTTTTTTTTTTTCCCAAAACCCTTAGGTGATTCATAGGCATATTAAAGTTTGAGGCTCCCTGTCTTAACATGCCATCAGAATGCTTTTAAAAAGCCTTGGAAACTAGCAAGTAAACACAAGCATTATGATCTCTCAAGGATCAACAATTCCATTTTGATATGCTTATACTTTCTAATGGGAGCAGAAGCATTTCATAAATAATCAATTATCTGTCAGGCCCATTCTGGTTCCCAGCCTCAGTAATGGTCTCCTTACAATTGATGTCACTTGTCCATCTGTAGAACTCCCTTACCTTGCTTCTGAATTTCTGGAATAAACCCTTATCTAACAATAGAGCCACCTTGTATTCTCTGGTTCAGCCTCAAGTCATCTCTAATTTTCTCCCGGTTCCTGCAGTTTATATAATTTGGCTTGTCTCTTGTTTACTGTTCCTGTATCTTCAGATTAATAAAGACTCATATAATGCATCTTTCTCTCTCAAGATTACAGTTCCCTTTTTTTTTTTTTTTGAGATGGAGTCTTGTTCTGTCGCTCAGGCTGGAGTGCAGTGGCCTGATCTCGGCTCACTGCAACCTCCACCTCCTAGGTTCAAGCGATTCTCCTGCCTCAACCTCCTGAGTAGCTGGGATTGCAGGCACATGCCACCACGTCCAGCTAATTTTTGTATTTTTAGTAGAGACGGGGTTTCTCCACGTGGTCTGGTTGATCTCGAACTCCTGACCTCGTGATCCATCTGCCTTAGCTTCCCAAAGTGCTGCAATTACAGGCGTGAGCCACCGCGCCCGGCCCCTTCTTCTTCTTTCTTTTTTTTTTTTTTTCCGGTGGTTGGTACCTGTGCACCTATTGGCCTGCCAATAGTTTGCTTCCTGGATTTTCTGATGTCACCTTTCAGCTGTGTATTTGTCCGTTTTCACACTGCTATAAAGAAATGCCTGAGACTCAATAATGTATAAGAAAAAGAGGTATAATTGGTTCACGATTCTGCAGGCTGTACAGAAAGCATGGCAGCATCGGCTTCTGGGGAAGCTTCAGGGAGATTTTACAATCATAGTGGAAGGCTAAGGAGAAGCAGGCTTGTCTTACATGGCTAGAGCAGGAGGAAGGTGAGGAGAAGGTGCCATACACTTTTAAACAACACTTTTAAGAACTCACCATTGAGACCAAGAGGGATGATGCTAAACCATTAGAAAATGCGCTCCCCCCACCGCCCCACCCCACCACCCTGATCGTACCACCTCCCACCAGGTCCCATTTCCAACACTGGGGATTACAATTCACCATGAGACTGGCAGAGACACGGATTCACACCATATCATTTCATCACTGGCCCTTCTCAAATCTCATGTCCTTCTCACATTGCAAAATACAATCATGCTTTCCCAACAGTCCCCCAAAGTCTTAACTCATTTCAGCATTAACTCCAAAGTCCAAAGTCTAAAGTCTCATCTGAGACAAGGCTAGTCCCTTCTGCATGTGAGCCAGTAAAATCAAAAGCAAGTTAGTTACTTCCAAGGTACAATGGGGGTACAAGCATTGGGTAAATATTCCCGTTGCAAAAGGGAGAAATTGGCCACAACAAAGGGGCTACAAGTCCTGTGCAAGTTGAAAACCTAGAGGGCAGTCAATAAATATTAAAGCTCCAAAATGATCTCTTTTGGCTCCATGTCTTACTTCCAAGCCATACTAGCACAAGGGGTAGGCTCCCAAGGCCTTGGGCAGCTTTGCCCCTGTTGTTTTGCAGGGAGTCAGCTCCCACGGTCCCTTCTCCCTTTTAGAATGGGAATATTTACCCAATGCCTGTACTCTGATTGTATCTTGGAAGTAACTAACCTGTTTTCGATTTTACAGGCTCATACGCAGAAGGACTAGCTTTGTCTCAGTTGATACTTTTGACTTTTGAGTTAATGCTAAAATGGGTTAAGACTTTGGGGGACTGTTGAGAAGGCATAATTGTATTTTGCAACGTGAAAAGGACATGAGATTTGGGAGGGGCCAGTGGTGGAATGATATGGTTTGAATCTGTGTCCCTGACCAAATCTCATGGTGAATTGTAGTCCCTAGTGTTGGAGGTGGGACTTGGTGGGAGGTGATTGGCTCATGGGGACATTTTTTAATGGTTTAGCAATGTCCCCTTTGGTTGCAATAGTGACTTCTCCTGAGATCTGGTTGTTTAGAAGTGTATGGCACCTCTCCCCTCTCTCTCTTCCTCCTGCTCTGGCCATGTAAGACAAGCCTGCTTCCCCTTTGCCTTCCACCAGGATTGTAAAATCTTCCTGAGGCCTCCTCAGAAGCAGATGTTGCCATGTTTCCTGTATAGTCTGTGGAATCATGAACAAATTAAATCTGTTTTCTTTATATATTACTGAATCTCAGGCATTTGGCAGTGTGAGAAGTGACTAATGCAAGCTGGATTACCATGCTCTTGCCTGCTCCAGCATCCTATTACTCAGCTTTAATAGCAATATTTCAAATCTATGCTGCCTAGTCCTTGTGGTAGGGACTCATTTAGCTTTGTGCTTTGCCCCTTCAACGCCACCTCTTTGTAAGGCTGACACTGGAGGCATATTTTCTGTCCTGGAGGATGAGTCAAAATCCAAATTCTAGAGAATTCTTGTCTCACTTTTCATGACTAGGAGCTCCAAAACTTGGTAATGTGGCACAAACAGAATAACAAACATAGATAAGCCTATAAAAAAATCTTTTGTTTTGGTTATCATTTTAAAAACATATAGATTAACTATGAATTTGTAAAAGTGGCATGTCTGTCTTTCCCATAACTATGTTCTGTCAGTTTTCAATGAAGGAGAATAAGATTTTCAAAACTACTGAACTTAAAACATGTGGTAAGTTGGGCTATTTTCTCATTTTCTTCAGAATCCACTAACAGCGAGATATTATTAATTCATCATGTGAAATGAAAGTTTTGGCAAAAGTAAAATCCATGAAACTTTAGAAAACAAATGCTAAAGTTTATTCAGAATATTATACCTAAAAAGATAAAGGTTTGACACTAGCTTAGCTATTTGAAATTAAAAAATAAAACCAACCTTAAATCTATGCTGCTTAGTCCTTTTTCTGGCCCAGCATTATTACCATCTTCAGGATATCTTACTTTTGATGACTTGTATCTAGAGTGAAGACAGAGCACCAGTTTTTCCTGGAAATCTCCTTCTGTGTCTGACTCTTCCTCTGCTCTGTGCTTTAGCACCGCCTGCCTTGCTACCTGATGTCTAATATGCATTGGAACAAACTCATTCACTTTCCTTGTCATGTTACATTCAGTCATTTCTATTGTCAGCATCCTGTTAGAATTTATAAAATCCTTTCTTTTTTCACCAAAAACTCTAGTTGTCACTTTCATTAGCACAAAACAATGTTGCCATAATCTCTTTTTTATTGGCTTCCCAGTGTCCATTTGTTCTTTCTCCAATAGTTTGTGTATGACTTTCAGATCATTTGAAATGCCTTCTGCTCTCAGTATGGCCATTTACTTAGTGAACATATCCAACTTCCAAAAGAAAACCCCCCACATGGTTTAAATTTCTCCGTTCCATCATTTTAAAAGAAATTTTTAGTATTAAAGATTTGTATTGTCTGTATACACATATTATATATATCAACACAATGTATACAAATATATAATATGTATACATGTTTGTGGTGTATATCTGTATCTGTCTAGACACACATATATGGGAAATTACCCATAAGTATTCAGATCAATGCATTTTCATAAACTGAATACACTTGAGTAACATTTGAGTTCCCTGATTAAAGAATAAAACATATCTGCCATACCTTTTAACACTTTGTACTAAGGTAAAGACATTATTCAGAGTGCTCTTTGTTATCATGTTGCTATGATCATCAGTCAGAATGGGCTAGGTCATGCTGCAGTAATAAACAATGCCAATCTTCAAAGCCCTGTTTATTGCATTCTTACTGTATATTAAATATTGTGTTTAGCACTATAAGTCATACCGCTTAAATAAGAGATGTGCATTTGACTCAAGTGGTATAAAATCACATTAAAGATATGTAAGGTTTTTGCTGAAGAGGTTGTTTTTCCCAATTTGTTTGAACTATATTACCAAAATGGCATTCAAGGCTTATACCACAGGTTTCAGCCCACCCTTGAAGTAACTCTTTTATGTCTACAGGATTTTAAGATTGTTGGAAATCATTTCCATTATGTCCTAAAATTTTTTGTGTTTCATATCTAAATTTTTTTGCCAAACTTCAATGATAATAATTTGCTTTTATGTTTTCTAGATATTGTATAGATTTAGATTTTACAATTATATCTGTGATTTATTCTGTGTTAAATTTAATTTATGCTATGAGACATTAATCAAAGTTTTTTATGTTTATATGGATATTTAATTGTTCTAGTACTGTTTGTAGCAAAGATGTATAATTTCCCACTGAATTTCCTTTTAAGTGTTGTCAAAAATCAACTGTTCATATGCATTTGGGTCTATTTCTGAACTCTATTCTGTTTCATTTTTAAATCTGTCTATCTTTATGCCCAAGTCACAACTTTGTAATTACTATAGTTTTATAATAAATATTGAAACTAGATAGTGATAGTCCATCAATTTTTTTCTTTTGGCAAGATTTTTGACTTTTGTAGGTACTTTGCATTTCCATGTGACTATTAGAATCAGTTTGTCAATTTCTGAAAAAAAATCCTGCAGTGATTTTAATTGGGATTACGTAGAGGAAAATTGATATCTTAACAATTTTAAATCTTCTGAACTATATGTCTTCATTTATGGGAGTCTCTAGTTTATGTCTACCATGTTTTCTCATAGTCACATTACTGATTTAGTCAGGTTTATGCCTAAGTATTTCATTATTTTTGATTCTGATAAAAATGGTATATTTGTAAAGGGCATACAAATAGGAAGAGAAGAAGTCAAACATCCCTGTTTGCAGATTACATTATGCCATATTTAGAAAACCCCATAATCTCATCCCAAAAGCTTCTTAAGCTGAGAAATAACTTCAGCAAAGTCTCAGGATACAACATCATGGTGCAAAAGTCACTAGCATTCCTATACACTAGCAACAGTCAAGCTGAGAAACAAATCAGGAATGAACTCCAATTCACAACTGCCACAAAAAGAATAAAATAGGAATACAGATTACTAGGGAAGTGAAAGATCTCTATAAGGAGAACTACAGAACACTGCTTAATCAGATATGACAGAAACAAATGGAAACACATTCCATGCTCATGGATAGGAAGAATCAATACGGTTAAAATGGCCATACTGCCTAAAGCAGAAAATTATTTTAAAATTCATATGGAAACCAAACAGAGCCCAAATAGCCAAGGGAATCCTAAGCAAAAAGAACAAAGCTGGAGGCATCAGGCTACTTGACTTAAAACTATACTACAGGGCTATAGTAACCAAGACAGCATGGTACTGGCACAAAACCAGACACATAGACCAATGGTACAAAATAGAGAACCCAGAAATAAGACAACATACCTACAACTATCTCATCTTTCACAAACCTGAGAAAAACAAGCAATGGGGAAGGGATTCCCTATTCAATAAATGGTGCTGGAATCATTGGCTAGCCATATACAGAAGATTGAAAATAGATCCCTTCCTTACACCATATGTATAAATTAATTCAAGATGGATTAAAGAATTAAATGTAAAACCCAAAAGAATAAAAGCCCTGGAAGACAACCTAGGTAACACCATTCAGGAGATAGGCACAGTCAAAGAATTCATGATGAAGATGCCAAAAGCAATATCAATGAAAGCAAAATTTGACAAATGCAATCTAACTTAACTAAAGAGCTTCTGCACAGAAAAAGAAACTAACAGAATAAACAGACAAACTAAAGAATGGGAGAAAATTTTTGCAAACTATACATCTGACAAAGGTCTAATATCCAGCATCTGTAAGAAACTTAAACAACTTTACAAGTAAAAGAACAACTGCATAAAAAATTAGGCAAAGGGCATTATAAGACACTTTTTAAAAGAAGACGTTGATGTGGTTTGGCTCTCTGTTCCCGGTCAAATCTCATCTCAAATTATAATCCCACATGTTGAGAGAGCGACCTGGTGGGAGGTGGTTGGATCATAGGGATAGTTTCCCTCATGCTGTTCTCGTGATGGTGGGACAGCTCTTGTGAGATATGATGGCTTGGAAGTGGAATTTTCCTCTCTCTCGCTCTCTCTCTCTCTTTCTCTCTCCCGCTCTGTCTCTCTTTTTCCTGCTGCCTTGTGAAGATGGTGCTTGTTTCTCGTTTGCCTTCTGCCATGATTGTAAGGTTCCTGAGACCTCCCCAGCTATGCAGAATTGCGAGTTAAGTAAACCTTCTTTCTTCATAAATTACCTAGTCTCAAGTAGTATCTTTGTAGCATTGTGAGAACAGAATAATACAGAAAATACATGTGGCCAACGATTGTATGAAAACGAGCTCAACATCACTGATCATTACAGAAATGCAAATCAAAATCACAATAAGTTACCATCTAACACCAGTCAGAATGCTGTTATTAAAAATTAAAAAGAAAAAAAAACAGATGCTGGTGGTGATGTGGAGAAAAAGGAATGCTTATACACTGTTGGTGGGAGTGTAAATTAGTTCAGCTACTGTAGAAGACAGTGTGGTGATTCCTCAAAGACATAGAGACAGAAATCATTCAACACAGTGGAGTATATACCCAAAAGAATATGAATCACTCTATTATAAAGACCCAGGCACACATATGTCCATTGCAGCCCTATTCACAATAGCAAAGACATGGAATCAACCTAAATGTCCATCAATGATAGACTTGATAAAGAAAATGTGGCACATATACACCATGAACTACTATGCACCCATAAAAAAGAATGAAATCATGTCCATTGCATGGACATGGATAGAGCTGGACGTCATGATCCTTGGTAAACTAACATGGAACAGAAAACCAAATACTGTATGTTCTCACTCGTAAGTGGGAGCTAAATGGTGAGAACACATGGACACATAGAGGGGAACAACACACACTGCGGCTTATCCGAGTGTGCAGGGTGGAAGGAGGGAAAAGGATCAGAAACAATAATTAATAAGCTTAACACCTAGGTGATGAAATAATCTATACAACAAACTCCCATAACACAAGTTCACCTATGTAGCAAACCTACACATGTATCCCTGACCTTAAAACAAAAGTTAAGAAAATAAAGAGTGTGGTTCAAAATATGTGATATTTTTTAAAATTTCAAATCCTTTTTGGTTGTATTATTTAAGCGGGTGATTTAGGGTTCCTAGTACATATCTTAACTTATCACACAGTCAAATCATATTATACTACTCAGATTGTATACAGATCTTAGAGCCATACATTTCCATTTCTATCTCTTTCCACCAGCTGCCTTCTCAGACAAAACAAAGCAAAACAAAGCAAACACAAAAATCAAGCAAATCCTTACTTTTTTGGTAGAGTACTTGATTTTCATTCATTGATGGTGGTTCTGAACTTCTCACCTCAAGAACTATAAAAGAATAAATTTGTGTTGTTTTAAGCTATAACATTTGAAGTAATTTATTAAAGCAGTAATAGGAAGATAATACACTTCTCAAATTTCAGGGATCATTATCTTTTGTTGGCTAATGACTTAAAAACAATTATATTATATACTATGTTTGTTTCCTTTTGGCTATTCCAGGTTGGAAGATAAGTCTGATCTCTGTTACTCCATCTGAACTGAAACTAAAAATCCTAATGCAATTTTTTTTTAAATTGAGGGAACTCTAAATAAACAATTATTTAATTTCCTTAAGACTCATGCATGGAGTTTCTTGTTTTATGGATCAAAGTTATCATTCTTCAGTGTATAAATTTTACGCAATTGATGACTTGAAGGTAGGAAACATGAGAGGTATAAAGATGGTGTCTCCTCCTAATAGTAAAAAAGAAAGTAATACATATTGCTGTTTGGTGAAGGTAGCAAAATACGGTGTTTAGAAAAAGAGCTTTGCAGTTAGATCTCAGTTTATTTTTTATTTTACTCCTTTCTATTTTGTGATTGAGGCAAAGTGTTATCTACTCAGAGCCTTGATTCTGTTATCTACAAGACAAAGGTAATGTTCTGATGATTATTGCAAAAAATACGTTTTTTGATTTCTTATCTCTTCTAATGAAAGAGTGAAACTTTGGATAATGCAGGAATTCTAGGACCGGTCTACTATTTCCTCTTAAAAAGTGGTTGGAGTTGGGGAAGAAGGGTTTAGATGCTTGGTTAGTAGCTAGGGGCTTTTGGATAAAAACTGGAGTGCTAAGGAAGCAATTGTAAATTTCCATATGGTAAGTGATATTTTTATAGTTAAAGTTGAGACTTGAACTGTTTGTAAGAATTTTTCAAATTGAGACTGTCCTTTAGTCTCAAGAGTGAGCTAAAAGTGAGCCAAAACTGAGAGCCAAAATTCTTTTGTTCCAAGGAAAATACTTTGAATGATCTGGTTAATTAACTTCAAAGTAAATCCCAAAACATTTGGTCTGATTCAGCCCCCTGATGGAGCCACCCTCTCCCAAGTGAGCTCTAGGCATTACATAAAAGGAAAACAGCAGTTACTGAATGCCTACGATTTACAATTTTAGCCCTTAAACCACATGACTTCATAAACCCCACACCTTTCATCATGGGTGTTCTTCTCCCATCCTCTGACTCAGCTCTACCCACTTGCCACTTCTCCACTGCTTTTTATCTTGTTTGCCTCTGTCATTCCACACATGTTGATTTTTGATAACTGCCTGCCTATATCTGGTCCAGGGACTTCTGTTTGTTAGAACCTTCCTGAACCCAAGGAACAAAATTACATTACAGAATAAAATAAACTGAAATTTTATGTTATATAACTCTTCTAGGGTATAACTTTTTTATATTATACTTTATATTATCCTGACCTAGAGGTAGGCTACCCAGTTTGAAACCTTGCCCACTATTTCCTAACTGTGTCTCTATGGGAAATCTGCTTAATTTTTCTTAGCCTTAGCTCCCTTATACATAAACAGAGACAATAATGGTACCTCCTTCATTAGGTACCTATAATATATGTAAAAGCGCTTAAAACTGTGGTGCATGAAAAGCACAGGATAAATTAATAATCATTCATATTTCAACATGTATGAAAATATATTATGATAATGACTACTAATGATGTTATTCTACTGATAAATATATTAATTACCTGGTTTTTATAACATTGCCAGTTAATATTTAAAATACTTCCTTCCTGTATTTTAAAATACTTCCTTCCTGTAAGTATTTTTAAATACTTCCTTCCTGTAAGTATTTTTAAATACTTCCTGTAATATTTAAAATACTTACTGTGCCTCCTAAATAACATATACTAAGGGAAACATGATGATTTCATCCCATTGATTATTTCACTTATATATATTCCACATTATAACTTGGCTACCAAATATATATCCGTTAGGAAATAAAGGCAAAGTTGGAAATCTTCTGCTGATTTAAAAATACACAAAACACCCCAATTTTGGATTATTTCTTTTCTCTCTAGAAAGCCTATGTATTTTGCTAATATAATCTTATGTTTTGGTACACCATCAGAGGCATCAGAATTATAGACCTAGCGATTGTTACTGAACTGCTTTTGCAAACTCAATGGCCTATTTTACAGAGAGGAAAGGAATCAGGTAACTCACAGCTTTGCGGACATTGTTTTACATTGTTTAATCTATTAGGGCAGAAGTTAGTGGGGAGGAGGAAATGAGGAGTTGTTATTTGACAGCTTTAATATTTCAGTTGTGCAAGATGAATACCTTCTAGAGATCTGCTGTACAACATTGTGCCTATGTTTAATAATAATGTATTGTACACTTAAAATTTGTCAAGAAGGTAGATCTCATGTTACATGTTCTTACCACAATAGGCTATGTAAAGAGTGTGGATTGCTTATTTGTAAATGAATATCCCAAGGATGATCTAGACTTGTTTATAATATAATATGTCCTCAAATCATTTAGAGAGCTTGTGAAAGTACAGATTCTGAATCTGGTCTTCAGTGTGGCCTGAAGATTCTGCAATTATAGCAAGGTCTCACGTGGCCTGTCAATGCTGCTGTTTCCTGAACCACACTATGAGCAGCAAGGTTGTAAGAAAAGGGGGACTGCAGCAAAGATAGGCTAAAAACTAAAGCACATTAGCTATTTTGAGGTTCACTATTGGTCCCCAAGTGTATCTTCTGCACAAACTTGAGATGAACGTATTCTGTTGTTTTGAGATTCTTAATAAATTGTATTACTAAATTGTGCCTCCTAGATAACATGTACTAAGGGAAACATGATGATTTCATCCCATTGATTATTTCACTTATATATATTCCACATTAGAACTTGGCTACCAAATATATATTCATTAGGAAATAAAGACCAAGTTGGAAATCTTCTGCTGATTTATGTGTGGTCATAACATAAACATAATGAGTTGAAAATTTGATCATTTAAAAAATCATTAAAATAATTAAGTTGCCTATAGAATACCAAAAGTTTATACCCTACTTCTTCCCTAACCCCTTGTCAAAATAGTTACAATCAACAGATCTATGGACATAGATAATAATATGTTCATACACATATTGCCTTAAAAAACCAAATAAACAAATATTGGCAGAGGAAATATCTGAATCCAAGGCAAATTTCTGAAAATTTAAATACAATAGCAATGATTAGAGGACAGCAAATCATTAATATTGGAACATGTCTTGTAAGGTAAAATATTTTAAAGAAAGATGAATAATTTTTAATTAATGTTTATTTTTAATGGAAAACATATGAAGGTATCATAATATTCTATAGAAGAAAATCAAATAAATGTTACTGTGTAGTTTAATTCCAAGAAAAATTACTTTTGAAAATTTAATTCTCTCATCTCTTTAAAGAATAGTTAGAATAGTTTGTTATTTATCTCATGTGTGCAAGCATTCTACTTCTGAGAGATCTTGTTTGTTTTCTGTTTTGTTTTGTTTTGGTTTTGGTTTGGTTTTTTTTTTTTAGACGTAGTCTGGCTCTGTCACTGCGCTGGAGTGCAGTGGTGTGATCTTGGCGCACTGCAATCTCCGTCTTCCCGGTTCTAGCGATTCTCTTGCCTCAGCCTCCAGAGTAGCTGGGATTACAGGTGCCCGCCACCACGCCCAGCTACTTTTTCTATTTTTACTAGAGACGGGGTTTCACCATGTTGGCCAGAATGTTCTTGATCTCCTAACCTCATGCACCGCCCGCCTCGGCCTCCTAAAGTGCTGGGATTACAGGCATGAGCCACCGCACCCGGTGGAGATCTTGTTTTAATCCAGCTCACATTGGTCTAGGCATCTACTGCTCTTCAGTGTCTATTATGCTTGAAAGTTATTGTTCCCTAAATGAAACATTGGCTGCCATTCACAATGCTATGCACTAATGTAGATTTATTTTTCATAAAGGATTTGTGCCCAAATAAAACAATATTAGATAGCTTTGCTTCTTCAAAAAGGCGCTTTGCTTTTCCCACAATTTCCTTTAATTTCTTTGATTGTTATTACTAATTACTGGAGAATTTTACATTTGGATTCCACTACCTTATAAAGCTGTTATCTCTTGAAGTGTTTAGGACAAGGTTGAATGTTACCATGGAAATCACTGTGCTATTACACATTTTACATTCTGATTTTGATGTAATATTAAGATGATTATGGATTATAGTTGTTCAAGTTTTAAAGATTTAGTAATAAGATGACAAGGAATAAAATTTTAAACATTTAAAGGTTAACAGATTTATGTTACTATGTGAACATATTCAGTGTTCTTTTTCTTTGTTATGAATATATTCATTAGGGGGAATAATACAGTTTAATAACCTTTAAATATATGAAGCTATCATTTTATTACCAATTAAGTAAAAAATGATTCCTTCAATGAGCGAAAATTTGTTTTACTATCCTTATAAATGGAATTAATTAGGTCCAATAAGTATAAAGTCACTTGCCATCTTAATAAAATCCATATTCTTGATTGTACCAAACCAGCCACTTTCCAGATACCTCTAATTCATTTAGTGTGCATTCATTTAGCTTCTAACAAGTGCTTGAAAGATACAAGTGACTACAATGGGTGTGATTTATCCATATTTTATTTATTTACAAGTTAGCAATCTGGTTAAGAGGATACAGAGTAGGAACCGGTTATTGCTGTGCTTATTTCATTAAAATGATGTATTTTGGCTTCAAAAAGAAAGATACTATCAACATCAAAATAGCAGAAATCCTAGCGAGTGAGGCAAATTCTAGCTCTTAGATATTAGATTGCTTTCCCATATGTTATTTTTGGAGTGATGAAAGGCTTTTTAATAGCTCTTTACAGAACTATTGTTTTGACTTGCTTCATTATTTCATTCAGCCTGCTAAAACATCACATCCTAAGAGAAGATCTGAACACGCTATGTAAAATAATAGCTCCTAACCCTCAGTACTTATTCTGCTGTAATTTTTTTTTTCAGAGCACCAGTTATCACTTGGGATTGTATATCCTTTATTTAAAAACTGAGATATAGTTGTGATATTCTAATGCTCTCACTAGGATATAATTTTCATGAAGGCAGGAGCCTGACTTACTTTAGTCATTGCTGATCCTAGCATCTCGAGCAATATCTCGTACAGCATGTGCCCAACAGAAATGTTTTCTTGGGTGCATAAAGGAACACATTACCTACTGTGAGCACCGCCCAAGGGCAAAGCATGCAGATTACATATTTGATACCAACTGTTACATTGATTCAGAGTAGTCAGTTGTTTTTGAAAACCACCAAAGTAGGGAAGGGGCAAGTCAACTGCTTGAAACATAAATGGACTCACCTTATCCTCAGGAGTCTGTCTTTATATTTAATTTCTTGATTTCTAACTTTTCTTTGCTTTATATATTTTTCCTTACACACTACCATGTTCTTTGTAATTCAAAATGAATTGATAAATAGTATGAGAGATAAAAATAAAAATAAATGAATCTTTATCTTACAACTGCTAAAATTTTCACAAATGGCTAATAAGAAGTGAGAGAAACAGATAAGAGAACTTGGGCAGGGAACCTTAGTTGTTATTTCTTCACACAATATGTAACATTTGGGAAACAGATTTAGTAATTTGTCTTGTTTATATTGAAATAATTGTTGCCACAAACAGATGAACTTCAGATGAACTTTAGTTGTAAATATTATTTAACATTTCTTGAAAGAGACTTTTTTTTAGTACAGTGTCCTTGCTGTGCAAATGGAAACGCATAACAATTCCACTAGGACAAAGGGTAAATTCCAAAGGAAAAACAAATTGAAGTACAGAACGATCTTCTTGGATTTGTTTTTCTTTATTTACGTTTCCATCCATACCCCATGCCATTGCTCATATGCCTCTGGGCACTGCTAGAAATGATCAGGACAATATTAACAATTGATCTTCCACATCTAACTCAGGATAAAAGCCAAACTAAATCAATAATTTCACCATTGTACAACACTTTGCTGTAATTTACTTCGAGGGTAATTTACTGCGTATGTGCATGAATGATCGAGAATTTTATCCCCAAGAGTGTCTTCAACTCAGCCTTAAGGCACTGTTGCAAAAATGTCATTTTACTCACTCTCATATTTTATCTGCCCCGAGCAGCTATAATTTTGGATCTACTAAATACAATTAATTTCTGCACATTTCAGAGAAGGGAATGTGGTTCCACAGGTGTCATTTGTATTTCTATACTAACTCATAAACTTAGGGCATTGTATTAGGTTTACAGAAAACGCAGCGTGAGAAAATCACTTTACAATCAGTGGGAGATTCCCAGGGGGTAGATTATTTCCTAGGAATAAATGTGTGATTGTGTGAGAAAGATAGGATCAGGGCTGAAAACTCACTTGTTCACTTCACTATGCCTCAGCTAAATGACTAAGCAGTGTGGTGAAAATATGGAAAGAGGGATTCCATTAAGACAGTCTCCGGGGGGTTTAGACAAAGAATCTTGTGATTACATGATGGACTCATCCATGCCCTGTCGTTTTGACCTGAATTGGCCATTCAAAGACAGATCTTAATTTTTGTTGGTTGTTAGAGTAATAATAATGGACCTTGCTCTCTACAAAATACAAATAGAAACATAACATTTAAACAAAAGTGGAAACGTCAGAAATCCTAATTTTCTATCTAAAACTAATTTTTCTTTTTTACAGAATGAACCCAAATTCTAAAGCTGCATCAAAAACATGAGTGGATGGGACAAGGAACTATTAGCCATGAATGGTTCTTATTCTACCTCAGACTAATTAAGTAACATTAAGCAAGTCACTGGACATCCCAATGTTTCCAAAGTCTCCTGGTGTGTAAAATGGAGATGTTCCCTATCCTAAAGCACAGTTAAAGTGCTAAAGTGATAAAATGGTATTGTGGATACAAAAGGGCTTGGAAAGGTCATGCCAGTGTTTTGCAAATAAAACTATGAATAAAGATGTGATCTACATTTTTATTCAGTTTATTAGACAATTTAGGGAAAATGTTAAGATGGAGAATAAAAGAACTACAGCTTGGAAACAGGTTGAACAATCAATTCTTACAAAATAACTACTATAAACTCAACCAAACTTTGGTCAGTTTGGTCATTTAATATTATTGTGTGATTTTTTTGTTTTACTAAATATAGATAGATCTCCCATATTATATATGTGTGGATGCTTATGCTGTTAACTCCTAAACTTACTACCAAGTAGGAATAAATGCAAATCTCAAATTCATTCTACCATATACAACAAATAAACGCTTCAATAGAGAACACAAACTTTTAAGAAGCCCCAGCTTGCTAAACTTTTAGGAATTTTTGATTGTATCTTTCTTAAAGCATCATCAAGATATGTGTGACAATATTCTAACAAAATTTGGTTTATGAATGATGGTTTCCAGCTGCATCCATGTCCCTACAAAGGACACAAACTCACCCTTTTTTATGGCTGCATAGTATTCCCATCATTCTTAGCAAACTATCACAAGAACAGAAAACCAAACACCGCATGTTCTCACTCATAGGTGAGAACTGAACAATGAGATCACTTGGACTCAGGAAGGGGAACATCACACACGGAGGCCTATCATGGGGAGGGGGGAGGGGGGAGGGATTGCATTGGGAGTTATACCTGATGTAAATGACGAGTTGATGGGTGCTAACGAGTTGATGGGTGCAGCACAGCAACATGGCACAAGTATACATATGTAACAAACCTGCACGTTATGCACATATACCCTAGAACTTAAAGTATAATAATAAAAATAAATAAAAAAAAAAAAAGAAAGAAAAGTAAAAAAAAAAAAAAATTTGGTTTATGAATGAGGTCATACAATCTGCCTTTAACTTTTCTGGACAGAGGATCTATCAGACCAGTAAACTTTAAATGCTCTACCTTCTTCACACAAATAAGGAAGTATCTGTATAATATTTATTGCTGTTTCACATATTTTAATTTCATCCTACCAGTGAATATAATCTCTGATACCAGTATCAGAACAAAGGTTCTGTTGGAAGCTGGATCAGAGATAAAGGTAATTGAAACAGTAGAATCTCTGTATATGGGTTTAATACTTCAATATTTCAAACGAAAATCAAGCACCCCTGAAGAGCTATTTCTGACTGAAGTTCCTCAGATTAGTAATTACCGATAGGGTGTAGATGAAAACAAATTTACACTTACTTGTCATTTTGCCTATTCAGAAAGATTTTGAAGTAAATTGCTGGCAATATAAGAGCCCTGTGTGCAAATTTATCAGTATATTTCTCGACTTCTTGGTTCTAATCAGAATATGGCTCAGTCACCAAGTTCTAATATGGTCAGTTATTCTATGATGCTTGTTTAGAAGAAGCAAATTTATTCCAATGTATATGATATGCTAGGGAACAATTTGAGTGTAACATTAATTTTGCATTCATTTATGGGAAATTTCATCCCTGAGAAACTCTAAGTGAATACGGGAAACTGTCCCCAGGTGAACTAAGCCTGGTAGGATACACAAACTACACACATATAACACACTCCTTAGTTCATCACAGCATGTGTGATGAGCCACACATGTACACATGTGGTATGTAACTTTCAGGTAACACTTCCATCACCTCCTGATAAGCACATTTTCTTTTCAAATAAAATGCCATATTAATTGCAGGATGTATGTATTTCTTAACCATGTAACATGTAAAATTTTGCTACTTTTTTTGGTTGCTATCATTTCTTAAATGTATTACTGTTGAAGTTTTCAAGTGTTGTTCATGACCAAATTGTCCATGGTTGGTTTGATTTTGTTTAGCATAGTGATTCCAAAGAACATATGAGATTTAATTGCAGAACTGGTTGTATTTACAATGAAACTCCCCACATAGTGTTTTCAGATGTCTGCAGTACTGGCTAGAAGCACAAACAGCATATAGGCTACTTTGTGTAGAGTCTGTGTATCTCTATAACTACTTTTGCTTATTTTCATAAAGAGTGGTGATTGGCCTAGGTACAACTGGGTAAAGTGTGTTGAAAGTAGATAAAGCTATATCAGTGTGCTTCTAGATAAGCCATGGGTTATCTGGGGAAAAAAATAAGATGAGTTGGCTTTTAAAATTTTACTTGGAATTTCCCTTGATTGTTGGATTTATTTTCTCTCAGTCTTCATGTCTCAGAGTTTACACAACAAACTCTCGATATTAGTTGAGTAAATATACAAATACATGAACTGTATAGATACCTTCAAAAGAATAACTAGAAATTCCCCCCCACTAGGGATATAGAGGCAGCATGGTCTGATGATGGTCAGCATGGTCTAATGATGACATCTACCAGGCACCAGTTGATATGAATCAACCAAAGCCATAGCACCCCTTGTTCAGTCAATAGAGACTCTAGATACTCATTTGTTGAAAACAGAACATGGGGTTAACTTTTTAGTCTCACTAAAAGACTGTGTATTGACCCTAGACAAAGCAACAATTTTATCATCAGGTTATCTCAGTTAAGAAAAATATTTTAAAATCATTTTCTCTTTCTTTCTTATATATATAATGACAGGACCAGAAAAACTAATAATTTTAACAAATACAACCTGAACTAATGTTAAGCAAAATGTATACAATCTGAAGATGTGTGGCGTTTTAATTTACCAAATAATAGTGATATAAGTGAATTTCACTGCTACATTCAAGTCCATCAGTCCAGAGAGCATCTCACATTCACTGGTTCTCAGTATGATTAGATCTGAGTGGGAATAACAGGAGACTTTCAATATTTTCTAGTCAATCAATTGCATTGTTTCAATGATATTTCTTTGGACTATGTATGTGTTATTGCCTTGAGTCTTTGTGCCCATAGCCATGGAGCATTTGTAATATTATTCAAAATAAGGTTTACAGTGATATTCATTTCTAAGTAAAAAAGAATCCTGTTAAATAGAAGCCACACAATTAGAAAGCTTTGTCAGAATTTTCCTACATGTATGTATGGGCCTTAATTATTTCTGCTTGAAAGATGAACCTGAGGTTCTGTCAAATCCTAAATTGCCTATTGAATTATCAGTATGAATTTGGAATAATCAGTATATTCATATTCTACTGAATGCAAATAATTTGAAAATATGTTTTACATGGATTATTTATATCAATGCTGAAACAGATCATTCAGTGAAGCAGAGCTATTTGGAATAGAAACTCTCACAGCTTTAAGTCATTCAGACCTGAGTTAAAATCTTAGGATTTTCCACTAGTTATACTAGGTATTCCATTGTTATCTCATTTTACTGTTATAAACCTCCAGTTATTCATATATGAAATGGTACACTCATGTTTACTTTACATGGTGATTATAAATTAAGTGAGATAACACTATATCAAATACCTGATATATTTCTTCTCAGTGCAAAGTTTTGGTTTTCAGTCTCTTATTCCTCCCCTTCATTCTCGGATAATTTCAGTTTTAAATGACATTTTATGGCATATGTAATTCAGTAACTGATTTATAAAAATATTATTTTGTCGGGGTTTTGAAAGAATTGATACTATCTTCTAAGCTATGATGTAAAAAAATAAACAGGGTGGTGACTTTATTCACTCTAACTTGATAATGTTAGTAATATAGAATATGGGCTTCAATAACTCTTCTAATTCAAATATAGCCACAAAACGCCCATCAAACTCATCCTGCTTTTGGTATAACAATGTCTGGCATCAGAAAATTTTCCACAAGATCAGCAGAATTATACAGCTTCCTCCAATGGAACAAAAGCTTTATGTGGTTGATCATTCAATAACTGTCCAGTGAAATTTGTAAATAATGAAATTCACTAGAGGAGTTGAGAAGTCATCCTCATTTGGCTCTTATAATCAGTTTTTTTTCTTCTTTTCTACATGTTGACAACAATGTTTTGGGACATCAGAACTAGATTTCTGTGATTGATGTTTGTGTAGTGTCACCCATGGGATGTTTGAACATTTTACTGGGGAACAGTGGGCCTACTTTAAAATCTGGTTGATAGGTTTGCTTATGGAACACATGAAAATAAAATAATTACATGGATCACATGGTCCATGTATAAATGATATGAAAAAAGATTCTGTGGTTCATACTAAAAGCATCAAGTTTGCAAAAATCTTAAAATCACAAACTCAACTTCTTAGAACAGTATTTTTTCCTTGAGGGTTTTTCTTTTTTTTTTTTTTTTTTTCTTTTTTCTTTCTTTCTTTTTTTTTTTTTCTAATAAGAAGGCACCAGAATAAGTGAGATTCCTTGCTTTCTTTTCCTTTATTTAAATTGGAAGGAGTAATGACATATTTATTAGCATATGTTCCTGTCAGTCATGTGGAAGACATAACTTAAGCAAATTCTAGTCTCATTTTCCTACAATTAGATATAAAGAATCATGATAGTCTTTTTGATCAACTATACAGATTAGGTAACTTTACCTTAAAAATTTCATGAAGCCAACTGTGTGAGTCCAATGTCTCTCACCTTCAACTTATTACCAAAAGTCGGTGTATTTCAATTACTTTACATAGAGATGCTTAATAATTCGAAACTATGTACCATATTGTAGAGAATTTTAAACATTTCCTGAATTAATAAAGAAAGTTTCTTAAATTGTTTCAAGTTAATTTTTCAGTCCTGAGATATCCAGAAAGTTTCTTTAAATTTACTTTGCAAACTCAAAATACTTCATGGACTCAAAATTTGGGGTTGAGGGATTTTCCAAAGAAGTGTGTCCTTGGAGAATTGCCCAGTCTTTGGGTGGAGAGTTCTAGGACGATAAACCTTTGAAGTAAGGATCAACTACAAATAGATGGGTTCTCACAAGGATAAACTCAGGTTTGAAAAATCTCAAACTGATTGGATTAAGGTGTTCTGAGATTGCTAGTGTCCATAGCACACTTATCAAAGGTAGATATAAGTACTCTTTTATGAAGAAAATGTCACTATCTTAAATCATTCTTATAATTTATGTATAATATCTAGTGTCCAATTAAAGATAAGACATTTAGGGAGGCAATGCTACAGTACTGAAAAGCAAGAGGAATAATAGATAATAAAAGGAGACCTAGAGAGGACCTGGGTAATGGGAGAAATTCAGAGAAAATAATATAAATGATTACAGAAATTGAGATGGAGAAAATATTTTAAGAAATATATAAAAATTCTTGAGGAATACAAATGGAAAATATGCTGTAACCCAACTTAAGAATTCAGTCTGTGTGTTTAATAATAAATTAGTTACAGGTAAAGAAAGTTGGTGAACAGGGAAATAGATCTCAAGTGAATATTGAGACTGATATTTGAAAAGACCAAAAAAAAAAAAAACACACAAAAGTTTAACATAAGCATATGGATAAGATGATAATATATAGTCATGCTATTTGATGACAAGAATATGATCTGAGAAATTTGTCTTTAGGTGATTACTTCACTGTGAGAATATCATAGAGTGTACTTACACAAACCTAGGTGGTATAGCCTAGTACACAGCTAGACTATGTGGTATAGACTATTGCTCCTAGACTACAAAGCTGTATGGAATGTTACTGAACTAAATATTATAATAGGGCATTATAATCTTATGACACTACTAGCGTATACATGATCTGTTCTTGACAGAAATGTCATTATGTGGTGCACAGCCACAATTAATTTCTAAACTGGAAGGTTTGAGAGTAAAATTTGGTTACCAAATTAGTTCAATAAATATTTATAAACTTTGGTCAGTAAAACCAAGATACATTGTCATTCTACACATAGCGTACAGTTAAAAGGCCAAATATAAAGTGTATTTAAAGTCACAGAATGGGAAAATTAAGAAAATGGAGTGAATAAGTATTTGCAGAGATAACAGTATAGAATTTTCCAAAATTAATGAAATACATCAAGTCAAAATTTCAGCAAGCCCTATGAAGCCCTTCAAAATCTGTCCAAACTCAAATTCACTTTTGGTATGAAAGATTAGGCTTCTAATAAATAAATCATCCAAATATATAACCATTTAGTCTAAAATATAAAAACAACTGTCTCAGTGAACTACAGCAGGAGAACTTTGCTAGAAGTACCCAATGCGGTGTGAGCTTTGCATTTCCTGGCTAAACTCTGCCATCTTCTAGGGTAGGGGATTCAAAAGAAGGAGACTTAGACATAGGGTCACAGGACAGCACAGAGGGAGCCCCAGGAAGAAGTCAGAGAGAGTGCATGCCCAGTTTAGTGTATAATCTTTGCCATTGTATCTCCCTGACTTATGAACTGCTCGTATGCAGGGTAGATGAAAAGCATTCTAAACTGTGATCCAAATTGCTACACACTTCAGATGTGGCAAATTTCCAGTTTGAGCATTACCAAGTTAATTTTCAACCTAAACAAAAACAGACTTTGAAACTATGTAATGGAACCCAGAGCAATATAAAAGTACTCTTCCCAAGGTCATGAGAAGTGAACGGCACCAAGATGGTGCTGGAGTCACCCTCCTCACTCATTCCTAGGCTGCTGCTGCAATGGGGGTTGTGCCTGCCACATCTGTCTATTCTTCAAGTTTCCAATTGCTGAGGGGCTGCTGGTTACATCATTGATATTCACAACGTCTAGGATAAACATGCCAAATTATTCAACATAAAAAAATCATATTAAAAGGTAAAAATAAAAGAAACTATGACCATTTCAATAGATGAAGAAAAAGCAAAAGTGCTTTTGTGCATTGAAAAAATTCAGCACACATTCTTGATAAAACAAATCAGCAAATTAAGGAGTAGTAGAGAACTTCATTAACCTAATGAGTGGCATATATTGAAAAACCTTCAGGTGATATCATAAACTGTGATTTAAAAAAAAAAAAAAAAAAGAAGTGCTTTCCCTCTAAGATTGACAAAAAAACATGAACGTCTTTCCTCTACAATTCTAACCAACATGGTACTGAAGTAATAACTATTCCAACTGCACAACTTAAATAGATGCACTATATTGTAAATAAATTATACTTCATATAGGCATATTTAAAAATCGACTTACATTTAATAGCCATCAAAGTCTGCAAGAAACTTTGAAAGAATACTAAACCTTGGTAAATAATAGTAAAACTGCAATAAAACAAAGACAAAAAGGAAATCTTAAATGCAGCTTGAGAATATTATGAAGTTAACATTTTATGGCCTGCATAGTCCAATAAATATTATCCATGGACTTGAATAAGTCAAGAATCTGCATTGCAATCTCTAGAATAATTGTTATTCAAAATGCTGCAAGATTGCATTAAAAAAACTAATTGATGTAAAAATGTGGAATGAAAACAACAATCAATTCAAAGACGTCAAGTAATGAAAAACAGAGGCATAAATGAGACAAATTAAATGCTAATAGTTTATTATGCTAAATATCATAATTAAATGGCAAAACCAATGAGACTGGTTAAGAAACAGCAACTATATGCTACTTAGAAGAAACACACTTAGAAAATTAAAATAGAATAGTTGAAAAATACATGTCATGCAAATACAAAGAAAAGAAATCTAATAAAAATGTTTAAGCTGCAGATAAGATGAAACATCTTGTTAGCTAAAGAGTGACATTTTATGAAAAACTTTTGTAATGACAGGAATATATAGCAATTCTAAATGGTAAGATCCATTAGTATAACTTCAAATATTGACAGGAACTGAAAAGAAAAAAGATAAATACAATATTATATTTAGAGATTTTCAAATAATTTTCTCAGTAACAGAACAAGTTGACTGAAAATTAGAAACATATACAAGAGTTTAACAAAAACTAAGTCAACAAACATGGTCTAATTATCATATAAACAACATTGCACCCACCAAATGAAGAATAAAGATCTCCTTAAATTGCTCAAAGATAATTTACTGAAATTGAACATATGCTGATGCATAAAGCAAGGAACAACAATTTTAAGTGAATAAAATCGTAGAGTATGTTTCAGATACAGTGAAGTTAAGATGGAAATCATTAACAAAAGAAAAGGTAGAAATCTAACAAATAATTTGAATTCATAATATGCATTTCTTATAACTTATAGATTTAAAGCAAATATAGAAATGAGAATGTGTAAATATATCAAAAGTTAAGAGATACATCTATATTTCACTGAAAGGAAATGTAGAACCATACATGTGTACATTAAAAAGAAGAAAGCAGGAACATTGATAATCCAAGACTGTACTAAAAGACATTAGAAAAATCACAGCAAATTATGTCTGACAATAGCAAAATATAGAAAGCTACATGGGAACAAACAGATATTTTTAAAGCAGCAAATAAACCTATAGGTAGAGGTGTAACTAAGTCAGAAGGTAGTTCTTTGCAAAGACCAATACAACTGACAAACACTTCAAACAGCAAGGAAGACTAATAAAGGAAGAGTAATAATTAAGCAATATAATAAATTTGAAAATATATAAACAAAGATACATCTAATTTTAGAGAAAAAATAACACGTATTATGAAAAACCTAGGTCAATAATTTTGATAATTTAAATGAAATGGTCTAAAAAATAAACCTATCAAAACTCACATAAGAAAACCTACAAGGACTAAAAAATAAACCTATCAAAACTCACATAAGAAAAAAATAAACCATTAAGACTTTTGATATATACTCAGTATTAATCATCTATCACTCTGGCTCAGATTGCTTCACTGATAAATTGTATCACCTATTTAAGGACAGAATAACGTCTCTCTTACATAAACTGTAAGAGTAAATAAGAAGACAGAAAATATTTCTCAACTTTTTAAATGAAGTCAGCATTACCTTGATACCAAAACTTGGCACAGTTATTGTATTAGTCTGTTCTCACACTGCTAATAAAGACATACTTGAGACTGGGTAATTTATAAGGGAAAGAGGTTTAACTGACTCACAGTGTAGCATGGCTGGGGAGGCCTCACGAAACTTACAATCATGGCAGAATGGGAAGCAAACACATTCTTCTTCACATGGTGGCAGGAAGGAGAAGAATGAGAGAAGAGCAGAGTGAAGGGGGGTAAAGCCCCTCACAAAACCATCAGATCTCAAGAGAATTCACTTACCATCATGAGAAGAACACAGGGGAACGGCCCCCATTATTCAATCACCTCTGAGGCAGTCGCTCTTCCAATATGTGGGGATTACAATTCAAGATAAGATTTGGGTAGGGACACAGAGCCGGACCATATCAGTCATGATAATACAAAGAAAGTAGAAGCCAATCTCATTTGTTAATTCAGAAGCAAAAACCCTAAGCAAATATTAACCAACAAAATTCAGCGACAGAATTTACATCAATAACCAAGCAGGCCATATTTCAAGAATTCCAGAATGGCTTCCTATTTAAAAATCAATCAATATTACTCAGAAAACTAAGGGAGTAATAATATTAATACAATCATACTATTATCTCAAAATATTTAGAAATCCGTTTGATACAATCTGAAACACATTCATAAGAAATTTTTGGAAACCTGAAAACTTTGGAAACCTTTATTATTATTAAATAATAATTTATTACTAAGATCATAAAGGTACTTATAAAAGAGATTTCATAATATACCACACATATCTGTGAATGTTTTTTTCAAATCTGCTTTATTCATGTATGACTTCGTCTTCTGAAGAAGCTGTACATTCTTTTAAATTGGGAACCATGCCATGCAATCAATTTTGTATTTGTCTTTGCCACAGTACGGGGAAAATAATGCACACTGAATTGATTCCGAAGTCAGGGATTTTATATTCAATTTTCTCTCTGCTTGGAATTCTGTTGATCCCTGTCTTTGCAGAGCGAGGACTTTGTTATCATTCATATCTACTCAAAGATCACCTTCTCAGAGAGAACCTTCCCAACCATCCTAGCCAAAATCATTCCCCAAAGTCTCTCTGGACAAGGATTTCTCAGGGATAAAAACAGTCAGCTGATGTGACTACGCATTCATGTATGCATACCACAGTATTATTTAAGTCCTTCTAAGTGTCAAGTATTCTTCTGCATAGATGGGATAGAATAGTAATGAAAACAACCCCTCATCTGCTTCATTTTCCGAGAAGAAAGATAGTTAAAGCAGCAAGTATTAAAATCTCAGAAAATGATGAATGCTTGATGTTAATACATCATAGTGGCACCTACAAAATAAATTGTAGCACTTTCCATCCCTGGGTTCCTCCGGTCAGTAGTAGCACCTAAGATTGAGATTATATTTTCATAACTCAAAAAATGCATTATGATCATCACTTTCTCCTTAACAATATGTGCCTCAAGAAAGTAGTAAAATGAGATTGTATGCCTGTGTGTGTGTGTGTGTGTGTGTGTGTGTGTGTGTATATATATAATTTGTTTGTTATTATTATTATTTTGAGACAGAGTCTCCATCTATCCCCCAGGATGGAGTGCAGTGGCACGATCTCAGCTCACTGCAACCTTCGCCTCCCAAGTTCAAGCAGTTCTTCCTGCTTCAGCCTCCTGAGTAGCTGGGATTACAGGCGCCTACCACCACATCTGGCTAATTTTTATATTTTAGTAGAGATGAGGTTTTGCCTTGTTGGCCAGGCTGGTCTCGAACACCTGACCTCAGGTGATCTGCCTGCCCTGGCCTCCCCAAATGCTGGGAGTAGAGGTGTGAGCCTCTGTGCCAGGCTATCTGTATGTTTTTATAATCTTTACAATTACATTAAAAATGAAATCTATATATTTTCATCAACGTTTAGAAACAATGTTTTTAGTACTACATATTGGAAACTTAAAAAAATGTTTTGAAAACCATTTTGATGTCGTTTTCAATAGGAGTTATGCATTAAGAATGTGACTTTTCTTTTCCTGTAAACTCCAGAATTTATCCTCCAAATTGTTGGGTATATACTTCTTTTTAATAAAGCTCTTGTCATTCTGTAGTGGTGCATTACTAATTAGACAATTATTTCCGTACTGGTAAAGCATCACTTGAAGTATTTATTATAGCTCTTGAACTGTTAAAGAGTTACCGAGTTATAAATTGCTAACATTACATTAGGTATCATTTGCCACACAGTTCAAAATTGCTTGTCTTTTCTCAAAGCAAGTGTTGCATAATTACAGTAAGTGACTGCAATTACGAACCCATAACTTTCAAGAATGACATTTATTGACTTAATTGAAGTAAATTAGGAATGAAACTTTTATCTACAAACACAAAATTAATAAATATTGCCCTTTATAGAAGGCCTTAATTGTATAAATTTTGTAATCTGTACATTGTGTATTTGTTTCTACATTCTTGTATTCAACAAATATTTTTAAAGTACCTAGTATATGTAAAGAAATATAGACATGAATATCAATAGGATCAGCAATATAATGTAATGAGAGTTAATGAATTCATGTTCAATGTGACCTAGGAATTTGGCTGCTTATATGCTATCTTAGCCAGAATTAGTAGAAGCATGGTGACTACCTTGAGAGAGGCAATATTTTCATTTCATGGTGATCCATGTTGGTCAGATAACAGATAAGATTACACTTTTTTTTTTTTTTTTTAAATACAGGGCCTCACTCTGTCACCCAAGCTGGAGTGTAGTGGCCTACTCAGGGCTCACTGCAGCCTCCACCTCTCGGGATCAAGAGATGCCTCCACCTCAGCCTTCCAAGTTGCTGGGACTACTACCCACATATCTGTATGCCAACATGCCCAGCTTATTTTTGTAGTTTTTGTAGAGACAGGGTTTCACCATGTTGCCCAGGCTGGTTTCAACTCGTGGGCTCAAGCTATCTTCCTGCTTCGGCCTCCCAAAGTGCTGGGATTAGAGGAGTGAATCACTATGCGCTGCAATGCTTCGTTTTTAACATCACATTTCAGGAGGACATTGCCAGATAAAATGATATTAGAAGAAAATATTCAAGATAATGGGACTGAAAATCTTCAAAGAAGGAAGAGTTGAAGAAATTGGGGCTGACTAGCACTAGCTAAAAAAAATAAAAATTAAAAAAAAGAAAATGGAGGTTCTAAAAGAAAGTGTAATAAGTGACAAAGCTCTAATTTTCATAATTCATACATCGTATAATGTTGCACCAATAATTTAAAAAAACTTTTTAGGGAGAAACAGACAGAAACATAAGAGTTAAGGAACACATAAAAGACTATAGAGGATATAGGTAACCTAATTAATGAATAAATCCAATAGACATATATAAAATAATATCCTGAAATAAAGAGCATTTTCTTTGTTAGAGTGAATAGAAATTTTAAAAACTTCAACAGAATAGAAACTTCAAAGACTGAAACTAAAAATTACTTGAAATATGAAAAACTGGAGCCTCAGAAATCTGATTATTAAAAGCATGTACTGCCCCAATGACCCTTTTCCATCAAAGAATACAATCAATCCTAAATTGCCATATATTTTATAAGTAATAATGATTAAACCCTTCAAAGCTAAACCTTTGAAAGCTAAAGCAACACTCATAAGGATATTTATAGCTTAAATATTTACATTACTGAATGGAAAATAATTGAGCTAACTGAATTATCTACTTACCTAAAATGGTTAGAAAAATAATCAACCAAGGGGCCAAGATGGCCAAATAGAAGCAGTTTCCAGTGAGACCAATGCAGAAGGCAGGTGATTTCTGCATTTCCAACTGACATACCCAATTCATCTCATTGGGACTGGCTAGGTGGTGGCTGCAACCCACGGAGAGTGAACAGAAGCTGGGTGAAGCATAGCATCACCCAGTAAGGGCTTGGAGAAGGGGCACCTCCCTTCCCCAGCCAAGGGAAACAGTGAGGGCCTGTGCAACCTGCCAGGGGTACTATGTTTTTCCCATGGATTTCTGCAATTGGTGGCCTATGCCACCAGGGTCCTGGGTCTTAAGCACAAAACTGAGTGGCTTTTCAGGCAGAAACTGAGTTGCAGGAGTTTTTACATAGTCCAGCAGTGCCTGAAACTCCAGTGAGACAGGAGAACCATCCACTCCTGTGGAAAGGGGGCTGAAGCCAGAGAGTCAAGTGGTCTCGCTCAGCAGGTTCCACTCCCATGGAGCCCAGCAAGCTAAGAACCTCTGGTTTGAAATTCCCTTTTCCGGAAGAGCAGTCTGGAGTCCACCTGGGATGGCCAAGTTCCACTGGGGTAGGGAGTCCATGGAGTGCCATTTCTGTGGGTTTAGCAGGTGGTTTTACCCTGACAGTGCTAAGAAGACTGGGAGATTTGGACTGGGTGGAAATTCCCATGGTGCAGCAAAGCAGCTGTGGCCAGAATGCTTCTCTAGATCCCTCCTTACCAGTCAGGGCATCCCTGCAGGAAGTCCACCAGCTCCAGTCAGGGGCTAACAGACAGAACACTCATTTCCCTGGGACAGAACACCATGGTTCCAGGTTCAGCAGACTTAATTTTTCCTGCCTGTCAGCTCTGAAAAGATCAGCTGATCCCGACAAAGGGGATTTCCCCCCAGAACAGCACACCAGCTCTGCTAAGGTACAGACTGCCTCCTCAAGAGGGTTCCTGACACCATGCCACCTGTCTGGGTGAGACCTCCCGACATGGGTCGGCAGACACCTCATACAGGAGAGTTCCGTCTGGCATCAGGTTGGTGCACCTCTGGGATGAAGTTTCTGGAGGAAGGATCAGACAGCAATCTTTGCTCTTCTGCAACCTCTACTGGTGATACCCAGGTGGACAGGGGCTGGAGTGGACCCCCAGCAAACTACAGCAGATCTGCAGAAGAGGGATCGGACTGGTAGAAGAAAAACAAACGGAAAACAACAACAGCATCAACCAAAAAGACCCCACAAAAACCCCATCCAAAGTCACCAGCCTCAAGGGTAGATAAATTCACAAAGAGGAGGAAAAATGAATGCAAAAATGCTGAAAATCCCAAAAGTCAGAATGCCTCTTCTCCTCCAAATGATTGCAACATGTCTCTAGCAAGGGAACAGAATGGGGCTGAAGCTGAGATGGATGAACTGACAGAAATAGGTTTTGGACAGTGGGTAAACATGAATTTTCCTGAGCTAAAGGATTATGTTCTAACACAATGCAGAGAAGTTAAGAACCAGGATAAAAGATTACAGGCTCTGTTAACTAAAATAACCAATCTAGAGAGGAACATAAATGACCTGAGGGACTGAAAAACAGAGCAAACACAAGTATCAACAGGCAAATCAACCAAGCAGAAGAGAGAATATCAGAGCTAGAAGACTGTCTTGCTGAAATCAAGCAGACAGACAAGATTAGAGAAAAAAGAATGAAAAGAAACAAAACCTCCGAGAATTATGGAACTATGTAAAAAGACTGAACCTACAACTGATTGGAGTAGCTGAAAGACATGGGGAGCATGGAACCAAGTTGGAAAACACACTTCAACACACTTCAGGGTATCAGTCAGAATGACTTCTTCAACCTATCAAGACAGGCCAATATTCAAATTCAGGAAATCCAGAGAATCCCAATAAGATCCTTCATAATAAGATCTACCCCAAGACACATAATCATCTTATTCTCTAAGGTTGAAATGAGGGGAAAAATGTTAAGGTCAGCAAGAGAGAAAGGCCAGGTCACCTACAAATGGAAGCCCATCAGACTAACAGTAGACCTCTCAGTGGAAACCCTGTAATCTGGAAGAGATTTGGGGTCAATATTCAACATTCTTAAAGAAAAGAAATTCAACCCAAAATTTCATAAAAGAAATAAAATCATCAAAGAAATAAAATCTTTTTCAGACAAGCAAATGCTGAGAAATTTTGTCACCACCAGGTCTGCCTTGCAAGAGCTCCTGAAGGAAGCACTAAACATGGATAGGAAAACCTGTTACTAGTCGCTACAGAAACACACTGAAGTACACAGACCAATGACACTGTGAAGCAATTACATTAACAAGTCTGCAAAGTTTACGAGCCAGCATCATGATGACAGAATCAAATTCATACACAATATTAAGCTTAAAAGTAAATGGGCTAAATGCCTCAATTAAAATACACAGGATGGCAAGCTGAATACAAAGATAAGACCCATTGGTGTGCTGTATTCAAGGGATATATCTCATGTGCAAAGATGCACAGACACACAAAATAAAGGGATGGAGGAACAATTACCAAGCAAATGGAAAGCAGAAAAAAGCAGAGGTTGCAATCTTAGTTTCTGACAAAATAGATTTTAAATGAACAGAGTTAAAAAAAAGACAGAGAGGGGCATTACATAATGTTAAATGGCTCAGTTCAATAAGAAGAGCTAACTATACTAAATATATATGCACCCAATACAGGAGTGCCCAGATTTATAAAACAAGTTCTTAGAGACCTACAAAGAGGCTTAGACCCCAAAACAATAACAGTGGGAAACTTTAATACTCCACAGTCTGTATTAAACAGGTCATCAAGACAGAAAATACCATCAAAGAATGCTATAAACACCTCTATGAAAATAAACTGGAAAATCTAGAATAGATAAATTCCTGGACACATACACCCACCCAAGACTGAACCAGGAAGAAGCTGAATCCCTGAATATACTGAAAACAGGTTCTTAAATTGAGGCAGTAATAAATAGCCTACCATCCGGAAAAAAACCCAGGCCCAGATGGATTTACAGTCAAATTCTACCAGAGGTACAAAGAGAAGCTGGTACCATTTCTTCTGAAACTATTCCAAATAATTGAAAAGGAGAGACTCCTCCCTAACTCATTTTATGAGGGCAGCATCATCCTGATACCAAAACCTGGCAGAGATACAACAAGAAAAGAAAACTTCATGCCAATATCCCTGATGCCCATTGATGCAAAAATCCTTAATAAAGTACTGACAAACCGAATTTAGCAGCACATCAAAAAGCTTATCCACCATGATCAAGTCAACTTCATTCCTGGGATGCAAGGCTGGTTCAACACATGCAAATTAATAAATGTAATCCATCACACAAATAGAACTAAAGATAATCACATTCGATAAAATTTAACATTCCTTCATGTTAAATGCTCTCAATAAACTATGTATTGAGGGAGCATACCTCAAAATAATAAGGGCCATTTATGACAAACCCACAGCTAATATTATACTGACTGGCCAAAAGCTGGAGGCATTCCTCTTGAAAACTGGCACAAGACAAGGATGCCCTCTGTCCCCGCTCTTATTCAACCTAGTGTTGGAAGTTCTGGCTAAGGCAATCACGCAAGAGAAAGAAATAAAGCTTATTCAAATAGGAAGAGAGGAAGTCAAATGGCCTTTATTTGCAGATGACGTGATTCTATACCTAGAAAACCCTATTATCTCAGTCCAAAAGTTTCTTAAGCTAATAAGCAAATTTAGCAAAGTCTCAGGACACAAAATCAATGTGCAGAAATCACAAGCATTCCTATACACTAACATCAGACAAGCAGAAACCCAAATAATGAATGAACTCCAATTCACAATTGCCACAAAGAGAATAAAATACCTAGGAATACAGCTAACAAGGGAAGTGAAGGACCTCTTCAAGGAGAACTATAAACCACTTCTCAAGGAAATCATAGAGGACACAAGCAGATGGGAAAACATTCCATGTTCATGGATAGGAAGAATCAATATCATAAAAATGGCCATACTTGCCAAAGCAATTTATAGTTTCAATGCTATTCCCATTAAACTACCATTGACACCCTTCACAGAATTAGGAAAAACTATTTTAAAATTCATATGGAACTAAAAAAGAGCTTGCATAGCCAAGACAATCCTAAGCAAAAAGAACAAAGCTGGAGGCATCATGCAACCTGACTTCAAACTATACCACATGACCACAGTAACCAAAACACTATGGCACAGGTACAAAAACAGGCACATAAACCAATGGAACAGAATAGAGAACTCAGAAATAAAACCATAGATCTAAAACCATCTGATCTTCAGCAAACCTGACAAAAACAAGCAATGGGGAAAGGATTTCCTATTCAATAAAAGGTGCTCGTGGAACTGGCTAACCATATGCAGAAAATTGAAACTTGATCTTTCCTTACATCTTATACAAAAATTAACTCAAGGTTGATTAAAGACATAAATGTAAACTCCAAACTATAAAAACCCTACAAGTAAATCTAGGCAATGCTATTCAGGACATAGGCATGGGCAAAGACTTTATGATGAAATCGCCGAAAGCAATTGCAATGAAAGCAAAGTTTGACAACTGGAATCTAGTTAAACTAAAGAGCTTCTGTACAGCAATTAAAGTATCATCAAAGTGAACAGACAACCTACAGAATGAGAGAAAAGTTTTGCAATGTATCCATCTGACAAAAGTGTAATATCCAGAATCTGCAAGCAACTTAAATTTACAAGAAATAAACAACTCCATTAAAAAGTGGGCAAAATATATGAGCAGATAGTTTTTTAAAAAAGACATACTTGTGACCAACAAACACAGGAAAAATAGCTCAACATCAGTGATCATTAGAAAAATGAAATTCAAAACCACAATGAGATACCATCTCATGCAGAGTCAGGACACAACAGATGCTGGCAAGGTTGTGGAGAAATAGGAAAGCTTTTACACTGTTGGTAGGAATGTAAATTAGTTTAACCATTGTGGAAGACAGTGTGGCGATTCAAAGGTTTAGAACCAGAAATACTATTTGACCCAGGAATTCCATTACTGGGTATATAGCCAAAGGAGTATAAATCATTCTATTGTAAAGACACATGTATGTGTATGTTCATCACAGCACTATTCACAGTAGCAACGACATGGAATCAACCCCAATGCCCATCAGTGATAGAATGGATAAAGAAAATGTGGTACATATACACCATGGAATACTTTGCAGCCATAAAATAAGGAACAACATCACGTCATTTGCAAGGACATAGATGAAGCTGGAAACCATTATCCTCAGCAAACTAACACAAGAACAGAAAACTAAGCACCACATTTTCTCACTTATAAGTGGGAGCTGAACAATGAGAACACACGGACGCAGGGCAACAACACTTACTGGGTCCTGTTGCCGGAGGGCAGGAGTGGGAGAGCATTATGGAAAAGAGCTGACACATGCTGGGCTTAATACCTGGGTGATGGGTTGATGGGTGCAGCAAACCACCATGGCACATGTATACCTATGTAACAAACCTGTACATCCTGCACAAGTATCCCGGAACTAAATGGAAAAAAAAAAAGAAAAAAGAAAAAAGAAAAATGACCAACCAAACAAACCAAAAGGAACCTGAAGAAAAGGTATAGTGAGGATAAAAACAGATGGTAATGGGCCGGGCACGGTGGCTCACGCCTGTAATCCCAGCACTTTGGGAGGCTGAGGCGGGCAGATCATGAGGTCAGGAGATCCAGACCATACTGGCAAATATGGTGAAACCCCGTCTCTACTAAAAATACAAAAAATTAGCCAATTAGCCAGGCATAGTGGCGGGCACCTGTAGTGTCAGCTACTCAGGAGACTGAGGCAGGAGAATGATGTGAACCTGGGAGACGGAGCTTGCAGTGAGCCAAGATCGCGCCAGTGCACTCCAGCCTGGGCAAAAGAGCAAGACTCCATCTCAACAACAACAACAACAACAACAATGACAAAAAACCAGATGGTAATGAATTGAAAAAAAAAATCAAGAAGCCCATTAAAAAAAGTATTGGTTTGTTGAAAACAAAAAACAGCTAAGTCTATTAAGAAAAAATGAAGGGGAAAAGTGACATCAAATTATACATGAAAAAAATAAGATGATAATATATAGATGAACCTTGTAAAATACTGGAGAAAATAAAATATTTTACATGAAATATAAATTGCCTGAATGGACTCCAGAAATGCTGGAAAAGCAATGATCAAACATCCTGGAAGAAAACGAGAGCATAAAATGCATCAAGCTCTCTGCGCCTATGTCAATTCTTTCAAATCTTTTAAAAATTCCAAACTCCTTTGCTACTTTAACTGTTTCAGACTTGAAAAGGTTGAGGGGGGGTGCGCATTACAGATTATTTTTACAAAGAGCATATAAGATTGTATGAACTTCCAAAACAACATGTAAATGAAAACTATGATACATTAGCCTCACTTAAGCTTAATGTAAAAATGCTTAAAAATATTAACAAATAGAAATATGCAATACATTAAAAGAAAAACTTACCATGTAAGATTGTATCCATTAACAAAATATAGGGTTTTCTTTAGAAATCTACTATTTTACTTTATAAACAAAATTGATCAAAAGTGAAATAACACTAAAAGTTTTTATAGTTACTTAAAAGGCAATTGATAAAAATTAATATTAATTTCTGATAAAAACTGTTTCAGAAATAGGTATGAATATACACACAAACAGCTAAAGCCATAATCATGCTTAAATGTGAATTACTAGGTCATTACCATTACAGTCAACAATGCCCAATACTGGCACTATTTTAAAGTACTTTCTGACAGTTCTTGACAATGCAGTTAATTAAGAGAAAGACATAATTTGCATAAACATTAGAAGAAAAAATCTAACTTCTTATTATATGCCAATCATGTAGTATTATACCTGGAAAACATGAGAAAGTCAATAGGAAATCTCCTGGAAACAACAGAAGAATTCATTGAGAGCTATGTGTAAGATAAAATACAAAAAAGCAATAGCTTTTTTACATGCATATCATACAAAACATATTGTCTAAGTCTCTGCAACTGGAAGTGTTCAAGCAGAGAGAAGGCAACTGTCTGTCAGTGATATTGTGGAAGGACCACCTACTTGGATAGGAGTGCAATTATTCTGGGTGAATATTCTGAATATCTTCTTCGACACTGGACCTTGGCCCATTGTTCTGACTTTTAATTCCTGCCTCTTCCCTCTTATTGATTTGAACTTGTCTTGATCCTTCCAAATAGACCATACCAAACTGAGTTTTTCAATCGGGTGGATTTCTGTCTTCTAATTAGATCTTCAGCATGTACTCAAAAGTCTGGAACATAGTGGGCATTAAATAAATCCTTATACAATGATCACATTTGCCCTAATTTCCACTTAATTCTGATTTACATATTGGTTTTGTCCCTCAGGATGAGGGTTTTAGAAAATTTGATATGTGTAATTATTTCCAGATTTCTGTTCCACTGTTGAGGATTAGAGTTCTCCTATTCATCCTGTCCAAAATTATGTCTTCTAGACATTCTTCATGGAGAATCTATCCAAACCAAAAATATATATGCGAAAGGTTCAGGGGTTTGGGAACTATCCTAATTATAAAGAAAGCTTTTTATTTATATACCTATATTCTATTTTTTTCTAGAAAATTGGTTCATAAATTTCATTTTAATTATACTATATATCCTTTTCCTGTGCTTTTCTGTGTCTTGCTGATCCCAGACCCATACCCTTCAATACTCACATTTGGGTGACAGAATTTGTATTCCTGGAGATGCTGCATTTGGTATTTTCACCATCATTATCAATGACACATGTGAATAATAACACTCAGCCATTATATACGGCAAAGTGTATGGGCTATTTTTTGTGTCCACAGTATATTATATGGTGTTTGGCATACGTTATAGACTAAAAGATTTTTTCGTGACTTAATGTCTGGGTTATCAGGACAGTTTACTTAATATGATCTTCTAGGACCCACTCAGTTTAGCAGTGTAGACGCAAGGAAAAAGAACGACTTAACTGCATAGAGAATACCTGACAGCATGAGTTTTCAAATGGCTATTTTAGGGCTAACTAGGTTTGCATAACTATAATCAGAAATAGCCAAAAAAGGAGATTGGGCCAACAGTGTAGAGTGCTTTAACCTCTATTTCTAGGAGGCAGTTGCTGTCACTGTATATCTCTGTGTGCCAAGCATAACTTTGAGTTTTAATCTATCTTTTCACTCTTTCATTTTTTATTTATTTTTGCTACTGTGATATATGCCTTAGGGACAATGTATCTTGCTAATTATCTTAGTCTTAATACTTAAAAATCAGCAGTATACACATGCCGTGTATTAAAAGAATAAGGATAGTCAGCATCAGCACAATCTCTGAATTTGGACTCTGTAGGATGCATCGACTATGAAGAGAAATCTTCTTGTAGCCATTCTTAGAGATGGGAGGCTGAACAGCGAAAGTAGGAAAATATATTTCTTTTGTCCATCTACTTAGGTGTAGGCACCAGCCCCCTCAGGGTCTGTGGGTTTTTCTCCCCATGTGCAGAGAGGAGAGATCATAGAAATGAAGACACAAGACAAAGAGATAAAAGAAAAGACAGCTGGGCCTGGGGGACCACTACCACCAAGACGTGGAGACCGGTAGTGGCCCCGAATGCCTGGCTGTGCTGTTATTTATTGGATACAAAGCAAAAGGGGCAGGGTAAAGGGTGTGAGTCATCTCCAATGATTGATAAGGTCACGTGAGTCACGTGTCCACTGGACAGGAGGCCCTTCCCTGTTTGGTAGCCGAGGTGGAGAGAGAGAGAGAGAGAGAGAGGAGACAGCTTATGCCATTATTTCTGCGTATCAGAGACTTTTAGTACTTTCACTAATTTTGCTATTGCTAGCTAGAAGGCAGAGCGAGGTGTACAGGATAGAACATGAAAGTGAAACAGGAGCATGACTGCTGAAGCAGGGCATCACAGGGAGACAGTTAGGCCTCCGGATAACTGCAGGCAGGCCTGACTGATGTCAAATACAAAGTTAATTTTTGGTAGTTTGGATATCCTGGTTTCTAAATTATGAAGACAATTAAAAAAGAATTGTTTCTTTACGTATTTTTAGGAAAGGGGATAAAATGAGCTATTCTGTTTAAGAAATTAGAGTGGCAGTTTTTCCTACAAATGTTTACAAATTAATTATTTTAAAATATTTATACCCATTTACGTTAACTCATGATTTTAAGTCCAATTCAATTTTTAAAAATTTTACTTGAGTCTAATCTTACTTTACAAACCACCTCAATTAAATAAGCATTTACTGACACTCTGAAATATTATAATAGTCTGTGATGAAATGAGGTAGAGCTGAACAGACTTTAGTTCTGTTCTTTATCAAAGAAACAATCATCTCATTTATAAGGCAGACAAATAAACAGTCATAAAAAATAATTTTATGTATCTTTCCTTTCCATTCCCTAAACACTCTCTTTTACTCTGTTCCCTTGTTTAGACTTTTCCTCATGTGTTCTTTCATACCCCAACTTTTTCCTCTCATGAGACTCAGCTTATACTCCATCAACATTAAGGGTGCTTCTTATTATAAATAAGAAATTTTGGTAGCAATCGAGGAAGTTTATTTACATATAGAGTGATAAACAGCGATATGAGATCATTATTTAAATTGCTAGATGTAGTGATATTATTATGGTTATGTAAGAAGGCATCTTTATTCTTATTGACGGATACTGAAGTACAATGACAGAAAAGTCAGAAATTTTAACTCACCTTAGGTGTCACAGAAGGGAAAAATATATGAAGCATTTACTTCAATATACTATTATTAAATCTAGAAAATGAATGCGTGTATTTTCTTTATAATTGTGTATATTTGAAATTTTTCATAATAAAAATTTAGGAAATGGGCCCATAGAAAGTGCAAACGCATACATTGCCCTTTGTGTCTTAGATAAAAGCATTCTCACAATGAGTGCGCCTGTATTTAACCCATTATGCTTATATTTTATTCACCTTCCAAATTGCCTACTAAATTGTTTCTAAATTGCTTGAAGACAAAGATCCAGTATTTTCTAAACTTTAGGAATAAGCCTTGTCTTCAGCATACTTGCATTTCTTTAAAAAATTTGCATTATGCATGAATTGTAAATGAGACAATATAAATAAAAGTGGTTTAAACAATGTATCATTATCTGCCCGATCTTTATTCTAGAGTGGCTTCATCTTTAACATTGCCATAGCCAAGATGGCTGATGAGGTCCAGTCTTCCTGTAAGTGTGGAGAATAGAAATGAGACAAGAGATCAAAGCAGTCAGAATCAGGTGTTATTATCTCAAGGAGCCTTCCCCAGGGTACTATTCAACAACTTTCCTATGAATCTCTATGTCCATGGCTAGTTAGGAGGGAAGTTGGGGATTCAGTCTTTTAGCTGGACAAGTTGCCACCTTGAATATAATTTATTTTGTTTCTAAGAAGGAAGAGTACAGTAAGGTAGTCAACTTATATCCTCTGTACAACTTTGGGAGACGATAAATTATGTTTTTGCAAAAGTTAAATTTGAGTAGGGTAGTTAATATTGACCTTTGTGAAAGCTATAAATATAAATTCCATGCAAAGACAGTAACTGTAAAAGTTACCCATATTTTAAGCAAGTTAAATAATCTTTGGCTTATGGTGAAAACTGGTGCAAATTTAAAAAGATATTCATCATTTTATTCTTAATTCATTTTATAATATAGTAGATATGCCATTTCCCCTCTGTTCTGTTATTATTATTGGGCCACAGAACCCATAATCTAGCATAATAATTAAATATAGGAAGAAAGCCTAAAAAATAAAAACTAACTTTTCTGCTATACAGTATATTAACTTATCTAATGGTTATCAGTCATCTGTAAGAATTATTTTATTTTTGCTTATGTTGCTACTGTGCAATCTGAAATAGTTTCTTAGCTGGATGATTTTTATTCTATGAATTAAAGAAACTTCATTGACATGGGTTGTCATTATTTTTATATTATTAGACTTTCAACTATGTTATCAAAGCTAATGGTTTATTACCCCTCCCTGTCACTCTTTCCCTTTCTTCACCTGACTTCTCTCTGTGGCTGCCTTTCTGTAGCTCTCATCACCATAGAAAGGATTGCCTTTTTCTTGTGATCTGTCTGTGGCCAAACAACTTGAAACCAGAATTTTACGTATGGAACAAGACAGGAAAGAGTGAAATGAGGGAGCAGGGAGGATAACTTCATTATTATTAGGAGAGTGAGGTTGATGCTGTAGGTACTCAAATATATCTGTGGCAAGTGAATGAATAAATAAAGACACACTTAAGACAGAAAAGCACAAAGTCTCGCCCTACTGAAACAGAAAGTTAGGTCGCAAGCCTCCCATACTTTTTATAAAGCATCACTAGTGTTCTTTATCAAATAATCATCTCAAAGAAGCAATCATCTCATTTATAAGGCATACAAATAAAATCATAAAAAAATTCTTTTATGTATCTTTCCTTTCCATTCCCTAAACACTCTCTTTTACTCTGCTCCCTTTCTCCCTTTGTTGAAATGTTTTTTCACGTGTTCTTTCATACCCCAGCTTTTTCCTTTTATGAGACTCAGCTTATACACCATCAACATTAAGGGTGCATCTTACTATAAATAAGAAATTTTGGTAGCAATCGAAGAAATCTATTTACATACAGAGTGATAAACAGTGATATCTTTTAGCCCAGTGGTTCTCAAACTGGCTACACATTGAAACTATCTGAGGGAACTTTTTAAAAATTCTCATACCTGAGCCATATCTCTGGAGCGACTCATTTTATTGATCTTGTGTGGAGTCCTGGTCTCTCTAGATGATCATTCTGTGTCTTCAGAGTTGAGAACCACTTTCAAGTTCAATTGTTTTTCTTAAAAATTACAAATGGATCTGACTTTTGGAACTTTGCATTTCTTTGGTCATCCAGCTAATTGTGATACAGTTCTTTCAGGAAATAAACTGAAAAAACATTTCTCGATTTTTGATTTAATTAGATACAGAGGAATAAACTTTGATGTTAAACTCTTCTTTGGATTGTCAGTTAATTTAACCCTCTACTCTGAGCTGGGTATCTGTTATAATAGTGGCTATATAAGCTGCTCTTGGCAGACTCTTTTTCCATAAAGAAGAAAAATTATTGCATGATGTGTGGGACTTCCAGCTTTGATTGTTTACTGCAAAGTAATTTATAGGGATTAGAATCAGAAACATGGTTCTAATCTTTGACGCTGGTTCTTGATGTCCCAGATCAGCAAAATTTCCAGTAAGTTTTACATTCAGACTTATTTTTTCAGACTTAATTAATGCCCTTTTCCTTCTTAACATTAGTTTTAACAAATATAATATTTAAGTAAGAAACTGTGAGTTCAGAGTGTTTTTGAAAATCCCAAATTTCCACTTCAAAATTCAGTGTTTTTGAAATGATTGAAAGAATTAACCAATATTCCGGATTAGTCTTTCAGGAATGATGATTCTGAAAATATGGCTACCTCTTTTGGGATTGACTGGGGGGGGGGGGGTCATAGGGGTTGGAATGGAAATTTTACAAGCATAGAAGATAATTTAGGAATAAGGTATCAAATGTATAGAATTACCAAGTAAATTTATTTGCATCTGTAAGCCAAGTATATCAATGAAGAAGATGGAATCAAAAAAGAGAAAGAAGTGAATCTCCGGCCTTAATATTTATTGATTTATCTTACTAAGATTGACAGCGTAAATTGCCCTGAAATCACTGGGTAATTAGGCAACCTTCTGCATGGCCCTGAAGATGCAGTCTTGCTACTACATAATAATAATGTTCTCTTCAAAATATGAGAGATAATCCCTTGATTGAATGCTCAAGTTTCATTACATTACTAAATAAAATGAAACAATAATTACAACAATGTGCAAGGTAAGGCAAGTCCATATCTTTATGTGTTTGTGTGTAGAGCAGCAGCAGAATTAATCAAATGAAATGTGAAATTATTATGGATAATTGCAGGCATATGGAGATGATCAGCTTGCTTGCAATCAGAGTTTTGTAAAGGGACGATACACATGCTTATCTTTCCTTGATGAAGCCATGTATATTTTGGTTTATAACTGAGCTCTAACATCTAGAATCACAGCAAAGCCTTTATTCTTTTTTAGGGGTATTTGTAAGGTCCCTATTAAAAAGTTGAATATTTCATTTTAGTTAAATTCTATTCTCAATTCCCCTCGTGAAAATTAATTTTCCTTTTCTCAACACTGTCAGAACATCTTCTTTATATCACTCCAGACACCCCTGTTTTAATAGGCTTCTTTCATCTTTATGCCATATTCTTCTACTTTCAGTAATACCTTGTAACTGCCTTACATCTTCCTTTCTGAAGTCTCTCCCTACAGCTAGTAATATGTATGCATGTATTGGGTCTTCAATAAGTGCTTGATGAATGCATGAATTCAATCAAATGAAAGACATCGTTAAACATAAAAAATAATAAAAATAAGGCTATACATCCTAGGTCCTAAGGATAATAATTCAAAATGAAGCAAATCCTTTACCTAGCCCCCAGATTAAAATAAATACTTCTATTAGACTTAGTAAGTACTCATGAGTTATGTAAAAGGCACTATCAGAAAATTCAATGAACACTGAATAAAGGCTAATACTTGTGATTTCAGAATAGAAAGTCTTATTAATTACTAATCACCTGTTAAAGCTTCAGTTCCAGATTCTCAACTGTTGGTGGGGAATTTTAGTCACTTAGGAAAAAAAATGTTTATTTGTTAAGTGGCAACTATTTGTGTGGAACAATGCTCTATATTATGGGACTTGAGAAGAGGGTCTCCATAAGGGACCTTATAAATTGTGTATTTCCTAACTGTCAAAAGGGAAAGAATGATTTATTTATGAACAAAATGATGAGAATGGCACTTTAGGGAAAATGCCTCAAAGTACACACATGTATGAGCATTTCTGCTTTTCTGTCATCTTGCATATCAACATACCTAAGGAGCATTTCCAGTTTTCTTGGAAATTCTGCAGGGGCTCCACAGTCAAGAAAACTAAGAAATATTTTTTTAAAAAAGTTTGTTGACAGACTTTAGCATGATTTACTAGTGATAGGCCAAACAATGCAAACAGACTCTCCTCTTTCCCACCTCTCATACCTACTACCAATAGGCTTTATAAGCAGTTGTCTAAGGTTTGGTGGCAGAGAAATGTGAGCCTCATGGTAAATGTGGTGGCATTTATTTTTTCTTCCCTCTAAGTGAGAGGGAACCCAAGGAAACTACCTGGAGAGATTGGTGGTACCCACCAAAAAGGAGAATATGCTCCCTGATAAGACATTTACTGTTTAGGTCTACCCTGGTGCACCATAATGATGCTTGCTTAAAGAGCTTTTCAGAGTTTGGGGTGCCTCCAATACTGAAAGAAGTCTAAACTTAGGAATTTTTCTTAGCAAGGCAAGATGAATGAACAAAGTGGAATACGATGGACCCTCTCAAATTAGTGAGGCAAGACTCTAGGAGTGTCTAGTTGGCCAAGATAATACTGTAAAATGTGACAGACTTTAGCAATCTTGACATTCACCTAAGAAGAGTAATTTCTAGGGAGGAAGGGTCAGGTAATAAGAGGAGCCTGTGGGATAAACTACTTGAGACAGAAACTGAGATAGGGTATGTGGAAAGAGATCCCACAAAAATTGGATTATCCATTTAAGAAAGCTACACCAGATGACAATCCATATGGGGAGCATCTCTAGAACTCACATTTATAAGTTTCCCAGGACTATTGTAATGAATTCCCACACACATGGTGGCTTGAAACAGCAGAAGTATGTCATTTTACAGTTCTGGAGGTCAGAAGTCCACACTCAAGGTGTAGGCAGGGCCGTGCTCCCTTTAGAAGCTCTAGAAGTTATTCTGTTCCCTGCCTTTTGTAGTTTCTGGGGGCTGACAGCATTCCTGGACTTGAGACAATATCACTCCCATCTCTCCTTCTGTGTTTCACAATGCTGTCTCCTCTTTTGTCTGTCAAATCTCCCCAAATAAGAGAATGAAGAGACTACATATTATAGTCAGGATATTCAAAGTTCTGCTACAGTGACAAGCCATCTTAAAATATTAGTAGATTAAAACTACTTAGGTTCATTTCTTGTTCTTTCAACATGTCCATTTGTGGTAGATAATGATCTCTTCATATTGCACCTCTTTAGGAGCACAAGCTATTGGAAATTTCAGTTGATGGCTGAATGAAAGATTATAGGGCATTGCATTTTGTTTCTTAAAGAATTCCACCTGGTAGTGACACACATTTTATCGGACAAAACAAATTATATGTCTACACTCAACTTCAGAAACGAGTGAAAGTGTAAACTATTACATGCCAACTATGTAACTGGAAGTAGTAAACTAATAATATTGGAGAATAGCACTAATAGACATCACACCAGGATTGATTTGAAGATTCATGAGATATTTTGCACAGAATTTGAATATTTACAGGGTAGCTAGAATTTGGGCAAGAGGAGGGATATAGAGATGCTAAGGAGAAATATGGAGAGCCAAAAAATTTATAAAAATAAATAAGTTTAAATTAACTCTATTAACTCCTGTCACCAAACAACAGATTCCTGTATAAGCATCTTTCTCTGATTTCAACCCAAGATTCCCAGGCTTGAAAACTTGGAGTTGAGAAACACATCATGATAACAAAAGCCTTCATTCAGGCTGCATTTATTCGTTTTCAGTGTTGCTTTAATGGCTAATCAAGTGGTCTCCTAGTATCTAATATATACTTTTCAAATGCATTCACTATTTTTTCCTGAAACTCTCTTTGGCCACTTTCATGCTTAAGAATAATAATTTTCAATTGTCTTTTATGTCGATTGCTTAGTCTGTGTCAAAGAGGCTCTGTATATTGACTATTTAAGTCATCTAAACTTATTTATGCTTCATTTTTTGTACACCCAAAAAATTAGTGTCCTTATTTTAGCAAAGAAATCATGTTAGTTAATAGCACCACGTTCACTAATAGCACTTTTTTAATGTTCTCCAGTTGGAGTACTCATTTTTTCTCTTCATTAGTTTATAAAGTGATTCCATTCATGCCCCACTTTATCCATGAAATAATTTCTATATTACCTCGATATATTTCCTCTTTAAATTGTGTAAACAACAACAAAGAACAAAAGAAAAGAACTTTAATATATAAATGTTACCTTTGATATAAACATTTATATTTTTATTTGATAAAGGAGAAAACTGAAGCTAAGAATCTGAGAAAATATCCCCAAATTACAGAGGTCACACGGCTTATAGCTGGGATTAAGTTCCAGGTCTAGGCAGTGCTTAAACTTGTTTAAACATTATAACATCTTCTCAATTCTTTTAAGATGAACAGTCTATCATTTTAAGTGTGGATTCGTATTGTCCTCGAAATCACTTCCATATGTATATCTTCTTTTCCCACTTGATGATAAGCATTTCTCATCCAGGGATCTTTGATTTGTTTTGGTGTATCCCCACACCATTGAGCACTGTGGATCTAAATGAAGAAGCAAATACTACGTTTCTGTGACTATTATAGCAGGGGAGTCAGCCACCATCACTTGTGTTTTGGCAGCGACTCAAAGGCAGCCAAAGAAGTGAAAAGTTTTATGGTAGAAAAAAGGGAAGGCTTTCAATGTGTCCTGATAGGAGGTTGTTGGCCTGGGGAAGCTGGAGGAAGCTAACTAGAGGCAGGATCTGATGTAATTGATGAAGGGTACATATTTGGCCTTTTCTGGTTTATTCTAAGGTGGAGTTGGGGGGAAAATTACAGAAGGTGGCAGTTATTAAGATCTGGTCATTTAGGGCTGATTATTACAGAAGTTGTTGGTTAGCTTCCTGATTGGTCACTAAAGATAGCAGTCTGACTTCCTGTAAGACTGACTTATAGCAGGATAGATTCCTGGGTTGTTTATCATAGGTAAGGGGTTGGTTCCCTGGGTATGGTGCAGCAGATTGTGTTTCTGAGTTTGATTTTTAATATTATATGTAGTTTAGCCAGTGTCTGTCTGTATATTCTCTAAGCACTGTGTTGAAAAAATGAGAAGTTATCAGAAAACACTCAATAATTTTAATTTAACTATGCCATAGGGAAGGTGAAGTGGCTCAATTCCATCCCTGAATTGTGATGATCTGGCCATATTTGTGATCTATTATGTATGATTTCTTCACTACAGGATCGTTTTCCACTTCTTCAAGGTCAGAACAGGGGTGGGAGAAAATCCCTAGTTTAAGGAGAGGGACTATCATTGTTTTAAATGACTTTGAGGTTGAACTACCTGAATTCCAATTTTAATCCTAAACCTTACATGCCATTTGACCTGGAATTTATTACAAAATATCTTTAAACCTCCATTTCTTCTTCAGTATGTTAGAAAATATGGTATTACCTTATGGGACAGTTGTAACAAATTGAGAAAAATTAGGATTTTATTCATGCCAGCTTCAAGAACTGACATGATTATTGAATTCCTTCATATATAATTCAAAATAAAAACATTTCTAAATTATGAATTAATTGGAAAAAAGTAAAATTTTAAAATTTCCTAAGATTAATCATTTCATGCTTCTTTGGAAATACCACATATTAAATTATTTCTCCATTCTCTTTTGGGAGTAGGTTATTTAGGTGCTGGTGCCTTAAACACTCGTTTATTTATTTACTATTCATTAGGTTTTTGGTGGGTAAATTTTGCTTCATTCTTTATAGTGATTTTCACATGTGTTTGAATGATGTTAATCCATGTATTTCTGCTTATTCTTTTAAGATTAATTTTTAATTGACAAATTATTTTACAAATTTATGAGGTATATTGGATTGCTTTGATATATGCATACATTGTGGAATGATTAAATCAAGCTAATTAACAGAGCTGTCATCTCACCTATTTATTTTGTGTGTGTGTGTGTGTGTGTGTGTGTAGTAAGAACATTTAAAATTTGTCTTAGCAATTTATATACAAAAAAACTCATTAACTATGGTTACCTTGCTGTGCAATATATTTTGAAATATATAACATAACATGTTATTATTAACTATGGTTACCATGCTGTCCAATAGATCACTAAAACGTATTCGTTCTATCTGAAACTTTGTACCTTTTGAGCAACATCTCACCTTTCCCCAGTCATCCACTCAACAAGCCCCCAGCCTTTGCTAACTGCCATTCTACTCTCTGCTTCTACAAGTTCAACATTTTCAGATTCCACGTGTAAGTTAGATCATGCGATATTTGTCTTTCTCTGCCTGGCTTATTTAACTTGGTGCAATGTCCTCCAAATTCATCCATGGTGTCACAAATGAAAGAATTTCCTTCATTTTTAAGACTGAATAGTGTTCCACTAGGTGTATGTGTATATATAGAGCACTCATCCATCGGTGGATACTTAGGTTGCTTTCATGTCTTGGCTATTGTGAATAATGATGAAATGAACACGGGAGAGCAAATATCACTTTGATATACTGATTTCAATTCTTTGGGATATATACCTAGAAGGAGAATTGCTGGATGATACAGTAATTCTATTTTTAGTTTTTTGGGGAAAGCTCCATATTGTTTTCCAAAGTGGTTGTCCTAGTTTAAAATCCCAACAGTGTCCGGGGGTTTTCCTTTCTGTACATAATTGCCAACATTTGTTACCTTTCATCTTTTTGATAACAGCCGTTCTAACAGATGTGAGGTGATATTTCCTTGTGATTTTAATTTCATTGTGGTTTTAATTTGTGTTGAGCATTTCTTCATGTATCTGCTGGCCATTTCCATGTCTTCTTTTGAGAAATGTCTTTCTAGGTTATCTGCCCATTTTAAGACCAGGTTATTTGTTTTCTTGCTGTTAGATTTAGTTCCTTCTAATATTTGGACATTAGCTCCTCGTCATCAGATGTATGGTTTGCAAATATTTTCTCCCAGTTCAGGGTGTGTCTCTTCATTCTGTTAATTGTTTCTTTTGCTGCTTAAGCACATACCTAGAGTCCCTATATGTATTCCACATCTGGTAGGGATTGAAATAAATCTCACGTATAAAATACTTAGCAATACACATCTGCTAATAGTATGATGATGATTAATTGTATTATTGTGTGAGGTTTTGTGTAATCTTATAATGATGAATGGTGAGTATGTTTCCGAATATGATTTGTAGAAATACATCTATTGTGTTGCAGTATAGCTCTATTTTCTAAAGTGTCTTTTTTTAACCCTCTAATGTTAACAGGCAAAAGAAAGTTACCATTTAAGTTGTAAATGTGGTAGAAAGATCACTGTTTTAAAATCCAAAGACCTTTTAGAGGTAACAAAGAATAGAAAAGAACTCACGACATTCTTAAGGTCAAGTCTACCTTGAACCTCATTTTTGAAAATGTAAATTTATTTTTTCCCTTTAGCTTGGAAATCTGAACATCTCAGTAAAATACAGAAAGGTTATTTCATAAATGTAGAATAATAAGGCATAGCATTGATGTGCAAAGTGACTAAAATGCACATTATCCTGCATAAGAAGGAATTAACTGTAGGACAAATGAGAAAGTAATAATTTCAGAATGGCCAAATGCAAGCACCTTTAAAGTAATTTGTTTCAAGAAGAAATTTATTTCTCTATAATGTTTGCTCAGAAATGGGTGAAAAATAGTCTTAACTCAAATTTCAGGACAAATATATTGTATATTTTCTTTTTGTGTGTTCTTTATTTTCATCAAAGCCTTTTTGTTTTAACACTTCTATTTAAATAAATATATTCATTTTTATTTTGATGCTGTATATTTTCATTATTATACAAATTCTTTCATTCAATTATTCATTCACATTTGGATAAATAATATTGACCATTTACTATAGGCTAGTGATTGGGCTAAGCACTTGAGATACAAAGTTAAATATGACTGTCATGATTCCTATCCTCCCAGATAATAATTTAAACAGAAATTTAGAATGTAACATGAGTGGGATGGTGGTTGAGGAAGTCCCATGTGCTGTAATACAACATAAGAGAAGATCCTAATACTATCTTGAATGTATGTATGTGGAGATAAAGGAAAAGAAAAGAAAAGAGGAGGGTATGGCATACTTCCTGGAGTTGCATCTAAAGTGAGATCTAAAAACATGAGGATACTTGATCTCTGCAGAAATAGTGTTCCAGATTCAAGGAAGAGAAACAAAACGCATAAAGGCAAATGTAAGCGAAGAGGTAAATGGTAAGAAGAATGGAATTTGGAAATTCATTAAGGATCCATTTATACAAGGTTATGTAGGACAGTTAGTAAGCTTTGAACTTTATTCTAAGGTCAAGGGGCAGCTTTTAAGATGTTTTTGGTAAAATCTTTCAGTTAAATGTTAAGTTGATTTTTTAAAATGTTATAATTCACAACTGATTTCAAGTTTTTGATGGTAGTTTTAGGGATTGGGTGTTTATTTTGTTTTGTCATTTAAAATACTTAAAATTACATGGCTTATATATGGTTTATAAAATTTTGAGTGAAGGTTTCACTCAATCTTCAAGGGAGATTTTGTTCCATTTTCTTGTTTTGAAGTATTTCTAAGTTTAGGCCTTTGGGTGTTGTAAGGAATAACTTTGCTATAAATGCTAAAAATTACTAGGCTATTATTGTCATGTACTCCAAAATATGTGCTAGATATTAATACAAATTCTGATGCCATAGTTCCAACAGTAACAGGTGAAATTAGTTCAATATTTCATATAATCTGTTTTACCCCCTCAACAATCAAGAAGGTAAAGCTAGCCTTAGTGAGGGCTGGAGTATTCTATTACTATCTAATTTGATTTAGGGGCTAGAGAACTTACAAGTTTTAAAAAATCCTTTTTTAGACTGCTATGGGAACCTAAATGTCTACCCTCGGTGTCCAACTTTTGAAGGTTAAATGCAAGTATCCTACCTGTGCAGAAAAATGTAATACAGTAGGTATGCCACTGCCCTAGGATACCTCTATTTATAACATGTAAAGGGTGGTGTCAGTTGAAGGCATAAAATCAGAAGTAATATGGAAATCTTAAAAGTTTACAAAGAAATTGTGAGGTCAAATTTAGAATGTAATATACCATAATTATGTCTGAACCTAACTCTCAAATATATTTTTCAATTTTATATATTTTCAGAGAAAAAAATAATTAATTTATATGTATTTTCATTGACACATTGTAGTTGTACATATTTATGGGATACAATTTGAAGTTTTGATATGCATATATGTTGTAAAATAATATACTCAAGATAGTTAGTGTATTCATCACCTGAGGCATTTATCATGTGTTGATGATGAAGCCACAAAAGTCACTCCTCTAGGTATCTCATAATATACGATGCCTTTGAAAGCGTAAAAAACCTCTCTTCTAGCTATTTTGTAACATACCTTACTGTTAAACACAGTCACCCAACTGTGCAATAGAACACCAGAACTTATTTCTCCTATCTAGTTGTAATTTTGTACCTGTTGACTAACCTCTCCCTTTTCTCCTCTCTTTCCTCCCACCTCCCATCCCTAGTCTCTGGTAACAACTGTTCTACTCTGCTTCTATGATATCATTTTTTCTTTCTTTAGATTCCACATATGAGTGAGATAATACAGTATTTGTCTTTCTGTGTCTGGCTTATTTCACTTAACATGATGTTCCTCAGCTTCACTCACGTTATCACAAATGACAGAATTTTCTCTTTTTAAAGGTGGTGTGTTAGTCCATTTTCATGCTGCTATGAAGAAATACCTGAAGCTGAGTAATTTCCAAAGGAAAGAGGTTTAATTGACTAATAGTTTGGCGTGACTGGAAAGGGCTCAGGAAACTTACAATTACGGTGGAAGGGGAAGCAAACACATCCTTCTTTACATGATGGCAGGAAGAATAATGAGTGTCAAGAAAAGGGGAAAAAACCCCTTATAAAACCATCAGATCACATGAGAACTCACTCACTATTATGAGAACAGAAGCACAAGGGTAACCATGCTCATGATTCAATCACCTCCCACCTGCATCCTCCCACAACACATGGTGATTATGGGAACTACAATTCAAAATGACATTTGTGTAGGGACACAGCCAAACTATATAGTTCCACCCCAACCCCTCTGAAATCTCATGTCCTCACATTTCAAAACACAATCCTGCCTTTCTAACAGTCCCCCAAAGTCTAAACTCATTCTAGCATTAACTCAAAATTCCAAATCCAAAGATTCATCTTAGATGAGGTGAGTCTTTCTGCCTATGAGCCTGCAAAATCAGAAGCAAGTTAGTTACTTCCCAGATACAATCCGGGTACAGGCATTGGGAAAATACACCTGTTTCAAATGGGAGAAATTGGCCAAAACAAAGGGGCTAAGTCCCCACACGAGTCCAAAATCCAATAGGCAGTCACCAAACCTTAAATTTCCAAAATGACCTCGTTTGACTCCTTGAGACTCCTGGATATCACATCCATGTCATACTGACGCAAGACAGGGGCTCCCATGGCCTTGGGTAGCTCCACTTCTGTGGCTTTGCTGGGTATAGCCCTTCTCCCAGGTGCTTTCACAGGCTGGTGTTGAGTCTCTGTGGTCTTTCCAGGCACACAGTGCAAGTTATCGATGGATCTGCCATCATCGAGTCTGAAGAAAGGTGACTCTCCTCTCAGAGCTCCACTAGATAGTGCTCCGTGGGGACTCCATGTAGGGCCTCCAACCCCACATTTCTCTTGTGCACTGCCTTAGCAGAGGTTCTCCATGAAGGCTCTGCCCCTGCAGCAAACATCAGCCTGGACATCCAGGTGTTTTCATACATCCTCCGAAATCCAGGTGGAGGTCCTAAATCTCAATCCTTAACTTCTGTGCACTCACAGGCTCAATATCACATGTAAGCTGCCAAGGCTTGGGGCTTGCACCCTATGAAGGAATGGTATTCAAGCTGTATCTTGGCCTCTTTTAGCCGCAGCTGGCACTGAAGCAGTTGGGATGCAGGGTACCATGTCCATAGGCTGCAGAGAGCATGGCCACCCTGGGCTGGACACAGGAAACCATTCTTCCTTCTGAAGTCTCCATGCTTGCGATGAGAGGGGCTGCTGTGAAGGTCTCTGAAACACCCCGGAGCCATTTTCCCAATTGTCTTGGTAATTAACATTCCATTCCCCGTTACTTACACAAATTTCAGCAACAGGCTTTAATTTCTTCCCAGAAAAGGTGTTTTTTTGTGTGTGTGTTTTGTTTTTGTTTTTTCTTTTCTTTTCTATTGCATTGTCAGGGTCTAAATATTCCAAATTTTTTGCTCTGCTTCTCCTTGGATGATTTGCCCCATAGACATTTCTTCTGCCAGATCCCGTAAGTCATTTCTCTCAAGTTCAATGTTCCACAGATTTCTAGTGCAGGGCAAAATACTGCTAGTTTCTTTGCTAAAACATAGCAAGAATCACCTTTATTACAGTTCCCACCAAGTTCCTCATCTCCATCTGAGACCACCTCAACCTAGACTTCATTGTCCATGTCACTATCAGCCTTTTGGTCAAAGCCATTCAACAAGTCTGTAGGAAGTTCCAAACTTTCCCACATTTTCCTGTCTTCTGAGCCCTGAAAACTGATCCAACCCCTTCCTGTTACCCACTTCCAAAATCACTTCCACATTTTCAGGTAATTTTATAGCAACTTCCCACTCTACCAGTACCAATTTACTGTATGAGTTTACTCTCACGCTGCTATAAAGAAATACCTGAGACCGCATAATTTATATTAAAAAAAAAAGAGGTTTAATTGACTAACAGTTCAGCATGGCTAGCGAGGGCACAGGAAACTTGTAATCATGACAGAAGGGGAAGCAAACACATCATTCTTTTCATGGCGACAGGAAGAAGATTGAGTGCCGAGCAAAGGGGGAAAAGCCATTTATAAAACCATTAGACCTGGTGAGACCTCACTCATTATCACGAGAACAGCAGGATGGGGGTAACCATCCCCATGTTTCAATTACCTCCTACCAGGTCCCTCCACAACACATGGGGATTATGGGATTCAAGATGGCATTTGGTTGGGAACACAGTCAAACCATGTCAGGCTGTATAGTATTCTGTAGTGCGTGCCTACCACTTTTTAATATCTGCTCATCCATTGGTGAACATTTAGTTTGCTTTCACACCATTGTTATTGTGAATAATGCTAAAATGTATATGGGAATTCAGGTATCTCTTCAATATACTGATCTTAATTTCTTTGGATATATAGTCAGAAATTGAATTGCTGAATCACATGGTAGTTCTATTTTTATTTTGAAGATCTTCTATGCCAGTTTTCATATTGACTGTACTAATTTATAATCATATCAATAGCGTTTAAATGTTTTCTTTTCTCTACATCCCTTGCAACACTTAATTTTTTCATCTTTTTGATAATAGTCATTCCAACAGATGTGAAGTGGTATCTCTCTGTGATTTTAATTTGCATTTTCCTTATAATTAGAGACACTGAGGATATTTTTCATATATCTCTTAGTCATTTGTATGTCTTCTTTTGATAAATATGTACTAAGGTCTTTGCTGATTTTTAAATTGGATTATTTGAGTTTCTGCTGTTGAGTTGTTTAAGTTCCATATATATTCTAGATGTTGACTATTTGTCAGATGTATAGTTTACAAATATTTTCTCTCATTCTGTACATTGTCTCTTCACTCTCTTAATAACCTCCTTTGCTGTACAAAAGCTTTTTATTTTGATGCAATCTCATTTGCCTAGTTTTGCTTTCGTTACCTGTGCTTTTGAGGTTTTATTAAAAAAAAATCCTTGCTCAACCCAATGTCATGGTGTTATCCCTATGTTTTCTTCCAGTAGTTTTATAGTTTTATGTCTTATGTTTGTTTTTAATCTATGTTGAATTGAAGTTTGTTTATGGTGAAAGATAGGGGTCTAGTCTTATTTATTTATTTATTTATTTTTGCATATGGATATCCAATTTTTCCAGCACATTTTTTTGAAGAGAATGTTGTTTCTCCAGTGTATGTTCTTGATAACTCTGTTTAAAATCAGTTGGCTAAAAATATTTGGATTTGTTTCTGGGCTCTCTTTTCTGTTCCGTTGATCTACATATGTGTTTTTCTTCCAGTATGATGCTATTTTGGTTACTATAGATTTGTAGTATAGTTTGAAGTAAGGCAGGGTGCTATCTTGAGCTCTGTTCCTTTTGCTCAAGACTGTTTTGGACAGTTGAAGTCTTTAGTTCCATATGTATTTTAGGATTGTTTTTCTTCTTTTGTGAAGAATGCCATTGGTATTTTGACAAAGATTGCATTAAATCTGTAGATAGTTTGGGGTAGTATGTTTATTTTGACAATATCAATTCTTTCAATCTGTAAACACAGGTCATCTTTTCATTTATTTGTGTTCTTCTAAATTTCTTTTACTAATGTTTTATAGTTTTCCTAGTAGGGGTCTTTAAGCCCTGTTTATTCCTATGTATCTTTTTTGGAGCTATTGAAAATGAAATTGTTTTCTTGATTTCTTTTTGGATAGTTCATTATTAGTGTATACAAATACTATTAAATTTTGCAGGTTGATTTTGTATCCTTCAACTTTATTGAATTTATTAGTTCTAACAGCATTTTGGTGGAGACTTTAAGGTTTTCTGCATATAACATCATGCCATCTTCAAAAAGGGATGATTTGACTTCTTCTTTTCCAATTTGGATGCCTTTGTTTCTTTCTCTTGTCTAATTGCACTGGATAGGACTTTCAGTGCTATGTTGAATAAGTGGTGAAAGTGGGCATTCTTCTCTTGTTCTTCATCTTAGAGAAAAAGTTCTCAACTTTTCTCTATAGAGTATAATGTCAGCTGTGGGGTGGTCATATATGGGTTTTATTGTGTTGAGGTACATACCTTCTATACCTAATTCATTGAGAGCTTTTTAATCATGAAGGGATATTGAATTTTGTCAAATGTTTTATTCTGCATCTATTGAGATGATTATATGCTTTTTGCCTTCTTTTAATGTGGTATATCACATTTATTGATTTCCATATGTTAAACCATCCTTGCCTTCCTAGAATGTCTCCTACTTGATCATAATAACTGATCTTTTTAATGTGCTGGTGAATTTTATTTGCTAGTGTCTTCTTGAGGGTTTTTACATCTATGTTCATAAGGAATATTGGCCTGTAATTTTATTTTTTGTTGTGTCCTTGTCACAACAAAATGTTTTGAAATCAGGGTAATGCTGGCCTACTAAAATGAGTTTGGAAGTATGCTCTTCTCTTCATTTTTCTGGAATATTTTGAGGAAAAGTGGTATCAGATCTTCTTTGTATGTTTGATAGAATTTGGCAATGAAGACAGCAGGTGCTGGCCTTTTCTAAAAAAACAAGTATAAATGCTACATTTATGTTAAAATTCTATGGTATGTAATTTAAGAAGAAAAACGCAACTAAGTGAAGAATCCAGGGTTCATTAAATATGGAAAGACTAGTTTCTGAATACTATTTCAGGACAAAATCTTCAGTTATTTTGAATATCAAAAGTTCTAGAAAATCAACCATAAAGCAGAAACTTTGAAGGCCTATTTGGGAGGAAAGAAGAACATCACCCCTGAGCATTTTCTTATCTTCTGATAGAATTTTACACATACACATGCACACACAAAACACACACACAAAAAAACTAAACAAAAAGAAAAGATTAAGATTAAGATTAATCTTTTCTAAAAGATTAAGAAATAAGAGGGGACTTTTTTATCCAAAAAAGTCAAAGCATAAAATTGAATGGAATTACCAGAATACTTATCATCAAATGTGAATATACTGCAGATGTTCCCTAATTATTTAGCAACTTTCACTTGATGAAAGGCTTATATCATTGATTAGTTTATGAATTTTTTAGTACTTTTATTTTTTTGAGGAAAATATATCTATATCTGTATCTCAATCTTTTATAGGTATATGACCAGTTGCCTTGAGTAGAAATATGATGATATTGAGAACATAGTTTTTAAAAATCTAATTGACACTGCTTTTCTTTTTGAACTTGTTTCAAACCAGTGAAACACTGTGGTAACACTAAGTTATAAATAACTTGCTTATAATTAGAATTTAAGAAATTAGAATGCCTGTTTCCACTAGACACTAGTTTAACAACACAGTGAATATCCATGCTACTAAAGCAGGGAGAAAACTGAAACTGTTACAAATGCTTTATTAAATGCCAAGTAAGTATATGCATAGCCTGAAGAGGATTGGGATATCTCCAACACACTACCCTTGAGAGTAGTTCAACTGAATAGCTAGCTGGTTAAGTCAAGAACAAGGGTCAGAGTCTTTTGGGTCAGTGGGAGAAGAACAAGAATAATATTAGATTTATGGGTACAGTTTAGAGAGCACATCTTTCTAAAAACAGAACTACAACAATGAGATGAGAGATATTTGTTAGTGGAAACATTGCTGCTGGAGGAGTCTGAAAACAGAGGAAGGGCACACAAGGGAAACTATCTATAGAGGGTAACTGCCTACTATAATTTTTTTTGTTGTTCTATGTAAGTATTTATTTACTCATGAATAACACCCTAATATTTCTCTTTGGGTAGATTGAAGTTAATATCATTAGTCTTTCCCAACCTGCTTTCCATTACATACTTGTACTGTTTCCTTCTTCTACATGTTCATTCATTTTATCATTTTTTCCACTGGTAAATATGCATGGAAGACCTATTACAGATGTAACATGAACATAAAAGGGAATCACTTTTTCCCTAGCCAAATCTTAACCCCATAGTGTTGCCAAGTAATTCTCTAGGTTGTAGAATTATTATTTATTCAGAACACTAAGCCTGATTCAGTTTTCTGCTAAGCTACAAAATAAGTAAACATGAATTACTTGGATTCCAGGATCCTGGATATAGTCTAAAGATGGCATTCCATTATATTTAGAAAATGACTGTTAAGTAAGAGAAAATTTCCAGTGTTTTGAAAACAACTTTTTCAATTTGTTCACAAGTTTCTGGGTTCATAGCCAATGTACAACATTCATGTCAATGATCTTAATTGATTATGATAATAAAAGATTAATTAATCAATCAACTCATGTTTGTTAGTACTTACAAATGCTACTTATGAACTTATATCCTTAATTAATATACTTTAATTAAAATTAAAATACAGACTAGGTCAGAGATCCAATCACCTTTTAGACAAGTTACCTACAATCAACAATGCTTTCTTTGTGGCTAAGTCAAGATTACTTTCAGTCTTGATCTATGATAATCCTCTGCTTAATTTGAAACTGGTAACTCCTTTCCCAGTGGAATACTTCTCTCCATTGGCTCCCATAAAACAGCATACATTTTTGACAAACTACTCCATTCCTGTTGTGATCTCCTCCTTTCCATCTGTGCCATAAAATTCAGTGGTTCTTCGAGGTTCTGTTATGAGCCTTGTTCTGATACTTTTCTTTGTGTTCTATTAGTTTTCTATGCGTTCTCTCTATGAAACTAACCTACTCCAGCTGCTTTTCTTCAGATGACATGTATATGCAGGTAATGACTCACATATTTTCATGCTCCACCTGGTTCCTGAGCATGTATATTCAATTTATCATTAAACAGCTTCACTAAAAACATCTTATTATCACCTCAAACCTAACTTATCCCAAACCAAATCCATTGTCTTCCTATTCTTCACTCCATAGTCCTCCATTATTCTCTATCTTAATGACATCACTGTCCTCCCAAATCCTTGAGAGTCTTCCTTGATTTCTTTATTCTGTTCTCCCACTGCAACCAATATATCTATTAATTATTTATTCTCAAATATGTCCTCTTCCTTCCTTTCCCACTTATTCAAAGTCATCATTCAGGCCACACATTCTCTCCTGGATTTTTACATTCAATGGGTTGTAGTTTTGCCCTTTCAATTTATTTATCCCAATACATATTAAGTAATCTTTCTAAAATGTGATGTGATCATTTCCCTTGCTTTAAACATGACGTCAACTCTTTGTTATCTCTGACATGGAGTAAAAAGATTTTCATGATTTGGCCCCTGCTTATAGCAACAGCTTCATCTGTTTCTCCTCTCTCTCCCACTCTAGGTTCAGCTAAAGTGAAAACTTTGAAGTCTCATTAACAAGCATACCCTCTTTGGCTTCCTGGACTTTGTATATGATCTTTTTGTCTAATTGAAATGCCCATTATTCCATTTATCCCCATGGCTAATTCTTACTGAATTTTGAGTTTTGGGCTTGAAGTGTGACTCCTCTAGGAACCTAGATTGCTTCTCTTAATGCCCCCCATGGAATCCAGGAAGTGCTGTAGAAAAGCTTATTATTATTTCTTTTAGCCACTGTCACACCATTTAGAGATTGGCTTTTTATTCATTTTTTTTTTTTTTCCTACTCTAAACTTGTGGAGGGCAAGCACTCTTTCTTCTTCATGGTGGTAATTCCAACACCAAAATACTCTGTAACATACTATGAGTATAATAAATGTTTGTTACATAACATAGGTACCGTGATTCATTATTACAGAACTAAACCCAGCAATTCATGTTAACACAGATAAAACGTATGTGAGCTGTTAAAACAAAACGTCAGCCAAATTAAATTTAAAAGAGTTTAGTTGACTAATGAACGATTTGCAAATCAGGCAGCCTCCTGAGCCAGAGTAGGTTCAGGGAGACTCCAGTGCAGCCAAGTAGTGGAAGAAGATTTATGGACAGAAAAAAGGAAAGTGGCATACAGAAAACAGAAGTGAGGTACAAAAAGAGCTGGATTGGCTACAGCTCAGCGTTTGATTTATTTGAACATTTGGTTGGCCAAAACTCAGTGATTGACACACGTGTAGGCTGCAGCCTGTCTACACTGCCACTTGTTAAAGTTCATAATGTATGGAAAAACCTTTAGCGTGAACTTAAAATACATAATGAGGCAGTTTTAGGCTAAACTTGATTTAACAGAACATTAGAGGAAAGACTGCATCCTTGGGGCCTAGGTAAGGCTGTGCCAGGGAGTTTAGATATTAGAGCAAAGTATGAGATAGATTTCAGTCCCTATTCCCTACCTCTCTCCAGAGGTAGTGTGGGGAACATCCCAGGGCACAATTGGTACAACCAAGCACAAGTTTCAGACCTTCTAATTTTGTCTAGAACTAGTTGAAGTCATGAGGATATCAGTGCACAACTGCCATAAAATGCATATTTAATGAAACGATAGAGCAACTAAGGTTAGCTAAAGGATCAGTCTAATTTTGAAACTGGCACTGAGTAGGTTTGGTATACATTTTATTCATTTTTGTAGTGATCTGAGTTACTTTTATTGTCAGTTCAGGTTACCTTTGGTGTTTCTTCTATCAGATTCTACAAATAAATAATCTGAAATTTAACTCCACTAAGATATATATAACCAATAATCTCATCTATTTTAAAATGTTACTACCTCATCAATATTACTGTTGATGGAATGTATCTTCTACCTTCCTAGTATTATTGAGTGTTAGAAACCCTGTGAAGGACAAGCACTTTGGGAAGTCGAGGCAGGCAGATCACGAGGTCAGGTGTTCAAGACAGCCTGACCAATATGGTGAGACCCCATCTCTACTAAAAATACAAAATGAGCCAGGCATGGTGGCACATGCCTGTAATCTCAGCTACTCGGGAGGCTGAGGCAGGAGAATTGCTTGAATCCAGGAGGGGGAGGTTGCAGTGAGCCAAAAAACAATAACCAAAATAATATCTTTACAACATTTGAAACAATGCCATTGCATTAGTTTCCAAGGACTTCTTTAACAGTGTTCCATAAACTGGGTGTCTTAAAACAATAGAATTTACTCTCTCACAGTTTGGAGGCCAGAATTCTAAAATCAACCGTCAGTAGGCCATGTTAGGGAACAAAATTCTCTTGCCTCTTCCAACTTCTGGAAGTTGCTGGTATTCTTTGCTTGTGGGCCGCATTAACTCTCATCTCTAACTCCGTCATCACATGACCTTCTTTCCTCTGTCTGAGTCTGTGTCTTCACATGATCTTTTATAAGGATACCAGTAATTGAATTTACAGCACACCCTAATCCAACATGACCTTACCTTAACTTGATTAATTCTGCAAAGACTGTTTCCAAATAAGTTCAGTTTCACAAGTATGAGGCAGGGTTAAGGATTTAAATGTATCCTTTTGGGGAACAAAAGTTAACCTACAACATCCACATGTACTAGAGCATACTCTATCACTCTACAAGATTCACTCTGCAATCATACTCCTCCTTCTAAAAATGAAATATTTGTATTGGAGGACAATGGGTCTGGAACAGTATGATTCTTTTACTCCACAATGTGCTTTGCTTCATTTCTCAGCAAACTTCCCCACTTATAATGTTATGTATCCATAAAAAACAATCTCTTTTCTCTCTGAGTAATCGCTCCTCAATCCCCTTTTCAGCTTCCCACTGCAGCTCTTCTCTCTTTCACAATTTCCAGTCTCCTTTTTTGTTAGAACCTGAAATATGTAGTTGTTTTCACTCATTGTTAACATTTTCTTTTAAACCAATTTTCATCAGGTTTTTGTCCCCTACAACTGTAATTGGTGATCTTGTCTCAAGGTCATGAATGACATTTATTTTGTTATTTCCAGTGGTCGATTCTCTATCCTCACTGTCTACCTCCCCTTAGAAGGATTTGTCACAATTAATTGCATGTCTTGTTTTCTCTCCTACCTCAAAGGGCACTCTTTAAAATCTCTTTTGCTGTTTTATTCCTTGACTTTAATGTTACAGGGTTTAGACATTGGTCTTTTTTCCTCTCTATCTAATTCACTCACATGGTGTGTTTTTTTCTTCCAGAGTCATAGCTTTAAATACCAGTTACATTCTAATAACTCTCAAATATGTATATCCAACTTAGACGTCTCTTCTGAACCCTAGACTTGTTTACTCAACTATCTACTGGATATTTTAGCTTGGATATGTGTTAAATATCTCAAGCACAGTATTTCTGAACTCTCAGATTGCACCTATTTTTCTCTCTCACTTCCCTCTCCTTAAAATAAGAATCCACAAGTCAGCCTGCTCTCACTGCATTTATCTGGGGTCTAATTTATGGTGAGTTTTTACAAGTGGTGAAGTCCAAGTATTTTGAATCATTGGAGACTCTTCTATTTCTCTCACAGCACACATACTGTCTGGTAGGCAACCGTGTTTAATTTACATTCAAAGCATATCTCAAAACGGACCCTGTCTCTCCTTGTTATCACCCTGGTTGGGCCATCAATGTCTCTCTCCCAGAGTACTTCAGTAGCCTCCTAACTGAAGCCTCTTGCCTCTTACTCCTTAGTTTGTTCACAGCACAGCATGCAGAATTATCATTTAAAAACAAATATGATCTTCTCACTCCTCTGCACAAAACCCTCAAAGTTTTATTTGTTTTACTGAGAGTAAAATCCAAGGGCTTTACAATGGCAGCAAAGGTGGTAGCCAGTCCTGGCTTCTTACCTTTCTGTTTTCCTGTTCTCATCTCATACTTCTCTTTGCCTTGCTAGTTCAGCTGTAGCTGCACTTGTCTCTTTGCTGCCTTAGGGTCTTTGTATTAGCTATTCTTGATATGAGTAGCTCAGGGTCACACTTCCTTCAAGTCTTTGCTCATAATTCACCTTTTCAAATAGATGTACACCTTATTTTAAATATGTACTATTCCCCATTCCCTGTCCCCTTCATCCTGATCTTTTAATATTTGCCCATATCATCTCTCTCCTTCCAATATGATTTATTATTTATTAAATTATGGTCTTGATTTAATAGTATCTGGTGGAAGGTTAGTTCCATGAGAAAGAAATCTGTTTTAATTACTTGTGTACTCCAAGTACCTAAATTAGAGTCTAGCACATAATAGATGCTCAAGTTCATATTTTTTCAATGAATGAATAAATACATGATGTAGTTTAGTAGTAGTTTCACAGTATATGCATGGAATAATGATATTTGTTCATTTTACATTTACTAATGAATAAGATTTCAGAGAACAAATGTCATCACAATAATCTGCACCACTGTTGTTGAAAGAGTTTTTCTATGTGCCTAGAGATTCTTTTACATAATTCAAATTGATATTCTTCCATATTAAAGGCATCTATAAGTAAGACAACTGAGGCTTTGCAAGATTAAGGGACATGATCATGTCTAAACAGCATGTACAGTGGTAGAACTCAGAGTCAACAACAGCTCTGTGTAGACTGAAATTCCACTTTCATCATTCTGCTCTATTTCCACTTTCATAAACACTCAGGGAGCAGAAAGGAAAATTCTTTTTTTCCTGAAACACATATGCACTCTCATATGTTGCTGACTGGCATTTATATGTGCACAGGCAGCTGCTGCTCATCCAGCCCTGAATTTCTTAGCCCAGAATTGCTAAAACTATCACTGATATTGTTATTGCTGTTTTTTCTATTGTCATCGGCTTCTTTTTTAAAGCAATCCGTGACACATTGAGAGATGCTTCTAGGAAATAGCTTTGCAACTCAAGAATGGCACTTCAGAACTAAGTAATTTAATATTTCACAGAGAAATGTACTGAATGCATCAATTTCCTCAGGGCTTTGGTTGGACTTACAGAAGTGACAATGTGCTACTCTGTAATAGGTCTTGAGCTTTCTTTACAATAGGTGTTTTATGGAGGTGGCCAAGAAATCATTGTGGCATTCACCTAAATGAGGATTCACTAACAGTGCCTTATTTATCTGTTGCCTTTTTGGCTTTTTTAATCACTTGCGTTATTGTTACTTGAAGCTGGCTTTGTTAACTAAATAATTTTCTTTTCTATATGTTGGGATGGTATTACTTTCTGAAATAAATAATTTCCTTTCCCATAAATGGCTACAGTCATACTTCTTATGACTTTGGACTCTGATTCAGTTTCATATTCCATTCACAAAAGTTATTTTAGATATGTCTACATGGCTTCAAATTCTTGGATAGAAAAGTCTAGTATTAATCTAATACAATACCATACACTAAACACAATAAAAAATAGGTAGAAATTCCCTGCAGTAAGACAAGAATTAATAAGAAAGATTGAAGAAATGAAACCATCAATATGATTTTATTTCAAATGTTTATATTTTGAACTCCTCAAATTAAAAAATCATTTTACATAATGACATATGCTAATTATACCTTTCAACAATAAAGAGAAAATGATAGCTCAGTTTGGGCATTGACCTGTCTGAAGGATATTGCATAAGGAATGAAGGTTGGATAAATACACAATTACTTTCCATAGTGGAACTGTTTACCAATGATTTATTATGATGTTGATTGAGAAGTCTCTATATTAAGTTTAATTATCCAAATCTGAATCTGAATGTATATGCCAGTGTCAAATGAAAGGCAAGAACTGAGGTTGAAAAGTTAAATAAATGATATTTTTTCTCAGGTGAGCCAAAAATTTGAAAGTTGTTAAAATATTTTTATCAACTAAGGTTCATGTATGAAGAGCTGTGACTTTTTTAAATGAAATTATATTACTTTAAAAAATTTATAATGAGAGTTCATATACTGCCCAGGAAACTTGAGTCTCTTATGCATACAATGTTTGGGCTCTGATATCTGAAGACACTGGAGACATAATTAATTTATACATGCAGAATTTATTCTTTAATTAAGGATTCTGTTATTTGGAATAAATTGTATGGTTGGTAAAGAGTAATTTGTGTTGAATAGCTCTATCTGTCTATTGACTCACATCTCACACACAATAAAATATGGAATTAAACACTAAAATTACACATATTTAGAGAACAAACTGAAAACTGTAGATCCCTACATATTTGTTATCTTCCTCACCCACAAAACTTCCCCACAAAATAAGTAGTTTTCAATGAATATAACTATTTTATTTACTAAGATTTTCCAATTATTTATTATACCAATAAACATAAGGATTACTGAATGCAGAAATATTTGATTCTTATGCTTAACCTACACACACCTGTATTCCTTTAAGTCTTAAGGCTTCAGTATAGTTACTCTGTAGTCAAAAAATAAAATGGTTAAGAGAACATTTCTGGATATTTTAAACCCAGAGATCAATGTAAAAACTTATAATAGTTTTAAATAGAAATTTTGTTAAAGTAAACACAAAGTTATTAAATGGGTGAAAAGTAGTTTGAAAAGTTGGGTTGTGATCACTACTAAGGAAAGAAAGAAGGCAGGTGAGTTGGCATAATCTTGTAAACATCTTAATAACTGAACCTCGTAGTAGTAGACAAATGATGCTAGCTAGAAGGCTAGCGCTTATCTCTGGATGGATGTTTCTGGTTTGCTTGTGGTAAAGAAATGTGTATTCTAAGAATTTTTGAGTCACCGCTTCTTAGAAAATATCATATAAATCAGCAGTCCGCAGCCTTTTGGCATCAGGGACTGGTTTTGTGAAAGAAAATTTTTCCACGGACCAGAATGTGGGGGATGGTTTCGGGATGATCAAGTGCTTTACATTTATCATTAGATTCTTATAAGCAGTGCATAACCTAGATCCCTAGCATGCACAGTTCACAATAGGGTTCGTACTCCTATGAGAACCTAATGCTATTGCTGATCTGGCAGGAGGTGGAGCTCAGGCAGTAATGCTGGCCCGCTGCTCACCTCCTGTGGTGAGGCCCAGTTCCCAACAGGCCACGGATGAGTACTGGTGTTGTGGACCCCTGATATAAGCCATAGAAATATCTGTGACTATAAAATTGAGATGCTTCATAAGCTAAACTCTCCCCACTGCTTGAGGTGTCCTGTAAATCTCACAGGAAACCTCTTACATTACTCTGGACCAGAGAGGAAATGCCATTGCTGACCAGAAAGTCATGGAGAGCCACACAAAATGCTCCTGATCTCTCCCTAATTGACTTATGCAACTTGATTGCTTATATCTTTGAAATTACTAGTAATAATTGCTACTGAGTAAGAACTGTGATTTGTGTGAGTCTGACTTTCAACAATGTGATGCTAAACATTAGATAATTAATCCTCAGCATCCATTTCTTCATTCAGTACTAGTTCATGTCTTCTATTGCAGATACACGGTATTTTTAAATACAATGTTGAAGTTATAAGAATTCCAAGAAAGAATAATGTAATATAAGCCTGTAATAGACCTAGTGCCTTTGTTCTTACTATGTATTTAGGTACTCAATGTATCATAATTCATAGAAAATGTTTATTGGATAAAAATGAAACACTTCATAAAGGGGTTTAAGGTCCACACAAAATTAGGATGCTATTTTGATGATCATTTAATATTTAATAATACAATAGTGATTTGAATAAGCTAAAGGTCTGAGAAACTTGTTCCTTATAATACAATTACAACTTATTTTTAGATAGTTTAATTGCATTTTCTATCTGCATAATTATGTATATTTAAAGCATCTAAAAAGAATTGAAATCCCAAAATTTTAATTTCCAACTCATTAAACATTTTGATACATTCTCTTACAGGTTTTGGCTAGTTTATTTGTTGGAGCCAAGGCTAATCAGAAGGATATGGGCACCTATTGACGAATAAAGAAATAGTCTTTCAATTCTTTTTCAAAATTTCGGTGAACTCTACAACCCAAGGAAGAAAGAGAAAGGCCCAATAAATATGACTTCAGTTCCCCGCAAAGAGGAAATATTTAACTACAGACCATGCATTAGTTCATTTTTATGCTGTTGATAGAGACCTACCAGAGACTGGGAAGAAAAACAGGTTTATTTGGATTTACAGTTCCATGTGTTTGAAGAAGCCTCAGAATCATGGCATGAGGTGAAAAGCACTTCTTACGTGGTGGCAGCAAGAGAAAAATGAGGAAGAAGCAAAAGCAGAAACCCCTGATAAACCCATCAGATCTCATGAGACTTATTCACTACCATGAGAATAGTACGGGAAAGACTGGCCTCCATGATTCAATTACCTCCCCCTGGGTCCCTCCCACAACATGTGGGAATTCTGAGAGATACAATTCAAGTTGAGATTTGGGTGGGGGCACAGAGCCAATTCATATCATTCCACCCCTGGCCCTTCCAAATCTCATGTCCTCACATTTGAAAACCAATCATGCCTTCCCAACAGTCCCCCAAAGTCTTAACTCATTTCAGCATTAACCCAAAAGTCCACAGTCTAAAGTCTCTTCTGAGACAAGGCAAGTCACTTCTGCCTATGAACCTGTAAAATCAAAAGCAAGCTAGTTACTTCCTAGATACAATGGGGGTACAGGTATTGGGTAAATACAGCCATCCCAAATGAGGGAAATTGGCCAAAACAAAGGAGTTACAGGATCCATGCAAGTCTGAAATCCAGCAGGGCAGTCAAATTTTAAAGCTCCAAAATGATCTTTGACTCCATGTCTGCCATCCAGGTCACGCTGATGCAAAAGGTCGATTCCCATGGTCTTGGGCAGCTCTGCCCCTGTGGCTTGCTGGGTAAAGCCTCCTTCCTTGGTGTTTTCATGAGCTGGAAATTGAGTGTCTGAGGCTTTTCCAGGCGCATAGTGCAAGCTGGCAATGGATCTACCATTCTGGGGTTTGGAGGATGGTGGCCCTCTTCTCACAGCCCCAGTAGGCAGGGCCCTAGTAGGAACTCTGTGTGGAGTTCCCACCCCACATTTCCCTTCCACATTGTTCAAGCAGAGATTCTCCAATAGGCCCCTGCCTCTGTAGCAAACTTTTGCCTGGGCATCCAGGCGTTTCCATACATCCTCTGAAATCTAGGTGGAGGTTCCCAAACCTCAATTCTTGACTTCTGTGCACTCTCAGGCCCAGCACCACATAGAAGCTGCCAAGGCTTGGGGCTTCCATACTCTCAAGCAACACCCCGAGCTCTATGTTGGCCCTTTCAGCCATGGCTGGAGCAGCTGGGACACAGGGCACCAAGTTCCTAGGCTACATAAAACCACTTTTTCCTTCTGGACCTCTGGGCCTGTGATGGGAGGGGCCGCCGTGAAGATCTCTGACATGGCCTGGAGACATTTCCCGTGTGGTCTTGGGGATTAACATTAGGCTTCTTGCTACTTATGCAAATGTATGGCTGGCTTGAAATTCTCTTCAAAAAATGGGTTTTTCTTTTCCACTGCATCTTCAGGCTGAAAATTTTCTGAACGTTTATGCTGTGTTTTCTTTTAAAATGGAATGCTTTGAACAGCACCCAAGTCACGTTTTGAATGCTTTGCTACTTAGAAATTTCTTCTGCTAGATATCAAAAATCATCTCTCTCAAGTTCAAAAGTTCCACATATTTCTAAGGCAGGGGCAAAATGCTGCCAGTCTCTTTGCTAAAATATGAAAGGAGTCACCTTTGCTCCAGCTCCCAGCAAGTTCCTCATCTCCACCCGAGACCACTTCAGCCTGGACCTTAGTGTTTATATCACTATCAGCATTTTTCTTAAAGCCATTCAACAAATCTCCCGCATTTTCCTGTTTTCTTCTGAGCCCTCCAAACCATTCCAATTTCTCTGCCTGTTACCCAGTTCCAAAGTCACTTCCACATTTTCAAGTATCTTTTCAGCAACTCCCCACACTACTGGTACCAATTTACTGTATTAGTTCGTTTTCATGCTACTAGGCTGAAATTGGGAAGAAAAAGAGGTTTAATTGGACTTACAGTTCCACACGGCTGAGAAGGCCTCAGAGTCATGGCGGGAGATGAAAATCACTTCTTAGATGGTGGCAGCAAGAGAAAAATGAGGAAGAAGCAAAAGCGGAAACTCCTGACAAACCCATCAGGTCCCATGAGACGTAATCACTATGACAAGAATAGCACGGAAAAGACTGGACCCCATGATTCAATTACCTCCTCTTGGGTCCCTCCCACAACATGTGGGAATTCTGCGAGATGCAATTCAAGTGGAGATTTGGGTGGGGACACAGCCAAACTATATCAGACTGTCTTTACTAGCCATGAAATTAATGGGAATGAAATTTCGTGATTACAGACAGTAAGAAATAGAAGTTTGGAAGGAGCATTAAAGAATACTAGTCTCACAGCTCGAATTCTAAAGAGTTTGATCCCTGTAATCTGTAATTTACTTTGTTGAATTTTGTTGATTAGAAGACAAGTCTTTTGAACTCAGGGTCTGAGAGTTTGGACTCAAAACTGTAATCTAATTCCTTCCCTGGGTAAGACATTAAGTTGGAAAAACCTACATTCTTTACAACTGCCAGAAACTCATCTAGCAGTCATTAATATAATTTCTGTTATCATTACACACACTAGTTTATTGTTATATGAACACTTATAAGATACAGACTAGCTAGCTCCTAGCTGATATAACAAGAACATATTAATCAGAAATATGATATATTGCTAAACCGACTTTTTGTATTACAATTGCTAGAGAGATTTCTTGACAGAATGCCTTATGTGAGAATGTAGAGAATGAATGAAATCTTAGACCTGTGCTTTGTAAAAATAGGAAGAGGACACTAAATTTTGAAGAAATACAAGTAAATTAATTTTACCAAGAAATTTAAAAGAATAAATAAAAATATTTTATTTGCTATAAATTATCAACATGATTACCTGTGCTATGGTTTGAATGTTTGTGTCCCTTCCAAAATTCACACTGAAACTTAACCCCCAATGCAACAGTATTAAGAGGTAGTACATTTAGAAAGTGACTAGCCCACAAGGGCTCCACTTTCACGGATGAGATTAGCAACCCTATAAAAGGGCTGGAATTAGCTAGCTAGGTCCTTTTGCTTTTCCACCCCATTTGCCCTACATTCTCTTCTGTCATGTAAGGACACAGCATTTATCCCCTCCAGAGGACACAGCATTCAGGTGCTATATTGGAAACAGAGAATAGGCACAAACCTATTGTGTTGGGCACAAACCCAACTTGTGTAACTGTGAACAATGAATTTATAAATTACCCAGTCTCGGGCATTTTGTTATAGTATAATTAATGGACTAAGACAGCCAGGGACTAAACAAATCTAGACAAATATTCATAACTGTACTAAATAATAGCATGAACAGTTATAGATTTTAAAAGTGAAACTCCAAATGTTAACTGCAACAAAAATTTTAAAAAATCTATGCAAGAAGTGTAACAATAACAAACATTATGGGCACTATAAAGATAAAAGAACTTACTTTTTTCAGTGATGTAATGAACACTTGTTAGGGAAATAGCTCTTGGATGGAAATTTTGATTATTATAAAGATTTCAAATCTTCTTGAATGAATCCATATTTAATATATTTCCAACCATAAGCCCTATAAAAGTTTGTGGTGGCTTAATAAACACATACTAAAGTTAATGGGGAAGTATAAATATTTTAGATGTGTTGAGGGGCACTTATGCTACTAAATATTAAAATGTATTTATAAAGTTACAATAACTTGAAGAGTATAATAAAGACTAAAAATTGACCAAAAATCAATGGACTAAAAAATCAATGTCTGAGACCCACACACACATCCACAAATATATTTTCATTGAGTATATGATTAAGGTGGCCATCATTTCAGTGGAGAAAAAAGAATTAGTTGGTAATCAAAGCTTGGAATTATAATAAATATGTATTTTTAAAATCACATTAGTTCCAAATCTCACCCCACATGCAGCTATGAACTGCAAAAGCATTAACACTGAAATGTAAATTTGGAGACATGGAATTTCTAATCTAAAATATTGATGACTATTTTGTCATCTTGGAACATGAGAGGTCTTTCCAAGAATACAAGCAGTGAAAGAAAGCACAAACAACAACAATCACAACAAAAGAGGTAACTTCAACTTAAAATTTTAAAAAATAACTTTATCAGAATGCATAAATAAGCTAGAAGGTCAAACATCAAAGCTAGGAAAAAATATCTGCTCAAATAAATCAAGGAAAAGGTTAAAATTCTTTCTAAATGAAATGTACTTACAGTGCAATAAGTAAAGCATTATATCCCCAACAGAAAAATGGAGAAAACATACTATATATTCATAGAAAGGGAAATGCCACCTTCTGTTTATAAAAAAATGACAATATGTGCCCACTGTTAAAAATAAACTTTTTATATTTTTCTTAAATTTCTTTAATGAGAATGAAAATTATCAGTGTAAAAATTATGAATTATAAATAAAATATAAAATTAATGTTAATTTTGAATTATTTCACTTTGACTCAGTAAAATACATTGCCTTCTTTACCCTTGATATTCACATTATTTTCTTTTTGAAGCTTATAAACCAATAAAATTCATTTGGCATGCTTTTCCTGTCAGCAATATGTTTTACTTTAGAAAACAAACAAATACATTCTTTGTAGCTATAATAAACTTTAAAAAATTGCAAAATGGCACTAGTAAGACCTTTGATGGAAATTTTTATCTCAATCAGCACAAGCTTGCTCTATCTTTAATTGTTTTGATAAAATCAGTATATCTTAATCATGTTTGCATATTTATATATTATGCTTGAAAACTTTAAATGTATGTAAAGTTTATGATGCTAATTAGTTATACACACTTGTTATAGAGATAGGTGTTAATCTAGAATCTGGCTTCTCTTTAGGACACTACATTAATATTCTTAACTATTTTGCAGGGTGAAAATAACTGGATTTATATGAAGTGTACATGTAAAAATACAAGTACAGTTTAATCTGCAACGTCTCTGCACTGCGTGCAACATATATGACTCTGTACCTTTCAAAATACAAGTAAGTCATAAGTATATACATTTTCTCTCCAAGAAAATATTAATTTGATATTGAAACAGTCATAATTATTCTTCCCATTTGTATTACGTGTGGCATCAGTGACCTTCCTAACGATTAACCTCCAGAATACGTGATTTGTGAGGTACAATTTCTGTAGTTAACAGATGAAAATAATACCATGAGAGTTATTTTATAATAAGGTCAGAAGTAACACAATTTGTTCTAAGTCACAAGACTCCTGGGTGATAGAGCTAAAACTCAAGCCTCCTTATTCTTAGTTTGGTGTGTCTGAGTCTGTCCTTAGTCTATTCAGGCTGCTATAACTAGATAACATAAACCATGTAGCTTACAAACAAAAGAAATGTATTTCTCATAATTCTGGAAGCTGAGAAGTCCAAGATCAAGGCGCTGGCAGATTTGGTATCTACTGAGGCCCTACTTCCTCAAAGATGATGCCTTCTAGCTATGTCCTTATCTGCTGAAAGAGACATGAGGAATCTTCGTGGGTCTCTTGTATAAAGGTACTAATCCCATCCCTGAGGGTGCCACCCTTAGGCCCTGATCCCGCTATTTCCCCACGCCACCAAAGGCCCATTTCCTGATACCATCACCTTGGAAGTTAGGATTTTATTATATAAACTTTGGGGAAACAAAAACATTCAGACGATAGTAGAGTCTTTAGCCAATTTTAAATGGAAGTTATTGGTTACTAATCTTGTCATTCAATGTTGCCCTTGATAGCAGGAAACTTAGAAAGAGTGAACATTACTGAACTGCAAATTGATAATTTTTTTCATTTTTTCTTGAGTATGCTTATGATATAGTTTGAATTTGTGTCCCCAGCCAAATCTCATCTGGAATTGTAATCCCCTGGTGTTGAGGGAGGGATCTGTAATCACCACGTGTGGAGGGAGGGAGGTGATTGGATCATGGGGGCAGTTTCCTCCATGCTGTTCTCATGATAGCGAATTCTCACGAGATCTGATGGTTTTTAAAGTGGCAATTTTTTTTTTCCCCTGTGTTCCCACGTCTCTCTCTTGCCACCTTATGAAGAAGGTTCCTGCTTTCCCTTTGCCATTTGCCACAATTGTTAAGTTTCCGGAGGCCTCCCCAGCCATGTAGAACTGTGAATAAATTAAACCTCTTTTCTTTATAAATACTCGGTGTCAAGTAATATCTTTAAGGCAATGTGAAAACAAACTAATACAGCTAACGCACTGACAAGCATTGTCATCAAGTTTCTTTGGGGTACACCCAGAAGTCTTTCTATAGGTTTTTATTTATATGTGAGGGGAAAGTATTTCTCACATTATTTATACTTTTAAGGATTTTGTATTGCATACCTACTGTTAGTGTGGCACTGTTTAGGCACAAATGATGGTGACGAACAATTCTCTATATTCTTAGATGTTAAATGTTGTCACTCATTCAGGCTTTAAGCAAAGAGTCACATACAAAATATTGACTATAATTATTACTAGTGATATTGAGGAGAAATACAGAATGTTATAAGAACATGTAATAAAAAGACTAGGTTTGTTTTATGATAAAAACTGAAAGTTGGTTGGATATAGTCTTGAACAATGGGGTTTGGGGCTGAGGATGGTGGGCAAGAGATGGAAAGAATATTCTATGCTGAAGAAAGATGTATAAAGTCCCCAAGACGGAGTTTAAGTCACTGGAGAACAGTGACTTAAAGAAGCTGAGAAGCCAGCATGGCTCGGAATAATGAACGAGGGGAAATTTATGACAAAATAATGCAAGAGTTGTAGTCAAGGACAATGTCACTTCGCTAATTATACCCTTTGATATGGGCAGAAAGAAATTTGAATAAAATTCAACTATTTGTTCAATGTAAGGGTTAGGCTGAATTATTCCATGACCTGGCAGGGCACAAAGTTGACAGTTACTATGAAAGTATTCTAAATGCACACCAAGTTCCTTGGGGATCATCTAGTTCTAAGTCAGATAGTGATTATGGGACATTTAAGAAACGAGGGCTCTGCCACAGTCAACAGGTAAGAGAAAAATATGCTAGCTATCTCGTTCTTGCTTTATCTCAAATGACCTTGAACTTTAGCAGTGACCCGACTGTGGATATTCCCATAGATTAGTGTCAATCTCAAATAACCTGGAGATTCTTAAAAAATAGGCTGGGCATGGTAGCTCATGCCTGTAATCCCAGCACTTTGGGAGGCTGAGGTGGGCAGATTACCTGAGGTCAGGACTTCGAGACCAGCCTGACCAACATGGAGAAATCCCATCTCTACTAAAAATACAAAATTAGCCCAGCATGGTGGCACATGCCTGTGATCCCAGCTACTCGGGAGACTGAGGCAGGAGGATCGCTTGAACCCGGGAGCCAGAGGTTGTGGTGAGATGGCGCCATTGCACTGCAGCCTGAGCAGCAAGAGTGAAACTCCATCTCAAAAAAAAAAAAAACAAAAAAAACCCAAAAAAAATTCTACACCTACTTTGTGTGCCTGGTATTTAAAACCCTCTTCCTGGTGGTATGGTTCTTACCTCACTTGTTCGATTATGAATTCCTTTTCCTCCACACCCTAGTTTAAGGTTAAAAAATAAATTGGAATCTCAGAGCAGTGCTTAATTTGAAGGACTCTGTTCGGCAATTCTGAATTACTTGTTGTACATTGGCCATGCACTAGAATTTCACCCTGTCATATAGATGTTTTCTTTTGGACATCTAATTCCCCAGATACTCAATGTAGATCACAAAGGTGAAACAATTATTATTTGAAAGGAGAATGGCAGTGAGAAATGTTTGTCAGCTCTTTTAAAGCTGTGAGAAATAGCAGTTGCTATTTCCCCCACTTGACTCTGTGTCATACAGGAGGGTGAAGCAACAAACCTTAAAGATACGTTCTCTTGTAGCTTTTGTCTTCACTTCATTCCTCAGTTCCCTTAGGTCTTCCTCTTATAACACACAAGACCAATAGTTTCCAAGTCATTTAATATTTTAAAGGAAATTAATATTTTAGTTAGTGATAGATCAAACTACTAAATTGAATCTTGGCTTGTAGACTGATGGATTGAATAAATGTCCAGAGGAACAGTCACCAGAGTTATTGCTCTCCTGGAAAACAAAACAAAATGAAACAGGTAAAAGCTTCTATGTAAATTGAATCCCTGCTTATGATCTCTGTCACGCAGGCTAGGGTGCAGTGCCAAGATCAAGGCTCCTTGTAACCTTGAATATCTGGGCTCAAGCAATCCTCCTGCCTCAGCCTCCTGAGTAGCTAGGACTACAGGTGCATGCCACCATGCCTGGTTAATTTTAAAAACAACTTTTTAATATAGAGATGGCATCTTGCTATGTGGCCCCAGCTCCTCTTGAACTCTTAGCCTCAAACAATTGTGCAGCCTCAGCTTCCCAAACTGCTGGAATTAAAGGCATGAGCCACCACACGACACACTCATTTTCCTTTTTAAAAGGATCATTTATAACCATTCTTTTCCATGATAATGTGTTTATTTAGAAGAGGAATCAATTTCTTTCTATGGTTATTCTTTTGTGATAATTAGAGACATTTGTGAGACGGTGTTAACTGTACTCAAGACAGGTGTTATTTGTAGTGATACTTTCTTAACATATGTTGTATCTTAATTACTTATTTTCTTTTCCAACTTCAGGCTACAAGAGTCAGTAAAGCTAGAGTGAACAACAACAACATCAATAAACTACTGTTTTTCAGAAAATTGAATCAATTTCCTTGACATATGTCTATATATTTCTCCAATAACCACAATGAAATTGTTTTCAAAAGGGAAGTCAGTTTCGGTGGCTTTATTTGATCATGAATTTGTTCCTTTCATGGTTGTTTTTTTTCATTGTGTTTGCATGTTGTTCATTTTTTAAAATTTTCTTTTTCCTTTGTTTTGCAACTTGTTCATTTCTTTGATTCTGTCAACCACTGTTTTTAGTCTGTTTAGTTATTGGTGATTTTTCTTTTTAAAAATTTTAAGCTACTTTAAATATCATAATTACAACAGTGATGCCAGAAAATTTCTCTCAGTTTTTATTTTTTTTTTAATTTTATTCCCAACAGTTTTCTGTATAAGATGATCATATGTGTCAGTTTGTCTGAAATAAGTTCTGCTTATTCTTTCACTCAAAAGCATCCCAGTTTGGAAAAATAGGGAGCTCACCAAATATCTGAAAGTTCTAGACTTTCAGACTTGGCTGTGAACTCTAAAGCCAATATTAACAACAAAGACAGTGTAACAAAGACCCCACTGCCACCACAACTGGGTAAATCCATTGTTCCTGACTTGCTGAAGCTGAGAATCAGACACTGTTGCTAGCACCTATTCTGCTGCAGTCACTGAAAGCCTGAGTGTCTTGCTAAGCACCCTTTCCAGAATGGTTTCTCTGCCATACCTATTTCATCATGCTTCCAATCCAACTCTCACATGACTACTTCTGACTGAAAGAGACTAGGGACAAGGAAGGGTGGAAAGTGAGTTTTAACTATGTTAAAGGTGTTTAAGAGCTGCAGTTCAACAATCACAATAGTTTACCATTAGAATTACTCTACCTTCATGTTTGTTTTTATATGTAGACAAAAAACATACAAAGACAAACATGAATTTAGAATAATAAAGTGTTTATTTCTGTGAAATTTAATTTCTTTAAAAGCAACTTGGAAAACAAAAATAAACAAAAACCACTAAAAACTCAGTAATAAATACAATGAGCAAAAATCAGAATTTGAGAACCCATAGAGCCCAGATCTAGTTTAAAGATGTAGATTTAAATTTTGTATTACAAAGACTGCCATTCTCAGGAAAATTCAGAGAAAACCGTAAACTACTCAGTGGAGTTCCTTAGAGTAATTGATTATATCATGTACCTAAAAATTTCTAAAACTGCCCTTGCAAATTGTTTCTCATGAAAAGAAGGAGTCCATTGAGACTGGTACTGTGAAGATTTTAAAGTAGACTTTCCTCTTAACTCTTGTTGACAAGTCTTACTGGCTTTTCTAATTATTTTTCCAGGTTGGATGACTGGTGACATTTTTTTCATTTAGCACTTTTTCTTTGTGAAACATGTAGATAATGAATAAAATATTAATAATAGTAGCTTATGATTACTGAGACAGACACTGCCAGATGCCTACCCAATATCCATTTCTTATTCTTTTCATTATCAGAAGCTAATTACTATTCGAGATGGCTATCTACACAGCTTTAAGAAATCCAGTTTCCTGCCTTCCTATTAGGCTGGTCATGTGACACAGTCTTGACTTATGGGAAGTAAGTGGAAGAGGGCTTTTATCCTTCATGCCGACAGGTACTAAAGCAGAGCAGCTCTGGCTTCTTTTTCAAAATTAAATAATTTCCTCACTATAAGACTTGGAAGTTAGAGAGAAGCTGATGAGAAAATGAAGAAGCAAATATACAGATCTAAACTCTGCAGAGACAGATAGTGTCTTACACTGTCCATATAGAAGGAAGTAATATTAAATGAGTAACATTTAGGAATCATAAAAGTTTGTCTAAGCTATTTTTGATTAATTAAATCTTGCTTAGAGCTCAAGCTATAAACTAATATACCTTGCTCAGTTAAAAATGTGAATATCATATTCAAAATATTTGTTCAAACAATGAATATTGGAAAATGAAGCTAGCTGGGTGTGATCTTTCAAACTTGTAATCCCAGCACTTTGGGAAGCCAAGGCAGGTGGATCGCTTGAGGTCAGGAGTTCAAGACCAGCCTGGGCAACATGGTGAAACCCTGTCTCTACTAAAAATACAGAAAAAAAAAAAAATTAGCTGTGCATGGTGGTGGGCACCTGTAATCCCAGCTACTCAGGAATCCAAGGCAGGAGAATCCCTTGAACCCAGGCAGCAGAGGTTGCAGTGAGCCGAGATCGTACCATTGCACTCCAGTCTGGGCAACAGAGTGAGACTCCGTTTCAGAAAAAAAAAAAAAAAAAAAAAAAGAAAAGAAAAGGAAAAAAGAAGCTAATGTTGCACTATAAATTTTTGCATCTCCTTTATAACAAATATTGGCAACAACTATTTGAGATCTGCAAACAGTAATGGCTTGGGGAATTTGCCAGCAGTTCTCAATATCAATTGCAGCTTTAATCTGGCTTAAACCATGAATTATTTTCCAGGTTTCAGCAGCTTCTAAATTATTGCTCCATTAAAGTTGTAAAGTTAATCCCACAGACATACTTTTACAACCAATAAATATGCTGTCCTGTGCATCATTTAAGACATTACCAGAAGCATTTTCTATTGATACAGTAGCAGAGAAAATATTTCATCAATATAAAGCAATTTCTTCCTAACATCTCTGGAAAATGTTTAGAAACAAAGAGAGCATATTGTTTATTAGTAGAATGCACTATCATGGTGCTATATAAATCATTTCTCTCCAAACACAGTCAATATTCCTACAGAATAAAAATTGTTATTTTCTTAAGTAAATTTGAATAATTTTAGTGCCATGGCATATAATTTGCTCCTGTCTTATTTTTACATGCTGCTGTAAAGCTACATTAGAATTTAATTTGCTTTTTAAAGAAATATATTTTAATGGTAACAACTTCATCAAAATCTAGATGAACTATGAAATTTTAATGTCTGAATACTCTTTCACTATATTAATGTTCAATTTATGCTTATAAATATGCTGTTGAACTTATATATAGTTCTTAATAGTAGTGTTTTTATTGCTTCTTAAGAATTATGAAACATAAAATAGTGACTGTTGATAACTTTCATATTATGAGTAATGTACAATATATTTTATTATTTTAGAATCTGAATATAGAAGCAAGGCTTTGAAATATAAAAGCATGATAAAGTTCATTTTCTATTATTATATTTTGGAATTGCATTCTGTACATGTGTATTAGTTAAGCTTGTTAACTTAGTTGTTCAAATTCTTTCTAGTTTGTTTATTGCCTGTTTGTTTAATTAATGTATCAACTTCTGAGAGAGATGTGCCAAAAATTTACTATGATAAATGTGTCAATTTCTCCTTGCAGTTCTGTTGATATTTGCTTTATACATTTTGCTATTTCATCATTAGCTTCATATAATTTAAAAATTACTACACTTTCCTAATAAATTAAACATTTTTATCTTCAGTAATAGCTTCTTTTTATTTTTTATTTTTTATTATACTTTAAGTTCTAGGGTACATGTGTGTAATGTGCAGGTTTGTTACATATGTGCCATGTTGGTGTGCTGCACCCATCAACTCGTCATTTACATCAGGTATAACTCCCAATGCAATCCCTCCCCCCTCCCCCCTCCCCATGATAGGCCCCGGTGTGTGATGTTCCCTTTCCCGAGTCCAAGTGATCTCATTGTTCAGTTCCCACCTATGAGTGAGAACATGCGGTGTTTGGTTTTCTGTTCTTGCAATAGTTTGCTGAGAATGATGGTGTCCAGCTGCATCCATGTCCCTACAAAGGACACAAACTCATCCTTTTTTATGGCTGCATAGTATTCCATGGTGTATATGTGCCACATTTTCTTAATCCAGTCGGTCACTGATGGACATTTGGGTTGATTCCAAGTCTTTGCTATTGTGAATAGTGCCACAATAAACATATGTGTGCATGTGTCTTTATAGCAGCATGGTTTATAATCCTTTGGGTATATACCCAGTAATGGGATGGCTGGGTCATATGGTACTTCTAGTTCTAGATCCTTGAGGAATCGCCATACTGTTTTCCATTATGGTTGAACTAGTTTACAATCCCACCAGCAGTGTAAAAGTGTTCCTATTTCTCCACATCCTCTCCAGCACCTGTTGTTTCCTAACTTTTTAATGATTGCCATTCTAACTGGTGTGAGATGGTATCTCATTGTGGTTTTGATTTGCATTTCTCTGATGGCCAGTGATGATGAGCATTTTTTCATGTGTCTGTTGGCTGTATGAATGTCCTCTTTTGAGAAATGTCTATTCATATCCTTTGCCCATGAATAGGAAGAATCAATATCGTGAAAATGGGCATACTGCCCAAGGTAATTTATAGATTCAATGCCATCCCCATCAAGCTACCAATGAGTTTCTTCACAGAATTGGAAAAAACTGCTTTAAAGTTCATATGGAACCAAAAAAGAGCCCGCATCTCCAAGACAATCCTAAGTCAAAAGAACAAAGCTGGAGGCATCATGCTACCTGACTTCAAACTATATTACAAGGCTACAGTAACCAAAACAGCATGGTACTGGTACCAAAACAGAGATATAGACCAATGGAACAGAACAGAGTCCTCAGAAATCATACCACACATCTACAGCCATCTGATCTTTGATAAACCTGAGAAAAACAAGAAATGGGGAAAGGATTCCCTATTGAATAAATGGTGCTCGGATAATTGGCTAGCCATAAGTAGAAAGCTGAAACTGGATCCTTTCCTTACTCCTTATACGAAAATTAATTCAAGATGGATTAGAGACTTAAATGTTAGACCTAATACCATTAAAACCCTAGAGGAAAACCTAGGTAATACCATTCAGGACATAGGCATGGGCAAGGACTTCATGTCTAAAACACCAAAAGCAATGGCAACAAAAGCCAAAATTGACAAATGGGATCTCATTAAACTAAAGAGCTTCTGCACAGCAAAAGAAACCACCATCAGGGTGAACAGGCAACCTACAGAATGGGAGAAAATTTTTGCAATCTGCTCATCAGACAAAGGGCTAATATCCAGAACCTAGAAAGAACTCAAACAAATTTACAAGAAAAAAACAAACAGCCCCATCAAATAGCTTCTTTTTAAATTCAAACTTACTGACTGATAGTAACACAGTTTTACCAGCTTCTTTATAGTCTTTTGCCTGCAGTACTGTTTTAAGCTATTCTATTTGAATATTCCTGTGAGTATACTTTTTCTGAGTTTTTTGTTTGCAGTATCTAGCTTTATTAAAGCTTATTCAAGAAAAAATACAAAATTTAAATATATCTAGTATCTGTATCTAAAGCTACATATATAGTTGAAATTATTAACAAAATCTTCTTACAAAGAAAACTCTAGGCTGTGATGGTTTCACAGATAAACTCTACCAAAAGTTTAAGGAGCAAGTAACATCAATCTTGAAAAAGCCTCTCAAAAAATTTAGGAGAAAGGAACTTTTTCCAATTAATCTTATAAAGCCTATCTAATGATACCAAAACCTGATGACATTGCAAGTCATTATTCTTCAGCAACACAAATGCAAAAATGCTCAATCAAATATAAAAGAATAAATATATCATGAACAAGTGGGGTTCATCCCAGAAAGGCAGTTAATTCAGTATTTATAAGTAAAATAATGTGATTTACTGTCTGAGTATAATTTTATGTCAGTAGAGGCAGACATATTATTTGACAACTTTCAACACCCTTTCATGATAAAATATCTCAGCTAAATAAAAATTGATGGGAATCGCTTCTCGGCCTTTTGTCTAAGATCAAGTGTAAAAATTGATGGGAAATTTCTGAATCTATTAAAAGGCATCTGCTGTGGACTGAGCTGTAAACCTCCCACCCCCCCCACAAATTCATGTGTTGAAAGCCTACCCCTCAATGTGTCTATATTTTGGAAACAGGGATTATAAGGAGATAATTAATGTTAAATGATATTGTAAGGATTGGACGCTAATCTGATAGGACTGGTGTCCTTATAAGAATAAGAACAGACACCAGCAAACTCTCTCTCCCTCTCTGTCTACACACAGAGAAGAAGCCATGTGAGGATACAAAGAGAAGATGGTCATCTACAAGCCAAGAAGAGACTTTACCAGAAACCGATTCTGGTGGCACCTTGATCTTGCACTTCAAACATCCAGAACTGTGAGAAAATAAATGCCTGTTTTTTAGCCACTCAGCCTGTGGTGTTTTGTTAATGCAGCCCAAGCTGACTAATACAACATCAGTGAAAGTCTATAGATAACCTTATACTAAATGGTGATGTATTAAATGTATTCTCTCTAAAATCAGAAAAAGAGGCAGCATATTCATTCTTATACCTTTTTTCACATCAGATTGGATGGCACAGTCAGTACAATATGAAAAGAGAAAAAGTGAATAAAAGGTTGTTTTTATTTGTAGTTGATATGTGAATCTCCATAGAAAATTGTAAGTAATCCCCTATAATACTAGAAGTAAATTGCTAGAACTAATAAGCGAATTTAGCAAGGCTGCAGGATGCAAAGTCAATATACACAATTCTATTTTTTTTATGATAGCAAGAAACAATTGGAAAAAGAAATTTAAACAAATGGTACAATTTGCAACAGCACTGAAAACTTCCATACTACAAAAATACAAGCTATTGCCAAAATTAAAGAAAGCCTATCTAAGTGGATACATACATTGCATAGCTCAGTACTGTCAAGATGTCAATTTTCCTCATATTGATCTATAGATTAAAAAGTCCAATCAAAATACCAGAAGCATTTATTTTTTAAAAAATGAACAAATTCATTTTAAAATACATATGGTAATGCAAAGATCTAGACTGGCCTAACCATTTTATGTTAAAAGAATATATTTTGAGGACTTATATTACCTATTTTAAGGTTCATAATAAAGCTACATTATCAAGAAAAAGTGGTATTTGATTAAAGATAGACAAATAGGCCTTTACATCTGAGTAGAAATTCCAGAAATAGAACTCCATATATACAATTCAGTTGATCTTTTACAAAGTCACTGAGGTTAAAGATAAAAGAATAGTCTTTTCAACAAATGGTGCTTGATACATTGGCTAAACACACATGAAATAAGACTAACTTCAAATCACAGTTCAAACCAAACACAATTAATTTCCAAAACATCATAGAGTTACATATACAAGCTTAGCTTGTAACATTTATGGATTAAACCTAACCGAAAATCCTTGAAATCTTGAGATACACTAAGATTTCTTAGTACAACAAAACAAAACAAAACAAAAAAAGTAAAAGCACTAACCTAGCCATAAGTAATAAAAATACATGGATGGGCTTCCAGTCTGTAGAAATGTGATTCCCGCCAGCTGTTTTCTTGCACTACACATGGCTGAAATATTTACCTCATGTGGAGAAACTTGGAAGACTCAAATTCACATCTTCCTCATGATACGGACGAGATGGAAATACTGAGTAAAAGAGGGCGGTTCCCCGGCAAAGGCCCCACCCTCAAGCCTAGAAACCCGCAGCCCTCAATGGGAACAGGAATCCCTGTTTTCACACCCAAAAGTTGCCGTTTAGACTACCACGCCCCACATCCTGTGTTCACATAAGCCCCAAACCCCAGGCTCCATGAGGAGATGAAGAGAATGAGCAAAAGAATGGCAGGCCGGCCTGGCAGAGAGAAGAGAAGGAGTGTCTGAACACGGAGAGGAATTCGGCTGGGGGCAAAGTGGAGATCCGCTACTGAACAGCCAAACTCCAGGGGAAGATTATGTTTCTACTCCATCCCCTTTCCAGATCACCATCCAGCCCACTGACAGCCACCTCCACCACTCAATAAAACTCCCGCATCCACAATCTTTCAAGTCTGTGTGCAACCTAATTCTTCCCGGACGCTGAACAAGGGCCTGGGTACCAAGTGGGCACTGAACTGAGCTGGTTAACACTTAAGCCGTCTGCAGACCACTTGGCTTCAGGAGTCGCAGGCATCTACCCCTAGAGGCTACTGTAGTGCCAGAGCCCAAAAAGCGCTCACCCTGGCTCCTGAACCTGCCCATCTGGGTGTTCCCACTCCTGTAAGGGGTTTGAGTGCACCTGGTGGCTGAACAGATGAGCCACACCTCTGTCGCACAACCTGCGAGGTGGGTATGGGAGGTCTCCCATTTCACTGATTCTGGACCCAGACCCAGTCAGCCTGTACCCGCATTCTCAGCTTACTCCTCTATGTGCCTGTTCCTCTTCAGAGCCGCAGAGATGCTATCGTGTTTTTGAGCAGAGCTAATTCTTTTTGTTCTTATTTTCAGATATCTTAGTGTTTGAAGTTGAAGAGGAAAAATAATGTATGAGCTTACAAAGCCGTTTTGACTGGAAGTCTCAGCAGTATTTTTAGACAAATTACTTGACAAAATCCTAAATGAAACAGGAAAAAGGTGCATTCTTTTCTGTGGACAAAGGCACAAAAGCGGTGAGGCGTGGTGACTCATGCCTGTAATCCCAGCACTTTGGGAGACTGAGGCAGGCGGATCTCCTAAGGTCAGGAGTTCGAGACCAGCCTGCCCAATATGGTGAAACCTCATCTCTACTAAAAATACAAAAGTTAGCCAGTCATGGTGGGCAGGCACATGTAATCCCAGCTATTTGGAAGACTGAGACAGAGAATCGCTTGAATCTGGGAGACGGAGGTTGCAGTGGGCCGAGATCATGTCACTGCACTCCAGCCTGGGTGACAGAGCAAGAAAGACTCTGTCTCAAAATAAATAAATAAATAAATCACAAAAGCTATTTGTGGCACAATGGCATGGGTCTTAGAGGAGCCACAGAAGCCGTGATGTGAGGGCTGTGGTCCTTGGGCTGCTTAGAAACAGCTAGATCAAAGGGGACATGAGGAGGAGCAAAACAAATTTGTCAGCTTTGTAAATTGGTCCAGGGCTGTCTTTGGCCTTTTGGTCATTTAAGGCACTTTGCATGACTCAGCAGGTTGGATAACATCCCCATCAGCTGTCCTAATTTTGAATATACAAAATGAAAGCACAAATTATAAGGTAAAAACAAGTGGTAATAACCACCCCAAACTGGTGAATTCTTAAGCATCACTTTATACAAATCATTTTTAGTTACTCGAAAATTACACTTCTTAATTTTAAAATGTTTGACTTAGCCGAAAAGTAGAATTTCTTTCACGCCATTAACTTGTAATCAATGGAGTAATTTTTTAAAAAACATATAAAAAATATACTTTCTCCCACTTCAACAAGTCAACATGCTGTTTCTGCACTCTGTCAGCCTGAAACCAGTAGAAAGAAAAAATCTCTAAGCTTTCTGTGATCACAGGTTTTGGAGAAGAATGCTTCTAAACAACTACATTTTTGAAGTAGGCTAAAAATATTTCTACTTACTTACAATGAAATTTATATATCATGGTGAAGACAAATGTTACCAAATCACGAACTCATGCCTTTGTATTTTTTAAAACACAGGTAATGAACTATATTTATACTTGGCAGGACTGAGAGCAAATTATACTCATTTGTTTCCCTTATCATTTTTTATTCAAGCTAAAAATAATGATTAAAATGAGCTATGAAGGCAAGCTTGAAGGGAAAAGCTTTGTTAATGTTGTTTGCAGTGTTCTAGAGTGTTCCTATATATGTCTCAGTAGTGAAATTTTTCTTGTTGTTGGGGTGGTTCAATACTATTTCCAGAATACCTTTGTATAAATCTGAGTATGACTATTAGAAGCCCTTAAGATGAAAGGATTAAGAGTTTGTACTTAAACATCAGAGAAAACTTTAATCTCTCGCAATCTCTCTCTCTCTCTCTCTCTCTCTCTCTCTCTGTGTGTGTGTGTGTGTGTGTGCGTGTGTGTGTGTGTGTGGTTTTGAGACAGAGTCCTGCTCTGTTGCCCAGACTGGAGTGCAGTGGTGTGATCTCAGCTCACAGCAACCTCCACCTCCCAGGCTCAAGTGATTCTCCTGTTTCAGCCTCCCGAGTAGCTGGGATTACGGGTGTCTGCCACCACACTTGGCTAATTTTTGAATTTTTAGTAGAGAGATGGGGTTTCACCATATTACAAGGCTGGTCTCAAACTCCTGACCTCAGGTGATCGGCCCGCCTCGGCCTCCCTAGGTGCTGGGATTATAGGCATGAGCCACTGCACCTGGCCGTGTGTGTGTGTGTGTGTGTGTGTGTTTTATGAAACACTGCATGGTGCTAAATATCCTCTTCCTTTGTTTTAACTTTTATAAGACAGGGTGTATTCATTTCCTATTGCTGAGGCAACAGACTACCACCGATTTAGTGGCTTAAATAATCACCAGTTTATTATCTTACATTTCTGGAAGTCAGAGGTCTAGTATGAGTCAGCTGGGCTACATTCGTTCTGGGAGAACTAGGAGAGAATCAATTTCCTTGCTTCTTCCAGCTTCTAGGAACCACCCACTTTTCGTGGCTCATGCTCCCACATCTCTCCAAATTCTTTTTGCCATCATATCGTTTTCTCTCATTCTGATCATCAAGCCTCCCTGCTATAAGGGAATCCTGTGATTTCACTGGATGCACCCAGATAATCCAGGATAATCATCCCATCTCAGTATACTTAACTAATTATATTTACAATGTCTCTTTTGCCATAGGATATAATAACTCTTTATAGATTCCTGGCATTAGGCCATGGACATCTTTGGGGGGCCATTTTTCTGTCACAAAGAGGATTCAATATTAGAGTATTTTTGACTTTTTTAAAAAACATAAAAACTACGTTTTTTTTTTTTTAGGAAACCAATGAAGTATAGATACATGTCAATAAAGTAAAGGAAATTTAAAAATATCCTAGAATTTGACTCTCTAGAAATAACCACCATTGATGTATTTTAGGGTAGATAGATGCTCACAATTATCAAATTAATTAAAGCAAGATTATCAAGGTAGTCCTTCAATTTTTATATTTTATTATAATGCCTTTTGACTTAATAATGGATACATCTAACTTTTGTGTTAATAAGTATTTGCCTCTAGGATTATTTTTACTAATGAAATAATAAGTTTCTCTTTGTATGTCTCTATACTTATTAATCCAGTGTATTAATGCTAAACTTTTGAGTTTGGCACATATTCATATCACTTTCTTATGATAAATATCTAAACAGAATTACTGGGACAAAGGTATGACATTCTATTACAAATTTATCTGTAGATACGTGTAACCAAATAATTATTCGCTATCAGTATTTAAAGTAGCTACTTTCCCAAACCTTCCTGTGTATTGGTAATATGATTTTATTTTGTCCTAATCAATTTGTTAGGAAATTATCCCTCACTGTGATTTTAATCTTGTCACAACATGATACAAATTTTAATAAGTAAAAAGTATCAAAAAATTCATAACAGTGACTTTGATGTCAATTGTCTAATTCTTTTGAATAGAAGAGAGAATGAAAATTCCATTCATCCATTCTTTCATGTGTCTTCATTCATACATTTACTTTTTAGTCATTACAGATTCCTCAGTACTGTTAAGAGGTGGGAGAGCCGGTCGCGGTGGCTCAAGCCTGTAATCCCAGCACTTTGGGAGGCCGAGACGGGCGGATCACGAGGTCAGGAGATCAAGACCATCCTGGCTAACACGGTGAAACCCCGTCTCTACTAAAAAAATACAAAAAACTAGCTGGGCGAGGTGGCAGGCGCCTGTCGTCCCAGCTACTCAGGAGGCTGAGGCAGGAGAATGGCGTGAACCCGGGAGGCGGAGCTTGCAGTGAGCTGAGATCCAGCCACTGCACTCCAGCCTGGGCGACAGAGCGAGACTCCGTCTCAAAAAAAAAAAAAAAAAAAAAAAAAAAGAGGTGGGAGAATTGGCAATAAACCACACTGTGAAGGTCACTATTCTCATTCCTGTAGTTTTTCATTTGTGTGTATGAAGAAAGGTCACAGACAAGTAAATATCTGAATGAATGAGATATTTTCATAAAGTGAAATGTGCTAAGAAGATGACACAACAGAATGGTGTGGAGTACACTCTACTTGAAATGGAAATATACTGAATTTAAAGTAGCCAGGTATGTGGAGATCAAGAGACTGAACTTTGGGCAAAGGGATTACCCTAACTTAGAAACGAGGGAACTGAAATGAGGTCAGTAAGGCTGGAGTATATTGCCTTAAACAGGTTAACAGTGAAGTTGAGCATAGTTTGATGTGGAACCTTCCAGACCATTATATTAAAAAGTTAATTTTCATTAATTGTAATGAGAAACATTGTAGGATTTTAAGCAGGGAATTATATGTTCTAATTTAGGGTCAAATCAGGTTACCTTGGTTGATATGTAAAAAATGGTGCATATGGTTTAAGGGAGGAGACCGGAAGACCTGTTATGAGGCTATTTCAAAGGGCTACTGGATTGGTTCAGGGTGGTAGCAGAAAAAATGGATAGTTTGGACATATTTTGGGTATATTTTGTTACTCCTTTCTAGACCATGAGTAATACAATGACGAACAGATACAGAATATTGTCGCTTCTTCCACATCTTTCATATCCTCATATCCAATCTCAAGCTGGCCTTCAGTATTCATCTGACACTCATTTTAAGGACATGGAAACAGCTGTTCCCTGATCCAGTGGCAGTCTCAGTAAGGGCTAATAAAGTGAGTTAGGACCAAATAATTAAACACAAAGACTAAGGACAACTGTCCTATAAAATATTTATAAGAAAACACTTGTCTTAGTACATTTTGTGCTGCTATAACAGAGTACCTGAGAGTGTATAATTTATAAAGAACAGAGATTTATTTCTTACATTTCTGGAGGCTGGGAAGTTTAGGAACAAGGAGTCAGCACCTGACAGGGTCCTTCTTTCTCAATCATCCCATGGTGGAAAAAAAGGTCAAGAGAGGGGAACAGAGAGCGAGAGAGAGAGAGAGAGAGACAGAGACCGTACAAGAGATAAGATTCACAGCCTCAAGCCCCTTTATAATTGACATTAATCTATTCATGAGGATGGAGCCTTCATCACCTAAACACTTCTCCTTAGGCCCTACCTAACAACACTGTTGCACTGGGGATTCAGTTTACACATGGTTTTTTGGGGGGATGCATTCAAACCATAGAAACACCCTTCATTATTAGTTTTTCTATTTTAGCCTACTTTTTCTGGGTGCCAAAAGGGACCACAAGTTTCTTTCATATTGAAGCTTTGTCACCAGAATCCTCCTGTAAAAGCAAAAATAACTTATTTGACAGTAGTAACCCATTAGCATTCTCATATGTTAGCACAAATGAGATCATAAGAACGACTGAATTTATAGCTGAAAGGATCCTTGAAAGGTACGTTTTGTGAAACATGGGCCGTACAGAAGATCAAGGCCCTGTGTTATGGGTTAAGTGGAGGTTGCCCAGTGGAGACTGTTAAAAGGAAGGTATAGGTGGAAATGCTATATAAAATGTATTATTTTCGCAAGTCAGGAGTTTCTTCTGTTCAGCCTGCCTGCCACTGGACCTCCCTATTTGTATGCTTCATGCCCAATAAAACCCCATGTCTCTTTTGCTGGCTCTGGGTCTCTTCTTTGGTCTCTCAAACATGGCACCATCCCTACTCAGGTTAATAGGGGTCCAGAAGGATGGTCCACTGATAAAGATTCACAGATACAGGTTGTTGGAGAAGAAATCACACCAGAAACTGTGTGCACTAAGATGGCCAGATGATGTGAACATTGATAACACCCAGCTAGTGGGGCCAGGAAGTACTTTGACTGCCTGAGGGCTACAGAGCTGACTCTGTGGAAGGTATATTGTAGGAAGACCCCAAGGGAGTCATGCTCTGTATAATCTCTTATTCTTGAATGTGGGCAGGACCTGTATCTATGATAGATTAGATTATGTTCTATAGTCAAGGTGGGGATTTTGCAGCTGTCATCAAAGTTCTCAGACAATTGACTTTGATAAAAAAGAAGGTAATCTTAGGTGGCCCTGACTTAATCAGACAAGCCCTTGAATTTGCAGCAGATGCTAAAGCCAGGCTTAAAGAAGCAAATTTCCGTATTGAGGAGAGGGCCAAATGGCAGAAAACTGTGGGCACCTGCTAGTAGTTGAGGATCTCACTCCTGTAACTGCAAGGACCTACATTTCATCCAACAACCAGTGAGCCTGGAAAAAGATTCAAAGTCTCAGATGAGATCGCAGCTCTGTATTAGTCCATTTTCATGCTGCTGATAAAGACATACCCAAGACTGGGTAATTTACAAAAAGAAAAAGAGGTTTAATGGGCTCACCGTTCCATGTAGCTGGCAGGGTGGGGAGTGGGCTCACAATCAGGGAGGCAGAGGAAAGGCACTTCTTACATGGTAGCTGTAAGAGAGAGAAAATGAGAACCAAGTGAACGTAGTTTTGCCTTATAAAACCATCAGGTCTGGCCGGGTGCGGAGGCTCAAGTCTGTAATCCCAGCACTTTGGGAGGCCGAGACGGACTGATCACGAGGTCAGGAGATCGAGACCACCCTGGCTAACAGTGAAACCCCGTCTCTACTAAAAAAATACAAAAAACTAGCCGGGCGAGGTGGCGGGCGCCTGTAGTCCCAGCTACTCGGGAGGCTGAGGCAGGAGAATGGCTTAAACCTGGGAGGCGGAGCTTGAAGTGAGCTGAGATCTGGCCACTGCACTCCAGCCTGGGCGACAGAGGGAGACTCCGTCTCAAAAAACAAACAAACAAACAAAAAAACATCAGGTCTTATGAGACTTATTGACCACCAGGAGAACAGTATGTGGGAATCAGCTCCATAATTCAATTATCTCACACTGGGTCCCTCCCACAAAACATGAGAATTATGGGAGCTACAATTCAAGATGAGATTTGGATGGGGGCACAGCCAAGCCATATCAAGCTCCCTCCCACAGCCTCATAAGATCCTGACTTCAGGACCGTATTGTGCCGTATCCAGATTCCTGGCCTATGGAAACTGAAATAATACATGTGTGATTTATTAAGCTGCTAAGTTTTTGGTAACTTGTTAAACAGCATACAGGCTAATACATAAAATGATGAATACCTCAATTAATAATGAGCAAAAGATCTGAGCAAGCATCTCACCGAAGATGATATACAGATGACAAATAAGCATTTGAAAAGATGCTCCAAACATATGTTCCCAGTAAAGTGCAAATTCAAACAACAATAACACACCATTACACATCTATTAGAATAACGAAAATCTGAAGCATTGACAGTATGAAATACTGATGAGGATTTGCAGCAAAACAAACACAAATCCATTGCTGGTAGGAATGCGAAATGGTGTAACCACTTTGGAGAGATTTTGGCAGTTTCCTACAAAATTAAACGTATTCTTACGATATGAATCAGCAATTGTGCTCATTGGTATTTACCCAAATGAGCAGAAAACTCATGTTGGAACAGAATTTGCATACGGATGTTTATAGTAGCTTTATTCATAATTGCCAAAACTTGAAAGCAACCAAGATATATTTCAGTAGGTGACTGGATAAACAAACTATAGTAGATTCATATGAAGAAATATTTTTCTGCCAGGCACGGTGCCTCATGCCTGTAATCCTACCATTTTGGGAGGCCGAGGTGGGCAGATCACAAGGTCGGGAGATCAAGACCATCCTGGCTAATACAGTGAAACCCCGTCTCAACTAAAAATAAAAAACTTAGCAGGGCATTGTGGCATGTGCCTATAGTCCCAGTTACTCGGGAGGCTGAGGCAGGAGAATCGCTTGAACCCAGGAGGCAGAAGTTGCAGTGAGCCAAGATCACACCACTGCACTCCAGCCTGGGCAACAGAGTGTGACTATATCTCAAAAAAAAAAAAAAAAAAGAAGAAGGAGAGAAAGACATATTTTTCAGTGATACAAGTAAAATGAGCTATCAAACCAGGAGAAGACATAGAGATAACTAAAATGTGTATTTCTAAGAAAAGATGCCAATCCAAAAAGGCTATATACTATTTGATTCCAACTATAGATTCCAACTATATGGCTCAAAACAATGTAGACAGTAAAAAGATCAGTGGTTACCAGGGGCTCAGGATGGGGTGCAGGAGAGGGAGGAATGAATATGTGGGATACAGGGAATTTTGGGGACAGTGAAACTATTCTTTATTCTACCAGGACACTATAATGGCAGACACAAGTCATTGTACATTAGTCAAAACCCAAACAGAATATACAGCACAAAGAGTGAACTCTAATGTAAACTATAGACATTGGTGAGGCTCCTCAATAAAATAAGCCAAGGGAACATATGTTGTGGAGCATATTTTTAAATACTTATTCGTCATCTGCATATCATTTTTGGTGAGGTGTCTGCTCAGATATTTTACTCATTATTAATTATTTGTTGTTTTATGTATCAGATTTGTATGCTGTTTAAGAAGTTACCAAAAACGTAGCAGCTTAATACATCACATATTTATTATTTCACAGTCTCCATTTTATTGATGTAGTACATAAAAAGTGTACTATACTAATGCAAGATGTTAATAGTAGGTGAAATTTGGCAGTGGCGAGGAGGGATGAGGCATATATGGAAACTCTGTACTTTCCACTCCATTCTTATGTACTGCTAAAACTGTTCAAAAAAGAGTCTATTGATTACAACAGAACAAAGATCAAAATCAGAGTTAGGATTAGTACCCAGGCCATTCTATTTTAATGTTATTTTTCCCTCCCCAAATTTTGCTGAGATTCAGTTTGTGTCCACAGCCTAACATGTGAGTTCATTTGAAATAAGTTGCATTGTCATATTTTTCCTTTGCATATATATGATACATATTCCCAACCTTATTAATTGTATATTCAGATCCCTTCTACTATTTATTATGTTTGGCCAATTTCCCCCCTGGGTTGAGAGAATTGAGGCAAAATCTGTAATTTTGTTACCTTAATATTCTGCTTGTATTTCTTAACATTTTGGCTTCAATATTTTGACACTACATGACTTGTATGCATAATGTAAAACATTATATGATTATATTTGAACTTGAGGGAAGGCTAACTCCACTGGCTTGAATAGCTCACTAACTTTCCCTTGTACCCTGCTTTTGCCTCCTTTCCTATTCTTTTAGCTTAACTAGAATTGTTCTGAGTTAGTGTAACAGAAGTGCTGTCTGATGCCAGCCACTGTGCTCCAGAGGCTCCCTGTTTATGATAAGACAATTTCCTAGACCAAGAATCTCTCATTATTAAGTAGTTCCCTATAAACATGTAGTGTTTTAGAATGAGGAATCTGTCCTGGAACCTTAGAGCCTGCATATAACTTATGTATTCAACCTAAAGTGTTAGTCCCATTCTTTTCTCATTTAGTAGTATCATATATGCATTTCTAATGTGTCATCTTATTATATATGAATTATATCTATATCCATGCATACATGCATACCTATATTTTATGTATAGATATATACTTATGTGATTTTAATGTATTAATACCTATGCTACATGTATTTGTGTTTACATACATGTTGTGAGATATATATATATATGGGTATATGTTTAAATAAATATATAGAATCTCTTCTGATAATCTATAAGTTTTAAAATCTGGTTTTGATTACAATAATTATTACATCCATAACACTAAATCATATTATTCATCCATATCTCAATTTATTAATTTCAGTGTCCAAATAGTGTGCTGTGAAAAAGATCTCCAATTTGAATGCTTTTGACTTCTCTGCATTTTTCTGCCCCCTTTTGAATATCACATGTTAAAGGGTAGGGTCAATCAGGCCATTTTTAGTTCCTTTATCTTTCCTCTCTCCATTCTACTCTACTGCGTATCCAGGCATAATGTTTAAATCATTGCTCTGATGTGTAGTTTAGGTTGAGAGGCTGCACATTTCTCATTTATGAGCCTTCAGTTAATTCTGTGTTTCAGCAGAACTAGAGGGTAAGTCAAATAGCTGTTCTCCTATACCCTGTTGTATCCTATTCTTTTTCCCAAAGGCAGAAGAGGTTAAAGGGAGTCTAGAGATGAGCATTATTTCCTCACTTTAGATTGAGTATGTCATCCGGCAGGAGTCTGGGTCAGTGTAAAGTTTCTTGGATCAGAGGGCTCTTTCTTGATGGATCATCTTTCATTTCATCTATCTTGTATTTGGACAGTTGCTCTGTGTCAAGTTCTCAGCTTAATGATTTGTGCATCTGATTTCCCCCTCACAGTTAGGAAGTGGTTGAGAAATACAATTTATATATTTTTATCTTGTCTTCCAGTGTTGTAGAAATGGTCCCAAACTTTGGTGCTTTTCACTTCCCTGTATCTTTCGTTCTGCCCTTTTTTTGCCCTTTTGTTTTTTCTCCTTTCCTTTTTCCCTCTAAGTTAAAAGTTGTTGATGAGTCCTTTAGAAGTATTCTCTTTTCTGAAGTGTATTGTTCTCCCAGCAGGAAAGAGGCATAGCAGACCATGAAGTATCTCTTGGTTGATTTCTAGAAGTCATTGTTTCTGTCACTTGTATTTTAGAGTTTACTTTATTATATTGCTTTAAAAAAAGTGGTAGAAGTTTTCTTCTTAATTGGAGTTTTTTTGTGTGTGTTGTTGTTTATTTCTGTTAATCTCATGTAAGGGAGTAGGACAAATATCCGTCCATCATTCTACCTTCAGTGGGAAACTTATGTAGACCAGGCAATGAAAGCCCCTGGGCAAGAGAAGTTAGTATGAGAGCAACAGCAATTCTGAAAGGCAGAAGTGGGGGAAGATTGGAAATTACTCAATTATTTATTGGGACCCAGATTATAACACACATTTTACTATTCCACTTTTATATCTTTTTCTGTGGATATATGGGGGGGAAAATGGAATACTTTCTGAACCTTCCCCTGCCACCCTAAAAAGCAAGAAGTGGGCTCTGTTTATACATTCTTGTACTTGTGCTAACTGAACTTATATTGTTTGAACACATACTATGCTTCATACACTGCGCTAGGTAGTTTTGCTTATCTAATGGGAATTTTAACCTTAAATAATATTTTTTGTTAAACATGATTATCTTGGTATGCATTACATGAGGGATACATACCACGGTGCCAAATGACCTAATTTGGATGCTAGGGAAGATGAGTTCTAGCTTTGGTTCTGGGTTAATCAATTTCAATACAAAGCATGTTAGAAGTGATGTAATTTTTAGGGAGCTTAAAATTACTTTATCCATGTTCTCCAACTATTGAATAATGGTGCCTTGTTAAAAGGCATAGAATTATTATTATGGGTGTGAGAATTTGTATATGTTTATTTTTTAAATCTGTTTTTTGTTTTATATCCTGAACCAATAGAATGCAAGTTTCAGGATGATATATGTTCCATGGCACATAGGATTATACTTAAAACAAACTAACAAATATCTATTTAATTTAACTGATATAGTTAAATTAAAAATCTTACACCAAGATGCCTGCAGATGCATCAGAAAATCTCTCCCTACACATAAATATTACAAGAATATAATTTTTTTTGATATGAAATAGTTGAGCACATTTTGGGGGAAGATGTGATATTTTAATACATGTATACAATATGTAATGATCAAATCAGGGTAATTGGGACATCCATCAAAACACAGACTTTTAATGGGTATTTGCGGTGTGATAGGCACCATAGAAAACATTGGGGGTTCAATAATGATCAAAAAATAGCATGTGCCATTAATTTAAATAAATACAGAAACAAATTTGAAATTAAAACTGTGAGAAGTGCTAAGGAGTCCTTTCCCCAACTAATATTTACTGAAGCATATATATGTGCTTATTTGTGTATCATCTATTCTATATTGCCTCTCCCAACTATGCAGAAAGAGCTTCAATCTATTTGGTTTACTGCCAGACATATTCCAACATATAGAACAGATTCTGACACATATGTTCAATGAAAAAGTGACAGTCAATTAAAGACTTCTTTGAGCTATTCAAGGCAATCAGCACAGGGGATTCGAGGATAGCTATGCTAAACTGAGTTCTGAAGAATGGGTAGGCCTTATTTAGATGCAAAGGAGATGAAAGAGTGTGTCAGGCAAAGGGAAATGCTATGAAAAAATTAGGAATAAGCACAGTGAATATGAAGGATTTGAAAAGGCCAGTGCAGACATGAAGGGAGGAGAGCAAGCACACTGCTGGAGAGAAAGGTGGCAATAGATCTTCTCCAAGGCTTTTGCAGACAATGCTAATCAAATTTTTCTTTTTTCTTAGAGCATTGAAATCACTGAATAAATGTAAGCAGTGGTGTGAGATAATCAGATTTGTGCTTAAAAAAGATATTTCTGTTGGTAATTGTTCATAATGAAAGTGGCACGAACACGCATAGAGAAAATATAGATAAAAAAGAGAGGTCCTAGTATAAAGCTTAGATAATTTTATCATTTATGTCCATTAAAGGAATATGAGATAGTAAAGGAGCCAGAAAGTGCAACCAGTGAGATTGGAAAAAAACATCAGTGTAGTAGTATAATGAAAGATGGGTCAAGAAAGTGTTTTAAGGAGGGGACTCCATAGTATTCAATGCTTCAGAAAGGTTAGTTCAATTGTAGAATTAATCAAGTATCTACTGGATATAAAGACATGGAGAATATTATTGATTTTAACAAAAGAAGATTAAGCAACCATGTATTACATACATGTGCACACACATAATCCTACAGCTACTGGATAAGAAAAATAAGCCTTCTTTCTAAAATATGTAACAGTCCAGAGGAAAGTAAGACTACTGTCAGGAGCCAAATTTAAGTGGGACCAGAAAACCTTAAAATCTAAACCATCAGCATGAGTTAATGACAGTAGTTCTGTGAGATAATTTGTCTTTAATGAATTTAAAGCTTTGGGTTTTAGCAGCTCTGCTGGCTAAAGGAGACAAAGCGTTGTGTTCATGCAAAGTGGTGAAGTAGAACTGAGATCCTTTTATAAAGGCTAGACAGTCAAATAAGTATGCCTTCTGAGAAAGAATGAACAAAACAAATAACAAACAAAACTTTCACTCTACAGAAAAGAGAGACCACAAGGTATATTGCCCTGTCATATTCTGCTGCTACTGGGAAAATAAGTATACACTAAAAATCAGAAACCAGAGTTCTGCTATCATTTAAGTATATATGTATTTATGTATGTATATATGAATGTATGTATGTATGTATTGGAGACAGGGCCTAGCTCTACTGCCCAGGCTGGAATGTAATGGCATGGTCATGGCTCACTGCAGCTTTACACTTCTGGGCTCAAGGGAGCCTCCCACCTCAGCCTCCCAAAGTGCTGTGGTTATGGGTGTGAGCTACTCTGCTCAACATCTGCTATCATTTATATAAGGAATGTAAATATTCACTCCTTTTGGAGCCTGGAAAAATCCTAGCCAAGAAATTCTGTTTAATGGTATCACAATCGTCTCGGGACAATAAATAGCATCATTGCAAATCCTTTTTGGAGAACAAAACACACCAGGTTCTCAGAATTTTCAGAAATCATGAGCATCAAATATGGGCATAATAACAAATTAAACCACATATGAAGAAAGAAGCTGCTATGAATTGTAGCAAAACAACAAATAGCAGTATTAAACTTTGAAGGGTGAACGATACTGGAATGTTTAGATACAGTAAATTAATTATGTGAAATGTTTCATGACTTAAAGGAAAAAGAGGGAGGTAAAAAATAACAAGGCAATAATAGACCACCAAAACTGAATAGGCAACTTTAATCACCTTGATATAGTTTGGATCCATGTCCCTGCCCAAATCCCATGTCAAATTATGATCTCCAGTGTTGAAGGTGGGGCTTGGTGTGAGGTAATTGGATCATGAGAACACAGTCCCCATGAATGGGTTAGCACCATACCCTTGGTGTTGCTCTTATGATAGTGAGTGAGTTATCCAGATATTTGATTGTTTAAAAGTGTGTAGCCCTGCCCCAACCCTCTTGCTCCTGCTCCTGCTGTGTAAGATGTGTTTGCATCTCCTTCTCCTTCTGCCATGATTGTAAGTTTCTTGAGGTCCCCCCAAGAAACAGAAGCCTCCAAGCTTTATGTAGAGCCTGTGGAACCATGAGCCAATTAAACCTCTTTTATTTATAAATTATGCATCTCAGGTATGTGAGAAGGGGCTAATACATAAAACTGGTACTGAGCAGTGGGGCATTGCTATATAGATACTTGAAAATGTAGAAGAAGCTTTGGAGCTGGATAAGAGGTAGCGATTAGAACACTTTGGAGGGCTCAGAAGAAGATAGGAAGATAAGGGAAAGTTTGGCATTTCCTAGACAGTTGTTGAATAGTTGTGACCAAAATGCTGATAGTGATATGGAAAGTGAAGGCCAGGCTAATGAGGTCTCAGATGGAAATGAGGAACTTATTGGAAACTAGAGCAAAGGTCACTTTTGTTACATCTTGGCAAAGAGCTTGGATGGATTTTCCCCTGCCCTAGGGATATATGGAACTTTGAACTTGAGAGAGATAATTTAGTGTAACTGTTGGAAAGTATTTCTAAGCAGCAAAGCATTTAAGATTTGGCCTGGATGCTTTTGACAACCTAACTCATATGCGGGAACAAAGAAATGACATAAAACTGGAACTTATACTTAAAGGGGAAGCAGAGTGTAAAATTTGAAATATTTGCAGCCTGGCCATGTGGTAGAAAAGAAAAGTGCATCTTTGGGAAGGAGCCAGCTGGAGAAATTTGCATAACTAAAAGGAAGGAAAGTACCGATAGCCAAGACAATGGGGAAAGGGCCTCAAAGGCATTTCAGAGATCTTCATGCCAGCCCCTCCATCACAGGCCCAGAGGCCTAGGAAGGAAGAATGGTTTTGTGGGCCAAGCCCAGAGCCTGACTGCCCTATGCAGCCTCAGAACACTGCTCCTTGCATCTCAGCTGCTCCAGCTTCAGCAATGGCTAAAAGAGGCTCAGGTATAGCCAAGGCTGCTGCTTCAGAGGTTGCAAGCTGTAAGCCTTGGTGCCATCCATGTGGTGTTAAGTCTATGGGTGCACTGAGTGTAAGAGTTGAGGCTTGGGAGCCTCTGCCTAAATTTCAGAGGATACATGGAAATGCCTGGATGTCCAGGCAGAAGCCTGCTGCAGGGGTGGAGCACTCATGGAGAACTTCTACCAGGACACAGAGTCCCCACTGGGGCACTGCCTAGTAGAGCTATGAGAAGAGGGTCACCGTTCTCCAGACCCTGGAATGGTAGAGTCACCAAAAGCTTGCACCTTGCACTTGAAAAAGCTGCAAGCACTCAGCACTAGCCCATGAGAGCAGCTGTTGGGGCTGAACCCTTAAAACTACAGTGGCAGAGCTACTCTAGGCCTTGGAGGGCTACCTGTTGTGCCAGTGTGCCCTGGATGTGAAACATGGAGCCAAAAGTGATTATTTTGGAACTTTAAGATTTAGTGACTGCCTTGCTGGAATTTAGAATTGCATGGGGCCTATAGCACTTTTTTTTTGGCTGACTTTTCCCTTTTGGAATGAGAGTATTTACCCAATGACTGTATCTTGGGAGTTACCAAATTGTTTTTCTTTCTTTTCTTTCTTTCTTTTTTTTTTAATAGTAGAAGAGACTTGCCTTGTTCTGAGTGAGACTTTAGACTTTGGACTCCAGAGTAATGATGGGAAGAATTAAGATTTTGGGGGACTGTTGGGAAGGCATGCAATGTGAGAGGGACATGAGATTTGAGAGGGGCTGGCCAGAATGATATGGTTTGGATCGGTCTCTGTTTTCTTCTAGTATCACTATGGATGTAAAGCTATAAAGATACTTACAAAATCATAGGAAAAACTGGAAAAACTCTTCTGGACTTTGGTCTAGGCAAATAATTTATTACCAAGACTCAAAACACAGGCACCAAAACCAAAAGTAGACAAACAAGATTTAATTGAACTAAAAAACTTCTGCACAGCAAACAAATAATTAATTGAGCGAACAGATAGTCTGCAGAATGGGAGAAAATATTTTCAAAATATGCATCCAGCAAGGGTCTATTATATAAAATATATAGGGAATTCTAACCAGTCAACACACACACACACACACACACACACACACACACACACACACACACACACATATAACCTCATTAAGAAGTAGGCAAAGGATATGAATAGACATTTTTCAAAAGAAGATGTACAAATCACCAATAGGTATATGAAAAATACTGAACATCATTAATCATCAGATAAACACAAATTAAAACCACAGTGAGATATACTCTTACACCAGTCAGAATGGCTGTTTTTAAAATGTCAACAGATAACAGATATTGGTGAGGATATGGATATAAAGGTACTCTTGGAGGGTGTGTAAACCATCTCAACCTCTATGAAAAGCAGTATTTATCAAAAAAACTACAAAGAGAACTATCATTTGATTCAGCAGTCCCACTACTGTGTATTTACCTGAAAGAAAAGAAATCATTACATACAAATAATACTGGCACTCATGTTTATTGCAAAACTATTCACAATGGCAAGACATGGAAGCAACCTACGTGTCTATTAACAGATGATTGAAAAAGAAAATATGGTATTTTGATATGTAGTACAATGGAATGCTATTCAGCCATAAAAAAAAGACTAAAATCATGTCTTTTGTGGCAACATGGATAGAATTGGTGGCCATTATCTTAAGTGAAACAAATCAGACACAGAAAGACAAATATCACATGTTTTCTCTTATAAGTGGGAGTTAAATAATGTGTACGCATGGATATAGAGTGTGGAATGTTAGACAATAAAGACTGGGAAGGGTAAAGGTATGGGAGCAGGGTGGTTGATGAGAAATTACTTGATCACTACAATGTATATTATTTGGGTGATACATACCCTAAAATCTCTGACTTCACTGCTATGCAATCCATGCATGTAGCAAAACAGCACTTGTGTCTCATAAATTTCCACAAATAAAGAAAAACAAAATTTAAAAATAGGTGATTTTAGAAATGAGACAAAACTTCCAGAAATGTAAAATAAAATTATTTTAATTCAAAATAAATAAATGCATTAAATAATATAAATAGCTCAAGGGAAAATGGTCTAGAATACATTATATATAAATTTAAAAAGGAACAAAGAAAGACAACATTATAGATGAATAATCATAGATATGCAAGTAAAATAAGAAAGTCTAAGATGTATTTAATTGGAATCCCAGAGCAATCCAGAGGGTTCAAAGAGGCAAAATTTAAGGTAATAATTTAATGGAATATTCCAGAAGAGGTGAAAGACGTAAATGTTCAGACTGAACCAAGCACAAGCAACACAAACATGAAAATCAAATATAAATGCAAATTTAATTAAATTTTAATACAATTGAAAATTATTGAAGACCAAGTAAAGATCCTAAAAGTATCCATAATGAAACAAAAAATTACCTACTAAAAACAAAAAATAAACAAACAAACAAACAAAAAAACGCAGCCCGCACAGTGGCTTACATGTGTAATCCCAGCACTTTGAGAAGCCAAGGTGGGAAGATTACTTGAGATCAGAAATCAGAGACCAGCCTGGACAACATAGTGAGACCTCTACTCTACAAAAAGTAAAAAAATTAGCCAGACATGGTGGGACGCACCTGTAGTCCTAGCTACTGAAGAAGCTGAGATGGGAGGCTTGCTTGAGCCCTAGAGGTTAAGGCTGCAATGAGAGATGTGATTGTGCCACTACACTCCAGACTGAATGGCAGAACAAGACGCTGTCTCTTAAAAAAAAAAAAAAGAAAAGAAAAGAAAAGGAGAGAAAATAAAGGAACACTATCAACAGCAGACTTCTTCTGAGAACCAAGGGAATTTAGAAAATTCTTCACAGAGTAATAAAGAAGATAATTTAAATAATCATCAATGTATGGCTTTTTTGTAGTTTAAATAGCTACATTTATGTAGTTAAATTTAGCCATCATTCAAGAAAAAGGACAGAATAAAGTCATTTTCACATAAATTTTAGAAAGTTTATCAATAATGTATACTCACCAGCAGAATTTCTTAAAGGTGTATTTTAGAAACAAGTAAATTGGCCACAGAAAAAAGACTTCAAACCAGAAATGAATGGTAAAATAAAATGGTAAACAAATGCAAAAACAAAACAAAACAAAAATGTTGAAATATACAACAATATTAACCTCCTAAGATTATGTTGAGGATTAAAAAATAATTTTATAGAGTTTAAAACAGTGATTTACATGTGGTAAACATTTATGATTGTTTGTTAAATAATTTTTAAAAAGTGAAAATGCTAACATAAACCTGAAATATTTGACAAAGAAAATATGCACATTAGGCATTGTTGGGTGCTTTGTGATTGCAGTTGAAATATACTATACTTCTGGATTGTTTGGGGGCAGTGTATGGATAATGCCTCACTTTAGAATTTTAAAAATAGATTTAAATACAAACAACCATTAAAATGTATGAATAAGTCATTTGATATAAAAGCATATGCAATAAATGGAAAAATAATCATTTTTAAAAATGGCAAATTATATACATAGAAAAAAAAACAGAAAAATCAGTAGTAATAGAAAGCAAAGAGTTGAAACAAACACCTGTAGAGATTATAAAATTTATTTTTAAGAATCAATTTGTGTTTAATTCATGAGAAATTCATATAAAGCTCAAAGAGCTAGGGACATTAAAAGAAAAGGAATAGAATCACCAATCAGGCTAGAGCTGAGGTTGAGACAAAATTGAACTTAAAGCTGAAACCATTCTTTGAGATAAAAACTTTCAATTAATATGAGGAATATAGAGCAATTCTACATTTTCATACTAATAACATTCAAAGATACATAAAAAAACAAATGATAGGCAGAACTTAATAAATCTACCAGTACATGGAGAGGTTTCATTCTAACTATTAAGAGATCTAAAACTAAATTTACTGAATGTATGGAAGATCTGAACAATACAGTTACTAAATTTGCTCACGTGAACATATATTGAACCTAGAATTGCAATACTGGAGAACAGGTAATTTATTTTCCAAGCACACATAGGATATTTATAAAAATTGACCTTGAAATAAACTGTAATATACATCTAATCAAGTTTCAAATAATTGGCAAGGTAGCAAATTATGCAAATTACTACAATATTAAATTAGAAAAAATAATTTTAAATACTAAATACATATATTCAGAAATCTTATACTTCCAAACAACTAATGGGTTAAAAAAGAAAATACAACAAAAATTTGAACATGAATCAAACAATAATGAAAGTATTCCATATCAAAATTGAACTAAATACTTATATATAAAAATAAAAAGCTAAAAATCAAGGAGGTAAGTATCCATCTTAAAAGGTTAAAAAAATACAGCAAATGGAGTCCCCCACAAAAGGAAATAAAAATAAAGATAAAATGTACATATAAAAATCAAATGTAAAATAAAGAAGATAGACAAAATTAGAAATCAGTACTTTGAAAGAACGGTAAACAACAAATCTCTATCAAGATTGCTTAACACAGCGGGGCGTGGTGGCTCATACCTGTTATCCCAGCCCTTTGGGGGGCCGAGTCTGGTGGATCACTGCAGGTCAGGAGTTTGAGACTAGCCTGGCCAGCATGGTGAAACCCCATCTCTACTAAAAATACAAAAATTAGCTGGGTCTGGTGGTGGGCGCCTGTAGTCCCAGCTACTTGGGAGGCTGAAGCCTGATAATTGCTTGAACTTGGGAGGCAGATGTTGCAGTGAGCCAATATCATGCCACGGCACTCCAGACTGGGCCATAGAGCAAAACTCCATCACAAAAACAAAAACAAATGAACAACAAGAAAAGATGGCTTGAGACAAATGAAGAAAAAAATACACTCAAATATAAATGTGGAAAGATACAAAGGGTCATAATAATAGAATATAAATTTATTTATTTTTTATTTTTTGAGACAGAGTGTCATTCTCTTGCCCGGGCTGAAATGCAGTGGCATAATCATGGCGCCCTGCAGCTTCAACCTTTCCAGGTGATCCTCCCACCTCAGCTACTCCTGAGTACCTGGAGCTACAGGTGCATGCCACCATACCTGGGTAATTTTTACATGTTTTTTTGTAGAGATAGTCTTCCCCATGTTGTCAAGGCTTCACTCAAACTCCTGGGCTGAAGCCATCTGCCTGCCTCAGCCTCCCAAGAAATTAAAAATTTATATCAAAAAAATTTAGTCCAAAATTTACATTAGAAAACATATAAAATTACTTATAAAAACCATAGCCTACCAAAACTCATTCGACATGACACGGAAAGATTAGTAGTACAATAACTTGAAAATTTTGAATCTGCTTAGTAAATAACACCAGGTACAAAAAAAGTGTTAGTAAATAATTATTTGAAATATTTAAAGCATAGATAATTTAAATTCTATACAGTGTTTTTAAGAAAAAACAGGAGGAATGTATTTTAAGTGATAGACAAGAAGTTATATCAAAATGATTTGAAGAATGAATGAGGAACGTGAAAATGGAATCAGAGTAGTATCTTGTGGTTTAAATGAGGTTGTTTTGTAGTAGGAGAGACTTGAACAAATTGAAAGGTAAAACTTTAACTTTTATACAAAGTTAAGGGACTTTTACACAAAGTTAAGGGCCTTTTTATACAAGGAAAACAAAGAAAAATTCCCCTTATTTATGTTGCCAGATATGGTAAAATTAGAGAACTGAGATTAAATGGTATCTATTAATAAAACACATTTGAAGACATACTCAAAATGAAGAAATGCATGTCTCTTTTAACTATATTGATGGAATATAGAATGGGTGTAGAGCAGGGTAGGTTTATAGTTTTTCATATTAGTAAAAAGAGGTATTTCCTATTTGCATGGCTTCTATTTTCTCCAAAAATTAGGATTTGAGGTCATATTTTAGAGTCATTGGAAGGAAAGCAGTGAAGGGCTGGAAGTTTTCAGTTAGAGAGTTTGAATGTTTGTGAGACACGGCAAAGTGAGAGATTCTCATATTTGTAATAGGGATCCTGAGTAGGGTTCAGTACACATTTGAAGTAGGTGATGACCATAAAAGGGAGTCAGCTGGCCCTGTTTTATGACTTGCTGGCTGGGCATCAATTGACATCTTGGTTCCAAGTGGAAAGAAAATTAAGCTTCAGAATGGGTGGAATGGCTCATGCCTGTAATCCCAGTACTATGGGAGGTCAAGATAGGAGGATTGCTTCAGGCCAGAAGTTGGAAACTAGCCTGGGCAATGTAGTGAAAATTTAGCCTCCACAAAACTTAATCTCCACAAAAAATAAAAACATCGCCAGCATGGTGGCTTACACTTGTAGTCCTAGCTATTTGGGAGGCTGAGTCAGGAGGATCATTTGAGCCAGAAGTTCGATGCTGTGGTGAGCTATAATCACACCACTGCACTGCAGCCTGGGCAACAGAGTGATACTCATCTCCAAAAATAAAAAATAAAATAAAGATAAAACATAAATGGAAAAAATCAAGCTTTGGATTTATAGTTGTATAATAATTAATAAAATATACATTATTTAAGAGACTTACAAAGCACATGTTAGTATGCATTTTTTCAGTCTTGGGCAGTTCTTTATAGAGCATGAAAAGGAACTAATATGCATGTGAGGGAATCCTATTTTCCTAACATTATTAGAATTTGCTTTAAGTTATAAATGTTAGCATGATTTGAATAAACTACTTAGTTTTGCTTAGTAGAATTCAGTAGATGTTGAAGATATAGCAATTCTTTCATCAGAAATGTAAATGATGACATTACATAAAAACGTGCTAATCAAACATAAAATTAAACAGATATCTCTCTTCTATTTCTAGTCAGGAACTGCACTTTCCAAGTTTGTAACATTACTTAGACTGTTAACTTTCTAGAGAAACACACAACTGTTTTGTGTGTAGTCAGGCACTTGGAAAGAGGATTGTGGAAGATTTTTAATGATGATAATGCAATTGTGATGAAATAATAAACATGTCTATTTAGCTCAGTGAATGATGGTATCGATTGAATAGTAAATGGACTACCCGTATTGTGTTTCAGATATGGACTTCTTATATATTATAAGCCCAAATGTGCACAGAATGTTCTGCATTGGTGGAATGGGCAATGAGCCAACTAACCCCAGACTCATCAAACTGTGACAGGGAAAGCGTATCTCTCTGGCTGGGGAGAAAGAGAATTCTGAGCCATAATGCTCATTCTTTAGTATAAAATGTGCACTAATAGGCTGCATTGAGCTGCTGACAGTTTCTATGAAGAGTCTCTATTCTTTCAAATGCAAATATTTCAGAAACAGTCAGGTTCCCAGCACATGGATTTTAAAACCGAGTCATTCTTCACTGTGGACTTACATAATTGCACACTGGGGACATTATATATTTATACAGATAATGGATACAATTCAAGCAGCTGCCTACTGAAGTTAATGGAAGGCCTGTCTTCTGAGAAGAGAATGTGAATATATACATATACGCATATATATTTATACATTTTCTTCCTTTTCTTCCCACTCAATCTCTGACTAGCCTTATTGTAGAATGCCTTTTTTCCCCAATAATTTGAATTCCTTGAGTTTCAACTTTACATGATCAATCTTGATTTCTATGTATTTTTAAAATTTGTTATTTATGGAGAGTAGAAAGAGTTGAAAAATTACACATATGTATCTGAAACTGTAAATCATATCTCTCTAACTGGGGTGAAAATGCTGTAGGGTTACAAGAGTTATGGATATTCCATTAAAGGGAATAGATTTTTGGAGTCAAACACCTTATGTTTTCATCCTGCTTCCACTGATTACTAATACATGTCTTTAGGTTACTTAATGCCTCTCAGGTTCAGTTTCCTTATTTCTAAAATGATATTTTTCTTGCTAAGGACTTATTGCATATTAGATACTCAAAAAGTTAGTTTGATTTATTTACTTTTGTTTTCTCAGGGTATGTTATATGAGAGTGTTAAAAATGCAATTCCTGGTGATAATGCATTATGAGTTTTTCTCTTTTTTGGGGAGTTTTACAAAACAGTATTTATTCTTAAAATATAAGATGAGTTCTGATATCTAGTCTATTTCTTCTTCTTTTTTTTTTTTTTCTTTTCTTATTATACTTTAAGTTCTAGGATACATGTGCAGAACGTGCAGGTTTGTTACATAGGTATAAACGTACCATGGTGGTTTGCTGCACCCATCAACCCATCATCTATATTAGGTATTTCTCCTAATGCTATCCCTCCCCTAGCCCCCCAACTTCTGACAAGTCCCACTGTGTAATGTTCCTCTCCCTGTGTCCATGTGTTCTCATTGTTCAACTCCCACTTATGAGTGAGAACACGCGGTGTTTGCTTTTCTGTTCCTGTGTCAGTTTGCTAAGAATGATGGTTTCCAGCTTCATCCATGTCCCTGTAAAGGACATGAACTCATCCTTTTTATGGCTGCATAGTATTCTAAGGGATATATGTGCTACATTTTCTTTATCCAGTGTATCATTGATGGGCATTTGTGTTGGTTCCAAGTCTTTGCTATTGTGAACAGTGCTGCAATTAACATACATGTACATGTGTCTTTATAATAGAATGATTGATAATCCTTTGGATATATACCCAGTAATGGGATTGCTGGGTCAAATGAAATTTCTGGTTCTAGATCCTTAAGGAATCACCACACTGTCTTCCATAATGGTTGAACTAAATTTACAGTCCCACCAATGGTGTAAAAAGGTTCCTAATTCTCCACATCCTCTCCAGAATCTGTTGTTTCCTGACTTTTGATGATTGCCATTCTAACTGGTGTGAGATGGTATCTCATTGTGGTTTTGGTTTGCATTTCTCTAATGACCACTGATGATGAGTTTTTTTTTTTTTTTTTAATGTTTCTTGTCCACATAAATGTCTTCATTTGAGAAGTGTCTGTTCATAGCCTTTGCTCACTTTTTGATGGTGTTGTCTGATTTTTTTCTTGTAAATGTGTTTAAGTTCTTTGTAGGTTCTGGATATTAGCCCTTCGTCAGGTGGATACGTTGCAAAAATTTTCTCCCATTCTTTAGGTTACCTGTTCACTCTGATGATAGTTTCTTTGCTGTGCAGAAGCTCTTTATTATAATTAGATCCTATTTGTCAATTTTGGCTTTTGTTGCCATTTCTATTAGTGTTTTAGTCATGAAGTCTTTGTCCATGCCTATGTCCTGTATAGAATTGCCAAGGTTTTCTTGTAGGATTTTTATAATTTCAGGTCTTACATTTAAATCTTTAATCCATCTCGAGTTAGTTTTTGTATAAAGTGTAAGGAAGGGGTCCAGTTTCAGTTTTCTGCAGATGGCTAGCCAGTTTTCCCAACACCACTTATTAAATAGGAAATCCTTTCCCCATTGCTTGTTTCTGTCAGGTTCGTCAAAGATCAGATGGTTGTAGATGTGTGGCATTATTTCTGAGGACTCTGTTCTGTTCCATTTGTCTGTATATCTGTTTTGGTACCAGTACCATGCTGTTTTGGTTACTCTAGCCTTGTAGTATAGTATGAAGTCAGGTAGCATGATGCCTCTAGCTTTACTCTTTTTGAGTATGATTTTCTGGGCTATATGGGTTCCTTTTTGGTTCCATATGAAATTTAAAGTATTTTTTTCTAATTCTGTGAAGAAAGTCAATGTTAGCTTGATGAGGACAGCATTAAGTCTATAAATTAATTTGGGCAATATGGCCATTTTCATGATATTGATTCTTCCTATCTATGAGCATGGAATATTTTTCCATTTGTTTGTGTCCTCTCTTATTTCCTTGAGCAGTAGTTTGCAGTTCTCCTTGAAGAAGTCCTTCACATCCCTTGCAAGTTATATTCCTGGGTATTTTATTCTATGTAGCAATTGTGAATGGGAATTCACTCATGATTTGGCTCTCTATCATTGGTGTACAGGAATGCTTGTGATTTCTGCACATTGATGTTGTGTCCTTAGACTTTGCTGATGTTTCTTATCAGCTTAAGGAATTTTGGGGCTGAGATGATGGGGTTTCCTAAATATAAATTCACTATGTTGTTACCCACAGAGAATTATCTGCCAGCCTGCTCACCTTACAAGTGCACAGTCAAAGGCATTTTTACTTTTTGCTATAGAAGCAGCTCTAATGTATGGTGTCTTGTGAATGCAACTAATCAAGTCTGAAAAGATTTAGTTAGGACAATTGAATCTTTAAGCAAACCAGAAACTCTTTTAGCCTCCTTTGAGGTGCTGGGCTCCAGGCGAGGATCCTCGCATAAGCACCATGTCTCTTCTCCATCGAGCTTCGGTGCAATTTGAGAAATAACAGAGAGAATAAGGAGTCTAAACATCACCTTTACTACTGATAAATTTAGGTAAGGGTACACAACTTAGTGTAAAAAGTAAATGGGACTACTATATGAATTTTAGGTATAGGGAAAGTTGCTCAGTCAATTCTAGGCAATGCTGATCTGGGGCAGGCTCTTGCCGTGGTAGTGGGATAGTGACAGTGGGAGAATGTGTGTTCCCTATAGTCAATAAGAGGAGAAAAGGTAGAGGTTTTAAGTGAGTGGAGAAAGGCCTAGGAAAAGACATTCCTCATCATGGAAATCAAGAAGGAGCAAAAGGCACTTACTCCCTTCTAATAGTGAGATGATTATATTTTCATCAAGACCAAAATTCGTATTCACACTTGTTCCAAGTGTCTAAAGGTGTGAAAATACCTTTTCAAGGCTAACGATACAACATTCAACTTTTCTTTAAAAAGCTTACATTTCTGCACCGCAATGTATATTGTCAAATACATTTCCAGTTCACAGTGAATTTCTCAAGAGGGTATTTCAGTGATTCAGGAAGGGTTAAATGCAAAAGGAAATGATCCAAGGGTGTTTGGATGACTATTTCTTTACCATTGTCCAACCCTGTTTGTCAGACACTGTGTTAGATGCTATTATTATTTCAATCTGTAAAACAACTCTCTGGTGTAAGTAATATAAATTCAATTTTATAAATGAGGAGAATGAGGCACTAGGGGTAATTTGAGACCATTTTTAGGTAAGAAATAGCACAAACAAGACATGAGTCTGATTAACTCCAAATCTTTACCACATTCCACTGCACTGTGGTATCATTATATCCATTTAGGAATCCTGATTGCAAGCAACGGAAACTGATTACTGTTATCTTAAATAGAATAGAATGGAAGAAAAGAAGTGGCTCACTGAATAAATAGCTGCCTAGAGAATTAGACTTGGAAGTCTTGCAAGAACCAAAGTACCTCCACAGGGCCAAGAACAGGAAGGACAATGAGCATTTTTCAGCACAAGAGTAGACCAGGTAGACCAAGTCACTGCTTCTGGTCACCACCACCACAGGATGTAGCTATCACAAGTTGTCCTCCAGACAGCACTACTTCACATAGTCTTGCATAACTAAGGAGGAAGGATTCATATTATGGAAAAAAATCAAAGATTCCCTCCAAATTGATTTTAAAATGCTTCTTACCAGGCATCTAGCTGTTTTGTCTCCACAAACTTCATGATCTTTATGTTGCAGTCTCAGACAGCATGTTGAAATCTGTGAATTCTAACAACCTAATTCAGTGCTAGTCATAGAATAGAACGTATTATACTTGGAAAATGACTTTCTTAAAAGTATTTGATATGTTAGAAAGGCAATTTTCTCCCATAGTTTTAATTGGGGAATTAAACTTGTTCCTTAAAATTCAAATGATTTATTAACTAGGAATTAACATTTTTAGCTAAAATGTAACCTTAATTCCAAAGCCAATTGCATTCAGAATAGCTATAGATTAGATTTACATAGTATAGAAAAGATAGGAAAGTTTAAAAGTAAGGCATATTATAAATTTTTAATACAACTCAGGTCAGTCCCAAGTAAAAATTTTGAAAACTCAAATTCTTCCTTAAAAATATGTGTTTTCAAATGTTGGAACTATGTTGATAATTTAAGTAGAAAATAGTTTTATCAACTAATATCTTCAATTTACAACTCAAGTGTGTAAGTTTGAATTGAATTTAAACCAAATAAAAAGATACAAAATTGTGATTTTTTTCTTGTAAGAAAATGTGTGTTTTCTAATAAATTGGTTATTTATAATTTCTATGTTTATTGTATAAAATGTTTTATCATGTTAATTTTTTCACATCCTAATTTTTCTATTCTCTTTAAGGTTAAATTAACAATCAGACCTCACATATTCTGAAGAGCTTTATGCAAGAAACTCTGTAACAATGTTGGTCAAAAAGCAGAAATAGGAAGCACATATACGACAGGTATTTTTCCAGTCAAAAGTTGTGTTTTGAGAGCATTCAATGAACTGGGCATATTGGCTTGTGCCAACCTCAGCTACTTGGGAGATTGAGGCAGAAAGATTTCTTGAGTTTAGGAATTCAAGATCATCCTGGACAAATAGTGAGACTCTATCTTTAAAAATAAGTAAACAAATAAAATTTAAAGGAAATAAAGAAAAGAGTTGAAGAGAGTTAGCATATAAAAATGTAAGCATGAAAAATAACAATCCAAGCATGAACTTTTACATATACAAAGTGTTGGCTAGAGCCTCTATATATTGAATATATGATAGGTAATATGTAAATAATAGCTAACGTGTATTGAGGTCATACATTATAAGCTGAATACTAGGTTTTTTTGCATATGTCCAATTTATAGAACTTTACATATACTTAATTTATTAAACAACTTTATGAGGCAATTCTTCATTTTAAAACAAAATAAACAGGCATAGAGACGTAAGTAGCTTGCCCAAGGAATCATTACTGTAAGATTTGGATGTAGGCAGTCTGTTCCAGAGCCCAAGCTTTTAACACCACAGTAAGTTCCCTCTCAGGTGAAGAAGACACAATACTGACATTTTCATAAATCAATAAGTAATGATTAGGCAATAGGCAATGCATAGACTCACTGATGCTACCATTTATTAATTAATAAATTAAGAAATTTATAATTGTCACCATATTTCCATGTATATTATCTCACTGGATGAAACAAACTTATGAGATAGATTGGCAATATTATGATCATGTAAAAGAAAGGAAGAAAAGAACATGTTCATTGCCTTCTCCAGTTTATTTAATTGATAACAAAGTTGAAACTATAATGAAAAATGATCTGAGTTTGAAGCTCTCCTCCAGGGCTCCTGGCTGCTACAAATAGCCACTGCCTACTGCAGAGCCCAAAACTCATGACCAGGATGTCTTTCAGATTCACTGATGTTTGATAATTTTTACTTTTAATTTATTCATTCACTTATTCAACATGTGATTAAAGAAATATTGACTCTGTGATTTTTTCAAGGTGCCAAGTTGTGCTAAGGGCTTGGATAAAAAAGCGATTGACATAGTTTTTTCTCTTGTTGAAGTCTGAGTCTAGTGGAATTATAGTAAGTATCAAATATATTCAGCACTTACTACATACAAAGTGCTGAGTTTACTTTTTTTTTTAAATTTATTCCTCATGGTTCTACAATATAATAGGTAGAAATGTAGACAGGAGATCTATATACATATATATAGATACAATATATACATCTAATTGTACTAAAATCATTAAAACCAAACAAAGAAAGAAATACAACATTCAAGGGTTGAGAAGTAGAGGAAACCAAAACAATGCAAGTAGGTGGATGAGCGAGCTGACTTAGCAGATCGCAGATCGAATGAAGCCTAATCCTTATCCAACAATTCCAGTCCCAGGGACCCTCAAGAGGATATTAGGTCAGGATAAGGAGCTGGGGAAGTTAAAATAAGGAGGACAAAAGGGAAAGACAAGATTCCTGGGTTTCCTCTCCTCTCCATGTATCTGGATGGTGATTCTCACTTCTTAGAGCAAAAGTCTGAAGACTTATTTTTGGAAATAAAGAGTGTCCATTCTGAACTCAGAAGTTTAAATTAATTTATGCACACTTATGCTGAATGACAGACTGTCTTCTCTCTTCTCACATTTGCTCCTTCCTTTTCTTCCAAGTTTAACATATTGACTTCTACCCTCCATACAAGAAGCTAGAACATTTCTGTTGTTGGAAACCTGAACATATTAAGGAAAAAGATTAAAGATTTTGCTATCTGGTGTACCCCAATAACTTACCTTCCTGAGTCATGCTATGTGGAAGCTCAAATTTGACAAGTCTCACCCATTCAAAGCTTCCAAATCATAACTAGCTCCACAACCTCTATCATTAGCAACAACCTAACAGACAAGTAGTATAAATTTAAGGTGAAAGTTAGAATACAAAATAAGCAAACAAACAAAAAATCAACTTGGAGGAAAAATAAATAGAAAAAAAACTAAAAGAAAAGTTATTGTTATTAATATAGTCAGAGAGAAATGGGAGAATATACATATATAAAGTAATATAGGATGTGCTAAGAAAATACACACTCTAGGAATAAAAAAGTGCTGCTTGGAGGTTAAAAACAATAGTAATGGTGAAATATCTGTGGAAACATATAGAATCTTTGGGAGGTAATGGAAGGAATCGTTCACAAAAGGAAATGAATGAAATATATACCTTCTGGGAGGTATTTCCCAGAAGGTGCAGCATTTGAATAAGACCCCTGGAAAATAACACATGGGAAGAAAGAATTCATTATTTAAATAATTCAAGAAAATTTCTCAGTATGTAGTTTAAAAGGTGCCATCAAATGCCCTGTCCATGAGATGAAAAATCACCCCATTAAATGTCAGACTATCAAGTATAAAGAGAATATTCTGAAATATTTTAAGGTAGGAGAAAATAAAACAAACAAATTACAGATTACATGCAATGGAGCGGAACCAGATGACTTCGTATTTATTAACAACAACCCTAGGCACTAAGAGACAATGTAGCAACGTCTTCAAAATTCTGAACAAAAATTACTTCTTTCTTAAAATTTTATACCAAGTCACAGTATCATTCAACAACGAAAACTGAAAAAAAAAAAAAAAAAAACCCACATTTCTTAAACATGCAAATTTCTTTTTTTTTTTTGAGACGGAGTCTCGCTCTGTCGCCCAGGCTGGAGTGCAGTGGCCGGATCTCGGCTCACTGCAAGCTCTGCCTCCCGGGTTTACGCCATTCTCCTGCCTCAGCCTCCCGAGTAGCTGGGACTACAGGCGCCCGCCACCTCGCCCGGCTAGTTTTTTGTATTTTTTTAGTAGAGACGGGGTTTCACCGGGTTAGCCAGGATGGTCTTGATCTCCTGACCTCGTGATCCGCCCGTCTCGGCCTCCCAAAGTGCTGGGATTACAGGCTTGAGCCACCGCTCCCGGCCTAACATGCAAATTTCTTTTTTAAATTACCTCCCACATTCCCTTTTCCAGAAAGATGTGGAAGAGCATAAAAGACAATGAATGAATTCACATTGTTACACTTAACATTGGGGCTGAGGACAGAACAATGTTCTGTCTTTAGTGTCATTCATTGTGCTCTGCATCTAGCTGGTAGTAGGGAGAAAAAGAAGATGGAGGAAGCCTGCATACTCCTTAAAAGTACTTCCCCAGAAGAGACATATAACTTATTTTCACATTATATTGGTAAGACCTAATCGCATGACCACTAGATTAAAAAGGGTCTTGGACATATAGTCTCAGGTTGAGCATCTACTACCAAGTAATATATCTATACTATGAATGGGAAAGCAAATATTTAGATAGACACCTAGTTATCTGTTATATAGAGAAAATTGGAAAAAAGAAAGACATATTTTATTAAGTAGGTACACATAATAAAATAATATGCAACCATTAAAAAGAGAAGCTTACTACAAACTAGATATGATCTGATTACTAGGCTAAATTCACTGAAAAAAGTGCAAAGTGTAAGAACCTGCAAAATGCAAACATTCATGCAAAAAAGAAAAATATATATACTTTATATACACAAAATGTCTCTGGAAACACAAAGATAAGACTATAATCCATATGTATTTTATATTAATCAAGGTGTTACTTTTATTTCTGGAATTGTTAGGTTCTATTTATTTTTCAAGTTTTCTTTTTACACGCAAATGTAATTGGAAGCCTAGCTGTTTCATTAACTGTGTTCTCCTTGAAAAATGGTAATGTCTCTTACAATAAAGAAAAAAAAATCTATGTGTGTATGTATAAGCAATTACAAGTTTTAGACTCAGCAAATTATCCAAATAAAGTAATGGTAGTTAAAGAGGATACTATATGCTTAATGGATCATGAAACACATTAAAAATGTCTCTTACCACTTCTAATATGTTCCCCAGGGATGGCAGTTGTATCTCAGACTGTCTCCCTCGTTCTTTATTTTCTACCCAAACATCTATTTCTTGTAGTCTACATATGGCCTCTTGTTTCTCTCCTTCTCCATATGTACTAGTCAAGATTCTCCAGAGAAACAGAACCAATAGGAAATTACATATATGTTACAAATGTGTGTGTATATAAAATAAGATACTGGCTTATGCTATTATGGAGCCTAAGAAATCCCACCATATGCCATTTGCAAGCTGGAAACACAGGAAGTCTGGTAGTATAGTTCTAGGGCCTAAGAGACAGAGGGCTGGTGATATAGACTCCAATACATGTCTGAAGATCTGAGAACCATGACTGCTAAGGGCAGAAGAATATCAATGTTCCAGCTTAAGCAAGTAGGCTGAGGAGGGCAATTTTGAACTTTTTCCACTTTTGTTCTGTTCAGGCCCTCAATAAGTTGAAAGATGCCACATTTTTTTCATAAGTGGAAAAAATCCACACTCACATTGAGAAGGGCCATCTGCTTTACTCACTCCATATCCATTATTCAAGTGCTAATTTCCTCTAGAAACACCCTCACAGAAACACCAAGAAATAATGTTTGATCAGATCTGGATACATTGTAGCCTAGTGAAGTTGACATGTACAATTAACCATCGCAAGTTCACAACTTACGAACTTGGCATCCATACACATACCCTTAAACCACACTTAATATCCAAATAAAGGCACTAACAAGGTCATGATTTCACTTAAAATAATATGACCACTCTGCTTACAACAAAAAATGCACTAACCCTTTTCCAAGAAGAGGAGGTAAAGTCTTTGATGATGTTTACTCTTCTTAATATTCTGTAACATAAATACTAAATACTATGATGTAAAATAATTAATGATTGTAATATAAAATATTTAAATAGATAAATTTAAATACTTAAATAAGTTAATACATTTTATGGTACAAAAAATGATAAGAGAGAAAAGAAAAAAAAAGATATTTCACACACACCCATACACACACACACACACACACACACAGACACAAAGTATTCATCACACATGAAGGAAGAAATGCTCTTGACAATTACAGTCTATTTTTTTTTAAACTGGTCTTGGAATTGTAGCTAGTACTTATAACTATCTTAGTTCACTACTCATTCTATAGTTCCTTTGCCTTCAGCAAGCACCTCAGGCAGTTGTAGTTTGCTACATTTTTGGACTCTCCATACTTCTGAATCAACAGCCATAGGAGGAAACTACTGGGATGGCTGAAGCAATTGATCCTGACTATCAAGAGGAAATTGAACCACTCCACAATAGAGGTAAGTAGAAGTATTTCTGGAATACAGGATATCTCTTAGGATATCTCTTAGTGAAAACATGCCCTGTGACTAAGGGCAGTGGGAAAGTACATGGACCCAATCAGGGTAGAACTACTGAAAACACAGATCTCTAGTTAAATTGAATGATTCTTGTGTCTCCTGGTAGAAGCAGTACCTCCTCTGGAGCTAAGACCTCTAGTGTAGCAGAGCATAAGGTTGTTGAAACAGAAAGCAAAAATTTTGCTAGTGAGACACGAGGGACAATAGTGAGTGGTGCCACGAAGTAAGAGCGAGTGGTGCCAGTCCCATTACCACCTTTGATTCCTGGACCTGTGACTCCCAGCTATGGGAGAAAGAGCACCATATATTGGATGTTGATTCAGAGCATATACAGCTTTCTGGAGAACCTTATTCCAACCCTGCAAGGTATTGCTATTCAGCTAGCACTGTGACTGAATCTTCAAAAGGCCATTTGACCTGTTAACAAGACAGCTGTTTCAGGAAGGTAAGGAACATGGTAAGACCAATGAATGGATGAACATGGATCCATTGCTCACTTCTTTTGCTGTGATATCAGTTTCTTGATCAGAAACAATGCTGTATAGAATATCAGGATGGTGGATTAAGCATTCTGTAGGTCCACAGGTAGTATTTTTTGGTAGAAGCTCTGCATGCAGAGAATGCAAATTTGTAATCAGAGTAAGTGTCTATTCTCATGTAAACAAAACACTGTTTCTTCTGGGATGGAAATAATCCAATATCCAATGTAATCTACCTGCCACCAGGTAACTAGCTAATAAACCTGAGGAATGGCACTACATTTAGGGCTAAGTGGTGGTCTCTGCTGCTGACAGATTGGGCACTTAACAATGGCCATAGATAGCTAGGTCTTAGTGAGTGGAAGTGAATGTTGCTGAACCCATGCTTTTAACCTCCGTCCCTGCTATTGTGATGCTTTGTGCATTAGCCCTTTGGGCAATGACAGGAGGGGCTGCGGAAAGAGTGTTGCTTATATCCATAAAATGGGTCATCTTATCAACTTGATTATTAAAATCATCCTCTACTGAAGTCAGTCTTTGGTGTGCCTTCACAGGGGATATAAATATCTTCTTTTTTTTAACCCTCTCAGAAATATCTATCCACTTACCTCTCTCCAAAATTACTTTATTGTCAATTTTTGAATAATGTTTCTTCCAAGTCCCCACCCATTCAGCTAAATCACTGAAACAGCCCATAAGTTGGTATATAATTGCATGTCTGGTCATTTCTCCTCCTAAGGAAAATGAGCAACTAGGTACATTACTAAAAATTTTGCTTACTAAGGGGATTTTCTTTTATAACCAGCTTTCAAAGTCCCAGAGAGGGTCTATAGTGCTATAACTGTCTACTTTAAGGTGGTGCCTGCATATAATGCACAGCCATCTGTAAACCAGGCTCAAGTCTTCTCTTCCTTCAGTTGATCATAGAGAACTTGCCATGAGGCTACAGGTACAAGATCTGAGAGTTAAAACAGCATAGCAAGAGTTAAAACAGCAGAGAGGAACTAGGGGCATTCCAGACCTTCAAGTAACTTAATTGTGCCTTCAGGGCCTCCTCAGGTCCAGTCACATACCACTTCCATTTGATCAAGAAGGATTGCTATGCACAGTCAACTTTATGATTTAATGAGTCAAATAATACCCAATTTATGGTGAGTAGCTCAGGTTGCATGGTTACTTGGTAGCCCATGATTGAGCATTCAGTCTCTACTAACACCTACTAGCAGGCCAAGAGCTGTTTCTGAAAAGGAGTGTGATCATCTACAGAGAATGGCAGCATCTTGATCCCAAATCCTAAAACCCTGCATTGTGATTCACTTATAGAGGTCTGCCCAAGACTCCATACATCATCCCTATTTACCACTGACACTTTAAGCACCATTGGATTTGCTAGATCATATGGCTCAAGAGGCAGAGTAGCATGCACAGCAGCCTGGACCTGTTGCAGAGCCTTCCCTTGTTATGGAACTCACTCAAAACTAGTAGTGTTCTGGGAACTTGGCGAATGATCCAGAGTAACCTACTCAAATGAGAAATATGTTGCCTCCAAAATTGAAAGAGACCCACTAGGAATTCTGCATTTTTTTTTTTGGTTGTAGGAGGAGCTAGCTGCAACTAATCCTTCATGTTAGAAGGAATATCTAGAAATGCTTATTATCACTGGATCCCTAAAAGTTTCACTGAGATATAGGTCTGTGAACTTTAGTAGGATTTATTCCCCACACCCTGACACAGAAATGTCTTACCAATAAGTCAAGAGTAGTTGCTAATTCTTGCCCACTAGATCCAAACAGTATAAAATCATCAATGTAATGGATCAGTATGATATCTTATGAAAATGAAAGGCAATAAAAATTCCTGCACACTTTTATTGTATAATTGCTTTATATTGTCTGTGGGTTATTGCTTGAGCGTGTTTTTGTGGTAGCAGGTATCAATCTTTTGTTTCCGTGTTTATCACTCCCTTAAAGACCTCTTGTAAGGCTTATCTGGTGGCAACAAATTGTCTTAGTGTTTGCTGGTCTGAGAAAGATTTTATTTCTCCTTTGCTTATGAAGCTTAGTTTGGTTGGATATGAAATGCTTGGTGGGAATTTCATTTCTTTGGAGGTCCCCTATCTCTTCTGACTTTTAAGGTTTCTGCTGAGAGGTCAGCTACTAGTCTGATGGAGCTCCCTTTGTAAGTGACATGACCTTTCTCTCTAGCTGCCTTTAATATTTATTCATTTGCACTGACCTTGGTGAATCTTATTACTGCATGCCTTGGGAATGGTCATCTTGCATAGTATCTTACAAAGGTTTTCTGTATTCCTTGAATTTTCATATCCACCTCTCTAGCAAGACTGGAAAATTTTCAGGGACTGTATCTTCAAATGTGTTTTCCAATTTGCTTGCTATCTTTTTCTCTCAGGAATGCTGATGAGTCATAGATTTGATCTCTCTACATAATCCCACATTTCTCAAATATTTTGTTTATTTTTACTTTATTTTTTATTTTTGCCTGACTGATTTGATTCAAATGACTGGTCTTTGAGTTCTGCGATTCTTTCCTCATCTTAGTCAATTCTGCTGTTAATACTTCCAATTGTATTATGATATTCTCATAGAGAAGTTTTCAATTTCAGGAGTTCAGTTCAGTTCTTTCTTTTAATGAATATTTTGACTTTAGGTGGAACAATCAGGCAAGAGAAAGAAATAAAAGGCATTCAAATAGAAAAACAAGAATTCGAACTATCTCTATTGCTAATGATGTGATTCTATATGGAGAAAACACTAAAGACTCTGTGCAGTGCAGCTTATAGATCCATTGCTATTCACATCAAACTATCAACATCATTATTCACAGAATTAGAAAGCGCTAGAATAATGTTTTATAATAAAACACATACGAAACTAAAAAAAGAGCCCAAATAGCCAAAGCAATCCTATAGAAAACAAAACAAAACAAAAAAAACCACCACCACCAACAAAAAGGAAACAAAGCTTGAGGCATCACACTCCCTGACTTCAAACTATATTATTAGGCTATGTAACTAAAACAGCATGATACTAGTACAAAAACAAACATATAGACCAACGAAATAGAATGGAAAATTCAGAAATAAAGCCACGCAATCTTTTACATGGTCCACAGAAACAAACAATGGGGAAAGGACTCCCTATTCAATAAAAAGTGCTGGATAACTGGCTAACCATATGCAAAAGAATGAAAGTGGACCCTTACTTTTCACCATATACAAAAATCAACTCAAACTGGATTACAGATTTAAATGTAATACCTCAAGCTATAAACATCTCAGTTTATAGCTGTGAAGTACCCGTGAAGTACCCTTCTTGACACTGGTCTTGGCAAATAATCTTTGTCAAAGTCCCTAAAAGCAACTGCAACATAAACAATAATTGACATGTGGGATTTAATTAAACTAAAGAGCTTCTGCACAGCAAAGGAAACTATCAACAGAGTAAACAGACAACCTACCAAATGGGAGAAAGTATTTGCAAACTATACATCTGATAAAGGCCTAATACCTGGAATCTATAAGCAACTTAAAAAAAACGAACAAGTAAAAAACAAATAACCACATTAAAAAGTTGGCAAAGGATATGTATTAGTCTGTTTTCATGCTGCTGATAAAGACATACCTAAGACTGGGCAATTTAAAAAAGAAAGAGCTTTATTGGACTTACACTTCCACATGGCTGTGGAGGCCTCACAATCATGGCAGAAGGCAAGGAGGAGCAAGTCACACCATACACGGATGGGAGCAGGTAAAGAGAGAGCTTGTGCAGAGAAACTCCCATGTTTAAAACCATCCGATTTCATGAGACACATTCACTATCATGAAAACAGAGTGGGAAAGACCCACCCGCATGATTCAGTTATCCTCCACCAGGTCCCTACCACAACATGTGGGAATTATGGGAGCTACAAGATGAGATTTGGGTAGAGATACAGAGCCAAACCATATCATTCTGCCCCTGGCTCTTCCCAAATCTCATATTTTCACATTTCAAAACCAATCATGCCTTCCAAACTGTCCCCCCAAATCTTAACTCATTTCAGCATTAACTCAAAAATCCACAGTCCAAAGTCTCATCTTAGACAAGGCAAGTCCCTTCCACCTATGAACATGTAAAATCAAAAGCAAGTTAATTACTCCCTGGATACAATGGGGGTACAGGCATTGGCTAAATACAGCCATTCCTAATGGGAGAAATTGGCCAAAACAAAGGGACTATAGGCCCTACGCAAGTCTAAAATCCAGCAGGGTGGTCAGATCTTAAAACACCAAAATGATATCCTTTGACTTCATGTTTCACATTCAGGTCACACTGATGCAAGAGGCAGGTTTCCATGGGCTTGGGCAGCTTCGCCCCTGTGACATTGCAGGGTACAGCGTCTCTCCTAGATGGTTTCACAGGCTGGCGTTGAGTGTCTACAGTTTTTCCAGGTGAACGGTGCAAGGTGTTGGTGGATCTACTATTCTGGGGTCTGGAGGTTGGTGGCCCTCTTCTCATAGCTCCACTAGGTGGAGTCCAGTAGGGACTCTGTACTGGGGCTCTGACCACACATTTTCCTTCTGCACTGCCCCAGCGGAGGTTATTCATGAGAGCCCCGCCCCTGCAGCAAACTTCCTCGTGGGCATACATGGGTTTCCACACATCTTCTGAAACGCTAGGCCAAGGTTCCCAAACCTCAATTCTTGACTTCTGTGCACCCACAGGCTCATCCACATGGAAACTGCTAAGGTTTGGGGCTTGCACCCTCTGAAACCATGGGTCGAGCTATTCCTTGGTCCCTTGTAACAATGGCTGGAGTGGCTGGGATGAAGGGCACCAAGTCCCTAGGCTGCACACAGCATGGGGACCCTGGCCCCAGTCCGTGAAACCATTTTTTTCTCCTAGACTTTTGGGTCTGTGATAGGAGCAGCTGCCATGAAGATCTATGACATGTCCTGGAGACTTCTTCCTCAAAGGGACGTAACCTCATCTTCACTCAGAGTTCTGAGTTTATAAACTGACTCAAGTCTGAGAATTGGATGAGGGGCCATGACTGTTTTTATAACTTAAGTTAGTCTTTTGTTCACTTGACCTAGAAATTTTGTTTATACAGATCAGGTAAGTGTTTATTAGGTTTCCTATGTATTTCATTTTAAGGAACACCATAATTAATTAGACAATGCCATGAGTTTGTAAGAGTCTGACTGTTCTAATTGATGCTTTGACTCTATGATGTATTATGGCAACCACATCCATCTTACTATTTGTATTTGAACACTACCACTAAGCCTCTGCCACCCACAGATCCGATTACTTCCATTCCATTTAGGTTTCCTAATTCAGTGACTATAGTTCTCACTGTAAGGTCTGCCCTTCAGAGAAGAGTAATCACAGAGTTCTTCAGGGATACTGGGGCTCCCCTCACAAATTTATTTATCATATTATCGGTAAAAGATATGTTTTCTAGACCTTCCTAGTATGGATGAGTACATCCTAAATGACAAATCTACCCTAACATTCCAATCTCCATAAGCTGTTAATTTCTCCCTCTATATGAAACAAAGATATGTCCTGAATATTTGGTTTACTCACTGTTGGCCATCTTTTGGTCTGTATTTCAGCTAAACAATCAACCAACAAATCAAACTACTCCAGCCCTTTGTAGCTTCCAAACTGTAACATTAAGTGTAGAACCTGCATAGTGAGCGCATGTCAATAAAGTTAGACCTGATCCAACTTTATGACTTGTCCATCATTACTGCACACATTTAGTTTCCATTTCTACACATGTTCCCTAGTTTTCTATCTGTATTAGTTAGAAAACTCAATCATTTCCTTTGGAGTGTAATGTACTTTCTCATGGGTCAAGCATCATACCTCTCTTTTAAAGACTTGCTAAGACTTGAGTCTAGTTATAGGTCTAGAAAAAAAGTAGTGTGGGTGGTAAGTCCCAAGAATTAGCATTGTCTTGCATGGCAGCTGCCTCTGGCAGGAAGGTATTAGTTTTTTTCTCAGGTAATGCAGGATTACTCTTCTCAGATGAGATAGAAAAGCTGATACTACTGTGGGTGGAGACTTCTGCTGGGGATGAATAGGGAGGTCAATTCTGCTGAGGGTGGGAGAGTCACTCCACTGGGGTAGGGAGACTTATTTACTGGTGAAGAAGACTCATCCAAGTTTGAGGGCTCAATGCCCTCAAGTTCATCATGGTCTTCCCAAATGTCCCCATTTCAATTGATAGAATCCCATTCCCTTCCAGTCAATGCTGTCATATTAACATTATACACTCTGGGAGGCTGGAAGTTTCATTTGTATTGTATTTCAGCCAGTCAAGTTGATGTTCTGTGTTTCATTTTCAGGAATTTTAGCTCTGCAGCTACAGGAAATAAATGTCTCCTTCAGGGTATATATAGAATCTCTTGTGTCATTTAGGGGGCTCTTCAGCTGGGAATTTGAATCCCTGAGCTCATCTTTTTCTTTCCCCACTTTGCCCAGGGACATTAAGAGCAACCAACAATTCCATTATATTTGTTAGTGTTCCAAAAATGTTTAAAGGCGTATACAGTTACCTGGCTCCTTTCTTCTTATAAGTCATTCTTATAAAAGGTTGATTAGGAGCAAGCAATACAGATATTTTGTATATTTCTGTAAACAGTTCATAATTCCATGCACTATCAATGCTCTCTTACTACTGAAATTAGAGTCACTAGTGTCTTTAAATCTAATCATATTAGAAAGCCAGTTCCAGAAACCCAAGAACCAATTCAGAAAACTTATCCTTAAAGTCTGTTTCTCAAGATTCATTTTTGCTACCAAAATATTTATTAGTAAAGGTTCTCCAGATAAACAGAACCAATGAAATATATGAATATGAGAAATTGGCTCATGGATTATGGAGGCTGAGAAGATCTGCAGTTTTCAGTCTGTAAGTTGCTAGAGACTCAGGAAAGCTAGTGTTGTAATCTAGTCCTGAGAACCAGGGGAGCCGATGATGTCAGTCTCAGTCTGAGGGCAGGGGAAGATGAAATGGCATTTCCCAGTTTATGCAGTGAAGCGAGGGTGGGGAGTGGGAGGGAAAATTTTTCTTTTTTTCTGCTTTTTACTCTATTCAGGACCTGAATGGATTAGATGATGCCCAATCACAATGGGGAGGACAATCTAGTTTACTGAGTCTATTGATTCAAGTATGAATCTCATCTGGCATATGCAGAAACAATGTTTCATCTGGGTACTCTGTGGCCTTCTCAAACTGACACATGAAATTAACCACCACACTCTGCAAACAAGGGTGACACAAACAGAATATTTATTGAAGGTCAAGAAGAGAAAAAGAAACAGTTAGTACAACAGAATTCCCTTTAAAGGCTACAGCTTAGTGTGAGGAAGACAGACTGTTGAAACAACTAATACTTTACCTTAATATCTTCTATCTGTGTTTCTGCTTGGTATGTGTCATTAATCTCAGCTGGGCACAGTCTATGTTCCACATCTTTGTACATTTGGCTGGAATATTTGGCTGTTTTGCAAAAAAATTTATGTGACCTATTTGAGTAAAATGTTATGTCTTATAATGTCTTAAATAGTTGGAGGCACATAATAGAAAAAAACAAACTAGATTTTGTCAAGCAGCCATAGCATTAACTGGGTTTTTATTAGCCCTGTGTCCTTTCCACAGGATTCCTGCATCAAATGTCTCGGCTATGCAAGGATATATAAACCCAGTCCTGTCCCTCCAACTTGAGGCAATTCTAGAGGGCCATTACAGCTTCTTCCGCAGGAACAACTGAGGCCTTATTGTGCTGCACTGAAGTTCAACGATCCCATCTGTCCAGTCTTGCTTGTTGTACCCTCTCCCTCAAGTATTAATCCCGGCAGCAATCTTGCATACTAATTTCTGTTTGGGAATTTGCTTCCCAAGGAACTCAAAATGCAACACTATAAAACTCAGATGGTTCCATAAATGTTGGACTACACCAACCCGTATTTTTTGTTTTCAAAATTAAAGTTTTCTCCCTTTTTCATTAGGATTGATTTTGTGGCAAATATTTTGCTAGGTAATAAAATTTCAGAAGCTATGGTCTCTACTCTTAAAATATGGGGTATTTTAAAATGTCATTTTTCAGCCTAAGACTGAAGATTCAATTCAGTCTTCATAGTACACTTGGGTGCTTCTCATTGGCCATGGAGGCTCATGTGCACCACTGTTCCTTCTCACTGCTGGCTTTAGGCACGCTTTCTGCCTGTATGATTTTTCTGGTTCCCTGATTTCGCAATTATGAGTCTTATTTCATATTTGTTGCTAATGTCACATTGACTATTTTTTAAATTTAATTTAAAAATTTTGGATTATTCTTATTCTCAAGTTTTAGAGCTGTACAAAGACATTAGTAATAACATAAAAGAGAGCCCTGAATTTGGAAGTTAGAAATTATGGAATGGAATTATTCACTAATTAGTTATCACTTCACTAAAGGCTGTTAATCTATAAAATGACAATTATGTGAAACATATGGCTGTGGGAAATGAGATGTTAAATCTTTTTGTTAAGTAGGCATGTACAAAGCGCAAATCATAGTGGGAAAGAGGATAGAGAGCATATTAGTCTCTGAATTCCCGAGGACTTCGTTTGTAATAGGTTCTGATGAGCAATAGCATAGGGGAGTAGTGACAGTATCTGTGGAGAAGCCTGGATCAGTTCAACCGCAGCTCCCCTCAGCCACGTGGCAGCTGAAGCATTTGCATTGCTGCTGTGACAAGCAGAGGAGTTACCCAGGGACCTCGGTAAGTAAAGGATCTACCACTGACACTCATATTCAAGTCTACTGTGGAAACTTGGATGACCAAATTATATAAATCTATTAACTATTCAACAAATATTTAGTGAGATCCTACAATGTGCAGGCCTTAGTTAAGGTGGGAGTTATACAGTGATGACAAAAAACAAATGGGAACTTGTCTTAATGAGATTTCCTCCTCGTGAGGAAACTAGTTATTTTTCTGTTCTTTCCCCTCCACGAATTGGATGGGGCTATTGATGCTACATACATAGAACAAATGGTGATGGATAATTTCTCTGCAGAGGCCTGGTGACATACTGACTGACTTGAAAGATAAGCAGGATTTTGTGCCAGAATGTTTTCCTTCTCTCATTTCTAAACTGCTCCTTTTTATCCAGAGCTAGCGGGGTTAATGGCAAGCAGGTCATAGTATGTAAAAGCAGCAACAGTCTTTCTAACTACTCTCATCCCAGTTGAAATTCCAAAGTCTACTATTTTTTTTCTTTCACATCTCACTAAGAATCAGTTAAACTTACATAGAATATCAATTTGTATACTTTTAAATCAAATTTACTAAGAAAGCAATTAATATGATAATCATTACATTTTATGATTCTGAATTTAATTCCCCTGGATTTGATGACTATAATGTTTGGGTTAAATGTTCATGGAAAAAGAGATGAGAATCTTTTAATCTCATTCTCCCTCAAATAATCACTTCTCTTTGCAATTATTTTTGTTATTTTCTAATTATTTAAATATTTATTCTCTTTAATTACTCCCTTCTCGAAATTGAGGGGATGTCCTGGGTATGCAATTGCCTTTCTAGACTACCTCTCGACCTAAGAACACACGCTTCTCAAATTTCTTCAGTATCAGTTTAGGAAAGAGGATTTATTATTTTTGTACTAGCCATAGAAACACTGTTTCCCTTCTTTCCCTCTCTAGTATCTTCTATTGCCAGAAAAAAACAAAATTTAACAAAACAAAACAAAATACTGCCTATTGGATATTCTAGGAACTTTTAGAATAGAAAATTTAGTTGGATATTACACCACTCTATGACAAGATTCACGTTTATGCTGAGATCTCAATTGTTGTAAAGAGCTCCAGAGAGGAGTTACTCAAAAATGCTTATAAGTAGTATTACTTACTACTGAGGTAGGTTGTAAGGTACAGTCCTGTGATTGTCTGCAAAACCAGAAAGCAATCCTCTAGCTCAGCCATTCTGCAATTGGAGCCAGGAACCTTAAAATTAGAAGGCACTTTATTTTCCTGGCACACTCCTCCATGACACTTATCGGTTACAATACAAATTTTCTCAGAAATGGGTGTGGCAGTGGCAGCAGGGTTCCACCTGTCTGCCATGTTACTGAGTGGTGGATTCATAGCCATACCCTGTCAACTGGAACTGAATTCTGGACAGCTTTTCCCAGACAGCAGGGGTTCCTGCTGGAGGGGGAAGCAAAATTCTGGGGTGACACCAGGAAATTGAATGTCTGGGTCAGGGGCATGGCGTGGCATGCTATGAAATGAATATGGATAGCTCCTCAAAATTCATATGTTAAAGCCTAAATCTTCAGTGTGACAGGATTTGTAGGTGGGTACTTTGGGAGATAATTAATTAATGAGGGTAGAGCCCCCATAAATGGAATTAGTGCCCTTATGATAAGAGACATGAGAGAGATGATTGCTCTTTGATCTCCTCATATTAGGGTATAATGAGAAGATGGTCATCTGCAAATTAGGAAGTGGTCTGCACAAGACACCACATTTGCTGGCATGTTGATTTTGGACTTCTCAGCTTTCAGAACTGTGAGAAATGAACATTTGTTAAACTACTCAGTTTATGTCATAGTTGTAATACCAGCCCAAACTGACTAATACACAGCCCAAGTAGACTAATATAGTATACATATATATATACACACACACACGTGTGTATATGTATATACTCACACAAACATATACATACATATATATACACATATATCTAGAATTTTCAAATACTCAAAATGTTATCCATCAAAGTACATCAGCAAAAAATAAATCCCCTTTCCCTACATTTATCCATTCTATTTCCTTATCCAGAGATACGACCAATCTTTTTTTTTAGTTTTTATTTTTTTATTATACTTTAAGTTCCAGGGTACATGTGCACAACGTGCAGGTTTGATACATAGGTATACATGTGCCATATTGGTTTGCTGCACCCATCAACTCATCACCAATCTTATAAGTCTTTTCAATGTTCTTTCAGCTACTTTGGAGGTATGTTTTTGATTTTATGTTGTTGTTATTGTTTACACTACAATATTAAGTGATGTCAGTCAGTATTTTCAGAGAAATACCAAATTCCAAAGAAGAGATTCATTAGAAAAGACCTTAGAGTAACATGGATGAAAACAATAAATTTATGTTCACAATTAAATAAAGGTTACAAGAGTCTCTGTGTTATACTCACAGAAGAATTTAAACCTATCATTCAATTAAGTTCAATATCATATATATTTTGAATCAGGTTGAAGAAAATTCCAGTGAAATTAAATGCCAACATTAGTTTGGAGCAAATTCCCTGATACTTGAGAAAAACTTTTCTCAAGTCCAAAGGGAGGAAATAGTTCACACTGGCTTATTTCTGGGAGATGAGTGGAATGTACATTTTGTAGTGAAAGGACAGTAAAGTCATTTATACTTCATTGTAGAGTTTAATCAAAGATAAGTCCAAAATGCTCAAGTTCTTATTCACAAAAATATTGCGTTGTTCCTTGGTCCAGATAATCCATTCTTCTCAGGAAGCACCTGGCAAGTCTTATGTAATTAATTGATAAATAGCATTATATTTCTTGGAATAAATCCCCAATCGCATAGTTTAATTTTACTATTCCCTTTGCCCCATTAATAAACCCTTTAAAACAAAACCTAAGTTATTCCAGTTGGGGTTGGAGAGAGGCAAAATAGAAACAGCATGGGTACACAAAATGGTGGTATAAGGAGATTCTGGTCATCTTCAGCTAATAAACTTCAGTTAACTTAATGCCAAGTATTATGTCAGTTGCTGGACAAAGACCCAGATCTTGCTAGTCTATTTAACAGAAGGGACATTTATTAAACAAATTACAATATAGTAATTAGATTTATAATGGGCTGAGGTGAAGAAGGAGGAGAAACTTAACAGAAGGGGCATTTATTAAACAAATTACAATATAGTAATTAGATTTATAATAGGCTGAGGTGAAGAAGGAGAAGAAACAGGGGAAACTGGTACATTGTGAACCATAAGATCAGGGTCCTCAGCCAGGATTAGAAAAATGTTCTTCTCCTGGTCCTCAAATACTCTTTCTGTTCACCTGAGAGTTGGTGGGAGGCAGGATCTGGGAGACAGCAACTCCAGGACTGGCTGTATGACCAGAGTAATGTGGTGAGGATTCATACATAAAAAAGAAAAACACTCTTCCTTTTTGTATCTAAACAGATTAATTGATCTTGGAACCTAGTCAGTTTCTTGTGAATATAAAAATAAATGTATTAAAGATTTTGATTTTTATAGATATTTGACTTATTAATGTAATTAAAATCTTACATGAGTGTGCCAAATTGTTTATAGCACTGTAGTAACAAAAACATTTAAAAATGTGAATACATTGCAATTAATAAAAGGCAGGTCAATGAAGTGAACAAACTCCAGGATAAGATCCCATTCACACTGGGTTCCAGTCATGGCTGCGCTAACTTGAACAGCTGTGGATCCTGAACAAGTTCCTTAATCCTTCTGCATCTGAATTCCTCCATCTGTGAGAATGGCATGCTCACACCTGTCCGTATCTAATTTAGTAATCTTAAGTGGCTCCTACAGTCTGACGGAGTCAATTTCCTCGCCCTAGGATGTGGTACATGATGTTGTTTGGTTTGGTATTTTAAGGTTTAACAGTATGAATATTTTAGCACTTTAATTTTAAAAGTTTAAAAATGTATTATGCTTGTTCTCATTTTACTACAGTATTAAAAATTCAGTTAATCACTAAATTGATCAGTTTAAGACTATCTCTTTATTTGTACTCAAACTCTTACCTTTCAGGACAGGAGCTGTAAACTAGTTATAGATCTTTTTACAGATCAATTGGACACATCAATATAACATGCAAAACCATTCACTAAAATAGATAATTATAATTTATAGCATTTAAAAATTAAGTTAAATATATATCTTATTTTTGATTAATATTCCTATATATGTATATGTATACATTTATATATGTGACTATATTAATATTGATGAATACTTATATATACACTTGTGTAAATACATATATATAATTTTCAGTTACACAAAATTTTATGTGAACAATTAATATCTCCAGATTAGTTTAAAACATATCTAAAATATCACAATATCTATTGTCTAGCTGCTTGCTTAAAAAAGCAAAACCAAAACCAAAAGAACCTCACCTTATCCCAGATGTCTAAGAATTGACCTGTCACATTTATAAATAAATAGTTGTGTGTTGATTGCTGTCTAGGAAAAATTTAAGAATGATACTTATGTAACAGAAGTCACAAAATCATTTTGTTTTATCATGACCATAAATAAAAAATGCCACATTTATGGAACATTGTAGTTTTCAAGAGAACTGAAAAAAATCCCTGAAATATGTATTCCTTTACTTTTGCTCAAAACTAGAGCAGAACAATAACTTAAGTCAAGGTAGGTCATAGTTTGCTTTAATTTTCATGATTTATTGGTAGAAAATCTTTTTGGAATCTAGGTAATCATTAGGTTTGGTTTTGTAGACTTTCAGATGTCCTCTACTTAAGAAAGTTTTGCTTTGGAAGAGAAAGAACATATACACTTACACTGTATATATGTATATGTAGTACCCCAGTAATTCTTTCGTATTTATCAGTGATAAATTTGAAATTGCAGACTGAGGTTTTTCTCAACCTAGTATCTGTGTATCACATAAAAACCCTTTGGAAAGGTCATGCAAATTGTGACTTGTCCCAAGAAAAGCATATTTAAGAATGCAAATATTCAGAGAAAAAATGGAGTCATTTGTCTTTATTACACTTCAAAAAAATAGTATAGCAGAAGATAATCAACTTTTATGTTATACATTCTCATCAGTGGTTTCAAACATAGAAAACACATGGAAAATAAGAATAAAACCAATACTTTTGTTTCTTTAGGTGTGAGAAAAAAACATTGCTTTAAACAAAAATTTTCAAGATTTTTGTATACAAATATTTTTTCTTGTAATGTGTTGATAAACATCTGAATAAAAGACCATGGAAAATTTCAGATACATTCTGCAAAAACTCTCATTTATTCAGCATATAAACTAGGACCAGGGAATAATTGAGTGGTTTTAAAAAAAAAAAGACCAAGTAATTACTTTCCCCTAGAATTTTAGAATTTTCTGCCTAATAAGACATAGAAAGCAAATGGTGCAGATACAAAGCTCATATAGACACACTTATTAGAGTGACTAAATTCAAAACATTGACAACAGCAAATGCTGAAGATGATGTGGGACAACACAAACACTCATTTATTGCTGGTGCGAATTCAAAAGGATAGAGCCAATTTGGAAGATAGTTTGATGACTTCTTACAAACTTAAGCATACACTTATCATAAGACCCAGTGATTGCACTCACTGGTATTTTAGCCAAATGAGTAAACACATATATTTACATAAAAACCTGTACATGTTTGTTTATAGCAGCTTTATTCGTAATACTCAGAAGTTAGAAGCAACCCAGATGTTGTCAGTGGATTGCTGGAAAAACCAAGTGTGGAACATCCATATAATGAAATGTTATTCAACCACAAAAATAAGTTTTCAAGCCATAAGAAGATACGGACGTGCCATAAATCATACTGCTTAGTAAAAATAGCCAGTCTGCCAAGGCTACAGACTATGATTTCAACTACATAACATTCTAGAAAAGGCAAAACTATGAAGACAGTAAAAATGTCAGTGGTTGCTAGAGATCTGGAGAGAGGGAGAGAAGGATAAATAAGTAGGGTACAGGTGATTTTTAAGGCAGTGAAACTATTCTGTGTGATATGATAATGGATATTAGTAAACATTTATCAAAACACATAGAATGTGCAATACAAAAAAAAGTGGACTTTAGTTAATAATAACATATCAGTGTTGACTTACCAATTGTAACAAGCATACCACAGGAATGCAAGATGTTATTAATAGACAAACTGTTCTGGGGAAGAGCAGATATATGGAAACCTTCTTTTTACTCAATTTTTCCATAACATTAAAACTGCTAAAAAAACAAAAAAACAAAAAACAAAAAACAAACAAACAAACAAAACTCTATTAAATAAAAGTACCATAAATCTTTTCTTTTCTTTTTTTTGAGACAAAGTCTGTCTCTGTTGCCCAAGCTGGAGTGCAAGGGCACGATATCGGCTCACTGCAACCTCCGGCACCCAGGTTCAAGCGATTCTCCTGTCCCAGCCTCCTTAGTAGCTGGGATTATAGGTACGTGCCACCATGCCCAGCTACTTTTTGTATTTTTTTTAGAAGAGACGGGATTTCACTATGTTGTTTAAACTGGTCTCAAACTCCTGACCTCAAGTGATCCATCTGCCTCAGCCTCCCAAAGTGCTGGGATTACAGGCGTGAGCCAACATGCCCGGCCTGACTATTATTTTGAATTGTCTACTTCTCTTTTTAATTCTATAAGTTTTGCTTCACATATTTTGGAATTTTGTAGCTAGGTGTATGTATTTTATAGTTGTTATATCTGTCTGATGGATTGATCCTTTTTTCATTATAGATGTGTCTCTTTATCTACACTAATATATTTTGTTTTAAATTATATTTTGTTTGATATCAGTGTAGCCACTCCAACATTATGGTTCCAGTTTGCATGGTGAATCTTTTGCCATCCTTTTACTTTTAAATTAGAAGAATGAGTCATTGTCCTCTTGCTGCTCTCAAGATTTTATATTTGCCTTTGTCTTTCAACATTTTGACTATGAGGTGGCTGGGTATGGATCTCCTCATATTTTAGCCTACTTGGTGTTGATTTTGCTGTTTGGATGTTTAGACTAATTTTTTTTTTTTTTTAATCACATTTTGGAAATTTTTTGGCAATTATTTTCAAAAACATATTTTCTACTTATTTTTCCTTTCTCTTCTACCAATCCCCTTACATATATGTTTGTGCAATTAATTGTGTCCCACAATTCTCTGAGTCTTGCTTGTTTTTCTTCTTTCTCTGTTTCTCATATTGCATCATCTGTATCACTCTATTTTAAAATTTGCCAATTTTTATCTGTCAATTTGAATCCACTGCTGAGCCCCTCTCCTTAGTTTTTCATTTCATTTATTTTACTTTTCATTTCCAGAATTTTATTTGCTTTTAAAAGCAATTAATTTTATTTTATTCATGTTCTTTATTTGATGAGAACCTATTATTATACCTCTTTTTAATTTTTAAAGCATTATTTCTGTTAGTTATTTGAACACAATTATATTAGCTAATTTGGAGTCTTTATTTGATCAGTTCATACTGGGGTCATCTTAAATTTGGCAGTTTCTGTTGCATTTTTTTTTCTTGTTTGTGGGTTCCTCATTTCTTTTTTACTCCTACAGTTGTAATTTTGTTAAAAAATGGACATTTGAGATATTTTATCAACTCTGGATATTGGTTCCCCAACTGGAGCTTGAATTTGTTGTTGTTCTCTTTCTTGTCTTTTGTTTAGTGATTTGGCCAGAATTGTTCAGTGCAGTCAATTTCCCTGCCAGTGTGAAGCTTCTGAAACCACTTTTCAGAGAGCATTTCCCTGGGCCTGGACACGGTCAGCCTGACCACCTCTCTTCACCCTCACTCCAAGAGAGTGAGATATTTCAGATAAGCTCTCTGACTTTCTTTTTCTCCTACGTGTCTACTACGTTTGTGGCTTGTCAACCTTAATGGATATTATACACTAATTAATAGCTGATTGCTTTATTGTTTTCAGCAATGAACTGGGGCATAAATTGCTCCACAATATGATCCAATTAGTCAGGGCCCTTTGCAGGAGTGGACCTTGAGGCTAGTCTTTGAAGCTTTCTCTGACCACAGAAGGTTTCTCTTTAGCTGTATCTTTTCCTACTTCTATTAAACTTCCTTTTGGGCTACTATTTTTACTTCTTGCTATCTTGGAACCAACAATCTCCTCTTAATTGTTCACCACCCAAATCTCCATTATTTTTGAGATATCTCTTAGGCTGAAACTTTCCATTCTCTGGTCCAAAGAAGTTAGTTCCCTTGGGAAGGGCAATAGAGTTCTCTGTTCTTACTACTTGTTTCTTTTCCTGGACAGACATTCTGTGCCAACTTTCTAGACCTGGAGGACTGAACAAAGGTCTGCTTTTCTTGGAGTGACAACCGTCACTTCAGGCTGGGAGTGGAGGAGAGGAATCCCCATCTACTTGACCTCACTCCCCAAAGTAGAACTTTGACCACACTAAGCTAAGGCGGATGGTGGAGGGAGTGAGTAATAGCTCAAATGCTACAAACTGTCATTATTTCTACAGAGATTAGTAGATTTCTTGAATAAATGTTTCTTTCTTTGCTGTATGCCCTTAGGGTGGTTACCAGAGACTTTAAATGGTTGATTTGTATTTTTGTCCTGAGTCATGGTTGATTTGCTGGGGAGCAGGTTCGTGGAATACTTCACATCATGCGGAAGCATTTCACCTATTTAGATACATATTATAGGCTTTATTAAAGAGAATAAAATGAGGATGTTGCCATGTCTGCAATTTTCTTTAAATTACTTTAGTATATAAAGTAAAATATTATATGCATTACTTAAGTTAAAACTGAGTCTCAATCAAGAAGAAACAGTCAAAGGGTTGCCAGTGGACATCCTATCAGAAAGGCAACAGTTCAACAGCAGCTACTAAGAATCCTCCTGTTTTGCATATATCCAACAACTATTAATACTTCACTGTTTTGCATGCCTAATATTGCATAATTTGATTGTGCTTTCATTATATTATGGTGTTAAAATTTAGAAAAGTTGGTGATTATCGTTATCTATCTAATACTTCTTTGATAGTTATTTATAAAAACTAAGAGCTATCATTAATAAATAGGTTTAGGTCAGTTTGCAGCAACAGTAAATGAAGACAATGATTAATTAATTTATTCATTCAATAAACCTGTCTACAGGCCTCTGAGTAGATCATGATATAGTGGTGGCTCACGCCTGTAATCCTAGCGTTTTGGGAAGCTGAGGCAGGTTGAGATCAGGAGTTCGGTTCGAAACCAGTCTGGCCAGCATAGTGAAACCCTGTCTCTACTAAAAATACAAAAAATTTGCCGGGTGTGGTGGTAAATGCCTGTAGTCCCAGCTACTTGGAAGGCTGAGGCAGAAGAATCACTTGAACCCAGGAGGCGGGGGTTGTGGTGAGCCAAGATCACGCCACTGTACTCCAGCCTGGGCAACAGATCGAGATTCTGTCTCAAATAATAATAATAATAATAATAATAATAATAATTCCTTTTGATTACAAAATAAAATAAATATACCCCAAGCTGAAAATAAAACTTCTTTGTGTTGGATTTTATGCAAGTGATAAAGAAATACACTTCAGCAAACCAATTGATTCATTCTGATCATTCTATGCTGCAGTGTAAACATTTTCATAACTCCATGTGTAACTATATACTGTATTCAATTTATAGTAAGTTCTTAATTATTCTTGAATAGCCTAGCTTTCCACTCTTCAATGTTATGACAGATTATTGAGCAAAAAGTCATCTATGCTGAAAATATAATCTCATTCAATAATCAATTAGCCAGTAAGTATATGAAATGTCCAACATAGTGGTAATAAAAAAAGCTTATAATCTAGCTTGGAATATAAAATCAATATATTTTATCAGTACAATCATCAAAGAGCTATTAAATATTAAATGTACAGACTCCTATGCATAGAACCTTGTATTCAAGAGGTATAGTTTATTGTACAGATAAGTCTTATAAACTACCATTCACAATTCAAAAAGCAAAAAGATACTACATGCAGTAAATTTTCCGTATATGTGTTCATTTTTTATAGTATTATCCTCCACTAAATATAATGTCAATAATTTTATTGAATTTCATCACTTTATCTCTAGTTTTGGAAAAACACCGGGGTGAATCATGTTTGCTAAATTAGTAATTATTTAATAAAGAAGTGAACATGTGTTTTCTTTCTCTCTCTCTGTCTCTATTATATTTATATATTTATACATGTACTTTTTATGCACTCTTTTGGCCTGGTGCAGGTGTATTCATAAACAGTCTTTGTAGTAGTGAGCAATAACTGCAAACCTAGATGAGTGTCTATGTGTGCTTGATCAGAAAAAGCTATTAATCCCTATTGATCTTTCCATGCTAACAGGCATGCATAGTTAGTGACTTTTTAAAGTTTTACTAGTATTCTTTAAGAAGTTTTGGTGTTAAATGCTCCAAGACATACTGCATTGATATTTTGAGGGATTTATTGTTACTATCTTCAAGAAATAACATGTTAATACAGTGTTCCACTGTGGAGACATGAAATTATCTTTGGATGACGTTATCTTATGGTAGAATTTCCAACATGTCCGACAATCCATCCTACCCTGTCCCAATCATGTTAAACTCAGCAGACTTTTAAAGAAGCAGTAGTTCATTCTTTTATTAATGGGGAATTATTTTATATTCTAAAAAGTTCTGCTGGCACGATAGGCCCAGTAGTGAAACTTAGGAAGCTGAAGATTCAGTGTCCTTCATTTTCCCAGAAACCTTTTAAGGACCTCAGAGAAGGCCATGCAAAGTGTCCATAGAGTCATAGTATTTTTCACAATTTGAAAAAGTAAGATACTTTAAGTATAATTAATTCAGAGCCTAGCCTATTTTTATTCCAGCTTTTGTTTCTGCAACACCATCATTTCTGAGAGCAGGTGAATGAGAAATGAGCTAAGCATACATTTAGTTTGTGCTTAGTAGTATATATATTTCTGTGGCTCCAGAGTGACTTCAGATATATAATTAAACTATTGTTGTCCATCTGAGTGAAAGTGTGACATCTGCAATTATCCTACAATTCATTACATCAGCTCAATTGGTATCTGCACGCAGAAATGTAGAAACTGGATTCACATTGCCATTTGAACTGGGAGTATGTAAATAGGTGAGAAGACACAAGGTTTAAAAAGCATGAAGCCAAAAGATCACCTTTGGAAAACTCTTCTAAATGTTATAGCTCATGTGTGAAAGTTGAAAGAGTTTCCCCTGGAATTCCACTTATTAGCAGTAAATTGCAAAGTTGAAACTTTCTAAACTATTAATAATAAGAAGAAATATTTCTACTAGCCCTGTAGAAAATATTCTCTAATTTTCTCTAAGAAAAATGAAATAATAAAGGTTATTGTTGTGTAAGAGGTGATAAAAAATATGGAGCCAAAAATGCGGTTGCTCCTGGGAGTTAATTGGTTAAATATGTTCTCTTTCTAGACTTATCTGATGTTTGTGATAGTTTTTCGTTTACTAAGCTGTGTATCACGCAATTTATTTTTTCACTCTAAATTGATATTCTCTTAGATAAATGTAATTTTATGTTTATTTTTAAAAGAACCAACTAAATTTGAAAAATAAATTTTAGAGAGTACAAAACTATGATTTTTTTCATTGGTAAACCAAACTATTGTAGTTTTGGAAGAGATTACTAATTCTTTAAACAGAAAAATACGGAGAAGAGAACAGGTTAAAATACATTCTTTCTGTAATACATATATTCTAGAAAAATTGCTTGTCACATTTTAGAAGTTCATTTTGTTTTATGGGATGGAGATAAGCCTAACTTCTGGGCAAGACTAAAGCTTGTTTGATTATAATATCATTATAGGCAAGGAAAAGATGAAAATAATACACTTTATCCATTAACTTTTGTTGATATACTCTTGCAAGCATAAAATAATCTTAAAGGTTTTGTGAAAATATAATTATGTATTAATGTCTCAATTCTAGTGATTAGGCATCTCATGCACATTTACTGTATAATTGAGTTTATTTCCTCCTTAATTATATACATTTATTGTTTATGATATTATGGTCATTTTGCAATTTAAAATAATACCTTCTTTAAAAGAGAAGTTTAAGCAAATTAGAAAGAAATTAGTGGCTTTTACATTTTTTGTTAAATATTCAATTTTTGGTTAGAAACTATGTTAACATATCTTCTTTTTAACATAAAGCATTTTTTAAATTCTAAGATTGACTTACCAATAGCTTTTTTTAATATGAAAAGGGAAAATTATTATTTTTATGGTGAAATTTTGTCTTTTGAAACAAAAGAAAACCATAGCATTGGACGTGTTCAAAAATTCAGGATATTAAACAAGTTCAACACTAATGAGTTAGTTTTTACATGAAGATCTTAACATTTTTCTCTATTTTACATCATATGGTTTATAAAAACCACAAGTCTTGCTTGACAGCTTTCTCTCTTTAACCATTCATATCCCATTAGTCACCAATAACTGTGAGCAATATTTAGTAGGTGCTAGACAAGGATCTATGCACTTTGCATATATTAATTACTTTACTTTCTGTAATAATTACATGAAGTAAATACTTGCACGACTCCCAACATACTGATATAAAAAATATAGAGGTAGATTACTGTGGAAAGTTTTATGGTTTGTACATAGCATGGTCAAGATTTGAACATAGTTGGAATGGCTCACAGGTCCAGGAACTTAACTATACTGCTCTGATTTTTAGGTATTATGGATGTTACTCTCAAACACCTCTGCAATCCAATCACTTTTTGCCATCATTATTGTTATAGTACAGGTTTACCCCATATCTTGCTTCAAAAAGAATTCTGCTGAAACTTCCTTACTCAGCTCAGGCTGCTATAACAAAATACAGAAGACTGGGTGCCTTAAACCACAGATATTTATTTATGAAAGTTCTGGAGGCTGAGAAGTTCAAGATTAAGGTGCCAGCAGCTTTAGTTCTTGATGAGGGCCCTCTTTTGGGTTTACAGGGGGCCACCATCTTGTGGTATCCTCATATGATGGAGAGAAATTAACTTCTGGTTTGTCTTCTCTTCTTTTCAGTACATTCATCCCATTATAGTGACTCCCTCTCATGACCACATCTAAATTTAATTATGTCCAAAGCACCCCACCTGCAAAAACAATCGAATTGGAGGTTAGGGCTTAAACATAAAAATTTTGGGGGACACAAACATTCTGTTCATAACACCCTCTTACTGGGTTCTCTTCATCCACTCTTTGTTTCCTTCAATCCATTCCCTATGCAGTGGTCAAATAATGTTTAAATAAATTAATTGTAACATGTCACTATTTTTCTTAAAATTTAGTATAAAGTCAAGAATCCGTAACATAGTTTGCAAGACACTGCATAACTTGGCCCTTGTACTCCCACACTCTCATCTCCTGCTTTCTCCCTGTTTCCTCTTCTCCACTCACTTGGGGCCGTATCGTAATCATGGGAGGTGATCTGTTCATTACTTACAGGTCCTGCTCTAGGTGTTTACTGTATGTAAATTTCAACCACACACCCTAGCTAGGAGTTCGGCATGATTACTTACAGATCTGGAACTGGAGATTAGGAACTGGGTAACTTGACTATATGTTTATTGACTTCAAATTGTTTCTTGAAACAGACCATTCATTTTCCCTGGAAATTTTTCCCCCATGAACTTTCTATAACTCCTGGATCATTTCTCCTGAACCAGTCTCAGAAAGGAACTAAGTTAGCTCTCTTTTTATGTATCCTGGAAATGTTTCACACTTGCCAGGCAAAGTTGCTATTTGTCTTTCCCTTTAAGTTAGGCACCTCCTAGGAAAAGCCTAGGTCTGTATTACTCATCATGTTTTCCTGACATTCAGCATAACATATGATAGATGCTCAAAAAGAAAATTTGCCAAATTATGAACTGAACAGATTAATAAAAATTGTATTAAACCCTGTAATTAACATACATATTTCTTTTTCATTTTTCAGAGAAACACCAATTCCCATCTTAACGGTGAGTAAAGCTGGTCATGGAGAAAAAGTTGTTGAGGTCAATGGTCAGATATTTATATGACCTGAAAGAGTATGTTCCAATATGCTTAGCAAGACATTAAGTGGCTGCATTTTATTAAAATAATGTCACAAAAAATAATTAAAATGAATATAATGCCCTAAATAGCCAAGGCAATCATGAACAAAAGGACAACAAAGGGAGAAGCATTATATGATCTGATTTCGAGCTATACTACAAAGCTATGGTAATTAAAACAGCAGGGTGCTGCCATAAAAGTAGACAGATTGATTAATAACACAGAATAGAGAGTCTAAAAATGAACCCATACATGTATGATCAATTGATTTTTGACAAAGGTGCCAAAAATACATCATGGAAAAAAAATAGTGTCTTCAAGAAATTGTTTGGGAAAACCTGGATATTCACATACAGAAGAATGAAATTGGACTCATCTCACACTACATACAAAAGTCAACTCAAATTGAATTCAAGATTTAAATATAGGACCAGAAAGCATAAACTATTAAGAGAAAATGAAGGAAAAAAAAAACTACATGACATTGGTGAGGGCAATGATTTTTTGGATTTGATCCTCAAAGTGTAGGCAACAAGAATAGACCAAGGAGAATATATTAAACTACAAAGCTTCTGTGCAATGAAGAAAACAATTAATATGTGAAGAGTCAACCTATGGATTAGGTGAAAATATTTTCTAGTCATATGTCTGATAAAGGGTTAATGTTCAAAATACATAAGGAACTCAAACAACTCAATAGCAAGAAAACAGATAACCCAATTTAAAATTGGGTGAGTTTTCTGAATAGACATTTCTCCACAGAAGACAAGCAAATGGCCAACAGATATATCAATAAATGCTCAGCACCACTAATCAAGAATGGCTATTATCAGAAAGACAAAAGGTAACAAATGTTGGCAAAGATGTGGGAAAAAAAGAACCCATGTTCACTGTTGGTGGGATTTTAAATTAGTACAGCCTTTATGAAAGACTGTATAAAGGTTCCTCAAAAACTAAAACTAGAATTGTCATGTGAACCAGCAGTCCCTCTTTGAGGTATTTACCCAAAATGTTTGAAATCAGTATGTCAAAGAGATGTTTGTACTCTCATATTCATTGCAGCACTATGGACAGTAGTCAAGTAATAGAATTAACCTAGGTGTCTATCAATGAATGAATGGATAAATCAATATGGTACATATACACAATGGGATAGTATTTAGCCTTTAAAAGAAGGAAATTCTGTCATTTGTGACAACATGGATAGGATTAGAGAACTTTATGCTAAGTGAAATGAGCCAGACACAGGAAGACAAATATAGTATGATCTTACCTATATGTTAAGTGAAAAACAGTCAAACTCATAGAAGCAGAGAGTAAAATGGTGGTTATAGAGGCTAGCAGGGGAGGAGTATGAGGACATCATGGCCAAAAATCCAGTTAGACAAGAGGAATATTTTTTTTTTTTTTTTGAAATCTATTGCACAGCTTGGTGAGTACAGTTAATAATTGCATATTTTACAATTCAAAATTCCTTAGGACATATATCTCAAATGGCCTCACCACAAAAACTGCTAAACATTTGAGGTGATGGATATATTAGTTAGTTTTATTTAATTTTTTCACATTGCATTCATAAGTTAGAAGATCATTGTGTACCTTGGTTTTGTTTTATTCTTCTTATTAGCAACATGCTATATTATGAGATATGAAAAGCTCCTTGGTGAATCTGAAAAGACAAAAACATAAAGGATTCAACTACTTGCCAATGGTAATCAAATGTCTTACTGTTGATTTGTTCTTATCTCCATTATGGCTGTCACTTTTTGTTATTCTTTTAATAGGCATTGAATAGTAAAACTTTATCTTGTGGAAGGAATCTTGGAATACCAAATGGATTGTTGTTTGAAACCAAAAGAGAAGCATTTCCATAGATGATAGAATTTATCTACAACTGTTCAGTTTGTCAAACAGAGTCGATTTTGTGCACATAAATTAAAAAAAGACGTGTAAAACAGAATATTAAAAGTTCCAGTCCACATTATCATGTTTATGCATTGAAAACATTATTTTTCATCACTTCTATTTGTGTAAAAATCAGATCATGATCCTCATTGAAACATTTACAGATTCTTCTCGCCCACTCTTGATAGATAAGACATGTTTACATTAGGAACACTTCTTAAGTTACAGAAGGTTTACAGAAAAAAACATGTCAAGTGAATACTGTGAGTCACAGTGCTTTTGAGAAACGTGTGTTCAAAATTTTAATGTAAGACACTTATAGACTCTTTCTCACTAATGAAAGCCTGTTTATGGTAAAGTGTTTCAGAAATGTGTGTTCTATTTATTAAAAATTGCATTTTCTTAAAAAAATACTTAAATTAAAAAAAAAATTCAAGCATCAGCAATGATCGTTGCTCTAAATAACCTGATTAGAATGCTTCAATATGTGTGACTCTTTTATGGTTTTTTTATGTTTTTGTCTTTGATGAGAGGGCCTCTTGCTGTTACAAGTGTGATAGTGGTATTTAGCTTACATAAAACTATTTTACTGGCTTCATCCTATCTAATTCTCATTTGTAACATTGGGGTATTCAAAATATCCCAAGTGCTGAGATGTGAAATACTTCCAAATTACTTGACACTATTTCCAGTAGTTTTTTTCTTTTTGCTTTTATTTACCATGAATAAACAGTAAATTTCAGCAGCGTTAGAGATAAAAATTGTTGATTTGTAATCTTCTACATGAGAACTGATTTGTGAGTAGATCACACAAATGAACAATTTTACATAGCAAAGCCATGGATTGATAGAGCTCACCTATTTGCCTCTTACCGTTTTTTGTTTGTTTGTTTGTTTGTTTTGAGACAAAGAAGTCTTGCTCTGTTGCCCAGGCTGAAGTGCAATGTCACGATCTCAGCTCACTGCAACCTCTGCCTCCCAGGATCAAGTGATTCTCCTGTCTCAGCCTCCCAGGTAGCTGGGATTACAGCGATGAGCCATCACACCTGGCCCCTCTTACTGCTGATTGGTACGCACCCACATGTGCCCTTTAGTGTGTGTCCTGGGCCCATCCAGGTCAATGGCTGTTGATTTAAATGAGACATGAACACATTAACCTAGCATCTGTGTTTTAAATGTGACATTCATTTATGGCACAAATAACAAATTTAATCCATAGTTAGCAATTGCTTGCAGTTGTGGTAAAGCATATGTGGGAGGTGAAGGTTACAGATCCATATAAAAACCCCTTTAAATCATAAACATCAGTGCTAAGGCTAAGCTCAGTTCTGGAACATGTGATGCAAACACATGCAAAACCTTTTTATATATAATTTCAACTTTTATTATAGATTAAGGGATACATGTGCAGGTTTGTTACATACAGGTGCAGGTTTGAGGTGATGGATATGTTAGTTAGTTTGATTTAATTGTTTCACATTATATTAATAAGTAAGGACAGCATTAAACTAAAAAGCTTCTGTACAGCCAAAAAATAAAATACCAACAGTGTAAAAAGACAGGCTAAAGAATGGGGGAAATATTTGCATACTATGCATCTGACAAAGGTATAACTTCCAGAACTTACAAGAAACTTAAACCAACAAGCAAAATACAAATAACTCAATTTAAAATATTGGCAAATGCATGTGAACAGACACTTCTCAAAAGAAGACATTACAAGTAGCCAACAAACATATGAAACAATGCCAAACTTTTTATTGTTTATTTCTTATCTTTTGAAACATTTCTTCTTCTTGGGGTTAGAAAACCCTGAGGTTTGGTGAATATAAAATGACACTCTTCAGAATACTGTTTACTGCAAATCCAGAGGGAAGGATGGAGAAGGGATAAAAATGATCCCATCACACTGGTAGTCAGCATAGTTCCCAACAGGTGGTTTTTCAGACCTGTCCTCCTTTCTCCTTCTGCTGACTAGGAGTCCCCAGAGTCTGTTGTTCCCATCTTTGTGTCTATGTGTATTCAATATTTATCTCCCACTTATAAATGAGAACATGCAGTACTTGGTTTTCTGTTCTTGCATTAATTCACTTAGGATAATGGCCTCCGGCTCCATCCATGTTGCTGCAATGGACATGATTTCATTCTTTTTTATGGCAGCATCATCGTCTGTGGTGCATATGAACCACGTTTTCTTTATCCAGCCTACCATTGATGGGCATTGAATTTGATTCCATAACTTTGTTATAGTGAACAGTGCTGCAATTAATATGCACGTGCATGTGTCTTTATGGTGGAACATTTTATATTCCTTTGGGTATATACCCAGTAAAGGGATTGCTGGGTCAGATGTCAGCTCTGATTTAAGTTTTTTTGAGAAGTAAGCAAACTGCTTTCTACAATGGCTGAACTCATTTGCATTCTCACCAACAGTGTATTGCCTTTTCTTTGCAGCCTTGCCAGCATCTGTTATTTTTTGACTTTTTAATAATAGTTATTCTGACTGGTGTGAGATGATATCTCATTGTGGTTTTGATGTGCATTTTTCTGATGATTTGTGCTCATATGGAACCAAAAAAGAGTACAAATAGCCTAAGCTATTCTAAGCAAAAAGAACAAATCTGGAAGCTTCACATTATCTGACTTAAGCTATACTATAAGGCTACAGTAACAAAAACAGCATGGTACTGGTACAAAAATAGACACATAAATCAATGAAACATAATGGAGCACCAGGATGTAAACCCACACACCTAAAACCCTTTGATCTTTGACAAAATAGAAAAAAAAGCTTTGAGGGAAAGGACTCCCTATTCAATAAATGGTACTGGGATAACTGGCTAGCCATATAAAGAAGACTGGAACTGGACCCCTACCTCTTACTGTACAAAAATTAACTCACGATGGAGTAAATATTTAAATGTAAGTCCTCAAACTATAAAAATACTAGGATAAAGCCTAAGAAATATCCTCAATATTAGTTTTGGCAAATAATTTATGGCTAGGTCCCCAAGAGCAATTGCAATGACAACAACAATTAATTAGTGGAAGCTGATTAAACTAAAAAGCTTCTGTACAGAAAAAAAAAAAAAAAAATACCGACAGTGTAAAAAGACAGTCTAAAAAATGGGGGAAGATACTTACATACTATGCATCTGAAAAAGGTATAACTTCCAGAATTTATAAGAAACTTAAACCAACAAGCAAAAAACAAATAATTTAATTTAAAACATTGGCAAATGCATGTGAACAGACACTTCTCAAAAGAAGACATTACAAGTAGCCAAAAAACATATGAAACAATGCAAAAGTTGTTATTGTTTATTTCTTATCTTGTGAAACATTTCCTCTTCTTGGGATTAGAAAACCCTGGGCTTGGTGAATATAAAATGAAACTCTTCACAATATGAATTGTTTACTGTAAACACAGAGGGAAGGATAGAGAACTGATAAATATGTGGACTTTGAAGTCAGTTGGAGTAGACTTGTATCCTGGCTTTATTACTTTTTGTCTTTGTGATTTTATAATAGGTAAGTTACTTAATCCCTGCAGACTTCTTTCTCTATCTCAAACAGGTGTAAAATAGTTGTAACTTAAGGAGATATTATAAATATAGATAACATCTCTAGAATGCAAAAAGCTCTCAAAATTAGAATATCTATATGCATTTTAACTTACTTGGTGACAAAAACTAAATTCATTCATTTTGTGTGGCATGATTATTAACATGTCTCATTTCAGAAGTATTAGCATGTTTAATTACAAGGTGTCATTCCCTACCCTTGCATAAAGCATTGGAATTATGGTTCACACTCTCTCTCTCTCTCTCCCTCTCTCAGAGTGTATATACATATTATATGTGTGGGTGTGAATGTGTATATATACACACATGCACATATATATACACACACATAAGCACATATACATATGAATATACACATATATATGTATATATATCTCCTTTCTAAAATCTAAAATTTCTGAAATCCAGGGCCCTGCAGTTTGGAATAAATTATTGTGAATTTACAATAATCTAATGATCCTAAATTAATTAGGTAAAAGTCAAGAAGATACTAATTCTAACATTTGCCAAGCACTTATTCCAGGTCAGTCTCCTTTCATGGCAACCTAGCTTATGGGACTCTGGTTTCCATATGTATTCTGAATAGATATGAGAGTGAAGACTGAAATAATGCCACTTTAGATGACATAGGGAGAGAAGAATCCAACATTTGTTTAATTTATACCTCAATTCTAAAGCTTTTTGAGCCCGATATGGTAAATAGAACACAGACTTATAATTTTAGAAATCAAAATGTGTAAAGCTTTATTATGGTAAAATGGAAACACTCAGTTTAATGGTATTTATTTATTTTTAATTTTTAATTTCATAATAATATACTTGCTATGTTGATTTACCTTCTTCCTCCCTCCCCCTACATATGATTTTTGGCTCAATTACAGTGGTGGAAATTGTGTAGAAAATCCATTCTCCTCAAAACAATTTTATTATAGTCAGTCTCCAGAAATGTTAGAAAGGGAGTAAAGTAGAAATTTGGGGATATTTATTAACTTTTTAAGCAAGTTAAAGTGTATCACTATTTTCATTAGCTTCATTTGGCTGCAGCAGTAAATGTCTATCTTAGTAACTTTTTACTGTGATATACAGACACACAATAATTACCTCAATAATTTCATGATTATCTAAAACCATCATTGCTTTTAACTCACTTATCATTTAATACTATTGTATTTTAAGACTACATCATAATGATATTCAAACAATTTTTGTAATAAAGGAAAGGAAAAGTACATTTTCATACTTAGGACCAAACCTGGAGTAATATAGAAGATACAAAATTATTCATAACCAAGATATGATATTTGTTAAATATTTCAAAGTGGATGTCAGGTGTGTTTGTTGTCACTAATAGCATATGTCTCTATTATAACAATGTTCTTTCTTCTGCAAAAGCAGTCACCTGTCTGTGATGTGGTAAAGGTTGTTTGTTATATCTAATTGAAGGATACAGATTTCAAGCTGTGTGTAGGTGATACATGAATTTTTTCACTCCTGCTGACAATCACATTGACTACTATGTAATTCTTTAAATTGATTCAATCAAACCCTGCTGTTTATGCTTTTAATTGATTGAATTAAAATAGCATTTTCAACTTTTAATCATTCCATTAGACAGGGCTCCATTTGCTTGTTCATGCCCAAGCTAATGCAGATGGAGTGTAGCTTTGTAACTTGTGAAATCCTACCAAACTCTAGGGGGCGCTTCAACTTATTTGGAAGCAAATATAGGCTTTAGTATCATCACAAATCAAAAGGACACTTCTGCTTTCAGGTGTATATTTCAACTGTCCAGATGGAGATGAATGGAGTGTTCACTTTCCCTGACTCTTCCCAATGTACAGATCATCTGATATCACAGACCCCTGAAGTAAGGCGCTTCCTACTGGAGTCACAGATAGAAATTACTATTGATCAAACACTTCCACAAGAGACATGTAATGCAACTTAGAGACAATGCAAACATACACAGGATACTTTGACTGGAACTGGAGCTTTAGGTTCTGATTTCAAAGCATAGCAAGGGATATGGATTATAAAGGCCGACAACACATAGGTGCCTTATCTATAAAGGATTCCTGAACCAGAGTCAAACTCTGTAAAGATTTTCCTGCTTTTCATCATCACCATGTACCAGCAATTTTAAATAATATCAGAGCTAACTACGTCTTCTAAAAGATATTTTTCTTGATCTGAGTTTTAAACATTGCTTTGGTTATTGTGAATGCTAATACACACTAACACACACACACACACACACACACACACACACACACACACATATTGAATTAGCCTATGTTTAATTACTTACTCTAACCAACATTGCACCATCCATGGACTTTAATTCAGGGAAACTTCAGTTATAGAGCTGGCTCTCGACACACTTGGACCCAGTTACATACATTTATTTGGAAACTAAGTAACAACTTGTAATGCTTCATGCTTGCTTCCAGTACAACTCTTGACTCTGGTCCATGTGCTATACCAAATCCTGTGTTTACACAGCAAATTCAAAATAAATAGTGATATTACAGTGAAGGTTATGATGAAGAAATAGAAGATTATGTCCTTCACTTCTCTTGTTCTATCTGACCACTTGGAGTTTTTATTTGTGTTTCAATTTTAACTCAGAAATGGAGTATAAAGGGTAAGGTGTAGTATTTTTATTTGACAGTCAGATTGTAGTTCTTGTATGAATTATTTTATAAACTTTGAATAATATCATTAAATTGGGATTTATCTTTTAAAATTGTTTAAATTAATAAATGAGTCAAGAAAATTGTTTTTGCTCTTGATTAGTATATTAGAGAAAATTACTATTTGAAAGAAAGGGATTTTAAAAATGATCTCTGGGTGTCAAATATACGACACACACTACATTGTATCAAGGCTATAAATGAAATTAAAAAGGTGCAGAGAAAAACACCACTTTATAATGGAAACTTAGTATCAGTTAAATGCATTTTTTTTTTTTTTTTTTTGAGATGGAGTCTCACTCTGTCGCCCAGGCTGGAGTGTAGTGGTGCAATCTCGGCTCACTGCAATCTCCACCTCCTGGGTTCATGTGCAAATTTTTTATTTTAATCACTATATAATATTTTATACAAAGGTGGAATCTAGATGAATTGAAGATAAAATGGTGAAAGACAAAATGCTTAGTTAATATAAGAAATGTTACAGAATATCTTTGTGATCTAGGGGTGAAAATATTTTTAAAATTCTCAAATACCATAAAGCAAAAATGATTAAATTATATCTCACAAAATTAAGTATTTTGCAAAATGAAGAAAACAATGGTCAGAGGTAATAGGTAAAGAACAAGAAAAAATATTTGCAATGTTTGAAACCAAGAAAGAGTTAATATCTAAAATCTGTAGTTTATTCCTTCAAATAAAAGGTAAAAATACTCAGCCTCAATGGACAAACAGAAAAGGTTAAGAATAGGTAATTTACAAAAGAGGAAATAAGAAAAGCTTAAAAGTATTTTAAGAGATAGTCCAAATCATTAGGCATTGCAGATATAGAAATTATAATAAACAATATCACTTACTTCCTTTTACATTAGAAACAGAAAGGTTTCTAATGTAAAGGTTTTTACATTAGAAACAGTGCCAAATGTTATGAGGATGAAGGAATATCTTTTCAGATAGGAGAGCAATTTTGGAATTAAGATATGATATTATGTATCTATTACATATATTATACATTATATAAATAAAAATGTGTGTATACACATAACCATTTTATAATAATGCATACAAATGAAAGACACATATTAAACAGAAAAACTATTGCCTTTAAGAAGGTACAGAATGAGAATGGAATATTTTGTATAGCTTATTCAGATAGTACTTATTGTATGCTAGACTATAGATTTTGGTTTAGCTTATCAAGACTGAAAAATTAAACTTATACATCTATTTATATAATTTTCATGTAACTCTCAGGTTAAATAACAATTAGGATTATTCAACGTTGAAAGTTTATCACCATATAATACCAATTTTTTTTCTCCCACATAAGCGTTAAGTAATTGGTGGTGGGATAAGTAGAGAGATTAAGAGAGGGCAGAGATTCCACATCTCTCCAACCTTGACCAGGAGATCTTGAATACAAATTACTGAGGGGGACATGCAGAGAGAAATGATTTAGAAATGATCCTTCATTTATTAGTTTTTAGCAAAATGTCTTAAATTGACAAGTTTTTTTTTTATATCTAATGTCTAAATTTTCTTTAACATAATTATGAAGCTAGTGGTGGTTACAGTAGAAACACAAACCCTGAACAACAGAGTTCTTTGAAAATATACGTTTGGGAAATCCTATTAAAACTCTAATATAAATGGACATTTACATTGCATGTAATTGTATTAGAATCTTAATTGTCCTTAGATACTGTAATGTGTTAAGGTCTGTTCAACATTGTATTTCTTTTGTTTTGGTTTGGTTTTGGTTTTGGTTTGAGATGGAGTCTCGCTCTGTCACCCAAGCCAGAGTGTAGTGGTGCGATCTCGGCTCACTGCAACCTCTGACTCCTGGGTGCACACGATTCTCCTGCCTCAGCTTCCTGAGTAGCTGGGACTACAGGCACCCACCACCACACCCAGCTAGTAGACATGGGATTTCTCCATGTTGGCCAGGTCTTGAACTCCTGACCTTAGTGATCCGCCAGCCTCAGCCTCTCAAAGTACTGGGATTATAGGCATGAGCCACCGTGCCCAGCTAACATTTTGTTTCTTAAATGTTGATTCATAAAACAATACCTTCCCTTTTTATTTTATTTCATTTTACTTGAAAATAGCATCAATATTCTGAGGAACAAGTGTTTGAGAAAGCACTAATCTGTCTTTGAACTCAGTGCTGTCCCATCTCAATGAATGGAGCTAGAATAACTCAGTTGCAAAGATTCCACTTACCTCCCTCAACAAAGAGGCTTCTTGACGCCTGTCACCTTAGCGACAATATACTGATAATATTTCAAATTATTACATTTATTTGTTTTCTTTTCTCATGTCCCTGTCAGTGACTGTTCCCTTTGTCAGATGAAGGCATCTGTATTACATCATGAAGAATGAGGATATTTATACAATAGACTCTTGAATCCCTCTCCAGACACAGAATTGTTTAAAACCAAAATATTTGCTTTGTATTAAACCTTGAGTGAAAATAAAAAGGCTAAAAACAAAACAAAACAAAAAAAAACAAAGGCAAATTCCTCAATGAAGTAGAGAATGGAGTTCATGTCACAACAAACTACTGCAATCATATAGAGAAAGATCCAGATGATCTCAACCACAGGGAAGACTAGAGAGGATGACTTTACCTGGGAAAATAGAGGAAAAGAGTTTAATAGAGTAGTTGTTAGAACCCAAAATTAGTTCACTGGGACCTGACATGAGAAATTTAGTCTTATGGAACCATATTCAGTTGCCTGGAGACAGCGCTGTGCTGTAGACTGTGCCTGTTGTAGTTGATGTTACTACTAGGAATCAGGAAAGGGACCCAGCCAATGCCTCAGGCCGTTTGTAGCCTTCTGTGTGTACCACGAATACTGTTTGTCCCCTTTTGATGTCATCATCCAGTGGTTTTCTAACAAGAGGGATGTCTATGTCCTATGACTTTGCTGAGGCACAGCACAATGTCTACATGGGAACTTCTCTTTACAATACTTAAATTGTACCTTCCTGCAAAAAAAGAAGAGGCTATGGAAGAAAGGGAATCTGTTTCTGTGTGAAATGCGCCCTTCTTATTCACTCTGTTACACTTACAGTGTATATACAAATACACATTTTGGGAGAGGGCATTATGGGAAAATCCCTCTCCTTGATGCCAAGAAGATTTACACTGAGTTGTCTACTTCATGCCCTTTTTCTCCCAGAAATTACCCTGTTCCTCATTGTCGTAGGAGGGATGAAGGAGACCCAAGATTGAAAAGCATAGGGTTTTAGGAGATAAAGCCAGTGAAATGCTGACTAAAGAAGATATCAAATGTCCAGAGACAAAGAAATGACAAAATATATTTTAACTTTTTTTTAAACTCTTCCCTTTAAGTTTTCATTTTGGAGTATTGAAATTATATCTTTAGTCCTGGACTTCACTTCTTAAAGTGGTGTGATGATTCAGAAGCAAGGAATGGGACTAAGATTTCCCTAGAGAGAATACAGTGTGCAACTAACAGACAACTATTGTTTCAAGACTAGAAATAAAAACCCAAAGAAGACCTAAAATATTTTGCTTAAGGCCAAACTGGAAAAAAGATAAAAAAGAAGAGAAGAAATATAAAAGAAATTTCAGAAAAGCAAAGAATGAAATTGTTATTACTAGAGATAAATCAAGCTGTTAAAAAACCAAGATCTAACTGTGAACTCTTTTGAGCTTCTGAAAGATACTTTATTATATCGATTGTTGCTGATGTTTCCAAAGCATCCTTTCAGTTTCAGATAGATATTAAAGATAATGGTTGCAAAATCTGTGAGGAAATAAAGCAATCAACACCATCCTCAAGTTTGCTGATATCTATCTACTGACAGAAAAGAAAGAAAACTACTGAAGATAGCTTGGTACATCTGAAATTTTTGCTTTTGAGATATAAAAATAAAACTTGTAGAAAGAGGACAACAATATTTTACAAATCTTAAGTCAGGAGGGAGAAAAGAAATACTGGGCACCAATAGTTGGTTTTAAAATAGTAGTTGTTATGACTACTTAGATCATCACTTAAGGTGGTATCCTTTTCTCTCACGAATATTTAAGAAGTTCAGTTGCCCTAACAACAGTACCTACACTATTGGCTACTTTAATGAATTTGTTTTTGTGTACAAGGACTTTCTATATGTTCTTGCAACCATGAATAAAATAACATAAAATATATGGATAAAAAGGGATTTGAAATAGTGTCTATGTTTTAGATCAAACAACAAACTTATGATGGGCATGTTAATTTCCATTTTCCTGTAGAAAAACAAATGGATTTTTTAAAAGATGGGAGCATCTGAAAGACACATCAAAAAGTTATTGAATGTTATTTGATACAAAAACAAACAAATCATTCTTGCATTGGGATTCTTATGTTTCTACTTACGTTTTGTTTAAATTTCAGATCAATAGTATGACACAGATTTTTAAAAGCAACACACATTTTTAATAACTTCACATACCTTATGCATTTTATTGTATTGTCTAGTGTGGACTTTATACTATCAAACAAGAAAAATAATTGCCTATTAAATACGGTGATAGAAGATTTTATTACTCATTAAAATAAACACTTTTATATGTGACCCCTGAATGCATAAGCATGTGTATCTATATCTACTGATATATCTATATATCTATTCATATGTAGTTATTAATCAGTCCCACAAAAGAACAATAAGAAATCTACAGTTTTAACTATAAATTGATATGACTGTTTAAGAGAACAATTTATCAATATGCATAATAATGATTTCAAAAGTAATTATACTATTAGGAGTTAGTTGCCCTTTTGGAAAATATTTATCATGTTGTTATTTATGCACAGGAAACCTCTGAAAATAAATTAAAGGCAAATTATTTGAGGATTGGTTAAATAAATTACATATGTCTGTATTATATGATATTACATAATAAAGCCTTTAATTTTACTATTGATATTTCATTATTAATGAAAATATATCAATTATATATAGTTTAATGAAAAAAGCAAGTTAATTTAAAAGTGTTTAGAGTATGTTCACATTTACATTTTAAAAGGGACTATGTGTGTATATTCATGGACCTTTTTTGGATTAAAAATGCAAATAATTCAGTAATTTAGTTTTAGATGGTGGGGATATGGATTTAAATTTATATTATATTACATTTCTGTATTATTCTCACTGAGAAAATTTTATCTTATAGTCAGAATAAAGGTAAATTATTTGTTTTTAAAAACATACCCAGATATTCTAAGGGTTAAAACTTTTGCTTGGCAAATTTATATAAATTATAATGTTTTGTTCACAGTATTTATAATTCAAAAAAGAAAAGCAAACACTTATAAATTTGATATATCATGAGGTTATAAAAATTTATGTCAAATCTGTTTATCATAAATATAAAGGTGAATAATAGAAAATAAATATATCATTTGGTTACAAGGATTTATTAGAGGAGTGATTTAAAAAAAAAATAGCCATAAACTTCAATAGGACAACAAAAATTACCATCAACAGAATAGCAATATCACTATAAACTGCTCTATGAGAGAGGATCAGAAAGCATTTTTATGAATTAAATGTGAATTCCTTTGAGATGATTGTTTTATTTTTTTCCTGTTGGTGTTTGTTTACGCCTCACTTTATTTTGCATTGAGTATTTGCAATTAGAAAGCAAATATGGAACACACTGGGCTGGAGGAGCAAGATGGCGGAATAGGAACAGCTCCAGTCTCCAACTCCCAGCGCGAGTGACACAGAAGACCGGTGATTTCTGCATTTTCAACTGAGGTACTGGGTTCATCTCACTAGGGAGTGCCGGACAATCAGTGCTGGTCAGCTGCTGCAGCCCGGCCAGCGAGAGCTAAAGCAGGGCGAGGCATCGCCTCACCTGGGAAGCACAAGGGGGAAGGGAATCCCTTTTCCCAGCCAGGGGAACTGAGACACACAACACCTGGAAAATCGGGTAACTCCCACCCCAATACTGCGCTTTAGGCAAACAGGCACACTAGGAGATTATATCCCACACCTGGCCAGGAGGGTCCCACGCCCATGGAGCCTCCCTCATTGCTAGCACAGCAGTCTGTGATCTAACCGCAAGGCAGCAGCAAGGCTGGGGGAGGGGCACCCTTCATTGCTGAGGCTTAAGTAGGTAAACAAAGCCGCTGGGAAGCTCGAACTGGGTGGAGCTCACAGCAGCTCAAGGAAACCTGCCTGTCTCTGTAGACTCCACCTCTGGGGACAGGGCACAGCTAAACAACAACAAAAGCAGCAGAAACCTCTGCAGACACAAACGATTCTGTCTGACAGCTTTGAAGAGAGCAGTGGATCTCCCAACACGGAGGTTGAGATCTGAGAAGGGACAGACTGCCTGCTCAAGTGGGTCCCTGACCCCTGAGTAGCCTAACTGGGAGACATCCCCCACTAGGGGCAGTCTGACACCCCACACCTCACAGGGTGGAGTACACCCCTGAGAGGAAGCTTCCAAAGCAAGAATCAGACAGGTACACTCGCTGTTCAGCAATATTCTATCTTCTGCAGGCTCTGCTGCTGATACCCAGGCAAACAGGGTCTGGAGTGGACCTCAAGCAATCTCCAATAGACCTACAGCTGAGGGTCCTGACTGTTAGAAGGAAAACTATCAAACAGGAAGGACACCTACACCAAAACCCCATCAGTACGTCACCATCATCAAAGACCAGAGGCAGATAAAACCACAAAGATGGGGAAAAAGCAGGGCAGAAAAGCTGGAAATTCAAAAAATAAGAGCGCATCTGCCCTGGCAAAGGAGTGCAGCTCATCGCCAGCAACGGATCAAAGCTGGACGGAGAATGACTTTGACGAGATGAGAGAAGAAGGCTTCAGTCCATCAAACTTCTCAGAGCTAAAGGAGGAATTACGTACCCAGCCCAAAGAAACTACAAATCTTGAAAAAAAAGTGGAAGAATTGATGGCTAGAGTAACTAATGCAGAGAAGGTCATAAATGAAATGAAAGAGATGAAAACCATGACACGAGAAATACGTGACAAATGCACAAGCTTCAGTAACCGACTCGATCAACTGGAAGAAAGAGTATCAGCGATTGAGGATCAAATGAATGAAATGAAGCAAGAAGAGAAACCAAAAGAAAAAAGAAGAAAAAGAAATGAACAAAGCCTGCAAGAAGTATGGGATTATGTAAAAAGACCAAATCTACGTCTGATTGGGGTGCCTGAAAGTGAGGGGGAAAATGGAACCAAGTTGGAAAACACTCTTCAGGTTATCATCCAGGAGAACTTCCCCAACCTAGTAGGGCAGGCCAACATTCAAATCCAGGAAATACAGAGAACACCACAAAGATACTCCTCGAGAAGAGCAACTCCAAGACACATAATTGCCAGATTCACCAAAGTTGAAATGAAGGAAAAAATCTTAAGGGCAGCCAGAGAGAAAGGTCGGGTTACCCACAAAGGGAAGCCCATCAGAATAACAGCAGATCTCTCGGCAGAAACTCTCCAAGCCAGAAGAGAGTGGGGGCCAATATTCAACATTCTTAAAGAAAAGAATTTTAAACCCAGAATTTCATATCCAGCCAAACTAAGTTTCATAAGTGAAGGAGAAATAAAATCCTTTACAGATAAGCAAATGCTTAGAGATTTTGTCACCACTAGGCCTGCCTTACAAGAGATCCTGAAGGAAGCACTAAACATGGAAAGGAACAACCGGTACCAGCCATTGCAAAAACATGCCAAAATGTAAAGACCATCGAGGCTAGGAAGAAACTGCATCAACTAACGAGCAAAATAACCAGTTAATATCATAATGGCAGGATCAAGTTCACACATAACAATCTTAACCTTAAATGTAAATGGACTAAATGCTCCAATTAAAAGACACAGACTGGCAAACTGGATAAAGAGTCAAGACCCATCAGTCTGCTGTATTCAGGAGACCCATCTCACACGCAGAGACATACATAGGCTCAAAATAAAGGGATGGAGGAAGATTTACCAAGCAAATGGAGAACAAAAAAAAGCGGGGGTTGCAATACTAGTCTCTGATAAAACAGACTTTAAACCATCAAAGATCAAAAGAGACAAAGAAGGCCATTACATAATGGTAAAGGGATCAATTCAACAGGAAGAGCTAACTATCCTAAATATATATGCACCCAATACAGGAGCACCCAGATTCATAAAGCAAGTCCTTAGAGACTTACAAAGAGACTTAGACTCCCATACAATAATAATGGGAGACTTCAACACTCCACTGTCAACATTAGACAGATCAACGAGACAGAAAGTTAACAAGGATATCCAGGAATTGAACTCATCTCTGCAGCAAGCAGACCTAATAGACATCTATAGAACTCTCCAACCCAAATCAACAGAATATACGTTCTTCTCAGCACCACATTGCACTTATTCCAAAATTGACCACATAATTGGAAGTAAAGCACTCCTCAGCAAATGTACAAGAACAGAAATTATAACAAACTGTCTCTCAGACCACAGTGCAATCAAACTAGAACTCAGGACTAAGAAACTCAATCAAAACCACTCAACTACATGGAAACTGAACAACCTGCTCCTGAATGACTACTGGGTACATAACGAAATGAAGGCAGAAATAAAGATGTTCTTTGAAACCAATGAGAACAAAGATACAACATACCAGAATCTCTGGGACACATTTAAAGCAGTGTGTAGAGGGAAATTTATAGCACTAAATGCCCACAAGAGAAAGCAGGAAAGATCTAAAATTGACACTCTAACATCACAATTAAAAGAACTAGAGAAGCAAGAGCAAACACATTCGAAAGCTAGCAGAAGGCAAGAAATAACTAAGATCAGAGAAGAACTGAAGGAGATAGAGACACAAAAAACCCTCTAAAAAATCAATGAATCCAGGAGTTGGTTTTTTGAAAAGATCAACAAAATTGACAGACCGCTAGCAAGACTAATAAAGAAGAAAAGAGAGAAGATTCAAATAGATGCAATAAAAAGTGATAAAGGGGATATCACCACTGACCCCACAGAGATACAAACTACCATCAGAGAATACTATAAACACCTCTATGCAAATAAACTAGAAAATCTAGAAGAAATGGATAATTTCCTGGACACTTACACTCTTCCAAGACTAAACCAGGAAGAAGTTGAATCCCTGAATAGACCAATAGCAGGCTCTGAAATTGAGGCAATAATTAATAACCTACCAACAAAAAAAAGTCCAGGACCAGATGGATTCACAGCTGAATTCTACCAGAGGTACAAGGAGGAGCTGATACCATTCCTTCTGAAACTATTCCAATCAATAGAAAAAGAGGGAATCCTCCCTAACTCATTTTATGAGGCCAACATCATCCTGATACCAAAGCCTGTCAGAGACACAACAAAAAAAGAGAATTTTAGACCAATATCCCTGATGAACATCGATGCAAAAATCCTCAATAAAATACTGGCAAACCGGATTCAGCAGCACATCAAAAAGCTTATCCACCATGATCAAGTGGGCTTCATCCCTGGGATGCAAGGCTGGTTCAACATTCGCAAATCAATAAACATAATCCAGCATATAAACAGAACCAAAGACAAGAACCATATGATTATCTCAATAGATGCAGAAAAGGCTTTTGACAAAATTCAACAACCCTTCATGCTAAAAACGCTCAATAAATTCGGTATTGATGGAACGTACCTCAAAATAATAAGAGCTATTTATGACAAACCCACAGCCAATATCATACTGAATGGGCAAAAACTGGAAAAATTCCCTTTGAAAACTGGCACAAGACAGGGATGCCCTCTCTCACCACTCCTATTCAACATAGTGTTGGAAGTTCTGGCTAGGGCAATCAGGCAAGAGAAAGAAATCAAGGGTATTCAGTTAGGAAAAGAAGAAGTCAAATTGTCCCTCTTTGCAGATGACATGATTGTATATTTAAAAAACCCCATTGTCTCAGCCCAAAATCTCCTTAAGCTGATAAGCAACTTCAGCAAAGTCTCAGGATACAAAATTAATGTGCAAAAATCACAAGCATTCTTGTATACCAGTAACAGACAAACAGAGAGCCAAATCATGAATGAACTTCCATTCACAATTGCTTCAAAGAGAATAAAATACCTAGGAATCCAACTTACAAGGGATGTAAAGGACCTCTTCAAGGAGAACTACAAACCACTGCTCAGTGAAATAAAAGAGGACACAAACAAATGGAAGAACATACTATGCTCATGGATAGGAAGAATCAATATCGTGAAAGGTAATTTACAGATTCAATGCCATCCCCATCAAGCTACCAATGAGTTTCTTCACAGAATTGGAAAAAACTGCTTTAAAGTTCATATGGAACCAAAAAAGAGCCCGCATCTCCAAGACAATCCTAAGTCAAAAGAACAAAGCTGGAGGCATCACGCTACCTGACTTCAAACTATACTACAAGGCTACAGTAACCAAAACAGCATGGTACTGGTACCAAAACAGAGATATAGACCAATGGAACAGAACAGAGTCCTCAAAAATAATACCACACATCTACAGCCATCTGATCTTTGACAAACCTGACAGAAACAAGCAATGGGGAAAGGATTCCCTATTTAATAAATGGTGCTGGGAAAATTGGCTAGCCATAAGTAGAAAGCTGAAACTGGATCCTTTCCTTACTCCTTATATGAAAATTACTTCAAGATGGATTAGAGACTTAAATGTTAGACCTAATACCATAAAAACCCTAGAAGAAAACCTAGGTAGTACCATTCAGGACATAGGCATGGGCAAAGACTTCATGTCTAAAACACCAAAGGCAACGGCAGCAAAAGCCAAAATTGACAAATGGGATCTAATTAAACTAAAGAGCTTCTGCACAGCAAAAGAAACTACCATCAGAGTGAACAGGCAACCTACAGAATGGGAGAAAATTTTTGCAATCTACTCATCTGACAAAGGGCTAATATTCAGAACCTACAAAGAACTCAAACAAATTTACAAGAAAAAAACAAACAACCCCATCAAAAAGTGGGCAAAGGATATGAACAGACACTTCTCAAAAGAAGACATTCATACAGCCAACAGACACATGAAAAAATGCTCATCATCACTGGCCATCAGAGAAATGCAAATCAAAACCACAATGAGATACCATTTCACACCAGTTAGAATGGCGATCATTAAAAAGTCAGGAAACAACAGGTGCTGGAGAGGATGTGGAGAAATAGGAACACTTTTACGCTGTTGGTGGGATTGTAAACTAGTTCAACCATTATGGAAAACAGTATGGCGATTCCTCAAGGATCTAGAACTAGATGTTCCATATGACCCAGCCATCCCATTACTGGGTATATACCCAAAGGATTATAAATCATGCTGCTATAAAGACACATGCACACGTATGCTTATTGTGGCACTATTCACAATAGCAAAGACTTGGAATCAACCCACATGTCCATCAGTGACCGACTGGATTAAGAAAATGTGGCACATATACACCATGGAATACTATGCAGCCATAAAAAAGGATGAGTTTGTGTCCTTTGTAGGGACATGGATGCAGCTGGAAACCATCATTCTTAGCAAACTATCACAAGAACAGAAAACCAAACACCACATGTTCTCACTCATAGGTGGGAACTGAACAATGAGATCACCTGGACTCGGGAAGGGCAACATCACACACCGGGGCCTATCATGGGGAGGGGGCAGGGGGGAGGGATTGCATTGGGAGTTATACCTGATGTAAATGACAAGTTGATGGGTGCTGACGAGTTGATGGGTGCAGCACACCAATATGGCACAAATATACATATGTAACAAACCTGCATGTTATGCACATGTACCCTAGAACTTAAAGTATAATAATAATAATAAATAAATAAATAAAAAAGAAAGCAAATATGAACTCCCTTGGGGTATTATAGGTGAGGGACATGTAGGCTTATATGTTATCAAATAAAACACAGTTTTTAGCTCATCTTTTTCTTCCAATGACTTCTAATTCTCTCAAAGTCAAGAATCTCTTCAGTTACTTCTTTGTCACTCCAGATCTAATACAGTGCTAGATATACAATAAGTAATCTCTATCTGCTCTGAGCAGTATGTTATTGAATAGGTACTTATTCAAATAAATATTTGTTAAATGTCAAAACTTTGACGCTTGAAACATTGTGGCAGAGATTATAGGTGGAGATGAGAATATCTGTAGTTTATAGAATCTTTTCTCTTTTAATAATTAAATCAAATTTGCTTCTTGAAATCATCCCTTGATTATCTGCATTAAGGGAATTCTTTTCCATTGTTCACCATCCAGTCTAGGACATAACCAATAATGAAAACTGGAAATGACTTGGAAAAGGATCAAAGGAATGGCATGAAATTAATTAAATGCTCTTACAATGGGAATTGGAGAAAAGATAGAAGTAAGAGGAATTAGAGACTTTGAAAAAGAGAAGGCTGTAGGGTGGTTAATTAATGGTCTTTATGGGTTCAGACACTAGAATTAGGAAAATAGTTCTTTGTGTTGAGTAGAAAATAGTGTTAGTAATGTTAATTAAAATGGTATTTTGAATGGTATGAAGATGTTAGCATTCTATAAATAAATGATGGCGGTAAACTTGAGGATTAATAAAACAAAGGTATTCAAATAAATTATTAGTATCTACTTTGCTTTTCCCTCCTTTCACATTGTTTCCAAATTTTCGCAAACAACTGCCAAGTATTGGTTTCTGTGTTGGGGAATAAAAAAAAAAAAATTATCTGAGTTTGATATCTCTATATACCCAGGATTGTGTTATCTGACAAAAGAAGTCAGAAATGGATTGTTAATATTACAATTCTGTGATTAATTCATAAAATATTATTTTGATGTAACAAAGTAAATGATAATAGCTACTAATCATTGAGTTATTTAAATATATTTAATTGACAAATAAAGATTGTATATATTCAAGGTGTAAAATGTGATGATTCAATATACATATATAATGTGTAATGGTATACATATACATTGTATAGTGATTAGCACAATCAAATTAATTAATACCTCCATTACTACCTATGCTATATGTTAAATACATAGAACTTGTTCATTGTATACACTGAAAGTGTGTGCCCTCTGATCAAAACTTCCCTTCTCTCCTAGCCCCTACCCTCTGGCAACTACCCTTCTATTCTGTTTCTATGAATTCAACTATTCTGTAATTCACATATAAGTGAGATCGTACAGTATTTGTCTTTCTGTGTCTGGCTTATTTCGCTTAGCATAATGTCCTTCAGGTTCACCCATTTTGTCACAAATGGCAGGATTTTTTTTTTTATTTTTCACAGCTCAATATTTCTTCATTGTACATATGTTCTACACTTAGGACACTTAGGTTTTATTCATATCTTGGTTATTGTGGATAATACAGCAATGAACATGGGGGTGCAGATATCTACATCTATATGCCTTTGGATATATGCCCAGAAGTGGGATCACTGAATCATATGATAGTTCTATTTCTATTTTTTGAGGAACCTCTATATAATTTTTCATAATAGTTGTACTAATTTATATTCCCCCAAATAGTGTTTATGTGTTTCCTTTACCTCTATATGATTTTCCATAATGGCTGTACTAATTTATATTCCCCAAAATAGAGTTTACATGTCTCTTTTTCTCTACACCCTCATCGACACTTGCTATCTTTCATCTTTTTGATAATAGTCATCCTAATAGGTGTGAGGTGACACCTTATTGCAGTTTTGATTTGCATTTTCCAAATGATTAGTGATGCTGAGCACATTTTCATATGCCTGATGGCCATTTGTATGTCTTCTTTTGAGAAAAGTCTATTTGGATCCTTTGGCCATGTTTTGTCTTCCTTTGTTTTGATATTGAGTTGTGTGAGTTCTTTATATATTTTAAATATTGATCTGTTATCAAGTATGTTATTTACAAATATTTTCTCTCATTCTATAGGTTACCTTTTTATTTTGCTGATTTTTTTCTTTACTGACCATTGAGTTCTTGTTCTGGCACCATAAAGTCAGTACCGATTTTTCTATTTCTTAGCTGTGTAACCTTGACTAAATTATTTAACTAATCTGTGCCTGGGTTTTAGCCACTGTAAAATGAGAGTTGTAATTATATCTATTCCCAGGGCAACACTGTATACAAAGTCCTTAGAATGTTGCATGGCACAAGTCAGCAATCTGTATTTGTTAGTGATTTTTTTTTTTTATTATTATACTTTAAGTTCTAGGGTACATGTGCATAACGTGCAGGTTTGTTACATATGTATACTTGTGCCATGTTGCTGTGCTGCACCCATCAACTCGTCAGCACCCATCAACTCGTCATTTACATCAAGTATAACTCCCAATGCCATCCCTCCCCCCTCCCCCCTCCCCCCTCCCCATGATAGGCCCCAGTGTGTGATGTTCCCCTTCCTGAGTCCAAGTGATCTCATTGTTCAGTTCCCACCTATGAGTGAGAACATGCGGTATTTGGTTTTCTGTTCTTGTGATAGTTTGCTAAGAATGATGGTTTCCAGCTGCATCCATGTCCCTTTCAGGCTTCACCCTAAGTACATTATGTATTTAATCTCATGTACTTTAATCTACTCATTCTGCAGATGAGGGAATCAAAGCTGAAGCTAGTTCAGTGATTTGGGCAAAGTCACACCACAGTTAGAATAGAGGTAGAATCTGAATTCAGATCACAGACTGCCTGATTTCAAATGTGAGCATTTTGGGTTTTGTGACTATGCTTTTTAAAAACAATAAGCCATCATCCTTTTCCTTTAAACTCTAATTTTCTGATCAATAAAACAAAAGATTTTTTTACTGTATTCTAAGATTAAATAATATATCCACTATATACAACGTTCTGAATTACTCTAAAAGAAGCATGGAATTATAACTGGGGTGTAACACCCCAGTAAATATTAAATTCCTCCACGTGATATCTATAGTTTAAAGCTTTACTTGATAAGCATTTATTTCTTTTAGAGATTCTAGAAAAATGACTTTGTAAAAGAATGCTATTTTCTGAAATGATTTCATCTGCTTTCCTTGGGAACACACTAAGTCACATATATCCTATCAATTTGAATATCAACTTGCCACTTGATCACAATAACCTCGATACCTAATTTCTCAAATAATTGACCAAGTTAAACCTCTGACATGCCGTTGATTGTCACTTAACCAATGAGGTGTAACAGATCAAAGTTATATCATCAGATATGGCATATTAATTAAATTTTATTCAGCAGTTTTGACTTTATGGAGAAAAAATGTTTCCTTAGCTGCTCGTGTTTTGAGGAAGAAAAATGATAAAGAACAGATATTGAGGGGGCCTTTCCATTAAAACCTTTTGCTACGGCAAAGTATACATCATTTTGATTCAATTAGAAAACTAAAATCTGTAAACCACAATTTCTCTGAGAATAGCTAAATGCGACCCAATCAAAGACACCTTACTGGAATTATTTCTACAGTCAATTGTTTAAGTCTCTATTATGAAGAGATATTCAACCTTGTATTCTTTGTCACGTGTCATCTTCTGTTACCCCTGTTAATTTAAGTTAGGCACATAGCTTTACGGTGAATACGATCAATCAATGTGATTGAACTACATACACATTTGGGTCCTGTAGACCACTTCAGTGATATGATTTCTGTAAGTAATATATGTAAACAATATGATTATGTTTAAATTAAAGGTTATCCACAAACACAGTTTGGGAAGGTATTGTTGTGTATATGTTTTTCTTTTTGTTTGTTCTTTTAGTCTAAATTGTTCCTTGATAACAATGTATGTACTTTAAACAGTGGCACCAGGATCTCAGAATATAATATTTATTGATTGACTGACAGAATGACTAACTGACGGAAGGATTTCTCCTTCACTCTACCCACCATAACTAACACTTGACCTGCACACAAACACATATTTTATATCTTGTTTTTTTCTCCAATTAATGACCTGCCATAGGAATTATCCCCTAATAACATATAGAACTATACCCAATTATTTTTAAATTCTAATAGTTTTTCCTACTTGAATATAACATTTTAATTCAAACCATCATTTATTAATGAATACTTCTGAATTTTTTGGTTATTGCCAATACTGTGGCAACAAAACCTTGGTTCATACATCATTATAGAAGAATACTAGCTCTTTTTCTCAGCACTATTTGCACAATTTTTTTGACCAGACTTTTACTCCCATAGCATGCTTGCAATTCAAATGAGTTGATTTTGGTGTAGCTTGCTTCTTTCCACCTCAGAGTCTATGAAGGAGAAATCTGAAGTAGAAACATAGGCAAAAATATAAAAATTAAAAAAAATAAGACTATAAGCACATACTTTAAACAATGGTGTGTACTGCTGAAGGCTTATTACAAAGGAAGAAGTTCACTTTATTATTTTACTTATATCTCCTTCATGTTAGTACATTTGTCTATGATATAAAGCAAAATAAGGTGCACATGAAAATGCTCAAGTAACATTTTTTAAAGAACAAAGACAGTAGAATACATAAATGCATGAACTACCTGAGTTATGGCAAGCACATTAATATCCGGAGAAACAATTGTTGCTCTCCAGTGGTTCTAGCATGGCATGATAAAAACCATATGAATATGTACTTCAAATCAAAACTTAAAATCCTCTGGATTTCTGTTTTTATACAAAAATAAAATGAGGTTATAATGCTAGTGCCAACAACTGTATCTGACAGATTAGACACTTCATAAATATTTGTTTTTTAATGAATAGATATGTAACTAAATAAGATGATGTTGTTGAGTCAGGAATCCCCAAATCAGATACTTATAAACTATTAGCTCTCACTACATATGATGGTTAATATTATGAGTCAATCTGACTGGGCAAAGAAATACTCCTATAGCTGGCAAAACATTATGTCTGAATATATCTGTGAGGCTGTTTCTGGAATAGGTTAGCTTTTGAATCTCTAGACTGTGTAAAGCAAATCACTTTCACCAACGTAATCACTCATCCGTTAATGGTCCAAATAGAACAAAAGGTGGAGGAAGGGTGAATTTGCTTTCTGCTTGATTGGCACCATCTTCTCCTGCTCTTGGACATTGGTGTTCCTGGCCCTTGTACATTTAGACTTGGGCTGGGACTTACACTATTGGTCTCCTTGATTTTTCAGGCTTTGGGTTCAGATAGAATTTTGCCACCAGCTTTCTTGAGCCTACACCTTGCAGATGGCAGGTTGTGGGACTTCTCAGCCCCTGTAATCTTGTGGGTCAATCCCTTATAAGAAATATCTATCTATCTATCTATCTATATTCCACTGGTTGTGCCTCTCTGGAAAACACTGACTATCATAAATTGGTTCATTTTAGTAGTTTAATGATAGTAGTAATAGAAGTAGTAATTTGTGTCCATCAACTATTTATCTATAATAATAATGTATATGTGATTTAGGATTCACAATTATAAACTTTTTATTTGAAAAATTATTAGTTGATATGTAACATTTTAAAAAATCTTCTAAATACTTTGCACTATGCCATAAACAATAGGTAAGTGTACAAAGTAAAACATGGTTTTCGCCTCAAACTTTTATTCTTACTGATTTATTGCTATAGTACTTTCACTTCCTCAGTTATTTGACTTCTTGGGAACCCTATAGCTCACTTGTCTACATTTCCTTCCATATGCAACTTGGATTCCATGATTCATTATTATTATTTATTCTTTTTCTGATAGTATTCCCTCACTATCCTCTTTCTTCCTGTGTCACATACACTTGGAAGAACTTAACTGTCATTTAAAATAAGAATCTGCTTTTCCATTCCTGAAACGAGGTGCTAGAAAACTGTTGGAGAAAATCACATAACTGAGGCTGATGGACTATACTGAAAATTAGTGAAAATCAACTGCAAATGGAATCTTCTGCCTAGAAGACACATTGTCTCTTATCTGCTAACTTTCCCACTAACCTCAATCTTAAATCTTCACTCTCTTTCTCTCTTCTTACATGTGGTTCTGTGTCACATGTATTGACAAATTAGAAGACAAATTCCAGAATTAGAAATTTTCCGTCTTTTCATCACCAAATCTATGATCCAGATTTTATCTGTATCCAGCTTTTTCCCCTTTCTTCATCCCATAATATTCTTCTTCCTATGAAACACTAATGCCTTTATTTGAGCTTGAAAGTCTTGTTAGTACTTAATGTGGGTCCAAGAACCAACAACAATGACATGACCTAAGAGATAATTCCATCTGGATTGGAAGGCTGGTTCATACCACTCTTACATAAGCATAATTAGTTTACTGTGAGCTGCTACTGACTGCTGTGGGGATTTTGCAGAATAAAGACTCAGGACCAAAGCCCTTGAAGTTGCCAGACTTTTAGAATAAATAACAATTAAAAAATAATTAAACAGAAGAAAACACTCAACGAGTGGCTTATGGCCTGGTTTCTTTATATTTTAAATTAAATAATTGTATTTGATAATTTCTGGTATCACAACCTTTATATTTTTCTGATCTGGAGCCCTAACACCACCTAAGATAGTGTCTTTGGCATAGTGAGCTTTATGCAGTTGCAATTGAAACTATAAGAAAAAACTTCAAGGGAAAACAATCTTCGAGTTGTATCTTTACATACAGAGAAAAGAGTGTTATGAGGGTGAACTATTCTCTTTCTCCACTGACGTCTCTCACTTGATAAAGAGAGAGTAACGTTTTTCAATATTTGACCCACCTATATTTTTATAAGTCATAAAGGGAAAGGTAATGATTTTTTTTTCTAATTGTTGGAAAACTGACACATTGGCACATTCTTGGCTGTCTTTCTCTACTCAACTTGGTTTGTAAGGGAAAGGTCAGTATTCATGCCTTGACAAGCTGTATTGACTTTAACCCTCTACTACTTTACCCCTGTTTTCTGCTAGACCTGCCTGAGCCCAAGCACTATGAATGTTTGCAAATTCTGTAAAAAGCACATGAGACAGGTAATGTTTCAGCAGGATAAACTTTTCTGCTTTACCTGGGTAGGTAAAAGGAGATTGATTCTTGGAATACTGGCGGTATTCAGTATAGTGAGAGAGATAAGGGGCTAAACAGTGTTCTTCCATCCAAACATTTTCAGGGAGGTCTACATATTGGCTACTAATCAGATGCTATTAATCATGCTGATATTTTGATTATGTGGCTTTGTATTTGAATTTCACAACAGTTAGATCCTTGAAGAGAAGACATCCAAAACTTTCAACTTTTTTTTTTTTTTAAGGTCTGAGGCCTCAATTTGGAATCACAGCCATGAGAAATATTCACCATATTTCCACAAATAGGGCCATTGGGAAAAGTCAAGTTGCTGTAGTGAATTTTCTTTCTAACTTAAAAATATGAAGATTTCTGTTCTTTTGATTAGAGAAAAGGACTATCAGAAGGGCATTGCTTGAAAGACTATTTTCCCTCACATTGTTCTATTGTATTGGCTCTTCTCTGAAGACATATAACAAGGAAAGCTCTATGATCACTTATGGCATCGGAATGGAGAGATAACATTATGTAACCAATATCTATTCTCAAGCCACATCTCTGTACTCTGATTTCATTTGGTTCACTGATAAGTTTTAACATTAAATAGGCTTCTAAAATGCAATAGAAGTAAATCAAATGCCAGGAATAAAAATGTATTAAAGAAACAAAGATAAAATCCTAGACTAGGGAGTTTTGATTGTACAGCATGAGTTCTGATGACCTGCAAAGAATATTTAATATGAAGAATATTATTAGGGAAATATCTCTAGGCAAATGTAAAATGTTCAGTTAAGATGGGATTATCAATGAAACACCATAATCCTTATGTTCATATTACCACAAAGAGTTCTCTCTTTAATGATAGAAAAATTACAAGGATCCTTTGTAATGGGTACAATAAGAAAAATGAATGCCATTAAGTATGTGTGTAATTTTGAAGTGACAGAGTCACAGACACTTAGCTAAGTCTAAATAATAGCAAGCCTCCCAGTATGTCCACATCCAGTTATATCATCAAGAAAGACTGACTTATTCGAAATGAACCTCATGCAGCAGAGAGAAAATTTCCTTAAATGAGAAAGTGAAGGTTAATAAGGTAAATCGAAATAATGTTTACTCAATATCGTTGTGTTAAGGATAATCTCAGAAATGTACACTTAAAAATATGTGTATATGAAGAGCTCCAACAGAATAATGTAAACACCAGAAACAGTTTCAATGATTAGCTGTGACCCAATGCCTTTAATAAACAAACCATCTAATTTCAAATTTGTAACAACTGGTGAAGGCCTTGTAGTCCAACAGACATTTGAGCTGTGCAGGATGACAGGATTTAAAGTGAGCAAGGGAATTGCTATAATAAAGCCCCATCATTTGGCATACAGTAAAAGTAAACATGAAGAGATTTCATTAGAAATTCTACACTCCCAATGTGTGCACAGCAGAGAGCAAAAACCCAATCTGGGAATAGACAACTTGTTCCTATTGTGGATTAAAATGGGAAACCTAAAAAAGCAGTAATGAAAGCACCAACAATAGCAGAAAAAAGTAATGTGGCGAGTTGCATGGAAATAAACATTGGGAAAAGACCCCACACATGTTACAGAAGCTTCGCAAGCTAATACTACAAGCAAAAATTATGTGAACATCAGCAAAATCATATGGTTTGTATGCTGGTTGCACATAAGGTTGCAAATAAAATAGATCCTATACATCTATGCTATCTTGGACGTATATCTGTGATCATTTTCAGGAAGATCCTACTGACTTTGAGATATTGAAGAGTTTGACAAGAAACATAGGCTGAGGCAAATAGGAACTGATTTTTAAGGAGACATCACAATGAAAGGAAGACTAAAGCTGACAGACACCAAAACAATCACCGACAAGTTTGTGCTCCCAGCTTGCAGACATTATTTCTTGGCTTGGCTGTGTGGCATGACAGCAGAAACAAGCTTTCTCACATTGGACAGTCTGGATATTATGGCGTAGTTTTCTCAGTGATAGTAGTCATAAGCATGGGCTTTGAGTTTTTGGGAGGATAACTGCTAGTGTGTGAGGAAAATGGAATTTCACCAAGAAATAAATCAGTTCACCAAGGTATTATTCAGTTGAAGACATTCACTCTCCAAGTGGAATGTGCATTAGTTATTTTGTGCACAGCATTTATTCTTATGTCTCCCCATCCACCTCATTTTTTTAACCTTCTTTCAATTCACAACATTATAGGAGGAAGTTACTTATCTGCCAATGTATGTGATATTGATCAGGCTGTGAATCAGACACCTCCCATGAACCCTCGTTAAGCAAGGTATGAAAACCCACTATAATCTTGTATGCAGAATTTTAGTCCCCACCATAGCTCTTCTGATCTAAAATCTACCTTTTAACAAGATTACTAGGTGATTCATAGGCACATTACCATTGAGAGGCACTGGTCTAGAGTGCACCATTACATTAAATTGCCTAAATTATATAACAAATGCTGTGAAGTTCAGGCTGAGATATTCTCATAATCTTCAAAGAGGTGTGGATTTTCTTTGACTTTAGTGTCTGTCATCAATCTATCTATCTGTCGGACACCTATCCATGTATGTGTGTGTATATAGACCATCCTTCAAAAGCAGTATGGAACCCTACTGAAAACTGGCTTAGATTTTAAGACTGACAACGCCCCCCAACACACACACCTGGAGGGTATGAAAAGTTTTATGAGTCACATAATGAAACTTTCTAGGGAATGCAGGGGAGTTCCCAAATAGATCTGAAAATAGCTTGAGAGGAGCAGGTTTGGGGTTTTTACTGTGGTCAGGGGATGGGCTGGAGTGAGGGATCCCATGCAAGGGAAGGAGCTTTTGTGCTTTGAGCCTCCCACTGGTGCCAAAGGAGGGCGTACCAGGGCTTTTTCTTATCAGCCTTCCTATATGTGGCACAGAAGGGGAAAAGGGAAGGGTGAGGCTTAAAAGCTATCAACAAACAAATGTCAGAAGATGGAGTTACTCTTTATTACAATTTACTTCTCATGTTTGGTGATGTAAGTTTGCCAATTTTTTTTTCATTTAATTGAATTTGAAGTTAAATTGTGGTGCTTTGTAAGGGAAGCAGCCTGAGGCAAGTAAGAGAAGTGAAAGTTCTGTTGAATACCTTGAGCAAGGGCCCAGTATTGTGTATCCTGAGAAATGAAATAAATGGTTGCTTTGGTAACTATCAGTGATATCTAATACTCTGAATCAGATAAGGAACATCTTGATGAGGCCTTATACTGAAGCTTTAGCAGGCCAAGACACATGAACTGAGGCCACTTTAAGGAGGGCCCTATTCTCATACTCATGTCCCTAAATGCCAACTATTAAAACACAGGTCAGTGACATCTATAAGCAATGCTTAGTAGAATTCAGCAAATGCAACTCTAAGCTGCACAGTTCAAAGTACAAGCTAACCTGCACACAACAGGGTCAGTTAGCAAACAACAGTAAGAAAAGAAAGATTTCTTCTTGGGTGGCGATTATCTTTTAGAGATCCTGCCCACGGTACCAACTGTTGGGGTTACTCTGCAGAGCAGGGTGGACTCCCACCCCAAATTTGACTCAGATGTCAAGACTGATGCTGACACACTCAAACACCAATAAGGTATGAAAAGATTGATTACTCATGTAATGAGACTTTCTGGGAAGAGCAGGGAAGCTATGAAGTAGGTCTGAAAATGGCTTGACAGAGCACACACAAAAAAGACATTGCTTGGCATTTTTTATTAGGGTTAAGAAGTGGGGCAGGGGTGAAAGTTCTCACATGTGGGAAGGGGCTTGTGTGATTTGGACCTAACAAAGGAAGGATCACCTGGCCTTTCTTATCAGTTTGCCTGGATGTGAGACAGAAGGAAAGAAAGGTGAGACTTAAAAGTTGTCACTAGTAGAACATAAAAAAGTAGAGTCATGCTCTCTATTACTCTCTCTATTATCTATCTGTCTGTCTGTCTACCTATCTATCTATCTATCTATCTATCTATCTATCTATCTATCTATCTATCATGACGGTCATCATCTAATTTATTTATTTTACTAGCTCAGTTTCCATTTTAAAATTGCATAGGTGGAAACTGTAATAAATAACCTTGAAAGATATTTTTGTTCTGGGAAGAAGCATTTAATTGAATCCTTCTTGTCATGTCTCTATAAGTAGTCACCCATTTTACTGAAAAAACAGAGTAACACATTTATTGTTGCTGGCCTACTGATGAATTCCATTTCTAGTAAGACTTGAAATATGAGCTTTCCCTCAGAGGAAGCTATGGGACATTGGGGACCAAAATGTTTCCTGGGAGCAAATTAAATTTAAACTGATGACCTATTTCTCTTTGAGTTTTAGCATGATCAGAACCATCCTGATAGTTTGAAACGGTTCTAAATAAAGGCTGTGGCCATGAAAGAATGTGTGCTTTTGAATAATTTCTGAACATATAAGTGTAAGCTAAAGAGTAGATGGGAAGTTGTTTTGACTGAATGAGTGAGATAATTCTCACAAATTATAATAATAAGTGATTGCACTATCACCAGTGATTAAATAGTTGTAACTAGTGGAACTATTGAAAGTGACAACAGCTGACAATACCAGGATGAAAGCTCTTTGCCTTTCTTCACTATATTCAAAGAGTGTATTACTATTCCAGCAGTAAGCTCATCATTCCAAGAAATAGAAATTATCTGCTTGCAACTTGGAAACCACGTGACTGGCAGAAAAAAATGCAGTAGAATGAAAGACACCTAGTGAAGTTAGCGGATTCATCATGGTTCTTTTTTTTTTTTTTAATTTCATTTATTTATTTATTTTTGGGGAGCACTTGAAAGCAAAAATGGACATCTTGGATTGAATAATCCAAGTTGTTTTTGGCTAACTTATTTGCAGGAGGAGGGAAAATGAGTAGGAGATTCAGGAAGCGATATATTGGACTTCTGCCACTCCGGACACATAAAACATGTATGTGAGATATGTAACTGTGTTTCTGTATTCCAAATTTGAGGTGCAAGTGATAAAGTATATAAGTGCATGCCTTATCCTCCCTTCTGGAGTATGAATGCTACAAAGAAGACAAGCATTTTACCAAAATCTCATATTTGGCACTTAAAAACACTTGTCAAGAAAGTCACATTGTAAATGACAAATAAAGTAGGAGGTGAGTTCCAGGCTTTTAATCATTATCATTCGGATCTTGCAAATCTTATAAAACGTCTACGTGCTCTGAAATTTTAAAGTGATCCTAGATGATCATTTTCCTCACTAAAATAAAAACTAAGGAGAAAATGTTTAGAAAATAAAAGTTATCTATCACCTAAAATATAATAAATAATAAAATACTATGCAATTTTTGTTGCTGTGTGGATTTATAAAATTTTTCATAAGCACTATCCTCATAATGGTGGAGAAGAATCACTCAGGAATTCTTTTACTCAGTGCAAACTTTGTTCTCTCTTTTGTTTGCAATTTTCTTCTCTTTTCCTCAATCTTTAATATAAAACTTAGAATTCTATAGGGGTATCTCTCTCAGGGAGTCTAGCAGTAAAGTAAGAAACACTTTGTAAACAGATTCTCTGAAAAATTAAATTTTGTTTTGGCTAAAAACTTTCATACTATACGTATTTTTACCTTCTCAGCTTTTGCTTGTATTATAAAATATAAATGATTTCAAGTAATAGTTTATCCTATTATAATTTTGGGTTAATCTAAACTGCAGAAGACATTTTGAATATATTGTATGCACCCTAGTGTCTTTTCAATGACTTTCAGCTTCCCTGAGAAAGTCCTGGTTCTCAGATATGATATTCCTCACTTTCAAATTTAACCTTGTCTATACCAGTATGAGTTTATTTTCCCCTTGACAAAAGAGATAAAACTATCCCATTTATTTTTCAAGGATAATGGCTTTGCCTCTTCATAGGTTCTATCTTCTTTATTCTCCTCAACAACAATGCTCCAACAAAATTAATATCATTCTTCCTGGTGTTCATAATTTCTCATATTTGTGGATAGTTCTCATCAGCAAACAAACATATTCAGTCACTTCTATCTTAAGAATAACAGTAAAAATGATGTTTTAATCCACCAATGTCTCTAGATATTGCTCGTGGTAGCCAATAGGGCAGTTCACCAATGGTAAGCTTCTCCTCATTCCAGGCATACAGTAGTATTGCCAATAAAATATAATATCTTTTTTTTATCATTGCACTGTAATTATGAATTATGTTGCTATTAGGAGAAGTTGGGTAAGCGATATGGAAACTCCGTACTATTTTTGCAACAATTTTATAAATCTATAATTAATTCAGACAAAAAGGCTTTTTTAAAAAGAAGAAAAATGAGAAATAAGATGTATCTCACTTTTGTACAGAAGCCCGTATGCACCAGCACAAGAATTCCCAATTTTTGATACTGCTGCAATGCAACAGGCACTCTACAAAGTAGATGTTTGCCAGCCTGGATCCATTAGCCATGAAGATATTGAATAGACGTCCCTGCTGACTTGAGATGAAAATAATGTGATGTGAATGGAAAATAAATCTTTATTTTTAAGTTCTGAACTTTTAGAGTTGCTTTTACCAAGCCTAACTTCTCTCATCCTGTTTAATATAAAAGTGAAGTTTTAGAATTTGGGTGCTAAATAATAAAACTCTAACATACCATATACTGTCTCATTATCCATATGGTCAGCAAAGAGAAAGCTGTTATTTAAGACTGAAAAGATATGTTCCACATTACATAGTGGCAAAACTTTTGATAAAACATTGCTAGTTGTAACTTGGAAGGCAGATCATGTATCTAATGGATGTGTAGTGCTAAAGTAAAAGGTTGAAAACAGAAGGAAATAGAGTGTGTTGGTTACTTTTCACTACATTTAGCAAAGTATTACAAAACAAGTAAGACCTCAAAATACATTGGCCAGTTTTCAAGCGCAAATAAGAAGAAATAAACCATATCCAGAAATATGGAACTTTGCAATGTTAAAAAGACAAATGTTTTGAGATACTAAACCATAGGGGAAAATATTGAGAGGCTTAAAAAAAAAAAAAACAAATGAAATGTAGATAAAAACTAAGACTTACAGGTTAAAAAAATACTAACCATTTTCAATCCATTGTATTGCCTCAGGACAAAAATAAAATTTAAAAAAAAATGACATTGACAGTCATACTTCAAATTACTGACTGGATGAAGTACATCATGAAAAAAAAAAAAGCCTAAGGAAGATTATGACATCCAGTGAATATTTCAAATGGGAATCATGCCTCAGGGCACAGAGATTAAGAATGTGCACCTACAAAGCCTGATAAGCTCAGCGTATTTGTGAATATTAACACATGAATTTGACTGAATTAAATTGATGAGAAGCCAACTAAGTTTGTAAAGAGAACATAATGTCAAAAGAACAATCAGCTTGGACTATAGTTGACTGTTGCTGTTTGAGACTTACAATGACTCTTGGCCCCAACTGTCTGTAAATAGAAAGTAATCTGAGAACAATTTTCAGCATCTAAGGAGAGAATATTTTCTGATGCCCATTTCAGTTGTGGCTATGGAAGATAGTGCCAAAGAAGAAATGATTTCTGATGCATGTTGCATTCTTCACTTTCTAAAGGAGCTTGTAGTTTATTGTTTATTGTGGTTATTCAGGTCCTGTTCCTCCATTGTTTATTGGGGTATGTTTCTGGGGCAGATAACATGTCTTTCTAAATTCATAGATCTCCAAAACAAGAGTAGACACAGCCATGGTTGATCTAAACACTCTCATTTATCATTTTAAGAAAAAAGACCTTTCATCCAGAAAACTAGTATTTATTTTGATGTCATGATTAAATTGGACTTGTGAGGTGTTTAAGCCTCATAAATTAAGGAAAGAGAGTAACTAAAATATTTTTTGAGATCAAAATAAACCACAATAGTTTCTGTAGTTTTCATAAGTGTTCCAATTTTTAATTTCATTCTCAGAAGTTTGTAAACTCTACTTCCATCTCCTCAAATGCAGGCATGAACATATGACTGACTTTGGTCATGATACAAGAGTAGAAGTGACATTTATCACTTCTGGGAAGAAGGTTTTGATATTTAGTGCAGAGTTTTTATGTTCTTTTTTCTTCCATATATAATTCCAAATTTTGAAGGTTCTTTTGACTTGGAGGAAGACAATTCTGAGGGAGAACTATGTGGATTAGAATCCTCTGCTGACCTGAGATGGACTTGAAGCCTAAACAAGAAATAAACTTTAGTTGCTTTAAGCAGAGTGATATCAGGGTTCTTTGTTATTGCAGCATAACTCACAACATTTTGACTGCTACCTTATTATCCTATGCATTTCTTTCCCTGACATATTTTGAAAAACACAATTTATATGTGTTACTTCTAAATATTCACTGTTTTTCATAATTCCATTGCAGTCTGGCTTCTAATACTTCCTCAGCAATAAAATTGGTTCATGAACCTGGTCAAAAACTGATTATGGTAAAATTCAATGGAGACATTTTAATGCATATCTTATTCATTGAGATGCAGCATGATTTTATTGAATGTTTTGACCTAAACTCTTTCCTTCCCTGGATCCTGGGATACCATTATGTTTTCAATCCATATTCTTCCTTAGAACTCTTATGATTTCTTTTTTTTTTTTTTTTTTTTTTACAATTCACATATCTTAAATTGTGGCATTCACCAAAGTTCTAAAACTCTTTCATTTCTATCTGTTTCCTCTAATAAAAGCACTTAACTTCAATGATGTCAACAATGAGCAATATATGGGGTACTCCTAAATTACTATCTCTAGTCCACATCATTTTGTTGAGTTCCAGAAACTATGACCAATGTCTACTGAACATTATCACTTGCATCTCAATCTCAGCATGTCCAAAGTAACTTCTATTTTTCTTTCAATACATTCCTTATTGTAATTTTTCTTGCTTTTGGACATTAGCATTACACTTCAACTGAGATGTCAATGCTATTAACTAAGGGTTAGCCACAGCTTTTGTCTCTCCCCTTCCACACGTATCCAAATAATTACTAAATCCTGCTGTTCTAATTCTTTACTGTGAGCAATCATCATATTTCTCTCTATTCCCATTACCACTACTTTAGTCCAGGTTTTGGTGATTTCTCACTTGATTTTCTGAACAGCTGCCTTACTACCCTGTTCCTATTGTCATCCAGTTCATGTTCCGCATTGTGGCTCAAGTGATCTTACTAATGTAAAAGTTAGCGTGAATCACTCTTCCTGAATTTCTTCAAAGGCTCCTTCTTTTACAAACAGGATTAAATCCATGCTCCTTACTATAGTTATAAAGATCTTTTATGTCCTCTTTAATTCCTTCTCAAAATCCATTTTTTCACATTTTCCCTGTGTAACACATGTTCAATTGATTGATGTGTTTGTAATTCTTTAAAACTATGCTTTACCCTCTTGCTACTCTTGCAAATAGCTTTTCCTCTATATGGCATTTTTTCTTCACCTGAAAAAAACTAATTGTTATTAAATTAAACAAATATTATTTTCCCCTGCTATTCCCCATTGTATTCTTTGCATCCTTATTATCTCCGTTATCCTGCTGTGCTGTCATAAATAATTTTTTGCCCCTTTTTCCTAACTTACTCCAAGGTCTCTGGCTGCAGTAACCACTGTTTATATTCTTTTGTATCCCTGGTGTCTAGCAGACCAAATAACTAATAGTGATTATTCAGTGATCATTTACTAACAAATAAATAGAATAGGATTCTTTGATGCGAAGACTGTCTTTGTAGTCGAACCTACTCAGAACTAAAACTACATATTCTCCGACATGGCTAATACAAACATAGTTATTCATCTATTGGTGAATTTACTGGACTATCTGAAATTTCAATTTTGAAATAATTTTGATTTGGATTTCAAGAGACCGTTAAAAGTTAAAATATTTCTGTATATATTATTCCTTTCTGATTTTATTCCCTTAATGGGGATGCCATAGAAATTAGTCTCCCATACATGTACTCTGGTAAGTGATTTCGTCTCAGCTTTTTCCAGCATGATCCCAACTAAGAGGCTTCTCATTACTCTTTGCAATCCTATTCTATCTCATTAGAATGATCTCTGTTCAGTCATGACATTCTAGGATCATACATTTGATGAAGCATCTTAATTTAACAGGACAGGAAAAGCTTCTTAATAATTTCCTCTTCACATTTTTTGAGGAGATTTTTGAGGAGGAATAATGTTCATCTTAATTCTGCCTTTCTTCTTACATACCTCCCAGGAAGCAAAGTGTGGCTTACATGGTAATATTTAAGACTATGAATATATTTTATTCAGTACATTTGGTAGACAGGTTATTAATAGCTGTAAATAATTTAGGTAAAATTTAAGTGATTGTCTTGTAACTGTAGTAAATATAGTTCTTGGCAAAGAGAAGCAGCCATTTGAATTTCAGATATGTCTACTTGCTGAACTGCAAAATGTTTATAGGGCTGAAACCATGGTGGATTAATTAACCAAACTAAAGTATAATGTTTATAAAATCTATGCAGTAAAATAAAATCGAAATAATTCATTTATAAGATTATATAACATAACTAATCTCTATTTATAAAATAGTACCCTCAAATCCCAGTACATAATTAAAATAGAGTGACTTCAAATGAACTTTGAAATAAATAGTTGTTTCTTAAGAAAGTTTTAAAATTTTACAAACTTTAAAAACTCAATATATATTCAAAGTCCTTATCAAATGCCATAGAGTAAACATAACAATAATAAAATGAAATTTTAAGAATTTAATGTTATTAATTCAGTTGTAACAGTTATAATAGTGTTACTGCTTATCTTCTATTAAACATTATTGCTTTGATGTAGTTTAAAATATAGATTATACACTCACAGTGCCCTCAACCTAGTAAGAGCTTTAAAAACACAAAACACCTAAGTACGCATTTAATGAGCTGAATAAATTATGTAATTTGAACCAGACCTTTTTCAAAGGAGAAAATAGTCTTTATTGGGAAAAATACTTCGATAATTTTTGAAAGCCATCCTGATCTTTTGCTCCTAGGAAGCTCTTGGTACAGCACATTTCAAGAATTTTCTTGAGAGGATATGCCAAAGTCCATGATAGTGAGACAAATTTTTAAAAATGGGGCTTCTGTTGGTAATCTGGAAGGGATGATATGGAGAAGGAAGAAACAGTGGAAGACAATAAGCTGCATTATGTGAAACCGGGATTCTTCAAAACATTAATATATTAAACATTTGACTACATTATTGTTCTTTGGGAAAAGAAGGAAGATGTTGAGTTACATCAGATTTTCAACTGAGCATATGAAGCTGTCAATACTTAACAGGGAAGCAGGATCAGAAAACCTTAAGCCTCCTCATAGCAGAATCAATGCAGAGGCTTGATGATTTTCTCAGGTTATAGATATTTACTCTAGAGTTTCAGAGGTCAGGGAGGTCCTTGGAATTTTAATGGCATACAAAACCAGAAAATTTTGGGAAATTGAAGACTGGAAATAGTATTTGTCTAAGTGGTGACCTTGATACCTAGGCATAAAGGATATGCCACTTGCTACGAGTTTCTGGAATGTAAGGTACATCAGAGTAGCTTTTGTTTCTTTAACCCCTAAAACTGCTCAACACATATTTGGAAGTTGTACAAGAACAAGTAAGTGACCATAAAAATAGGAAGTGATGAGATCAATAATTATATACAGTCAGTCTTCCACGTCCACGGGTTCTGCAACTGGATTCAAACAATGGACGCAAGACCTGCAGATGTGCGACCTGAAGTCATTGCCAGAGAGAGTGAGAGAGAGAGAGAGAGAGAGAAGATGGGAGGAGAAGGGATAGGAGGGGAAAAGAGAGGAAGCAGGAGAGAGAGGGAGAGGGAGATTTATTATAAAGAGTTGACTCACACAATTATGGAGGCTGGCAAGTCAGAATCTGCAGTCTGCAGTTTTGGCCAACAGGCTCAAGACCAGGAGAGCCTATGGTGCAGATGAAATCTGAAGGCGGTCTGAAGAATTTCCTCTTTCTCTGGAAGGCTAGATTTCTGTTCCATTTTGGCCTTCAACTGATTGGATAAAGCTCACCCCATTATGGAGGGCAATATTCTTACTTAAAATTCACCAATTTAAATATTAATATCTTCTAAAAGCACCCTCCAAGTTGACATAAACATGTGCTATTACAGTGAACAAGATGGTGAGAGGTATGAACAGAATGTTTTCAAAGAAAAGACTGAAAAATCTAAAATTTTCAATGAAATACACACAAACACTAAAAAAAGAACAGAAAGCTGTGCTCAAATACTTGCAGGTCTATTGAAGATACATTTATTCACTCATAAATATTTATTTAGGACCTACTAGATGGTAAAGACTGTCTAGGTATTTGGAATATATCAGTGAACAACAATGGAGGAAAATTCTGTAATTTGGAGCTTATCTTTTAAAACTGAAAAGGCTCAAGGTAGGAAAGAAATGTCTAACTATAATTTTCTGAATTATTAAAAGTACTTCCAAAATAGTAAAAATTCTTTTTAGCAGGAATGTTTAAAACAGTTGTTGAATGACTATTAAATATATCTTAGAAGGTAATAGACTAAATTATCACTGTAGTCTCTGTACATTTTATTCCAAGCTGTTTTCAGGTGTTTTTTTCTTTGCTACATATTTCTTTAAGAAATAAGTATAGAAATGAATTTAGTCAGCCACCCATCTACCTATCCATTCATCCATCCATCTAAAGAATATATGGAAGATTTGAGTTTCACATTTTTCTGAAGAAAACCTCAGATGCTTCATAAACCCTAAAAAAAATGTGATAGGTAGTCCCAAATAAATCAATATCCAATTTTTGAAGTTCAGTTGACATCATTAACAAGAGTGAACTTGGAAAAGGAGGGTTAATGCTTCCTTCTTTCTCTCTCCTTTTGGCATAAATCAGAAGAAAATAATTAGAACACATTATTTCTAAGTACAAACATTGAGATAATAGAACTTGTATAACACATGGAAGAAGCTCTTTTAGAAGCATGTTTCATTATTTTTCCCAAGCCACAGATGTTAGCTGTTTCACATCAAAATAATGATGGTAGTCATGAATTTCTTGGAAAAGCATTTTTAAAAAGCTTTTGAGTAGATGAGATGAGAGATGTGTTCTTCAAAGCAAATGAAAAGAGTCATGTTTTCAGGGGAATATCATGAGCAGAAATTCTCTGGCAGTAGCCATCGAACAGATAATTTAAGTGCCTGCTGGAAAGTTGGCAGAAAAAGACTCGAAACTATAAACTAAGCTATGAGAAGTGGGATATCAAAAGGTCAAAAGAAGCTGAAAATGACAAACGTTTCAGGAAGCAAGAATCCAGAGAACATTCAAGAGAATAACATGCACTTACATTCACATTTTTATAGTTTTGTTGTTGTTGTTGTTGTTAAACTGTATCCTACATATAATAAAATGAATACTATAAAATGCAAAATGTTTTAAGTGTACCAGACATGAGCACAACCGTGCAATCACTACCCATGCCAAAAATTAGAACAGTGCCAACACTTAGAAGCCCCCTGATATTTCACTCTAAAAGTAATTATGATCCTGAATCCTGTTCAGGAGTTGTCCCTGTTTTAGAACTTAAACACACACACACACACACACACACCACGCAAAAGAAAAAAACAATAGAATGATTCTATTTGCATTTCTTCATGTATCTGTCGGTCTTCTTTTTTTCACCATTATGTCTGTGATTCAAACATGTTTTTGCAGTTGCAAGAGATTAGTCTTTTCTTGTGTATAATTCTATTTTATTAAATATATTAAAATCAATCCACCCTGCTGTTGTTGGACATTTTAGACATTCTCAGTTTCTACCTTATAGGAATAACACTGCTATAAATCCTACTGTATGTGTCCCATGATGCAAATACGAGAATTTCTGATTCACAAAAATTCTTATATTTCCTTTCAGTAAATGCTGCCATTTTTTTCTTTTTTTCAAAATGGTTAAGCCAATTGGTACTTCCCATAGAAGTGTATGGGATATGTTGCTTACATTCTCACTGTGTCTAGGTGATGCCAGATGTTTTATGTTAACCATTTTGTTGATGCTGATGTGTATTTGTATCACATTGGTTTCAATTTCCATTTCACTTATCACTAATAAGGTTGCATACCATTTCACATGCTTGTTGGCTATTTGAACATCCTTTTTTACCTGTTGAAAGTATTTCTCCACTTTTTTTTTTTTAACTGAGTTGTTTATTTTTACACATAAGTTGTCTACAAATCTTGTATAAGATACGTTGACTTCTTATTATGTTCTGGCTGTGGTTCTGTCATTGGCAACTGGTCAATGTTTTTCATTGATGTATGGACTGCCTTTGTACTCTTTTTATGTATCCTTTAACACACAGAAGTCTTGGTTAAGAACTCAAATAATTCCAAAGTTAGGAAGATATTCTGCTGTTACATTATTTTATCAATGAATATGCAATTGGTATTTTATGCATGTCATGTGGATGCTTCAAATATTATTTTTCCCCATATATATGTGCCTTATATTTTTTTCTTGTATTTTTCATTGCCAGATTTTTAAACTAAACTTCTTCTGGTCTCATAAAATGAGTTGTGACTTTCCCAGTTTTTCCTAATAACTGGAAATATTTAAAATTACTGATTTTTTTTCCTGCAATGTTTGAACTAATTCACAGGGGAAATTATTTGAACCAGCAAATTTCTTTCTGGCTGGATTTTTAGTTATAAATTTAATTTTTAAAATACATATAGGAAAATTCAGACTTTTAAATTTATTCTTGTATCTGTTTTATGAAGTTGTGCTTTTCAAAATCTTTGTCCATTTCATCTAAGATTTCAAATCAGTTTTTAAAGTTGTTAGTAATTTTTCTTTGATATCTTCATACTAGCTATAGGCCCTGAAGTGCTGCTTGTTTTAAATTCATATTTGTAGTTTGTAATTTTTTTATTCAGTTATGACAGGCATTTTTTTCTAGTATTTTCAAACAAACAACTTCTGGCTCTATTGATTTTCTGTTATTTTTTCTCTATTTCATTGGTTTTCATTCTTATTAATTCCTTTATTATTCTAGTTAATTAAGATGTATACTTAGATCCTTGGATTTCCACTCTTCTAATATAGGTTTTTATGGATATAAATATCCTTCAGAGCACAGCTTTCCCTTCGTAGAATATGTCTTGATATCATTTATTTTCATTATCATTTAGTACAAAAAATTGTCTTCATTATTTTGACCTTGATTATGGACCATTGAGAAATACAATGCTTTATTTTCAAGCATTTTGAGATTTTTCTACCTATCTTCTTATTACTGGTTTCTAGCTGAGTTCTTCTGTAGGCAGATAGCAAACTCTTAATACTTTTAGTCACTTAACAGTTGTTGGGACTTACTTTGCAACTCAATATATGTTTAATTTGAAAAATGTTTTGTGTCTGCTTATAAAGAATATGGGTGAAATATGTATGTGATGACTCAATTCAACTAAATTGGGTAATCATTCTGTTCAAAATTTCTATGTCTCTACTGATAGCTTTGCTGGTTTTGTCATTACTGAGAAAATTTTGGTTTGCGCTATAGTTTTGTCTACCTCTTCTTTATATGTCAGTGTTTAAATGATTTGAAGCTATCCTTTTATGTGTATAGAAATTTAGGTTATATGCAACCTCTAGTGAATACATCAATTTGTATTATTACAAAATATTCATCTGCAATGAGAGTAATAAATCTTGCCTTTAAATCTAGTTTTCTGACATAAATGTTGTTATGATAACTTTGTCTTGATTGCCTTTTGCAAGTTACACATTTTTGCTTACCTTTACTTTCAAATTTTCTATGTCCTCATACTTAAGTTTTGCCTATTGTAGAGTGTATCTGACTTTTGTTTAATGTATACAGTTTGCTAAATTTTGCTTTTTACATGAACTATTTAGTTTATTTATATTTGATGTTTAATTATTGCTCTAGGTGATTGTAAATCTTTTATCTAACTGTTTTCCATCTTCTTGCTTTTTATTTCATTTATTCTCTTTACCTTCCCATTAAATTTCTAGGCATGCATACTTTTATTACTAATTGTGTGGATATTACAAGATACTTTTTTGAAAAATTACTTCTTTTCTGACATAGTCTATAAAACATTAATAATCTTATTTATTTTTCTTCACTTATATTTAATATTATAATGCATTTCAATTTACAATATATTTTAAATCACAAAATTATTATTATAAATTTAAAAGGTAAATCGTAATTGACATTAAGCAAAATAATTGAGTATTCTGTTATACTTTATCGCTTACATTTTATCCTTCTGGAATTATTTTCCCTCTCCCTGAAAAGCCCTCATCAACCCTATTACTCACCCCTGCCTGCCATTTGTTTGTTTCCCAATGGTTACCGTATTTGTCTTTGCTTTTTTGCAAATGAAAACCCTTAATTTTATTTTGAAGAATATTTTTATTGGATGTAGAATTCCAATAACTAGCCATTCTTTTAGTATTTGAAAATGTCATCTCAGTGTCATCTAGCTTCTATGATGTCTCTTGAGAAATCAGTTGCTAGTGTTCCTGTTGTCACCCATTTGAAGGCAAAGTATTTAACGAAAGTATTTTTTGTTCATGGTTTTTAGTGACTTTGCTGTGAATTGCCCAGTTGTGGTTTATTTTGTAGTTATTCAGTGAGGAGAATTTCTGGAAGGTAAAAATAAATTTTCTTTACCCTCCTGTGTATGCTTCTCCTTCACAATTCATAATTATAGCCAATGATGGTAAAACCTGTGCCATGCTGCAGGTTCTGAATTGAACAAGTTACTTTATTTTTCTCATGTGATACTCAAGACAACCCCAAGAAGTTGCTACTATGAATAATCTCATTTCACAGAAAAGAGAAATGAAAGCTTAAATAATTAGTCCAAGGTCAAACATCTGGTTATACAGCAAAAAGTAAAATCAGCTTGTTTTACACAAAACCCATGTATATTAATAATAAGAATATCCTAAATATATTGGGAAAATTTAACGTGGTACTTCTAATTCAGTTAAATGGTACTAGCTACAGACACTAGAAATGTGTGGCAAACTGGAAAAAAGGCTTTTATTGTCAAAAACATGTGTTCTATTATTGGCTCTGACACTAACAGGCTCCAGGGACTAGTTTAGGATGACAACTTCAGACCTGAAGCTTCATTTATAAACGAGGCTGTTGAATAAGGTGATTCTTATTATTTCCTTCTGGTTAGAAAATTCTATGAAAACCATTTTATTTTAAGCAAACTTCCTTTTTTAAAAAAACAAATAAAAAAGCTGTATGCTTATACAGAATCTATGATGAGTATACATCTAATCATGTTCTGGAGATGTGAGAAAGAGACTGCTGTGAACATTATCTTATTAAATATACTCTCTCCAGATCCCCGACCATTATTGTTGGCCTTCTCAGAAATCTGTCTGGCTTTTTATATTTTGTTAGAAATGAGATGCCTAAAATTGAATGCATTTTTTTTTTTTTTTTTTTTTTTTTGCAGTTCAATACAACTAAATTGGATGCAAGGATCTACTATCTTGCAGCTTCATGATATGATGCCTCTGGATCTGTAAATCAAAACCACAAAAGTTTCTCAGAGTATCTTAGAAAATTTGTATATAATTCTATGCACCTTGATAGTAAACATTCTTTAGATTTTGTTTTACACAAAATAATTTTTCTATCTGTTTATCATCCAATAAACCATTTAGAGTGTGTTTAAATACATTTTTTTCTTCCTTGGTGGTATTTGTCTTGCCATTCAAGATTCTTATAAAAATGTCTGCAATATTTTCCTTCTCCAATCCTGACAGCAATTGTATTAATACTAATTGGATTTTTATAATTCTCCATTTTTACTTTTTTAAATAAATGCAAATCAAGTGTCTCAACATGCTGCTTATTTCAGCTAAATGTTGCTCTGAGACTAGGAATACAGTATTGTTTTTTATATTCTAAAATGCAAAAGTAGTAAAAATCAACTTAGCTTAGCAGTGTAGTCCTAAGAGCAAATGGATGGTTGTGCTGACATGCTTCTTAGAGCTCAGCAATGTCTTTACTTTTCTTGTGCAAAGTGCTAAATAAAAACAATAAGCAGATTGAAATTATGTATGCATGATTGTAAGTGAAAGCCAAATAATTCATTTTTTTACTGAGAAAATGTGCAGAAATAGTATGTTTTGATTTTATATTGTAGTTGATGAAGTTTAAAAGCTCAAAGACTGCTTTGATTAATTTCTAGCTTTCTCTGACAACCTTCCATATTTTGGAAATGAATATATTAAAGTTGGACTTGAATTTCATATCATTAGAGTGTCTTGCATCTTTTAGTTTGTCTCATAATGAATAATTTTAATAATTAATATTTTAATACATAGAGCTTTTAAAACATTGTTTCAAAGAATAAGTGAGATATAACTAATTTATAATTAATTCATTAGTTTTTGCAGTGGGAATAATAGATAAGTTATATATCTACTATTAAATGTTAGATGCATAGAAGATTATTATTTGGTAATATTAAACTTGTTCTCCAACTTGATGAAGCAATAAGTAAGTTTCCAAAGAAATACAATCACAGGGCTTTTCAGAGCCCTGTTTATTGTTAGAGCAAATTGACATCTATTCTATTATTATTATTCCACAAATGATAGGTGCTGCTTAGAGTCTCATTTGGCCATAAATCTTAAGCACTGTGTCTGTGTGTCTCAGAACCTATTTACATAATCACACATGGGGATCTAACTAATAAAAGCCAAGGAAAAGGGTAATAGTAAGAATAGTTTTTAAAACTGGTGACAGGAATGTTATATGGTTCTGGAATGTTATAGTTCCTAAATTAGGATTCTGAAGAAAATAATCTTTTTCTTAAAAAAGTTAAACGAGTTTATAAAACAAACTCTAAAGCAATAGAGTTGTAATTATTAGATTACTTACTAAGCAGTGTTGGTTTTTTTTGTTTGTTTGTTTGTTTGTTTTCCAGTAGATTCACTGTGATAGTAAATTTTAGCTGTGGTCGATTTTGACTTATGTGAAAAGAATTTTGAATAAATTTCCATTACTTGACGACACTGGCCATTAACATAACCTGCATTTTCTAAGTAATAAGATTGCATGAGACAAGAAAACAATTTTATTTTTAAATTTTTTTTAATTAAATTTATTTATTTATTTATTTTGAGACTGAGCCTCACTCTGTCATGCAGGCTGGAGTGCAATGACATGCTCACAGCCCACCGCAACCTCCACCTCCCAGTCTTAAGTGATTCTCCCACCTCACCCTCCAAAGTAGCTGGGACCACAGGCTTGCACCACCGAGCCTGGCTAATTTTTAGTATTTTTCGTAGAGATGCGGTTTCACCACGTTGGCCAGACTGGTCTCGAACTCCTGGTATCTAGTGATCTGCCTGCCTCAGCCTCCCAAAGTGCTGGGATTATAGGTGTGAGCCATCACACCTCGCCAACAAAACAATTTTAGAAATAGAAACGACAGTTTTTGGTGTGTGTTTAGTTGAAATATGATGAGGAGTATTATAAAGACATGATTTTAATAGCATGTTTCCTCAAGATTAATACTAATATAACAAATTTATGATACAATGTATTAAAAATATATTTAAATGTTATTTTAGTCCTCTCAATGACGGTATAAGGTAGCTCTTATCCAGATTAGAGAGCTAAAATATTTTTTGGTAGGATATATCTGAAAACAATCCTCATCTTTTTAATTTAAAAGTCAACCTGACCAATATGGACAATTGAACTAATTAAAATAAATGCATAAAACATTAAAAATAATTTGTTGTCCTGTTTTTAATATAAGTACACAGAGTAAAATATTGTTTTAACTTCCAGAAATTAAAAACCATTTTCTTAAGTCAGGCATGGTAGAATGACTTCAATAAGATGACAGAATACAGACTTTCTACCATCTTCCTCCTGTAGAAGAACTGACTTTGACAACAATCCATGAACAAGAGTAGTTTTGTGAGAACACGGAAGTCCAGGGAAGAAGTTCTAGCTCATCACTGGAGCAAAATTTTGAGAATACATTGCAGTGAAGAGGGTGAGAAGAACAGTTTTACTTTACCTTATTATCCTTTCTCTCACAAGGTGGCACAGCGAAGTTACAAGAGAGGCCACCTTCAGTCACATCTTATCTGACATGTGAAAGTGACATGGTAGTAAATGAATGCCTGGCTCCCCCACCATGCAGGATCCTGCCTAAGGGGCCCACTTGTCTTTTGCTCCACCCAGAATGCTAAGCTGATTACCATGATTGAGTTATTGGGAGAGCTGGGAAGAGAGAAGAAAGGACAAACTCTACTAAATACCCTGCAGACTTCATCAGGAACACCCCATGCGCTGCATGGAATGTCTTGCCTTTGGATTCCCCACTAACTGATATAATGGTACCTCTAATGCTCCCCATGCTGACCCACTCCTTCGTCCATGCTAGCAACTTTGTGTCTTGTGCAAACAGGCACCTTGACTCTGCAGAATTGAATGAAGGCACACAAACTGTAGCATTTCATGGCATCACCCTAGAGAAAACAAATGGGAGGCTTGTAGTGCCCAGTCTGACTTTGTAAGATCGCGGGAATACATACAATTTTAAAAGCTCCTCCTTCCCCTGAGGGAAGAAGAATTCATGGAAAAGAATTCAAAGAGAAGAATTCATGGAAAAGAATTCAGATTCCCTAGCTGGGATGATTGGTGAAGGTGTTTCTCTCTCAAAGCCGATCGGTAAAGACTGGAGGAGGTGACTGCTTCTTCAAATACAGATATAGCAATGCAAGAGAATAAGAAACATATGTGTACACACACAAAAAAAACATCAAGGAAAAATGATACCACAGAAAGAACACAATCATATTCCAATAATCAACCCGAAAGAAATGGAGATCTATAAATTAAAAGGGCAATGCAAAAGGATGAGAATTGTATCAAGAAGTTATGCAGATGTGAGAAACTGTGAGGAGGAAAACGACAATATGTACACAGCTTCTTTCCCTGTGATTAATGTAGAATTACCAAGCAGGGGTTATTTTATTAATCAAAACAACACTTAATATTAGAAATTTTATCACTTTTTTTCCTTCACACATTTGAGGAGAAAAGGAGTAAAAAAATTTATTGGTAGATTCCAATAAAATATTTGGCAATATCAAAATTAATTCCCAGTGAAAAGCATGGATGTCAGAGAAATATAAAGAAAATGAATAAAACAATTTATCAAAACTTTGAATAAACATTATTTTACAGAACAAAATTCTAAAAACCATTTAAAATAAGGAAGTCAATGGAAGCTGAGCTCTTACCATGTAATGTAACATTTTCTTGGGTAGTTAGCAAATATAGAAACTCAAGAAATAAATAAATAATATAAATATTGGAAAAAGAGATAAAATTATTTTTTCTTGTTGATGGTATGATTTGTAACTGCAATCCCCACCTTCTCATCTAAACTACTGAAACAAATAAGATAACTTGATAAAGTGACTGAAAATAAAAATAGCCATTAAAGAAATCAGAAATTGTCTCAAATTTAGTAATAAATGCCTAGAAAAAGACATGAGAAAATTATTGTATTCAAAATAAAAACCAAGAACAAAATAAAATTAGGAAACTTCATGAAATATGTATATATAAATTTAACAGGAAAGTAGAGACCATAAATTATGAAAATGAGAGTACATCAAAGACAAACCAGAATCTGAACTTATGTCATCCTGTGTTCTTGTATGGGAAGGAAATAATACCATAAAATACAAATTATCTGCAAATTAACATATTTAGCACAATTAATATAATCTAAACAAAGTTAGTTTTGACCCCCAAATATCCTGAACTACTTCAATGACAAGGTAATTAACAAAGATACAGTATTAAATAATTTTACTTTTTTTACAATTAGAGTTAAAACTCCTTGAAGGCAGGCAGCTCACCTTGTATATTTTGGTATCTACTATATTTCTAATCAGAGCGCAGAATATTTCCAGAACATATTTTTTGATGCACATATCCCCCCACAACAATATACACACATCATAAAAATGCATTTATTGTTTTTCCCAACTTTAGCTTTATTTATTTTTATCTGTATACATTTATGGAGTACAAGTGCAATTGTGTTACATACATCGATTTCATAGTGATGAAGTCAGAGATATTAAGGTGTCTATTGTGTAAATAATGTACATTTTACCCAATAAGTAATTTCTGGGCTTTCTTTACCACTCCAATAGAAATGATCATTGCTATTATCTAAATAGCTATACCTCCTCCTGTACTTTCCCCTCTCTGCATTCAGGAGAGGCAATGCAGCTTCTTTTGGCCAATAAGCTGTAAGCAGAAAGAGCACAGTCATATTTGGACTGCATATAGAACAGTAGGTGTACTATGCCCTGTTTTCATTTGCTGTAATGAAAGAGAAAGTCACAAGACCACAGGGTGTTATCAGATGTTACATGCTTCATTAGTCCGATTCCATGAATGATTGTATGGAGAGAAACCTTGCCTACCACCCTGACCAACATTAGTTATGTACTGTAAACAAGACATAAAATACTTTTTTGTGCATTAAATTACTAGAACTCTGGAATTCATAACTGCAGTTTAACAAAGGCTTCTTAACTCTCTATGTTTAACCAAAATAGATCACATGATCTTGCCATAAGAATAGCATTTGTACAAACACATTTGTTCTCTTTCTTTCATCTACATTTTGTGGCATGTTCTTTTATCCTCATCATCAGATAACTACAGTTTGGCTTATAGTTTCCCCTTGTTAGGGATATATTATCCTCTTGAAAACAATTTCACTTATTCAGCAAGTTCAAGATTCCAAATATTTGTTGAGTAATTATTTGGATGAAGATCCTACAGGGATGACATAAGCTGAAGTAAAAACAATCTTTGTCTCTAAGGGATTGACTGGATATTAGCAAGAAACGAAATAAAACAAAACAGGAAAATAACTATGACACAAGTTGGAATTTGGTTAATACCACAACATGCACTAGGCAAATAATTCAATCATGGAGAAGATTTTAAAGTGGAATGCTGCTAGAAAGTTGCTAAGGATCCCCATCTTTAAAATACATTTCAAATAATTCTTTTCTACATGGACAGGAAAGTGAATACTAAGACAATATTTCTGAAATTTAAATACAGACATTTGTTTTCAGATATGAAGTCCTACCTGCTTGGGGGTGATAAATGCATAAAAAAATAGACCCACAACTATATAGAAATATATATACACACACACATATACACACACATACACATACAAGGACATATGAGAACTTATGAAGAGGACTTCATAAACATTTTACAATTAAGAAATTATTATCCACAGTATAAAGAAATTTACATAGGGATCATATTTTTATTTCTGATTAAAAGTCTAGATTCACGTTTTTAAAGTTCAAGAAATTATCATCTATGTATGTAGCTATACCTTGCCAAACTGTCAAGTAATTATGAAGATAAAGTCAGTCAATTGTGATCATAAATGTACTCAGGTGATAACCAGGTATTCTATTTAAATGCGTTACTAAAGGATGTGCTGATGGAAATTGAAAATTCCATTTGCATCTTCCCATATCTATACCTTTCTTGTCATGTACTTTATTTTTGCTTATGTACTAAGCACATAACTCCACAAGATATTATTTTTTTTGCTGTTTTAACAGTATTCTTTTACATTTACCCGTGCATTTGTTCTTATCAGTGCTCCTGCCTAGTCACATTTTCTTATGTCTTCAAATAGCTTATATATTTTTAAATTGCATTTATATTATTATGCATAAGTGTACCATATAGATCCAGATAATGGTTTATTTCACCAGAAAGAATCCCCCTTCCCTGTGTGAGTCAGATTATGGATGACTTTTTAATATCATTGGTTCAAACAAAAGTTGTGCTCAGTTAAGCTGGGATGCAGTTTAGGGAAAATCCACTGCTTGTTCTTCGTCGTGCCAGATGTGTGGCCTTCTCATGGATTCGAGGGAAAATTTGGTGGTCCGCTACCATCTTAGCCCCAGAAACCTGTGAGAAATTTAGTGCTCCCACCAGGATGTTTTCATCTTATCTCTTTATCTTTCTTGCATCCCCTCTTTTCAATATTGAGCAAATGATTTGAGGGGAGATTGGCCACATTTTTGAGACATGCCCCGGTATTCCATCAAGACTTTGTTTCATAAGTCGTGGGATTGGTTCATTTTAATTCTCCACTTAGAAAATCTCCATCTCCCTTGCAGCTCAGAAAGAAGCAAATACTCCATGTAGACAGCTCTTTGTTTTGAGATTCTCTAGTTTCAACCTATCATTCGAGAATTCACCTCCACTCCACCACCAATCTTCTGCTGATTTCTATTTCTGTCTTAGAGACAGTTTTCCTGGGTCAGATCTGGTACCCAGTCTCCATGCAGAATCAGCATCTGAATCCAAGAAAGAAATGCCTGACCATCTTTTACTCAAAATAGGAGGATTTTCTTCTTTTCAGAGTATTACCTTATTCTTATTCCTTCCATAGCTATTTCATTCCTTTGAAAACATTTTTCTAGCTATTGCAGAGAAAACACTGGTCTACTGTGATCTATTGCATCTTGTCCAAAAGCAAAGTTCTCTTTTTAGTATGTGCTCATAAAAATGCTGACAAAATAGTCCAATTTATTATAGTAAAATATTACTTTTGCTTTTATTTATTTATGAGGTTTATTTCACAATTCTGTCTTGTTTTGTGTTGTTATGCTCAAAATAATTCTATAAGTGAGGTGACCATTCTTTATAATTTTGTAGTGATGAGTAGAATTTACTTATTGTATTAAACACAGTTTATCACTTTAAATGATAAAGTGGTAAACACTTTAACAGATACAGTTTCTTTCAAAAACACTTAAATCCAAATACTTTTATTCTCAAGGTTGAAAGTCAATGGTACTTGTAACTGTCATAACAATTCTTTCAAAATCATAGGAAACCTTTTTATCCTTTGTATAAGCACTATAAATGCAAACTAATTCTATGATACTTTGATATAGAAGACACATAAAATTAAAGTCCAACAGTTCCTGGAATATAAATATTTGTTAAACTTTATGTGTCTAATGACATAAAATGGATAATTGAGCTCTTTCTTAAAATGTGTCAACAAGTTCCCATTCTTTCATTATTCTTAATTAAGTTGCTGATTGAGGCATTTGCAATTCTAACTAATTCACAACTAAGATTAGACAAAAGAACATAAAGCTTAACATGTACTGTTTTCCCACAGTATGGACAGGATGATAAAATATCCTGATTTTCTCAGGCCTGAGAGCCTCCTAAAACATGGGACTTTCAGTTTTAAAAGCAATAAAGTCTTATGCAAACTAAAACAATTTAATTATCCAGCTGAGGAATAAGCAATTTTGACCTCTAATAATGAGTAGTACATAGTAAACAAATAATGTTAATGATATTTAGGGTTTACATGCCATTTAAGAGTAATTGTAACTCATAAACACTATTTCTTAGTAAACAAAAGGAACCCAAACACTCAGGAGAAAAAAATTGTATAGAAAAATTGAAACAATCATAACCAAAGTGAGAATTATTTAGTAAACTGAACATTGCATTCAAAATCAAATGATCTATACTTAATTTACCACTCACTAATTGTTTGGCCCTTGCCACATACATGATCTTCTCTGAACTACGCACATTTCTAATCTGTAAAAGAGTGATAATGATGTTTATCATATCTACCATAATTAATTCTTTTGAAGATTGAGTAAGATAGTGCATAACAGAAAATTGGAAACATTGAAGTGTTACACTAATGTTACTTATAGACTTGTATTAATATATTCAAAATTATAGAAAATTATCCAGCATCACTTGGTAACTTCATGTCATCATTGAAACCATGTGACATTTAAAATATTACATATTCAAATTTTCACACTACCTTTTCTATGGTAACTGAAGTGCTAATAATTTAAACAAGCCAAAGATTTGATTTTCATTAAGATTTAACCTCTAGCACCACATTATACATCATTATATAGTTTTTTGGTCACATATTACTTAAACATTGAAAGTAACTTTTATCAACCCTTTCCTTGTGGCCACAAATTGTATATATTTTAAATTTCCAGTTATAGTAATCACTCACTCACCATAATATAAGCATATATGAATGTTGACAATATAATGTAACACAGAGGAATGTTTGATAGAGGAGAAAATGTTTGAAAAGGGGAAACTAGGCAAGCATACCAAGAAGACAGGGCATTGCAAGTAAAAGTTACAACTGTGAAGGCAAGACAATAGAGAAAGTACACAAAATTTTCAGAGAATTAGTTGTTCAGTTACACTGAAGTACAGAGTAAATATAGTGGCATGTCAGCACAAGAGATAGGATAGTTGATATAGTCTAGATTGCATGAAGTACTTTAGGTAACCGCAATTGTTATCATTTGTAACCCCAATGACCAACAGATTTTTTTGCTATTAGGTAGGCACTGCTAGATGCTAAGCAAATATCTGTTTTCCTAATCTTCCTTAACGGTTATTTTTTGGTTCCTAGGGTGCCTAGCTAAAAATCTATTTCCAGACCCCTTAACACTAGAGATGGCTAATGAAATAATCTTGATTCTTAAATATAGTCTGCTATATTGTTTCCCTAATCAACTTTTTTCTTCTTTTCCTTTTTCTTCTTTATGACCGTTACAAAGACATGAGCCAGGAGAAGTGCAGTTATCTCGTCACCATGAGGTGATAAACTTGGGGACGAAGGACTACACATTGTGTAAAACAGGGCTGAAAGATGAAAAGCACCTGGACTTGTGTCTTGTGATGTCATCAAACCATTGCAGCAGCCTCTTAACAGTTTAGTTCTGGACTTACATGAAATCAATAACTATTTCCTCCTTAAACTACCACAGTTGACACCATAGGTATCGATAAATAATTGTTGAACAAATCCAAAGGCCACATTTTCACTGCTAACAGTCTTCAATTATATTTTCCAACTGATAGGAAGCCATTTAAGTATTTCAACCAGAGGTTTAATACAATCACTTCTATATTTTAGAAAGGTCACTCCTGCTGCACCAAATGTCTATAGTACCTAGTTATATTATATGAATTATACAAATAGTATATCATTGTATGTTTAAGAAAACAGTTTTCAAAGTAAATGCAAGCCAGAGTGGAACATTGCCATATATCCTACTTATTGACCAAACTCTAAGAATTTCCACAGATTCAGGCTCCAGTAAATGTGTATTTAAGATTGATGTCACTCCTGAGTAGCTTATGCTTGACTGGAATAATTGTCTGCCATTCCAGACCCATGACAGCTTGCTCATGTCCCCATCTTCACTCATAAGTGAGAATGAGGGGAATGAATTCAACATCAATATGGACTTATGCAATATCTTTTGATTAGTACCTTTCTTGAGAGGCTAAAATGAAATAATACAGCATGTTTACAAATGTCATCTCACTGAGGTAATTGGAAAAAACACTTTAAAATATTAGTCCTTAATTGCTAGAGATGCAGCATTACTTCTGCAGCATTATACACAGAGGAGCAAACAATAATAGCAAAAATCACCCAAAGGCTGTCAAAAACCCTGGATTTCAACATCACTTATTTTTGTAAGGTCACTGAATGCATGAACTCTGGACTCAGAGAACCTCATGTATGAGTACTAACTGTACCATACACTAAATGTATTATATATGAAAACCATATCAGAATATTCCTAAGAATGAATTTTTCTAATCTTGAACAGAGATTATAATACATCCATGCAGAATTATGAGAATTAAGGGATAATATTTGTAAAATGGGATGCTTAACACCTGGCACATAGTAATCACTCAATTTAGTAGTAGTTGTCATTAATAGAATAATTACTACTGTTAGCGTTACTGTCATTGTCATTATTGCCTTTGATTAGGAGAGAAAATACCAAGTCATTCAAATGTCAATAGTTTCTTATGTAGATTTTCTTTACTGTGCGCTTACATCCTGTCCATTCTTAATTGACCATGAGAGGATTTGGCTGCGATGATTTATTTTAAACTGGTTTTCATTCTGGGAAAGTTTCTTCCATGCATTTCTGGTCCCTCTGTCTGCCTGCACTATTTAATGTATGTTTAGGATATGTAAAAGCGATTGTAATAGTAAATTGAAAAGTATGGAAGTAACTACAATGCAAAAGTTTACCTGATGTATTTTAAAGCCATTATCACTCACAGTTAGAGTGACTCACAATTTTTAGAAAATGTGGGTGTAATAAACATCGTGCTACATTGAGGAGTATATGTATTTGCAGGATTGCTTAGAATACTTGTGAATTAGAAATGACCTGAAGTTTTACTCTACATTTAATTGACCAGACCCACTGTTTCCTAAAATGTGGTTCAGACCTCCATTTCTACACGTTACCAAAAATCATGAATAAGCGTTGGTATCGTAAGGATGTATATTTAAATTTTAGCATATAATATAAAATAACTTTGAGGATACAACATTCTGTCAAAAACACACACAAGGTCTGCTGATTTGTTTAAATCTTTGTTAAAAATTCTTGCAGCACTTAACTCGAAATGTCTTTTTTAAATGAAAACTATTCTCATGTAGATTTTTACCTAAAACTAAAAACTTAGTAAAAAAATTCATGTTTATACAAGTGAGAGAAGGTGTCTTTTAGACATGAATTTGTGCAAATGAGAGTTTTCTCTGCAGTGGAGACCAGATGCTAATCACTTTCAAGAAAAGGCTCATTATATTTACATGTGGACACTACTAAACCTGGACCACTAATTTTTTGTTATTGTTGTTGCTTTGTGTTGTTGTGATAAAGAATATGTATCTTTATCTAAGTGAGATCAATAATTTTCTCTCTTCTAAATAGGACAGTATTGTTAGACGTTTTATATGTAACAAAATAAGCTTGTTCTTTCCTCTTTAGTTGTATCAAAAGGAGCATCAACCACATGGAAAAATGACAAGTTCATACTGTGAAGATGAGGAGAGACAGGGTAATAATCTTCAGGATGACTGGTAGAAAGCAGCCAGATAAATAATTTCTGGAAGACTAATTTTGCAGTTATTTGAGATGATGACGTTGAGGCGTGCTGTGCTCCTGGATGGCATACACTTTTACCTTGTCTACCAATTCAGATTGACAGGATGCTTCATGGAGAAGGATGGAAAAGTTACATTCAGCCTTCACAAGAAAGGGTGCCAGAATCACTTGGAGAGGGGAGTAATGACTTTTTATGGTTCCTAAGTTAGTAACCCTCCCTTGCAGCCAAATTTGCGCTAGAAGATTTAGGATGCTAGATTTAATGATATGACTGAGTTACAAAGTCAAATCAGTATTTGTAAATATGGTGGTGATGGCTGTTTATTGATAATCATCATGAATTGTGCCCATATTTTAATATTTAGATTAATTCTGTAAAATAAATATGTGACCTGGAATGTTGGAGCATTTTGCCATGCCCACCCGTAATAGTATTTTTGCTTTTATCAATTATCCTGAACTAAAAATCAAAATGCTTCCTGAATATGTCTGTCATTCACTCCTCTCTGGCAGATCACAATGAAAATATTCATAATTTTGATACTACAATCATTCTGTTAATCCTTTACCTATATGTTTCACATGTTTGAAGCTCTACAATGAGAAAATGTTGAGTCTCAGGAACTTTCGGTTTCTGTTTCATTAAAAAATAATACAAACAGACAAATAAATAAATGGTCTTGACTAAATAATAAAAAGAAGAATAAATAAAAACCAAAACAGAAAATAGATACCATAAAGACATATTTGGTTAGTATTCATGTTACTTGGGGTAAAGAGAGCTTTCATAATCTGAAAAAAAAAAAACTTTTAGATCATTTTGTTAGTCATATCTTTACTATCTATGCAATGCTTTAGCTTCTGAATCATTTTCATGAAAACCTCAGTGTATTAATGGGAAAGTAATCCAGGCATACACTAATGACCACTTCGTAAAGAGAGGAGATTACTGCTTTCTTTGACTGTCTCCCCAAAATGATCAAATTTATACACAGTGGTCATCTTATATCCTGATTTTTTGCAATGTAAGATACATGCTTCCTCCCTTTTGATCTTTTTTGAAATAAAAACAGAATTGGTTTTATATTATTGCCTTCATTTTATACACAAGTTGTTTTGAATCTATTTTTCAGGATTTTACCAAATACTTTATATGTCAAAGGGATGAGTTAGCAAAAGGAACTTTATTTTCCATTTCATTTCTTTTAAAAGCTTCATGCAAAAAGAACTTTTGGTGCACAAAGTCGAAATCATAGTGTGTTTTGCTTCCTTAAGCACTAAAATGGTCAAAGAACCTGCTTTATTTTTTAAGAACATACTTTTTTATTCTTCTAAAGCACCTTGAACTCAGGCTGGTATTTCGAAAATATGTGGACTTAAAAGCCTACTTAACTTAAACAGCTACTCTTACATAAATGACTCAATTTACTGTGCCAGGGATCAATTTTATGAGTAAAGGTCAATTATCATGGCTGGAAAGCACTTTGTAATCAAAATAAAAGAGGACAGTATTCAAATTTCTATGATTTTTCTCAAGAGATTTTTCTAAACTTTTGTGTGTTTGTCTATACACAACTACAGTTAAATTAGAAACAAAAGTGAAAGGATAATTTTAAATACAGATAGAGATATTTAAGATAATCTTTACATAATTGTTTGACTTTAAGCAATGTACAGAATAGTAAAAATAATTCCTCAAAATATTATCATTATACATGTATTTTTTTATGATACAAAAATGATGTAGGTTCAAACAATATAAATGTAATCTTTAGAAAATAGAGCATTTTTAAGATAAATAATAATATTGATTTGACATTTAGTATTTTCTACATTATTAAAATTGCAACTGACGAATCTTTCCTTCTAAGTACTTTGGTATCATTACTATACTATGCATGCAATCAAATGCTTTGAAAATTCCTAGAAAACTGTTTTCCTAGAAAGACAGAATTAATTGGTTTTAATTTAGATGTTTAAAAGTGCGGAAAAATTTTAGAAGTTTTGAAAATCATCACTTTATTTTTCTTGTGTTTTCCCACACAAGATCCTTAATAAGATCCCCAATTATGAAGCTGAAATCCATGTGAAGTATTGTTTACATTCCCCAACTCAAAATGGCATACAGTACTTTCACTTACTTAAGCCAAAACCAACGGTTATCATTGATTTGTCTCTTTCCCCCAAAACCCATATTCAGTATGTCAGAAAATCTTTAACTTCCAAAACATTTTTGGAATTCCATTCTCTCCATCTCTACTGATAAAACTCTTTCATGCTCAAACATTTGTTCTTATCTTCCTCAACATTTTCCCATTTCCCCATTCTTGGCTCACTGACCATTTATTTCCTACATTGCAGAAAAAGCAATGTTATATTAAATCAGTAAAATACGCAGTGGCAGAGAAATGGGAAAAGTTTTTCAATAAGTTAAATTGGATAAATTGTGGGCTAGTTGGACATACCTAAGGGAGGAAGAGTGAATTTGACTCTTACCTCAAAGCATTCCCAAAAATCAATTGCAGGTGGATTATTTATCTAAATATAAAATGATGAAACTTCTAAGAAATTGTAATTGTTTTATGTAGAGTACTAATATCCAGAATATATAAAATGAACTCACTCAAATTAATAACAGAAAGACATCAACCCCCCTTCCCCACTCTAAAAATGGGCAATAGAATTTGAACAGGCATTTCACACACACACACACAAAAAAAAATAGCTAGAGTGACCAATAACATTTTGTTTAGGCTGTACAAATGAAAGTATGCTGTTTCACATCCAGCATGGTTAAACTTTAAAAGATGAACAATTTTAAGTGTTGGAAACATATGAAGAATGAAAATTTTCATATGCTACTTTTGGGTAGGTAAAATGATACAACTATTTGGATAGTCATTTTTCCATATCTGCTTTGTTGCATATCTGCATTCTCTATGACACAGCAGTGTCACCTCAAAGTATACACGCAACATAAATCTCTACATATAAAGACCGACAGGTACATAGATGTTCATAGTAGCATTATAATTAACAGCCAGAAACTTAAAACAATCCAAATATCCTTCAACAACATTAGAATGCATAGATACTTTGTGATGTATACATTCAGTGGCATACCATACAAATGCTGCTCAACTTATGATGAGGTTATCTGCTGATAAACCCATTGTTAAGTAGGAGATATCATGAGTGAAATGACTTCAGTATGCTTAACCTACTGAATATCACAACTTAGGCTGGCCTACCTTAAACATGTTTAGAACACTTACACTAACCTACAGTTGGGCAAATAATTTCCAAAAATTTATATTACCATGCTTAGATCCCTCCAAAGGTTTTGGGTCCTGTGTTTATTTTGTTTATAAGTCCCTATCTCTTTCAATTCCACTGAAATCCAAGCTGTAAATATTTACTTTTTGTGACCCTCAAAAAACGTAGATCATTTCTACATCAGGATATTTTCTAGGAATTTTCTTCCCCATATCTTTATAAGTGGTGCAAGCTTATTGTTCTGGCCTCAACTAAAACTTGACTCTCATGGATAGACCATCCCTGAAATCTAAAGGTTTTACATGACTTCCAGGAAACGGTCATACAAATAACAAACGTATAAAAAGACCTTGTTTGTTTTCCTGTGACCCACAGATTTCTAGACAACATGTCTCTCCTTACTTTTTTTTACCTTCGATTAAACAGGCTCTTCTTACATTCCATGCCTCTGCTTCCTGAATTGGCTTACTTCCTGGGGCTTTAATGCACCATGCTTGTTTTGGCCTGAAATCCTTTTCATTAAGAGGTCTGTCTGCCTGGAATATTGTTGACTATATATTTGTTCATATCCCAGGGATAGCTACTCTTGTCCAGGTATTCTTTCCTGATCATTTGTTCTCTTCACAATTATCACTATATAAATACACACATAAAATGTTATATATACATATAAGATGTAAATACGTGTGTATATATGTAATTATAAAAAAAGTGTGTACATAAACGTTCTTCTGGCCTGTCTTCTATTCCTAGAACATAAGCTCAAGGATGGTTGAGGTTTTCATTTGGCTTTTTACGTATAAACGAACATGCAATTAGACTGTGCTTCCAACAGAATGAACATTGAATAAACACTTATGGAAAGGGAAAATAAACATAACAATGGCTATATGGTTTCCTGAACATGTTTTAAACTCAGAGCAGTGTCATAAAAAAAAAAAAAAACTATGCATAATAAAATGTAAAGATACTCCCAAATTTATTGTGTTCATTTCTTAAACACTGTGAGGTATACATATTGCTCTGCCATTTCTCTCAGCTGCTTTCAGATTTTTTCTCGTTAACTCCAGACCCATCCAATTCCTTCCTCTCTTCATTTCTGTTTTATCCAAGTTTTAAATCCCACAAAGCAAGAAAAAACAAAACAAAACAAAACAAAAACAATGACACCAACAAAACTAAAAAATAATTAGTCTGGCAGTGTATTTTCTCAGAAATTAGGAGAATGGAAACAAACTCAGCAGGAAAAAACAATTTCCCTTACATGAATAGGGAGAGCAAAAGCCTGAGATTACTCATATATTAGCAGTGATGAGTCACACATGATATATCTAGAGAAGAAATTCAGCACTGGTGTAAAAGGAATCCTCAACTGAACCTCAACACTTTGGAATAACACCAAGGAGAGTCAGAAAGGGTTTGACAAGTCACGCACTGAGCTATTTCTAAGTACGCCTGTGTTTTAAGATCAGTAAAGTTATTTGCATCTCTTGCTATTATATACACTATGACTATTTTAATTTTTTAAATATATAATGCAACTTTTAATCTTCTAAAGCCAGGAAACACATTTCATACATCTTTGTATAATCCTGTGCACTGAACACAATACCCATTGCTCATTGCTGAGATTATGAATGATGATGAACTACAAGAGGGTCAGGCTTATTTATGAAGTAGAAAAGACCTTGGTGGAAAGAAGATGGTCACTTCTTTTTTGAATTTTGACTGATTCAGCTCTAAGTGATTAAGCTGCAGCTATTCTCCAATTCTTGTTGATTAATTATATCTAATTGTCAGACACGTAGGGCTTTCCTAAGAACAGTCTGGGATAAACGATCCTAGGCACATATACTGTTGGTGTATTACACAAGGGTGATACCAGAGTAAGAAAATTGTATTTAAAATAACTATATGGAAAATGTTCTTTACTTGAAATTTTAGCACATTTTACTATTTACAATTTATCTGAGACTATTTCACAAGGAAACTGGAACATCCATTAATTAAGACAAATGCACCTTATTTTAATCTGAATAAAAATGTAAGAATATTCATCTTTTATGGCTGTCTAAGGAGACGCACTTGGAAATTGAGGAAGTCAACAGGAGAAAAAAAATTAGGCAAAAATTTCCAGTTAATTCATTTAATAATTAACATCTGCACTTAGGAATATGGAAGACCTTTTTATTGATCATCTACTATCTGCTGTGTAGGAAGTAGAATTTGATAGAAAACAAGTAAAGACTCTTACATTATAAAACATACAGTATAGTAAAGGAGCATACAATTAAACCCTCTTATCTATTAAACAAATAGATAAATATGTAACGTCAATGAACAGGGAATACTAAAAACAAAAATAAAGCGGAATGGGGATGAACATGTGCAAGAGAAGTACGACTTTTACTTACTAGAAATCAAGGAACATCTCTCTTAGGATATAATACTTGATCCCATGTGCTCTTGCACATTTACATCTCAAAATAATTAGCATGAAAGTCTACTTTTCCTATGAAAGATAAGTGTTTTAGAATTTGGGAATGAAGACAAATGATGGTATAACAAGCAAAATATTACAATTTCATACACTTTCAGTTTTACCAATTCATCTAAAGTAACATTACAAATGAAGACTTCTGATGAACTAAAATATGTCCAAAGGTACTCGAAATATGAGCTCTGGGCACTGACAATCCAGAGTTACCACATTCAACAGTAATAGAGAGATGGGTTTCTGCTATAATTTTGTGCTCGTCTTCACAATGGAGGTTTCAGTAGCTCTTTGATTAGCAGAGTTCTACTGACCCAGAAGCCCTGAAGAGCTCACAGGAATCAGATCTAAAGGAGCAAAGTGGTGGAGGGTGGGAGAGAGTATTCTACTTGCTGTTAACAATGGTTGTAGATACAAAAAAACAGGGCTGACTGTGTTGCTGTATATTTCTAACAGTTTCTCAGATTCTTTCTTTTTCTCTGAATCTAGCAACAATATTTTTCTTTCATTAAAAATTCACAACAGTGTATGCCACATTCAAAGCATAGGCAAGATGTTGCTTCTCAGGTCTCTCCCTGATCAATCTTCTAGGATACCTAATAGCACTTAAAATAGTGTTGGATTGAATAAATGGCTGTTTTAGCCCATGTCTTCCAGAGAAACAGAACCAATGGAATAGCTATCTATCTATCTATCTATCTATCTATCTATCTATCTATCTATTATGTATCTATTAATCTATCTATCTATCTATCTATCTATCTATCTATCTATCTATCTATCTATCATCTATCTCTGTGAATTGATTCACATGATGAAGGAGGCTGGAGTCCCAAATCTGCAGTGTGGACCAGCAGCCTAGAGACCCAGAAAAGCTGTCATTTTAGCTCTGGTCCAAAGGCTAGAAGGCTGGGGACTTAGGAAACCTGATGATGCAAATGAAGTCTGCTGAAGAATTCCCTTTTGCTTGGGGAAGCAGCTCCTTTTTATAACATTTAGGCCTTCAATTGATTGAATAACACCCACAAATATTATGGAAGCAATTTGCTTTACCCACCTTTCAAGTCGACATATAAAATTAATGAATGCATTGCTCAAGAACTATTTTTGGGTTTGCAAATATAGAATTTGTAAATATAAAGATTCTACATATTTATCCTTGTCACACTCTAACACATTGATATGATACCAAAAAGTTCCTACTATTTAGTTACACTGCTTTAATTTTTTTTCTACTAATTGCATTTAAATTCTCAGTTTTTATGCTCGTATATTGGAAATAATATTTTAAAATAGAATATTGAATAATTTAGGTACAAAATTTGTATTGATATAAAATCCAGACCTTTCTTTTCTGTATGTAGCATCAATGACACAGCATTAAAATGACGATTATTTAAACAAAAAACTCGAAGATTTCATAACCCTTGATATGGTTTGACTGTGTCCCCACCCAAATCTCATCTTGATTTGTAGCTCCCATAATTCCTACCTGTCATGGGAGGGGCCTGGTGGGAGGTAATTAAATCATGGGGGCAGGTCTTTCCCTTGTTGTTCTCATGATAGTGAACAAGTTTCAAAAGATCTGATGAGAGTATAAGGATATAGATTGTATATATATTATATATACTGTATAGGGAGTTCCCCTATACAAGCTGTCTTGCCTGCAGCCATGTAACAAAGAACCTTTGTTCCCTCTTTGCCTTTCACCATGATTGTGAGGCCTTCCCAGCCACATGAAACTGTGAGTCCATTAAACCTCTTTTTCTTTACAAATTACCCAGTCTTGCATACGTCTTTATTGGCAGCATAAAAACAGACTAATATAACTTTTCATAAAAATAATATAATCGGTCAATTTTAGTAGCTCTTTAAATGATCATATTTTTTTAAATTGAAAGGTTTTTAAATTTAGAAATAACTACTCACAAGAATATTTTAAAATTATGTAAATTGAAGGTTGAGACATAAGCATCTTTAATAGTTTTTATACTAGAAGATAGTTTTTTTCATACAAAATACATTTCCTTATAATCTTACTATAAACTATTTCCAAATGAGTTTTTTTGTTTTGTTTTGATTGTTTGTTTGTTTGAGACGGAGTTTCATTCTTGTTGCCCAGGCTGGAGTGCAATGGTGTGATCTCGGCTCACTGCAACCTCCTCCTCCTGGGTTCAAGAAATTCTCCTGCCTCAGCATCCAGAGTAGCTGGGATTACAGGCATCTGCCACCATGCCCAGCTAATTTTTGTGCCTTTTTTTTTTAATAGAGATGTTGTTTCACCATGTTGGCCAGGCTGGTTTTGAACTCCTGACCTCAGGTGGTCTGCCCACCTCGGCCTCCCAAAGTTCAGGGATTACAGGCAGTATCATCGTGCCTCCCAATGAGCTTTTGCTTTTCTTCAATACCTCACAGGTCTTAGGTCTGATGATGTTGAAACTACAATCAGGAGAAGTATTAATTGAAACACTGACAAATAAATGGAGAACATTTTGAAATTTTTTGTTAATTTATTTACAGGTAATCTGTAGGATTTAATTTCCTCAAAATAGGCATAGAAATTTGTTTGAGCTATGATAAATGTCATGTTTATCCACAAAATATAGGTCTCCTGTATAATGTCTCACTAATAATCCTTCTGGAGTGTTAATTTTGGATTAATGTTAAAATATATGTGCCATTCGATTTGGTAATGTGTTATTTGGCATCACAATATATATATAAATTGTGATAGAGTACATTTGATATCACACATATATATCCCACATTACATAAGTTGAGGTTATCATATCTAGTATAGCACAGAAATGAAAACATTTAGATCAGAACCCCAAGGAAACTGAATTGGTGATGCTCATAAAAGCTTACAAGAATCTAAAGAAAGTGACTATTCATAAAGAAAAAAAATCAATGTGTGCTATAAATTTGGAAAGATAAGTTTCTGAGGAAAGTAACAGATGCTGTTTCTTTCAAATTACTTTAAAATGGTATACACATTTTTTAAAGAAAAAAGTGTATTAAAAATTGTAGAACTACTAAAAGAATGTAATAAACCTCAAAGGTCTACCACTGCTGTCAGTCTATTTCCCAAAGAAAGGGAATTGTTTCTTTCATTTTTTCTTTCAATATTTTCTTATAATTTGACCAGTCAATAGTTAAGATTCCCTGAAAAGAATAATCCAGTATTTCATATGAGAAATTGATAGCTCTTGCTGCCAAGTGTCTGCTAAAACCAAGGAAAATGATGTCTCCTTCATCACCTATTCTCAGATAAGATCAAAGTCCGTTAAAGACATCTCAAGATATGGTCAAGGTACAGGAGGCTAAGGGCAATGTAAGTCAGTAGCCAAGCCAGAAATATAATCTTACATCTTTTTACAACCAGAACCATAATCTAACCACTGCCCTCCTATCTCAAATTGAAGTTAATGCTTCATGTTCTTATCTCCCTGGATCTCTTTCTCCCTTCCTCTTTCCTCCTGTCCTTCCTTTCATTTTTTTCCCTTCATCTGACTTCTCTCCTTTCTCTTTCCTTGTTTTTCTCTCTTTTTCTTGCTCCCCTCTCAAATTTTAGCTTTCTTAACATTCACAATCAAAATCATCACCAAATTTCGAATTGATCATGGTAGATAAGCTTTTTGATGTGTTGCTGCATTCGGTTTGCCAGTATTTTATTGAGGATTTTTGCATCGATGTTCACCAGGGATATTGGCCTAAATTTTTCTTTTTTTGTTGTGTCTCTTCCCGATCTTGGTCTCAGGATGATGTTGGCTTCATAAAATGAGTTAGGGAGGAGTCCCTCCTTTTCAATCGTTTGGAATAGTTTCAGAAAGAATGTTACTAGCTCCTCTTTGTACTTCTGGTAAAATTCAGCTGTGAATCCATTAATCCATCTAGTCCTGGGCTTTTTTTGTTTGGTAGGCTATTAATTACTGCCTCAATTTCAGAACTTGTTATTGGTCTATTTAGAGATTTGACTTCTTCCTGGTTTAGTCCTTGGGAGGAATTTTTCCATTTCTTCTAGATTTTCTAGTTGACTTGCATAGAGGTGTTTATATATTCTCTGATGGTAGGTTTTATTTTTGTGGGCTCAGGGGTGATATCCCCTTTACCATTTTTTATTTTGTCTATTTGATTATTCTCTCTTTTCTTCTTTAATAGTTTAGCTAGCATTCTACCTATTTTGTTACTTTTTTCAAAACACCAGCTCCTGAATTTCTTGATTTTTTGAAGGATTTTTAGTGTCTCTATGTCCTTCATTTCTGTCCTTATTTTAGTTATTTCTTGTCTTCTGCTAGCTTTTGGATTTGTTTGCTCTTGCTTCTCTAGTCATTTTAATTGTGATGTCAGGGTGTCGATTTGAGATCATTCCAGTTTTCTGATGTGGGCATTTAGTGCTACAAATTTGCCTCTTAACACTGCTTTTGATGTATCCCAGAGATTCTGGTACGTTGTCTCTTTGTTCTCATTTGTTCCAAAGGACTTCTTTATTTCTGCCTTAATTTAATTATTTACCCAGGAGTCATTCAGGAGCCAGTTGTTCAATTTCCATATAGTTGTGTGGTTTTGAGTGAGTTTCTTAATCTTGAGTTCTAATTTGATTGCACTGCAGTCTGAGAGACTGTTTGTTATGATTTCAGTTCTTTTGCATTTGCTGAGGAGTGTTTTACTTCCCATTAAGAATGGATCATGTCCTTTGCAGGGGCATGAATGAAGCTGGAAAGTCATCATCTTCAGCAAACTGACACAGGAGCAGAAAACCAAACACTGCATGTTCTCACTCATAAATGGGAGTTGAACAATGAGAACACATGGACACGGGGAGTGGAACAATACACAAGGGCCTGCCGGGGGATGTGGGGCAAAAAGAGGGAGGGCATTAGGACAAATACGGAATGCATGGGGGGTTTAAAACCTAAATGACGGTCGATACATGCAGCAAACCACCATGGTATATGTATACCTATATAACAAGCCTGCATGTTCTGCACATGTATCCTGAAACTTAAAGTGAAACAAAACAAAGAAATCAGCACCAACTTTATTCTCACCATTATCATGTTAATTTAAAGTTCCTTTAATGTAATTTTCCCTTTTGAAGGATTATGCTTTTTATTATTAATAACTTCACAATATATAGTTTTATATATATGATGTACAGATAGATTTGTAATTAATGTCATAAACACCATGGTAGATTGGGGAAACATCTTAAACTATTACATAATGTGGCTTCTTTCATGTGTAAATCTAGGAATGCCTATTGGTAGATTACTAATCTCTACTTGTGGTTAATCGTGGTATCCTTAAATGTCACATTTTCTCACCTTGCCATTTCCCAGACTTTTTCCCCTCTTCTCTTACAATCTGAAAGTATATTAAAATGACTTTAATAGCAGTAATAAGATGGGCATGGTAGTTCACGTCTGTAATCCCCACACTTTGGGAGGCTGAGGCAGATGGATCATTTGAGATCAGGAGTTCAAAACGACCATGCTGGCCAACATGGTGAGACCCCATCTCTACTAAAGTTACAAAAATTAGCTGGGTGTGGTGTCACACAACTGTAATCCCAGCTAATTGGGAGGCTGAAGTAGGAGAATTGCTTGAACCTGGGAGGCGGAGGTTGCAGTGAGTTGAGATCCTGCCACTGCACTCCAGCTTGGGAGGCAAAGTGAGACTCCATCTCAAATAATAATAATAATAATAATAATAATAATAATAGCAAAAACAGTTTTAAGTGCTTTATTGTGTACCATAGCAATGTGATAAGTACTTTGCATATTTAGTCTCTTTTACTTTTCAGATATTCACATAGTGTAAGTACTACATATGACCCTATATTATGCAGGAAAATTATTAAGGTGTATTTATCACATACTTTTCTAATTAGTTGTTTTATTGATTAAATAAGCTGAGAAGCATAGAGTACTTAGAGCAACATTTGAAATACAGCAAACTTTCAATATTGGTAGAACAACATTTTAAGTGAAAGCTCCATATTTGGAGACATGCAATAATCAGAAAAACTGTACAAGTACATTTTTAATACATGAAATCCAATTTTCAGATCATTGAATGCCACCAAAAAAACCCCATATGGTCCAGGTCATAATCCTACATTGTGGTGGTGACATATATCTATAGTCATATCTTTATTATCTGTCTATTTACCTATCTTCCTACACATCAATTAAATAATTAAAATAAAAGACAAACAGATGTCTATATCTGTTTATATACATCTATAACACATGTATGTTTTATAGTATAAATGTATATAACATTTAATATACATTAATGATAATGGTATATGCCATTTCATATAATTTATTATAGCATTTATATTATCATACATATGTAATATTGTTAATATGTAGCATATGACATTTAATGATATAGTTAATATAATTGTATGTTTATATATACACAGATACCAGGTGTGTGTATATATAAACAGATTAATATGTAGATAGATCTAATTTTTGAGTCAAAAATACTATAACAAGCTTCATTATTAATGTTCTTTATGTTATTTAAAGAAATTTCAACAGATTTAAGATTATTTTCTAGTAAAATAATATGTACATTGGAGAGATAATGTTAACAGAAAAATGAGACTAGAATGAACTAAATATTAAAATATTTTTTTAAAGTCTCCAACTGAAGTAACTTGTAAGTACTGGTAAATGAGACTCAAAGCAGAAAATTGGAAAAAAGACACTTTGGAAACAAATCTCAGTTCTGTCCCTAATAAGATCACATCAGACAAATAACTTTAAAAAGGGGACATTAGATTAGATTAACTTTAACATCAATCCTCTTTCATAACGTTTTCCAAAAGATTTTATAACATAGGCAGGAAAGGATGGATGGTTCAGTCCAAGGAGAGAGAGAAAGAAGTTGCCCTTCCTCCATTTTTCTGTTCTATCTCAACAGATTTAATGAGGGCTCACATACTGATACCCATATTGATAAGAGGGCATCTTCAGATGTTTACATTTTCCAGAGATATCCTCACAGACACTGTCAAAATAATGTTTTGCCATCTTTTATCCTTGTCAAAGTGACATATAAAATTAACTATCACACATTTTATTAATATCATCTTCCAATCTAGGAACGTAAAATATTGTTCCATTTATTTAGAACTGACAATTTCTTTCAGCAATGATAGTAGTTTTCATCGTGTCTTTCACTTCCTTGGTTAAATTTATTAGTAAGTATTTTGTTCTTTTGTATGCTATTATAAATGGGATGCTTTGTTAATTTCTCTTTTGGCTTGTATATTGTTGCTATTTAGAAGCATGGCTGATTTTCGTGTGTTAATCTTGAACCATGCCAATTTTCTCAATTTGACTATTAGCTCTAGTATTTTTTTGTGTATTCTATTAGTTATGTCATCTTTAATTAGAGATAATTTTTCCAACTTGTTTCCAGTCTGGGTGACTTTTATTTCTTTCTTTTGTCTAATTTCTCTGCTAGTACTTCGATTACAATGCTGAATAGCAGTAAGTAAAATGTGCCTAATTTTAAAGGAAACGTTTCAAATTATTATGGTTAACTACAACGTTAACTGTGAATTTTTTGTAATTTTAAAATTTTTTTATCATGTTAAGGAGGTTTCCATCCATTCCTAGTTTGCAGACTATTTTATTAAGTGGAGTTGAATTTTGTCAAATGCTTTTTCTATATTGACTGGGATTATCATTTGTTTAAGTTTTCTTCTTTTCTATTAATATAAAAGTGTATTAGTCTGTTTTCATGCTGCTGATAAAGACATACCCAAGACTAGGCAGTTTATTAAACAAGAGATTTATTGGACTTACAGTTCCACATGACTGGGGAGGCCTCACAATCATGGCGGAAGCTGAAAGGCACATCTCACATGGCAGCAGACACAAGAAGATATCTTGTGCAGGGAAACTCCCCTTTTTAAAACCATCAGATCTTATGAGACTTATTCACTATCACAAGAAACGTACGGGAGAAACTGGCCCCATGATTTTCCTACTGAGTCCTTTCCACAACTCATGGAAATTATGGGAATACAATTCAAGATGAGATTTGGGAGGGGACACAGAGCCAAACCAGACCATTTCACCCCTGGACCCCCCCAAATCTCATGTCCTCACATTTCTAAACCAATCACAACTTCCCAACAGTCTCTCAAAGTCTTAATTCATTTCAATATTAACTCAGAAGTCCACAGTCCAAAGTTTCATTTGAGACAAGGCAAGTCTCTTCTGCCTATGAGTTTGCAAAATCAAAAACAACTTAGCTACTTCCTAGATACAATGGGGGTACAGGCACTGGGTAAATACAGCCATTCCAAATAAGAGAAATTGGCCTAAACAGAAAGTCTTCAGGCCCCATGCAAGTCTGAAATCCAGCAGGACAGTCAGATCTTTTTTTTTTTTTTTTTTAATTTTAATGTTTATCTTTTTAAATTATTATTATTATACTTTAAGTTCTAGGGTACATGTGCACAACCTGCAGGTTTGTTACATATGTATATATGTGCCATGTTGGTGTGCTGCACCCATTAACTCATCATTTACATTAGGTATATCTCCTAATGCTATCCCTTCCCCCTACCCCCTTCCCACAATAGGCCATGGTGTGTGATGATCCCCTCACTGTGTCCAGGTGATCTCATTGTTCAGTTCCAACCTATGAGTGAGAACATGCGGTGTTTGGTTTTCTGTTCTTGCAATAGTTTGCTGAGAATGATGGTTTCCAGCTACATCCATGTCCCTACAAAGGACATGAACTCATCCTTTTTTATGGCTGCATAGTATTCCATGATGTATGTGTGCCACATTTTCTTAATCCAGTCTGTCACTGATGGACATTTGGGTTGATTCCAAGTCTTTGCTATTGTGAATAGTGCCGCAATAAACATATGTGTGCATGTGTATTTATAGCAGCATGATTTATAATCCTTTGGGTATATACCCAGTAATAGGATGGCTGGGTCAAATGGTATTTTTAGTTCTAGATGCTTGAGGAATCGCCACACTGTTTTCCACAATGGTTGAACTAGTTTATGGTCCCACCAACAGTGTAAAAGTGTTCCCATTTCTCCACATCCTCTCCAGCACCTGTTGTTTCCTGACATTTTAATGATTGCCATTCTAACTCGTGTGAGATGGTATCTCATTGTGGTTTTGATTTACATTTCTCTGATGGTGAGTGATGATGAGCATTTTTTCACGTGTCTGTTGGCTGTATAAATGTCTTCTTTTGAGAAGTGTCTGTTCATATCCTTTGCCCACTTTTTTGATGGGGTTGTTTGTTTTTTTCTTGTAAATTTGTTTGAGTTCTTTGTAGATTCTGGATATTAGCCATTTGTCAGATGAGTAGACTGCAAAAATTTTCACCCATTCTTTAGGTTGCCTGTTCACTCTGATGGTAGCTTCTTTTGCTGTGCAGAAGCTCTTTAGTTTAATTAGACTCCATTTGTCAATTTTGGCTTTTGTTGCTGTTGCTCTCAGGACTAAGAAACACAATGAAAACCGTTCAACTACATGGAAACTGAACAACCTGCTCCTGAATGACTACTGGGTACATAACGAAATGAAGGCAGAAATAAAGATGTTCCTTGAGACCAATGAGAACAAAGATACAACATACCAGAATCTCTGGGACACATTTAAAGCAGTGTATAGAGGGAAGTTGATAGCACTAAATGCCCACAAGAGAAAGCAGGAAAGATCTAAAATTGACATCCTAACATCACAATTAGAAGAACTAGAGAAGCAAGAGCAAACACATTCAAAAGCTAGCAGAAGGCAAGAAATAACTAAGATCAGAGCAGAACTGAAGGAGATAGAGACACAAAAAAAATCCTTCAAAAAAATCAATGATTCCAGGAGCTGGTTTTTTTAAAAAATCAACAAAATTTATAGACTGCTAGCAAGACTAATAAAGAAAAGAAAGAAGAATCAAATAGACGCAATAAAAAATGATAAAGGGGATATCACCACCGACACCACAGAAATTCAAACTAACATCAGCGAATACTATAAACACTTCTATGCAAATAAACTAGAAAACCTAGAAGAAATAGATAAATTCCTGGACACATACACTCTCCCAAGACTAAACCAGGAAGAAGTTGAACCCCTGAATATACCAATAGCAGGCTCTCAAATTGAGGAAATAATTAATAGCCTACCAACCCAAAAAAGTCCAGGACCAGATGGATTCACAGGTGAATTCTACCAGAGGTACAAGGAGGAGTTGGTACCATTCCTGCTGAAACTATTCCAATCAATAGAAAAAGAGGGAATCCTCCCTAACTCATTTTATGAGGCCAACATCATCCTGATACCAAAGTCTGGCAGAGACACAACAACAAAAAAAAGAGAATTTTAGACCAATATCCCTGATGAACATCGATTCAAAAACCTTCAATAAAATAAGGGCAGTCAGATCTTAAAGCTCCAAAATGATCTCCTTTGACTCTATGTTTCACCTCCAGGTCACAGTGATGCAAGGGGTGGTCTCCTAAGGCCTTGGATAACTCTACACCTGTAGAGCTGGATTTGCTGGTTGCTCTCACTGGCTGGTATTGAGTGGCTGTGGCTCTTTCAGTTGCACAGTGCCACCTGACAGTGGATCTACCATTCTGGGGTCTGGAGGATGGAGGCCCTCTTCTCATAGCTCCACTAGGCAGTGCCCCAGTAGAGACTCTGTGTGGGGGCTCCGACCCCACATCTCCCTTCTGAACTGCCCTTGCAGAGGTTCTCCATGAGGGCCCTGTTCCTGTAGCTAAATTCTGTCTGGGCATCCAGGCTTTTCCATAAATCCTCTGAAATCTAGATGGATATTCCCAAACTTTAGTTATTGACTTCTGTGCCCCCACAGACTCAATACCATGTGGAAGCTGCCAAGCCTTTGGGCTTCCATCCTCTAAAGCAACAGCTCTAAATCTGAGCTGTACCTTGGCCGCTTTTAATCATGGCTAGAGTGGCTGGGATGCAGAGTACCCAGTCTCTAGGCTGTACACAGCAGAGAGAACCGGGGGCTGGCCTATGAAACCATTTGGAGACATTTTCCCCATTGTCTTGAAGATTAACATTTGAATCGTCATTACTTATGCAAATTTCTACAGCTGGCTTGAATTTCTCCTCAGAAAATGGGATTTTCTTTCCATCACATTGTGAGTCTGCAAATTTTCTGAACTTTTATGCTTTCCTTCCCTTGTAAAACTGAATGTCTTTAACAACATCCACGTCACCTCTTGGATGCTTTGCTGCTTAGAAATTTCTTCTGCCAGATACCCTAAATCATCTCTCTCAAGTTTGAAGTTCCATAGATCTCTAGGTCAGGGGCAAAATGCTGCCAGTCTCTTTGCTAAAACATAACAAGAGTCACCTTTGCTCCAGTTCCCAACAAGTTCCTCATCTCCATCTGAGATGACCTCAGCCTGGATTTCATTGTCCGTATGATTATCAACATTTTGACCAAAGCCATTCAACAAGTCTCTAAGGAGTTCCAAACTTTTCCACATTTTTGTGTTTTCTTCTGAGCCTTCCAAACTGTTTCAACCTCTGCTTGTTACCCAGTTCCAAAGTTGCTTCCACACTTTGGGGTATCTTTTCAGCAGTGTCCCACTCCTGGTACCAATTTGCTGTATTAGTCCATTTTCATGCTGCTGATAAAGATACACCCAAGACTGGGAAGTTTACAAAAGAAGAGACTTATTGGACATACAGTTCCACATGACTGGGAAGCCTCACAATTATGGCAGAAGGCGAAAAGCACCTCTCATATGGCAGCAGACAAGAGAAGATAGCTTATGCAGGGAAATTCCCCTTTTTAAAACCATCAGATCTTGTGAACCTTATTCACTATCACGAGAACAGTATGAGAAGAACTGCTCCCATGATTCAATTATCTCCCACCAGGTCCCTTCCAAAACACATGGGAATTATGGGCGTACAATTCACGATGAGATTTGGGAGGGGACACAGAGCCAAATCATATCAAAAGGATTTTATTTTTGTTTTTTGAAATAGCATTACATTTTTTGATAAATCCCCTTTGGTCATAGTGTGTAATCAATGTAATATTTTGTTTGTTTCAGTTTGCTTATATTTTGTTGTTTTTTTTTTGGTCTATATTTATAAGGGATTTGGATCTTATGGAGCTTTCTTATAATGTTTTTGTCTTTATTTATAAGGGATATTGACCTTCTGTAGTTTTCTTAAGATGCTTTTTTCTGGCGCTGCTATCTGGATAATTCTGGCCTTAGAGAATGTAGTAGAAAGTGTTTCTTCCTCTTTAATTATTGAGAGAGTTTGAGTAGAACTGTTGTTAATACTTTTAAAAATGGTTGGGAAAATTCACCTACAAAGTTATTTGGTCCTGGATTTTTCATTGTTGGGAGGTTTGATAACTGATCCAATCTCCTTGCAGATGGGCCTAGTGTACATTTGATCACATTGGTTTATGGGGTTGTTTAAATCTTTTATTTCCTTATTGATCTTCTGTCCAGATTCTCTGTAAATAATTAACAGTGAGGGTATTGAAGGCCCCAACCATTACTAAAGAGCTTTCTATTTCTTCCCTCAATTCTGTCTGAATCTTTATTGGGCTCCCATTCTAAATGTTTCCTTCATATTTCTGTAGTTTGGTATGTAGATATATGCAATTGTCATATCTTATTGATGAATTGAACTTTTTATAAATAAAAATGTCATTTTTAGTTAAAAACATTACAATTTTTTATTTAAAAACTTTTTTTTGATATTGATATAGCCCTCTCTTTTAGTTATCATTTGCATAAATATATCTTTCCATTCATTCACCTTCAGCCTATTTGTGTTTCTGGATCTAAAGTGAATCTCTTGTAAGCTACACATTGTTGAATTGTATTCTTTGCCCTTTCTGTTAATTTCTGTCTTTTAACTCATGAGTTTAATACAATTAGATTTAAAGTGAATAATAATAATGAGGAACTTACTTCTGTCATATTAGTATTTGTCTTTTATATTTATTATATATTTTCTGGTTCCTCAATTTTCTCTAATATTATCTTTTTTATTTGATTGATGTTTTCTACTGTACCATTTTGAGTCCGTCTTTATTTCCTTTCTATATAATTTTAGTTATTTTTATAGAGGTTACCATGGGAGTTACTGTTAATATTCCATATACATAACAATCTAGTTTGAATTATACTAATTTAACTTTAATAATATACATTAACTTCCCTTCTATCCAACATCATTCCTCCCTTTAGCACTGTTATTGTCACAAATTACATCTTTATACATTTTGTGCCCATTAATATAGATTGGCCATTGTCATTTCATCAGTATGTCTATTGAAACATATAGCAAAAAAAATAAAGTTGTTACAAAAATACAATAAAGCTAGTTTTATATTTACATGTGCAGTTATCTATACCCATAATATTAATTTCTTCATATTGGTTTGAGTACTCTCTTTTCAGCCTGAAGCATGCTCTGTAGGGCATTTCTAATTTTCTTATCTTCTACTTGGAGTATATTAATTTCTCTTTTACTTCTCAAGGACCATTTTATCAGATATATAGTTCTTGTTTGACAGTTTTTTTTTTTTTTTAATTATGACTTTAAGTGTATTGTCCCACTGCCCTCTGTCTTCCATTGTTTCTGAGGATATATTAGCTGTTAATCTAATTGAGAGTCCCTTGCCTATGAAGCATTTCTTCTGTCTCATTGCTTTCAAAATTCTCTTTGTGTTTAAATTTTGACAGTGTGTCTTGGTGTGGATCTCTTTGAGTTTATCCTAGGAATTTTTTGAACTTCTTGCATGTGCAGATTGGCATCTATCATACAATTTGTGAATTTCCCATCCATTATTTCTTCAAATATTCTTTCCTACACTTTCTATTCCTAATCTCATTCTGGAAATTCCATAATACATATATTGGTACGCTTGGTAGTGTCCCATAAGTTCCTTAGGCTAAGCTTTTTTTTTTTTTTTTTTTTTAATTCTTTTTTTCTTTTATTCTTCTTTTTTGAATTCTTCTTATACTGGTCATTTCATTTGTCTTACATGTAAATCCTCTGCTTCTGTCTTCTGCCTGCTTACAACTGTTTTTGAACAAATCCAGTGAAAATTTATCTAGATATTGTACTCTTCAGTTCTAGAACTATTACTTTGCTCCTTTTTATAATATCATCTATCTATTAATATTCCCTAGATGTCTATTTATTTTTCTCTTCATTTCCTTTGCTTCTGTCTGTGGTTTCTTTCATACCTTTCAGCATACTTAAGACAGATAATTTAAAGTTTTTGTCTAGTAGATTCAATGTCTGAGCTTCTCATTGGTGATTTATTTGTTTTTCTACTAGAAGGAGTCATAATTTCATAATTTCACGATTTCTGTATGCATTATAATTTTTTTATTGAGAACTGAACATTTTGAATATTGTATTGTAGTAACACTGGACATCAGAATTTTTCCACTCTCCTAGGATCACTGTTGTTAACTGATGAATGCTCAGATTGTCTATTTGTTTAGTGACTTTTCCAAACCACTTTTGGAAAGGCTACGCTTCTTGTTGTGTGTGGTCCACTGAAGCCTCAGTTGTGCTGTGTCCTCAGTCAGCAAATAACCTGATTTCTTTAAATACTTGTCAAGTAAGAAAAACAACAAATTAAATAAGAGTGTCTGTCTCTTTAAATTCCCTCCTGCCAATGACTCCTTCAACCCATATGATAAATGAGTGATCTGCATCTGTATCAGTATCTCCACAATCAATAGCAGCAATCAAAATTCAAAACCTTGACTCTTGGAGGAGAAATTCCTTTTGCTCACCCTGACACTAGTGTGTCACACTGTAGTGTGGCCTGACATCCCCATAGGGCCGGAGATGGCGTATGGTAGCCAGAAAAGGAAGCTCAAAATTCACTGATATTTCTGAGTGTTCCTCATCAAGCAATCCCCGACATCCTGCAAGTATTCAATTACAATCTAGAATTCCAGAATGCTTACTTTACAGTTCTTGCCAGCTCAATAGTCGTCTCAGTAGAGGGAACAACTTCTTGAGCTTCCAAACTGCCATTTTCTGTGGTGTTCAGGTGTTATGTGATGTTGATATTGTACTCTTCCCATTTAATAACAATTTACAAAATATTTTTTAAGGGCAGCCTTCATTTTCATTTTCTTTTAAAATGGAAATTAAAGGTCTTAAGTATTGGAATGAAAACTCTCAGAGGAAATGCTGTCTTAGTTACATAAAACTGATAGACAACAGGCCTATAAGAAAATGATTTTTTTCTCTACATATTTAGTTGTAGCCAATTTAGTGGGGGTAAATATAATTGTATTTAAGGCAAGATTGTTGAATCATAGAGTGGTAAGCTGGGGCAGCATGAAGCAGAATGGAGCAATGTCAACTTCTTAATTTACTGTAACAGAAAATGATATTAATCATAAGACACTTGAGATTTCAAAGTATCTGGGTGGTATTTAAAGTAAGATTTAGCAATCTGGGCAGCCAGGGATTTGTATCCTTTTTATCATTAATAATATAAAACTTAAAAGAAAATCCCTGCAGAATAGGATAAGAGACTTGGCTAATGCAGAACTCCTCTTACATCATTGTTAGACATGCATTCATTTCTCCTGACAAGAGATCTATCATTAATGTCTTCACTTCTACAATAGAATTCTCATATGTTTCTGCCAAAAAAGTTACAAAAGCCTAATAAATTTTCTTTTATGTTTATTTGATTTTGGGTACTGTGATTTTTGTTATTTGTTATTGAAAGAATTGACTCAAATATTTTGTAAATGTTTGATGTTCTGACATATTCTGTAAGAAGAAATAGTTTATTAGGAGACAAACTATGTTAGTTTATGTTGATATTCTCCCGTAATCGTACGTGTGTTTGGGTACACACACAGACACAAACAAACACACATACAAACACACACACACTCTGGATTATCTTATAATTATCAAGTACGTAAAAAAGGAAGGCTTTTAGCAGGGCTGTGCTACAGTCAGGTGAGTGAGGTAGATGAAAAACTTACCTCTGGGGCAAAATTTAAAGGAGTACCTCAAAAACTCAGCCTTCAAGATAAATTATATTTAATGCAATATTTTAAACATTAAAATTAATTTGCAATAAGTCATAATGAACACAATATTAAAAATTTAGATCCTGATTAGATCAACAACAGAAACTTGATTAACTATGTTTGAGCCTCTGGCAAATGCAACATTCAGTGTTATTAAATTAAAATATTATTTACATCAATTACTGAGTATATTTTTCCTTTTTCAAATCTCATGACTGAGGCAAGTGCCTCACTCACCTCACGTTCCTCTTGCTGTATCTGAATTTCTATTCTCCTGACAAACTTTGAGTGTCTAGGCCATGAAGCAACAAAACTAATCTTTTATTTGCTCAGCCAGCATTTTACATTCAAAACTTTGTCTTTGCTAGCAACTGCACTTATTGAATGTTGCCATTTATATTCAGGAAGAAAAAATGTATTTTATTATGTCAGTAGGAAGTTTAATATGGAGAACTAAGCCAGGAACCTAGCAACAGTCAACTCTGTCTCAGAGCTTGACCCTTTCCAAAAGGACAAATGAATTGGTATGCCATGTGAAAAATACTTTAATGTTCTCAAGAAACAGGCAATAAAAAACAGCCTAGGTGAAATTGGCCAGAGGATACAATATAAAAGTAAAACACCAGAATCTGAAGTATTCTACTCTCTCCATCTCCTGCATTCTCCTCTCTCTCACTCCCCTCTCACCCATCTCCGTCTCTCACACAAACACAAGCGTGCGTGCGCACACACACACACACTACTGAGAGATCATTTATGCACAAAAAACTTTATACTTTAAGTTCTAGGGTACATGTGCACAACGTGCAGGTTTGTTACATATGTACACTTGTGCCATGTTGGTGTGCTGCACCCATCAACTCGTCAGCACCCATCAACTCGTCATTTACATCAGGTATAACTCCCAACGCCATCCCTCTCCCCTCCCCGCTCCCCATAATAGGCCCCGGTGTGTGATGTTCCCCTTCCTGAGTCCAAGTGATCTCATTGTTCAATTCCCACCTATGAGTGAGAACATGCGGTGTTTGGTTTTCTGTTCTTGCGATAGTTGGCTGAGAATGATGGTTTCCAACTGCATCCATGTCCCTACAAAGGACATGAACTCATCCTTTTTCATGGCTGCATAGTATTCCATGGTGTATATGTGTCACATTTTCTTAATCCAGTCTGTCACTGATGGACATTTGGGTTGATTCCAAGTCTTTGCTATTGTGAATAGTATGCACGATAATCTTTAAAGTCTGTGTTAAAACATATCTGTTAATCACCAAAATAAACATATGATCCAAGAGACATGATAGAGAAGCTTTTTTGAAAATATTTTTACATCCATCCTTCCTTCCTTTCTTCCTTCCTTCCTTCCTTCCTTCCTTCCTTCCTTCCTTCCTTCCTTCCTTCCTTCCTTCCTTCCTTCCATCCATTGGCTCTACAAACATAAATTGGCATTTGTATGAACTGCACTATCTCAGGATGAAAACCCAAGCAGTGTTTGAGAGGAAGCTAAAATGTCACATATGAAAGCACCTGGGCTACATATGAATAATGTAACCCTATTGAAGAGTGTGGGGAAGTATAGAATTAACCAAATTACTTTGAGGAAGGGCTTTCAACTTTTTCTCATTCAATATGATACTAACTGTCAGTTTGTCATATATGGCCTTTATGGTATATGTTGTTTATATGCCTAGTTTGTTGAGTTTTTATTATGAAGGGTTACTTATCAAATACTTTTCCTGCCTCGATTGAAATGATTATATAGTTTTTGTTTTTAATTATCTTTATGTGATTTATCATATTTATTGTTTTGCATATGTTAAATTATCCTTGTATCCCTACTAAAAGTGTTGTTTGATCTTGCTGTACTGTCTTTTGAGGTGCTATTGAATTCAGTTTGCTAGCACTTTGTTGAAGATTTTTGCTTCCATGTCTCTCAAGGATATAGGCTGCTAGTTTTCTTTGAGGTGCATGATTAGATTATTTATTTGAAACTTTCCACTTTTTTGGTGTAGGCATTTATTGCTATGCACTTCTTTCTTACTGCTGCTTCTCCTGTATCCCACAGGTTTTGATATGTTTTGTTTCCATTTCATTTAAGAATTTTTTAAATTTAATTTCTTAATTACTTTTTTTTGAAGGTGGCATCACCCCCTACCCAGCGTTAGAATGGCAGCAAGGTTACTGCCGTTCCCATTAACTCTATGACATTAACTCTAAAATGTCATTAACTCTAGACATCTTTATTACAATGTGCCATGGGAAGACCTTTTTGCATTTTATTTATTTGCTGTTGACTGGGCCTCCTTTACCTGGATATTTAAATTTCTTCTAGATTTAGATAAATTTTTATCCATTATTTTGTTAAATTGGTTTTCAAAGCCTTTCATTGTCTTTTTGCTTTCTTGTATACTGATAATTTATATATTGTTCACTTTATGGTGTTCCATATATGACACAGACTTTGTTCATTCATTTTTATGTGACTGGCTTATTTCAAAAGACCTATCTTCAGGTTCTGAGATTCTTTCTTTTGCTTGATTTGGACTGTTGTTCATGTTTTTTAATGTATTTTTGCAGTTTATTTAATAAATTCTTCAGTTCCAGATTTTGTGTTGATTCTTTATTTTAATAATATCTATATCTCTGGTAAATTTGTCATTCATATCCTGAAGTTTTTCCGATTTAATTGTATTGTTTTTAAAAATTCTCTCGTATCACACTGACCTTTTTAAGAATCATAATTTATATTCTTTTTCTGGGTTTTTACTAATTTTTAATATTGGGATCAGTTTCTGGAGAATTATTGTGTTCCTATTTGTAATAATTTTTTTCATGTTTATTGTATCCTTAGATTGATATCTGCACATCTGATGTATCAGTATCAAAACTTTTGAATTTGCAGGGAAGGGATTTTTCCTGAGAATGAATGTATGATGTTGGTTGAGTAGAACACTTTGGTCTTGATTCTAGGAGCATTCCATAGTGTAGTGTCTGATCATTTATTTGTGTGTAAACAGCCTCATTGATTCCTGAGATTTTCTCAGTGGTTTAAGGTGCAGTTATTAGTAAAGGCTGTGGTGCAGTTTTATTGGGGACTGGGACACCAGGTAGGCAAACTCCAGTGTTGACAGCTGTAGGCTGTGTGCCTGTCCTTAGGCCCCAGGTGTCATACACTGTCACCAGTGTTAGTAGTTTCAGGAAAGCTGATTCTTGGAGCTCTGGATGGCTCAGATAGTGGTATCTATGGGGAGAGTAGGTGGGCAGGTCCTTTGTCTCCTGAGCAATCAATGTAGCATAGACAATCACAGTGGCAGTGGCAGGATGACCTTTTCAGTCCTGAGTGGTGCATGCTTGTGTTGGCAGTGGCTGTAATGGGCTAGGCAGGTCAGTCTCCAGGCATGCAGGTAGTGCATGCAGGCAGACACCAGCTATGGAAGTAACAGCAAAACCTCAGGTCCCCAGGAGAAGTGTTCAGGTACCAATGGTGGTGATGTGGGCTGGGCAATCCCTGGGTGCCTGGATTATGTGCCCTGGCATGTTGGGGAAGGGTGAAGCCAGGCTTGTCCTCATCCACGCCAATGGTACGTACAGCTACTAGCCATCTTAGTCAGTGGCAAGGTGATCTTCAGGCCACCAGCAGAATGCTCAGGCTGGGGATGGCAGTGGTCTTGCTGCCATTCTAACACTGGGTAGGGGGTGATGCCACCTTCAGGGACAGCAGCCTAAACTGATGGGTAGGCAACACACACACTACTCATGCCTCAGACCCAGTGGTGCTTGTGCCTCAGTCCTGGGTGTAGTAGCCTGATTTTACTTATGCGTAAGCCCTGGAGTAAGCAGCCAGCTCTTCTCTTGTGCCTCAGACCCAGTGAGGCAGGGCTGCAGGATAGTACACTATCTGTTGGGGCAGAGCTCTAGAATGGTACCTTACTCATTCCTCAGTCCTAAAGGTGGTGCAAAGGCCTATGGTGTACTTCCATCCCTGGTGTGGTAGCTTGTGGCTGTTTATATCTAAACCTTGGTGGCAGCAGCTCATGCTTCTTTTGTACCTCAGTCCTGGTACCACTGGAATCTATAATAATGCACAGGATTTTTGTTGCAGAGTTTAAAAATGGTCTTTTTCTATAGCTGCTACGGTCTCAGAGAATGTGAGGGTCTCAGCCTGAGTTTTCTCCCTGGGAGAGTGCCATCATAGAATCTTCCAGTAGCTTCCTATGTCAGTTGCAAGGCCCAGGCTTTTCAGTGGCTAAGATTCCAGGAGTGAGAATGAAGCTCATTGAAGGTCTCTCACCCTTTCCCGGGATTGAGGTTTCTCTTGGCTCCCAGACAATCTTGATCAAGTGGTGATTTTTGAATCCGGATTGTAATTTTCCCATGGGTCCCAATGTTTTATTTGTACTTTTAAAAGTTAGAATCATTTCTGCTCAGCAAAATGGACCATGTATACTTCCCATTTGGGAAGTTTTTCAGAACAAAGAAGAAACATGTAAGCTCTCCTGGAGATTGTAACTTGACTTTGATATTTTATTCACTCTTCACAAATTTTTCAGTTGGAAGAAATATTAATAATTAAATGATATTTATTAGACTGCCTTCTTCTATCAATCTATCAAGAATTAGCAATTCACCCACCTATGATTAACTGCTACCTTGATGAACTACTTAGGTTATTGAAGATTTGGCTAATAAACTCAAAAACAAATTTAAATTTCTGTAACTAATTGTTGATGAACTAACTAGTGGCTATCTTAGTACAGTAAAATTCCTTGTTGGCTACAAAGCTATTAACACAAAATATAATAAATTTCATAACTACGAAAATATTACTATTGTGAAATATTGAGTGAATCCTTAAGTCATCAATCCTTTATCTGGAAGTCTTACAGCAATGTCTCTGGAATGCCAAAATGGTGAATAGGTGTTTTATAATTAGTAGCAATAACAAAAATCTTTAACTTATGAAATGCTTACTAGTGTCAAGACATATGTCAAACACTTAATATATGCTGTCTTTAATCTCTACAATATGAAATGAACTAGATATTATTTGCATTCCATTTCAGAAAATAAGACAGATTAAGCAGTTGATACTAACCACATGATGAGCATGCAACGGAATCCAATTTCATCTCTAATATGTCTAATCCCAAATCCTATGCTTGTGGCATTTATGCTGAAGTGCTGAAATAATGAAGGGAAATATCATATTTATGCAAACAATCAAATGTTTTATATCGATTACTTTAATAATTTATAGAAATAAAGTGTATTATTGTATAGCATTTTTGAATTTTGTTTATTTAAGAATTAATGGAATATCTTCTATATGTAGATGATTGTGCCATAATAAAGAAATAAAATTACAGTTGACCATTGAACAATGCAGAAGCTAGGGGCACTGACCTCTTGCACAGTGAAAAATCTGTATATAAGTTTAGATTCCTCAAAAACTCAAATAGCCTACTGTTGATCAGAAGCCTTACTGATAACATAAGATGTGTTAAAACATTTTTTGTGCTATATATATTATATAACGTATTCTTACAATAAAGTAAGCTAAAGAAAAATATTAAAATAATAAGGAAGAGAAGGTATATTTTCTCTTAATTATGTGTTAATGGATCATCATAAAGGTTTTCATCCTCATTGCCTTGAGTAGGCTAAAGAGAAGGAAGAAGAGGAGGAGCTGGTCTTGCTATCTCGGGGGAAGCAGAGGTATAAAGTGGAGGGGGAGGCAGGAAAGGCAGTCACAATTGATGTAACTTTATGGAAATACATCATAATTTCTATTTGGAATTTTGGCTTTTTATTTCTCTAAAAGTGTTTCCATATGATACCAATTCTTCCTCCACTATTTGCTTTAGATTCAGTGCTTGTATCATAGAAGAGTCCATGTCGTAAAACAAGTCTAAGACAGGCTTGGCTAACCAGAACCCTTCTGGCATGTTGTCTAATATCAATTCTTTTTCTAACTCTGCTTCTTGTATGTCTTCTTCTTCATTGTTTGGCACTGGTTAGGAAACACTCATTTCCCTCAAGTCATCTTTTACTAATTCCACTAGTGTGGTATGTAATTGATTTTGAATTTCTCCAGGATTAATATCTCTAAAGATTAATATCTACCCTTAACCTTTTTGTCATATCCACAGTCTCTTTCCTAATTTCTTTGATTGGCTCTATTTTAAACTAGTGAATACATGCAGAACATTTGGACCCAGTTTTCTCTAGCAGGAATTTACTGTTTCAGGCCTGATGGCTTTCACATCTTTTTGTATCACTTATTGCATCTTCAATGGTGTAATTCTTCCAGACTTTTATGATGAACTATCAGAGTTCTCTTCCTTATGGTCGGCAATTCTTTCCATGGAATACTGTATATAATGATCCATAAAACCTTTATGAGCTCCTCTTCTATAAGCTGAGTTTGAGATGTTGTATTTGGGGGCAAGTAGACCACCTTGACATTTTGGTGTTGAAGTCATGGAGTTCTGAGTTGCCAGGGGCATTGTTCAATACCAAAAGAGCTTTAAAAGGCAAGTCCCTTACTGGCAAGATACTTCCTGACTTCAAGGACAAAGCATTCATGTAACCAATCCAGAAAAACCTTTCTCATTGTCCAGGCCTTCTTGTTGTACCACCAAAAGACTATTAGCTCAAGGGTAAGCAGCTTTATTGATAAGAGAAATCCTGATCATAAACTGGACTGTATTTGCACAAAACAGTAATGTTAGCCTATGGCTTCCTGCCTTAAATCCTGGTTCTTGTTTCTCTTCCTTACTAGTAAATGTTCTTTGTGGTATTTTTTCAAAAAATAGGGTATTTCCATCTGCTTTAAAAAAAAATAGATTCAGGTAGCTATCCTTTCTCTTCGATGAATTCTTAACATCATCTGAACCATCATCTGCTGCCTCTTGGTTGCCAGAAACAGCTTCTCCTGTTATCTTGATATTTTTAAAACCTCTTTCTAAAATTATCAAACCATCCTTTGCTGGCATTGGAGTTATCCAGCTTCAGAGCCTTCACTTTACTCTTTGCTTTAAGTTGTCATATAATAGTTCTATTTTTCTTGAAACATATTAAAATCTATAGGTATTTGTTTCTTATAGCAATCTTTCACTCATATAAAAACTGCTTTTCAATACACGATAAAAAGGTATATCACATAAAGTACAAGATTTTTACACCTGCTGATATAGCTGCAATGATGGCTTCACAAATATTTTTGTACTTTTTTATAATGATTCTTATGCTGGATTCATTTATCTTGCAATGGCAGGCAATTGCAACTGCAGATTTCAATCTATGGTATGTAACAAGCAATTCAACTTTTTCTTGTGAAGTTAAGACCTTTCTCTGCTTCTTGCCACAACTTCCACCATCAGTAGTGGTGCTTCATATGGGTCTCATTGTATTATTCAAGGTTTATGTTATTGCACTAAATATGATTTTAAAATATGTGAGAATTGTGAGAGATCACTTTTTACTGCAATATGCAATTTACTGGAGAGACGAACTGCTCATATGAAGATGATTAGCGAATACTTGAAATACTGGGGCTCACAGCAATAGCAACAGGAGGTGACTATGAAATTATGACAGTAGCATAATATGTACTGTAGTTATTTTTAAGCAGTTATTATTTAATACTCTATCTTTATATTTGTTTACATTTCTCTCTACTAGTAAATGGCACCATGTAGAGTCTGCATTTATGTGTCTAAGTTTTGATCAATGTTAACTTTTTATAATGAATTTGTGTATGGTAATAAATAATAAAATATGCTACTATGCATACATATTTCATGCCTTCATAGCATACCCTTTTCTTAATTTTCAAAAATATTTCTAGGCTATGTGGTTTGCCTTCACATATTTTCAAATTATTACCAATCTCCAAAAAGTTTCTAACATGTTTATTAGAAAGCTGCATTTAAGTGTTCTATACATTTTAAACCCATATTACTCAAGAATTAACTGTATATTAATTTTACAGGAATGTAGATTGAGGTTTAGAGACGTTAAATGATTTGCCTGAGATCTTATAGCCAGTAAGTTCTGGAAATATGACTCAGTCATGCCTGTATTTCAAAATGTGCTGATACTTGCTGCTAAAAGTACTTTTTTAGTTGGCTGGAAAAATAAAGGCAATGAGTGGATGTGGTAAATGGATTTCTTTTCTATCTATGCGAGCAGTTCACTTGAAAAGCTATTAACAAATACTTCCTTAGGCAAGAAATCTATTTATTAAAATTGACAGAGTAGGGATTAATGACAACAATACTCACAAACAATCCTTTCTGACTAGCACTTTTTACCTATCATCCCATCTACCTTGGGCCTCAGACAAGAGGCCCAAATCCAAAGTTGTTTGAACTTTCTCTTTAAAATAAATGAGTTCAACTTTTTATTCATTTATTTTTCTTTTTTTTTTAGTAACTTAGTTTAATAGTTTCTTTCGGAGGAATGGCTGGGCCTTTGACTAATTTCTGTCTATTCATCTATCTTGATTCCGAGAAACTTAAGAATCAAGTTGCCTCTGAAAGCATATTCATTTGAACAACATTGAGATTAGATATAATTTTGTAATTTTTTGTTCATCAGAAATCAATCTTCCTTTACAGTAGTTCATTATACCCCAAATTGGCACATCAGAAGTGAATAAGCTGTTCTCATACTGATGCAGCAAAACTAGAAAAAACTGAGATATTTGTTGTAGTTAGCAATTGTAGCTTGGAGTAATGCTACATTTAGTTATGTTATATAAAAATGCTTAAACCTTAATTTGTTTCCTTATTTTCTAAGACCATGGAAACCTGAATGCTATGTTAGCAAAATTTCGTCTTGTTACCTCCTCTAATAATTTAGGGGAAATAATAAAGTTACTCTAATTGGTAACTTTCCAAATGGAAAACATAGTTCCATTGTTGGGGACGCACAAGAAGGATTTTCTTCTTGTCTCTAGATACTATGCACATTTCAATTTCTCTTAAGTTGAACATTACATTAACTACATATTACATTAACATTTTAAAAACTTTATTTTCAACAAAAATAATACTCTCCCAAAGTGACTACACATGACTCAAATTTATTTGACTGAGCAAAGTAGAATCAGGCAGATATTTGAGTCCTGTGATAGTTCAAATAAACACAAAGGGTTATAGTTTTTTTTTTTTTTTTTTTTTTTTCCCAAACTACTTAGTGTTATTAAATTGGACAGAGTGGGGATTAATGACAAGAATATTAACACAGAATACTTTTTTTTTTTTTTTTTTTTTGAGATGGAATCTTGCTCTGTCGCCCAGGCTGGAGTGCAGTGGCGCGATCTCGGCTCACTGCAAGCTCCACCTCCCGGGTTCACGCCATTCTCCTGCCTCAGCCTCATGAGTTGCTGGGACTACAGGCGCCCGCCACCTCGCCCGGCTAATTTTTTGTATTTTTTAGTAGAGACAGGATTTCACCGTGTTAGTCAGGATGGTCTCGATTTCCTGACCTCGTGATCTGCCCGTTTCGGCCTCCCAAAGTGCTAGGAGTGCTAGGATTACAGGCTTGAGCCACCGTGCCCGGCCCAGAATACTTCTAAATCAGCAATTTTTTTTTTCTTTTCTTTTTTTTTTTTTTTGAGATGAAGTCTCGCTCTGTCGCCCAGGGTGGAGTGCAGTGGCGCGATCTCCGCTCACTGCAAGCTCCACCGCCTCCCGGGTCCCCGCCATTCTCCTGCCTCAGCCTCCTGAGAAGCTGGGACTACAGGCGCCCGCCACCTCGCCCGGCCAATTTTGTTTTGTATGTTTAGTAGAGACGAGGTTTCACCGTGTCAGCCAGGATGGTCCCGATCTCCCGAACTCGTGATCAGCCCCCCTCGGCCTCCCAAAGTGCTGGGATTACAGGCATGAGCCACCGCGCCCGGCCTAAACCAGCATTTTTTAAATCAAGTGTTCCACACACCCTGGGCTTTGAGATGTGTAATTTTTCAGTTGACTAGGTACATTTTATACCTACATTACTCTGTTAAGTTTATTATTTGCCTCATAGGAGAATAAGATTCCTTCTTTATTAATCATAATGATCATACAGGAGATCTTATTTATTCATTTAATTTTAGCTACAAACCCGCAGGTCTGTTCTGTATGGTTGTGCGGTTTGTGTACCACACAAAAGAGCTCAGATAAAGGAGTCTCCGGAAGCTCAGATAAATGAGTCAACTGCTAGAATTTTCAGTTCTGGTGTGAGGACTAAATATTTATAGAAGATGTCCGGTGTTGCTGTTTGTAATTCACACAAAGGAGCCTATGAAATCAGTGTTTGAAAGATGATAACTTATCCTTCTGTTTCCTTAATTTTGATTCATTTTTTCAAAATGTGTTATTCTTCTAGTCTTCACCATTATAATGAGGTTACATTATATCTAGCTGTTCAGACCACAACCTGGAATCACATTAAACTACAAAATTTGTTCATGCTCCTCATCCAATCTACCAATAAATATTATTGTTTCTGCATTTAAAAAATCTTGACTTTGACCTTGTTTACCCACCTCAGTGCTACTTCTCTAGTTCATGTCACTGTCCTTTCTTGCCTAGAGTATTTCAGTAACTGTCTGAGTAGAGCTCTCCCTTTCAAACTACTCTTTCTCTAAAAAAAAAAAAAAAAAATGACCCATTTTACATACTCATAGGGGACATATGATAATTAGTTACATGCATAGAATGCGTGATGATCACGGATATTTGAGGTGTTCATCACTTTGAGTATTTATCGTTTCTACGTGTTAGGAACAATTCAAGTTCTCTCTTCTAGCTACCTTGAAATATACATTTGTGTTAACCATGGTCACTCTACTCTTCAGTAGAAGGTAGAAAGTACTCCATTTTTTTATCTCTTGGTCTCACTCAAATCGTCTACCACAAATGAGCCAGCGTAGCATACTGAATATCTAGGTTTCATCAAGCCAACACTAATACCAATAGTTTCACAAAGCATGTAGACTGAAGTTCAAAGTCCTCCCTTTACCCTGGAAGACCTTGTAATAAGAGAGGTAAACAGAAGCAAAATTTGTAGAAAAAGAGAGCTATTGAAAGACATCTGTTTTAAATATAAATGAATTGGAGACCTAACTATTACTTAAGGTTGCTGTGGGGCTGGTGGGGACAGTGTGTAGGACGATATTAAAGGAAAAATATTCAAACACTTGTTAAAATGGTAAAGAAGGCTTTAGTAAAAATGATCACAATAAGGGTCAACTCTACTGCTATAAACAGGAGATTGGATTCAACTCTGAAAAAAGCAAGGACAAATAGGGACGTATGTAGCCAAAGACTGAGAGAATGGTCAGTGGATAAAAAATTATAGAGAAGAGACCTTAAGGGTAGGGTAATTTTTGCTAAACTTGTCTAACAAGATTCTTGCTAAAATCAGGCCAAAGACTTAGACATCAAAGGTAGGGGTCGAAGAACATGATTAGATATCAAGGGTGATTCAGGGTATGAATAATTGGGATTCTTTGTTAAAACTGAGCTGGTCAAGCCAAAGACAGGATGAGGGTCAAGGTTGAGGGCTAGTGAAAGAGGGTTCAGAGAGCTAATATTTAATCAAGGAGAGAGTCTATGTCCATAGTTAGGTTAATTAGGCAATCTGATAACAGTCCTATTTGTGACTAGTTACTCTGAGTACAGCTCAGGATAATACAAGCTGAACATTGACACTCCATTTTCAACCTGTGAAATGTATGTAGGTAGATGTGTGTCAGGCAAAGCTCAGAGTCTCATATATCTCTATGGGGTAAGAAGGAGTAAATGAAAAGTTGCTGTGAGCTGGTGGGTCCAGAAGGTATCATCTGAGACAAGGATTCAGAGTGTATGGCTGACTTTGAAGCTGATGGCCACTGATGGATCCATGGACACAAACCACAGTTGTCATACTGCCTAATAAATCAGAGCTGATAAAACAAAAATGCAGTATGAGAGAGGTCAGTGGATAAGACTCAGTTGTGGTACAACTGTGCCACTCTTTAATGCCAAAATAATACATATGTACCACCCTTGGCCACAGACTTAGAAAATCCCAAGGAAGCCAGGAGAAATTAAAAATGAACAAACTTGAGTTGAATCAATTTGATATCTGAATTGATCATACTTAAAATTGGAATTGCTTGCATGACCTTGAATTGGCAAGATAAAGTTTTAGAGATTTTTCTGTATAGGAAGAAATGAAGGCTTATATGTTCGGTTCATTTGAATAAAGTTCTAGAAAAAATAGTTTTATTTGCAACACCTGAGTACTGTATCGTAATTGTAAAATACGAGAAATGCATTTGTAAATGCAAGAAGAAATGTTATTGGAAATAAGAAATTAAGATTTTATTTTAGCAATATTAAAGCCAAGCATCTTAAAACGTACAATATAAAATGTGGCAAGGTTTACCCAGATTTTTCCTTAAAGCAATGTAAACACACCCATGACTAAAATTTGCCCAAGAATAATATTTAGGACTCAAATTTGTTTTTATTTAAAGTAGATGTCTTTCAATAACTGTCTTTTCCCTCAACATTTAGCATCATATCTGAAAGAAGTCTCTGACTAGTTTTTAAAACCACTGGCAAATTTTATTAATATAAGTAAGCTAATCTGTAGCAATCATCCATTATTTCTGATTTTCAGTATTTTTTTTTAGTACTTATCAAAGATCATTATGTCAGTGGCACTTTGTGAAATCATAAAATGTATGTGTAAAGAAAGAATGTATTTTATTTTAAAATATGTTGTTTCTCTTGGCAATATTACCACTCATTTCCTAAACAGGGATGAAGCTATACCAATCCAAAGACAGTATAAATGCTCTTATAAAATTAATAATATCTGAGAATCTGTTTTTGTTAATGGTTTGCCTGTAAATATGAATGTTGCTAGGACTTAACTTTGGTTACTAAGGAAGACTCTTTTATTTAAGTAATTTGTGAGCACTGTAGTTAACAGCTAAATTTCTCTTGGGAGTGGTGAAAAGCCTGTATCCTTTGGGATAATAAAATATCTTCTTTATGCTTGAAAACTTAATGTATTCAGGCTGTGTCTTCAGGGACACTACACAATTATAATCTTAACCATCATTCTACCTTGGGAGAATAAGCCTGTAAAACTAAGGGCAGCTTTGATGGATGGTTGCTTAGGATGAAATGCTATGTCGTTTCTGCTTACTTCTCCTTCTAAGAGGCCTCTCTTTCAAGTGAGTAAGGAAAATACTGAGACAACAATCATAGTTTCTATGTAGAAGGAAGCTTTCAAAATCACTTTTGAACTTAAAAAGGAAAAGCAAGAAAACTACCCAATAATATGAGAAATATCTCAATCCAGTTATGACTTAATAATTTTAAATTTGAAAGACAAGAGTCAATGATCTTCTTGGGGATTTACAGGAGCCTAATGAATAACAGAGCTCTATTTTCCTGTTCCAGTTTTAAATCAAGAAGACAGAATGAACGTGGACAGAACTCAAAATACCACCTTTCTTTTGATAACTTTACTTGTAGTGTGAAGCTACAAATGGAATTCTGCTGTTACTCTTGAGTCTGAGAATCTGTATTTAAAGGACCATGCTTTACCCAGAGCTCCTTTTAACCAGAAAAAAAAAACAAAAAAAAAAAACCAAAAAAAAACATATCCTTGTCCTCGACAGCATGTATTGGTTAAAGTGTTCCAGAATCACTTGCAGGTGTGATTGAAATTAGTTAGCAACTATTCTTTTTAGATGTCAAAAGTATATCTCAGGGTCCTTTTAGTCCCAATTTATTCCCTTCTGTTAAAATGCCAATATTTGATGCACTGGTATGCCATGTTAATTCCATGAAAGTTCTTACGACTAGTCTTTATTGGACAACAAGATATAGTTGAGAAACATTTTACGTTTGTGTCAGGACAGAATCACCACACTTCTTCATGTGATTTTCCTAAGGTTGCTGGTCAAATTTTCTTTGGCTAGGGTATTAAATGTGACACAGGTCTGAAAAATGATGGTATCTTTGAGCCCTGGGAACCCTGATGAATCTGCAGATTGACCTGTGATCTAAGCCAGGAATTACAGAGAAAGACAAAGGAGGAGGAGAAAGAAAAAGGGGTTGGGGGGCAGCAGTGGGGAGGGGCATAAGCCTGGAAATAATATTGATTTGAAATTGTCATAATTGCTGCCAGGTAAGAAGCATTTGTCAGAAATAATAAAGAATGAGGCCAACATATGGAGACAAACAGGGAAAGGAGGAAGTGCTAGTAAACAAGTATGATGAGTGAGGAAGAGATTGCATAACCAATTGCTTATTGTTTGAATTTCTGGTTCCAGCAATACCAGAAGTCACTTCTACTTCCTGATTACATAAAATCAGTCAATCTCCTATTTACCTACTATTTGGACACAGGGACTACCTTTGTTTAAATTGACACTTTGATCATTTGTGAGTGAATTATGAAAGATTTCTTATGGTTTAGTGGAAGGAAAGAGCAATAAATTAATAATAAAAACATCTGGGTACTAGTCTTGGCTCTGATATTTATTATTTATATGATTATTAGCAAGCCACATATTCATTCTGAATATGAGTTTCCTTATCTCATGTGAGAAAGACACTTTACCTTTACACTTTATAACATTTGTTTAGAGTCAAATAAAATAAAATTGGTTACAATGTGAGAACTGGCTCTGTCAGACTCAAAGCCTATGGTTTTTTTCCCCACTTCTCTGCAGTGTGTATGTGTCTATCTGAGTACAAGCCCATTACTAATGAGACTATCTAGTGTCATATCCATAATCCTTGTATATAAAAACCTTTTTGGCTTGGAAACTGTCTTTCTGCCCTCCCATATTCAAAAGTACTATTTCATGTCAACAGTCTTTGCCCAAAGAGAATTAGTAACCTGAATCATTAACACCATAAGCTATTTGCCTGCTTCCAATGGAGAAAGGTAAAAACAAACAAACAAAAAAAAAAGATGAAAGAAAGAAAGGAAAGAAAGAAAGAAAGAGAAAGAAAGAAAAAAAGAAAGAAGAAATAAAATAAATTAAATAAATAAATAAAAGAAAAGAAAAGAAGAAAGGAAGGAAGAGAGAAAGAAAGAGAAAGAAAAAGAAAGAAAGAAAGAGAGAGAGAGAAAGAAAGAAAACCAACTCGGATTCTCTGTAAGTACTTATTTGCTTTGACAATGCATTTATGCATTAAGAGTCTTCTATAATCCTGATGCCTCCAGCTTATTTCATTGTCGGGTGTACTATCTCTCAGAGCAGAGAAGGTCAGAGAGCTCCCAGGGCATAAACAAAATAATGGAACTAATGAATTACATGACAGTTAAACTGCACATATTTCACATTAAATGGATAGCTTCGTTGGTTAGTTTAGTCACACAGCTGGTCAATTCACTGCATTAATCAGCTATATTTGATGTTCGAACTGACCAGTATGATAAGGCAAATGGCCAAACTGATTGTCTAATGTAAACACTGTTAAAAGAACTATTTTTTCTCAAATTCTGGAGACTTAGAAATACATTTTAATTTATTAGAACTTTTCTGATAATTGAAAAATGTGTGTATAACCCAACCCATGGAAAATGCTGCACATAACCCATTGGTGATGCATTTTACCATTCACTGTACCATGCGCTTGAGAGAACCAATTTATAATATTAAACGGATTTTGGTAATTGAACTAATTTGTAAATTTTATTTTTTAATTTTAATTTTATTTTATATTTGGAAACAGAGTCTTGCTCTATCCCCCAGACGGGAGTGCAGTGGCATGATCACAGCTCACTGCAACTTCCATCTCGTGGGTTCAAGGGATTCTCTTGCCTCAGCCTCTGGAGTAGCTGGGATTATAGGCACGTGCCACCACACTCGACTAATTTTTGTATTTTTAGTAGAGATGAGGTTTTGCTATGTTGGCTAGGCTGCTCTCGAACCCCTGACCACAGGTGACCCGCCCACCTTGGCCTCCCAAAGTGCTGAGATTACAGCCATGAGCCACTGTGCCTGCCATAATTTGTAAATTTTATATTAAATTCTGCACTCTAAAGCTTTTTTCAGAGGCCTTTATCTTTTTTATGTAGGCAATAAACTCTAGAAAAGTACTTTAGATAGACTCATGATAAATTCCAAAATGTTGCTGCCACTGCTATCTCCTCCTAATATCTAAACAATTTCAGCCCTAAAGATATTAAGAAACTGAAGCCACAGGTCTTAATAAAAGTAAATGTCCTGGGTAAATTACTGTCACATCATACGTTTTGAACAGCCATAATTTCCTCACTATTGTGCTTCTCTAATAATCACCTTCAAAATAATGACTTCAAGATATTTTCATCTTTTTTCTTTTAAGACAGAAAAACAAGTGCACATAACTTTGCAGACAAGTATATTTTAAATGTTTATAGAGATAGACACCAGCATTTCTCCTACAGGATTGTTGCAAGAAATGTCCAAGTTTAAAAAGCACTATGAAGAGAGTTTCAAAATATTTATTGATAACTTGTGATATTATTTTAATAAAAATCTGCATTAGTATATGGATTTTCTTTTGGAAAATGTCTTATTTCCTCCCTTATTTCTGTGCATGTTTAATTAATGAGTTCTAATTTAGCATTTTCTTTCCATAAGCTAATAGGTATTTCAAATACTCTCTTTAAATATTCCTTCCTAGTACAGTGTAGCCAGAAGACAAGCCTGGGATTTTAGAACTAGAAGCACTTGAAGAGATCATTTAGGTCATCTCTGATTTTTAATTGTAGTGGAACTTAAGTCCCAGAAGAATTTAATGAAGTGCCCTTTTCTAGTTAATGGCTGCACAAACATAGGCATTCATGCTTTTACCTATCCTTGTAAAATATCTTTTCAATTAAAATAATTTTAAAAAATTCTGTTTAAAGGCTTCCTTCAGGTTTAACAAATAAATATTCTTAGGGCAATGAAAGAACAGTTTTGTACCTCAATGCAGTTTTAGTCTCTGAACTAGGAGGGAAAGTGATTGAATTGAAGAAGAGACTGAAAAAATAATGTAACTTTTTTTTCCTTTCATAAACGTTTTCTGTTGTCACTGGTGCTGGGAAGATTAGGTTTAATACCTTTTGTGTATGTGTATACATATGTTGTGTTGCAAATTTGTGACTAAATGACAGTGAAACCAGGGATATCTCTTTGTTGATCTGATCATCAATTAAGTAAATATATGTCACATATGAGGGGTAGAATAAGAACTTATCTGTAGATTAAGGGAAAAAAAACTCTATGTGTGAAATTAGAGTCATATTCATGTCTGCTGAAGAGTTATATTTACTCATGTATATATTTGGAGATATAATGGGTTATACTTGTTTGCATTTTATATTAAATAAAAGCCAGAATATATATAATACATTGTTTTTCCACAAGCCAATTTAATTCATTTTATACAGAAAATTGAAATTTACTTCTTGGTTTCTCTTAAACTCAGACATTACACTAAATACTATGAGCAGTAGGAGATTCAAAACAAAGAATTATTGGAAAAAATAGGCTTTGAACTACACTTTAGAATACTATATGTCAAATTGACCAGCCAAAAGAGCTGTAGCCTCTGACCCAATAAAGAAAGTGGAAAATCATCTGGGGGCTACCACTGGACCTCTGAGTTTGGCATACTGATCTTAATGGAATCAGAAGGTGGCTGACACCCCAGAACTATACACAAATACCAGTGAAGCTGGAAACTGAACTCTCCAACATATCTACACGCACAATAATTGTATTTTCATAACTTGCTTGCCATCAAATAGCCAAAAATCAGTAAAATTTAAAAAGGGCTGACTCCCAAATTTTCCCTTCAAAACTCTCGTATGAACCTATCTAATTGAAAGAAACTCCGTCACATCCAGTACTGCAAGAGACTCTATGAAATGAAGTCTTTAATTTTCTGCCCTCACCATACAGAAAAGTGCTTTGAGGAGGTGGTAGAAATGAATCAGATCAATGGACTATATCCAACACAGCTTCTTGAAATTCCTCCAGTGCATGTGTAGTTCTAAAATCCTGTTCTGATTTGTTTGTCTAAACTACTAATAGCCTGCTTAGCTGCTTACATTTTCAAAGACCAGATATATTCTTTATATACAATCAGCCATTTTCCTAATAGGAGTGGATATATATCAAACTACCCATGATTTTAAGTTTTCTTGCATTCTACTTTCAAACCCTGACAGTGTATAGAAATCCATGGTTGCCCAAGATTTCCTATATCTTATTGTGCTTTATTTTTAAACAAGAAACTAAAACATCTGGCTTTCCTGTCTTAGGCAGTCATTTGTCTGAGATTGAAACTTAATACCTTTTTGGTTTCAGGTATATATGTGTTTTGAATTTTTAAGCAAAAGTAACAAATCATAGATTTCTATATGTAGCATTTTCCTTGTCCTAAAAAAAAAATGTTACCAACTTAGGTTTAGGATTTTGTATTAGTTTGCTAAGGATGCCATAAGAAAATACCGAAGATTGAGTGGCTTAAACAACATAAATGTATTTTCTCACAATTCTGGCGACTGTAAGTTTAAGATCAAGATGTTGGCAGATTTGATTTATTGTGAGACCTTTCTCTTCAGCTTGCATATAGCTTCCTTCTCACTGTATCCTCTTGTGGCCTTTCCTCTGTATATGCCCATGCCAGTATTTATCTCTTCCTCTTCTTATAAGTACACCATTCATACTGGAATAGGGCCCAACCCTTCTGACCTATTTAACATGTATAAAGACCCTTAATCAGTCACATTGGGGTTTAGGGTTTCAGTATATACATTTGGGGAGAATACAGTTCAGTCTGTAAAAAACTTACGCAGGGTATTGCAAATAAAGTAAAAACACAAATAATTATTAATATCAAATTTCAAATGTAAAACTTTTAATTATAAATAAAACCTACTAAATCCATGATTTACTATGAAACAGGATTGCACTGGATAGATGTGGCAATATAAACTATAATTATAATATTATTTAAACTTCTGCCACTATGTCTAATTATTTTTACGATTACAGTCTTTCAAATAAAGTATTCAACCCAACTGACAAATTTTATTTGGAATGTGATAAATAGAGCATATTTAACATCTTAGTTAAAAATAAATGGAAAGTTCATATTTTAACTTTTATCACTACATCTAGTCCAATCAAAGTCTAATTCAAAATGACTTCTAGTTTGTTTATATTTCTGGTGTGTTCAGAAAAACCTTAGATGAAATCTACCTTTTGTAACTATTGATCTAAGAAAATATATCCTATTGGATTATTTAATAAATATAATTTTAAATCAAATATTTATTTAGATTCCTTTATACAAACTAATTTTAATTATTTTCTCGGATGTTTCCCTCTCATCCACATAATAGTAATAGTAATTTTTAGTAAACGATTAAGATGTAATCATATTGAAAATACAGATTTCTTTGTTCTCACTTTTCTTAGATAAATGTAAGTTGTAGAAATATTAGAGAAGAGATTGAAGGTATTTAAAATAAAGCATTTGTATGATATTTTGCTCTCTTGCTAACAGTTCTGTTTTCAATTATATTTTCTAATTAGAAGAGTGTTATATATACCTTCGCCTCATCACAACCTTTGTTTAGGCGTGGGAATTAGCAGTTATATAGAGCGTGGTAATTAAAGCAAGTAATGTAAAGTAAGACAATTATTCAGGTTATCGCCTCTCTTCCACAGGAGTAAACGTATGTCACATTTCCACAAGACAACTAGAGATGTGTTAATTGCTCTTTGTGACTGAATCCATCTAGTTCTTACCCTTACTCTTCTATTCCTCTTACCATATCTACAACACATCCTTTTAACATTTTTTTTTTCAGTTATTGTATTTCAGGGTAATCTTCAACAAACTTGTACACATTTACGTTCAGTAAACTAGATAGACACTTGATATTCACTAAAGATATTTCAAGATCATAATTCCATGTAAAAACATATATTTTTTAATTTTAGCATTACCATTCTTCAAATAGAATGACATTTTCAGACAATTTAGATGTGCAATGACAGAACTACATTATGAGAAGAAAACTCAACAACACCTAGAAATATTGATGCTGGGAAATTAGCTAAATGAATTCAGTAGTGAACGTACTTTCTCCCGAATGTTTTCTTTGTAGTCCACGTATTTAAAAAGATAAAATGATTTGTTAAAAAATAAAGTAAGTCAAATACCTTCAGCATTTGAGATAGATAAAAGTTGAGATAGATAAAAGCAAGAGAAAAGTAACTTCGTTAGATTAATTTGGAGAGTTTAATAATAACGAAGGATCTCTCTAAAGATTTTTACAAGATTATGCTTGTAAAAATCTTTCTGGCGGTTGGTTAGAAAATATTTTAATTAAGACTTTTCTATAACAGTTGATATTTGTGCACAATCATATCAAAGTATGTGTATGGCTTGTCATCTTGGTATTTATGATGGTGTAGTTAACCTAGTTTAATATGGTCTGGGTTCCATTTCAGAAAATAATCAGTTGAAGTGAAAGAGGCATTTTACAACTCAAGGTTTCTTTTACATGATTTAAATCACTGTTTCAAGAGAAGTACATTAGTAGTGATAAGAATGGGCAACTATAAGAAAAAGACAGTAAAAAATGGCTGGCAGAAAAATGTCACTTAAGAGCTTTATCCAGTGAAGGGATGTTGTCAGGTACATTTGCTAATTAATAACTGATTCTGAGAGGTAAAAGTCAGCTTCCCGAGTTTTGGTTCCTGATGGTCTTTGTAGTCTTGAATCTTATTCATGGACTTTTGACAGCTCTGCTCCATGAAAAATTTTCCATTACAAGCAGTATTTCATCAGAGAGAGTACTAGTGGAGTGTTTTGACTAGGAGACTGTGAGACTTCTAATATGGAGATTCTTTTTTATATTTCTGATGAAACTTGTTAATTCTACTATTTGCTTTCACATGTGACATCAATTTTTTCTTCTATAAGCTCCGTACAAAATAATTTTAAGCCTTTTGCACATAATTATGTGTTTTATTGCTCCCCTTTTATATTATGATATATTGGTAAATTAAAAAAATTGAAAATTTCAGTTATCAGAATTAATATTTTAAAGAATATCAATGGTTCTACAATTTAAATAGGAATAGAAATTGTTTAAAATTTTTTTGAAAATCTCAATATTTTCAGAATTAATGTTTTAAAAAATATCAATGATTCTAAAATTTAAATAAGAATAGGAATTGTTTAATAATATTTTTTGAAAATTCCAATATTATCAGAATTAATATTTTAAAGAATATCAATGGTTCTACAATTTAAATAGGAATAGGAATTGAAACATGTTTCTTTTAAATTAGTGAAAAAAATATTTACACACTTTCAAAGAATTTACACATTTGTAAGAACAAATAAATCAACAAAATTATATGACAGAAACTTAAACTCACTTTTATGCCTTTCTATATTTTTTCCTAAAAATTCACCACTTTAGATAACACACTCATAAGAAATATGAGAAGATTGAGGACAAATTACATAAAGCAGTAAGCAACATAAATGATTAAGAATTTCAAATAACAGCTTAATTAGGGAAAATTAAAATTTAATGCATATATGAAAATATTAGTGAAAAACAAGGTAGAAATCAGAGAAGCTTCTGTGAATTTGAATAATATACTCTAAGAAAAAGTAACTATAATTTATCATTGAAATATTTTTAAACTAATAAAACGAACGAAAGAATAGTATTTATCTTGAATATCATACCTCAAACACTATACTATTTCATTCTTTTTTTATATAAGAAAAAGGGTAAACACGAATTCATAATCACATAAAACAAGAATCAAAATTTTAAACAATATAATGTAGGAGCATGTATTATCCTTCCAAAGTATAAATAAGATATTCAAATATATCTTCTCCTAAGTTGTAATGTACTTCAATATTTGTTTTATTAAATTTTAATTGCCCCAAAATGAGAGCTATGATATTTAAATGTATGAAACACTTTACTGTTAATAAATAAGATATATGATAGCTGGTAGGGAAATAAATAGCAAAACCCATTTTAAGAGCCTAACCTTGCCCCAAAACAATGAATATGTAAACCATGCCAAGAGAGAGATAAAAAAAGTAAATGTGTTCAATAAACACCAAAAGATAAAGTGGTATGTACAGAATATAGGCAAAGTAAATACTAGGTACAAATATTTGTAGTTTTTGGAGAGGTAAAGCAAAAAGTCATGGAAGATAACATATCATAATTCAATACAACTCAAGAAATAAAAGAAGGTTTGAACTTATAATTCTAAAGACACTGCAATAGGCCTGTGAAGCTATTCTTGAAGGGACAACACAAATGTCTAATCTAGGAAAAGTTTTGAGAGCATTGCTCATCCACTTTGCCATTCATCTTTCTTTTCCTTATGTTAGCATAGTCAGGTTATATCTATGTACCCAACATACTTTGGCTGATTGACATTTATACCTGAATATTGTGTGGGTAAGCTTACTTATCCTGGAGGCAGACTGGCTGGATTCAAATGCTAATTTCATCAACTACCACATACGTTGGGGCAAATATATAAAGCTTCATGCCTCAATTTCTACTTCCTCAAAATGTGAAAAATAATAATACGTATCTCATCAGTTGGCATCAATAGTATCTGTTTGTTAAATAAATAAATAATAAATATAACTAAAATGTGTGCTTGTGAATATTGAAAACATGAGATGATATATCTGGAAGAGTTTGAATATTGTTAAGCTAGACAAACCTAAACTGGAAATACATTTCCTATTAAGAATATTAACTAAAAGTACTTAGTAAAAAAGAATCCCGCCTTCTTTAGCTAAATACTTTTGTGGAAATAAATGGGGAAAAGAATACTAGCTTTGACTTAAAGGACTTTTACTTATTACCAGATGAATATGACATAAGCAGCTCAAATGTTCTGAGTCTTTACTCTTATCTGTAAAAATATTAAAATTAAAAGCTAGATTAAATTGCAATTTTCCTTTAGCATATGTCTTAAGAATGACAAACATGTTTCACTTAATTTTAGCACAGTATGTAGAATTTTAAATATTATATTAATTTGGAAGAGTATACATCACAATCAGAAATCTTTCAAGTTAATCATCACAAAATTATGTAAGAATAAAAATATGAATATTAAAATATCTAAGGCTAATTCATATTTTATTCCCCAAATTAAGTTGGAGTAAGATAATTTGACGTTATTGTTTTGAACATGTACATGAAAAATTATTGATTAATCCATTAACATCTTTTAAAGGAACCATGAAGAAAAACCACCGTAAACATTTTGGAAAGTTTCGAATAGATAACTCTGTTAATGTTCTCTGCAACTTACTTTTCTCTTATCTTTGTCTATCACTGACCTACAAACCTTAAACTGAGCTCTTATATTAAGTTAAATAAACATATCTTAAAGCATGCACATTTGCAATAATTATTGGGATTGAAATAGCGTATTATTTTATAAATCATCATTGCTTATTTTTTAAAAATGAGTTAGTGAATAATTACCTCCTACTTTCATCTATGTTAAATAAAAATAGGTTATTTCTGTAGGCTAGGTATTCAATAAAATAATTAAAGGCATATCTTTATAGATCCATGCATTTTTAACAAGATTATAGAATCACCTGTAGTCCCAGCTACACAGGAGACTGGGGTAGGAGAATTGCTTGGGCTCGGAGGTTGAGGCTGGAGTGAACTGAGATTGTGTCACTGCATTCCAGGCTGGGAGGCAGAGTAAGACCCTGTCTTTAAAAAAAAAAAAAAAAAATTATAGCGAACATATTGTCATAATTATGCAGGACTCCCACGTGAAAAGTCTTCTTCAATGGCACTGTAAAAGCTGCAGAAACATTGAGCATTTAAAGAAAGGACTCACAAATGTATTACCTATTGTTATGGATAGAATCGTCTCCTTCCCAAAATTTGTATGTTGATTGAAGTCCTAACCACCACAGTTTGTGACTATATTTGGAGATAAGGTTTTTCAAGAAGTAAATGAGTTAAAAAGAGGTCATAACTCTGGGTCCTAATACAATACGACTGATGTCCTTAAAAAAGAAATGATTAGGACACAAATATATACAGAGGGAAGACCATGTGAAGACACAGGGAGAAGATGGCCGCCTGCAATCCGAGACTAGAGAGTTCAAAAGAAATCAACCCGGCCGGGCGCGGCGGCTCATGCCTGTAATCCCAGCACTTTGGGAGGCCGAAGGGGCCAGATCATGAGGCCAGAAGATAGAGACCATCCTGGCCAACATGGTGAAACCCCATCTTTACTAAAATTACAAAATTAGCCAGGCATGGTGATGCGCGCCTCTAATCCCAGCTACTCAGGAGACTGAGACAGGAGATCACTAGAACCCGGGAGGAGGAGGTTGCAGTGAGCCAAGATCGCACCACTGCACTCCAGCCTGGTGACAGAGTGAGACTCAGTCTCAAAAAGAAAAAAAAAGAAAAAAGAAAAGGAAACCAACCCTACTGAAACCTTCATTTCAGACTTGTTGGTCCAAAATAGTAAGAAAATAAATTTATCTTGTTCAAACTATCCAGTATTTTGTTATGCCAGCCTTAGCAAACTAATGTACAGTCACGAATTACTTAATGATGGGGACACATTCTGAGAAGCATTCATTGTTAGGCAATTTCATCCTTGTGCAAAGGTCATGAGTGTAGTTACCCAAACCTAGACAGTATAGACTACTACACACCTAAACATGTGGTATAGCCTCTCATGCTCCTGGGCTGCAAACCTGTACAGTATTCTACTGTAGTGAATACTATAAGTAATTGGAACGTAATTATGTTTTTGTATCTAAACTTAGAAAAAGTACCGTAGAAATGTGGCATAAAAGATTAAAAAAATGATTTGCCTGTATAGGTCACTTACTATGAATGGAGTTTGCAGGACTGGAAGTTGCTCTGGATGAGTCAGTGAGTGAGTGGGCAGTGAGCGTGAAGGCTTAGGACATTACACTACCGTAGACTTTATAAACGCTGTATACTCAGACCACACTAAAATTTATTTTTAAAAATTTCTTTCTTCAATAATAAATTAACATTCGCTTACTGTAATTCTTATAAGCTTTTAAATTTTTTTTAACTTTTTGATTCTGTTGTAATAACCTTAAAATACACATTTTACAGCTGTACAAACATATATATGTATATATTTATGTTATGAGATTTTTTTTCTATTCTTTTAATGTTTTATTTACTTTTTAAGCTTTTTGTTTGTTTGTTAAAAAAGAAGACACAAACACAAACATTAGCCTAGGCTTACACAGGGTCAGGAATATAAATATCACTTGTTTTCCGCCTCCGCATCTTGTCCCACTGGAAGTTCTAACATGTTACTAGGTGAGAGGAATTTCTGACCTCCATTATAATCCTATGAAACACTGTCATATATATAGTTACTCATTGTCCAAAACAATATATGTGGTACATGACTTTACCTGCTTGAAGTACCCGCTTTATGTGCCATTGACAGTCACTTCCTTTTCCTCTTATGCACTCTCATCTTTTTTTCTGCTCCTATTTCTCCTTTTCCTGTAGTTCCTCTTTTTTATCTGATTTAAGTAAACAAGAGAATATTCTCTTACTTATGTCTTGTTATTATGGTAATTCTTCCACTTTATGAATTTATACATACTGCAATGAAATATATGTTCAAAGTGATTTTCAGAATAATTGCATTATTTATTTTTTTTGATGGCATGGATCACATTGTCCTTTATGTTGGTTGTTGCTCTTGTTATTAAGTGCAATTGGAATATCACTTTTTCTATCAATTTCTTCACTATTTTTACAAACATAGCTATCTCGCCTATCCCTTCCTGTAACAGTATTGCTGGTTTGCATGGCTCCATTTGAAAGGTTTAGTTATGTGAATATCCTTTATACTAATAACTTAGTAATAATACCATACTGTGTGGTGACCCATATTATAATTCCCACCAAAATTATAGCAACAAAGTTTTCCTTCCAAACTGTCCAACCAATGCAGTTATTTGAGGCTTTATATTTAAATAAAACGTTTACTTTACTTTTAGTCATAAAATCTAAGTTTCTGCCTCCTGTCATGACTAGATAACTGCTACCAGCAATTCTTTCCATTGTCAACAACTAGTAGACTGGAGAAAAGAATAAAACAACTTTTTTCATATTTGGACAACTGGCTACGAAGAAGTGATTCCTGAAAGAGGGAAACAAATGAGATGAGCCCCCGCAATTGTACAGGGTTTTTACTTGGAGGTATTAACCATGTCATAGCATCAGGAGGGGAGTAAAAACCCAAAATTACTTTCCGGAACGAAGCAAAGATATATAAGATTGAGAGGGTGACATGAGCCAGAATTTGTGGAGTAGCACTCTAGAGAACATAAATCTATTCAGAAAAAAAATCAGGAATCTGTTTAAGTCTTGCTTTGTGTCCTTGACTGAATGCCAAGATGTGCTGTAGAGAATCAGATTCTACAGGCTCAGAAAAAATATGACTACCAGGGAAATAACATCTACTGAGGAGCTGGTACAAGATTTAGAGACATTTTGTTTCTGATTAACGAGAATTGAAGTCTTTAAGTATCAGCTAATGTATTCAGTAGATATACCAATAAAACTAAGAGAAGGACTGAAGTTTAACTAGACCTAACCTGTATATTAGAAGCTATTTTAGATCTACAAAAACATGTCTTCAAAAGATCAATCTGATCTGCCAAGAAATAAGCTACCTGGTTTTTTTAAATAGCCTAACATTCTTTAAACAAAAATTTAAACATTCAAGGCATAATTTGCAATGTTTAGCATATGATCTAATATTACTAAACATGACAAAAAGAAGAAATACATCCCCTGTAACCAAGAGAAAAATCAGTCAATAGAAATATTTAGGACTGATAAAGATGAAGACAAAAATCAACAAAAAAATTTTAAAATGGCCGGGCACGGTGGCTCACGCCTGTAATCCCAGCACTTTGGGAGGCCGAGACAGTCAGATCACGAGGTCAAGAGATCAAGACCATCCTGGCTAACATGGTGAAACCCCGTCTCTACTAAAAATACAAAAAAAATTAGCCAGGTGCAGTGGCGGGCGCCTGTAGCCCCAGCTACTCGGGAGGCTGAGGCAGGAGAATAGCATGAACCCAGGAGGCAGAGCTTGCACTGCACTGCACTCCGGCCTGGGCGACTGAGCAAGACTCCGTCTCAAAAAAAAAAAAAAAAAAAAAAAAAAAAAAAAAAAAAATTCAAATATCAATTGTAGATAACTTTTAGGTCATTAAATAGATATTATCAACAGAATGAATAGAAAAATGGAAGCTCTATAAAAACTAAAATGCAACTTTCAGAGGGAAAATAGCTCTCCTATTGAGCTTAAGAGAATATCAGACACTTGGTTGAATTTGACAACAGTGAAATCGAGAACATAGCAATACAAACTGTCCAAACTTTTGAGGAATGGAGAGAAAAATATGAGTCGGAAAAATTATGAGACATGTAAGAATATATCAATCTTTCCAATATATGAATAAATCAAGTTTAAGTATTTCAAAAGAATTGGAGAGAAAAAAATATTTAAAGAAATGATACCCAAGATTTTTCTAAATTTCATGGAACCTGCATAAATAACATTATAACTAAATCCCCAAAAAACAATAATGAAAGCAGTCATACAAGTAGTATTGGGAAAGTGAAGGATTAAATAAAGGGAAACAAAAATAAAGATAATTGTGGACTCCTCATCCTCTAAAGTGTATTTTGGAAGACAATGGGATGACGTATTTAGATTGATGGGAAACACTGTCAATGATAATTCAATATCTTCTCAAAATATCCTTAAAAAATGAGTGGAAAGTAGAATACAATAAAAGATGAGAAAGTTTGAAGCACTCACTGGAAGGGCTGTTTAAATATGTATTTCAGGCAGAGGGCAAATTATTTCAGGTGGAAATTCATCTATAAAAAGAAATAGCACCAACACATAAATGTATAGGTTCATTTAATATTTTCCCAGTCATTTTTAAAATTCGTTTACAGAATACCTGACTACTCAATAAGAAGTGGCAACTCTTACTGTGGATCTCAATGTCAATTCATAGACGCATAATGATTGCAATAATAAAATGATTTGCAAGTAAATTTCCCAGTAAATGGCTGGGGATGAGAACATGTTTGTGAGGTTCTTATACATGAAATGGTATAACATTAAAACATTATTTCAAGCATTTTGACTCACCCTTGAAATTCCATAAAATTCAATATTTTCTGCATTTCTGATTCTTTTTTTTTTTTTTTTCCTTTGGAAGATCTTCCTGCCTAAGATTCCTTTTAGCTGATTTTTTGAATTTTCAAAATGTTTCCTTCATTCAATTCTGAGATTAATGGGAAGAAAATAAAGAATTCTTAACAATTTGTGAAAGGATAATCCCAGCACTTTGGGAGGCAGATGCAGGTGCATCACGAGGTCAGGAGATTGAGGCTACCCTGGCTAACATGTTGAAATCCCGTCTCTACTAAAAAAAATTACAAAAAAATTAGCCAGGCACGGTGGCAGGAGCCTGTAGTCCCAGCTACTCGGGAGGCTGAGGCAGGAGAATGGCGTGAACCCAGGAGGCAGAGCTGGCAGTGATCTGAGATTGCGCCACTGCACTCCAACCAAGGCGACAGAGCTGTTTTTTTTTTTTTTTTTCAAAAAAAAAAAAAAAATGGAAAAGAATTATGTTTTAGTAGTTATACTTTGTTAAGATTAATTTTATTGTAATGTTTATTATGAATTTATTTAGGGATTGCCTTCAGTTTCCATGTCCCACTACAGAAAAAAAAAAAAAAAAATGAAAGAAAGAAAGAAAATGAAAAGTCTACTTTGATCCACCAGAGACCATTTCATTCTACCTGCCTTGATTATAGATATTTGTGTTTCTTCAGATCATCATTCAATAATATTTAATGTCTTGGCCATCAGGCCTTCAATTTATCCATATTTGGTATTCTTGCAAAAACAGATATAAATGTGTTTGAGAGATAGTCATGGGTTTCATTTTGCTTCTTATTCCATGTAGGAAAGAAGAAAATATGCTTCCTTTCTTATTAAAGCAGTCTTGGTAGATTAAATAAACAAAATAGCATTTGAGTAGGAAATGTATTTAGATCTGAATTGCTTTAATTGGACATTTATGTTGATCAAGTCGAATGTCTAATGGCTCTATTTTATAGATTGAGAAAATAAATTTAATGACTCAGTCCCAAGAGAGGATTTTGCTTAATACAATTAACAAGAAAAAGAGCCATGTTCATTTTATTAGAGGGAGCTTTTATCATTCATTTTAATCTACTTAATGATATTCAAGCATAGTTGGGTGCATTGATATGTTAATTATTTCATGACACAGATGCATATGAACACAGATTTTTACAAGGAAGAAAAAGAAAGGAAAAGTCTGCACATAAGTACCCAGTGTCAAAAAGTCTGCTTAATATCTGCAATAAGTGAGAATAAATTGTATGTTCATAAAGAAAGAGTTTTTCCTCCCTCCAGTAGTAACATTTTCCAAATATTTATTTTCTTTTAATGCTATTTCACATTTATGCATTTCCATACTTTACTAAGTGCTTTGTATTGTCAGAAATATGTATTGGATCCTTATGCATTAATGAAATCTCATATATTTGTTGTGTGCCTCTCTCCAAGTGAATTTGTTGACTAAATCACAATTGCTCCTTGAAATGCAAGACCTGTGAAATTAAAGCAGACACACATTTTTAAAAAATGTAATGGATGCAGTAAACAAAGTCTCTTTTACAAGTCATTCCAGATCAAGTATGAACTATATTCAGTCATTAATTTGTTATATTTACTCTTACTCTCATCTTTAAATTCTAAATATGTGTCTTACATGAGTTACTTTTTGATCTTTCAGTGGTCATCTGTTTCTCCAAAGTCTCCTTATGCCTATGCAGTGCTTTCGTAGCAATATTTTCAGACATTTGTTATAGAACTTTCATATTACATTATAGTTTGTAGTGCAAGTGCATGTTTATTCTTGGTTATCACTTTGATTTGTTCTTTTACTCTAGTGGCATTTCTTGTATGAATTATTTGTTAGGTACTCTGCTGGAAAGTTCTTAAGAAAAGAAAAAGAGAAACATGTTTGTCTTTCTAATACTTGTAAAGTTGTAATAATATTTTTTAATGAATGACTGGAAAGATGGATGGATGAATCAATAAATGCCCACCCCCGCAGTATCTTTCTGCATCAATAAGGAGTTATTAAAAATTAAAAAAAAAAGAATTATGTTTTCTTTAACAAAATACCATGTGTGAAGAGTCATAAATGAGTAATGACAGGAAAGCTCAAATTAAACATGAAACAATTACCTCATAACTCATTATTTAGTCCTCACAAAATTTAGTGTCAGAGATTTTTGAAATCTTCTTGGAGTTATAGATACATTCATAATTGTACTATCTGATTTGCAATGATCACTATCTTTTCATTTATATTTATCTTTCTAATTTTATGTATTTTACAGACAAATTAGTGAAAATAAAATTATCTAACTCCTGAATTTATTACATTTTTCAGCTGAGAAAAAAAAAAAAGAATACTGAAATCAGAAATAAAAAGCCAGAAAATATTTTCCACAATTAAAACTATTTATATTAAGAAATGTGATTGGTAAAATCAGTAACATGTGCAAAATAAAAGAAACAGAAAGAAGAGAAGTGATCCCCAAGTTTGGGAGGAATGGAAGTAGGAATTACTGTTAAAAGTGTATGTAGTTTCAGTGTTGCAAAATGAAAAAGTTGTACGATAATCTGAATATAATTAACACTACTTAAAATGGCTATGGTGGTAATTTTAAATTATGTGTTTCTTACTATAACAAAACTATAATAAAAATTGTTGACTCATAAATTTTTCCAAAACATATTCCTAGCATTCATTAAAGAATACATTTCTCAAACTATCAGTTTTGTACACTTGTCAAGTAATGAATGAAACAAAAAAACACCAAAACATAGTTAAAAATCCCCAATTAGTTTTTTTTTTTTTTTTTTTTTTTTTAAGATGGGGTCTCGCTCTGTCGCCCAGGCTGGAGTGCAGTGGCTGGATCTCAGCTCACTGCAAGCTCCGCCTCCCGGGTTCACGCCATTCTCCTGCCTCAGCCTCCCAAGTAGCTGGGACTACAGGCGCCCGCCACCTCGCCCGGCTAGTTTTTTTTGTTTTTTTTTTTTTTTTTTTTTTTTTGTATTTTTTTAGTAGAGACGGGGTTTCACCGTATTCGCCAGGATGGTCTCGATCTCCTGAACTTGTGATCTGCCCGTCTCGGCCTCCCAAAGTGCTGGGATTACAGGCTTGAGCCACCGCGCCCGGCAATTAGTTTTTTATGTGAACTACTTCTGATAGTAAAAATTTATATATAGTCTGCAAAGTCTTCATTAACTATACCCATTCCTCCATGTTGGTGTTATTTGAAATTCTAAATTTGATCTCTCTGGAATAATAACTTATCTTTGCCCAATGTCTTCAAATATTACATGTTTTTATAAATAACTTCCAACTATTCTCTTCTGGTTTTTCAAGATGACTGTTTCGAGACCTCAGAAGCCTGTTATCAAAAAGAAACAAAGTTACAGCTGGCTCTCACTTGTAAGCACCAGCTAGTGGCCTAGAGGTTGAACTGCACAATCCAATGCAAAACCCGCTAACAAGTGCAGCGTTAGGGAATGAAACAACCTTCCTGATATCTGCCATCCCAGTTCTGCAGAAGGCAGTGAGCCTGATCACACATCCCATACATCGCTATTACAGTCAGCATTTAAGAAAGCCTCTGCCCAAAGACCATTTATAACCAAGGAACAAATGTGGAGTCATTGCCACTGAAAGCACCCGGGACTGAAACCAAACAACGATACACAACATACATTATAGTCACATCTTCAAAGGAAAAAAAAAAAAAAAAAAACGAAAACAAAAACTCATCCACATGAAAGTAAATTCAAAAATAATAAGAAGAGATAGTTTAGCCAGATGAGAAGGAACTAGAGAAACAGTTCTGGTAGCACAAAAAACAAACAAAATAAGTGTTATTACACCCCCAAAGGATGGTATTAACTTCAGCAATAAATCCTAACTGAAATGAAATATTTGAAATATCTGATAGAGTTTAAAATATTGATGTTAAAGATGTTTAATGAGATCCAAGAGAAAGTTGAAAACAAACACAAAAAATCAGAAAAACAGTCTAGAATATGAATGAATATTCACTAAAGAGATAAGTATTAAACAAAACTTTAGGAATTAAAAAAAATCATTGAAGAAATTACAGAATATAGACAAAAACTTTAGCAACTAGACTAAGAAGAAGGAAGAATATTAGCGCTCGAAGACAGGTCTTTCAAATTAACCACGTCAGACAAAAATAACAAAATAAATAAATAAATAAAACAGTAAACTAAGCTTTGAGAAATATGGGATTGGGTCAGGCGCGGTGGCTCACGCCTGTAATCTCAGCATTTTGGGAGGCCGAGGCAGGTTGATCACGAGGTCAGGAGATTGAGACCATCCTGGCTAACAAGGTGAAACCCCATCTCTATTGAAAATACAAAAAATTAGCTGGGCGTTGTGGGAGGCGCCTGTAGTCCCAGCTACTCGGGAGGTTGAGGCAGGAGAATGGCTGAACCTGGGAGATGGAGCTTGCAGTGAGCTGAGATCGCACCACTGCACTCCACCCTGGGTGACAGAGTGAGACTCCATCTAAAAAAAATTATATATATATATATACACACACACACACACACACACACACACACATATTTATTTATGATTATATAAAACCTCCAAAACTATGAGTCCTAGGTATTCCCATAGAAATGCCCTAACTGAAAACCTGTGATTTACTGAATCCTTTCTGCAAAACTTTAATTAATCTATAAAGAAACTGACTTCAAACAAAATACAGTAATATCACAGACAGGAATCACAAAACGAGTCACAAACAAAAATCTTTTATTTCAATATCCACCCCAATTCTATTTTCACTAAGCAGTTATGCTGATACAAATTATATTTGTCCTCTTCTATCTTTCAAAATTGTTCATAAAGAGTTTGGGAACATGATAAACATAATATATTATTTCACTTCTAAACCCTCTCACCTTCATCCTTAGTAGAGAATCTGACTTGCTTTTTAGGTTCCAAATAGTCCTGTGCTTTAATGGAATCTGTGTCTCTCCTTTGCCTCATGTAGTGTCAAGCTAATTATTGACAGCCAAATGGTTCCATTCTTCATCTTAGTAGTTTGGAAATGAGAATAGAATACAATTTTGATTACTGGTTGATTTTTAACAGGAGATTTGAAGAAGAAATTATTGCACTTAAAAAGGATCACAAATATATCATATTCTGGTTTGTGGCTTCTAACATTATTAGGGTGAAGTAGATGATGTTTGGAGATCATGCTCAATCTTATAATAATGAGGGGAAGCATGATGACCAAGGCCAAATTGTCATGAGTCAGATCTATACGTGGGAATTTCCTTGATTTCTGACCATTTCAAGTTGCCGAATGACCAGACTTAAACTGACAAACTTTCAGATTGTGAGAAGGTTTGAGCTTAGGAATCCATTTACTGTTTAAGCCACTTTCAGTTACATTTTCTAACATTTTGAGACAGGCGACTGAAACATGACATAATACGGTGAGCTTTTGGGGGAGAAGAAAAATATACCTTTTGTTTATTCTGGTGTGCCTCATTGCTTTGGTTTAATGTTTAAATTCAACACAGATACCTCACACAAATTGTTTCTGTTTTGTTTTGCTGGTGATTTGTGTGGTATCTACACACATTTCTTACAAGAAAAAGTAAAGTAAGTTTATAAAGGGACACTAATTATCACAAAAGAAATAAAGCTAAATATGCTCTATTTGACAGTAACAAAAGCGATACACATTCTGCAGATATCTCTGAACCTTATCCAGAGCCTAAACCCAGTGCCAGTTATCCATTAATCCCGATTGTCATTTCCTAGTTTTTGTGCACCTGAATTTGGTGGGTGGACAGAATAAAAGGCAGAAAATCCAATCCCCCAGGAGAAAAAGCTCCGACTACCATCTCAGAACAATAAGAGAAAATAAATAGTCCTCACTTTTTCATGCCAAGTATTCCACCAAGTGCACAAAACAGTTATTTTTCAATTGTTATCTTTTCTTATGACCCATAATTATTAAAGCGCCTCCACTGTATAATGAACTACACATTATTAAAAGAAAAAAATAAAACCAAATTCTCTATTAATGATTCACACAAAGCAACTAAAAGATGAAATTACAGGAGTCTTCAGAACTGATTATAGTTGCTATTGCAGCTAAAATGAGGAAAAGAGGAATGGTCTGAATAGTTGTAGAAGACTGTAAGAAAGAAAAGAATTATATTGGATCTTGAGGTTAAAAATAGGTTTAATTAGGGAAGTAGAGGAAAAACTTATGAAGAAGAAGCTTTTGTAGTGTGCTAACCTATTTGAAGCAAAACACATAAAGGTGGGATAGCAGAGATGAAAAACTAAAATATTAAGTCGCAGAGAATGAGGAAATAATCAACTAGATAGTTAAAAGTATCAGCATCAAAAAAGTTTACGGAAAGGAGGGAAAACAGCCATATCCTGGTACTATCTCCATCCATTCAAGTTGATGCAATAAGATCTAGTGCTTTAAGTGACACTAACAATGTGATGAAATAATGATAGAAATGAAACTTGGAACCAAATCTCCAGACGACTATGCCATGGTTCTTTATATTTAGCAAAGAGCACGGTGACACATACTGAATAAGATGAGGGAGAAAAGAAGAAAAAGTAGATTGGGAAGCTCTATCAGAAAGCCATTTAATACAGTTTCGGGCCATGTAATTTAGAATGTTGATTACAATAGTGGGGGTGGGGATAGAATACAAAGGGTAAATTTCTAACACTTGCTAATGATGAAAAGACAAGCATTGTTAAGAGAGTGAATATATGGTTTAATTGGAAGAGTCCAAGATGAGAATATAAGGCAATATTACTGAGAAAAATGGCTTACAAACAAGGATAATAGTATTTAATACTTTTTGGCATACATGTAATATCCACTTATCCAAAAATAGACACGTATAAAGAAAATTTTGAAAAAAATCTCTATTTTAGTCCCATTTACTCATTGTCAATCAGAGATACTCAGAGGAGTGCCTGGAAAATACTGTATCTCAAATATCTAAACAAATATTTATTTGTTGAATAAAAACATTGTATTATTGGTAGTAATATTGTAACTATGACTAAATGGTAGCAAGGATTCTTTGACCAAACTCTAGCCAAGTTCCCCTAAAATCTTTTGCAGGTTGGTCCTGACTTTTAGACTTTTGTGTTCATTTCTGCATTATCCACTATTAGTAAGAATCCTGCTAAATCAGTTTAGCCATCCTTGATATCACAATACCCTCATTATCTGATAAGGCTCCTCATACTCCACCATTCCCCTGGTGATACCTGATCATCCTTGCCTGCCTTCAGCAAGAATCATGGTTGGTTGGTTTAGCCAGAATTCCCTTTTACCCTTAATGTTTGTTGTTAGTAGTTTTTCACCCACTGATCTCCACCCTGTTTCTTGGCTGTAAATCCCCACTTTTACTTGCTATATTTGAAGCTGAACCCAATTTCTCTTCTGCACTGCAACAGTCCAGGGCAGTAGTACCTAAACCTAATTTAATTTTTCTCCCATAGAATAAAATCTTCTCTACCGACCACAACGAGTGCCATGAATGAATAATTGTTTTTAAACAGTGTCATAGCAGGTATGAAAGGTTTGTGTACTCTGTGAGGACATTTTTTAGGTAAATATGATCTATGATGGTGAAACAAAAATCTATGGAAAAATAAGTAGTAATGTTCTAGGGCCTAATGTATTTTGTATAAGAAGAATTTTACATGTGGATAGCTTGTACATGTGGAAGCTTAATCTCACTTTTCTAACTTGCTTTTTAAACCTTTTTTGGTTATTCTAAAATAATGTGTAATTGTAATTATAATCAAATTTATAGAAAAAACTTAATAGTTTTAATCTCTTAATCATTTTTCAAAAGTTAATTTTCCAAAAGTAACTTTTTCCTATGACTATTAATTTTCATATGGGGTGACCTGAACTATTACTCTGGAATCTGAGAATGACAACATGAGCGGCTGAACACCTGGTAAGAAAAATAGTTGGGGGATGTCTATTTCTCTTGGAATCTCTTCCTACTGGCCAGGCACAGTGGCTCACACCTGTAATCCCAGCGCTTTAGGAGGCCAAGGCGGGCGGATCACCAGAGGTCGGGAGTTCAAGACTAGCCTGACCAACATGGAGAACCCCCATCTCTATTTAAAATACAAAAGTAGCTGGGTGTGGTGGCACATCCCTGTAATCCCAGGTACTTGCAGGCTGAGGCAGGAGAATCACTTGAACCTGGGAGGCTGAGGTTGCAGTGAGCCGAGATCGCGCCATTGCACTCCAGCCTGGGCAACAAGAGGGAAACGCCAAAAAAAAAAAAAAAAAGAAAAAAAAAAAAAAGAAGAAGAAGAAAAGAAAAGATAGGAAACTAGTGACCTTACATCATGGGAATATATTTTTCCTTATACCTCTGAGATGGTCTGGCTCTTCTGGTTGCTCTCCTCAGGTGCTTCACTTTCAGAAAATGTTCTCAGAAACCACTTTCCTCAGAGCTCAATCTAAAGTAAATTGAGAAAATGTGAATAGAAATTTATCAGAGAATGAATGCAAATGCTCTGAGCTTTGATGCAAGAAGGCATTAAATTGAGCGTTTCTTAAAGCTTTTTACAAACATTAGTTTGTATAATTAATTCTCCCAATTTCCCCATAAATCATATTTCATTATCCTTGATTTACGAGCATAAAACTAAAATATAGAGGAAATGCATAGCATGCATCGGCAATTTTTTTTTTCTAGGCACTACTTTGATTATGCTATTTCTGTTCACTGGAGCCTTCATGTTTTCTCCTCTACTACTTCTAAATCTTTCTACTTCTGTCTCCGTAATCTAACCTCTAACTATCTAACCAAAAGGTTCAAATGCTATCCAACATGTGGTTTTCAGTCTAGGAAGTCAAGCCTCTTGATTGTTCCCGAGACTTAACAATATCCTTCCCTTTATAACTGACTATTTTTATGAAGCATGTTGCTTTGTCATACATTCAGATTCTGGTATTATCCCCCCTCCAGTCCATTTTTCTAGGCTGTTGTATAGTGAATGCACTAATGAGAAATTCTAATGATAATATTTGCCTCTTTTTTCATTTATTGGGTAAGAAGGACACCGCTTATATTTGATTAAGATCTGCTCTAATGACCACATTTTAACTCAATTACCTCTTTAAAGTATCTGTCTCCAGATTCTAAGACACTGGAGGTTCGGACTTTAATATATGAATTTCGGGAAGACCCAATTCAACCCACAACAACAGACAATTAAGTAGTTAAATATAGATGTAACTTTCTTCCAAAGAATAATTTATATACTGAGGGAACTTGTTTAAATGTTTTTTCTGAGCAAGTTGCTAATATATTAATTCTATGAAATGGGGATATGCCAGAGAAGATAAAATTCAGCGAGAAAATTGACATAGGAAGAGTTAAATTTGTGCCAGAATTTTTTTTTCGGTTTTCTACAGAATTATAGTTTCATTTGGCAGAAGACCCAGCAGGAAGAAGAAGAAGAAAACTTAGGATGTTATTTTGCTTTTGTTCATTTATCCATCTGTCTGCATGAAGCCTATGACATTGTTTTCCAAATGGAGGACTCCTAATGCCAGAAACATGGTACTTGGCCTGAAATATTCCGTGCTTAGCCAGTTTCAGTTTAAGAGAAGATGATATTACCGACAAATTCCTTCCTTAAATATGGTTAAACTTGCCAAACACAAAAAAATTCAGTAACATTGCTCAGGATATAGTTTTTAGCCTTTGAGTCTATTGTGTTTTATAAAAGGACAGATATTCTATTTCCTTTGGTTCATGCATATTTTCAATGTTACTGAGGCTATTAATGGCAAAGCAAAATATTAGTTTTCAAGATAGTTTAGTAGAGAAAAAAATTAAGGATTTCTTAAAGATATCCTGCTTTCTCTCATATATGTTTAAACAACTACATTGAAAAGGAAATATATATAACTTGCTTAATAAAAATAATTTGCAATTTAATTTTTACTTTTAATTTTTTCCAGCTTTACAGATGCATCGACAAAAATTGCTTACAGTTAAGGTACACAACATTATGTTTTATTATATGTATACATTGTGACATGATTAGCATAATCAAGCTAAGTGACATATCCATCACCTCACATAGTTACCATTTTTTAATGTGTTTGTGGAGAGAATATTTAAAATCTATTGTCATAGCAAATTTCAAGTATATAATACAGTATTATCAACTACAGTCACCATGCTGTATGTTAGATCTCCAGAACTTATTCATCCTGTATAACTGGAACTTTATACACTTTGATCAGCATTTTTCCATTTCTTCCCCTCACAACTACCAGTCTACCATCTGCTTCTTTGAATTTCACTTTGTTAGATTCCTTAAATAAGTGAGATCCTTCAATATTTTTATCTGACTAATTTCACTTAGCATAATGTCCTCAAGATTCATCCACGTTGTCACAAATGATTGGATTTTTAAATTTATTTAATGCTGAATAATATTCCATTTTGTGTGTGCATCTATCTACTCATCTATCTATCTATCTATCTATCTATCTATCTATCTATCTATCTATCTATCTAGCATCTATCAATCTGTCTAATTTATCTGGTTATCCATCCATCTATGTATGTATATCACAGTTTCATTATCCATTCCTCCAACAACAGACACTTAGATTGATTTCATATCTTATCTATTTTGAATAATGCTACAATAAACATAGGGATAAAGATCTCTCTTTGAGATACTAATTTCATTTCCTTTGGATATATACCTACTAGTGGGATTGCTAGATCATGTGGTAGTTCTATTTTCAACTCTATGTGGAATCTTCACAGTGTTTGTCATAATGGCTGTGCAAATTTACATTCCTATCATTGGTGAACAAGGGCTCCCTTTTCTCCACATCATTGCCAACAATGATTATCTTTTGGCTTTAAGATAACACTGGTTTTGTAAAATGAGTTTGGAAGAGTTTCCTTGCTTTTATTTATTTATTTTTTTCTTTTGGAAGATTTTGAAAAGGATTTGTACGACTTCTTTAAATGTTTGGTAGAATTCACCAGTGAAGCCATTTGATCCTGGGATTGGTATTTGCTGGAAGGTTTTTGATTACTGTTATTGGTCTGTTCAGATTTTCTATTTCTTCATAATTCAGTCTTGGTGAGGGTTTTTATTTTAGAAATTTATCAATTTTTTCTGGATTATCCAATCAGTTGGTATATAGTTATTCATAAAAATCTCTTATAATCCTTTGTATTTCTGTGGTATCAGTTTTAATGTCTCTTCTTTGATTTACAATTTTATTTGTGTCTTCTCCCTTTTTTTCAGGTAGTTTTTCTAAGTGTTTGCTAATTTTATTTATCTTTTTAGAAAATAAACTCTTAGTTTCATGTATCCTCTCTATTTTTTAAAAAAGCTCTGCTTCACTTATTTCTATTTTGATCTTTATTATTTCTTTCCTTCTGCTAACTTTGGGCTTACTTTGTTGCTCTTTTGCTAGTTCCTTGAGATGTAAAGTTAGGATTTTTCTTTGTTCTAGATACAGGTAGTTATCACTATACAATTCTCTGTTAGAACTACTTTTGCTGCACTCCAGACCATCAAAAAACACAGACTATTTGAATGGATTTTCAAAAACAAGACCCAACTCTATGCTGCCTATAGGATATTCACTTTAGCTTTAAGGATACACATTGGCTGTGAAAGTGAAGGGATAGTTAAAGATATTCCATGCCAATAGTAAACAATGGAGAGCAGGGATGGCTATACTTATAGGAGATAAAATAAATTCAAAGTCAAAAACTGTCACAGAGACCAAAAAAAATCATTATATAATGATAAAGGGTTAATTCATCAAGAAGATATACTAATTATAAACATATATGCACCAACATTGGAGCAGCTAAATCTACAAATATTAAAAGAACTGAAGGAAGAAATAGATAGCAAAACAATAATAGTAGAAAACTTCAATAGCCCAGTTTCAATAATCTATAAACCACGCAGACAGAAAATCAATAAGAAAACAGCAAACCTGAACAGCAATATAGATCAAATAGATGGGCCTAACAGTCCTATACAGAACATTCCATCTGATAGTGACAGAATACACATTCTTCTCAAGTACACATGAGTCTTTCTCCAGGATAAATCACATATGTTAGGCCAAAACACAAGACTTAATAAATCTAAAAAGATTAAAATCATATCAAACATATTTTCTAACTACGATGATATAAAACTAGAAGTCTATCACAGGAGGAAAACTGGGCAATTTACAAATATGTGGAAATGAATCAACCCTCTCCTGAATAACCAATGGGTCAAAGAAGAAAGTAGAAAGAAAATTTAAAACAATCTTAAGCCAAATATGAAAACACAAAAAAATAAAAAACTAAGCATTTGGCTTGATATTTCTGAGAAATATATTCATTTGAAATGTCAGGCTCTTATTCTATTTATTATTGTATTATCATATGGGCAATGGATATTTTTATTTGATTCTCTTTGTAGCAGTCAAATGTCTTCCCAGTAGTATGATTGAATGATTTGTTCAAGCAAAAACGCCTGTTAATAAATTATTATATTTTAATGTCTACATATGTATCATTTATCCACACATACATTTTTTTCCTAAAATAAATGTATTATGTGTTTCCTATTATTTTTATTTTTTAATTATTAAAGGAGTAAATATATATGTGATAACATTCATTTCTATCATAGTATTTAATATATATATTTGATGTATTGAAATAATCCTATTTACCTTCCTAGTTTAAATAGAGTTTTTAAAAATCTACACATTTATTTGTTTATGTATTTATTTATATTTTGAGACAGAGTAGTTTTGTCTCCCAGGCCCAAGTACAGTGGCATGATCTCAGTTCACTGCAACCTCTGCTTCCCGAGTTCAGGCGATTCTCATGCCTCAGTCTCCTGAGTAACTGAGATTATAGGTGTACGTCACCACGCCCAGCTAATTTTTGTATTTTTAGTAGAGATGGGGTTTCACCATGTTGGCTAGGCTTGCCTCAAACTCCTGACCTCAAGTGATCTGCCTGCCTCGGCCTTCCCAAATGCTGTGATTACAGGTGTGACACACCCCTCTACCCAAAGATCTACAATATTTAACAACTTTATGAAGTAAAAAAGCTCACTACTCAGAAATTAGACGCCAATTTTTGTGTGCTACTTATTTCTATCCATATACTTATAGTCGTATTCAGCTGGAATTGAGACGGGAGAATTCCCGCGACCCCTTCGCAGGACTTGTAACAGGGGTCTGACTCGCTTACTGGGCCGCCACCAAGCTCAAATCCTTTGCGGGAGAGGGAGCAGACAGGTGGGCGGGTGCCCTGGCTGGCCCGAGTGCTTCTGGGCTCCGGTCCCGTGGCAAGGTCTACAAGTGTGTTACAAGCAATGCTCTTTTAGCAATTGCCTTTCGTGTATCGCTAAATGTTAAACAGATCAGTGGGGAGTCAGGATGACAACCTTTTACACCTTGCCCTCTTGGTATCCGGGTTTTTGTTTGGCATCCAGGAAGAATCAGGTCAAATGACCAGTATGAAAGGTGATGAATACAGAAGATTTTATTAAGCGGTGGAAGTGGCTCTCAGCGGAAGGAGAGCTGGAAAAGGGATGGTGCCGGGAGAAGATGATCTTTGCCTGAATTTTGGCCATGTGTGGCCGGGCTCCTCCCAGAAGTGGTGCCATCTGAAGTTAAGGCACGCCCATCCATAGTCTCTTGACGCTCAATTGCTTCTTCTCTTCTGGACGTTCAGCTGCTTTTCTCTCTGCCAGCTGAGGTCTGGGGTCTACACGGGCACAGGATAAGGGAGCAGGGTGGGCCAAAAAAGTAACATTTGGGAGGGAAAACAGGCATAACTGTTCTCATTTAGGGCCATAGTTTCCAAGCTTGAGGGTGGGACCTTGGCCAGAGAACCGCCCTCTTCTGCCCAGTATTTCCCTGCTTCTGTTCCTATCAGAATCATTCTGAATGTATCTTTTTTCGCAATTGGTATTGTTCTCATTTCCCAGTTAAACTGTTGGATCGATGCCTGTTGGTATAATATAACCAGAATTTAACAGTGCATCATTTTCCTCTCTTTCATCTTTATTATTTATACATTGATTAAAGCCTCCAAACTCTCTAAAATCAAATAAGGATGGGTACATAACTTCTGGAACAGTTGATAATTCAATACATATTTGAAATAAATGACACTTTCTTTGCTTTTCTTTAAGTGTATAAAAAATACTTCAAGTCTGGGCACTGTAGCCTCATGACTGTAATCCCAGAACTTGGGAGGCCCCAAGCAACTAGTTAGCCGGATTTCAAGAGTTTGAGACCAGCCTGGGCAACATGGCAAAACCCTGTCTCTATTAAAAAACAAAAACAAAAACAAAACAATTTCTTCATGATTTTTTCAATTGATACTAATATTAGAAGATATTTTCTGCTTTGGAGATGAGCTGTCTGAGGCATCTCTTTCTTTATGTGTCTTTATGTGTTATGGCTAATTTTTAACAAGATAATAATTTTTAACCTCTAAAATTTATTTTTGTTTATAATGCCAAATGGCCATGTAATTTCATTGTTTTCAATTAGAAAATCAATTTTTCCAGCATTGCTAATTGACTTCCTTGTTAATCTAAAATGTCATAACAGTGTATATTAATGTCTTCATTATAGAAATATTCCATAATGGACTGCCAGTTCTCTATAATTAATTTACTTATTGATTTTTCCACAACGTTTTGGTAATAACGAATGTGTTGTTTTAATAAGGCTGTTATATATCACTTATAATGACTACCATGATTTTGTATTGTAATCTGAAGTTAAATTTTCTTTTAAGTTTTTCCATCTAGAGAAATTTAGAATCAACTTAAAAATTTTGACAAATATTTGTATATTTTTGTTGGGGTAATACCAAAAACATGTACTATTGTTGAAATAAATGATATCTTTGCAATAGATTTTTCATTTAAAAACATCAAAAACATGATTAATTTCTAATTTTACTTAATTTTCTTAATCCTAAAGTTTATACTTTTCAGATACCTCTAATTCAAACATCTAATCAATATTACTTGAGTGAAATTATGTTTTTTGTTACTGTTTCTCTAAGTGTTTTTAAATTATGCTTTTATTTTATTTTAATAGTTGTAGCGACACTCTGTCACCCAGGCTGGAATGCAGGGGCACAATCATAGCTCACTGCATCCTCAAACTCCCGGGCTCAAGGGATCCTCTTGCCTCAGCCTGCCTAGTAGCTGGACCTACAAGAGCAAGCCACTGTGCCTGGCTCAAGTTATACTTTCTTATGAATTATTTCTGATACAGCGCTAAACCACAGGTATTTATGTATCATTTATATTTCATTGTGTCTTTTTATTAGACACTTGCATTGGATCTTTTAAGTGCCTTACTAAATAAGCACCTAATTTTACTTATTAACAACCCTGAAACTTTATTTCATATATTGATCATCCATCCACTAATGGCACATTCACATAATCTATGTGACCCTGACTACAACTCCAAAGATGTCCCCTTATTGGTGTCATCAGTTTACAAATTCCACTTTGCATGAAACTGGTATTAGTTTATGAATGTGCACAGCACCAGTGATGAGTTCTATCCCAGATTCTACCAACTGCAAATTGAAAATATATTTTTTAAAATACAGTAATAAAAATTAATAAATATAAAACTGTAGCAGAATCACTAAATAACATTTACATTGTATTAGGTATTACAGTAATCTAGAGATGATTTAAAGTATACATGAGGATGTAAGTTATATGCAAATGCTAAACCATTTAATACAAAGAATGTAAGTATCCCCAGATTCCGTTATCCATGGGAGAGTCCAGGAACTAACACCCTGCAATACTGAGGAAAAATCATGTATAGATATGGATGTGTGTATGTGTGTACTGGCATACATATGCATGCTAATAATATTGATTTCCCTCTTTTCCAATAGTTATGTCTGAAATATTTTGAATAAAAAATTATGTCCTAAAATGGTAATAATAGATATTAGTTCCTCTTTTTTTTTTCTAACTTTTTATAATACATCTTTAGAACTCTATTATTAAGTATAATAATTATCGTTAGTCTAAAGTAAGTGTCTTTCATGATAGGAAACCATAATAGAAAAGTTTTCTTGGAGTAGTTTTAAGGTTATATTATTGTTATTGTTTTATAAGTAATGAAGTGATTTTGTTGAACTCATTTGAGCCCAGTTGAGGCCACAGATAGAGAGATACACTAGTTTCCAAAACATTCATTTTCCTCATGGTAATAAAATAAATAAATATATATATATATATAAAAGTATGGTTAAAAAAAAAACTTTCTTAAAACTAACATGCTGCTGTTTTACTTAGGGATTTTGCGTGTATATTCTTAAGTATGACAGAACAAAAGTATACATTTCTAGCTATTACTGTAATCTTTAGGTGTGTTATTTTAACTTTGCTTTAAAATTCATTTATTTTGTAATGTTTTACATAAACCAAAGAATATATGTAATATAAATGATTGATATGGATGCAGTAGCATGAGATGCAAAAAAAAAAAAAATCTATTTAAAAATAGAAAATTACTAATTATGAATCGAAGCAAGTGTACATCTCTTGAAATATCTCATTATCCACCCAGCTTGCAAAGAAAATGACTAGTCTGAATATTGTGCTTATCATTTTTAAAAAAATTATTTAATTTTATCTTGTTTTAGTCTGTGATAGGCATTACTATTTTATAGGTATTATTTACTTTTGCTTGGGACAGAACTTTACAAAAGTGATATTGCACAGAACCTTCTTCAGTGTAACTTTTTCACTGAAAAAAAATATTTCTGAGCTTCATATCAGTGCATATAGTGGCAATTCATCCCCTTTCATCATATGATTTATCCCAAAAGTGTTATATTTTCCCTTTTATATTTATTAACCTAGATAGAATATTTCTGTGTAATATGTGGTAGAAAGGATTCAATTAGTTTTTATTTGTTTGATGTGGATAATCAATTGCTCCAGCATTATGTATTAAATAATGTCTTATTTCTCAGTTACTTACGACACAACTCCACTATGTATGGAATTTACTGTTTTGTTTCTTTTTACACATAAGCCTGTTTCTAGCCTCCATGTTCTATTTCATTGGCCAGTTTGATTATCTCTGTACCATTTTTTTCTTGGCTTAAAGTAAGATTTTAGGCATGACATGAATTATACTAGGGAGTTGTAGATATGTAATGATTAGTAACTAAGCTATTGATGGGAATGATTGCGAATGTTCTGGAATAGAGTGGGGATAGGAAAGAAAAGAGGACTAAGGAAAAAGCTCTTGGATTATTTAAGATCTGCTGATGAATGAGAAATCAGCAAAAGACAATGAATAGAAGTGATTATTTAATTCAATATAAAATTCATATGAGTGTGATGTTACAAAAGGCCAGATAGTAGATCTGTGAGCTTGCAGTGCAAGGACCAGACAAAACAATAAATAGCTGTGAGATTTTAATAGATAAGAAAGGCTTGTGAGGAACAACAGAATGATCAAATACTCCTGCTGACATGAGAATTGACCCTGAGAATGTTGCACCTTGACAATTCTAAATCTGACTTCGGGAGAATTTTGAAACTGTGAATCTGTGAGACTGTAATAACATAGACCTGTTAGATAGACATTGATATTTTGATATTTTGAAATCGTGAGACTGAGATTGTAAGAGCTCTTTCTCTTGTCTTGCCCTACTCAGCTCCTAATTACTTTACGAAAAGAAGTATTTAATCATCCCGTAATCTTCTTGCTTCAAATATGAAAGTGTTGGTCTTGCTGCAAATTTGAAAGTGTGTTCCAAAATGTTGTCTGATGTTTTCCTGGTACCTGCTTACGGGAGCAAAGACAATCCTTTTCTGTCCATCTTTCATGTCCACCATCCCTGCCCAAACTTCAGCAACTGACAGGAGAGTGTCCTCTGCTCCCCACTCACCACTGTACAGTTTCATCTTTTAAACTTCTTTCTAACTCTGATGGCTTAAAAAAATGTACTTTTGGTATATCTTGTGATTTCTTGTTATTTTGATGAAGCTTATTATTCTGTATATTATTCCATATCTTATCTAGAAACAAAATACTTCCACACAAACTTTTAAAATTATTCCATAGATTGTGTTAAGTTAGATAGAAAAGTTTTTATTTTAAGACTTCATTAAAGTTTTCATTGTAGGCTGGTATACTTAACCTATTTTTAATTGTTCCATGATTACTCTTCAGGTTTGTGGGACATAAAATTAAATGTTTAAATCAGTAAGTTTGAATATATCTAAGTATTAGAGTTTTTATAACTCTAATTAGATTTTTAGTGGATTTGTTATAGACTGATAGTGGTATATAAAAATTCTCTTCAAAATTTATTGTTTTGTCTGGTCCTTGCACTGCAAACATTTTTTTTTTTTTTAAGTTGCCTGGTGCTATGTGTTTTGACACAGAAATCCAAACCTTTAGCACATATTACATTTTAATGTGAATAAAAAAGCTATATAATTTTTTTGCCTTGTATTTTTTGACTTTAATTTTTCTGATAGTAATAGAGCCATAAGAACCTCTCTCTCCTTTTTTTTTTTTTTTTTTAATTTGGTGGGAGCAGTTGCCTTTTTTTCTGCTTTAAGTTTAAATTCTCTTTCTCAATTTGCTAGAATTATCATTTGTCACTAGAATATACTTAGAATTTTCCTACTTAATATCATGACATTTTCCTTTTAATAGTGTTATTTCTATAATATTAATATCTATTTTCATTAGAAATATATATTGAGATTTATCTTCTGTACTTCTTTATTCTTGTCTGGATTCTGGTACAGTTCTTGAGAATACATTTAACTACGACTTTTATACTTGATTTTATTGGACATATAACAGGCCATTTTTTACGTGAAGTTAGATAATTTTGAGATGAACAGTTTATTCTACTTTTTCTTGATTATTCCTTTGACTTGGAATGTGTATATTTTGCATCATATTTATTAAATTGTGGGTTATTATTATAGTATCTTCTTCCTTTGCCTTGACTTCTGTTTCCAACTTCACAATGTTGCCTTTTATATATACATGTATTCAATTTTCTGCAATGTCCATTTTGTTCTTCAATTCCTCTACCTCAATAGTTCTCAAGTAGAGGAAATTTTGTCCCTTCAAACAGCATTTGGTAGTTCCTGGAGATTTCCTTACTTTTCACAATTGAGGAATGCTACTCACATCTAGCAAGGAGAAGATACTGCAAATCATTCTACAACTTACTGTGCAAATCCCCAAAATGATTATCAGGATTGAACTGTCAATACTGCTGAGGTTACAAACTCATGTTTTAATCAGATATTGAGTTCTGTTGAATTATTTGTTCACTTCAACCAATTTTGTTTTAATCTTAGACTTTATTTCAGCCTATTCTGATTTAGAGAAGATATATTTCGCATATTACTGAAAGCACAAAGAACGTTTCTTGATTGTTTATGTCACTATAATTAAAATCTTTTCCCTTAAAAAATATTTAGGTTATATTTTACTAGTTTAATCTTATTTAAAATTAAAATCAGCATATCCTTTGAATGAGGATATCTTGTTTAAAACTTATAAAGAATAGAAAACGGGTCAATGTGTTTGAGACAGAAACCACAGGTCTTATTGTTTGTAAAAGAAATTTCTATTATTTATTTGGCCTATTAAATTTTGGGGAAGTACTATCCCTAACTATCAACCCAAAGATAAAACAGAAACCTATGATGTTTCAAAATTTTTCTCTTAGCTAAATACTATTTGAGTACATGAGATAGAATATGATTAGTGTATGATTTTGTTATTCTGCCCAAATACTCTACCAAAATTAAAAAATACTTAATTTTCTTCACTGCCATCTGAAGTTTGGCTATGATTTCTAAATTTCCTGTTGGATTAGGTTGGGAGTCTGGGAGATGTCACATCGTGCTCTCTTATATGATTCCACGTTAACTTTATAAATCTATATTAAGGGAAACTACCAATGTGTCTACTTTTTGAAAAGTACTACTAAATATCAGGCTTTTGATCAGAACTATGCATATGTGATTTCTAGATATTTTTCATCAATTCCTGGGAAAGAGTGTGCTTATACTCAATTTACAAATTTAATTCCTATCTCTTAGTTAACTTTTCAAAAATCACACAGTTAGTATGAGGCTTAGTTGGAATTAGAATCCAACTAATTGGACCTGTCTAATTGACTTCAGGTCATGGGCTATGTCACAATATTACATAATGTTAGCATTTATACAGAAGCGTGTTTGACAGGACATATAAACTCCCAGTAGCAAATGCAAATTGTATGCCTGCCTCCATCTAACCCTCTTTGCATTCTGAATCTCCTTTCTTGTCAAAACATGATATTTGTAAAATATGGCCATAAATATAGAATGTTACCATACAAAACCAGATTGAACTCTTGAAAGTGGTAGATATATATAGTTCTCATTTTGTGTGCTTATTTCATATTTTAATATAACACTAATATTGCAAAATGTCAAGCTGAGTTTGTGGTTTTATTTGAATTTCTTTTTTTAGGTAAATATGGAAAACATCTCCAGCAGTCAGAGGGACAAGCCATCCTTCATTCATGTTCTTTCTATTCCAGGTTAAAAGTGATGCTTCTTTCAAAGCACTGAAATGGAAATGTTTTCGTGGGAGCAATAATACCTATTTTCTTGGGAGGAAACGGTTCTGGAAATTTTTTTTCAAAGATAATAAAATGAAGTTTTCCTATCAGGAATGTATTCCAGAGATATTATTGTCAGGATAACACCTATGACATGAGCCTCTTAGGATTATTGCAACTATTTTGTCAGAATGTTTTATCGATGGTTTGCATTTTCTTTTGAGGATAGATAATGTAGTAAGGATTTTCTTGTCAAGTAGATTTTTGTTTGAATGGGTCCTTGTTCTGCTCACTGGGAGTGGTTCCCCAGTTCATTGTTTACACAGCTGTTGGTTCCACGTGGTGGTACCAACTTCTTTTTCTACAATTTACCCTCATCATTCCAGAAAAGGGCATTGCGATACGTATCATTTTTGGCAGACTATCAAAACTCATTGTTTATTTTCTGCCTTGGGAAAGTTGGTGACCTAGAAGTCTTTTTATGGATAGTCTGAGTTTCCTGTAATTTAATACAACGTTCTCATTGTGTGGACTTTCTATGCATTTGATTCCCATCTACAGCAACTCTCTCTGCTAAAAGCCACACACACCCCCAATCATATTTAAGACATTCTCCAATTTCTATGTTTAATTACTGACTATTAGGTAATATTATGTTACTAATGTGTATTTTACCTTTAGCTTTCTATCATACTTTTCTAACTTAGAGGTTTTATTAGATCACATGACCATATTTCTTTCTGAGGTCTTAACAAAGAGTGCTATAGCCTTATCACATATTTGATCTTTCTTCTGAGGCCATGTCATATCTAGATTTTGGTTTAGCCTTGAGTTGTATCCTAAATCAAGAATCTATTATTGTCTGGAGAAAATGGAGATTAAAAAATAGCTTTATATTCTGTCAAAATAAAGCTCACCTAGAAAGTTCCAACCCTCTAATTCTGAATACAAACTCCCCACTTCAGAGACATCAGTCAAGATGGCTGATTAAACACAACCAGGAGGAATAAACCCCACCAAAAGACTGGGACATTAGGAAGACAGGCACACTCTGAGCAAATCTTTGAAGGGAAGACATAGCAAATGGATAGAAGGAGGATACAGTCGCTGCACTGAAGGGAGGGGAAGCTGGGAATGCTGCACGGGGCTGTGGAGCACCAAGACTCATTCTTGGCCTCCAGCAACTTCTGGGGAAAGAGTGAGTTTAACAGGTGAGGAGTGGCCCACTCTCAACAGGAACTTCAAGAATCTTAGAAGTAGGAGACTCCCATGGACACTTGAGCTGGTAAGTAGAGCTGCTTTAAGAGGTAGCAGAGGAAGGACTCTAGCTTGTGTGAAGCCCAGAGGATTCGATGCAGGAACGGCTACAGTGAGCACAGCCAGGCATGCCCATCCTCCAAGACTGACCATCCTCCTCTCGGAAGCTTTACCCTATAGGTGACTGTCACACCTGGACAGAGCAGGGCAGTCTTGCCCATGGGATGGGGACAGTCTGATCTGAAAGATCCCTGTCTGCCGTACTCTCCTAATACCCTAACCTGGCTGTGTCCACTTGCATCACAGACTCAGATCTCAAACACGGTGCTTACTGGGTGTCTTCAAAATAGCTCCTTTGCCAGTGGACATGCGTGATCATCAGAGAACTCCTATATTCCGGCGCACACTGACATGCTCCAGCTCACTTGCAGCTTCCCCCACCACAGCCTCCTACTGCTGCTTTCCCAGGATGCCATCAACCACAGCACCCCCCACCACTGCTTTGCCAGCACATGCATGTGGCAGACCTTGACTCCCCTCCCAAACAGCATATGTGTGCATGTGCAGCCCACTGTCCCACCACTGCCAGTGGTGCAACCCCTCCTGAAGAACAGGTTCCTAACCTCAAAGGGCCAGAGAATAAACCTGAGAGCTCAGTACCAAAACCCCAGAGACTGAGCATGTAGCCCAGGAGTGCTAAGCTGAACCGTGGTCCCCTAAAACCTTCCAAAATGAACCAGTTGACTGAGACCACATTATACCACAATTAAACCCCTAAGTTTATCAATGAAAAATTTTTTAAAAACTCAAAAAACAAACAAACAAAAAAACACCTAAAGGACAGCAACTTCAAAGATTAAAGGAATGTCAGCTGACACAGATGAGAAAGAGACAGTACAAGAACTCTGGCAACTCAAAAAGCCAGAGTATCTTCTTACCTACAAATGACTGCACTAGATCCCAGCAATGGTTCTTAACCAGGCCAAAATGGCTGAAATGACAGACATGGAATTCAGAATATGGATAGGAATAAAGATCACCAAAGTAGAATCCCAGTCTAAGGAATCTAGGAGTACAATAAAATTATACAGTAGCTGAAAGATGAAATGACCATTGTAGGAAAGAACCAAAGTGATCTGATAGAGCTTAAAAGCTCACTACAAAAATATCTGAATGCAATCAAAATTATTAACAGCAGAATTGACCAAGCTGAGGAAATGATCTCAGAGCCTGAAGACTTGTTCTCCAAATAAACTTAGTCAGAAAGAAATAAAGCAAAACAAAAACAAAAACAAAAAAAGAAAAGAATAATAAAATCTCTGAGAAATATGAGATTACATAAAGACACCAAATCTACAACTCATTGGCATCCATGAAAGAGAGAGAGAGAAGGCAAGAAACTTGGAAAACATATTTGAGAATATCATTAATGAAAATCATCCCGACCTTGCTAGAAAGACCAACATTCAAATTCGGGAAATACATAGAACCCCTGTGAGATACTATATGAGATAACCACCCCTAAAGATACACAGTTAGCAAATTCTCCAAGGTTGACCTGAAAGTAAAAATATTAAAGGCAGCTAGACAGAAGGATCAGGTCACCTACAAAGGGAACCCTATCAGGCTAACAGTGTACCTTTCAGCAGAAACTCTGCAAGCCAGAAGAGATTACAGGCCTATATTCAGCATCCTTAAATAAATAAATAAATAAATAAATAAATAATTTACGAGAATTTCATATTCAGCCCAATTAAGCTTTCTCTTATTCAGCCAAATTAAGCTTCAAAAGCGAAGGAGAAATAAGATCTTTTTCAGTCAAAATAATGTTAAGGGAGTTTGCTACCACTATACCAGGAGGACTTTAAGGTTGCAGTAAATACAAAAATGAGTAACTATTACCAGCCACCACAAAAACACAACCAACTACAAAGACCACTGACACTATAAAGAACTACACCATCAAGTCTGCATAATAACCAGTTAACAACATGATGACAGGTTCAAAACCACATATGTCAATATCAACCTTGGAAGTAAATGAGATAAATTCCCCCAATTAAAAGGCACAGAGTGGTAAGTTGAATAAAGACCCAAATTCTTCACTGTCTTCCAGAAATCCATCTCACATGCAAGGACAATCATATGCTCAAAGTAAAGCAATGGAGAAAAATTCACCAAGCAAATGGAAAATAGAAAAAATAAGGGTTGTTATTCTAATTTCACACAAAACAGACTTTAAAGAAACAATGATCAAAAAAGGCAAAGAAGGGCATTATATAATGATAAATGGTTGAATTCAACAAAAAGACCTAATTTTCATAAATATATAGGCAACCAACACAGAAGCATCCAGATTTGCAAAACAAGTCCTTAGAGACCTACAGAGATACTTAAATAACCACAGCGTAACAGTAGGAGAGTTCAACATTCCATTAACAGTATTAGACAGCTCATCAATAAGAATACTAACAAAGATATTTGGGACCTGAACTCAGCAGTTGACCAAATGGACCTAACAGACATCTACAGAGCCCTCCACCCTAAACCAACAGAATATACGTTCTTTTATCTGCATGTGTCACATACTCTAAAATTGACAACACAACTGGTCATAAAACAATTCTCAACAACTTCAAGAAAATCAAAATCATACCAACTATCCTGTCAGACCACAGTGCAATAAAAAATAGAAATCAATACCAGGAATATTTCTCAAAACCTTACAATTAAATAAAAATTAAACAATTTTCTCTGGATTGACTTTTGAGTAAACAATGAAATTAAGGCAGAAAGCAAGAAATTATTTGAAACTAATGAAAAACAAAGATACAACTTACCAGAATCTCTGGGACACAGCTGAAGCAGTATTAAGAGGAAATTTGTAGTTTGAAACACTCACATCAAAAAGTTAGAAAGATCTCAAATTAACACCCTAACATCACACCTAAATGAACTTGAAAAACAAGAGTAAACCAATGACAATGCTAGCAGAAGACAAGAAATAACCAAAATCAGCAATGAACTGAATGAAATACAGATGCAAAAAAAAAAAAAAAACCACACACACACACACACACAGAAAATCAATGAATCAAGGAAAAGTTTCCTCGAAAGAATAAATAAGATTGATAGATTGTTAGCTGTACTAATAAAAAAAAGAGAAGATCCAGGTAAATACAGTCAGAAATGACAAAGAGAACACTACCATTGACTCTACAAGAAAACAGAAAAACCCTCAGAGACTATTATGAACACCTCTATGCACACAAACAAGAAAACAAAATGTAGAACAAATTCCTAGAAACATGCAACGACTTAAGATTGAACCAAACTGAAAGAAATTGAAACCCTGAACAAACCAATAAGGAGTTCTAAAATTGAATCAGTAATAAAAAGTCTACCAACTAGAAAAAGCCCCAAATCAGAAAGATTCACAGCTGAATTCTACCAGTTGCATAAAGAAGACCTAGTACTATGCCTATTGAAACTATTCCAAAAAATTGAGGAGGAGGGAGTCCTCTTTAACTCAGCCTATGAGGCCTGCATCATTCTGATGCCAAAATCTGGCAGGGACACAACAGCAACAACGAAAACTTCAGGCCAGTATTCCTGATGAATCCTACAATACAACATAGAAATACCATCCTGGATATAGGACCCAACAAATATTTCATGACAAAGATGCCAATAGCAATTACAAAAAAAAAAAAAAATGACTAATGGGACCTAATTAAAGAGCTTCTAAACAGCAACGAAACTATCAACAGAGTAAACAGACAACCTACATAATAGGAGAAAATATTTGCAAACCATTCATCCAACAAAGGTCTAATGTCCAGAATCTGTAAGGAAATTAAACAAATTAACAAGAAAAAATAACCCCATTAGAAAGTGAGCAAAAGACATGAACAGATAATTTTCAAAAGAAGACGTACATGCAGCCAAGCATATGAAAACATCGCTAATCATTAGAAAAGTACAAGTCAAAATCACAATGAGATACGATCTCGCCCTAGTAAGAATGGCGATTATTAAAAAGTAAAAATGCAGGTGCTGGCATGGTTGCAGAGAAAACAGAATGCTTATACACTGCTGGTGGTAATGAAAATTAGTTCAGCCATTGTAGAAAGCAGTTGGTGGTTTCTCAAAAACTCTTTGTCAGATATTATGTTTGTTACCTGGGTGTCAAAATAATCTGTACGCTAAACCCCCATGACATGAAATTTACCTATATAAGAAACCTTCACACGTTCCCCTGGGCCTAAAATAAAAATTAAAAAAAAGTAAACCTCCCTACTTCTTTTCTAAACTCATCTCTCATTCTTCTTCTTCTTTTTTTTTTTTTTTTTGGAGTACTTAAATATATGTAATAAAGAGCAAGTAGCTCTTAAAGAGCAAAAATTTTCAATATTTTGCACAGAGATAACCTTGTCTAAATCCAAAGATTTGTTAGATAATATAAGACAATTTTACTTACACATATCCGTCACTTTATAATACGTGTTGCTACTTTTTCAGCCTAAGTCTACTCCTTCTTCCAAATGCTTTGGATTTCTAAATTTTATTTACAACAATTGTGGATTCTTGCCTTTTAATATATATTAAAATGTTACTAGGCAGTGGTTAAACAGGATTAAAGAAAACAATTTATCTTTATTATAATAGCATACGGTGAGGAAGATAACCATTGGAAAAAGAGTCTAATGAACATTAGTCAATAAGAAGAAATGTTTTATTTTATACCACCCTCTAAAATATGATGCTTTCCTCAGAGGGATTGAGGGATTTTTTTTTTTTTTTTTAGTTTTCTCATATTTATTTTAAAGAATAGTGTAAGTTGCCATTTTTTATTTCTGTGTTTTTATTCTTTTCTCTGCAGGAAAAGGTAGAAAGTCTCCAGCCAGCAAAACTGTATAATCAAATGTAAATATGAAGACACAACCTTACAAGAATTTACTTACTTTACAAAAGAAAAATTATTAACCCTTTATAGTTTTTAAATAGTTTTCTTACTATAAAAATATATCAGATAAAAATAGCTAAGCGTATTAATAGATAAACAAGAATTACTTAAAATAAGTCCTGGAAATGTTTTTAACATCCGGTCATATATACGCAATTCTGTGGATTTTACAAATTGCATCTGATTTGTCTTAAAATAATAACACAATTTAATTTACATGAATGGGTAAAACATGAGATATAAACATGTCATTTTTAGCTTACAATTAGGGAAGAAGTTTTTAAATTAATGTAATATAAAGTAATAGCCATGGACTATATCTACAAATTAGATACTTAGATTGTGCCTATAAAGTTAGAAATGATAATTAATTAATTTTAAAGTATTTATTAATAATCTGAACACATTCACTACCTCAGAGTAAAGAGATTTGTTTCATAACCAAAATAGAATCATGAAACTCTGGAGAGGTTTCAAATACATTTGAACAATTTTGGCAATTCTTTGAAATGAACCTCAAAACCGAATACTAAATTTTGAGATTGCAAAATAACAGGTTATTTAATGCAAATTAATGTAAGTCTACTTACATTAATTAATTTTCAGAAAAACTCAAATCTGAATAAAAAGTTACTATGTCACAGATGTGCTTGTCTGTTCTTTAAATTTTTTATTTAAATTATTATTTTAATATCCTGTGTTGAAGAGTAAGTGGCATAGGAATTGGAAAGGTTAGAACTTCTATGTTAAGTAAAATTCATAAACATTGTGACTAGTAAAAAACAAAGGGTACTTCACTGTTCTTTGTTCCTTTTTACGCCATCATATTCTATATGTTCATGTCTGATTTCAGCATTTAACAGAAAAATAATTTTTTATTTAAAATGTCACCATTCAAAACCTAACATGTCTTACTTTTGAACTGAGCAGTTTAAAATTTCCAGGTTTCCTCTGGTTAAATGGTTTTTCTTTTCCTTTATCAGGAAGAAAAGAAACAATTATTTACATTTTGAAACCTTGCCTAACAATCTCATCTGACATTTGATTTTAGTGTTGCATTAGTAGTTTTTAAAGATGGTAGTACTGCCATGTTCTGCAATAGAGGTTTGTATAAAGTTACATGCTGTAGTAAAAAGATGCTTGGGAATGGAACATAGAAAAGAAAATACAGAAAACCATGTTCTGGAGGCTATATTCTTGGCTGTGTAATGTTGAACACTTCAATGAAGGGTTAAATGGTCTCTTCTACTCCCATGACATAATCCTCCCTGTTTTCTTCATTTTGATACAGATAGAAAAGAAAAAGAAGCACTGAAAGATGAAAAACTAAAAATTTAGCACTTTCTTTAAGAAATTGCATATGGGATATCAATAATTATGTGGGGTTGGCTGTTCTGTTGCCAAAGCAACAATATAAACCTTAAAATAATGTTATTATTGTTTCTATTTTCAACAATTTGAATGCTATCTATTCAAGTCAGTCCCCAGGACAATTTAACTTCTAATTTCGGGTAAAAAGACAGTAAGTTACAGAGGTAAGATTCTGTCCTTGTCCATTTTATTGAGTCTACCTGGCAGTATAAAAAAAAAAAAATCAATGATATTTCTGGTCACAAAAGAATTTACTTAGTAAGAAATTGATTACTTTAAATAGAGTATGCAAGGTATTTCTAAGTTGAAGTTGAAACTATGCCATAAAAACAAAGATCTATACCTACTTGCTACTTTACAAAACATTGTGTGCCAACAATGATATTTGGTCATTTAGGGGAACTTTTGTATATACTTTTATTATGCAGGCATATCACCAAGTGTAGTTGAGAAGCACTGTGAAGGAAATGAATTTTTTTAAAAAAGACAAACATTTTAATATCTTCTTTTGCAGGGGGAGAGAAAGTCTTGTTTGTGAATATAAAATTCTATCACTTAAAATTCAAACTATAGGACAAGAATTCTAGCTCTCCAACTTACTAGCTATATGACCTTAGTCAAGTCACTTGACTATCTGAACTTTCTCGTGCAATTAAAATTTGTTAACACGATTGCATGCTTAACAGCCACATTTACAGAGTTATTTGATATAATACATGTACATGCCTGGCACAAATAGAAACTCAATAGCTATTGGCTACTAGTATTAATGTTGTTTTTGCTATTGTTATCGTAATTCATAATAGTAATCATACTAGTGTGTGCAGAGCAAATATCTTACTTTCATTGAATAGTTTGTGCCACAGATTTTGCCTCTAGGATTTTTTCTTTACTTATACTACATGGTTATGGTCAGAAAAACACTTAATCAGCACTTTATTGTACTTTGCTAAAAATGAGAAATGATCATGAAGACAGAATGAGAAATCAGTATGATGATAGTAAGGGGTGCTCTTTTTAAATGTAGGTAAGTTTCACCAAAGTTCAAGTATTCTAATAACTGCATTTTTATCAAATTTATCTAAGATGATATCCATACTGTTCATATCAGTGAAACTCTTAAAGAATAAACCTTCCATTTCCTTTAAGTCTCTACACACATACTATGAAATTGGAAGCCATGAATTAAAAATCCAGGTTTGTTTCCTCAGAAAAGCAAATGTGAAACTGCTAAATAAAATGTGATACAATTGAGGATAAGTGGTATTCACAATTAGTATTTATTATACTAATAAGTTAAATCTCTTAACAGTCAGTACATTTGTGCAGTAGTTTGAATGAGAATATGTTACGTCTCTGGAAAGCTGTTTGATTGATGGTTTCATAATTACAAAGGTAAGTTATCCAATCCAAAATTTAGCTATAAATGTTGACAATGGGGAAAGAGGCGATATTTGGACAAACTACCACACCCATCTCGTCTCTCTTTCACTCCTTCCCTTTATTATTACTAATGGAATTTTAACTACATTTCTCCAACTTCATGAGATTCAGTGGAAATATTGATGTACATCTCAACTACCTTGAGAGTTGTTCATGTCTAGTATTACTATCTATGGTGCATTTTTGGAACAAATATAACTTATTATTTATGGTCAAGGATCAGCTTTGAAGACATAAACTCATAGTTAGACAAAAGGGGAATAACCTCTATAACATCTCTGGAACTCTAATTTATTTTATTTATTTATTATTATTATTATTTTTTGAGATGGAGTTTTCTCTTATTGCCCAGGCTGGAGTGCAGTGGCTCGATCTCAGCTCACTGCAACCTCTGCCTCCCGGGTTCAAGAGATTCTCCTGTGTCAGCCTCCTGAGTAGCTGGGATTGCAGGTGCCTGACACCACGCCCAGCTAATTTTGTTGGCTAGGCTGGTCTCGAACTCCTGACTTCAGGTGATCCACCTGCCTCGGCCTCCCAAAGTGCGGGGATTATAGGTGTGAACCACTGCGCCCGGCCTGAAAGTCTGAATTTTTTAAAGATAGAAGTTGCCTCTACTTTTCTGACAATGCCTGCCTTTCAACAAAACTCTTTTTATATGAATTTTCAATTTATTCAAAATAAATAGAAGATATAGTTTTTTAAAACATTCTAATGAATCGGCCGGACACGATGGCTAACGCCTGTAATCCCAGCACTTTGGGAGACCGAAAGAGGTGTATCATGAGGTCAGGAGATCGAGACCATCTTGGCTAACATGGTAAAACCTCGTCTCTACTAAAAATACAAAAAATTAGCCAGGCGTGCTGGCAGGTGCCTGTAGTCCCAGCTACTTGGGGGGCTGAGGCAGGAGAATGGTGTGAACCTGGGAGGTGGAGGTTGCAGTGAGCCGAGATCGTGGCACTGCACTCCAGCCTGGGTGACAGAGTGAGACTCTGCCTCAAACAAAAGCAAAAACAAAAAATAAACAAAAATTCTAATGAATCATACCAATGACATTGCCTTAGAAGTCATGATTGTATACATGCTCTGTCAAAATATTATGCTCTGTTGTGTTACTTCTCTGTACATATGTAGAGTAAGGAGAGGATCAAAAAGAATCCTTAAACCAAACATTTGGTAGGTCATATGGTTTGTTTTTGGATATCCCAGTCTACCAGTTAATTCTTGTGTTGCCAGTAAAAAGGAAAGGAGACTAATAGAAACAAAACAAAGAAACAGTGTTAGTCTGCTTTGCGTTGCTGTAAAGGAATAACTGAGAATGTTTATAACGAAAGGATGTTGATTTGGCTCAGGGCTGTGCAGGCTAGGCAAGAAGCATGGTGCCAGCTTGGCACCATGGTGAAGCCTCAGGAAGCTTTTCGTCATAGCAGAAGGCAAGGGGAGCTGGTGTGTCACATGGCAAGAGGGAGAGCAAGAGAGAGAAGAGGGAGAGGCCACGCTCTTTTTAACTACCAGCTTCAGCATAGACTAATAGAGCAAGAACTCATAACAGCAGGAACAGCACCCTACTGTTCATGAGCGATCCACCGTCATGACTTGAACACCTCACACAAGGTTCTACCTCCAACACTGGAGATCACATTTCAACATGAGATTTAGGGGCATCAAATCTTCAGAGTATATCAATGTCCTTCCTTTATTTTTAATTGCTCTTTCTAGGAGACTTTAGGAGACAATTTCCTAATAGCTTGAAGCAGCAAAATCTAAATTTTAGCAAGGGCCCATCATATATTTCACCCTGAAATCAACTACTTTGAAAGTATATTCTTATCTGTAAAATATTTATGGGGAAATAGTTGCTGCCTTCTTAACAGTGTTTTGAAAGTTATTATGTATGAAAATCTAGTAATTTAAAAATTAATCTCTTTGTTTACTATGTATTGCTATTTACATGATTATTTACTAAATGCAGATATGGCTTAAGATAATTTTATCACCTCTCGGGAGGTAGAAGGAAATGGCTATTAATTAAATAAATAAGACTTTTAAGGCGTGTTATAGATAAATATTGTGCTTTCAGTAACTTAATAAATATTCTGAAAGTAAAAACTGCCAATGGCAGGTAATACATCTAGTGAATTATCTAGCAGTCTTGTTGCTTCCTATGCCTAAGATGACTCTTCTTTTGTTTCTCTGGAAACTCATTCTTCAATACCCACCTCTTGAATTTCCTCCTCTGCACGAATGCCAGTGACTCCTCCAGCCATTGTCTCATTTGTGCAATGGTAGAGCCTAATATTCTATAGCCTGTCATTATTTATGAATGTGAACTTTTTGGTATGGTGAATTATCTAGAGGAGAGACATCAATGTTACTCATCTTTAAGATCTCAGCAATTTTGAGTTTCTGTAACATACCAGATATTACGTGTTTTAAAATGAGATGGTCTCAGAAGATCTCCAGTTACACAGTCGACTAAGGATTATTCTACTCAGCCCAGGCCATAGGTGTTTGAAATATTCTCTCCTTCAGTGAGGCTTATGATGTGAGGGTAGAAACATGTGAGGGGTTCTTTCCCATGTTGTAGAAACAGATGCTGAAAAAAAGAAACACCCACCAAAAAGTTACGATTAGTATTTAAGGCAGCAAGACTCTGAAAATAGGTTATTCTGAATGACAAAGCTTCCTAGTATTTTGGGTATTTTTTTCCTTTTAAAGTGAATGTTGGCACCTGCTTTTTTTTTTTTTTTTTTTTTAACATTTCTGAAGAAAACTCAGCTTAAATATCATTTTTAGGTAAGGTCTTTGAATTCTGAACAAAAAACATACTTTGCATTAAGTCTTAGTAGTTCTGTTAGGATACTAGTGTGCTTCATTTCACCAGCATCTGAGCTAATCAGTAATCAGCTAGGTTGACTTTATTTTCATTTAAAACTGTACAGAGTTCTTTTTATTTTCTTCCTTGTGTATATTGCACCTAAAATTTTAAAAGGCATAAAAGTTATGCTCAAGTGATTTCAGATTAAAACAAAGTAGTTTGGGCAGTCAAGCTTTAACCAAAGGTTCTCTCTCCACATATTTATGTGCAAAATTCAAAAGTAATATTTATCAAATAAGGAAATCTTAAAGCCTTTATTAACAGCTATATGACCTACACTTTTGTATGTTATATAGTATTTGATTCTTTTCGAGCTGAGAATTTTACTTTAGACAGAAATTTTTTCAATAAATATGGTCTTTCCAAAAGACTCCAGAAGCACTGGGCTACTCCACATACATACACACAAGTAAGTATTAGAAGTCCCACCACAGAGAAGGTAATAGGTGGATTATGTGGACATACAAGAAAAAAAAGTGGTCATGTTCCTTGCCTTCAAGGAGGTTAAAAGCTGGTTGAATTGAAATGCAGTGCTTGTAACCAATAGGGTAACTAAGGATGTAGAAATACGCAGAAGATAATGAGCAATAACTTTCATCAGTATTTCTAATGGAAATTGGAAAATTTTCCATTTCCATTAGAAAATTTTCCACTAATAGAATTGTCTCAATCATACAACTGAGAATGTAATAGAGGTACACATTTCAGGCAGAAAAACAGAAAATGTTCAGTGCACAGATTATCACCTACTTTATCTCATCACAGTGTTGGGTTGCAGGGATTATGTTATCTAAGAGACATATGAGTAAAAGTTTGAAGAGTATGAGCTTATGGGGCAGTACATTCCAGCAGAGAAAGGCAAGTTTGAAGACTTTAAGGTCCAGCATACTTGGTATGTTCCAGAAGCAAAATGATGCCAACATGGCCAGAGCAAGAAGAGGGACAGAGGAATGGGAGATAAGGTCAGACAGAAGGCAGAGGGGAGGGAATCCTGCAGGTAATTCCTGGTAGACTGTTTAGAACTTCAAATAAGCTGGGAAGCCATGGCAGGGGTGTGAGCTTATGTGTCCTGGCACATGATATCCTTGCTATGTTAACTCTTACATTCGTGAAGTCAAATACTTAACAAGCTCAATGAAATTGTCTCAGATGACCTGGATGTAAGAGTAGAACTTTAAAAGTTATTTATAAAACGATTATTATTGGATTTTTACATCTCACATATCTTTTTCCTGAGCTTTGTAGATTTCTCCAGAAAATTCCCTACCTCCTTCTCCTGAGTGACTCCCATCCACTAAGTGACTTTATGATGCTATATATTTCTCAAAGTTTTATACAAGGAGAAAAAACTGGCAAAAACTGGCATGAATAGGGTATATTATCTTCACAGATATATCTTCATTTTTCCTCCCAAGCATTGATTTAAAATTGCTAAATTTCACATAACTCTTTTTATTGCTTCTCTTGCAAAAACACATAATCCTCTGAATAATGAAATATTAAGGAAGACACTGGACTTCTGAAAGTAACGTAACATTAGACTGTCGATGAAAAGAGACAAACTCTAAAAAATATTTAAAGAGAGACCAGGCACAGGGGCTCATGCCTGTAATCCCAGCACTTTGGGAGGCGGAGGTTGCAGTGAGCCGAGATTGCACCACTGCACTCCAGCCTGGGCAACAGAGTAACACTCTGTCTCAAAAAGAAGAAGAAGAAGAAGAAAAAAAAACACATTTAAAGAGGTCTAAGGTGAGGCAACTATAGCCGGCCAATGCCCATCATGCAGTTCCAGGAGGTCCTGATGACGTATGCCCAAGATAGTTGGGTTACAACTTGATTTCATACAATTTAAGGGGATAGAAGTTATAGGTAGACATCAGTCAATACACATTAGGTGTACATTGGTTTGATATGGGATGGTGGGACAACTTGAAGCTGGAGGCTTCTAGGTCACAGGTGGATTCAAAGATTTTGTGATTGGCAATTGGTTGAAAGAGTTATTATCTAAAGACCCGGAATCATGACAAAGGAATATCTGTGTTAAGATAAGGGGTTGTGGAGATCAAAATTCTTAATATGAAAATGAAGCCTCCAGGTAGCAGACTTCAAAGAGAACAGATGGTAAAGGGGCGAAACTCATAGTTTAATCTCTCCTGGATCAGGAAAAGACGTGGAAAGGTGTTAAAAGAGAAAACTTCAGCTGAATTAGATTTAAAAGAGTTTAACTGAGCAAAGGACAATTCATGAATCAGGCAGCCTTCCGAGCCAGAGTAGGCTGAGACTCCAGTGCAGCACCGTGGTAGAAGAAAATTTACAGATAGAGAAAGGAAAGTGGCACACAGAAAACGGATGTGAGATACAGAAACAGCTGGATTGTTTATAGCTTGGTATTTATCTTATCTGAACAAGGTTAGAACAGTTGGCCACATTTGGTTTGCCAAAACTATGATTTGCACAAGAGTAGGCTATGGTCTGTTTGAACCTACACTTGCTATAGTTGACTACAGAGAAACCTTTAGGCAGAACTTAAAATATGTAAGGAGGGAGCTTTAGGCTAAACTTGATTTAACAATTGAAAGGAGATTCTCTGTAGAATGTAGATATTCCCCACAAGAGACAGCTTTTCAGGGACATTTCAAAATATGTCAAAGAAATATATTTTGTTGCAAAATACTTCAATTTCTTTCAGTGCCTGCTATCTGTCATGTGATGCGATGCTAGAGTCAGACTGGAATTTGGTATTTTATTGCTACAAAGAGTCTATTTTGTCAGTCTTAAGATCTCTGTTTTAATGTTAATGTTGGTCAATTGTGCCTGAATTTCAAAGGGAAGATGGTATAATGTGACATGTTCAATTTCTACTTCCAGTCATGGCCTACACTAGTTTTTCTGGTTTACTTTGGTCAAAAATCAGGTCCCTTCAGCCAGTCAAGGAGCTTAGAATTTTATTTTTGGTTTAGAACACTTATAACAGCAAAATGTAAAATCAGGACAGTATGTGATAAATGTTCTATTATCAAGAATTAATTATAATAATTATGATTATACTTTTAATTTAAACATAAGTATTTACATTTACTTATATAATGTTATAATACATAAATTTTTTTATTTTTTTAAATTGTTATTAAACCTTCTACGATATTCTCTCTTCCAATATACATTTCTCTCTCTCTCTCTCTGTTTCTCTCTCTCAGGTTTTGTTTTTTGTTGTTTTTTTTTTTTTTTTTTTTTTTTGAGATGCAGTCTGACTCTGGAGCGAAGTGGTATGAGCTTGGCTGACTGCAAGCTCCACCTCCTGGGTTCAAGCAATTCTCCTGCCTCAGCCTCCTGAGTAGTTGGAATTACATGTGCCCACCATCATGCCTGGCTAATTTTTGTATTTTTAGTAGAAACGGGGTTTCACCATATTGTTCAGGCTGGTCTCGAACTCCTGACCTCACGTGATCCGCCCACCTCAGTCCCAAAGTGGTAGGATTAGAGGGGTGAGTCACCCAGCCTGACCATATTATACATTTTTGTTAAATTAATATTTAACGATTTGAATCACTATGAAAATTGTTAACTACTGTCTAAGTAATGAATATATATTCCCATTTCATTCCTTGTGACTTAAAAAGAAAACCTCATTTCTTGTGGAATTAATCATTAGTTTATAATTTTGCCACTTTCTCCCTTCTTCTTGAAAATTCTTCTCAAATATATTCCTAATGCTACTTATCCCTATGTAGTCAAATATATCCAATAATCTATTGTTATTCCTCCAATAAATATTTCTTTCATGGAGGAACTGCTTTTCTTGTTTGTTTTAAAAGTTGAATTGTAACGTACACATTTCAAATAACATATCTCATATATACACAACAAAATGGTTATCACTAAGTAAGCACACTCATTTTATATATGGATGGTAATTGCCATCCATATATAAATGACTATAATGTCATTTATAATGCCTTGATGGAATAAAAGTTTATTGGAATCTATTAAACAACAAATTAATATATAGTAATTACCATCCAAATAAATAAATAAAATTCATTAGCAACCCTGAAGCCCTAATCTAGCTCTATCCCCTAAAATAGCTAACATTCTGATTTCTATCACTATATAATGAGTTTTGCCTTATTTGAAATTGGTAAATTTCAGGTAGAAAAACAGAAAGCTTGAATTGGAAAGCTTTCAATGCACACATGATTATCTACTTTATCTCGGGTGCATCACAGCATTGGGCTGTATGTATTATGTCAGCTAAGTGACATATAGGTAAAAATACCTAAAACATTTTTTGAAACACATAAAAACATAATTATACAGAATTAATTCTCTTGATTTGGGCTTCTTATACTCAACTACCTTTTTTGGATTCATCCTCATTGTTCTTGGTAGTAATTCTTTAGGAAGTTTTAGTTCTGTGTAGCTGTGAGGTCCGATAGAGTAGCAATTTAGACATGATTGGCTACTGAGCGGTATACTGCAAGTGGTTGCAGTCCAGTCCAGCCTAGTCTTCGACCTTACTTGGAGTGCTTTGTAGGAATCAGTTCTTGTAGGTCATGTCTGCTCTGGCCTCAGAGCCTACAGGGCACACTGTTAAATTCCATCATTAGTGCATTTCATTTGTGTTTATTTTATTATGTATGCAAATATTTCTAATTTCACTTGGACTTTTTAATTCTTCCTTTTTATGATTTGTAACATGTTCAAAGAATAAACTTATGTCCTGTTGCCTGGAAATCACAAAATCTTTTCTATGAGACATACAATGAAACACACAAATCTAGTGAGGAAACCTACCAATATGGCTTCATGTGCCCTAGAACTCTTTACAAAGTGTATACATCTCTATAATTCTATTTTTTTGAAAAAGGTCAAGATGTCATAGGATATATAAAATCATACAAATTGATAGTCAAAATACAAATTAAATAATAATACCCTAGGCCGAATGAAGTATGGATAGTATAGAAAATATTAAGAAATTAAGCATTTATTATATTCTTTGAGATATACAAAGTGCCTCACATGGATGACATAAAAATTTTTGATGACAAAAGTATTGTAGCTATCTTTTAAAAATGAAATAGCCTGTTTTTCTCCCCCTTTTAGTTTGAGGATTCACAGAGGAGTTTTCTGAAGAAAACCTTGGAGTTAGCCAAGACAATCTTTTCAACCTTCTGTCTTGACAGAGGTGGCTTGCTATTTACCTACACAGCTTTGTGTTACTGGGGCTCTTTCCTCTTCTGGAAACATACAATCTTAAATGGAGTATTGCAGGAGACATGATAATTCTACCAAACATTACATTTGAAAATTAAAGGTGAAGTTGGAGAATCCCGTCAGTTTCTCCTCCCCTATCAGAAGATATATATATATAATTTATATATATATAATTTTTTTTTTTTTTGAGACAGTCTGGCTTTGTCGCCCAGGCTGAAGTGCAGTGGCACAATCTCGGCTCACTGCGGGCTCCACCTCCCGCATTCATGCCATTCTCCTGCCTCAGCCTCCCTAGTAGCTGAGACTACAGGCGCCCGCCACCACGCCTGGCTATTTTTTTTTGTATTTTTAGTAGAGACAGGGTTTCACCATGTTAGTCAGGATGGTCTCGATCTCCTGACCTCGTGATCCGTCCCGCCTCAGTCTCCCAAAGTGCTGGAATTACAGGTGTGAGCCACTGTGCCTGGCCATCAGAAGATATTTTAACTTGTTCTGTAATGGATTCCAATAAACTTTTATTTCATCAATACATTATGAATGAATATATATATAGAGAGAGTATATGTGTGTTTATGTATTACACATGTGCATACATATATATTTTCTTTATGTGCAAATATTTAGTATATATATTGCAATAGATTGTAAAATCTAGTTCTGAATTCTTTGTACATATTTTTTATACAACATATTTTTAATATATAAAAATTAAGTAAAGTTTATCTTAAAATTATCACTCCTAGAATTGATTAAACTTAGACAGTTTATCAATGAGATGAATTTTTAGCTACTGCTTAGTCTTAGAAGGGATTCCTGAGAAGGTAATTGATTAAGAGTATGTCTAGATGTGAGCAGAGGGTCAGAAGGACATGACTCTAAAAGAAGACAAGGAAAATGAACATAAGTTGTTGAAATAGGGAGAAACCATCAAAATCTAGCATTGCTTGCCGAAAATTTTTCTCTTGAAATTAATAAATGCATTTATCCACACAATCTTTACTAAAAATTATTTCACCAGCTATATTTGGTAGGCTTGCCATATGCTACCAACTGATGATCTAGACTCTGGGAAAATTTTTGTGTATATGACTCTTTTCAATGTTGGAAATGCTTTTTCACACATTTTCCATGAAGTGAAATTCATAATGTTCTAAATACCTTCTAGGCAATAATTCTGCATCTGTTTTCATGTCCCAGTATGTCCTTTACTTATCATAACTCTGTTAAACCTTCTTAACAGAATGATTTGAAAATGAAAACAGTTATCATGTAAACACGCTTTGGCTTAGAAACTATGAACTGTATGAAAAAGTAAATCAAATTACGCTGTCATGAACTGATTACATAAAAGTGCCAAGTTTGTGCCTGGTACATTATAGTTACCAATCAAAATATTATTTTTCAGTCAGATATCATTATTACTAACATTAAAATGATTTATATAAACATTCCAGATTACATGACAAATTGACAAAAGCAATTGATCAGATCTAAACTTCTTAACACAAGGTTTAAACAATGAAAGGAGTATTATAGTTTGAATTCAGATTCATGTTTTTTCACTCATATTCTTTCAATCAACAGATATTGATTAATTTCCTAGTAAATATCTGGCAGTGTACAAGGCATTTTATGGGTGCAAAGTTGAGTAAGACACATTGAGCTTACTAATGGTGAGTTTAGAGTCTTAATTGAATATGAGATATGTCCATAAAAAGCTATAGAAAGTGGCATATGGACTATCTATACTGCCCTGTATTCAATCATTGTTTTATCTACTTGCCGCTCTATAATCTATTATGGTTTGGCTGTGTCCCCAACCAAAGATCACCTCAAATAATTATAATCTCCATGTGTAAAGGGCGGGGCCAGTTGGAGACAACTGAATCATGGGGGCAGTTTTCCCCCTACTGTTCTTGTGGTAGTGAATAAGTCTCATGAGATCTGATGGTTTTATAAATGGGAGTTCTTCTGCACAAGCCATCTCTTACCTACTGACATGTGAGACATGACTTTGCTCCTCATTCACTTTCCACCATGATTGTGAGGCCTCCTCAGCCATGTGAAACTGCGAGTCCATTAAGCCTCTTTTTCTTTATAAATTACCCAGTATTGGGTATGTCTTTATTAGAGGCGTGAGATCAGACAAATACAATCTATCTGACATCTCTTGGTAATAAGATTATCTCATAAATTGACTCTAGCATATTAAATTATATTTTCTTATGATAATCAAGTTCTTGATTTTTTCTGGACTTTGGAATTTATTTTGGGGACAACCATAAATTAACTATTGATCATACTGAACTTTAATTGTCGATACCATGGATAGTATTGGTTCTGATTAACACTGTAAAATGCTCAATCCCAATGTACTACTTCCATAACATTTATGATTTTTATGCACCAAAATGAGTACTAGAATTTTGGTGCCACAACTCTTTTCAATTTTTTTTATAAGATTATTTTTCCTGGTGTGAAATAATTAAATGTACATTGTTTGGTCATCGTAACAAGATTGGAGCAAAGGTTTTGTTCTAGATCGACTTTCTGTATGTTGCCACTAATTACACTGTCTTGTAAAAAGGAATCACTTTTATGTAATTTTTATTATTTAATTAATTTTTCTCATACTTTACTTTGACTTTTTAAAATAAAACACTAAATGCTATATTAAATGTGATTTTAAAGACTAAAAGTGCCAGATAGTATGGCATTATGAAGAATAAAAAGGGTCCATTAAGGTTTCAATTATTAATATAAGTGTGTATTACATTAGCTCAAATAGATTTCATTTAGGAAAATATAATAAATTAAATCTTGTCCATGTGTGAAACTCAGTTATTCTAACTTTTAAAAATGGAAGTTAAATATAAATTAAAGTGTTAGAAAATGCATTATGGTATATTTCAATGAATGTGGCATACCACAGCATGAATTTGTGAGCTTCCAGGGTTATAGTTTGTAATGGTTCATGGCACGGCCAATAATAAGTCTGTAGGAAGCTTTGTTATAAATGTCCCCGTTCTTTCATTTGCCCTCTCCCACTGCATGCTGGGATGCCTATCTGCGTAAAATCAAGCCACGGATTATCCATTTACTGCCACTTTATCCTAGGGGACATAAACTTGAAAACACGCAGGCTATGCTCTGGTAATAAATTCAGAGTCAAATGTGTTTGTATTCTAGTAATAAAAATGACAAGCCGCATTTATTTTAAATTTAAAAACTTCACTTTTTGCTAAAGCACTGTAACAGTGTTTTTGGGTTGAGTTTTGCAATATACTAAATATATGTATATGTATGTATACTATATTTTATAACAAAATTTGTATTTATTTGATATATTTATTAGAATTATCTATTGGTATTATTATTTGTATTATTTTTAGTGTACACTCATCTTTCTGAATGAGAAGGATCAATCTTCTTGGAAATCTTTTATATTCAACAGCTATTCTGACATATAGTGAGTTGATTCACTTATAAAAAAGCCTAAGTCCACGTGAACTTAACACAATAAGAAATATTGAGAAATCAGCTCCTTAGCAATTTTACAATCTAAAGTGCCAGTGCTTTGGGAGTTTAATGAGATGTTTAGTTTGTTATGATGAATACTGTTACTATAGTTGGTATATGACTGGAGTGGACAATATCAATATGCAATTTTAAAATGACAATTAGTAAAATAAAATAATGTCCAGAAAACATTAGTCAATTTAAGTATCATATTAAAATATTCTGTATGCTGTATTTTTTTCTAGTTTAGTAGTGTAGAGATTAATAGACTAAATTGGCCCAGAAAGAACAAATTGTTAAATAACAGTTTTCAGAGATTTTGTGTAGAGATTATTTATAATGAATGCTGAATTTAATTTTTCTCATTAAAAAAAGGACCACACCATTCAACATTTTGAATTTCAGTAACAGTTGATGGCTCAGCCCCCCAAATAAAGTCTTCTACAAATGTGATTTGATTTATTTAAAAGCTGCCTTTAAAGCAACTTCCCAAGGCAGTTTCTTAGGAAAATGTATCTGAAGACTCTTGAATACAAATGAAATTTTCCTGTGACACGAAGCACAGTGTTTGGATTGCAGAGTAAACTGAGCAGCAATAGTTCTGTGTCAATTCTTTAAAAAGTCTCATAGTTCCTGGGAGGCTGAAAAATACTTCCTGTCAGAAAATCTTCAATTATTTAAAAAGTATACTATGATGTTTACCTCATATAGAAAAATAACTATAGAAATGAATGAGGGAATAAGGAGTTACTTGTTAAGTTTTGGAAATTTAATTGAAATTTAATACTCTTTCTAGTTTCCACTGAAATATTAATGCACTGTGAGATGATAGCATATATTTGTTTTATGTCAGGGAAATTATCAGTTAACGTTTTTTGCATGCAAGGTAGAGCAGTGCTGTTGCCTTGGAATGGAGACTAATGCTCTAAAGCTGGAAAAACAAAACAAAACAAAACAAAACAAAACAAAACAAAACAAAACAAAACAAAACCTTCTTTGTTCCTGCTACTCCCTAAAGGGCATTACTACAGGCCTTACAAGGAGAGTGCTGAACAGGTTTACCTTACGATTTTTTTCCTTACTGCCCTCTGGCTTACTCCAAGTCTATTCAAGGAAGTAGAGAAATTCAAGGAGAAATGGCATAGAATAGAGTCTTCAGACTGGAGGAAGAAAGCAATGTCTTTTTGATCATTCCCAGCAATGCTAAAAGACCGTTTACAAAAGTCACTTGCAGAAAGTGTGCCATGCCTATATGAATGACTGTCAGTATAACATGACCTAGCGGGACATTTGTGTAAGCAGGACACTTGTTGATCTGCCCTCGAATTTTATTGAAAGAAAACTTGATTAAGTGGGTAGGCTGGAAAGCGAGTGAAGAGATTAGTCTCCCGACATTCAACAAAATTTTATATTATATATTCTAATTATTAAGCAATTCAACTCACAATAAATACCCTCGTGTTTTATTGCTTTAACCACCATCTTGACACTTCTCATACCCTCTGTTATTTTCTCCTCTCATTACTCTGACCAATGACTTTCTTTTCCAGATATTTTTAATTGGTTTGACTTTTGGGTTTTTTATTTTTTCTTACTTGAAAACACAGTCCTCTCTGTCATATGGATACCAAAGCAATTATATAAAAAAGATAAATGAAGTTAGGTCTTGGGTGACGTGAATGTTTTAAAGTGAGTCTGCAAAAATCAATGTGTGAAAAACTTAGCTGTGGTAGAATGTGGCTTCTGAACAGTGATCAATATCCTCACTTCTTGCTGCATGAAGATCTTTATTAAAAGACAATAGCCTTTTTCTGAATGTTGAAACTGTGTTAATGTATAGAGCTAAATGTTTGTTGTCAGTAATGAGAGTCTACAGCTTAATTTCTAGGTTAGTATTACAGGCACCTGGATACTGTACCGCCAAACCAAACCATTCTATAGACTTCAACCTGACCTGAGATCAAGTATAAGAGAATCCAGTAATATATTTAGTATATATAAGATATATGTTTAATAGTTGACCACTAACTCAAGAATCTCACTCAGATAAAATTTAAAATAATAATAGCAATGAAGGCTCTTACATGTAATTTTTCTCTAAATAAAATTAAAAATAGTATTACCAATGAATACTCATACATATATAGTAGTAAACTAATTCTCACATTTTTATATAATGTATACATGTATAAATATTTGAAAAATGGTTAACTTTGGAATTTATTTTGGGGACAACCATAAATTAACTATTGATCATACTGAACTTTAATTGTCGATACCATGGATAGTATTGGTTCTGATTAACACTGTAAAATGCTCAATCTCAATGTACTACTTCCATAACATTTATGATTTTTATGCACCAGAATGAGTACTAGAATTTTGGTGCCACAACTCTTTTCAATTTTTTTATAAGATTATTTTTCCTGGTGTGAAATAATTAAATGTACATTGCAATAACCTATATTCACATTTTTTATATTTTAATAAAGGAAATAAAAATGTTTATGAAAGCAATTACAACAGAAACTTTCCTAAAAACATTTTTGTGTGTGTGTATGAATAAACACCTCCTAACTTCCTCAGATATTTAATTTGACTATTCCACAAAACAATCTAGAATAAAACACTTGTACAAGGTCACTTGAAAAACTCTCATATTCTTATGCAAAATTTTTCCAAGGTGTATTCAGCAGTCCACGTGCCAGAGAACAGACACACTCACACATACACACTCACACACACAAACTCACACTCCCCTGGCTTTTGTGTGTAAATGAGTCATAAAATAAATATACTATTTCTATCTTGGAGCTTTATAACCAGCTTTATTGCCATACTAAGAGTCAAAAAAATTATTCACTAAATAATTTTTTTTTTAGTTTTTGAGATAGAGTCTTGCTCTGTCGCCCAGGCTGGAGTGCAGTGGTATCATCTCGGCTCACTACAACTTCCACCTCCAAGGTTCAAGTGATTCTCCTGCCTCAGTCTCCCAAGTAGCTGGGAGTATAGGCGCCTGCCACCATACCCGGCTAATTTTATTTTATTTATTAATTTATTTATTTTGTATTTTTACTGGAGGCAGGGTTTCACCATGTTGGCCAGGCTATTCTCAAATTCATGATGTCAAGGGATCCACCCACCTCAGCCTACCAAAGTGCTGGCATTACAGGCGTGAGCTACAGTGCCTGGCCCAGAAATAAGTTTGATTTAAGTTGAAATTTTAAAAAGATATATAGATATATATAGAGAGGACTGTTTTACATTGTACATATTAAAATGCGTGGAGTTTTGAAACATACTTGACTTCAGATTTAGGGTATCATGGCAGTCTATAACAGATTTGTTCATAGATATTACTTCTGTAAATATGAATTCTTGCAAGATTTTGTGAGAGTGACAGAATTCAGTTATATGTTTTTAACTTAAATTATTTGGAAATATTATTTTGAATATGGTTTCTGCTAAAATTTTATTTACTGAAAATAACATACATTTGTAAGTTAATTTATGATACCTTCTAAAAAGGTTGCTGTTGTAGACCACCACCACCTGTGATTCACTTATGAAGTCTGTCGTAGTCTAGGATTTAGAAGTTTTCTATAGGTTTGTAGCTCAAAAGTAAAATTTTTATAATGGAAAAATCTTGACTTATTATTCCCGTGCCTGAGGGCAAATCATTTTTATACATTTTTGTGAAAAGAATATTATACTTTGAAATTTAAAAAGGAGTCACTCTTTTAAAGCAAATAAATTATTCTTTCCTCTATTCATCTCTACAAGATGTCATACAAGAAACAACCCAAAGAAATATGTTGAAGAACATGTTAAGTATGAGTTAGAGTAGAAAAATGCACTGTATTCCCTAGAATAATATTTGACAATATTTTCCAATGGCTTGTTAACGTTTTTAGTCTAGGTTTCTGTGCTTTCTCAGAAATAGTTACAAATAAATTGACATTCTTCATATAAATGAGCATTCAATATCCCTGAAAATAATGTAAACCTTTTCCACTTATTTTAAACATGTATCAGGGAAAAGGAAGCCTAGCATGACTAACTTCATTTTGCTCCTAATCTCCCCGCCCCTGAAATGATCTCTTTTAGGTTTACTGTATTTACTTATCTCTGCAGGTAGGCCAAGCTAACTATGGGAGGAATTTGGTTTATAGTTTAACTTTATTTCTTTTTAAATTTTACTTTAAGTTCTGCGATACATGTGCAGAATGTGCAGGTTTGTTACATAGATATACATGTGCCATGGTGATTTGCTGCACCCATCAACCTGTTGTCTAGGTTTTAAGCCCCACATGCATTAGATATTTGTCCTAATGCTCTCCTTCCCCTTTCCCAAACCCTCCCACAGGCCCCCGTGTGCGATGTTCCCCTCCCTGTGTCCATGTGTTCTCATTGTTCAACTCCCACTTATGAGTGACAACATGCAGTGTTTGGTTTTCTGTTCCTGTGTTAGTTTGCTGAGAATTATGGTTTCCAGTTTCATCCATGTCCCTGGAAAGGACATAAGCTCATTATTTTTATGGCTGCATAATATTCCATGGTGTATATGTGCCACATTTTCTTTATCCAGGCTATCATTGATGGGCATTTGGGTTGGTTCCAAGTCTTTGCTATTGTAAATAGTGCTGCAATAAACGTACGTGTGCGTGTGTCTTTATAGTAGAATGATTTATAATTTTTTTTTGGTATGTACCCAGTAATGGGATTGCTGGGTCAAATGGTACTTCTGGTTCTAGATCCTTGAGGAATCACCACACTGTCTTCCACAATCGATGAACTAATTTACACTCCCACCAACAGTGTAAAAGCACTCCTAATTCTCCACGTCCTCTCCAGCATCTGTTGTTTTCAGAGTTTTTAAATGATCACCATTCTCATTGGCATGAGATGGTATCTCACTCACTGTGGCTTTGATTTGCATTTCTCTAATGACCAGTGATGATTAACTTTTTGCAAGGATGTTAATAGTCCTTTCCTAAAACTAACCCCCAGGAGATAAGGAGGGTATACACTAGTAACAGTGTTATGTTAAACATTTTTAAGAGCACTGTGATCTGATCAAGGACAAAGAAGTTTACCCTTACTGCTCTCGAGATGTCTGTGGCCATCTGTCACTATTGGCCTCAACCCTCTTGTTCTCTCTCCTTCCCCTAACATCCAAGGAGCTCAAAATTTCTAGTAGCTTAAGATGAGTCTTTGGGACACCAGTCCTCCATCTTCGTTGTTTTTGGGCTCTCCAAAAAAAGTCACCTTCCTTGTCCCAACATCATGTCTCTCAACCTCTTGGCTATCATACAGTGAGGGGTATGAGCTTTCGTATTGGTTACAAAAGCCTTTAGTTGAATTCAAAGAACTAATTTTGAAAAAAGAATTGGTAAAAATTAGTCAGATGGAAAAGATGTGGCTACCTTCAAATGTGTAATTATTGAATGCACATTTATTTTGTTTTCTGAATGCAATGGAGCATTGAAATATGAGCCATTAAAAACTACAACATGCACGTTATCAGAGACGTTAATAGTTTTGTTTTCATGCATTGAAACAAATGCATGTTGTCATCTAAAGGAAACATGGTGGCAAAATTAATAGATGTAGAGAGTTTATTTGGGCCAAATTTGAAGACTGCAGCCAGGAGGATAGATTCAAATTGCCCTGCATCTATCTAGGTTAACTTAGCAGAGTGAGTTAAAAGGAATAAAAAGAGATAGTTCCTAAGTTGTTTACAAGAATATACACTAAAACAACATAAGGCTATATTGATTGACTACACATTGTTCTTTGTATCACAAATTCTAGGAACATGAAGAAAATGGGCGAGGCAGCTAGTCAGCAAACTACAAGGGAGATAAGAAAGAATAACGTGCCTTTAAACAACGGCTCCAAAGGATGGTGGCCAGGGGCATCACTGAGGCCCCGTATTCATGTGTTCTGGGCCTGATAAATTTTACTTACTTCACATAACTCACACTGCTCTGAGCTATTTTTCTTTTCTGAATATTTTAATCTAAATTAGATATTTCTAAGTAATAGTTTGTTATTTTAATGTATATTCTTTTATATCCCTCTTTGATACTGTGAAATATACATGTGGTCTCCCTCATTATTTTCTGACCTATAACTTGTAAACTCCTTGAGATTTCTAGAATGATAAGAATGCCTTTTTTAATGCTACAAATGTCTTTTTATGCTAATAAAATGACTTGTGGCTGGGTTTCCTCTATAATCTCAAAAGAGGAGTTGGTTGTCAGGCAAACCAACTATGTGATTAGAGGTTTTGGACTTTTGGTTCCACCTCTCACCTCCTGGGAGAAGAGAGAGGATAAAAGTTGAATTATTAAGCCAATGGCTAATCATTTAACCAATCATGCTTAGGTAATGAAGCTTCCATAGAACCCAAAAGGGTTAAGTTCTGAGGGATTATGGGGGGGTTCCTAGAGAGTGACATGCCCAGAGAGAACATGGAAGCTCCTTCTCCCATATCTCACACTAGGCATCTCCTATCTGGCTGTTCATCTGTATTCTTTGTAACATCATTTATAATAAACTGGCAAACATAAGTGTTTTCCTGAGTTCCATGAGCTAGTCTAGCAAATTAAACCCAAGGAAGGGGTAGTGGGAACCCCAATTTATAGCAAATGGGTCAGAGTTATAGATGACAACCTGCTGCTTGTGATATGTACCCAAAGTAGGGGTAGTTTTGTAGGTCTGAGTCCTCAACCTGTGGCTCTGATGCTATCTTCAGGTAGGTAATGTAGGAATTGAATTTAATTAGAGGACACAGAGCTAGTATTTGCTGAAGAACTGATTGATTGCTTGGTGTTTGGGGAAACAGCCATACATATCTGAGGTCACAGAGGTATTCAGTGTTGTGCAAATGTGGTAGGAAGGACAGGTATTTTTCCTACTCACCCTTTCTTTCCTCTTTTTTTTTTTTTTTTTAAATACATCGTCTCGCTCTTGTCACCCAGGCTGGAGTGCAATGGTGTGATCTTGGCTCACTGCAAACTTCACCTCCTGGCTTCAAGTGATTCTCCTGCCTCAGCCTCCCAAGTAGCTGGGATTACGGGTGCTCACCACCACATCCAGCTAATTTTTGTATTTTTAGTAGAGATGGTGTTTCACCATGTTGGCCAGGCTGGTCTTCAACTCCTGACCTCAGATGATCCACAAGTGTCGGCCTCCCAAATACTTACCTTTTCTGTTAGTTTTATGTTTACATAATTTTGACATTTTTATACTATATTCCTCTTTCAGTTTTCTAGTTGAGTTGGGAAATAATCTATTAAATCAGATAAATCTTCTCATCTACCAACTGTGAATACCATTACAGATAAATACATTTTGCAAAGTATATTTTCTCTAAATAAAAAGTAGCATTTTCTACAATAAAATTTACTTTTACAAGTATTGATTCATGAAAATATTGTGACGAGAGCGTCACGGCAACCTCACCTTATATTTCTCTTAGGAGAAACGGCTCAGTATTTGGTAAATTACTATCCAAAGCAACTTTATGGAATATAACTACTGTAAAAAAAAGATAATCCACTGCATATCATCATTAAACTCTTTTTATGTATGGAACATTGTAGTTCTGAATAAAACTTTGATGTCATATCAGGCATTTTTCTATTACATGACTTCTGATTCTTTCATATTTGATTATTGATTATTGGGAGTTAGCAAAGAAATTAGAGTGCTCTATCCATACAAAAGAGTTTAACTACATTTTATATACAGTAGATTATCTTTTTTTTTTTTACTGTAGTTATATTCTATAAGGTCACTTTAGATACTAATTTAGCAAATACTGAGCCACTAGTCCTAAGGTAAATACAGGGTGAGACGGCTGTGAAGCTCTCATCATGTTTTCATCAACCAATCCAACATAATTTTGTTTTAAATCAGCTTCTGTTAAAGACACCTCATTATATATATGGATTGGTTAATGCAATATATATATAATGACATGTTTTATATATAAATATACATATATAGTACAGATAACTCATTATGTGCAATATTTATAAGGAAACAGTATATAATGTTTATATACTTATAACATTAGTATATAATGTTTATATACTTATTTCCTTATAAATATGTGCAATATTTATAAGGAAGCATTAGTCAAACAGGGTCTCACATTTTACTGACTCTGGGTAATAGGAGGACCAAGACATTCTTTGGCTTTTGGCCTAAATAAACAGTGCTATCCACTATGTTGATTTCATCAATCATCAACTTATGAATCCCATAAATGTAGTGAAGTTTCCATCTTTTTCAGTTTCATCATGCACTGTAGATGCTATTGTAGCACTTTTCAGAGCATTCTCAGGTAAAGATGAGTGAATTTCCCTTTCTTATCTCTGGGTGTATGCTATTGTTGATTTACAGACATTGAACTCACATCAACAACATTGCATTGCATGCCTACCAAAGTCTATCTAATGCTCATTTTCTCTGTAAGGCACATCATAGTCTTCTTGCACTTTGGAACACTAGGCGGCACTTCAGCCCTACTCTTTGGGCTGAAAGAGAAACAGAAAATTTAGGCCGGGCGCGGTGGCTCACGCCTGTAATCCCAGCACTTTGGGAGGCCGAGGCGGGCGGATCACAAGGTCAGGAGATCGAGACCACGGTGAAACCCCGTCTCTACTAAAAATATAAAAAATTAGCCGGGCGCGGTTGTGGGCGCCTGTAGTCCCAGCTACTCGGGAGTCTGAGGCAGGAGAATGGCGTGAACCCGGGAGGCGGAGCTTGCAGTGAGCCGAGATCGCGCCACTGCACTCCAGCCTGGGCTGGGCGACAGAGCGAGACTCCGTCTCAAAAAAAAAAAAAAAAAAAAAAAAAGAGAAACAGAAAATTCACTGACAAAAGACACAAGAATAATGTTTCTAAATAGATGACAAAATGACACTCATTTACCACATGAAAGTTGAAATCAGAAGGTTAGGCCAGGCGTGGTGTCTTACGCCTGCCTGTAATCTTTCAGAAGCCAAGGCTGGTGGATCATCTGCGGTCAGGAGTTCGAGACCAGCCTGGCCAACATGGTGGAATTCTGTCTCTACTAAAAATACAAAAATTATCCGGGCATGGTGGCAGGTGCTTGTAACCCCACCTACTTGGAGGCTGAGGCAGGAGAATCACTTGAACCTGCGAGGCAGAGTCTGCAGTAAGCCTAGATTGCACCATTGCACTTTAGCCTGGGTGACAAGAGCAAGACTCTGTCTCACAAAATAATTAAAAAATTAAAAGGTGAGGACTGCCTGTTCCACCTTATCTATGAACATGCATGCCCTATTACTTAAAATTTTTGCCACCCTTAAAAGCCCAAGAGTAATGATTTTGGGGTTACACATTTCTCTAGAAGGACAGGGTTCTCTAGAAAGACAGAACTAATAGGATATATATATAGTATATTATTATATACATTATATATATAAATATATACAATATAATATATACAATTATATATAAATAATAGTATATATACTATTATTTTAATATTTATTTTATTTCTGTATGTTTTAAGTGAGTTTATATATATGCGTGTGTGTGTGTGTGTGTGTATATATATATATATATACACATGAGTTTATTAAGCATTAGCTTACACAATCACAAGGCCCCACAATAAGGTGTCTGCAAGCTTGAGGAGCAAGGAAAGCCAGTCCAAAATTGAAGAATTTGGAGTCCAATGTTCAAGGGCAGGAAGCATCCAGCATGGGAAAAAGATGCAGGATGGGAGGCTAGGTCAGTCTCTTTTTCACATTTTTCTGCCTGCTTTATATTTTTCTGCTGATTAGATGGTGCCCACCCAATTAAGGGTGGGTCTGCCTTTCCCAGCCCACTGACTCAAATGTTAATCTCCTTTGGCAACACCATCATAGACACACTCAGGATCAATCCTTTGTATCCTTCATTCCAAATTTGTTGAGACTCACTACCATCACACACATGTAGGCACATCCACAAATATGGATTCTGTTAATAATGAGGACCAACTATTTTAAGATCTTTTTAAAAATAGATACAAAGAACATAAATCAGATACCAACACTGCCTCTTAGAAGGAGAATCCAGTTACTTGAGTCATGCTTACTCAGTAGAGGAAGGAGAAATGGACAAGGACAGAAACACACAGAAATCACATGAGATACCAGTTATTTCTGGCTTTTGTAAAGACAGTAGTAAATCAAAGCACATACACAAAAAGGGCAAGAAAGCTGCATGTTTAAGTCTAGATGTCCTTAGCAGAGATGAACGTATATAAAAATTAAAACAAAAAGTAATTGTTAATCACATATTAAATAGAAAAAAAGAATATGTGGTTAAAGACTTATTGGCCATTATGGGTATTACAGACTATAATTCTTATTTTATTATGCATATATATAACTCTAAAGGCTTCAGGTTTTAAGAACAACAAAAATAGTTGTGAATTAAGTTTGGTGCAGGCTAGACATCAAAGTCCAACTTCTAATAAGCCTATCGTTTGTAATGCAAATATTAAAAAAGAGCATTCCATTGCTTAAATAAGATGAATAATTTTCACAATATGTTTTTATTTATCTATAAAGCTAAGAAGTCAGTAAATATGAATGTTATTTTTTAATTCTAATTTCCTGTTTTATTGTTAGTTTGTTAGTTATAACCAGAAGAACATTAGTCACTTAATATATAGTGATTTAAAAATCATAATAAAAAGAATTTTTAAGAATAACACTCTAAGACAATTTTAAAGACCAAAAAAAGGGGTCTTATAAAAGGAAACTACAGAAAATGGATTAACTTCACATTTTTCATGAAGGTAAAGTAATTTAATATTAAGAAAAACTATTATAAATTTTACATCACAAATAAACCAAGAGGAAATTATTTCTATAAATATTGAAGAAGAATCTTTTAGTGTACCCAAGAAGGATTCTGATAGAAGCAGGAGACAGATAAATTCCTAGGCAGACAGGGGCGGGTCCTCAGTGAAACTCAGCCCTCAAACCAAAGACAAATTAAAGCCTTAAAACCAAGCTGTCATTTCCAGGTAAAGTCCCTGAACAGAGTGTGAACTTCCTTGATGCCTTTTAACCAATCAAGTGGTACTTTTTCCAGGCCATCCATGGAGCAATCAGCATGCACTCCCCCATTCAGAGCACATAAATTCCCTGGACTCAGTCACACCTTGGGACTACCCTCCTTCAGGTAGGGGCTACACACTTCAGGTCCCTTCTCTCCTGAGAGCCATTCTGTCGCTCAATAAAACTCTTCTATGCCTTGCTCATTCTTCAGTTGTCCATGTAATCTCATTCTTCTTGGACATGGCACAAGAACCTGTAACCCACAGAATGGCCTGTGCAATAGGAGCTGTAATGCTTGTAGCCCTCCCACCCTTGCTGGAACTGGATGGCTGCCCCACATGACTGAAGCAGTGGCAGGGCTGGGCCAGCCTGGTAGCCGTGGGCTGCGGCATGCTGGTGGGACTGAATGAACTGGTACACGCCCATTCACTGAAGCATGTGAACAATGGGAATGAATGAACTATGACACAAATAAGCTGTGACCCTTCTGGGGCCCAGTCCTGAGGACTTCCTGAGGCAGAGCTGTATCACTTTCTTAGGGGCTCCATGGTTGCTGGCATCTCCAAGATTTTTAAGCACCATTGCATTCCCTCGTCCAGTCGCTGGTGTCCAAGGCAGAAGCCACTTGCATTATGCCTGGTCCAGCTGTAGCCTCACATGGAGCTGATGCCTGGAGCTGCCTGCTCTGCTGCAGCAGCAGGCATACCTGGCTATGTGCCATGGCCGGATCCCATCCACCCTCATTGCACCATGTCTGGCTCACCTGCAGCAGGTGTGAAATCCAGGCTGGTAGCGTAAGCTGAGCACAGCCTGCTTGGCCAAGTGGGTGGGGCCAGCCCAGTGGTCACTAGAAAAACTCCACCAGAGACCCTACTGACCACAGAAGTCTACAGCTGATGAAGCAGTACCAAAACGATCCTCTGTCATTTCTAAGTATGAAGCCTGTACTCTAATCATTGTTGGCCATCTCTGCTCTTTCTCTGTTCAGAATGCTGTTACTCTCACCCATACATAGATAAATATTTCTGTATATTTTAAGTGATATTATTTAGAGATATCATTCCCAGTATTTTAATCTAAAACAAAAAAATAAATAAAACCTTTGTCACCATCTATAGTTTTCCTATAAAATAATCAGCTGTTTTTCTGGTGGCTAATCTCTGAAGATTTACAGGCTGTTCTATCTACCTCTCTCCTTCCACGAACAATTGAACATATTTGTTCATTTAAATTCTTGTTTCACTTTGGGAAAGCTTAGCTTACCTTCATAGTTATAATTTTTTTACCTCTACTCTATTTATAGGTACCAGATTTCACCTTTTTATTCTAGAGCATGCCGTTCTGTTCTGCATTTACTTGATTACAAGTTTCCTTCTCTAAAATATGTATTGTGGGGCATGAATTATGTCTCATTTCTTTTTTCTTCTATTTGAAATGTCTAGAGTGACAATACATAGTTATTATATTATAAAGACAAACCATCCATAAGAAATTAATAACTGGTCTCAAATTTTTAATAATATCGAAATCAAAGTCTAGGTTTTTAAATCATGCAATGGTTTTTAAATATAGTATTCTATTATTTTTTGATTTTTTTTCTAACATTCTCCTGATAATGATATTTATTTTGTCCATTGCTTCATAGGCACCTCTACCCTGAAAAGCAGGCCATAATGAAAATAGCTAGGTTGCTTATTCTTGATTGTTTAGTGACTATAAGGACTCAATCAAGTGGAGGATAAGATAATTATGCAATCAATCTGGGTAGGAAAATAGCAACCACACAATGACTCTTTCTTTAAGTCATGCAAAATAGCTTTGAAACAAATCTAGAATTTGCTAATTATGGTTAAACTTTTTTCTTAAGTTGTATGACTTAGCAGCCAGAGTTCATTTTCAACCCTAGAGCTAAAAATTCTCATTGTTATGTATTTTAAAGGGAACTTTACAGGCTTAAAGTTAAAATCATGACTGATGGAGTGTTGGCAAGATTTCACTTCTAATTCTTCCAGGACTTAAATTCATTATAATAATTCTAATTAGAATAGTTATGAAAATTGAAGTACATTCTCTGCAGTTCAGAAGGTGGTGCATTTGCAATCCCTGTCAAAATATTATTTTTCAATATTATTGTGAATAATAATTTTAAATTTAACAAGTACCGTTCATAAAATACACATTTATAAATAGCAGGCCTGTTTCTATTACTTCCAACACAGCAATTCATAATGTAATGGAGGGAAGGTAAAATGATATCTAATCTCATTTTCTTTCCAAAGTCCAAAATCCTTTGTCTATTCAATTCCATATTCAGAACATTAAGTAAAATAAGAAGAAAAGTTTCTTCCTGCCACTGACTAGAAAAATCGATGAAAGAAGAGAAGAAACAACTTTAAAGAGTTATATTTACAAAAATGAGAGTTTTTACAGAATAAGGAGAATTTTAGTATTGCAGTTCACCTAGTCCTTCATATCTGTAACATTAGATATAAAGGAGGGTGACGATATCTAGACGTTTAAATCCTAACTCATCCTCCATAGCACCTCACTGTAGTTTGTGTCTCAATTCATTTTCTTGATAGACTTCTCATGCACTAATTATTATTCTCACACACTTATCATGATTGACATGCATAGTTTCAGAACCCAATGTCAATGTCACTACTAAAAACCTATATTAGTGAGCTGCTGCCTAAGTCATGAACTCTGCTTGTTTCTGGGTCTTGTCAATTGAACTTGATTGGGTTTGTTTTTCAAAGTGTCGAGAGTCTGTCTAGGAACTCACAAATAAATAGATTACCTATTTTAAAAACTAGGAAGTTGTATAAAAAACACAACAGAACCGTGGAGGAACATATTGTACCCGAGTCCCTAAGGGACTGAATTATGTAAGAAGAGATATTTGAATAATGAGAATAAACTTGCCAAAGAATGAAGGTAGAAAGATTATCATCACTTTTGAAAGAAATAAAGAAAAAGGATATGAACACTACCAAGAGAATATGGGACCAGTAATTGGTTTGGGGCCTGAACATTTAAAAAGCATTTGACTAACATCAAGTACAGAGTAAGGGTAATCCTCATACTCTCTGCTTCAATGACTAGGTCAGAATAGTATCTTTGTACTCAAATATGCATTAATACAGTGGAGCTGACATAAGGCATATTTTAACAAAATATTCTGTAGAACAAAGAAAAAAGCAAAGCAATTCTAAGCACCAAAAATGTCTACAAAAGAAAATTATTTATAAATAATTACACTGTTTGGTGCCTTAAGAAGTTGTAGCTTGTTCCTGTGACAGAGCTTCCAGAGGTAATAGGCACGCCTACCATTTTTAAGCTCTGCACTGCCTGCCCTGCTGCCCTGAAGCTCAGTAGGGAGCAAAGCACTTAAGGCCTATCATTAACCTCCAGCATCATGCAACTGCCTTATGGAAAAGCACAGAGGGGTTTCCATAGCTATCCCTGCTCCAGCTACTCCTCATTGGATGGGACTGCTTCATCTCAGACCCCAGCGAGCCCACACCTACCTGGGCTCTTAGACCAGTAGCAGCTCTGCACTTCCCTGGGGCAGGGTTCCCAGAGGGAACAGATAGGACTGCCATTCTGCCACTCCACAGCCCCTGCCTCGGCTGCTGTAAGGCTTAAGAGGGAGTGAAGAGCTTAAGGACCATTGTGGATTTCCAGAACAGTGCATCTGCATTATGAAAAAGCAGCCAGACTATTTTCCACCTGGTTCCTTGCCTCTGTTACTCCTCACTGTACAGGGCCTCTCAACCTGGGCCTCCAGCACAACCACCCTGCCTCTATCTGAACACTTCAGTTAGTGGTGGCTTCCAGAGACAATACACAATCAGTCTGCCATTGCAGCTGCAATAGAACTTCCCTTGTTGCCCTCAGACTGGGGAAGGAACAAAGAGCGTGACTGCCTTACTTGCTCCTCCAGCATGCCAGAGTCACTGTATGAAGTGGAGCCCAGCCTCTCTTCCCTGGGAGACACCGACCCACTGCTCTTTACCAGGCAGGACTCCAGCTTGGCCCTGCAGTGTAGCCACCCCATCTCTGCCTGAACATTTCTACTGGCAGTGGTTCTGTGCTTCTCTGGGGTGGAGCTCCCGGAGGCAATTGAAATTCCATCTGCCACTGCCACTGCCATAGTACGACCCTTGCTGCTCTTAGATTGGGGAAGAACAAAGATTATGATGGCTTTACATGCACCTCCAGCATGCTGCAGCTGCCCTACAGAGAAGAGCCAGTCTGTCTTCCATGTGATCTCCCCGCATCTGCTCACCACTATGTAGAGTTCCCTAGATTGGGCCTGCAACACAGCTGCCCCAACTCAGGCTGATCATTCCCACTGTGTTTCTTTGGGGTGGAGCACCAAAAGACAAGTGAAAGGCCCTCTGCCATGGCCTCTTCCAAGATCTCTGCCCTTGCTGCCTGCAAGCCAAGGAAGAAACATAAATCCTGAGCTTGTCCCAGGGCTATGGTGTGCAGCCCATGGTTTGAGCGGGAGAGGAGCTCACGCTCTCAGAGTACTGAGAGGGAGCACAGCTGCAAATGCAAGAAAATACAGGCGAACCAAGTGGCTGAGCAAGAGCCTACCTTCTAGTCATTAAGTTTAAGCACCATCTATGGGATCATAGCCCAAAAATTAACACCAGAAATATTTTGCTAATGTACTCCCCTACCATCAAACCAAGGACAAAAATTCAGTGACAAACACAGATCCTGTGCAAAGCTTCAGCCCTCTGAAAACATCCAGAAATGAAGACAACTGACTATCCTCAAATTATACTATAGTTAAAGGAACATCAGCCCACATGAATGAGAAAGAACTGGTGAAAAAGTCTGGCAACTCAAAAAGCCAGAGTTTCTCCTTTGCTTCAAACACTGCACTGGCTCCCCAGCAACAGTTCTTAACCTGAAGGAAATGGCTGAAATAACAGACATAGAATTCAGGATCTCGATGGCAACAAAGATCATCGAGACTCAGGAGAAAGTTGAAACACATTCCTAGCAATCTAAGTTATCCAGGAAAATGATTCAAGAGATAAAAGCTGAATTGTCCATTTTAAGAACAAACCAAGCCAAGAGATAAAAATGAAAAACTAACTACAACAATTCTTAACACAATTGGAGGTATTAACAGCAATTCAGACCAAAGTGAAGAAAAAATCTCTCAGCTTGAAGGCAGGTTCTTCTAATTAACTCAGTCAGCCAGAAATAAAGAAAAAAAAGAATTTTTAAAAAAGGAACAAAGCCTTTGTGAAATATGGGAATATGTAGAGACAAAATCTACTACTCATTGGCAACCCTGAAAGAGAGGGATAGAGAGCGAGCAACTTAGAAAACATATTTGATAATATTGTGGCCGACAATTTCCCCAATGTTGCTGGAGAGGTAGGCATATAAATTCAGAAAATTCAGAGAGCCCTTTTGAGACATTATATAAGATGACCATAATCAAGACACACAGTCATCAGATTATCCAAGAATGACATGAAAGAAAAAATATTAAAGGCAGCTAAAGAGAAGGGGCAGGTCACCTAAAAGGGAACCCCATCAGGCTAACAGCAGACATTTCAGCAGAAACTACAAAGCTGGAGAGATTAGTGGTCTATATTCAGCATCCTTAGGTACAGAAAAATTCCAGCAAATAATTTCATATTCATCCAAATTAAGCTTCACAAATGAAGGAAAAATAAAATCCTTTTCAGACAAGTAAATATAAGTGAATTCATTCTCATCAGGCCTGCTTTACAAAAGGTCCTTAAAGGAGTGCTAAACATGAGAATGAAAGACCATTACCTATCACCACAAAAATACACTCAAGTGCATATGCCATCTATGCCATAAGGCAAATACAAAATTAAGTACAAATAGCAAACAGCTAACAATGTGATGTCAGAATCAAATCTACACATATCAATATTAACCTTGAAAGTAAATGAATTAAAAGTACCAACTTAAAAGTCATGGAGTGGCAAGTTGGATAAAGAAGCAAGAGTAATTTTTATGCTGTCTTCAAGAGACCCATCTCACATGCAAGGACACCCATGGGCTCAAAGTAAAGGGATAGAGAAAGATCAATCAAACAAATGGAAAATAAAAAGAGCAGAAGGTGGATATTCTTATTTTAGACAAAACCAACTTTAAACAAAAAAAATCATTGAAAAAGACAAAGAAGGACATTACGTAAAGGTAAAGGAAGACTTAACTATTCTAAATGTATATGCATCTAACACTGGAACAACAGATAATATAAAATTCTTAGAGACTTATGAAAACTTGAATAACCACACAATAATCCTAGGAGATGTCAACCCCCATTGACAGTGTTGAACAGATCATCAAGGCATAATGCTAACAAAGATATTCAGTACCTAAACTTGACTCTTGACTAAATGAACCTAACAGGCAATTACAGAACAGAACAGTCCTCCCAACAAAAAGAGAATATACATCCTTTTTTTTTGAGACAGAGTCTTGCTTTGTCACCCACGCTGGAGTGCAGTGGCATGATCTCTGCTCACTGCAAGCTCTGTCTCCCGGGTTCATGCCACTCTCCTGCCTCAGCCTCCCTAGTGGCTGGGACTACAGGTGCCTGCCACCATGCCCAGCTAATTTTTTGTATTTTTAGTAGAGACGGGGTTTCACCATGTCAGTCAGGATGGTCTCGATCTCCTGACCTTGTGATCTGCCCGCCTCGGCCTCCCAAAGTGCTGGGATTACAGGACACCGCGGTGAGCCACCGCGCCCGGCCAGAATATACATTCTTATCTGCACGTGGCACATGCTCTAAAATTTGCCACACATTCAATCATAAAGCAATTCTCAGCAAATTAAAAACACATACACACTCGTAACTACAGTACAAAAAATAAAAAATAAAAATAAATATTGAGATGATCTCTCAAAACCATACAATTAAATTGAAATTAAACAATCTGTTCCTGAATGACTATTGGGTAAATAATAAAATTAGGGCAGAAAGCAAGAAATTCTTTGAAACCGTTGAAGACAAAGATGAAGCATACCAGAATCCCTGGGACACAGCTAACACAGTAGTAAGAGGAAAGTTTGTAACACTAAACACCCAGATTAACAACTTAAAAAGATCTCAAATTAACATCCTAATGTCACAACTAGAGGAACCAGGAAAACAAGAGCAAAGCAACCCAAAAGCTAGCAGCAGAAAAAACATGACCCGAATCACAGCTGAATTGAATGAAATTGAAATGTAAAAAGCCATACAAAAGATAAACAAATTTAGACTTTCGTTTTTGAAAGGATAAATAAGATCAATAGATCCCTAGCTATACTAATAAAGAAAGAAAGAGAAGATTCAAACAAACACAGATGAAAATGACAAAGGAGACATTGCCACTGACCCCACAGAAATACAAGAAACCCTCAGAGACCATTATGACACTTCCATGCACACAGACGAGAAAGCCTAGAAGAAATGGACAAACTCCTGGAAGCATACCACCGTCTAAGACTGAACCAGGAAGAAATGGAAACCCTGAACAGACCAATAACAAGTTACAGAATTGAATTGGTAATAAAGAGCCTACCAACTAGAAGCAGCTCAGGATCCAACAGATTCACAAATTCTATCAGATATATGAAGAAGAGCTGGTACCACTCCTATAGAATCTATTCCAAAAAATTGAGGAGGAGAGATTCCTCCCTAATTCTATGAGGTTGGAAGCCTTCTGATATTAAAACCCAATAGAGACACAACAAAAAGGAAAACTTCAAGCTAATATCTCTGATTACCATAGAACCAAAAATCTCAATACAATACTAGCAAACTGAACCCCATAGCACATTAAAAAGCTAATCCACCACTATTAAGTGGGCTTTAGACCTGGGATGCAAAGTTGCTTCAACATATAGAAATCAATAAATGTGATTCATAACATAAAAAGAACTAAAAACAAAAACCATATTATCTCAATAGGCACAAAAGAACTTTCAATAAAATTCAACATCTCTTCACATTAAAAACTCTCAATAAACTAGGTATCGAATGAACATACCTAAAAATAATAAGAGCCACCTATGTCAAACTTACAGCTGAAGAGGCAAAAGCTGGAATCATTCTCTTTTAGAAGTACAACAAGACAAGGATACCCACTCTCAGTACTCCTATTGAATATAGTGCATTTGTTGTGCAGAAACTCATTAATTTAATTGGCTCATGCTTGTCAACTTGGGCTTGGCCTGGGGCTCATGCGGCTTGGCCAAAAAATTATTTGCCAAGGCCTGTGTCGCATAGGGTATTTTCTAAGTTTTTATCTAGAATTTTTATAATTTGAGGTATTAAATTTAAATCTTTAATCCATCTTGAGTTAATTTTTATATATAGTGAAAAGTAGAAGTCAAGTTTCATTCTTCTGCATATGGATATCCAGCTATCTCATTACCACTTATTGATAGGGAGCCCTCTCCCCATTTCATATTTTTGTTGACCTGGCCAAAAATCAGATGACTGCGGATGTACAGCTTTGTTTCTGGTTTATCCATTCCTTTCCATTGGTCTGTTTTTGTAACAGTATCATGCTGTTTTGGTTACGATAACTTTATAATACAGTTTGAAATTGTGTAGTGCGATGTCTCTGACTTTGTTCTTTTCATTTAAGATTGCCTTGATTATTCAGGCTCTTTTTTTGGTTCCACATGAAAGAATCTTTTTATTAACTCTGTGAAGAATGACATTGGTAGTTTGATAGGAATTACAGTGAAACTCAAATTTGCTTTGGGCAGTATAGCCATTTTAATAATATTGATTCTTCCAATCCATGAGCATGGAATGATTGTCCATTTGTTTATTATGTCTCTGATTTCTTTCATCAGTGTTTTGTAGGTATTCTTGCAGAGATCTTTCACCTACTTGCTTAGCTGAATTACTAAGTATCTCATTTTATTTGTGACTATTGTAAATGGGATTGTGTTCTTGATTTGATTCTCATTCTGGACATAGTTGATATACAGACATTTTATTAATTTTTCTACATTGATCTTGTATCCTGAAACCTTATAAAACTTCTTCATAAGTTGAAGTAACATTTTGGTGGAGTCGTTAGGGTTTTCTAGCTATAGAATTGTATCACAACAGAGAGAGATAATTTGACTTCTTTACCTATTTTAATGCCTTTTATTCTTTTCTTTTGCCTGATTGCTCCAACAAAATTAAAAGGAAAGTCATATGGTTATCCAAATAGATGCAGAGAAGTGTTGTAATAAAATCCAACACCCCTACATGATAAAAAATAAAAATCCTTGACAGACTAGACACCAAAGGAACATCCTCAAAATAATAAGAGCCATTGATGACAGACATGCAGCCAACATCATACTGAACAGGCAATAGCTATAACCATTCCTGCTTTAGAACTGAAACAAGACAAGGATACCCACTCTCACCACTTCTTTTCAACATAGTACTGGAAGTTATAGCCATTACATGAGTTTTTGGAACTAGAAAACTAATTATTGCTGGAAAAAAACTATAAAAGTAGTTGCCTTTGCTAGCGCTCAGAAAAGACTTGATTAAAAAAAACCATGAGAAAATTTTCTGGACATTATTAATGTTGTGTACCTTGGCAAGGGTTAGATTACATAAGTAGATGCATATGTCAAAAGGCAGCCAATATAAACAATTTATTGTATGTAAATTTTATTTCAAAAGAAACAAACTGTAAATAAAGACTTAGCACTAGCTAGTAGTATACATGCTAGACTATCAAGGGTGAACTGTAGTTATGTCTGAAAATTAACTTGAAATTCTTTTTAAAAATTTAAATGGATTGATACAGGGATAGAAAAATAACTAAGTTGATAGATATGTGATAAAACAAATGCAGTCAAATATTAACAGTAGAATCTAGGTGATGGATATGGATGGTCATTTCAAAGTTCTTTTATATTTGCTGTTTGAATATTTTCATAAAAAACATATTGAAAACATTAAACATATCTCGACACTGACAAAGTTATTCTATTCCTAAGAAGTTACCTAAGAAAGATGAAAACATTTATGCACAGAGCATGCTGTACAAGAACATTTAAAGCAGCCAATAAGTGGAAAAAGCCCTGGTACTCATATGCAGGTAAATGGATAAACAAATTATGTTAATATTTATACAATGGAATAACATTGAGCAATAGAAATGAACAATCTACTCATATATGCAACATTTGCATAAATCTCAAAAACATTATATTGGATGAACAAAATATAGCACAAATTAGTACATACTGAATGATTTTCAAATACATGAAGTAGTACAACAGTCAAAATTAAGTTTCAATAATACAATTCAGTGTAGCAGTCACCTAAAGGATTGGGGATCTTTGCTTGGTGATGGAAGCATTCTATACTTTGCATGGAAACTTGGGTTACATACGTATACAGATTTATCAAAACTGATTTCACTGTATACTTATGATCTGTGTATTTAAGCATATTTAAATCATACCTAAATTTAAAAAAAAAAACAAAAAGAAATGTGTGTATGTGTGTCTATAACTGGAATTTCAAAGGTTCAAGGCGCTCTAACATATATATTCAGAGCACATTAGGACCATATTTATCAAACTATAATGTGCACATAAATAATCTGGTGATTTTGTTATGCAGATTCTGATTCATCCATTGGGGATGTGGTTGTTTTGCATTTTTAATAAACTTCCAGGTCCTACTAACAATACTACTGATGTACAGATTGCACTTTGATTATAGCAAGGATTGGAGATGGAGATGTTAAAGCCAAAGAAAAATAATAATAGAGCAAATTGCTGCCTGCAAATATTAAAAGCACTCTCATGTGAAAGAGGGTTCTAGTTCTTCTCTCTTACTTTAACACATAGAAGAGAATAAACGATAAACTATTTATCAAGAAGTAAATATTTGATCAATGTAAATATATAACTTTAAACAATTGGATATTCTTAATAATGCAAATTGTTGTTTTGTAATAATTGTGGCTCGAATTGATCCAGAAGGGACTTAATAACTCTTAAGAATATAGCAGAAGTCTGGCACACTGGCCCATGTCTGTAGTTGCAGCTACTCAGGAGGCTGAGGGACAGAGGATCACTTTAGCCCAGGTGTTCAAGAGCAGCCTGGACAACATAGTGAGACACCTGTCTCTTAAGAAAAAACAAACAGAAAAACTAAAAAAGTTTAAACATATCTCTACATTGTGTGTGTGTGTGTGTGTGTGTGTGTGTAATTCTGGATCAACAGTCAATTAAATGGTCTCTAAATCCCTATCATGTTTATTATTTTATCATCAGGGTGAGGAAGATGCAGCTATTACAAAATAGATGTTATAACAAATCTACAACTTGCATGTATTTTGAATCCAAGAATATGAAAATGATTTGCACTTTTTAGTCAAGTATATAGACCCTTCAGAAAGTTTCATGTTTTTTTTAATATTTAGTTTAACCAAAAATGTTAATATAGTTAACGGAAATAATAAGGTTTCCTGGCTTCATTTAAGTATTTTGATAGCACATCACAATAAAATGATCTTTAATCAAAATCTAATTGTATCATTAGAATTTAGTCTCTCTCATTGGTCACTGTGTCTCTTCTTTGAATTTATACATAATGTTAAATTGTATTACTCTAATGAGACATTCACATACTCTGCTCATGATGCTATCAGGAGAACTTACTTTTCCCTTTTCTGGCAAAAGACATGTTGTGCTACAACCAAAATAGCCTAATCTTGTTTCCCTTGTCACATTGAAACTAGGGCAATGTCATTCAGAAGAGTTAAGTATTCAGAAGATGTCCAAAATCACACAATTGTAACATTAAGTTACATCATTAAACTACCCAAGGGACCTGGCTGGCATCAATTGGTTTTATTCACAGTTTTCCACATTTAAACTTTATGTAAGTGCCTACAATATTCACTCATTCTAAATCTTACCAATCACAAGTGGAAGCAATATTATATTTTTCAGATATCATTTTTAAAATTTTCAAATATATAATCATAAAACATTTTGAAGTATATAAACTTAAGATGCCATAAGTTGGGGAATACAGAAATCTGTAATATCTGTTTAACACATTTAACTTAAATATATACTTTCTTAAAATAGATGTCATAGATTATTAGGTTACCTAGGGAAGCTAAATAATGTTCTAATTTAAAATGAAGTTTTAAAAGTAAATTGTTCTTTTCAATTCATTAATATTGAAAAGGCACTATAATAATCGATCAAAATTCCAAGGAAAGAGTATAGGATGACTCTATTTGTTAAAATCCTTGAGTATTTTTTTTTGCTATAATAATATTTTGTCTTTAATTTTCTACTGTTTTTATTTACACTTTGTATTTGTTGCCTACTTTTCTAAAGAAATTAAAAAATGTCCTATTATAGACCACAAATGAAACACGTCACTTAGATTAAATGCATGAGAAAAAGAGAGACTTTTAATATTATACTAAGAAATATTTTTATTTAACCTGATTTTAATACTGTTTCCATCTTGACACAGAAACATAAAATTTACATTTAGGTATCAATTTATGAAAATACAAACAAAAAGAATGCAAGCAATAGACAGCAAGGAACATTTTTTTTTCTTTTTTTTCCCCTTAACAAAGTAAAAAAAAATTATGATTTCTTTGGATTTCTTTTCATGGTCAAAATCTGAAGAGTTATATTCAAATTTGTTAAATATCTTCTCATGCTTCTTTCTATTTTAATTATAAAAATCAACCCCCCAAATGACAACAATTATTATAATATCCTTAGCTACTGTGGTCTACATTTTATATCATGTTTCAGACAGATACTATTGGAGAAAATTAGGCTAATCTATCAATGCTTTCCTACGTTAAAGAAAAATGTTCAAAGGTTGTTAAATTCAGTTGTGCTAACTTAGAAGGAACATTTTGAAATTACTAGGTTATTGATTTGAAATATAATACTAGACAATAAGAAAGATGCAATAAAATTAATCCATTATATAGTATTTCGAATATATGTATTAATATGTGTAATATTTTTTAAAAGTAAAATGAAAATATTTTCCTAATTGTGTGATTAATTTGGGTTATTTAGTAATGGTAATTCTGTTGAAAATAGTTTCATTTAAGAAGAAAGTGGGCATAACTGAAAATTATTTGATATGACTTATCAGGTGTATGGTTTTATTAACAGATTGAGAGCAAATTAAAATATAGTTTAAATTGCCCAGAAGAAAATCATTTTAATTTGGAGGGTATTACAAATATTTCTTCGTGAAAAATTATATACAGCCTCAAATCAAAATCATCAACATGTCAAAATGCCTTTCTTTTAAAATAGTTTTTAACTTGTTGTGTTATTTGTTCACCAATAATTTTCCAAAGATTTTTTTTAAAAAGGCATTTAAAGCATGTGTAATCATCTATAAGGACATACAAATGTCCTTAAGAAATTCTTAAAAAACGAAGCGTTCAAAAGTGAAGAAAATGCCAGATTATATGTCACATTGCAATGTATGTTCTTATTTAGGCATCATCGTTACTGGGAAAGTTTGCCAAAACTGACAAAAATCTAACTTAAACAAGTTGAAGAAATATAAAAGAGATTGGTTGGAAGGATGCTGGGACATGTCAAAGAACTGAAGCACACACCAAACAATTAAACCCGTAAAAATCTGAAACCAGGGCAATCTTTGGAACTTCAGGGAAAAGAGCTGAATAGTTAGCCATGATTACCCTCTTTTTCTACATATTGTGACTCTTTCTTTGTCAGCATTTAAAAATTCCCCCAAATGTATTTCTCCATAATGCTATAATCACAACTAGAGTTTATGTAAATTTAGCAAACTCAGTTCAAAGTATTAGATGAGATTTCTGCTTGGCACGGATTGAATTACATGCTGAAAATTGTGTCTGTCAAGGAAGTAAGATCAAAGATTAGGTAAAATATTCAACTTTCATTATACTCTTATGCCCTGAGAAAAATATGGAAAAAATGTTTTGTTCCCATTCAGATCACACGTGGTTGTAAGTTACAGGAAAGTAGGGAGACAGGCAAAAGGAAACATGGATGTTATTTTTGGGAAACAAGAAGGGATTTTGGAAGTCAAAGTTGCAATTTCATCAACCAATAATGAGAAAAACAAAATGAGTCCTAAGCCAAATTTCTACACTCAAGATAAAAACTTTAAATGTATTTGAAGATATTGACAAGAATAACAAGAGAAACAAAAACAAGAAAGGGCAGATAAGTAGCTCATTTTAACAGAGATTATAGCTATGACAGGGGTTTAAAGAAGTAGAGAACAAGTTTAAGTTTGTCCTCAGCTAATGCGTTATACATCATTCAGACAGTGGTATTTGAAATGACTCTTAAAAATTAATGGCAACTGTCTACTTTAAGAAGGCGACCTCTGGTGGAGTGGACCTCATAGCAAGCCAGCATCTTGAATATAATATTTATTTATTGGGCTATTTAATTATAATTTATGCACTCCTTTACTCTTTTCTTCACCGAGACTCAGGGAAGCTATGTAACATTTACTTTTTTTCTCTTTTTAAATTAAGGAATTTGTGCTTTTATATGTGAGAACTAATTGATAAGAGGTAGAAATATTTGTACACAAACAAGAAAGAGGAAAGCAATATAATGAGCTTTTGATGAAAAGTAATAATTCAAATATGACATATAAATTAAAACAGGTATGATACATGTATTCATTCAGTCTTAATTGATGCTATTCATACCCTTTTATAGCATTTTAAATATTTTTAACTTTTAACAAAGTTTTAAGAAGAAAACATTTTATGCATGTAGCAGAAAAAATACATTTTAAAAGTCAAAAACAAAAATTAAATGTTAGGGAGTATGTAGGAACTTCATACTTTCTGCAAAAATTGCCATGAACCTAAAACTCCTCTAAAAATTAAAGTCTATATATAAAAAAAAACTCTCACTTCTTGTGTCACTAAACCTCTTACTAATCCAGAGATGATAATCTTATTCCTAAAATTCCAAAAGTGTTTATGTAGTTAAATGTGTATAATTTCTATAGACATACATGTTACAGTTTTAAATGAGATTGTATTATACAACATGTTCTACAGTTTGTAGTTTTACTTAAATCCAGTGATTCATTTGAAATTGGTCCATCACCTTGTTTTCTTCTTTCTTTCTCTTTTCTTTTTTTTCTTTTTTTTTTTTCTTTCCTCTCTCTCTCTCTCTCCTCTCTCTCTCTCCTCTTTCTCTCCTTCTGTCATTCCATCGGTCCTTCCTTCCTTCCCTTCCTTTTTTTTTTTTTTTTTTTTTTTTTGAGAAAGGGTCTTGCTCTTTTATCCAGCCTTAAGTGCAGTGGCATGATCAGAGCTCACTGTAGCCTTAACCTCTCAGGCTCAAGCAATCCTCTTACCTCAGCCTCCCAAGTAGCAAAGACTAGAGGCATGCCCAGCTAATTTACCACACCCGGCTAATTTTTTTTTTAACTTAGTGTGATTGGGTCTCCGTATGTTGTGTAGGCTGGTCCCAAGCTCCTGGGCTCAAGCTATCCTCACGTTTCAGCTTCCCAAAGTACTGAGACTACAGTTGTGGGTTACTGCACCCAGCCAGCTTCTTTGTTTTGAATAAGTGTATAGTATTCCATTTATCAAATGTACCATAAGTTATTTCATAAATACCCTATAGATTAACTTCTTCTATTTTTTCCTGCCTATTTATGCAATAAACACCCACATTTAGAGTTGTGGAATATATTTCTTTTAAATTTACTCTAGATGATCATGCTGTAAACCAAAGTGGCTGCAATAAGTCATGCTTTCACACGTGGTAAATCATCCTCTACTTTTGAATTAGAAAGACTCTTTAATATAGTAAACTCTCCCAAATTTACCTCTTTGGAGTAAGTTTGATGGAAATTACAGAATAACCAAAAGAACAACCTTGTAAACAATATATTAGGGGATCTCTACTGCTTGCATTGAATAACAGTTCTATGTTTTTTTTTTTTGACGGAATTTCCCTCTCGTTGCCCAGGCTCGAGTGCAGTGGCATGATCTTGGCTCACTGCAAACTCCACATCTCAGGCTCAAATGATTCTCCTTCCTCAGCCTCCTAGGTAGCTGGGATTACAGGCACATGCCACCATGCCCAGATAATTTTTGTATTTGTATTAGAGATGGGTTTCACCATGTTGGCCAGGCTGGTCTCGAACTCCTGACCTCAGGTGATCCACCCGCTTCAGCCTCCCTAAGTGCTGGGATTATAGGCAAGCCTGAACCACTGCGCCTGGCTATGATTTGTTTTTGTGTAGACAATAGGAAACACCAGAGACATAAAATGAGAACCTTCCAAAGGTAAACAAATGGGCCATATAGGAAAAAAAAAAGATTGTTTGAGTCTGGCTTCCAGTCATAGTTTCATTGCTAGTTTACCTAGTGATTAAGTGACTCACTTGAAATTTCTGGGCCTTGGTTTTTTCATGTGTGTAAAAAAGATCACTCTGGGCCAGGCGCAGTGGCTCACGCCTGTAATCCCAGCACTTTGGGAGGCCGAGGCAGGCGAATCACGAGGTCAGGAGATCGAGACCATCCTGTCTAACACGGTGAAACCCCGTCTCTACTAAAAATATGAAAATCAGCTGGGCGTGGTGGCGGGCGCCTGTAGTCCCAGCTACTCAGGAGGCTGAGGCAGGAGAATGGCGTGAACCCGGGAAGCGGTGCTTTCAGTGGGCAGAGTTCGTGCCACTGCACTCCAGCCTGGGCAACAGAGCGAGACTCCGTCTCAAAAAAAATAAAATAAAATAAAATAAAATTCAGTCTGTATACTGGGGAACATCCCTTCCAAACTGATACTATGTTGAAATTTAATGGAACTAATAACCCAACTACTTTGTTCATAAAATTACATTGTCTAGTGGGGAAACATAAATTTTGTCATAACATAATGAAATACTACAATTTGTCTCATTAAGATTTCCAAGATGGAAATAAAAGCTGAGAGGGTCAAAATATTTTATTAGTTGAAGTATATTTTCTCTAGAATAGCAAAAACTCTACCAGAGAAAAGCTTCCAGTAAGAGCAACTGATTGTGGGATGGCATGAAGTTCTATGAATATTAGGATTAAAGACTAGGAGACAAAGACATAAGATTTTTGAATTAAAAAAAAGATGTTTAAAGTTAGTAATATCAGCTTTTATTTCTAGTATTTGATGATGTCCTTCAGTACTTGGGTTTAGACATTAAAGACATTAATAATTCTAAATATGAATAAGTGGTAACCTCTGAGTTAAGTAAACAATGTCTGAGACATCAATCTACTGTTCCTGCCACATGTTTGTTATTCAATCTTGTTGAATTTTTAAAACCTCTTGAAATTTAAATTGGCAAACTCTGACATAGTTTTAATAAAGCACTAGCAAAGGAGTTTCCTTGGAGAGTAAGAAATGTTTACATAGGAGTTACATTGTAATTAATATTAAAACATTCAGAGATACTGTGATTATTTGAATACACATTCTTTATAACTATAGCCACCATATCAATTTCCTTAAAAATACAACCCAGAAAAGGATTTTTGAAACATCTACATAAAAGGGACAATGAAAATCTTTATTCCAGTAGAAATAGAGATGCAGATTCTATATTAAAGCCATCATAATCATTGAGGTTTTAATTTACCTGACTTTAGGATTCTCATTTGAGGATATTAGTTCAACTTATGTACGTTTTATCTTTCTGGTTGAATATATCACAAATATATAAAATATATCATAAATCTGTGTTTAGATGAAAAAACACCTACTATATAAACAGTTATTTGCTTTATATCTAATAGTACAGTACATTTTTGCTATATAGTCTTATTGTCACTTTTGTTTTTTGTTTTGTTCTGTTTTGTTTGCTATTACCATAGTTGTATCACTGAAACAATACACTGCATTTTCTCAATTTTGAAATATCTATTCAGGAAATGACAACTTAAACTGGGCAAACCTGACCATAAAAATAAATGTAAGCACAATAAACACTTTTTAGAAAGCAGAAAATGTCTCATACACGAATCAAATAAATTTGCTTAATTGTGTTAGTGTTGTTAACTAATTACTAGACTTTTACCATTTTGAGTGGATTAATAACTTGCATCTTTGTAATTGAATTCACTAAAGTCACAAATCTTTAACTTCAGGGCCTGAAATCACACTGAAATTATATTAAAACATAACATTAACTTGATTTGTCATGGAATACAGGTCAGTGATGGGCAGAAATCAAACTGAATTGTTGTGCTGTTATTCACACTTTTTTCACATATTTACTTCATTAGCAGTTGTGTGTTTATATGTGTATGTGTATAATATGCATATTTCAAGGCAATTATCCTTAGCGGCTGAAATTATCAAAACTTTGGAGCCATTGACTATTATTCACATCAAATATATGAAGCATTTATTATATACAAAATACTACAATGAAAGTTTGTGGTAAACAATATTAAGGGCAGTTATAGGATGAGTTCTCACAGAGCTTAAAATTTAGTAATTCTAGCACTTTGGGAGACCGAGGCAGGCAGATCACCTGAGGTCAGGAGTTAAAGACCAGTTTGGCCAAGATGGTGAAACGCCATCTCTACCAAAAATACAAAAATTAGCCAGGTGTGGTGGCTGGCACCTGTAATCCCAGCTACTTGGGAGGCTGAGGCAGAGAACTGCTTGAACTCGGGAGGCGGAGGTTGCAGTGAGCTCAGATGGTGCCACTGCACTCCAGCCTTGGCGACAGAGGGAGATTCCACCTAAAAAAAAAAAAAAAAAGTGTGAGCAATATTCATTAAATATGCAACTAAAATACAGTGCGATAAGAGCTCTGAGAGAAGGAAAACTCAGAGTACTATCAGAAAATTTAAGAAAAATAGCTAGCTATAGGTAGTCTGCTAAGGCTTTTTGAAGGAGAAGGAATAGCGTCAGGAGACGGTTGAAGTACAGCAGCACACTCCTTGTACTGACAAATTTTAACAGAAATAATTCTTGTTCGTTTAATCTTTTGTACTGTGTTTTACAAACACAGCTCCAAACTCCTAACTCCACCCTGAATTATAATGCTGACCCCAACATTATACAGACCTTTTGGAACTGCCACTAGCCATCGTGTCACTTAATGTTTAAATTCAATGATGAGCAGGATTGCTTCAGGAAACGTCCTGGGACAGGTATCAGGGGAAACGGATTGAACGTGGCTTGGGTCCACAAATCAAAAGCGAGACTAACCCCTTCAGAAAAGGAAAATAACTGAGCATAGAGGTAGAAAATGGAGAGGATACCATGTAACAATCAAATTAAGGACAGTCCAGTTGGTTTTTAACATTTTAATACAAGAAAGAAAACGATGATTTTTGCATCACACCTGATGGAGACTAATGGATAAACTTAGAGAATTTTACATATAACTTTGAGAAAAAGTCTAAAACTATGTTTAATTTTAAAATCACTAAATTAAAAATAAAATCACGAAATTAAAAATAAAATCCACACAGCTTAAGATTTTCATGCTTTCTCTCCCTCTTGGATTATTAACTCTGCAGGAAGCAAGCTGACATATTGTGAGTAACCTTACGATGAGAGCCTTGTGGCGATGAACTGGAGGCTGTAGCTAACAGCCAGAAAGGAAGTGAATCCTGTCCCAACAAGCACGTGAGGGAGCTTGAATACGGACCCCTCAGCTTCAGTCAAATCTTGAGATGACTGAATTATTGAGGAACTCCAAGCCACAACAACTCAGCTAAACCACTCCTAGATTCTTACCCCATAGAAACTGTGAGATAGTAAAGGTTTCAGCTGCTATATATTGGGATAATATATTGCATACTAATTGATTACTCATATACAACCCAAATGCCAACAGGAGAATGGATATATAAAGTCTATACATCTTCAAACAATGAAATGTTCCTCGGTAATGAAAAATGAATGAGCTACTGCTCTACAAAACAATATGGGTGAAAAAAACTAGCCGGGCGAGGCGGCGGGCGCCTGTAGTCCCAGCTACTCGGGAGGCTGAGGCTGGAGAATGGCGTGAACCCGGGAGGCGGAGCTTGCAGTGAGCTGAGATCCGGCCACTGCACTCCAGCCTGGGTGACAGAGCGAGACTCCGTCTCAAAACAAACAAACAAACAAAAAAACAATATGGGTATGTCTCACAGATATAGCGACGAACAAAAAAGTCAGACTAAAAATTATACATATCTTAAGAGTCTTTTCACTTCATGTTTGAAAGTCTCTAGCAAAACTAATTTGTTTAGACAGAAGACAAAAATAGTGGTTACCTCGGGGAGTACTGACTTGGAAGAGGCAGGGAGTATGTGTTCAAGAGTCTGGAGTTGTGTTACATCTTAATGTGCCCAGAATTGGTTCCTTCCAGAGGGTTCTTGGTCTTGCTGACTTCCAAGAATGAAGACGCGGACCCAGACAGTGAGTGTTACAGTTCTTAAAGATGGTGTGTCCAGAGTTTGTTCCTTCAGATGTTCAGATGTGTCCAGAGTTTCTTCCTTCCACTGGGTTCCTGGTCTCACTGACTTCAGGAGTGAAGTCACAGACCTTAGCAGTGAGTGTTACAGCTCTTAAAGGCGGCGCATCCTGAATTGTTTGTTCCTCCAGGTGGGTTCATAGTCTCGCTGACTTCAGGAGTGAAACTATAGACCCTCACAGTGAGTGTTACAGTTTAAGACCTAAAGAGTGAGCAGCTGCAAAATTTATTGTGAAGAGCAAAACAACCAACTTTCCACACCGTGCAAGCACCCAGAGCCGGTTACCTTTGCTGGTTCAGGTGGTCAGCTTTTATTCCCTTATTTGGCCCTGCCCACGTCCTGCTGATTGGTCCATTTTACAGAGTACTGATTGGTCCATTTTACAGAGTGCTGATTGGTCCGTTTTTACAGAGTGTTGACCGATGTGTTTACAAACCTTTAGCTAGACATAGAGCACTAATTGGTGTGTTTACAATCCTTTAGCTAGACAGAAAAGTTCTCCAAGTCCCCATCCTACCCAGAAGCCTAGCTGCCTTCACCTCTCATTCAGGTTGAAGTATTCACATCAGGTACATATTAAGTAGAAATTAAGTAAGCTTTATACATGTGATTTATATACCTTATTGTATGCATGTTTTATTTCAATAAGATGTTTTTAAAAAGAACATAGGATTAAAGGCATATTTTTAAAACGTTATGTTAATATTATAAGTACATATTGTATTGTATTTCATTGCTCATGGAGAACATACGAAGTGATGATGGAGTAGAGCATAGACCACAGATCTCCGAGAAAAACCAATGTCAAAGGGCCAGGAAACGAAAAATAAGTTTCACTGAAGGTCAGAAGCATCAAAGGAGAATCAAGGGAGGGCCGTTTCATAGAAATCCGAGTTTGTGGGTTTGTTTACATTAGAATGAAGGGATCAACTGCATCACATATGGTAGGATAATCAGTAATATTCATTTAGGTCACTGACAAAGAGATCATTTCTGACCTTGAAGAAAGTCGTTTCCTGAATAAAAGGTAATCTATGGTCATTTCTATAAACATCTTATGCAGAAGTGACTTTCAATTCATGATATAAAATAGAAACAAATTTAAGTAAGTTTCTGGTTGCCATAAAATCTTTTCTCTAATTATGTATTTCAGGCCATCTGAACACACAAGAACCTGTCATACTTAGATCAGTAAAATAAAGTTGAATTCAGGCAAACAACCTGTTATTGTCAAAATGATGCCAAATACCTCTTTAGATTGAATGCAATACTTTTCAACTAGTTATACTGTTGTCATAAGGCTATAGTTACAAAGTTTCTACCTCAGGAGCTTAGAAGCTTTTCAAACTTTAAATAATTCTGCAGATAAGACAATAAATACATATTGTCAACCCTTTCACACCCCATGAGAACGAATCTTCTGCATTTCCAGGTGGAGTATGGGAAAATTTTATTTGCTATTACTCACAAATTTCCCATCTCTATTATAAAGTGATAAGTTGCTCTCACTGGAAAGAAAGTGGTTAACCTATTTTGGAAAAACATCCCTTATTTCATTATTTTAGAATATCGCTTCTATAGCTGTGAAATTAGATTGATCTTTTCTCAGGAAACATTGATCCTTTTACATATTCTCACAATTCAGGATATTTCTACCCTCAAACACAAAATCAAACTATCTCACCCAATAGGCAACAAATAGGAAACATACAGTGGTGTGACCTCAGGATGCTAGACAGAGGACATATGATATTAGGGTTTACAACCAGATGGTAGAAGGTCTGTAAGTTAAAGTACTTCTCCTAAGAAAAGCTATAACTTAAAAGCCAACAACAGAACTATTTGCTATTTAGTTAAGTGTAGCTGTGAATAAGTTAACTTGTAATCAGCTTTGAGAAACTAGCTAATGCCCCAAATCTCCTTCACATACAATTCACAATTAAATTCAAGACGAAAATATCAATTCTGTTACTAAAATCTAATAAACCAATTGAATCTGGTTACAGTGTCAAATAGACTATGCCCTCCCATATACGCACATACACAAACATGCACCAAAATGATTAGCTTACTTATATTGTTGGTAGTTGCATATTATATTTAGTTAAATTTCCCATTTTCTTTATTTATGCGTTTAGTTATCAGGTTTATTTATAACTCTCTAGCATTTACAGGCAAAAAAACACCCAAAATAATTAAAACTTTTAAAATGTTGAAGTTGTTATCATGCACATTATGGGTAGATTATTTTTGCTTCTCAGCGATGCTTTTATACATTTGCTCATACAGTTCAGTTTCAGTGATTTTCAGTATTGAAATTTATGAATATATTTGATGGTTTAGGATTAAATTTAGTATCATAAACCTAAGCAGTTGGTCGTATGTTGAAAAATAAATGTTAGGCACATAAGGCGAATACTGACAACTTTTCTGAGCATATGGAATTTTTTTGGGTATGGTGGGAGAGTTAATTATTAATCAACTAATGCTAAGGGCCACTTTAAAACTGCATATATAAAGAGCATTTTGAAGACTCATTAGAGTTTTCATCTGGTTTGGGATATCAGGGATAGCTTCCATGAGGAAGTCATGTTTGTACCAAGGCATTACAAATTGAATGGCATTATGTAGGTGATGAGGAGAGGAATGTGGATAGTTCCTAAGGATATTTATGTGTCAAATTCCACAAAATGGAGTGATAAATGAACTTGAGGATAGAGAGTTGAGGATAGAGAGTGTGAGAGAAGGACTTGATCTGGATGTCTTGGGTTTTATTGCTTATGCTATCGGAAAGGTGATGAAGCCATTTATTGGAACAGGATATCCTGAAAGGAATATCCTATTGACGTTGGAGAGTTGGAAGTTGATATAATTTGCATTTGTGTCCCCACTCCAATCTATGTCAAACTGTAGTCCCCAGTGTTGAAGAAGAGGCCCGGTGGGAAGTGTGTGGAACATGGGGATGGATTTCTCCCTTGCTGTTCTTGTGATAGTGAGTAAGTTCTCATGGGATCTGGTTGCTTAAAAGTGTGTAGCACCTCTCCCTGCTCTTTCTTCCTCCTTCTCTGGCTGTGTAAGAAGTGCCTGCCTGCCTTTGCCTTCTGCCATGATTGTAAGTTTCCTGAGACCTTCCCAGTCATCTTTCCTGTACAGCCTGTGGAACTGTGAGTCCATTAAACCTGTTTTCTTTATAAATTACCCAGTCTCAGGTAGTTCTTCATAGCAGTGCAATAACAGACTAATGTAGAAGTCCATGAATTTAGGATTGATTTGTTGGCATTGAAGTGTGTTTCAACAATGATAGAATGTCAAGGAGTGGTTGGATATACGAAACTAAAGTTCAGAGGAGGTATCTGAGCTAGATATATAAACTCGAAAGTCACATGCATATAAGTAGAAACTGAAGGCTTAGATATAGATATTATCAACCTACAAAAAAATCTACACAGTGTGATGAATAAAGAACTTACACCTGTTTGAGAAAGTGAAATATTTAGTAGCTGACTAGAAGAGGATGAGCAAATGAGAGACATATGAAGCAGCCAGAAAGGAAAGTGATCATTTAAAAAATGCTGGTGTCAGTAAAGTAAAGGAAAGAGAGTTTATCAATGAACTAACTGATGGGAGTATTGTCCAATGCTTGGTGCATGGCCAAATAGTAAAATACCGTTGGATATAGCAAGATGGAGGTTATAAGTGACCTAGTCAAAAAGTTGCTTTTATGGAATGATTGGACCACATTGGAATTAGAGTAGTGTGCACTGCAAAGATTGTTAACATGAGGGGCTGCCCCTCTGGATCCACTAAAGGGTTTATATTGAGACCATGTTTACCAAAGGGTGCTCCCAGCAACTAACTGATACTTAAGGTAATAAAGTCAGGGCAGTAAGATGACAGATGGGACTTCATTGGGCAAGTTTTGTTCAAGTACTGCCCATTGGCCTGGTCTCACCTTTATTGGAACTATCTATTACCCTTCTTGTCTAATCCTCCTTTCTTACTCTTCTTTTCCTACATGTGAGAGATCTGCATCACTGGGATGGTGTGAGAAAACAGATGGTAATATGAGGTTAGTTAACTCACATTTGGTAGTTGAACTGAGCATAATCCTGAGTGCTAAGTGGGGCAAAATGGAACCTGGCCCCAGATGGTGCCCATTGGTAAAGATTTCATGGGTTGTGATACAAGAAAACATCCCTGTGGAAGGGAAGGCCCTTGTTGGTGTGATGATTCAGAACTGTTGTCTAGTTACTGCTAAGTTGTATTTATTACCTGCCAGCCTCAAGAAAATATCTTGGTGCTAATCTGAGTTGATGTGTTTGTGTATGTAGGGAATGAGTTATAATCGCAATGCACTCTGAGAGGCAGAGATGGTATCAGTACAACTGGAAGATGGTGTTTACTAACTTTTTCTTTTCCTTCTTTTTTACACTTCTGAAAATGTATAAGTTGTGTTTTTAGAGGTAAAAATTTGTCTTCAGAAAAAAGATAAACCTAGACCACTAGTTGATTTTCAATTAAATTGTCAATCTAATTTAGAGTGTTGAATTTAGTCAAAAATATCTTTGCTATTTGATGAATATAGGACTTATTTTGAGGGAAGGTTGTGTTTGAGAGCTCTAGTGTGAGGAAGATGGTATGAAGAGTCTAGGGGTGGTGCTTTGTGCCTGCAGGGCTTGAAATTAAAAGTATGTCATCTTTAGTCAAGTTGGTACTTCTTTATCTAAGAAAAGAGAAATAGATGAAACCATCACTGTTTCCAAGATAGAAGAAACAGATCTGAGATAAATATTTTCTACAAGATGAAATTTGGTTTTAAAATAGCAACTCTGAATTAGGATGGAATCATATGAGTTTAGCCTTTACAAAAACAAGTGGAACGGAACTTTCAGAGAACTAAGGAGTATTTATATGGGTTGAGAGAAGTAGAGTTCACAAAATGTATTTTTTTTAACAAAGTTAATGGTACAGATAAAATGTCTCTTTTCAAATTTGTAAGAATTTATTAATATTTATATAAACAAAAATTATTTGGTATATATGGTATGATAATATACGTTGTATTAGAGTCCATAACCAGAGAAATTTGTCTAGACTACTGGGAGAGAGTGGCGAGCAGGAAATGCTTTCTTGAAGACATATTGTTTCCCGAAAAACAGGTGTGAGTTAGTTAGAAAACAAGGACGATCACTATGAAAGTTATGAAGGTGGAAGAGTAGTCAGTGTTTGCAAAGAAAATAGCTTCTGCAAAATCTCTAATGCAGTACAAATTTTAATAAATTTGGAGAATAGTCATAAAAAGCATTATTGCTAGACTATTGAGAGAGGTTAGTAGTAGATAAGTGTGAAGAAATATGCCATACCATACAGGCTGACATGGACCATGGCCAAGCTTACATAGACTTTTAGAGAAAGGCTCATTAATACTGCAAGAAATTGAACTTGATTTTATAGCTGGGGGGAGTTAGCAAATTCCTATATTGTAATACGTGGTCCTTTGTGTACTGATACATATACACCCATCCCACTTCCCAACCCAGTCTAATACATGGTAAAACATGAGTGATGCCTTTACTCTTTTTTACTTGGTGAATTCCATAAACCATTAGCCTGCTAGGGTCTTGGAGCTTCAGGTGTGCCTCTATAAAATATAAGACGTACCCTGAGAAGTCAGATACACACATTCTAGTATTATTCCTGACCTTGTGTGTATAATTTTGTTTCTTTGCTGGTTGTGTCAGTTAAAGTCAGGCAGGAAACAGATTCACACATTATTTCAGCAGGTTGAATGCAATGTAGAGAATTGATTGAACACATATTGCACAGAGCTATCCACGTCGCTGCTGATGAAATCAAAGGTGATACCTGATGTGGGGCCCATAGGCATTTGTTACACAAAGCTCCTGAGGCCAGGACTTTCATAGGTGGTACAGCCTTATTTTGTGTTTACATGCACAGGATCATAGTTATTTTAAGCAAACAGAATGATCATGCTTAAATGGTATCTCACTTGTTAGATATAATTACTGCTAAGTGGTACCAGACTAGAAGATATTAAAACGTATTTTCTTGGTGTTGAAGCCTTGTGAATTGGGATTTTTAGCAAGTTTGGTAGATGTTAGCAAGTTTGGAAGATTTTTGCTTTGACTGCTTTTCTTGGCCCTTACTGACACCAATGGGATCAAGTATACCTAAGGGGTTCATTTTAGACCGAAGAGGCATAGTTACCAACACATTTTTCTGAGATGAAGCAAACAGATATATGTTTTCTGGGGGGTATAATAAGCTTAGTTTTCAACACATTTCAAAAACTAACAAGTGTTCTAAAGAATTTCTATATGGAGATGCCTAGAAGGCAAGTTGTGTCTACTAATAAGAATGGAACTCAAGTGAAAGTCTCTTCTGAATATACAGATAAAGCTATTAGAGCAAATGAGGAACCATAGAACAAAATGAAGAATTTTTCCACATACAGAACAGCCTCTGTAGAACACCAAAATGTAAAAGCCAAGACAGAAAAATAGCTCATTTAGGAATGGAGGAGAAACTAGAAAGATTTAAAAAATCCCCAGAGAGAGTTATGCCATGAAAATAAAGAAGACTTTTTTAATAATGCAAAATATAAAGAAAATTGCCCTAAACATCAAATACTGCACTGGTAAGCTATGTTCTGAGGAGGATCTACTAGATTCAACAATTAAACTACTGATAATATTGAGCAGTATAGGATAAATACAGATTGTACTGGTTTGAGCCTGAATGCTAAATGAAGAAGAAAAGTCAATGAGAACATTCTTTCTTACAACTACTGTTTAACTGTTACAATATGATATGATTTGGGTCTGTGTCCCAGCCCAGATCTCATGTCGAATTGTAATCCCGAATGTTGGAGGAGGGGGCCTGGTGGGAAGTGATAGGGATCATGAGGGCAGACTTCCCCTTTGCTGTTCTCGTGATAGTGATGAGTTCTCATGACATCTGGTTGTTGAAAAGAGTGTAGCACCTCCCGCACCTCTCTCTTTCTCCTTCTCCAACCATGTAAGACGTGATTCCTTACTCTTTGCTTTCTGACATGATTGTAAGTTTCCTGAGGCCTCCCCAGTCATGCTTCCTATACAGCCTGTGGAACTATCAATTAAACTTCTTTTCTTTCTTTTTTTTAAAATGTATTTTAAGTTCCAAGGTACATGTGCAGGATGTGCAGGTTTGTTACATGGGTAAATATGTGCCATGGTGGTTTGCTGCACAGATCAACCCATCACCCAGGTATTAAGCCCAGCATCATTTTACTGTTCCTCGTAATGCTCGCCCTCTCCCCCACCCTAACAGGCCCTATTGTCCCCATCCATATGTCCATAGGTTCTCATTGTTCAGCTCCCACTTATAAGTAAGGACAGGCAGTGTTTGCTTTTCTGTTCCTGCATTAGTTTTCTGAGGATAATGGCTTCCAGCTCCATCCATGTTCTTGCAAAGGACATGATTTCATTCCTTTTTATGGCTGCATAGTATTCCATAGTGTCTAGGCACCACATTTTCGTTATTCAATCTATTACTGATGGGCACTTGGGTTGATTCCATGTCTGTGCTATTGTGTATAGTGCTGCAATGAACGTACACATGCATGTATGTTTATAACAGAACGATGTATATTCCTTTGCATATATATCCAGTAATGGGATTGCTAGGTCAAATGGTATTTCTGTCTCTAAGTCTTTGAGGAATTTCCACACTGTGCTCCACAATAGTTGAACTAATTAAATTACCCAGTCTCAGGTAGTTCTTTATATCAATGTAACAATGGACTAATACACAATTGTTTGAATATTAATGGAGGAGAGAAAGAGTTTGTTTGGCAGTGGGAGGAAAGCATGAGCAAAAATGAAGAGCTTTAGCAATCTGAACAACTTTACTAAGAATCCCAAAGCTTAACTTAGAGTATTTTGAAAAATTCACCTTTTTGTTTTTTCCTGCCGGAAACCATTCTAGGAATAAAAGTAAACTAGATTGTTATGATTTAGTGGAATTCTTGATGAAGCTTGGCAGATTTCTTTACTAATTTTGTGAACCTTTGTTAGTTAGTTGGTTTGTTTTAGAAGATGAAAAATTAGAACTGCAAAATATAAACATTTAAAAAAAAAGTTTCCCAAAATAGTCCCTTTCATATTTTACTGAAAAATATGAAGTCAAATTTAGGTATTACATCCACTGTGTTGTAAAGTTTCTTTAAGAGTTTCTTCAAAAGTCTGAAGATTGAAGAGTTCTGTTCCCCAAACTCCCATCCCACACTCTGTCTCAGAAAGTGCAGATCAGAATGGATTAATTTGTAATCAGTTTCTGTGGGAACATCTGGCCCTCATATCGCCTGGGGTGAAATTATGTTTCTCCTTCTTTTGCTAAGATCTTTTAAAGTAATGATCTCCTACTGCAATCTCTTCTATCTCATTGGAAGCATTGAGTAGGGGGCTCAACTGTTTTGCTCTTGAAGTATATAAAAAATAAGGCCTGCTAATATTCTCCTGCATTTCTTCCATCATTATTTTGTAAAATATAATTTCTCTCTTTGTCCAATCCCACCAATAGCACACTTACAGTTTATCAATAGGGAAATGCTCCCCAATGCAGCAAGAATTAACATCCAGTAAGTGACTGAGCTCTGCCAATCAGAAATTAGCACTGGTTTTCTGGTGCAGTACCCTAACAAAAAGGTGATGAGGTGCAACAAAGGTAGCGAATGGGCTCCAAAAAGGACACAGCAAAATGTGAAGACAAAGGAAAAATTTTTTGCCCACAAGAAATCCTGACGGGGTTATGTAAGGATATAGGGATTAATGGGATGCCAAATGTGACAACCTCCGTGGTAAGTAACAAGATATATTACATTAAAATATCCAAATTATGTAAATTGCTTTGACTTTATATCTTTTAGAAACCATAGATCAAAGCTTAATTGACTATAAATGAAAAACATTAAACGATGTCATATTGCCAAAGTAACATTTTCAGAGTCTGACTGTAACAATTGCTTTTGTTTTTCAATTTCAGATAATTTAAAAAACAGTCAATGTAATATATGTGCTGTATTCCATCCAAATCAGAATTCTTCCAGTCTGTATGATAAATGTGTTGCTCTACATGAAAGCATTATGATGAAAATAAATTAAGCCATTATACATAAGAATTTTAGGTGATGGTTAAAAATTGCTATACCGCATCAGTCATATTTGGAAATACAGAAGGTCTTTAACCTAATTCTTAAGTCTCTCAATGGACTATACATTTTTTGATCTACAGACTCTAAAGAAACAATAAGAGGAAATTTTTTTTTTAATATGTGCAATTTCCCCCCTAATTTTCACTTGACTATTTAATACACAATTAAACAAAGAAATAATTTTTAAAAAGTTCATGCATTAGCATTCAATGCAAAATTACATTTATTAACTTGTTTGTCTCAAATTGTTTTGAAAATAGCTTTTCACATTCTATTTGTCTTCAATAATTTTCAGCAAAATCATTTTCTAATAAATGTATAATTATTCTAAACAATACAAATTGGCAAATGTTCATATTACTTATCTCATTGATAGTGCTTGGATTCAACAACCATTCTTTTCCCTTGTTATGAGGCATGGACTGTGTTGATCTTTCTTTTTTGTGGCCATCTCCTATGTAAAGATCATTTTGCTGCCCGTTTTAAAGAAAAGCAAGCAAATATAAGATACAGTGCCACCACGACATTTTGATTTTTTGTAAATGGACTAATTGCTAAACTAAACAGCACTCATTATATTCATAAAAAGTAAATTGAATATTAGCCAATTTTGCGACTTCAAGGCCTACTATGCCGTATCACTGTGCTTTTTAATATTTAAATACTAAATATCAAATTCCTATGCTACATACAGTGGGAAACCAAAACCTCCATGGATGGCCAGGAAGCTTACATTCGTCTTTTATTCCCAATGTTTGATTCCATTGAATCTGCATTTTTCCGCACAAGATAAATATGTCTTGTCTCCTTCACTCCCGAAAAGAATACAATTTACGGAAGCTCTGGCATTCTCGCAGCATACAACTCATCATGAGAGTCACCCTGCAATAGATTATGCAATAGTCACCCTGCAAACCGATGAATACGGCTTATTCCTTTTTAAAAATTATTATTATACTTTAAGTTCTAGGGCACATGTGCACAACATGCAGGTTTGTTACATATGTATACATATGCCATGTTGGTGTGCTGCACCCATTAACTCGTTATTTACATTATGTATATCTCCTAATGCTATCCCTCCCCACCCTTCCCCACAATAGGACCAAGTGTGTGACGATCTCCTTCCTGTGTCCAAGTGATCTCCCTGTTCAATTTCCACCTATGAGTGAGAACATGCGGTATTTGGTTTTCTGCTCTTGCGATAGTTTGCTGAGAATGATGGTTTCCAACTGCATCCATGTCCCTACAAAGGACATGAACTCATCGTTTTTTATGGCTGCATAGTATTCCATGGTATATATGTGCCACATTTTCTTAATCCAGTCTGTCACTGATGGACATTTGGGTTGATTCGAAGTCTTTGCTATTGTGAATAGTGCCGCAATAAACATACGTGTGCATGTGTCTTTATAGCAGCGTGACTTATAATCCTTTGGGTATATCCCCAGTAATGGGATGGCTGGGTCAAATGGTATTTCTAGTTCTAGATCCTTGAGGAATCGCCACACTGTTTTCCACAATGGTTGAACTAGTTTACAGTCCCACCAACAGTGTAAAAGTGTTCCTATTTCTCCACATCCTCTCCAGCACCTGTTGTTTATTCTACACAGGAAGTCAGACTCTGTGTAACCCTGACTTTGCTAGAACCAACATCTGTGAACATGGGAGATTGACTTATAAAAAGATCATGAAGACTCTATGAGTTAATAAAAATGCAGTGTGTCACTGTATTATTTTTTGTTCTGTTTGCTGGCACTTTGATCCAGCCCCCAACACCAGCTGTTTCATGCATGTCTCAGAATCTTCTGCCATTCTGTTATGAAGAGAAAGTCTTTTACTTTGATATTTCTCCATAGCCCAGATGGTCATGACTTCAAGATTGTACAGTAAACCAGTAGTCAGCAAACTTTTTCAATAACGGGCCAGATAATATTTTAGGCCTTGCAGACTATAAAGCCTCTGTTGGAACTAAACAATTCTACTGTTGTAACAGAAAAGCAACCATAGAAAATACAAAAATGCATGGGTTGGCTGTGTTGCAATACGACTTTACCAAAATAGGCTGATGTGTCATAGTTTGACTGTCCCTACACTAAATGAAACATGAGCATGTTTAGTTGTGCAGACACCCATGGGCCATAGTTGACTGATTCTAGCATTAAAAAGGCAGGCATCTTTTTAAAAAATGTATTGTTATGGAATACCTTATACACATGATTTTTGTTATATAAATGTAATATGCCATATATAGTAAAACAATGACAAAAATGAGTAATGGAGGATCCAATATCTGCGTTATCCAGTAGATCATTGCAATACTGTTAAATTCCTCTTGCCACTTACCAATTGCATGACTCTTTTTTCCCACTCTTACTTATTCCAGAAAGAATTACTATTCATATTCAGTATTTTATCAGTAGTAGTTGCTTCTCATTATTCCTGGTATTTATGTTCCATGAAGTCAGGTTGAACACTGATTACAGAATACTGACCAATGCTTCTGCAGGAAATACGTATGTGGGTACACACGCGTGCGCGCGCACACACACACACACACAATCTCACATGCATTATGATCTTAAACAGTAAAAACTACTCATCATTTTCCCTATTTTACAAAAAAGCTAGCAATGTCCAGAAGTATTAAGGGACTTGCCTGAAGCTGCCCCACTAACGGGCACCAAAGTTGGGATTCAAACCCTTCCGACAGGCCCCAGAGCTGGAGCTTTTTACTCTACACTTGCATTGCACTACTGTTTCCATCCTCTGGTCATCTTTGTATGAGAGCTGAGACAGGAAGATCCTGCCCTTCCCAAACCTCAGTTAGGAACATGTGTCTCAGTTTCTCTCACATTTTTTTTGTTCTGATCATGTCTGCAAATGACTGAAAACAAATTTTAACAAGTAGTCAAACTTGCAAATACAGACTTTTAAAAATAATGAGGATAAATGGTAGTCTTGTTAAATAAATACATATTTTCTTAATTTTATATAATCTTGATCTTCATACAATTGATACCGTACTGGATACATTTTTTCTTTTTTGCAGTGTTGTTGGTAAGCTACGTATATTTCTGAGATTGGTCCATTTTGAATTATATGATTGTGGCTCATCATTTACACTCCTGCAATTAATTCTAATGTAATAGATATATAATTTCTCTATGCATACTTCCATTTTGGGGCATTTAGGATGTTTTAAGTTTCTTGATATTACGAATAATCTTGCTATACATTTTGTTCATGACATTTGGTATATAAAAATTTCTATGAGGTATATTAATTTTATTTTTCCTTATTCACTTGATCATATTTTATCTTTTTAATCACTTTATGAAAGGATAACACTAATAGTTTTTAAAATATTAATCCAAACTTTCATACAAGGGATAAAATTAATTTAGCTATGATCTTTTAGATTTTAAAACATAGCATGGTTCAGTCTTCCAATTCATTGCTTAAATGCATTGTATCCATGTTCATGAGTGTGAGTCATCATATAGTTTCATTTTATTTCTAGGTGTTTTATTCTTTCCTTTTTAAATTTAATTTTATTTTTAACATTTTATTTTATTTTATTTTATTTTAAGTTACCAGATACATGTGCAGGACGTACAGGTTAGTTACACAGGCACACGTGCGCCATTGTGGGTTGCTCCACCTGTCATATAGTATTCTTATTACATCTTTTTCTGGTCTAGTGTTAGTAAAATGCCTGCTAAAACTAGATGGTAAGTGTTCTCCATTTTACTCTGCTTTGTAAGGTTTGCATTTATTCCTCAAAAATTTGGTAAAATTTCTCTTTTTTTGGTAAAAATGTCCTGTTAAAAATATGCTTTAATATATGATTTCTTCTCTCTTTTAATATTCTTTCTAACTGATTAATTTATTCTTCTTTTATTTTCTATAATAATTTGTGAATGTATATGATCTGTTCCAATTTTTTTGGCATTGTCTTTGAAATTTTACCATAATTTCTTTAACTTCAGAAAACAATCAAATTTTATATCTGACAGTAAAAATATGTTGGAATGCCTTGATACTCATCCTCATTACAGGCCTGTATGTTATCATGATCCAACAATTTGATATTACTCCTATTTTTTGACAGAAAACATTTGTTTAGGTTATATAGCTATCTAAGTTTATATTTGCCTGCCATTTTTTTATTGCTTCTCAGTTTTTAGATATGCTTTCCTGTTTTCAAATGCATCCCGACTGTCTATGTGTGTGTATGTGCATGTGTGTGTATTTGTGTATATATAGGTGCGTACATACATCATGTATAGATATTCTTTTTGGGGAGATTTGTTGATGGTAGATTTTTTCAGTCTTTGTTTATCTTGCCTTGTTCTTTAAAATCAGTTTGCTGGGTACAAAACAACATGTTGTAAACAATAAGTATGTACAATTGTTTTCAGTTTAACATTTTTAAAATAGAAAAAAAGAATGATATGATTCTTCAAAAAAGTTTACTAGGTACATAATTAAAAAATGATGATTCCATTTTCCTAACACTTTGCACATATTTTTTCACTGGTTTTTACTCTTATTCTTGCTGTTGCAAAGTCTAGGTGTAATTTTAAGTTTTTTGCTTTATTTTGTAGATGATTTTTTAAAACTTACTGCCTGCTGTGTGGATATATATTTCATTAATCCCACTTTATATGCAATGTTTCTGAATTTTTAATTTTTTTCTAAATTACATTTAGTTGAGCTTAATCTGTGGTAAACCTGAGGAGTTTGAATGGAAAGTAGGTGCATCCAGAGAGGATAAATATATGCGTCTGATCTTCCTGAACATACAGTTAACATACATCCAAACACCACACCCAACTGAGGGAAAAATATATAGATTATAAATGCCAACAGAAATGATAAGTTTTTATCTTTCTTTTTCTACCCAATTTCAGGAAGATATCACAGGTAATTTTATCATCTTACTATAACTCAGATAATGAATTTTGTGTTTCAGTTCATCCTTTAAGAGTGTATGACTCTTCTCAGTTTTGTGATGGGTTTTGATTTCATTCTCATTCACCCTTTCTCACCCTTGGCTTTGAGGTGAGGCCAGTATCTTTAAGTTTTTTGTTCCCCAAATCTCCTGGTCTTTGAAACAAACATTTGTCCTTCAGCTTCCACTTCCCACTATGGTTTAAATTGTGTGTGCAAGAAGGTTATGTGTTTGTGTGTGTGTGCTTTTGGGAAGTCACCTGATTTCTCATAACCTTGGCAACGTAATTTAATATATAGTTACGGCAATGTCTTAGTCTACTGGTGACTGACAACAGAAATTGTTTCTCACAGTTCCGGAGGCTGGGAAGTCCAAGATCTAGGCATCAGAAGGTTCAATGCCTGGTAAGGACCCATTTCCTGGTTCATAGATGGCATCTTTTCTTCGTCCCCTCACATGGTAATGAGGCAAAGCAGACTCACCTACATTGGATAAAGAGATAGTGTTTAGATTTCAGTCGCATTTATATCCTCTGAATGGGGGAAAGCACCAAGGCAATTGCAGAAGCTGGCAAGGACCCCGTCTAAACAGCCCCAAGAGTTGCAGGAATTTTGTTTGCCATGCATGGCAGTGCAGCTGGAGCCAGAGGGAGCCAGGGGCATGTCCTGTGTGGTGCCACCCAATGGACTAATGCAGAAAGGTAAACGTTATTGAAAGAAGAGGAAAAGGCAATTGTGATTGAATAGCTTATGACTTTGTTCATGCATTGGATTCAAATCGACTCATGCATTTCCCTTTCCCCTTCTCATTTTGAAATTCAGGAAAGTTTGGTTTCCTGTTTGTCTTTGGTTACCTCACAGTGTGTCTGCTATGAATTTTGTTCAAAGTCTCTTTCTTCTATGGATCTTTAATCTGAGTTCATGTTCTTAAAACACAGAGAAGTTATAAATAACCTCTTTTCTCTTGGAACTCTTTACAGTACACAATTCTTTTCATTTTAAATGTTTTGCTACCTAATGTCTGGTAAATTACCAGTCTTAGCTCTAGCATTTGCTAACTGTGCATTTGGGCAAGTTATTTAACATTTCAGAATTCTACCTGTAAAATAGAGAGAATATAACCTACTTCATAAGGACATTTTGGAGTTAATTTTGGGAAACAATCTCAGGTATACAGAGGACCACAAAAACTTTAATCTGTAACAAACGTTTGTTGACTACCTGTTATGCTCTAGATATTCTAGAATATTGAAATATATGATTAAAGAACAGATATTAGTGCAGCACAAAGTTTGGTGAGGATGAAACATGAGAAAGACAGTAATAAATAAATATAATGTATTTTAAAATATTAAATATGTTACAGGGTGTTGTTTTCATAAAAAGCATAAAAGATTTAAGAGGGCTTTGGCGTGACTGGTAGAAGAATGATTTTGTATTATAGCATAAGATATTCTGGTCAGATAATACCTTGTTGAGAAGGAGGTCTTTGATCAGAGAATGGAAGGATATACTGGAGTAGCTATGAAGATATGAAGAAGCATTGAATTCTAATCAGGAGAAACAATGGGTCCAAAGCCTTTCCTATTTGCAGTGTTTCAAAATAGCAAGAAAGCTTGGCTAGAGCAAAAGAAGAGACATGAAAGTAGCACAGACAAGGTGAGTAAAGGAAAGTATCAGATTCTAGGGCCTTGATGACAGTTGTGAAAGTTGTGACTTTTACTCTGAATAAAATTAGGACTTGATATCAGTCAGGGATTCCCTGAGAAACAGAACCAATAGGATGTATGTATATGTATGTGTACATGAGTGTGTGCATATGTGTGTGTTTGTATGTATGTGTGTATAAAGGACTCACACAGTTATGGAGGCTGACAAGTTTCAAGATCCGTGGTTGGCATGCTGGAGGCCCAGGAGAGCTGATAGTGTAAGTTGCAGTCCAGGCTAACAAGTTTCAAGATCTGTGTTTGGCTTGCTGTTGGCCCAGGAGAGCTGGTGGTGTAAGTTGCAGTCCAGGCTGACAAGTTTCAAGATCTGTGGTTCACTTCCTGGAGACCCAGGAGAGCTGATGGTGTAAGTTGCAGTCCAAAGGCTGGCAGGCTCAAGTCCCAAGTAAAGCCATTGTTTCAGTTCTGGTCCGAAGTTAGGAGAAGACCCACATTTCAGCTCAAGCAGTCAGGCAGGAAAAGTTCTCCCTTAGTTGACTCATTTCTTCTATTCTGATTGCCAGTTCATTGGATGAGGCCCACCCCACATGAGGGAAGACAGTCTAATTTTCTCAGTCTATAAATTCAAATGTTAATTTCACCCAGAAACACCTTCACAATCATGTCACAATAACATTTGATCAAATGACTGGGCACTTCATGCCCCATCAAGTTAAAACATAAATTTAAACATCACAGATTTTTAGGAATTTGAGCCAAAAGTTAGCACAATTTGTCTTTGTTAAAAAAAATAAAGTGCTCTAGTGATGTGTTATAAATCAACTGAAAAGGAGCAAGTGTTGAAGCAGGGAGGTGTTTTAGGAGGGTATTAGTAAAAATGTCAAGGAACAGTGCAGGAATGCCTGCTCTGGAGCTGGCAAGGGGTGACAAGAATCTTAATAGATTTTGAAGACAGAGCCAATGGAATTTCGATATGGGTTGTGAAAGTACTAAAAGAGTCAAGGATAATGCTAAAGTTTTTATTTAGAAAACGCAAAGATGAAGTTGACCATTTGGCATGATCTAGCTTGCTGTAGCAAGGAGGTAAGCAGATTTGAGTGGGAAGAGAACCAGTTTCATATTTGCCACCTTAACATGAGATGTCTGAGAGACACTGAAGCTATTTTTCATTTATTTGAGACATTTGTTAACAACAAATTAAATTTTGACTCTTCCAAGAAGTTTATCAATTTTCGTAGAAACTCAAAAGAAGATGCAAAAGTAAAAAGAAGTTTATTCTTAGGTATCGGGAACATATTTTCAGGGGTGCTGTATCTGAGCATTTGCAAATAACATCACATATTCAGCAACCTAGTTTGACTTCACAAAGCCTTAACTTACAGTCTTCCCTGAGCACAGAGCTATATGCTGGGAAGCACGAAGGAAAGCACACAGACCAGATACCGTTCAGTGGCACATGAATCTCTCTGACTTTGCCCCAAACTGCCTTTCCAGCCTCATTAATCATTTCCTCTGGCATTTTTCTCCAACATTTCAGTTACTTTTTAGTAGAGTCTTTTTCCTACCCCATGTCTTTGCAAGGCTTACCTTTCAGTCTGAGAAGAGCTGGTCTCCCAGTTTTCAACTCTCAAAATCTTTCATTTGAAAAACTTAAAACAATTACCCTTCCCTCTATGAAGATTTTTCTGATGTCAGAAAAAGTAGACTATCTCACTGTGTCTTCATCACACTTTTTGGAGGTAGTAGATACTTAAAAACGTCTACCATGTATTATAATTTGCTACTATAAGTGTTTTTTTTTTTCCATACTGTGGTGTTACTGTGAACATATGCATAATGAACAGTCTTATTGAGAATATATTTTAAAATATCCCAACACCTTGTGCATAACAGGTGCTTAATATTGTAGGACTATTTTCATTAATTTGAACAAATAGAGTATTTCAATAGCAATGGATCATCCAATAAAGACTGTACCCTTTTCACAATAAGTCTGTTCTTTTAGGCAACTCTTTACTTTAAAAGTCATTTTAACTTGTCTCCCATCAATACTTAGTACCAAAAAAAAATAGAGAAATCCATGTTAAATATCAGTTGTCATCCTCAAACTCAGTTTCAGTATTATGTGTGTATTTTAATTTCTTGCTATCAGATATTGACACATTATAATTATGTAGTCAGAAAAAAAATCACATATATAACACTGACCACTTGAGTATCACAATTAAATTATGCATTTATTCATGGGTATAGACATTATTTAAAACCAATAAGTTCATATTATGAAGCAGGAGCATGCAATTTGTATGATTAAGCTGTGGAAGGACAGGAAATTGGTTTTTAACAATTTCTAATTTTCTCCATCTTTCCCATGTGAATAATCAATATCATATTTAGAATTGTTTATAGCTTCGCCAATTTATAGTCTAACCAATACAGAGAGTAATTGAATGCTTACCTCATTCTCTCCATTTGCATTGTTTCTAGTTATGGAACTATTGGCCATCACTATTAGGAAATAAATGAATTATTCAAAGCATCATTATAATTAAATGTGTTTAAACAGGAAGAAAATATTTAATAATTGAATGATTTTTCAAAATATTGGAACAGTATAATTTTTATGATTCCTTAGACACCAGAAAGAAAACATAATATTATATCACTTACTGAGATCATTCATTTGACAACCTAGACTATGCAGTTTTTAGCCAACTATAAGAAAAGTGAAAAAACATGTTGTCTAACCAGACAAAATTAATGTCATGAAGTCTATGTATTAAAGCTAATACACTTTTTTTTTTTTTTTTTTAAGAATTTCTCAGTCCTCGGGCAGAACTAACTCACTCTTACTTAGCTACTTTTCTGACTTGGTTATTTCCCAATCCATTATAGAATTAAAGTAACTCGAGAGTAGAGAGAGACCAAAGAAGAGAAAGGGTTGACAGTTATGAGAATAGAGTCCAGACGAAATCACAAAACACAGAGACTTCTGAAATGTTTTCTGCATCAGACTCTCAGATATACTCTTATCATCCATATTATTTTTAAAGATGTAAATTATTATTGAGCACCTATGTATGGTATTATAATTAATCTTCACAATAATTATATTGTAAGTAAGAGAACCGAAGCTTACAAAGTTAAAATAATTTTCTACATTGGTTTGGATTATCCACTTATGTGACTAAGCTGGGCTAAGGATCTTCTCTGAAAAGCATCGGTGTTGTCACCTTGAAAATCCCTGGAGAGTCAGTTTGAGATGGCAAAATATTGGGATAGATTCCTGATGACCATGATCTGTTCAACCATATTTCCAGATAGAGCAAAGATTCTGAAGCAGGATTCTTAACTTTTTAACAGGATACCTATAATGCCTGGTTTGTGATAATCCAGATATTCAAAGCTGTGAAAAATATTTATTCATGAAGGAAAATGGGACTGGATTTTCACTGAATAAACTGTGAAGGAAGCCTGCGTTCATCAACAGGTAAACAAAGACTGAGCATTATTCACTGAAATGGAGAAATGTACATTATAAATTGGATCTTTAAGTAATAAAGAGGTAATAAAGAGTCCAGAGAGCTGCTGACAATATTACTGTTTGTTTTAAAGGACATAATAATTTGTGGCAATTTAGACATTATGAAACATGAAAGAATAACTATAATTATAAAGTCATTCATAAAGGGGAGAAAAATGGTAACATTCTGTCACAGTTGTTATTTTCTAGAAAATTTTGCAAAGGAGCTGATAACACAAATTTTGTGAAATGAAGAGATATTTAAAAATCAATATAATAGCTAATGTAACTAAACCTGAATCAAAGAAAATAAGAAAAAAACTCCTATTTGAAACTTACATACTTTTTATTTCCCACCACGCCCCCTCCTGACACTTATATACTTGATTTCAATAACCTTAGCTAGATTTTTCTGGTTTGTTCACTCATAATCTCTCTCTCTCTTTCTCTCTCTCTCATCTATTAATTCATCCATCTATCCATCTTTCCATCTGAATTTTCCAAAAAATATTGCTTAATTGTGGTTTTTGACTGATCCACATTTACTGTATTTCTTCAGCACTTGTTTGCCCTTGAATGCTTACATCTACCTCGGCTAATTTTTATTACTTTGCTATGTAATATGGGATTACTGGGGCTGTGTTCCTTTGCAATTATAGTTATCTGACTTCCTGTTGAGTATGACTTGTAGAAGTTATCCATGGGAGATTGCCAGTCAGTGTTAGAATATGGGATTGGATTATGCATTATGTGTGAGTGGTACTGTCTACTTTGTGGATGCAAACTCTCCTGGATAAACCCACCATGTTTTCTACTAACTTTTGTCCATCCTGGGTCCTGGATCCTGATAAAACTACCTCCTCCTTTTATGCCTCCAGTCTAGGGGTTATAGCGGCCACTGATATTGCTAATGTTTGGGCTATTCTGTTCCCTAAATTTAGATCTTAAGCTTTTCTTTCAGTTGAGTAACCAATTATCTGCATAACTCTGTTTAAACATTCAGTTGTTCTCTGTTATCTGATTTGACTTTGGTTAACACAACAACCTCAATATTTTACCTCTTTGCTCTAAAATGTTGCCTTGGATGCAGTGTGAATAAAAAGAGTCATGGCAGAGTCTATTTTCTCTTTGGTATAAAAAGGCTCTGGTTCTGTCCGTTGAGTTTTCTCTACTCTCCTACCTCTAAAGAATTTATTTCCAGATAAATTTTTATCATGATAAAAACAGGAATAGAGTTATTCCATTAGATGGGGAAGAATGTTGTAAGATCATTTTAGAAAATTAAGTGTATGTGTACCTCTTGCACAGGCAGGAAACAGATGATAGAGAAAAAATCATTAATTTTGAGAAATATTACTATGCTTTACATTTATAGTGTTCAAAAATGCAAAATAAGCACAGAAAAGTTGTATTAAAATGAATGTTTCTGGCACTATGTGTCTTTGAACATAGGTATCACATGAAGTGTTCAAAGAAAATAGGAGCTGTTGCTTAAAATGGAAATAGTGATGGTTTATTGCACAAACCTTTCCTCATTTTCTTCTGTGTTGTCTTTCTTCCCTGGGTTGGTTCCTGCACACTTTTTCTCAATTTTGTGGTCCTAAAACTAGAGTGAGTTTTACTTTGAAATTCTGAAACTGAAATTATGGTTGATTCTAAAAATGCATTTAGCCATCATATTAAAAGGTGACATTATGTTATGCTAATTATATGACAGATGGTGGTACACATTACTCATAAATATTATCTCATTAAATCCTTGCAAATGTGAGCTCAGCAACATTATTTATCCCTATTTCATAGTAGAAGAACAGATTTAGAGGCCAACTTGGAACTCTTTATTCTGATTTCAGATCCTAATCTTTAAACAATTAGGCTATATGTAAAATATGGGACTTATTTAATGTTATGAATAGACATGTATATAATTAATTTAGTAATTATCACATTTCAGATAAAAGTAGTACAACTTGAGAGTGATGACTTGTAAGTACATCACTAATAGCAAATGGCAACCAATAGCTCCTTAGCTCCTATGTTTAATAGAAACAAATTTTATGGATGAAGTATATTTAGAGTTTTCCAAAGATAAACATTTAAAAAAAGAAATAAAAAGAGACAGAATTCACAAGAATAGAATTAGCTGAATGATTATAATTGATTATTTTATGGGAGATTTCCCTACAGAAAAAAATACTTATTTGACTTAAGTATAAATAAGTTCGCAAAGTAATTTTATTGTGTATCACTTCCTTTAGAGTCTAAACACAGATCAAGGTTTATGCATAAAATCTTAAATAGTCACTTCTTATTTTTCTGAATTTGTTTACCCCAGTGATTTTTTTTCACGTATCATTTATTGGTAAAAATAAAACTCACTAGAAAATTATTATTGACTCAAGATGAGAAATGTACATAAATCCTTGACATTTTTCTGGGATTATGTTTCATGCTGAGTTAATGATCCAATAATTTAGAGTGATATTTTCACAACCCTGTAGTTAAAATACCTGATATCTGAGATGCAGTGTGCGCTCTGCAAAAAAATCTATGCCTTCATTGTTGGAGTTAGAGTAGGATTTTACTTAGAGTTGGTTTAAGGCTCCCTTATCATGTCTGCTTCTGGTCCTGTCTTTCTGCTTAGTGATTGTTTTTTGCGTAAGATACATACTGTCTTCCTTCTACTCATCTCTGTCTGTTCTTACCTTTTTGCGTAAATAAAACCCAGCTTAAAGTCCTTAGGGGAAATTTGAGAGTCTCTTTTATAGTTTAGTTTTATGCTTATTTATCCTTCTTTCTGATTGGCATAGTTAATTTACATGTAATACCCACTTATTGAGACATTATTTAACCAACAATCAAAAACTGGGTCAGCATCAAACATTTCTAAAGAAAGATCTGCCACGGTTTTCATTTCCAAATCTATAATATCAGAGACCCAGGAGTCAGGAGGAGCAACATGGTATCCAAACACCATTTAAAGGGTTTATTTTGGAAATATCCTTCCAACCCTGCTCAAGTATTGGCCTTCTGTGTTCTAATTCACCTTCTGAATATTTCTTCTCAGTTTGTCCTTCAACTTGTTCGTGAACTAGTTATGGGTTTAATTGTGTCCCGTAAAAAGAAGTTATGTAATCTCCTTGTATATATAATCTCTTCTAATCAAGTTAAGGTGAGGTCATTAAGTCATCAAGTCAATATGGCAGGTGTCCTTATAAGAAGAGAAAATTTTGTGCACAAATATACACAGAGCAGAGACGTCATGTGAGGACGGAAGTTGACCATATGAAGGCAGAGACTGGAGTTATACTAGGCAAGGAAAGATTCTCCTACAGGATTCTGGAAAGCACAATTCAGCCAACATCTTGATTTTTGGACTTCTAGCTTCCAAAATGGTAAGATGGCAAATTTCTGTTGTTTTAAGTCACCTAGTGTATGGCACACTGTTCCAGCAGCATTAAGGAACTATATAACCCTTGATTTGATCATGAAACATACACAATTTTATTAATATACTCTATCTCAAGTTTGACAACCCTTTAGTTTTTTCAATGGGTTTGTCTCTGCTGTACAAGTATACTAACAACCGTGCACACAGCTCCAGCAATTGGCATAGTCCTTGTGTCATGAATATGGATACAAAATACTCATTCACTGAATCTCATGAATTTCATTCTTAGATTGACCTTCATGTCCTCATTATTGCTCTACTCTATTTTCGTATCCAACTGTAAGAAAATTAGTTCTTCTGATTCCCCTGTTCCATAGGTGATTAGAAGCAGCAAATTGAGTGGGAAGGAAGGGATTCAAGAAGTGCAGCCGGAATAGGAATTATTACGTAGCCACAAAGTAAGAAGTTTAAAACCTGTCTTAGAATGTAAATTCTGTTACTAATAACCTTCTAGAGATTGGGAATTTGACTTACTTTCTCCTTTCCTCATTTATTAAATAGAAAACCACAGCACCATGGTTATGACAATTAATGATGTAACATTTGACAAATAACCAGCTCAGCTAGGCATATGGTAGGAATTTACTGTCAATTCGGTTATTACTCCTTTTGTTTCAGAGGTTACACCAGTCTAGCATCACTAAATATAAGAAGAAAGCTTGTTCCTACCTTTTTCTTCAGTGCTATAATTGCTAAGCATGAATTTGACCTTGAATCTTTAATAAATAATTAAATTATCATTAGCAATTAGCAGGAATTTATACAACTGATTTTGGAACTTGATATTCATTCATATTCATAGGAGTACATTGGAACCATCACATACCCAATATTTCTGTTATGAAGTCTTCTTAAACACTCTATTAGTGAAATAAATGCTATCTGCCTCAATTACTTAGACTATTTTCTAGTTGGTGTATCCATGCTCTGTAATGTTTTTCAGAGTTAGTAAATTTAATTTTTGTGTTCCTTGCATTAATTCTAAATCTTATATTCCAAATGGAAATGTGTCTAATGTAGTATTAAAAAGGCCAAAGCCTCAGATGCAAAGTAAAAATGAGAAATAAAAACAAAGTTTCTCAAATTAACATTTTTTTCAATTTATCCTAACTTTGAAAATGGGAATAGCATTCTTTATTCTCCTACTTCCTAAGAGTTCTAAATGGGTGCACCAAAAAATACATCCACTAGGCATTTACACAATGCTTCTAACTTGTATGTGTTTGAGTTACAAGTGCTTTGTAAACATATGCAGTAGCATTAGTATATAGATATGACCAGTGTAGTCTTTTTTAATCAAATAATTAGTGTTAAAATTTAAACATAAAGTAACCAAGATCTAGATTTATTTGATTTTTTTTTTTTTTTTTTTTTTTTTTTTTACCGTAGTCACAATACTAATTTTAATTTCTCTTTGGATTTACTAACAAACTTCAGGGAAGACTTTTATACAGAGACTGGCCTGAAATCATAGTGTAAATATTAGTTCATTTATTCAATAATATTTATTCAGTGCCAGACGTTGTACTAGCTGCTACGAATAGAGTGGTGAGTAAAAAAAGATCTTATTTTCTGTTGCCCTTCAGAGCTTATAATTGACCTGAGGCAAATTTGTCATAGGCATTTGTTTTATTTTCCCCTTCAGAACCCTTCTATCAGTTCCAGTTTCACCGATGACCCCATCATTCCCTTACTAGACGCAACTTTGCGCTCCTTAAATGACAATAATTTGACTAGGGAGTTGACGCCAGTTTTTATTAATAAATTTATTCTTGATATAATTCCAATGTAATAAGAAACTCTGGAAAACAAAATAAAAAGTTTAATGAGAGATTCAAAAATGTTTTTTAACAACATGGGAGAAAGTTGGCATAAAAAAGGGTTTAATAAGTATATATTTCAAAAATACCCATTCTAAGTACACTTAATATTAATTAAATGTAGAACTTGAGAATGTGCTTATTAAATTAGGTAATAAATTTACTATTATCAAATGAGGACTATGAGTAAACAAAATAAGCCTCTAATATTTATCCTGATTTCAGCTTTTTAAATTCATATGAGTTCTCTTCTAGAATTTATGTTTTATTGAAAAGAAGGAAGAGAAGGAAATATGTTATCAGTGCTGCCTTCACGAAATGGGAAGAACTTCTCCACCATCACTACCACTGCCAACAAAGAAATAACTCTCAATAGTTCATTCTGTTAAAGAGTTGAGAATCACATATTTTATTTCTATTCACAACTGTTCCCTACTGATTCATTTTGTGAATTAAAAACAAATCACTCACGAATAATTTGTATTTACATGCTGCCTTTCTTCTGAGAAGCTAAAAAGATTTTAATTTCTTTCTAGTTCAGTATTTTGTAAAGGTTAAAAAAAATTGTAATGCCAACCATTGCCCCATAATGTTAAAAATGAAAGCCTTTAAACCACTTCAATCAGTTCTGATAAATAATGCTAGATAAAAAATACTATTATTAACTACACATTGGTCACAAGTTGCCTATCATTAAAAAATAACTTTAAAACTTAGAAATGTTTACTGCTGCTTTGAACAGTAGAAGTATTTAATTAGAAAGAAGGCATGGATTTTGAAACTTCAAAACTGAAATGTCAGATAGTTACAGTAAATTTATGTAGGAATAAATGCAAGAAGGAAAAATGTGCATTCTACTTACCACTACCCAATACTTCTTCCTCACTGCCTATTCTATTTTTTTTAATGCATTGCATTATTCTCTGGGTAAAGTGTCCATTTAACTGATTGCTATGTTTTAAACAATTTTGAAAATGGGATGGCCATTCCTCATGCTGTCCAGGTGTTCCCGGCTGATTCTGATGGCTTAAGTGAACACAGCGGCAGGGAGAGACACTGTAGGGAGTAACACTAATCATAGGAGACCACAAAGCCCAAAGTAACTGCTATGTTTTTTCCCTTCATTTTTTTCTATAAATTAGTTGTTGGTATATTCATAATTCTCAAGGAAAGAGGGCTTTTATTCACCAAGTATTTATTGAGATATCCCGTGAAACTTTCCTTTTTGGTCTACCTACAAATCATCAGTTGGTTGTGGCACATCTTAAAATGTAACATTGCAACCTCAAATTGCACTTGATTTTCTTCTTAATTTTTTGAATCTTTTAGGTCTTCTGTGGCATAACACAATGAAACCATTGTTTTTATCCATCATAATTAAAATGTCTACTCTTTTTTAAAGGGATAGTTTAGGCCAGATCCTTAACCAATGTGTCAGTTTTTGGTTTTAATTTTGAAATTCAGGTTGAAAGACAAAAAAATAAAATCTCTGTAAAAGATGCAATTAGATGTTTTATTACTGAGAGAGATGCTGTCTAAACAAAACCTAAATCTCACTGTAGCTATAACATTGAGCCATCCCAATTTATTGATTTACAAACATCGAGGGTTTCTTTCTTCCAGTAGCTATCATTACAACTCTCTTGGGTAAAATAACATTTGGTGGCTCTTTAGTGACATCCGGGTTGGATGCATAGCTTTTGCGTCACTCATATCTCATTATGATAATTAAGATACATTCTCCTCATTTTATTTTGCTTCGTTTTTAATTTAATGTCAATCTGTATTTAAAGCTTGATTTTTCCTCTCACTGATTACATACTGAAGTAGAGGTCATGGCTTTTTGAAATGGATGAAAGAAGGAAGCCTTGGACTATAAAACGAACACCACATCCTCTTCTAATCACTGGCTCCTCCATTCGATGTGATGAGGGGTAGGGAAGAGGATGGAAATAGCAAGTATTTCTTTACTAAACAAGGTTAGAAGCATGCTTCCTTTCCAGTTGATAATCCTATGTCTCTGGCTAACACTGCATGGCACTCAGTATCTTCTCTGAGGTAAGCATTTGAACGCTAACTCTCTTGTGGTGCTTGTGTGGGTAGTTCAGAGAAGCTCAACAAGTACTTTCTCAGTTCAATATTCCCTGATTTTTGAGATTTAATCTTGCTACACCTAACTCCTACATCTGCCTACGTTTTCCCAGCCAGTGCTAGTGACCAGTCATCTTCCTGTTTGAAATGCTTGTTCCCCAGTGCCATAAAGAAATAGTACTTGAGCATAAATGTAATTTTCTCAGCAAGTCCATTTTTATATATTCTGCAGAAAGAGCACACTCTTCAGCAATTTTGCCATGAGAGTACACCGAACAAAGGAGACAGGGTCATTTATAATCTGGTGCATCCACCCTACTGCTGTGTCTGGTTTCCATTGGCTGCAATGGGACCTCTCATTCTGCATTTGTCCAGATTGGCTAGCAACTTAGAACCTTTTAAAAGAGGCATAGGCAGAGGAGAACAAAGGAAGGAGGGAGTAACTTGTGGAATGCTGAGAAAGGTAAAAACACCTTCAGATAATGAAGAGGGACAGGCTATGACCTAATGCTTGTTTGGACCAGTATAAGCAAACCAGGGCAAATATTTAGGCTAAGTTGTGGGACCCAAGAATATAAAGTATATTGATTTCTTTATTATGGCTAGTAGATACTTAAGAATGTTAGCATAGGTCTTTGAATAAATTTTGCTTCTCAGAAAAGTTACTATTTATTCCTAATCAGACCGGGAGGAAAGTCTTTGAAGAGGAACCTCTACTTTACTTTTTACATTTCCTATGGTCTTTTGATGCTGAGTCTCCCTGACTGATATTTTTAATGGAAGGCATGGGCTAAATGGCTCAATTCCAGATCACCATTTCAGAGTCCAGTCACTCACTAACATATCAGTAGCTCTGTTGACTGAACAGATACAGAACCTAACAGCCAAATATCAGTCTTCCTCCAAGCTCGACTAATCTTTACAAGGGATTCTCTCAAAACAGCCCCCAGATCTCTCTCTCTCTCTGTCTGTCTTCTTCTTCTTCTCTCTCTCTCTCTCCAGGAACACTGTATTCCCTTAACAGCTTCCACATCATTCTTTTCAATCTCTTTTTGAATGAAAAGAGGCCACTGCGATTAACCGTGTTGATTTTACTAAATGATTTATATGATTCTGATCTACTGGGATAGTAGGCCTCAAGAGCACACTATTCTTAGAACTCAAGACTGATTCTGCAAATGTTTATTGAGCACTAATAATGTGGAAACAATTGCTCATTAAAAAAAGCATACAACATTTTACTCTTAGGAATAAAAAGTCCTGTGGAAAAAACTACAGCAAATAAGTAAAAGGATTTTGTAGGAAGTGGATTTTAGAGGCTTCGATGGTGATGATGGTATTTTTTAAACCAAGAAAGTCAGTGGGACCCTTTCTGGGAAGAGATTATTTGAACAGAGACATGATGAAGATGAAGGGTTAAGCTATAGAGGTATTGGAGTGGAAGTAGGGGAGAGGGTCTCAGACTGATAGAAAAAACAAATGCAAAGGTCCTGAGGCAGGAACACAGTGACTTGTTCAAGAAGCTAAATATAATATGGAGGTATTTTCTGCTACTCATTTTCAACTTTTTGTCCCTAGTTAAATGCAGGTGTTTGACACTTAACAGGTGACACCCTGTTCTACAATACTAAGGTTAATTCAGTGTTAAACTGTTGTAGGCATGTCTTGGCTTGGGTTAATATAACAAAAATATCTAGACTGAGAGGCTGAAACAACAAAAGTTTATTTCTCACAGTTTTGGAGGCTGGCAAGTCTCCAGATCAAGGTCCAGCAGATTCAACATCTGGTGAGGTCCCACTTCCCAGCTTGTTGACAGCTGTCATCTCGCTGGACCCTTACATGCTAAGAGGGAGATTATCTCTTTTGTATTTATTGTTACAAGGGCAATAACCCCATTTATGAAGGCTCCACCCTCATGATATAATTACCTCTCAAATGCCTCACTTTTCAATACTGTCATATCAGGGATTATGTCTTCAACATATACATTTCAGGGGAACAGAAACATTCAGTTCATACCAGGACATGACAAAACTACTTGAGCAGGATTCTGTAGTCTAACATTAATACCAAACTGTGTTCTCTGTGACTTTTTAAATATAGGAACTTACTAATAAAAAAAACCCCTACTGCTTAGCATACAATAGATGTTAATAATTGCTAAATGAAAGAATCAAAACCATTTATTAGAGATTATTTGTTTTATGAAAATAAGTAATTTGGATATTTTTCTCATCAAGTTTCTACAACTGAATTTACTTTTGGGTTCCTGTTTACTGCCATGTTTCTAGTAACCTTCCCCAGTAAGTACTTGGTAATATTTTCCTTTGGTAGGTGCTTACTAATTTTCTGGCAGTATGAAAATCACTATACTTATAATTTTAATCTTAATGTTAGTTTGTTTTAAACTCTTCTAAATAAAGAAAAATGAAGTTTTGAGTAACAGTTTTCTTGCCAAAGGTCATAGCAGTTAGTATTGAGAAGAATTATAGTGTTTACAGAGTCTTGGATGACGTTGTAAATAAACTAAGCACTTGCTCAAAGAATTGAAAAAGACAGAAAAGGGAAATAATTCGATGTTTGGAAAAATTGGGTGAAATCATCATTTTGGATTATGCCAGGGATTACAGAGCTTGCATGATAATATTTTCAGTGCTTGTTTTCTTCCAGTTGTTTGTACCTACCCTTGGTTAAGTCTTGGAAAGGGGAAGGTAACAGAGCTTGACTGTAACCCGGCTTTGACATTAACAAGCTTGGCCACTTCGGGCAATCTCTCTGAGGCTCACTCAGATCTGTTATCTGTAAAATAGCAGTAATTACACCAATGTTGCAGGTTAGTATGAGGGATAAATGAGAAAATGCAAAGACCTTAGCAAAAACATATTAAGGACTCAGCAAAAGTAAACACCGCCATTCTTAGCAGAAACAAATCTGGAGTTCCAAATCATATCTGCCTCACTCTAAACCCTACACATTGAGTCACTGTTCACAATGACAGCTCCATTTTTTTTTTTCCTCAGAAAGTTCACAGTGATAGCCTGGTATCAAACACAGATGTCTATTTGTGTACAGCTTCCATTCTTTATTTTTCTGTGTCTTTTACAGAAAAGGAAGGAATAGCACCTGCAAATAGGTGTTCCATTAAAAGACCAAGACTGTTTACTGCAGTGTCTGGAAAGAGCTCTCTCTTTTCATTTTTAATATTTTGTGAAAAAACATTCAATAATCTGTTCCCTCAGGCAGTTTCAATTTATCCAAATTGCAAGGAAACATTTTAAGGTGAAAACTTCACTACTGTGGGTTTCACTTGAAAGAAAGCGGTGAAAAGCAAGGAGCAGATTTTCCCATCTTATTTGTGAGACACCTGCAGAGAAATAATTCTCACTATCCTTGCCTATAGCCTGTGGCTTTTACAAATATAACATCTGACAATGGTCTATTTTGGCCTCTATTCACAATTGGGAGTTAAATTCTGAGGACACAGTAAGTATTTACAGGTTGTGGGAAAAGAGGGTAAAAGTGGGGCAGATGACAGCTGAAGTCTCTTATCAATCATACACAAGGATCTACTACCCAGAATTGGATAAAAATGAAATCTCTGTATTTTCTACCATATTTTTTAGTAACAACAAAAACTTGGGGGAAAATAACACGATAGTTATAATAAGATAATTGTGTCAAACTAAGTTTGTCGCAAATTCCCCCCTCCCCTTAAATATAGTTCACAGTTTATAAACTCCTGGCATAGGCATAATAGAAACTTAGAATTATGGCAGCCTAAAGATGTTAGTTTCAAATATTTTTCACAATGGGACTGTTTTTCACATTAAACTGAAGAAGTATCCTAATATAAAAATGTATTAACTGGGTGCTTTAATAAAATAAGTTATTTTATAAGTTCAAATTTAAAATATTTATACAATAAAAGTCAATCCATGGGGGAAAAAAAGAACCTGTTTCGATAAATACACAAGTTAGCAGCAGTTGTTCTGGGTGACAACTGCAGTTTTATATGTTTCAGTATCCAATTTATTTCATCTTTTTTTTCCACTCACACAGTTTTGAAAATAGAAATCCACACAAAGAACTCAAAGTTAATGGAAGTAATTTTCAATAGGACTTTTGGAAACCTCAACACACGTTTGATTTAAACAAATGAAGGTATTTGAAATGGAAGTAAGAGATTTTTACATTAAACTTCAGTACCCACTTTTCTCATTTCTGGTAAATATCGTAACAGAAAATACTCCAAACTGACAAAGAAGCACGGAAATCATATTCCAATATTATCAATAGAAAACAAGTACAGAAAAATCTTATTATTTTCAACAAATAACTGAGTAGTGAAGATTACACATGTCTGAGAATTAACTAGTATATAGTTTAGCAGGCACTTATGTGCTTCCTAATAATTTTCCTAGGTAAGTTTAGATGACTGGACTTGCATACTTTTGTTAAAAAAAAAATACAGAATTTCAGTCATTCTTAATTACATATTTATAAGAAATTGTATTATATGCACAGAGACAGCAGGGGAAAAAGCCTAGTTTCTGATGTCAACACAAAAATATCTGGTGATATAAGTGGAGATTTACAAAATATTAGTATTTATTAGAGTTAAGCAGAAACTTTTCCAAGCTTTTCACTTTTATGCTTTTAATATTACTTAAAACATGTTAAAAATAAAGTTCTCATTAGATTTAGAGAGACCATACACACCTGAGCACAATTTGAAAATCTTAGCTGTAGTTCATTGTTCTTCACCTCTAGGAGACAGAGACAAAGACAGATAGAGATAGAGAAATAGAGACATCATGTTTAAAAATACTTTGTCAGAAACTAAACAAGAATTGAGATTATCTTACATTTATTTCAGCTTTAAAAAAGAAAAAAATGGGCCGAGCACGGTGGTTTATGCCTGTAATCCCAGCACTTTGGGAGGCCGAGGCAGCAGATTACCTGAGGTTGGGAATTCGAAATCAGCCTGACCAACATGGAGAAATCCCGTCTCTACTAAAAATACAAGAAAGAATTAGCCAGGTGTGGTAGCGGGCACCTGCAATCCCAGCTACTCGGGAGGCTTAGGCAGGAGAGTTGCTTGAACCCAGGAAGTGGATGTTGCAGTGAACTGAGATGGTGCCATTGCACTCCAGCCTGGGCAACAATAGCAAAACTCCGTCTCAAAAAAAAAAAAAAAATATATATATATATATATGTATATATATATACACACACACACACATATGTGTGTGTGTGTGTGTATCCCACTTTGCCTTCATTCAGTGGTTCTCAACTGGCATGATTTTGATGCCTATGGGACACTTGACAGTGTCTGGAGACATTTTTTTGTCATCACAAATAAAAGAAGATGGTGCTACTGGTAACTATTGAATAGATTCCTGGTGTGCTACTAAACGGCCTACAATGCACAGAACAGTCTCCACAATTAAAGAATTTTCCAGCCCCAAATGTCAACTGGTCTTAAGGTTGAGAAACCCTGCATGAGACCACTAACAGTTAATCAAAACTTGCATACCATTATGATTTTCTACTGGAAACTATATGGAAAAATTCTATTTTAATTCATTCTCACATTATGTAAATTGGAGCTCAAAATAATACTGAAAACTACATAATATTTGATGCCTAAATGTCTTAAAACCACAGAAATTACATACACCACAGATGTTTCAAAGATTTTAAGAGTGCTTGGAATAATCTTCATACAACTATGGAGTCTAATGACAATACCATGGTTGGAGAGGCAGAATAGTAACACATAATCATCCTGTCCTTCCATACTATTTGCCGTTTTGCATGACTACTGATCATGCAGTTTTCTGGAGCTGTACTCTGAAGCGAGGTCCTGAACCTCCATACACTCCAGTATTTTGTTTTTATGGAGGTTACGACTTCCACGTGTTGTATCAGTAACAATATTACTCTGCTTGTTCCCGACATCAAAACTTATCCAGATTATTTGATCTAGATGCTTTTGGACATAAGATTTTGTAGGTCATTTCTTGAAGGATGGATTCCTGTCATAAATTATATCTCTGAAAGTAACCTCCACTTTACAACTAGGAGGGCCTTTAATTATTTTTAAAGAAAGAACATCATCACAAACACCCCAGAAGCATAGTTCTGTTTGATGAAGGCTTCCATCATGCATAATTACAAAGCTTCATAAATGCTTCTGCCATGTTACCCTTAACAGTAATTCATAAGAAAGGCTTTTCAGCCATCATTGAGCTATGGAACACTGGAAGTCAAAAATTCGCAAGTTAATGTCTTGCCCTTTTCTGACAGCACACCAGATTTTCACACTATAACTAACACTTTGCCTCATTCAACAACTGAACTGTTGACAAGGGCACTTAAGCTAGTCAGAACAGAAAAAAAAAAATAAATAAATAAAATAAAGTACATCACAAGCTAGTGAATAAGAAAGAAAAGTAATAAAATTAAAGAAAACAATAAAATAAAGAACTCTCAGCTTTTCATATTGCTAGCATCAAATATCCCAGTCGAGTTTTTCTAAATCAGTTATGCTATATATTAAGTACAGTATATTTTTTTTCTCCTAATGTACTTATTTTAAGCTAGTCGGGTGGAAAAGTTTATCCTTAGCACCAAATGTTATTTTAAAGGAAAATTCTAGTCTTAAACTCATTCATTTACTGTTTCATTTTCTATTTATTCATTGACTTTGTTAGAAATATTTTCAGTGAAGATACTGACTTTTGTGACAAGAGCAAGAAACTTTTTTTTGTAAACATTAAAGACACACCCACATTTTTTTTCTAGAGCCATTCTCTGGAAAAGGGGGCAGCATTCTAGGTGAGCTGGAGTGCATTAGCTTATAAGTTCTATTTTTAAACCCAGCAGTCATTTCACTCATCTCAATTCAGAATCTGTGCTCCAAGTCAAAGTCCATTTGCAATTTTGAGTTACTTGCTCTCAACCTGTCCAGTACATTAACAAATAAATCCATGTTGCATTGATACATGCTTCAGTTTTTAAGTTTGGGTCTTCTATCTTGACTACTTATCTCTACCTTACCTCACCAAAGGCATCATCATTAAGAACCGTAGAGGCAGATGGAAATTGGAAATGTTAAATATATCAGCACAAACAAATGGAATATTTAACACAATAGGTATTATTAACATATTTGATTCGAGAAGAATACTTAAAGGATCTTTGAAACTCATTATATAAAAAAGCTAAGGTATGGCCATATATGCTAATATCTTAATTAGAAGTTAATATATTATGCCAGGTGGGGTGGCTCATGCCTGTACTTCCAGCATTTTGGGAGGCCGAAGCGGTCAGGAGTTCGTGACCAGCCTGGCTAACATGGTGAAATCCCGTCTCTCCTGAAAATACATAATCAACCGATACAAAATAAATAAAATAAAAAATTACCCAATACAAAAATTAACCAGGCATGGTGGCGGGTGCCTGTAGTCTCAGCTACTTAGTAGGCTGAGATAAGAGAATCGCTTGAACCCTGGAGGTGGAGTTAGCAGTGAGCCGAGAACGCACCACTCCACTGCAGCCTGGGTGACAGAGTGAGACTCCATCTAAAAATAAATAAATAAATAAATAAACAAACAAATAAAAAAATATATTTAATTCTTTCTTTGTGAACAATTATGTAAGAAAAAAAGTACTTTGGAAAATATAAACCAAATACATGGCTTCAAATCTTGCAAAACCTAAAGTATAAAGTAAATTATATTTGTAATTAGGAAAGTGTATTTTTAAGATTGCCACAAAGTTGTTCATACACAAGGAATAGAGAAATTGTTTGATAATAAATTCCTTTCAGTACATATGTAGAGCTTCCGTGTGACAGAGGCCTTCTTATTCTATCACCAGAAACAAGTTTTCTTGTCCAGAGCATACGCTCTGCATTTAGAAATGACTGCATTTGTGTGTTATATGAAAAAGGCAAGCGCACTCATATGTTTATCACAACACTATTAACAATAGCAAAGTCATAGGTCAACCCAAGTGTCCACCAATGGATAATTAAATAAAGGAAACATGGTTTATATACACCATGGAACACTACACGGTCACAGAATAGAATGAAATTATGTATTTTGTAGCAATGTGAATGGATCCAGAAACCATTATTCTAAGTGAAATAACTCAGAAAATCAAACCTGCGTGTTCTCACTTATAAGCGGGAGCTAAACAGTGAGTAAATACGGCCATACCGAAGGAAATAATATACTCTGGGAACTCCCAAAACGGGGAGAGTGAAGGAGTGGTGAGGATTGAACAATTACCTGTTGGGCACAATGTTTACTATTCAGGTAATAGGTAAACTAAAAGCCCAAACCTCGCCATTACACTATGTAGTTATGTAACAAACCTGTAAATATACCCTCTGAAACTATAATAAAAATAAATAAATAACAAAATATTTTGTAATTTAACAAAAGAAAAAACAAAAATTACTAACATAAAAATGAATGGTTTAATTTGTAAATGCATTTTATTCTCCGGAATTAACATTACTTTATTACTCTTAAATTTTGAGACAAGATGACACAATGATTAGAAAAATAAGCCAGGTAGCATGATGCCTCCGCTTTGTTCATTTTGCTTAGGATTGTCTTGGCTATATGGACTGTTTTTTGGTTCCATATGCAACTTAATGAAGTTTTTTTCTAATTCGGTAAAGGAAGTCAATGGTAACTTGATGGGGATAGCATTGAATCTATAAATTATTTTGGGCAGTATGGCCATTTTCACAATATTGATTCTTCCTATCCATGAGCATGGAATGTTTTTCCATTTGTTTATGTCCTCTCTTATTTCTTTGAGCAGTGGTTTCTAGTTCTCCTTGAAGAGGTCCTTTACATCCCTTTAAGTTCGATTCCTAGGTATTTTATTCTTTTTGTAGTAATTGTGCATGGGAGTTCACTCATGATTTGGCTCTCTGTTATTGGTGTAGAGAAATGCTTGGTAATGCTTGTGATTTTTAAATATTGATTTTGTATCCTGAGACTTTGCTGAAGTTGCTTATCATCTTAAGGAGGTTTGGGGCTGAGACAATGGGGTGTCTGCAAACAGAGACAATCTGACTTCTTTTTATTTTATTTTATTTTATTTTATTTATATATTTTTTGAGACAGAGTTTCACTCTTGTTGCTCAGGCTGGAGTGCAATGGCATGAACTCAGCTCACTGAAACCTCTGCCTCCCGGGTTCAAGCCATTCTCCTGCCTCAGTCTCCCAAGTATCTGGCATCACAGGCATGTGCCACCATGCCTGGCTAATTTTTGTATTTTTAGTAGAGACGGGGTTTCTCCATGTTGGTCAGGCTGGTCTTGAACTCCCGATGTTAAGTGATCCTCCCACCTCAGCCTCCTAAAATGCTGGTATTACCAGCATGAGCCACCGTGCCCGGCTCCTCTCTTCTTATTTGAATACACTTTATTTCTTTACCTTGCCTGATTACCCTGCCCAGATTTTCCAATACTGTGTTGAATAGGAGTGATGAGAGAGGGCATTCTTGTCTTGTGCTGGTTTTCAGAAGGAATGCTTCCAGCTTTTGCTCATTCAGTATGATGCTGGCTGTGGGTTTGTCATAAATAGCTCTTATTATTTTGAGATATGTTCCATCAATACCTAGTTTATTGAGAGTTTCATGCTACCTGACTTCAAACTATAGTTATACTACAAGGCTACAGTAACCAAAACAGCGTGGTACTGGTATCAAAACAGATATATAGACCAATGCAACAGAACAGAGGTCTCAGAAATAACACCACATGTCTACAACCATCTGACCTTTGAAAAACCTGGCAAAAACAAGCAATGGGGAAAGGATTCCCTATTTAATAAATGGTATTGGGAAAACTGACTAGCCTTATGCAGAAAACTGAAACTGGACCCTTTCCTTACACTTTATACAAAAATTAACTCAAGATGTATTAAAGACTTAAACGTAGCACCTAAAACCATAAAAAACCCTGGAAGAAAACCTAGGCAACAGCATTCAGGACACAAGCATGGGCAAAGACTTCATGACTAAAATACCAAAAGCAAATGCAACAAAAGCTAAAATTGACAAATGGGATCTAATTAATTAAAGAGCTTCTGCAGAGCAAAAAGCTATCATCAGAGTAAACAAACAACCTAAAGAATGGGACACAATTTTTGTAATCTATCCATCTGATAAAGGGCTAATATCCAAAATCTACAAAGAACTTAAACAAATTTACAAGAAAAAAGCAAACAACTCCATCAAAAAGTGGGGGATGGATATTAACAGACACTTTTCAAAAGAAGACATTTATACGGCCAAAAAACATATTTAAAAAGCTCATCATCACTGGTCATTAGAGAAATGCAAATCAAAACCACAATGAGATACCATTTCATGCCATTTAGAATGGCAATCATTAAAAAGTCAGGAACCAAAAAATGCTGGAGAGGATGTGAAGAAATAGGAACCCTTTTACACTGTTGACGGGAGTGTAAATTAGTTCAACCATTGTGGAAGACAGTATGGCGATTCCTCATGGGTCTAGAACCAGAAATACCATTTGACCCAGCAATCCCATTACTGGGGATATGCCCAAAGGATTATAAATCATTCTCCTATAATGACACATGCACATGTATGTTTATTGCAGCACTATTCACAATAACAAAGAGTTGGAATCAACCTTAATGCCCATCATCAATAGACTGGATAAAGAAAATGTGGCACATATACACCATGGAATACTATGCAGCTATAAAAAGGATGAGTTCATGTCTTTTGCAGGGAGATGGATGAAGCTGGGAACCATCATTCTCAACCAACTAACACAAGAACAGAAAATCAAACGCCGCATGTTCTCATTCATAAGTGGGAGTCGAGCAATGAGAACACATGGAAATAGGGAGGGGAACGTCACACACCAGAGCTTGTCGAGGGGTCGGTGGCAAGGGGAAGGATATTAGGAGAAATAGCTAATGTAGATGACAGGTTGATGTGTGCAGCAAACCACCAAGGCCCGTGTATACCTATGTAACAACCTGCATGTTCTGCATATGTATCCCAGAACTTGAAGTATAATAAAAAAAATTTCAGAAATAAACTAAGAAAATATTTTTAAAAAGAAAAAGAAATACCAACACAGATAAAAGTACAATGTATGTAGTTTGTATGAAAATATATGAAATGTGTGTATGAAATGTATGAAAAAGAGAAGTATCAATACCCAGGGAGTGGCTTCTTTGAAAACAGTTTGGCAGTTCCTCAACTGAGTTATCGTCTGGCCTGGTAATTGTACTTCTAGGTAAGTAGCCAAGAGAATCGAAAATGTGTGTTCACACACAAACTTGTGTATGACTGTTCTGAAAAAAGCACTACTCATAATGGCCAAAAAGTGGAAACAATTCAAATGTCCTTCAATTGATGAATGGCTAAACAAAAATTATTCAGCCACAGAAAGGAATGAAATACATTGATCCATGCTATAACATGGGTGAACCTTGAGAACATTATGCTAAGTGAAAGAAGCTTTCGCAAAGGAATAAGTATCATATGATTCCATTTATATGAAATGTCCAGAACAGACAAATCTATAGAGTTAGAAAGTAAATTGGTAGGTGTGTAAGGCTGGGAGTTTGGTTGGGTGGGGTGTAATAGGGAGTGATTGCTACTTGTGACTAAATTTCTTTTTGAGTTGATGAGAAGGTTCTAAAATTGATTGTGGTGATGGTTGTACAACTCTGAGTATCATTGAATTGTATACTTTAATTGTATGTAATATAAATTATAACTTAGTAAACCTGTTATTTAAAAAAAAGGAAAAGAAACATATTTGGGTTTTAATCTTGTTTTCAATATATCTGTCAGCCAGGAGTTTCCATATCTGTAAAATAGCACTATTAATAGTATCTAGAAAATAGAATTGTTGACAAATGAGATAATGCTGTAAAGAAGTTAGCATTTTGCTTGCCCATAAAAAGCTCAACAAATGATACTTATTACTGTGTTGACTTGAAATTATTAATAAATATGGAGTTTAATGGTATTCAACAAGAATTGTTATGATTGTAGATATATGGTAATTTTATTCTTTTAGGGGTCCCCCAGTATGAAAAAGAAAGCTTCCCCCCAAGAAAACTCAAAATCACATTAAAAAGTCTAGAATATTCAAAGAAGGAAATTGATTATCTCTTGAAAGAATACAAATAAAGACTACTTTATTTAGAAAGAAGTGAAGTATTTATACAGCTATTCTAAGGGCTCAATGGATAGATCTAGAATTATCCATAATTGGTAACAAGAACTACAAATTCAGAGTAAATTATTTCCTACTAGATCAATCTGTGTCACACAAAGGAATATAGAAATGTTATATAAAGAAGCTCTGGAGCCAATAATTATAGAGATCAGCTCTTAACTATACTTATCATTTCTTTAATAAGGCGGACCAAAGACAGATCATGGTATAGTCTTTCTTTTTCATCAAATAAAATAAAACTCCTAAGGTGCATATCAATCTCCCTATTTTGGACATATTTCATCTCAAAGATTCTTTGTTTATCAATCTAACACACAATTATTGAGGTTTTATTCTGCACCATCCACTATGCCAGGAAGCATTGAGAATATATTGGTAAACAATACAGACTTAGACTCTGCTCTTGTAGGCACTGCAATATAAATGGGAAGATAGATGTCAAATTAGTATGTTCAGTATGAAGCAAAAAGTTAACAAATAGGGGTTATTTAGGATTAAAAGATAATAGAAACAAGGAAACAAAGGTATACTAGATACAAAAATAGCATTTGGAAAAGTCTAGAGTCAAGACTAAATGTGGCCCTTTAATATAACTGAAATAATTGCAGTATGTCTGGAGATAGATTAATGAGGCCATTTTAGTGAAGAAAGAGGATTAGGCAGGTACCCGATCAAGAAAACAGATTATTTGCAAATGGAAAACCATTTTAAGTTTTTGTAAATTTTAAATATTTGTAAATGTCTTTCAGTCAAGGGGTACAAGTTGGCATGTGTGAAACCAGCCTACCAGTTGCTATTCACTCATTCAACAAATATTTATTGAATGCTTAACATTTCCCACATAAAATACATTCAACATTTTCCCCATAAAATACATTCAACAACTTATATCTGTAGTTTGAGGTTCTAGGGGTACATACAAAATTTGAGACATGGTTTGTTACAGTATACTTAAAATATGATATTCTCATGACACTAGTCACTTAAAAATGAGAAAATAGACTAAAGAAAAATAAAGTCATTGTTAAAGGGCAAATGTACTGATGACATGACAGTTGTAGAATATAATACTTAAGATTGAATTTTGAGATACATGCTGGAAGTAGAAAATGTCAGCAAGAGACGCAGCAGGAGACATACCTGGCCTAATAGAACTGCCATCTAGTGGTAAGAAAAACAAACTAGTAATTACAATAAAATGTAATATGAACGGTGATACAAAGCAGGGAGACATGCTATAATCTATGAATTATCTTCTTTGAGGAGGATATGAGTTTTAACTTGAGACATAAAGTGTGTGTAAAAGCCCAGGGTGGGAGAAAGGGCTTAACAGTATGGCTGTTGAAGAAGATGAGTTTGACACCATTCAAATACTAAAGATAGTTGAATATCTCACTTAAAGGAAGCAATGAAGATGGATGAGACTAGAGTTGTAGGTGAGAGTCTGAATGATTTCTGTTGCCATTTATGTCTTTTCAAGATAATAGGAAAGGCAATTGGAGGACGCTGAAGGGTTTTCAGAAGACCGATAGTACTCTAAAATTTATTTAGGAAGGGATTGCCTAATTGCTGAGTGGAGAATGGAGTGTAGGGGAGCAAGATTGGAGGCAGGAGGTCTGGAAGAGGCTTCTGTAGTAATACATCCCAGGAATGCTGACGGATGTGATGGCTGTGGAGAAAATGGGCAAAGTTAAAAGATAATTAAGGTTTTCAACAGGACTCAGTGAATAGTAAAAGACAACTTGTGAAAAAAGGGAAGAAGCCATAATTCTAACACCCAGAGTTTGTAAAATAAGTCAGGCATCTTTGCTTCCTGGTTGCTCTCTAAGTAAAACATCAGTATGTAGGTGCTATGTATTAAAATACATTCAACAACTTATATCTGTAGTTTGAGGTTCAGGGGGTACGTACAAAATTTGAGGCATGGTTTGTTACAATATACTTAAAATATGACATTCTCATGACACTAGTCACTTAAAAATGAGAAAATAGACTAAAGAAAAATAAAGTCATTGTTAAAGGGTAAATGTACTGATGACATGACAGTTTTAGAATATAATACTTAGGATTGAATTTTGAACCTTTAAGATTGCTAAAGGTTCAAAATGTCTAAAGAATCAAAATTAGAATGGAAGATTTTATTATAATAAATGCTACTGATATGGTCTTAGTATCTGAAATTACAGAAACACATGCATGATTTTTGAAATCAATTCACATCTTTTTTTATTATGTTAAACATATATAATTTAATATTTGCCATTTTAACTAATTTTAAATGGACAGAATTCAGTGGCCTTAATTACATTCTCAATGTTAAGCAATGATCACCACTCTCTATTTCCAAAATTTTTCGTAACTCCAAAAGGAAACTCTGTATTTGTTAAGCAATAATTCCTTAGAAGTCTCTAGAAACTTCTAATCTACTTTCTGGTCCTATTAATTTGCCTACTTGAGATATTTTATATAAGTGTAATCATGAAATATTAGTCTTTTGTGTTTGGATTATTTCTCTAGGCATAAAATTGCAAAGTATATCTATGTTTCAGAATGTATCAGAGCTTCATTACATGTTATTGCTAAATAATATTCCATTGTATTTATATAACAGATTTTGTTTATGTCATCATTTGTCAGTGGCCGCTTGAGTTGCTTCCACTTTGGGGTATTGTGAAAAATGGTGCAAGGAACACTGGCATACAGCTATCTGCTCGAGTCACTGTTTTCTATTCTTTTCGGTCTATACCTAGAAATGGAATTGCTGCGTCATGGTAATGCTCTGGCTAATACATTGAGGACCTGCCAAACACAGGAGCAATAACATTTAACTATTTAAGGCAATATATGAGGGTTCCAATTACTCCACAGCCTCACCAAACTTGTTATTTTCCATTTTTTAAATTAAAGCATCGTAGTAGGTGTGAAGTCATATATTGGTGTGTTATCAACTTACATTTACCTAATAAGTAACAATCTTGAGCATTTCTCATGTGAATATTGGCAATTGATATATCTTCTCTGAAGAAATATTTGTTCAAGGCCTTTGTTCATTATTAAATTGGGCTATTGTCTTTTGGTTGCCAAGTTGTAGAAGTTCTTCATATATTCTAGATATTAAACCTTTATCAGATACATGATTTGAAAATGTTTTCTTCCTTTCTGTAAGTTGTCTTCCTACTTTCTTGACACTGTCCTTCAATGCACAAAAGTTTTTTGATTTTAATGACGTCCAATTTATCTATAACATTGGAGAAGTAGTAAGGATCCTCTCAAAAGTTGATTGTTGGAAAGAAGGAGAACACATATTCCTGGAATATAGTAACTGCTAAATAATTGGATTGTATTAAATATCATACTTCTAAAAATATTATGCATTTATTGATTCTAGATAATTGAGCTATGCTTACTTAATTGATATCATTTTTAAAAATAGGTTTAACATTCCAGTATTGTACAAACTTTGAGACAGTGTCAAAAGCCATTCTGCCACCAGTTTTTCAAATTTAAATATTCAGGTACTAAAATAATCAGATAATGCCATATTAATTTTAGCCCTTTGATTGTGAGCTTTCTTCATGTTTACGAATGGCCTAGCAGTCCTGCATAACCCAACTCCTCTTTGGGAGATATAAATAACAGGTTAGTCTGCACTTATATCAAAGGATACTTTAAATGAAAGCAATTTCTTTCTTTATACAACCCCTCCTGGGTCAATTGGAACTTCCCTTTTTTATCTGCAGTGGATTCAGGGATCAGTTGGCTCTGTTCCTTGTAGTAACGTTAAACAGAGAAGTCCTTTGGACAAATATTTTTCATATGAACTTTAGAAATATTATATATTTTTGTTTAAAAGATTACAAAATTTATCTTCCTGAAAAATTATTTTTCATCAACCTTGAGGTGTACTAGTCGCAATTCATTTTCCATATTTTGCCCAGGAAACGGAAAAATTCATTAAATTTCTGAAGCAAATGTTTACGAACAAAATTTAAATTTTTGTTTGTTTAGCTTAGAAAAATAAATTTAAGATAAACTATCTTTCTAACTACATAATGCTTGTTACTAAACTTTGACTGTGTTAATACATTGATTTTTTGGTTTAACATACAGAAAGGGCTTTTATAATTGATATCAATAAGTTTAATTTTCAGCAGTGAGAATAAGTGAAGTCCTATCTCCTTAAATAAATGATTTGTAATAAAATTTTATTTACTTTCTTGTGTTCATAGGTGTCTTTTTCTTTTCCTGTTTGGATTTATAAGCATAGTACATTTTTCATCTAAGTAAATGTTGAATGGTGAATATAATCAATACATAGATACAAAAACAATGTGAATAGTTTGGTGTGTAAAAAAGAAATCTTCAAAGGTTGTTAACATTATTTTCTATTCTGTACATTTTATAATTGCTTCCTGTCTGGCAATTTGATTTTTTAAACATTACGGATATTCTTGAAATGAAAGCATCTGTGTATTTTGGCATGAACTAATAATGAATCAACATACTTTCTTAAAATTTATAGATTTATTGGGTTATAATCTGCGATAAAAATTGTACAAGAACGTTTCTTATGTGCCATAACAGAGAAATAAATTAAACCTCTTGTTAATATACAGTTTGGCCCATTGCAACATTCAAAGATGACTCATACATTTGTAGCAGTTTAGTTAAGGATTTCACATTTATTCTGGTTATGGCAAAATAGCCCTGAAAGAATTTGTAGTGAAAAAATAAGTGTTTAGCACAGTTCTGGCATCTCTTTTACACATGCGCGCGCACACACAAACACACACACACAAGCTAATAGTTTCAAATATATGTTTTTGTATAAATTAGTGTAACTTTTTCACACTCTTGGATGAATCACTTTGTGAACTTTATGATTAAATAGTCTCTTTCACGTGAACTTTTACTTCACCAGTTCTGGAGTATGAAAATAACTGGCAAGTATAGCTATCTGAAAACAGATCAAATTATAATGTAACGTAAAAACATATCACAGGAAATAGAATGCTTGGGTTCAAATACCAGTCGAATCACTTTACCATTAGTGTTCATTATTATGGTTAATTTTGTGTGTCAACTCTACTGGGTCACAGTATACCCAGATATTTGGTCAAACATTGAGTGTTTCCATGAAGGTGTTTAAAGATGCGATTAACATTTTAAATGGTGGATTAAGTGAAGAAGAGTGTCCTCTCTAAGGTAGGTGGGTCTTGAATAGAACATAAAGGCTGACTACCCTTCTCTCTCCTAGTAGAAAAGAATTCTTCCTGCCTGACTGCCTTAGAATGGAGACATCAACTTTTATCCTGCCTTCAGACCCAATCTAAAACATTGTATCTCCTGGTCTCCTGATTTCTAGCTTGCCAACTCACCCTGCATATTTGGGACTTGCTGGCCTCCAAAATCATATGAAACAAAATATTTTATTGTATTTCTGTTGTTGTTGTTTACTGTAAGGTCCTCTGAGCTGGCTGCACCATGCATCAAGCCACACCGCCCCCACCATGATAATGTACTTTGTGATATATATTCCCAGTCCTTGTGAATGTAATTTTTTTTTTTTTTTTTTTTTGAGATGGAGTCTCCCTCGCTCTCTCTCAGGCTGGAGTGCAGTGGCGCAATCTCCGCTCACTGCAAGCTGCGCCTCCCGGCTTCACGCCATTCTCATGCCTCAGCCTGCCAAGTAGCTGGGACTACAGGCGCCTGCCGCTGCACCCCGCTAATTTTTTGTATTTTTAGTAGAGACGGGGCTTCACCGTGTTAGCCAGGATGGTCTCGATCTCCTGACCTCGTGATCTGCCCGTCTCGTCCTCTCAAAGTGCTAGGATTACAGGCGTGAGCCACCGCGCCCAGCGTGAATGTACTTTGTAACATTCCTCCCCCTCCACCGCCCACCCTTGTGACAATACATCCTCCCCTTCCTTATGAATGTACTTTGTAACATCCATACCCTTACCGCAAAAATTGCTCCTGACTCCACCGCCTATCCCAAACCTATAAGAACCAATGATAATCCCACCCCACTTCGCTGACTCCTTTCTCGGACTCAGCCCACTTGCACCCAAGTGAATAAACAACCTAGTTGCTCACACTAAGCCAGCTTAGGTGGTTTCTTATATGGACGCGGGTAACATTTAATTTACTTTTTAGAGACAGGGACTCACTTTGTTGCTCGCAGTGGCATTATCAAAGCTCACTGCAGACTTGAACACCTGAGCTCAAAGGATCCTCTTGCCTCAGCCTCCCAAATAGCTGTGATTACAGGCACACACTACCACACCCAGCTCAATTTATTTTATTTTTTCTATAGGTGAGGGTCTCACCGTGTTGTTTATGCTGGTTTCTAACTCCTGGCCTCAAACAATCCTCCTGCCTTGGCCTCCCAGAGAACTGGGATTACAGAGGTGATCTACCATGCCCAAGTGAGCCAATTTCTTTCTTTCTCATTCAAAGAGAATATAAATATATTCTGATTCAAATGGAATATATATTCCATTTGTATATGTATGAAGATTTATTATATTATATATATACACACAGACAGACACACAATTTTCACTATGTATCTGATGATCCCTGACTAATAACATAAATTTTGGTAAATTACTTTATTTCTCTATGCCTTGATTTCTTCATATGTAAAATGGCATTATATGACTATTTTAGTACCTGAATATTTAAATTTAAAAAACTGGTGGCAGAATGACTTTTGACACGATATCAAAGTTTGTACAATACTGGAATGTTAAACCTATTTTAAAACATGATATAAATTAAATAAGCATAGCTCAATTATCTAGAATCAATAATTACAAATGATTTCTTCATATGTAAAAAAACCATAGGATCTACCTTAGTGGCTTTGAAGATTTAATTAATTAACCAGATTTTTAAGTTCTTTCTTCTCACTCAACTGATGTTAGCTATTATTGTGTCGAAGAACTTATTAAGAAAATCAAAAATATAATGGTAAGCATTTAAATTCTTACTTTGAAAAAATAAATTTGACAATATTACCTTAAATTTTGCTGATATAAAAGCAATTAACTATTACCTGATCAACTTTGTATTTTTAAAAGTGAAATTACTATTACTAAAACATATATTTCTAAATGTTGTTTGTCTTACCTTTAAAAAGAAAAGAATCCATGGACTCCTTAAAATCAAAGGGAATATAAACCTTAAATTAATATCCCAAGCCTAAAGTGGTTTATGGTCACTCAATTTAAGGGATTTTGGTCTAAGTGCAGCATGACAAGATGAGAATGGAAGATCTGAGTAATGACTCACCAAACCTTTCATCATATTTCAAATTGACATTTTTCTTTATTTTATGTTGCTAAAGGATAGGGTTCACAAATTGCATTGATTAAAATAATCCCAATGTTTACATGAAAAAGATTTTTGAATTATTGCTAAAAAGTGGTCTCTAAATAGATATATCCATATCCTAACCCCTGGATTTGTGAATATTACCTTATATGGCAAAAAATGTACTTTATGTTATATGGCAAAATATGTGATAAAGATTTTGAGAAGAGCTATTCATTCTGGATAATCTAGGTGGAACTTAAATAAAATAACTTGTATTTTATTTTTATTTTTATTTTTATTTTTTTGAGACAGTCTCTGTCATACAGGCAGGAGTGCAGTGGCACTATCTTGGCTCATTGCAACCTCAGCCTCCTGGGTTCAAGTGATTCTCCTGCCTCAGCTTCTTGAGTAGCTGGCTTACAGATGTGCACCACTATGCCCTGCCAAGTCTCGTAATTTTAGTAGAAACTGGGTTTGCCCTGTTGGCCTGTCTGGTCTTTCACTTCTGACCTCATGTGATCCTCCCGCTTTGGCTTCCTAAAGTGGTAGGATTATAGGCCTGAGCCACCGCACCTGGCTGAATCACATGCATCTTTATAAGAAGTAAACGGGGAGTTTTGGAGAGAAAAAAAGGTCAATGTGATGGCAGAGGCAGAGATGGGAGTGACTGTGGCCACAAGTCAGGATACACCTGCAGCTCCAGAAAGTAGAAGTTAAAAGATTCCCTCTTAGTGTCTCTGGCAGGAACTGGTCCTTCTGGTATACCTTGATTCCAGACTTCTGGCCTTCAGAAACGTGAAAAAATACCATTTTACTATTTTAAGGCACCCAGTTTGTGATAATTTCTTACAGCAGCCTAAGGAAACAAATACAGTGCCCTTCATCAGTAGCAATTCCTGATAACTCTTTAGATGTTAAATTAGTGATTCTAGATGCAATCTAACTACATTACCCCGAACTAGATTTTTCCTTTTATAGAAAATGTTCATGCAATCATCACCAGTTTTATTTTCATGTAAAATTTACCTTTGCCATAAAATATCATGTTCTAAACTGGTAACATTTTATCATACACTTGCTATGCCACCTATTTTTCTGTTGCATTGTTTTGATGACAAGAAACACACTACAAAAATGAACAAAATTAATGAGAAATTATTGGAAAAAAATATACATGGATATAATGAAAAGTGGAATATCTGATGTAAGGCAAGGCATCAAGGGAAAAGTTGAACATCCTGACGCTGGTGGAGGGTACAGCACTGAGTTCCAGGGTTGCAACTGGCAGAGCGTTCATGAGCAAAGCCAACAATAGTGGTCTACTTTAGTGCTGGGTCATTGACTTGGACTGCTTCCTTTTGTTTCCTCTTAGTTTTTTTTTCTGTTTGAAATTCTTAACTCATGATCAAATTCAAATTCTCTGAAAAACATAGTTTTATTTTACAGCCAAACTTTGCTTTATAATCCCATAATAATTGTTTTCCCTCGTGTATAAATAGTTTGAATTGGCTGACTCTTACAAATTGAGATTAGTAGTCAATCATTCAGACAAGATCCAAAGACATTTGTATGGAATTATTTTCAAAAGTCTTACCTACTTAATGTACTTCCAAACTATTGAGATGAATTTTATTACTATATTGTCCTATAAGGTAATACATATTTTTGAAAGTACTGTTGGGAAAGAGGGCAATAGCATTTGAAGTATCTCCAAGACAAACTTTTGTGACAAACTAAAACAGTGTATAGTTAATCAGTTTTTTAAATCTGATGTAGTAGTTTGTATAAAAAGTAAAAATAATTTTTAAAAGGGAAACTTTGTAAAATATTTTATAGTAAGTCTATACTTTTAAAAAAAAGTTGGAATACCTATTAGTTAGTATAGTGTCTGAACATTTCCAGACAGCTGGAATCTTTTTGTTGTATGGTTGAGCTAAAAGATAACAGCTGAAAATGGACATGATTAAAATACATGAATGGAAAATAGTAACAGTATTTGTATACTTTTTAAATAAAGGACTCTATATTGAAACTATAGAGTAGAAAGTTTAAGAAAGAGGGAAATATTGATGTATTAAAAACTCAGCCTCATAATAAAACTTGTTATCGATGCCATTTCTTTAGTAACAAAATAGCACACTGTTTATCTGAGTGGATATGAAGGAGAGAATGATTATTTAACAAATTTTTCCATGACGGCCAAATCAAAGTCTGTCTAGACCAGAATAGAAGCCTGACTCTGCGTGACTAAGCCTAAATAAACATGAGCAAGTATATTCATTCACTCATTCAAGTGCAGTTTACTCCCATAGTACCCGTAAGTATCAAGGGTGATGCTACTAATTGCCTGATGGAGCTTATGGTCTAGTGAGACTGTTTGATGTATGTAGAAAAAGCCAAATAAAAATCAATGTGCAAAGACAAAGACCAGAAAAACCTTTAAATCAGCCTGGATGACAATGAATCACAAACAACTGTTCACAATGACTAAGGTTATCAGTTTGCATTTCTCGGGCTGAGTCTGGAGGAAACATAATGTGTCATGGAGAACACGGGCTTTGGAATAAGATTTCTTGTTTTGAATCCTGTCTCCCCTAGTTATATGACTTGCCCTAGAACAAGCTGTTTCAACAGTTGAGATTACTTTACCTTTAAAGTGAAAATAATAACAATACCACTTATCTCCTAAAGGTATTTATAAGAGTAAATGATGTAATGGTTCTAAAACACAACATGTACTCTGTATATGATAGGTCCTTGTTGCAAGCTGGGTTCACAAGAAATCAGCTCTGAGACAGAGATTAGCATGTAGTATGTGTTTTTAGGATGAACATTTATAGAAAAAGTGAAAGAAAGGTAGTATCAGAAAAAAGGCTTAAGCCTACCTCACTAGTAAAAGCTGCTATTTTAGAACCCAACATCAGCTGACGGTCTTCTACCATCAACCATTTCCAAAAACATGGTGATAACCAAGAGGTAATACTGGTAACAGTCCCAGCAACTGGAAGAACAAGCCCCGAAGTCCTAGAGGGAAGATCTTGGAGGCTCCACACTGGAGCCACTATGGAATTCAATGAATGTTAGCTATTCAGTATTAGGTATTGCTATTTTACCCTGAGTTTAAGTTGACTTCAATTATATAAGAGAGTTTAAATGCTGATAGAAATTCTGGAATGTTCAAGCTTTAGCAATAATACCAGCAACTAGCAATGTTAAAAAGAAGCCCTGAAAATATTGATCCACTTCAACTCAACAATTACTTACCTAAGAATGTATCCTAAGGAAATAATAAGGATGAACAAAAATCTTTCAGATTGCTTATTAAAGCATTATAGTAGAAACAAAAATTAAAACAAGTTTACATGTCCAGCAGTAGTGAAAGAATTAGTACATCTATTATTGAATATATGATGATAAATCCGCAGAGTAGAATACTGTTCAGTTACTAGAGCTAATACTGTTAACAAAAGTTTATTGACATAAGAACACGTTCATGGCATGGAAAGTGGAGGAAAAGCAAATTACAAAGTCTATATACTGTATAATATTTTTTGATACACACATACAAATTTATTCCAAAACTCAGTGATAGTTATCTTTGAAAGCTAGGGTTACAGGAAATTATACTTTCTTGTTTTACTTATTGGATTTTTATTTTTTCTTTCTTTCATTATTAAATATAGTATTCATATTAAATAGTATTAATAATTAATATAGATACATTACCCAGTCTCAGATATTTCTTTATAGCAATGCAAGAATGACCTAATACAATAATGTATATGTATGCTTACAGAACAATGATAAAAGGAAAACACATGTACTCACCTCCAAACCAATAAAATAAAAATAATGTAATATCCTGTGAACCAGATAATATACTATACTAGCATAATAATGACCATAATAAAAAGTGAAATTAATATAACCCCAATACCCTTAAAGCGCCTATATCACTTCATGCAAATAAGAAATATGAATATGGTAGAATACAAACAGAAATTTGGGAACACTCTTAAATTGGTCCAGAGGTAATTTGATCAAAACTTCATTGAGCTAAGGTTACATACGGGCTTGTTCAAACTGAGAGGCAGTATGGTGTGGTAGTTCAAAGTGAAGGTTCTAGAGTAATTTTTCTAGTTTCAAATCTAATATCCAGCAAACAGGATATTTGTGTGTTTTGCCATTAGGCTATTTTATTTTTGCAATGTAGTTTTTCAGTCTAAGTTTCATACTTTGGACTCATATTTCTTATCATTCTTCTCATTTCAGCATTAACTATGAAGATCATGTGCTTTTATAATATCCGGAGTGTTAGCTAATTCTCTGAGCTTTGTGCTCCCCGTTTCTTTTTTAATACAAATAAAATGTAAGAAAAAAACAAGGGCATTAACTTTGGAGGCCAAATAGGAGATGTGGAAGAGTGTCACCATATCTTCCTTTCAGAACCTAGACTCTCATCAACCCCCATCCTCTCAACTTCCAGGACTTCTAGCTGTAGACAGCATAATTCATTTAGGTATTTACTCAATGGTTTCCTCCTTAATGGCTTTACGATCTCCACCTTAAAATTCATATCTCCTGTCCCTGACACTCCCTTTCTGCTTTATTTGTTCCTTACATATATGACCACTTCTTCTTTTTTTAATTTTTTTTGGTCAGTATCCCTGCAATGGATTGTAAACTATGAGGCTCAGGATGTTTGTTAATTTAGCTCAGTGCTGGATCTCCAGGGGTTGTAATAGTGCCTCATGTAAAGTAAATATTCAAACAATATGTGCTTAAAAATGTGTAAATGGATAGGAATGAAAAACAATTGGTCGAAAAAGGTTTACTGACAGGATCACTTTAAAGGGAGTGCATCCAGTATTAATCAAGCATATATTTGAATGTATCTTTTTTGATAGTCACTCAACTATATATATTAGACACATACTGTATTTCAGGGAGCATATTAAGCATTAGGGCTGCAACAAAGAACAAATAGGTAAAACTCCAACTCTCATAGTGATAACATTTTAGCTCACTTTCCAGCACTATGATTATAGCATTCTGTGTCTGAATAGATGCTGGGGATGGGAATAAGCAAATATTACACCAATGTCATTGCAAAAGAAATTTTGTTTTGTGGCTAATTTTTCTTTGAAAATACTTTTTCTTGGAAATAGATTTGGTCCAGGGAACCCATACTATCAACTATTTTCAAGACTTAAATCAGTATTTATTGACCATCCAAGTCACACAAATATAGAAGAAAACAATTATACTATGGTTATCTTATTGCTATTTTTAAATGGCTCCAAGTCTGAGAAATGTTTCCTTCTGTCTGATATGCTAAAGTGCAACGTTAGTCATCTACTATGTATATATCACTATATTATCACAAAAATAACAATATTAAATGCAGGATTTCAGAGGAACATGCATACTAATAAAATGAGCATTTCAAAAGCAACATTAAAAATTTATTTTAGCTAGCAACATTCATATTTGCATATATTCAGCATAATAGCTTAATTTTAAAATGTCTTGCATTTTTCACCCCATTTAACAATTCCTCATATTTTTAAAGTGTAGTGTGGTTAATTAATGTAGGGATATTTGCATTATCTTATAAATAACATATGCATTGTTAAATAGGGGAAAGGAGCCAAGTCCTTAAAAAAATTTTCACACATCTATTAATCATTTGATGACGTGTTTTTTCACGCACTTACTGCATTGCTTCTTTACATTTGTAGAAAATGACTACTACCAAGATACATAGCAAATTCTTGGTGCCAAAAATAAAATGTGAGTTTCCTTAAGATGTTTTTATTAGTAATTTTAATAACACTTTCAAAGATTTAAGAAAACTATGCATTCTTAAGAATGTACTCTAATTTTAACATATTTAATATAATATACAAATTACCTTATATGTATATTTTTTATATACACATATAAGTTAGTCACTTAGCAACTAACTCAGTGACTTTGGGTCACTGAGTTGAAAGCTACCATAGAATACATATAACAGATATGAAATTAAAAGAATCATAGTACACATAATAATGAATATTACAAAATTTTGTATATAAAGGGACACCTATGAGATGCCATTTTACAGTAATATGCAAAAGGCAAAATTATCAAAGACTATATCATAGAATATCACGGTATATTGACATCATAACTAAAACTGTTGTATCATACCAATGAAATAGATAAAATTTTTATTGCCCTAAGGAAACTTACAATTTAAGTAGACAAGGTTAAGACTGATGAAATAATTCCAGAAAATGCAAAGACAGAACAAGTCATATAATAGAAGGATAGGTCACACGCAGACACTGAATAATTTAAGAATTCACAAAACTGACAGTTGTTTCTTACGATTTCAGCAACTATCTGAAACTGATTTGCCAAAAGCCGTGCACAGCGTACAGTGGTAAAATACTGACACGTATTTGCCAAGCAGATACATGTTTAAATTTTGAACTTGAGCCTTAACTTTGAACAAGGCAGCTGAATTTTGCACACTTTGTGAAACAAAAATAATAATACAGACCTTATAAGTGTTCTGTGAACTTAGGTGAAATAGCTCATATGAATATACCTAGTGTAGAGCCTGCAAAGGTTAAACACTTACTAAAGTTATCATTCTTCTCATTACTACTGTTTTTATCCATTGGATGGGTAAGGATCCCGTCTTTTGCCTTTTGTGTGGGAAAACACAGACCCAAACTGATTCCCAGAATCCTCCACTTGAATTAATATACTCCAGTTACACACAGTAACTTTCTTGATAAAGTACACTTTATTGACAACCTTCCATTTTCTGTCTCACTTCTCATTCCCTATGGTTGTTTCATTGATCACTTCCCAAATATTGTCTTCGAATCTTTGTTTTAAGGTCTTCTGAGCATACCAACAAAGACAGGTTAGAAATAAAGCTTTAATCAATGTCATATACCATGGAAAAGTTGGACGTTATTTAATATGAAAGTATAAAAGAATTTCGAATATGAGTGTCTTTGGGAGGAGGTGAATTTAGGGGTTGACTGTTGAATAAAGTAAAAATATGGAATCCTGGAAAAAAAAAGAACACTTAGAAATTTACTGCAATTGAGTAAAAGTATGGTGGTGAGGATCTGAACCAGAGTTAAAGTAGTAAAAGTAAAGAATTGCAAAATTAGAAAAGAAATAAAAATAGCTAATAGGAAATAACCAATAAGACTTAGTGGTAGGTTAATAGAGTTAAGGATATGGCAACAGTGGCTTTTCATACACTGAATCAATTGATTATTAATGTATTTTTTGTTGAAAATCACATAAAAGAGTAGATAATCGTCTCTTGTAATGTTTCACAAGAGATGTTATGACTTCTTATTTATTTTTAAGAAAACAGAAAAGAAATGTTCTACTGAGAAAGGAAATGGAAGAAAGAAAGAAAAAGCATACAATTTTCTAAAATCACATAAAAGAACAGGAAATTAATGGGCGTAGAGCTTGTCAGTCTCATGTAGTCACTGACAAGGAATCATTTTACCTTTTTTCTGAGACATCATTTGAGTGTTTGGAGTCTTTCTGTACTCATTAACTACTTCCCTGCTCTTCTGTTCAAGGATTTTGTTATTTTGTTTCTAGGTTAGTGTGCTCTTCTATTAAGTGCACTGAAAGACGCAGATAAGTTGGTAGCTATAATTATATCACGATGAGTAAGAAAGACAAAACAGATGCTGCAATAAATGAAAATTGGCCCACATATCTGATTTTCGCAGAAGCAATACTTATCTTTAGGAAATAAAGAAGCACACATTTACTATATGACATGATTTCAGGGATACAATGAGTGCCCTTGAAATATCTCTCAAAACTAGAAGTAACAATTAAATTTTAAAGCTCGTCTGTTGACATTATTTCTTTGGATTATTATTTTTCCACGTTATTGTTTTAAAAATGAATATGTGATATAGGTTCCAAGATGGTGAACTGGAGGCACTGTTAGCATGTCTCTCTCACTTGGAAAGACAAAACAGTGTATAGAGCTTCACATTGTGAACTTTGCGATATAATCTTGAGTGGGGATGAGCTCCTTTACCAGAACTGAGAGGTAAGCGGGAAGTGTGCTGCAGGAGCATGGAGCCTCTGCTTTGCAGGAGGACTGGGAGGGTTGTAGCCTGAAAGCTAAAGTTGCTGTCCTTATGGGAAAGGTTTATGTCCCGGGACAATTTTGAGTTCTAAGCACAGAACTGTCTGGAAGTGAGCTAGCTGCTGACAGTGGAACACTGGGTATGAGACCTGCCTTGCCAAGTGCATGGGAGCTGGGAGGGGCTTGTTGTTGCCTGACATTCCCCAATCCCTGTGCAAACTCTTCTGTGTAGCAGAGACAGTTGTGCTTCTCCCTGGAGCATTACCCGAGTGGCCAGAGAACTGCCCTCTGATCCCCACTGGCAGCACTACTTGCCCTGTATGCGGAGAGTCAGAGAGCAAACTTGCCTAACCCAGTCCCCACTCAACTTTGCCCCTCCACTCACCCTGGTAGCTTAACACAAAAGTCAGAAGCTTTTGGGAGCTCTATGTTGCCTCTCATTGCCTGAGACACCAGGGTGCCTCCCCTTTCTATTATAATATAAGGCAAGTACAAATCCTATTGCTACCAATGCAGCTGGTGCTCTTTTGCCAGTGCCACCCTCTGGCTGGAGGCCTACCAACAAAGTCTATTACAGCATCTCCAGGTAGAATAACCTAGAACTCAGGAAGGAGAAAATGTGTGCATGACCTCCGTTGTCACCATTGCTTACAGCACCCTGGCTAACCAAGAGATCCTGAATCTGACCATGTGACCAATTCATTCCTACCACAACCTGCATTTAAGAAAGTTGACACACTAAGGCTATTAATAATTAAGGAATCTCACAGAGTCTACTTTGCCACCCTGCCATCTCCATCAGACCTGGTGCTAGTACTTGTGGCTGGGGGACTTGAGGACAAGTCACATCAGCAAATTCCTTGCAGACATTTCCCACCCCCAGCCTGGAATGTGACAGCCCAGGCTGGACTCAAATGAGAAACAGCAACAACAGTATTCTGGCTCTCAGGGCTCCCACTTCTAGGGGAAGACAGAGTACACCATATCAAGGGAGGACCCTTTGGGATAAAAAAAATCCAGATGGAAGGACTTGAGTCCCAGAAATTCCTGCTTGTGGAAAATTTCTTTCAGCAGAGGCACAGGTGCACAGAGCAAGGAGATAAAAGCATTAGGTAACCTATAAAGGAAAAGTTATCTGACTAACAGCAGACTTCTTAGCAGAAACCTTACAAGCCAGACTAAATTGGGGTCCTATCTTTTGTCTCCTTAAACAGAATAACTGTCTGCTAAGTTTTATGAATGAAGGAGAAATACAGTCTTTTTCAGGCAAGGAAATGCTGAAGGAATTTGCTACTGGCAGACAATCCCTGTAAGAACTGCTAAAAGGAGTTCTAAATCTTGAAACAAAAGGTTAATATGCATCAGAATAGAATTGCTTGAAAGCATAAAATTCACAGGGCCTGTAAAACAGTAACACAACAAAAAAGCAAAATATCCAGGTAACAATCAACATAATGACTGGAAGAGTACCTCACATATCAATATTAACATTGAATGTAAATGGCTTAAATACTCTGCTTAAAAGTTACAGATTGGCAGAATGGATATAAAAAGTCACAAACCAAGTATCTGCTGTTTTCAAGAGGCTTACCTAATATACATGGACTCATATAAACTCAAGGTAAAGGGACAAAAAAGAAATTCCATGCAAATGGAAACCAAAAGCAAGCAGGAGGAGGTATTCTTATATCTAATAAAACCAACTTTAAAACAATTAACAGTATTGGCCGGGCGCGGTGGCTCAAGCCTGTAATCCCAGCACTTTGGGAGGCCGAGACGGGTGGATCACAAGGTCAGGAGATCGAGACCCGCCTGGCTAATATGGTGAAACCCCATCTCTACTAAAAAATACAAAAAACTAGCCGGGTGAGGTGGCAGGCGCCTGTAGTCCCAGATATTCGGGAGGCTGAGGCAGGAGAATGGCGTAGACCCGGGAGGCGGAGCTTGAGACTCCGTCTCAAAAAAAAAAAAAAAAAAAAAAAAAAAAATTAACTGTATAAAACAAAGACAAAAAGAGTCATCAAATAATTATAAAAGGATCAATATAATAAGAAGACATCACCATCCTAAATATATATGTACCTAAGTCAGGAGCTTATAGATTAATAAAAGAATTAGAACTAGATCTAAGAAAAGAGATAGCAACAAAATAATAGTGGAGGACTTCAACATTCCTCTGACAGCACTAGATAGATCAAGGGGGTGGAATGGCAACAAAGAAATAGTATACTTAAACTATACCATAGAACAAATGAACTTAACAGATATTTACAGAACTTTCTACACAATAACTGCAGAATATACATTCTATTCATCAGCACATGAAACATGATAGGCTACAAATGAAGTCTCAATAAATTTTAAAAACTTGATATTATATCAAGTATCATTATAGGCCACAGTGGAATAAAACTAGAAATCAACTCAAAAAAGAACTCTAGAAGCTATACATATATACGTAAAATTGAACAATCTGCTTCTGAATGATTTTTGGGTTAACAATGAAAATTTAAAAATCATTTGAAATGAATAATAGTGATAAAAATTATCATAATTTCTGGGACAGAGCAAAAGCAATTTTAAGAGGAAAGTTTGTAGCACTAAATGCCTGTATCAAAAAGCCTGAAAAATCACAAATTTTCAACCTAGTGTCACACTGCAAGGAACTAGAGAAACAAGAACAAATCAAACCCAAAGCTGAAAGGACACAAAGATAGATGTGTACCCGCCCCCCCACCCTCTACACCCTTGTTCTGCTCTCTAATCTTTGCACATACCAGAGATTTCGTAAGTTCTGTGAGTACCTGGTTTTCTGCACGTACCAGAGATTTTGTTTTGCACATAACAGAGATTTTGTAAGTTCTGAGGCAAGGTCACAAGACGTGTTTAAGTAAGATAAACTCTTGCTGCCATAAACCTGCTCTCCCGCCTCAAAGTTTGAACCAAAATATCAGAAATGGCAGGAACCAATCATAGTTAGCCAAATCGCCTTGTTCAAACACTAGCCAATCATATATCTGATTTGTATAATAACTCTATGCCCACTTTTCTTAGACTATATAACATTGTTCGGAGCTGAGTGGGGGAGCTCTCCTGCCCGTCTCGTTTCACGAGCGAGGGAGAGTTCCAGGTTCGAACCTGTAATAAAGATCCTTGCTGCTTAGCTTTGACTCTGGACTCTGGTGGTCTTCTTCGGGGAATAAACGGTCTGGGCATAACAAGCTAGCAGGAGAAAAGAAATAAAAAAATCACAAACATTCCTATACACCAATAATAGACAAGCAGAGAGTCAAATCATGAGTGAAATCCCATTCAATATTGCTACAAAGAGAATAAAATACCTAGGAATACAACTCACAAGGAACGTGAAGGATCTTTTCAAGGAGAACTACAAACCACTGCTCAAAGAAATAAGAGAGAAAAAAAGATAGAAAAACTTTCCATGTTCATGGATAGGAAAAAATCAATATCATGAAAATGGTCATACTGCCCAAAGTAATTTGTAAATTCAATACTATTCCCATCAAGCTACCATTTACTTTCTTCACAGAATTAGAAAAACAAAACAAAACAAAACAAAACAAAACACTACTTTAAATTTCACTTGGAACCAAAAAAGAGCCTGTATAGCCAAGACAATCATAAGCAAAAAGAACAAAGCTGGAGGCATCACCCTACCTGACTTCAAACAATACTACAAGGCTACAGTAATCAAAACAGCATGGTACTGGTACCAAAACAGATATATAGACCAATGGAACAGAACAGAGGCCTCAGAAATAACACCACACATCTACAACAGTCTGATCTTTAACAAACCTGACAAAAAAGCAATGGGGAAAGGATTCCATATTTAATAAATGGTGTTGAGAAAACTGGCTAGCCATATGCAGAAAACTGAAACTGGACCCCTTCCTTACACCTTATGCAAAAATTAACTCAAGATGGATTAAAGACTTAATTGTAAAACCTAAAACCATAAAAACCCTAGAAGAAAACCTAGGCAATACCATTCAGGACATAGGTATGGGCAAGGACTTCGTGATTAAAACATGAAAAGCAATGGCAACAAAAGCCAGACTTCACAAATGGGATCTAATTAAACTAAAGAGCTTCTACACAGCAAAATAAACTATCATGAGAGTGAACAGACAACCTATAGAATGGGAGAAAAGTTTGCAACCTATCCATCTGACAAAGGTCTAATATCAAGAATCTACCAGAAACTTAAACAAATTTACAGGAAAAAAAAAAAAAATACCCTATCAAAAAATGGGCAATGGATATGAACAGACACTTCTCAAAATAAGACATTTATGCAACCACCAAACATATGAAAAAATGCTCATCTTCACTGGTATTACAGAAATGCAAATCAAAACCTCAATGAGATATCATCTCATGTCAGTTAGAATGGTGGTCATTAAAAAGTCTGGATACAACAGATGCTGATGAGGGCATGGAGAAATAGGAAAAATTTTACAGTGTTGGTGGGAGTGTAAATTTAGTTCAACCATTCTGGAAGACAGTGTGGCGAAGCCTCAAGGATATAGAACCAGAAATATCATTTAATCCAGCAATCTCATTACTGGGTATGTACCCAAAAGATTATACATCATTCTACTATAAAGACACATGCACATGTATGTATATTGCACCACTATTCACAATAGCAAAGACTTGGAACCAACTCAATAGTAGACTGGATAAAGAAAATATGGCCCATACATACCATTGAATACTATGCAGTCATAAAAAACAATGAGCTCATGTCTTTTGCAGGGACATGGATGAAGCTGAAAACCATCACTCTCAGCAAACTAACACAGGAACAGAAAACCAGACACTGGATGTTCTCACTCATAAGTTGAACAATGAGAGAACACACAGACACAGGGAGGGGAACATTACATACTGGGGCCTGTCAGGGGATGGAGGGCAAGTGGAGGGAGAGCATTAGGCCAAATACCTGATGCACACAGGGTATTTGTCCTAGATGATGGATAGATAGGTGCAGCAAGCCACTACAGCACATGTATACCTATGTAACAAACCTGCACATTCAGCACATGCATCCCAGAACTTAAAGTAAAATTTAAAAAGTAAAATGGAAAAATAAGAAATAATAAAGATCAAAGCAGATCTAAATAAAATCGAAGCAAAAATATAAAAGATCAATGAAATAAAAGGTAGACTCTGAAAGGATAAACAAAAATGATAGACCATTAGCTCAATTAATCAAGAAGAGAGAAGGTTCAATTAAGCTCATTTTGAAATGTAAACAGAGACATTACAATGAACACAATGGAAATTCAAAAGATCATTTAAGACTACAATGAACACATCTTTGCACACAAAATAAAAAAATCTGAAGGAAATGGATAAATTCCTGGAAACATATAACCCTCCAAAATTGAACCAGGAAGAAATAGAAATTCTGAAAAGACTAATAACAAGCAGTGAGACTGCATCAGTGATTAAAAAATAACAACAACCAAAACAATAAAAACAAACGAAAACAACAACAACAAAGTCCAGGGCCAGGCAGATTCACAGCTGAATTCAACGAAACCTTCAACAAAGAATTGGTACCAATCATACTAAAACTATTTCAAAAGATTGAAAAAGATGAAATTGTCCCAAACTCATTCTATAAAACCAGTATCACTCTCATACCAAAACCAGGAAAATACACAGCAACAACTACCACCACCACAACAAAAACTATAGACAAATATCCCTGATAAACATAGGTGCAAAAGTCCTCAATAAATACTAGAAAATTGAATCAAACTGTACTTCCAAATATAGTAATACCATAATCAAGTGGGTTTCATTCCAGGGATACATGAATGGGCTAACATATGCAAGTCAGTAAATGTGATAAATGACACTAACAGAATTAAAAACCAAAAACATATTATCATCTCAATAGATGGAGAAAAAGCATTTGACGAAAATCAGCATCACTTCATGAAAAATACCCTCAATAAACTAGGCATAGAAAGGACATACCTCAACGTAATAAAAGCCATCTTTGAAAAGTCCACAGCCAGTATTATACTGAATGGAGAATAGTTGATAGCTTTTCCTCTGAGAAGTGGAACAAGACAAAGATTCCCACTTTCACCATTTCTATTCAACATACTACTGGAAGTCCTAGCCAAAGCGATCAGTCAAATAGAACAAATAAAGGGAAACCAAATTGGAAAAGAGGAAGCCAAATTATTGCTGTTTGCTGATGATATGATTATATACCTAGAAAAACCTAAAGACTCCTTTGAAAGACTCCTAGATTTGATAAATGAATTCAGTGAAGTCGTAGGTTACAAAACCAGTGTATGCAAATCAGTATCATTGTTATGTACCAACAACGGCTAAACTGAGAATCAAATCAAGAACTCAACTCCGTTTACAATAGCTGCAATAAAAAAAAACCCTAGAAATATACTGCACCAAGGAAGTGAAAGATCTCAACAAGGAGAACTACTAAACACTGCTGAAAGAAATCATAGATAACACAAACAAATAAAAATATGTTCCATGCTCATAAATTAGAAGAATCAATATCATGAAAATGATCATACTGGCCAAAACATTCCACAGATTCAATACAATTTCTATAAGAATATCAAAATCATTTTCACAGAATTAGAAAAAAACTATAAAATTCATATGCAACCAAAAAAAAAAAAAAGCCTGAATAACCAAAGCAATCTTAAGCAAAAGCAACAAATCTGGAGGCATCATAGTACCTGACTTCAAATTATATTAAAAGGCTAAAGCTACCAAAACAGCATGGTGCTGGTATAAAAGTAGATACACAGATCAATGAAAAGAACAGAAAACCCAGAAATAAAATTTGGGGAAAGGATACACTATTTAATAAATGGTGCTGGGAAAACTGGATAACCACATGTTGAAGAATGACACTGGCTATCTCTCACTTAATACAAAAATCAACTCAAGATGGATTAAACTCCTAAAGACCTGAAACCACGAAAATTCTAGAAGAAAATCTCGGAAAAGCCTTTCTGGACTTCGGCCTAGCTCAAGAATTTATGACTAAGACCCCAAAACCAAATGCAACAAAGACAAAAATAAATAAGTGAGGCCTAATTAAACTCAAAAGCTTCTACGCAACAAAAGAAATAATCATCATAGTAAACAGACAACCCACAGAATGGGAGAAAATATTTATAAACTATGCATCTGACAAAGGACTAATATTCAGAATCTACAAGAAAAAGAAAAATAAATAAATAATTCCATCAAAAATTAAGCAAATGACATAAATATATATTTCTCAAAAGAAGGTATACAAAAAACCAACAAACATATGAAAAAAATGTTTAACATCAGTAATCATCAGGAAAATGCAAATTAGAACAACAATGAGATACCACGTTATTCCAGCCAGAATGGCCATTATCAAAATTCAAAAGGCAATAGATATTAAAATGGATGTAATAAAAATGGAATGTTTATTTACTGCTTATAGGAAAGTAAATTAGTACAGCCTCTATGGAAATCGCTACGGAAATGTCTTTAAGAACTAAAAGTATATCTACCATTTGATCTAGCAATCACACTACTAGGTGTCTCTCTAAAGGAAAATAAGTAGTTATATCAAAAAGACACCTGGACACATACGTTTATCACAGCATAATTCACAATTGCAAAGATATGGATCCAGCTCAAGTACCCATCAACCAATGAGTGGTTAAAGAAAATGTGGTATATATACACACCAAGAAATACTACTCCACTATAAAAAAGAATAAAACAATGTCTTTTGTAGCAACTTGGATGGAGCTAGACACCGTTATTCTAAGTAAAGTATCTCAGGAATGGAAAACCAAACACTGTATGTTCTCCCTTATAAGTGGGAGCTAAGCTGTGGGTACATAAAGATGTACAGAATAGTATAATAGACTTTAGAGACTCAGTAGGCAGAGGACAGTGTAGGGGATGAGAGATTAAAAAAAAAAAACCATATAATTTACACCACTTGAGTGACAGGTACACTGAAATCTCAGATTTCACCACTATACAATTCATCTATGTAGTCAAAAATCACTTGTATCACAAAAGTCATCAAAATAAAAAGTTACTTTTTTTAATTAAAAAAATAAAGCGGAATACCTAGTACATGTACATGTTCTCAACTGCTGGACTTTGGAAGGAACAGGGGAAAACAGGTGCAAAAAGGATGCAATAAATTCCTTTCTAGACAAACTTAGAAAGATAATCTGAAGCCTAACTGCCGGTTTCCATAAAGTTAAACAACTGTAATAGAGTAGGAAACAGCAAAATGTGGCAGAAGAGCCCACATCTGTGAGAGAGGTATAAAGTTTGACAGACATCTCCATCAGAGCAGGTACTAGTATCCAGTGCTGGGAGACCTGAAGACAAGTCACATCACTGGACTCTGCAGACATTCAAGAACACTAGCTGGTACCCTGGTAGCCCCACTAGGTCGCTAGACCCAGAAAAGAAACAACAATCACTGCAGTTTGGCTCTTGGGAACTCCCATTCCTAGAGAAAGGGGTGAGCACTGTATCAATGTATCACCCCAGGGGACAAAATAATCTGAATAGCAGGTCTTGAGCCCCAGATCGTTCTGCTGGTGGGAAGTCTCCCACACCAGACACAATTGCAGTGCTAGGTGCAGTAGTGAAGGTCTGCATCTGTACCCCAGTGAGCAGGCAGCCTCTGTGATTGTGAAGGGCCTTGGAGAAGTAGTCCTTGTTCCCTCCCTGCCGCCCCCACTCCCTAGCGCTCCGCTACAGACACAGCTGGGATTTTTGCACAGGAATGCAATGTGTTTGGACCTATGGACAATCTTCCTGGAATAATACTGGTTGAGCACAACCCCACAGGAGGACCATCCCTTAGATTCAGGTCGGCACAAAAGGCAGAGTCACAGTTCCTCCCTACTTGGAGCACTAACAATCCTACAGATGAAAAGAGGTGCCTGTCAGATTTGAATAGCCAAGTAACTGGGACAGGAATTAGACTGTGAGGTGAATCACTTTCCATCTGGCCTTGCAGGGGAGCTGAAGTAGCTCTAGCTCTTTACCCTGATAAAATCTCCACAAATCTATTTGAAAGCTCCCCAGCCATCCTCATCAAGGCTTGGACCTTGGCCCACTGCTGTGTGTTATATCCACCTACATATCCTAGCTACGACCAATGCCTACCAGGGTTACCTCCCCTGGGTGCAAACTTTCGCTACTGCACTCAGCACTGCAATTGTGGCTGGTGTGGGAGACTTCCCACCAGCAGACCTGAACCCTGAATCATCAACTCAGTAAATGAAATTCTGGGTAAAAAATAAATAAATAAATAAATAAATAAATAAACATGCACCACAAGATAATTAGATAAACTTGAAGAGATCCCTGCCATTACAATCCCATAAGACACAGTGAGCTTGCCCACACTTCAAAAGCATAATGACTACAACCAGCATCTGGGAAAGCCAGTACACAAAGACTCTCTATAACTAAGAAAGCCATACAGAGTCTTCACTCCTAAAAGCACATATAATCAAATTAGGCTAAATAAAACATTAAAGTCCAATCCTTAAGAAAGAAAAAGAGAAATTAAAAAAAAAAACAAAAAACCCAGTCCAGTCAAAAATAAACTCAAGAACAATTTGAAGAAATCATCTACCAAAATGAGAAAGAACCAGAAAAGCAATTCTGGTAAAGTGACAAAACAGGGTTCCATAGTGCACCCTAAGGATCACACTAACTCCCCAGCAATGAATCCAAACCCAGAAGAAATCTCTGAATTACCAGATAAAGAATTCAGAAGGTTGATTATTAAGCTATTCAAGGAGATACTAGAGAAAGGTGAAAACAACCTAAAGATTAAAAACAAACAAACAAACAAACAAACAAAAAAACCCTGGATATTGACTAAATTTTTTCAATAGAAACCGATATCACAAAGGAAAACCAATCAGGGCTTCTGCACATGAAAGACACACTTAGGGAAATACAAAATGCAGTGAAAAGTTTCAACAATAGACTAGAAATAGTAGAGGAAAGAATATCAGTGCTGGAAGACAATGCTTTCTAATTAGCCCAGTGAGACAAAGAAAGTCAAAGAATACAGAATTTTTTAAAATGAACAAATTCTTCAAGGAATATGGAATTCTATAAAACAGCCAAGACTAAGATGTTCCTGCGGAGGAATAGATATTAAACGTTTGGAAAAACTATATAAGGGAATAATTGAAGAAAACTTCCCTGGTCTTGCTAGATATCTAGATATCTGATCTGGTTTGGCTCTGTGTCCCCACCCAAATCTCATGTGGAATTTTAATCATCAGTGTTGGAGAAGGGGCCTGGTGGGAGGTGACTGGATCAGGGGAGTGGACTTCCCCCTTGCTATTCTCATGATTGTAAGTGAGTTCTCATAGGATCTGATTGTTTCAAAGTGCCTAGCACTTCCCCCTTTGCCCTTTCTCTCCTGCTTCACCATGCGAAGATGTGCTTGCTTTCCCTTTGTCTTGCACCATGATTCTAAGTTTTCTGAGGCCTCTTTAGCTATGCTTCCTATATAGCCTGTGGAACTGTGATTTAATTCAACCTGTTTTCTTCATAAATTACCCATTCTCAGTTAGTTTCTTACAGCAATTAGAGAATGGGCTAATACAGACAATTGGTACTGGGAGATGAGTCATTGCTACAAAAATACCTGATAATGTGGAAGCATCTTTGAAACTGGGTAACAGACAGAGTCTGGAACATTTTGGAGGGATCAGAAGAAGACAGAAAGATGTGGGAATGTTTGAAAATTCCTGGAGACTTGTTAAACAGTTGTGACCAAAATGCTGATAGTGATAGGAACAACGAAGTCCAGGATAAGGTGGTCTCAGACAGAGATGAAGAAGTTATTGGGAACTGGAGTAAATGAAACTCTTGCTATGCATTAGCAAAGAGACTGGCAGCATTCTGCCCCTGCTCTAGGGATCTGTGTAACTTTGAACTTGAAAGAGATGATTTAGGGTATCTGGTGAAAGAAATTTCTAAGCAGCAAAGCATTCGATATGTAGCCTGTTGGCTTTTAACAGCATATGCTTATATGCATGAACAAAAAAATGATCTGAAATTGAAACTTAAATTTAAAAGTGAAGCAGACCATAAAAGTTTGTAAAATTTTCAGTCTGGCCATCCAGTAGAAAAGAAAAACCCATTTTCAGTGGAAGAATTCAAGCCAGCTGCAGAAATTTACCAAAGTAGAAGAGCCTAATGTTAATAGCTAAGACAAAGGTATTTTAGAGGCCTTCACAGCAGTCTCTTTCATCACAGACCCAGAGGCCTAGGATGGAAGAATGGTTTTGTGGGCCAGACCAAAGGCTCCACTGCCCTGTGCAACCTCAGAAAACAGCTGCTTGCATTCCAGTCACTCCAGCTGCAGCCATGGCTAAAGGGGTGTCAGATATATCTCAGTCTGCCACTCCAGAGGGTGCAAGCCACAAACCTTGACAGCTTTCATATGCTGTTAAGCCTGTGGGTCCCCAGAGGGAAAGAATGGAGGCTTGGGAGTCTCCACCTAGATTTCAGAAGATGTATGGAAATGCCTGGATATTCAGCAGAAGTCTGCTGCAGGGGCAGAGCCCTCATGGAGAACCTGTACTAGGTCAGTGCAGAAGGATAATATAGGATTGGAGCCCCCACACAGAGTACCCACTGAGGCACTGCCTCATGATGCTGTGAGCAGAAGGCCACCATCCTCCAGACCCCAGAATCCTAGATCCACCAATACCTTACACCACACACTTGGAAAAGTCTCAGGCAATCAATGCCAGACCACAAAAGCAGCTGCAGGGGATGTACCATGCAGAGCCACAGAGGCAACGATGCCCAAGGCCTCCAGAGCCCTCTCCTTTCATCAGTGTGGCCTGAATGTGAGACACGAAGTCAAAGGAAATTATTTGAAGCTTTAAGATTTAATGACTGCCCTGCTGGATTTCAGACTTGCATGGGTCTTGTAGCCCCTTTGTTTTGTCCAATATCTACCATTTGCAATGGGAGCATTTACTCAATGCCTGTGCTCCCATTCTTTCTTAGAATTAACAAACTTGTTTATTATTTTACAGGCTCATAGGTGGAAGAGACTTGCCTTGTCTCAGATGACACTTTGGACTTGAACTGTTTTGAATTAATGCAAGAATAAGTTAAGACTTTGGGGGACTGCTAGAAAGGTGTAATTGTGTTTTGAAGTGTGAGAAGAATATGAGATTTTGGAGGATGCAAGGGCACAATGGTATAGTTTGCTTCTGTGTCCTCACCCAAATGTCATGATGAACTGGAATCCCCAATGTTGGAGGGGAGGTCTGGTGGGAGGTGACAGATCATGGGGGCAGACTTACCCCTTGCTTTCCTTGTAATAGTGAGTGGGTTATCCTGAGATCTGGTTGTTTAAAACTGTGTAGCACTTCCTCCTTTATTCTTTTTCTTCTGATTCCCCATGTGAAGATGTGTCTGCTTCGCTTCCCTTTCTGCCATCATTGTAAGTTTCCTGAGGCCTCACCAACCATGCTTCTTGTACAGTCTGTGGAACTGTGAGTCAATGAAACCTCTTTTCTTTATAAACTACTCAGTCTCGGGAAGTTTTTTATAGCAATGTGAGAGTGGATTAATACAACATCCAAATACAAGAAGCTCAAATAACTCCTGGGAAATACATTGCAAAAGATCATCACAAAGGCATATATTAATCTGGTTATCTAATGTGAAGGAATGAATCTTATGAGCTATGAGACAAAAGCATCAGGTAACTTATAAAAGAAATCTATCAGATTAACAGCAGATTTCTCATCAGAAACCCTAAAAGCCAGAAGAATTGAGGTTCCATCTTTAGCCTCCTTAAACAAAATAATTGTCAGTCAAGAATTTTGTATCTAGCAAAACTACATTTCATAAATAAAAAGAGACAAAGTATTTTTTAGATAAGTAAGTGCTGAAAGAGTTTGCCACTACCACACTAGCACTGCAAGGAAAAATAAAAGGGGTTTTCAATCTTGAAACCAGTTCTCAAAATACACAAAAATAGAACCTCCTTAAAGCGTAAAACTCACAGAGCCTTAAAAAAATGATGAAAATGCTTTTAAAAAGTATTCAGGGGGCCGGGCGCGGTGGCTCAAGCCTGTAATCCCAGCACTTTGGGAGGCCGAGACGGGCGGATCACGAGGTCAGGAGATCGAGACTAGCCTGGCTAACACGGTGAAACCCCGTCTCTACTAAAAAAATACAAAAAAACTAGCCGGGTGAGGTGGCGGGTGCCTGTAGTCCCAGCTACTGGGGAGGCTGAGGCAGGAGAATGGTGTAGACCCGGGAGGCGGAGCTTGCAGTGAGCTGAGATCCGGCCACTGCACTCCAGCCTGGGCGACAGAGCGAGACTCCGTCTCAAAAAAAAAAAAAAAAAAAAAAAAAAAAAAAAAAAAAAAAAGGTATTCAGGCAAAGACGAACATGATGAATAGAACAGTACCTCAAATCTCAATTTTCATATTAAACACAAATGGGCTATATGCTCCACTTAAAAGATACAGAAGGGCAGAATACATTAAAAAACCACCAACTAAGTAATAGTTGTCTTCAAGGGACTCACCTAACACATATGGGCTAACATAAACTTAAGGTAAAGGGGTGGAAAAAGATATTTTTCACTAATGGAAACCAAACCAAGCGGGAGTAGCTATTCTTATATGAGACAAAACAGACTTTAAAGCAACAGCAGTTAATGATAAAAGAATTAGTTAAACAGGAAGATATTACAATCGTAAATATACATGTATTTAACACTGAAGTTTCCAAATTTATAAAAAAAATTACTTCTCGACCTAAGAAATTATATAGACAGCAACACATTAATAGTAGGAACTTCAGTACTTCACTGACAGCACTAGACAGATCAAGACAGATAGTCAAAGAAGGAACAATGGACTTAAACTAGAACCTAGAATAAATGGACTTAACACATATTTACAGGATATTCTACCCAACAACTGCAGAATATATATTCTTTTCATCAGCACATGGAACATTCTCCAAGACAGACCATATAATAGGCCACAAGACAAACCTTGATAAATTTTTAAAAAGCAAAATTATATCAAGTATCCCTTCAGACCACAGTAGAATAAAACTGTAAATAAACTCCAAGAGGAGCCTTCAAAACTATATACATGCATGTATATTAAATAATCTGCTCTTGAATGATCTTTGGGTTAAAAATAATATCAAGATGGAAATTTAAAAGATTATTCTACATGAATGATAAGAGTGACACAAATTATCAAAACCTCTTTATCAAAACCTCTGGGATATAGCAAAAGTGGTGCTAAGAGGAAAGTTCATTGCATTAAATACCTACACTGAAAAGTCAGACAGACACAAATAGACAATCTAATATTACACCTCAAGGAACTATAGAAACAAGAACAAACTAAACTCAAACTCAGGAGAAGAAAAGAAATAACAAAGATCAGAGCAGAACTAAATAAATTTGAATAAAGAAAATACAAAAAAATAAAACAGAAAACTGGTTCTTTGAAAAGACAAACAAAATTGATAGACTGTTAGCAAGATTAACCAAGAAAAAAAGAGAGAAGATCCAAATAATCTCAATTAGATACAAAATGAGAGATATTATGACTAATACCACAGAAATACAAAGGATCATTCAAGGCTACTATGAACACCTTTATGCATACAAACTAGATAATCTACAAAACATAGATAAATTCCTGGAAATATACCTTTCTCCTAGATTAAATCAGGAAGAAATAGAAACTCTGATTAGAACAATAACAAGCTGTGAATATTTTCAGTATTAAAAAAAAAAAAAAGAAGAAGAAGGTCCGCAAAAATATCTAGGACCAGATAGATTCACAGCTGATTTCTATTACACATTCAAGGAAGAATTGGTACCAATATTACTGAAACTATTCTAAAAGATAGGAAAAGAGGGAGTCCTCCCTAAACCATTCTAAGATGCCAGTATCACCCTAATACAAAAACCAGGAAGGAATATAACTAAAATACAGACCAATATTCATGATGATCATATATACAAAAATCTTCAACAAAATACTAGCTAACCAAATCCAACAGCATATCAAAAAGATAATACACCATAATCAAGTGAGTTTCATAACAGTATACAGGGATAGTTTAATGCACATGAGTCAGTAAATATAATGCATCACATAAAGAGGATTAAAAAGAAAAATTATGTGATCATCTCAATAGATGCAGAAAAAGCATTTGATAAAATCTGGCATTTCTGTATGAAAAAAAAAATTCTCAACAAAATTGTCATAGAAGAGACATACTTCCATGTAATAAATGCCGCCTATGAAAAACCCATAGCCAGCATCATACTGAATGGAAAAAAGTTGAAAACATTTCCCCTGAGAACTGGAACAAAGCATGGATGCCCACTTTCACCACTTCTATTCAACATACTATTGCAAGTCCTAGGCAGACCAATCAGGCAAAAGAAAGAACTAAAGGACATCTAAATCAGAAAAAAAGAAGTCAAACTGTTGCTCTTTGTCCATGGAATAATTGTATACCTAGCATACCCTAAAGACTCATTCAAAAAGCTCTCAGATCTGATAAACTCAGTAAATCTCAGGTTACAAAATCAATATATGAATATCAGTAGCACTGTTATATACCAATAACCACCAAACTGATAAATCAAGAACTCAATCCCTTTCACAACAGTTGCACAAAAATAAAATAAATAAAACACTTAGGTATATACTTAACCAGGGAGGCGAAAGATCTCTACAAGAAAAACTACAAAATACTGCTGAAAGAAATTATAGATAACACAAACATGTAGAAAAACACCCCATGCTCATGGATGGGTAGAAACAATATTGTGAAAATGACCATACTGCTAAAAGCAATCTACAGAGTCAATGCAATTCTCATCAAAACACCGTCATTGTCCTTCAGAGAAATAGAAATAACAATACTAAAATACATGTGGAACCAAAAAAAGGAGCCTGCAGAACCAAAGCAAGACTAAGCAAAAAGAGCAATCTGGAGACATCACATTTCTTGACTTCAAATTATACTACGAAGCTATAGTTGCCAAAACAACATGTTACTGGTATAAAAATAGGCACTTAGACCAATGGAACAGAATAGAGAACCCAGGAAAAGCCAACTTTTTGGACGACTGATCTCAACAAAGCATACAAAAACATAAAGTGGGAAAGGATCCTATTTAATAAATGGTGCTAGCAAAACTGGCAAACCACATATTGAAGAATGAAATTGAATTCTCATCTCTCACTTTATACAAAAATCGGCTTAAGGCCAGGTGTGGTGGCTCATGCCTATAACCCTAGCACTTTAGGAGGCCAAGGCGGGTGGATCATGAGGTCAGGAGATCAAGACCAACCTGGCTAACATGGTGAAAACCCATCTCTACTAAAAGCGCAAAAAATTAGCCAGTTGTGGTGGTGCATGCCTGTAGTCTCAGCTACTCAGAAGGCTGAGGCAGGAGAACCACTTGAACCTGGGAGATGGAGGTTGCAGAGAGCTGAGATTGTGTTACTGCACTCTAGTCTGTGCAACAGAGTGAGACTCCATCTCAAAAACTAAAAAATAAATTAACCATAAATCAGCTTAAGATGGATCAAATACTTAAATCTAAGACCTGAAATCATAAAAATTCTAGAACATAACATTGGGAATACTCTTTTAGTCATTGGCTTAGGCAAAGATTTCATGACTAAGAACCCATAATCAGATGCAACAAAAACAAAAATGTATGAATGGAACCTAAGTAAACTAAAAAGCATTTGCAGAGCAAAAGAAATCATCAGCAGAGTAAACAAGCAGCCCTCAAAGGGGGAAAAAATATTCACAGACTATACATCTGACAAAGGGGTAATATCCGGAATCAACAAGGAACTCAAAAAAATTAGTAATAAAAACACAAACAATGCCCCACCCCATCAAAAACTGTGCTAAAGACATGAATAGACAATTCTCAAAAGAAGATGTACAAACTGCCAACCAATATATGAAAAAATGCTCAACATCACTAATTATCAGGGAAATACAAAGTAAAACCACAGTGAGGTACCACCTTACTCCTAAAAGAATGGCCATAATTTAATAATAATTAAAAAAAAAAAGATGTTGGGGTGGCTGTGGTGAAAAGGGAATACTTTTACACTGCTGGTGAGAATGTAGACTAGTACAACCACCATGGAAAACAATATGGGGAGTCCTTAAAGAACTAAAAGAAATAGCATTCGATCCAGCTATTGGGTATCTCCCCAAAGGAAAAGAAGTCATTATATTAAAAAAAACAGGCCGGGCGCCATGGCTCACGCCTGTAATCCCAGCACTTTGGGAGGCCGAGGCCTTCATCAGACTTTAAAGTAGAATAATTTGAGTAAATATATAATTTACTATCCAATTTGTGAAATTTTTAGAGCAAGAGGGGATACTATTGATAATTAAATCAGAAGAAGAAGATGCTAACTAGAGCAGAAATCCAAGTATTTAGATACTACTTAAAGATTATATGACAACAGAGTAGATAAAAGCTCTGATCTGCCCTGCCAAACTCAGTCTCTCTAATTCAGTAATAAAACCCACTCCGTAACTGACTTATTTAGCCACAAAGATTCAACACCATAGTTTTACCCATACCTTCCAAATGTATGTCTTCAATCTCAACCTCTCCAATAACCTCAAGACATAGCATGTTTTATCATCTACTCAGTATTACTTACCTACTCATCATTAACTCTTAATTATCTATAAAGCAGTGTCTGATAGAAATATAACATAAGCCTCATATGTAATTTTAAGAATTTGTGTAGCCACATTAAAAAGTAAAAATAAGTATGTGAGCATAATTTAATTGAATTTTTTTACCCAGCTTTATTGAAGTATGACTGACAAAATTATATAGATATATCTAAGATATACAACATGATGTTTTGAAATATATATGTTATGTAAAGTGATTACCACATTCAAACTAACACACCCATTACCAGATGAGTTTAATAAGATTTTTTAAAACCCATATATCTGAAACTATTATTTCAAATTGTAATAAATGTAAAAATTATTAATTAGCTATTTTATGCTGCTTTGCATATTAAGTCTTTGAAATCCATTGTGTACTTTACTCGTAAGACATATCTGAATTTGGATGCTAAATTTTCATAAAATTACTTGTCAATATTTGGATTTCATGAAATTTACTGTTGAAAAGGTAGATTCACAAACTTGGTCCAAATATACCTAAAAGAATTTTAATAAGTGAATTGAGTTGCAGTTTTAAAATTTAAATTTAGTAAATAAAATAAAATGCAAAAATTGTCTCTAAGAGCTACATTAAAATGCAAGAGGCTACAGCATTAAATAGTTGAGGGATGACAGGTGTCTCAAAGTTAGAGTCTGAAACTGAATGTTTGACCTACCGCTAATCTATTCTCCTAGGCTTCCCCATTGCAGTATCTAGCACTGCCATTTGCCTAAGAGCAAGGATAAACAAGTAAAAGCCTCAATTCCACTTTTTCTCCATGACCCACATGCAGTGACAAGGAGATCTCTTTATGTATATGTATGTATGTGTGTGTGTGTGTGTGTGTGTGTGTGTGTGTGTATCTCCATTTCTCACCACTTCTATGTTAACACCTTAGGCATCCTCTCATAAATTATACTGAATTCTTCTTTCACTTTTAGTTCCTTTAGGGTATTTTCAAGAGCAATTCAACTAATCCTTTTAATCTAAATATACCACTTTCTTGCTCAAAGTTCCTCAAAACTTTTTTATCTCACACACACACAAAAAATACTTTTTTAAAAAATTTATTTAGGAAGAAGGGAAAGCACATCCCTAATTCCAGGGTTTGCCTCTGCAGTCCCATCAAAGCTTTTCCTCATGGGTTTGCATGGCTAGCTTTCTTACCTTTTCATTGAGTCTTTCCGTGACCCCCTTAAATAAAATACCCTCCTCCCTCATGCATTTATCACTATTTTTGCTTAACCAGTTCTACTTTGCTTCTCACACATCTCACACAGAATGCTACCATAGCAGAGTAGTTGAGGGGATATAGTTTTGCTATATTTATGGGTTTTGCTATTTACTAGAGGTGTGGTCTTAAGCAATTTTACCTTGCCACTCTGTATCTTAATTTCCTCATCCATAAAAATGAGAGTAAGAATCATACCTTGCTAATAGACTTGTTGTGTGGATTGAGTGATGTTATCCTATCTAAAGTTCTTAGAACAGTGCCCAGCATATAGGGAATGCCTAACGTTAGATATATATGTCAATAAAAAGCCAATATAATCTGTGGAGACAAAAGGAGAACATTATTTTCTAAAAGATGACTGCAGATTGAGTAGAATGCAGCCTGTGGTGCAACAGGAAGGTGTGCTCTGAGGACGGTTTGAAGGGTGAGAGATTATAGAATCAAACACTCCGGAAAGGGTAGGTGAGTCAATGCAGTGGGGAGCAGAATCTGAATTTAATGGCCCTTAACCCCCACATCACCAGTCTCTCTTTAATGTCTTCCTTCAGGTGGTTCCAGTGGTCATCATTTGGGGAATATTCAGTGGCAGTTGTATTTAATATTGTTTTCAGGTACTGCTCTGTGACTTGGTTGCAGAAAAACAGATTTTGCAATATGTAACAAGGACCACAACCTCACCCTGCCACGGCTGCTTGGTTCTGCTCTTAACTTGTGAGTCACAGGGAGTTCACCTTGTCTGTCAACTGGGGCATACTTTAACACATTGTTATTTGTTATTATTATTTTCCTCACATTAGTGAAAAATACATGAGAAGTGATTTTTTTTTTCAATGTTATTTATTGCTGCTTCCTTGGAGTCTAAAATGTCTGGCTGATATAATCACTAAATTAATACATGAACAGAGAGACCAAGATAAAAAAAAAAAGAAATATGTGCATACAGAAAAAAGAAAATGTAAACTGTTAAAGCAAACTAAATATGGCCTGAGAAGGATCTAATATTTCTATATTTGAGTCCTTGTGGATGAACTGAAACATAACTTAGTAGGTAGAAAATATTGAAAAGCTAACTTAGGAGTATGCATCTGTGACAATCACTGAGTCTCGACTAATGCCAGCAGCCATACTTCAACCAATCCTACACTGCTGAGTGTTCAAATTATGATCAAATAAGGCAAAGGCTGAGCTGTAACCAATCCAGCTGTTTCTGTGCCTCACTTCCAATTTCTGTACATCACTTTATTTTTTTGTCTATATATTTGTTTTGACCACCAGGCATCCCCGGAGTTTCTGAATCTGCTGTGGTTCTGGGGACTACCCAATTGTGAATCATTCATTGCTCAATTAAACTCTTTAAATTTAATTCGGGTGAAGTTTTTCTTTAAACAGATGGTGTCACAAGTGGGATCCAAAGTAGAGCTTCTAATGGCCCCCAGGAGTGCTAAGTGAACAAGCAAGGTACTTGTAGGACCCATTTGTGCACATTAATCTCTCAAAGCAGCTGGGGATCGTTCATAAGTTCTCTCTTAGATTTCAGACCTCCACAGATTTGTGTTTTGAGCTCTCTGAGTTTCTTTGAGCAAATTTCTGATCCAAACAAGATTTGGAATTCATGATAGAAACTGGACTGGCTCCAGGAATGGATTTGACCCAGTAATTAACTTACTTGAATCCAGTTAGCAGTCTATTACACCTGACTTGGTGAGAAAGAAACTGGTAACGGATGATAATTTTGTGGGGGTGAAAATATTGGCTTCTAGAAATTTGCAAAGATTATTGTGTTCTACATCTTTTTTTTATTTTTCTTGCACACATAAGTAGGAATAAAAATCATTGGTTATGTTAATCAAGGGAACCTGAAACAAAGCCAATATTTTAGGTAAAAATGGGATCCTTAATTTGTGAAAAGCTGAGTTTCTTCCAGCTTGTACACTAGGCACAGGAAAGAGTAAAGTTTTACAGAAATGGTGAAATCTTACTGAAGGTAACTTACAAGGGAACATCCTGAATAAACAACAGTGCATTAAAGTGCTTTTAAAAATGAGAGCTCCCAAAAAAATTAAATCTGCTAATCTTTCAGTTTAGTTACTATCCTGATCCAAAAGAAACAGACTGCAGCACCAGTTGGCTAACTTTGGGGTACATTTTACCTGAGTAAAGGATGGGATTGAGTTACAGCCTGTCTCCTCAATAGTCTCTCTTGGTTAAAAATGGATTAAAGATGACAGGGCTCAACCAGGGACAAGTTTGAGCCTTGCCAGTTCTATATTGGGTGCTAAACAAAGTGGCTAATGTCTATGTTTTGTCACACGTATTTTTCCCTGGCCAGAATGAAAAATGTTAATTGGATTACCCCTTGCAATCCCTTGGGCAACAACTTTCAAAATTGAGAGGTTTTTGCCTGTGATTCCATGAAACAGACAAACAAAAAATGATTATTTTCCTTTATGATACAACTTGGCTCCCATGGCAAGGAGGGTCACTAGGGCCACTCAGGGAAAGGAAACCCAGAAGTCTGGCATGGTGACAAAAGGGTAAGAATTTCTTACAAGTCAGACTCTGGTCTCTCTTTCTCTCTCTCTCTTTCTCTTTCTCTCTCTCTCTCTCTCTCTCTCTCTGTCTCTCTCTCTCTGGGCAAACTGGTTAAATGACTGGTAAAGGTCCCTGTTTATCTCCTCTGTAAAGTATTGATTAACATGAAAAACAATTCTGAGTCTGGTGTTAAGATGTAGTGAATCTGGTGTGCTTTGTGTGTCTTTCTGTATTGTTCTGCCATAAAGAGGGCTACCTTAGGATAAAATGTGTACCAAGGACCCTATAGGCCCACTGTTCAAGACAGTCTAGAAAATGGTTACTCATGTCCTTGAGAGCTTCAGCTCAGCTTATAACCATGTGACTGTGCTTTCTCTTTTCACAATGACAGCCTGGGGTTAGGGTCCAATTTCTGTCTTAGGAAATGAGTCCTTTATCTTCTGTCTGTCTGAGTGTTTACATGTGTTTTGTGTGTAATATGAAAGAGCTTTAATTAATTGGTTTAATAATGATAAAAGCCTAAATCAAATTTTTGTCAGAAAAAATAAAAAGTGCAACCTTTTATTTAGCTCAGGTGACTTAAGTAATCTTCAGGAAATGAAGACAGTTTTAAAGATTATTGGCAAAATTAAAATATCTTAAAAAATGGAAATATTTTATCTAAATTATGCAAGTCAGATATTAGGTTTGCTAAATGCTTTAAGATCATAAACTGCTTCTTTGATTTTTAAAAATTGTTCAATTTATTTTCGAGTATTAGATTCCAGGTAAGGCCTAGGGACATGTGAAATTATTCATACTCCATAGATGTACAAAAAGTTTATAAAGAAAAGAGATTTTATTTAACGAGGGATCTTGTATGGTAAATCCTTTTCCCTAAGCAAAATAACTGTTTGTTAAAAAGTGAGATGTTTAGGACAAGTCAGAAAGTCCAAGCATGTCATAGATAGTCTGTGTAAGTAGTGAAAGGAAATATTTGCACCAAAAGTAAAAGTTGCTGAGTTATCATTATACAAGTCATTGAGACTACTGAAAAAATAGTCTTACAGGCAAGATGTGTGATGAGAATGAAATGTGTTCTTGGTAAAAGATGATAAGAATGCATGGAAATGTAAATTTTGGCCTAGTTTACAGGGTTAAAGGATTGTTTTAAATTAGATAAGAACAATTAGTTTGAACAAGTTATGGAAGATTTATAAAAATTAATCTTGTAAATAAAAGTCTGTGTGTGAACATATTGACTAAATTTAAAGGGGTATTTTCTGTTTTTTCCATGAATTCAATGTCAAAATAAAAGCAAAAGCAGGGTTGTCTTAAAGCCCTGGTCTACTTTTTAACAAAAATGTGTAAAGAGTTATAAAAGGTTTATGAGAATCTACCCTTATGGTCAAACTGATTAAGATTGAAAAGATCTGTCTATAAGGTTTTATTAAAAGTTGTGGTTGAAATTAATGATACATTAATGCAAGGGTGAAATTGGACTTTCTCTCTTGAACAAGATTTTCATGTAATATTAAAAGATAATAAAGATTTTTATTAATGAAAAAAATAAGGGAAAGACAAGAGACAGATTGTTTAGAAAGCTAAGTCTTCCCTCTATCAATGAGTAAAGGTTTTTGGCTTTTTAAAAATTTTTGAGTCATTTTGGCTAAATGAATGACTTGTGATAACCCGGAATTCTACTTTATAACATCCAGCATTTTAAACCTTTATCAGATTTGATAGGCTTTCCAAAATCAAATGTCATCTACAAAAATATCTTTTTTGATATCTAACTGGGATGCTACAGAGGGCTCCTGAAGAATCCAAAATAGAGGTAAACAGAATTATTTAACATATTTAATTACATGGGAAGCATTATCCAAAAAAATTTAAGTTTAATCTTCTTCAGGTTATATTTTAGTGAATGATATTAATACATGTTCTAAAATTTTATGGGATTTCTACAATTTTAATGTCTTGAGCAAATGTTATCAATCATAATTATGGTTATTATGTTAAGCTATCATAGACCACAGAAATAAACAGTTTTCCTTGTCAATTGTGTTTTTAACTCTAACAATTTATGCAGTTTCTGAAAACTTCACAAGCATGCAAAGTCCCAGAATATGGTATCTTTTAGGAGGTTTATGAAAGGATGGAAAGGACCCTAAAAAGCACTCTTGAATACAGGTTTCTAATAAGTTTAGAGTCATATGATTTGAACTGTGTAAGAATTTCTGAAACTTTAATGAAAAGACTGATTGGATTATAAAACTGATAACCCAAGTAAAACAAAAATTAATTAAATGCCAAGAAAATACTTTGCCAGATTTTCATGCTAAGTTAACTGATTCTGAATTTGTTTAGATATACGATTTGAATAAACTCCATGGTCTAAGTCAAATTACCTATGATAACGCATCAGTTGTCAGTACTATGTACCTAATTTGGAGAAAAAACTGCTATTCAAGAGGCTATAAACCTGTTAATTAAGCATGGAGCCATGGAGATTACTCCATGGCCACCTTGTCCTTCTGAAGTCCTCAAAGCTTTTATTGTTAAAAATTCTGCATTCCATGACTCATCATAGAAAATATAAAATAATCCAAATTGAACATATTTGTGTGGTGACTTGTAAATTGCAAATAGTTTATAACCAATGTTTGGTCCCATATTCCAGGGAAAAAAAAATCAAAGCTCCAGGTACATTTGATCACCTGATGGGCCATTTCAACATTTTATAAAGGGATTTTATTTAATTGTTATTTATAAGGCATGTTTTCTGGTTGTGTAAAAGCTCTCCAATGCAAGAGGGCTGATGTTATAACACTAAGTTTTTAAGCGACAGTATATTTTCAACAGGTAAAGAAAGTTTTTTATGGTGCACTGAGGATAATAAACCCCTCCACAATATAGAACCTGAAGATTGTATATTCTGAGAACATCAGAGAAAGACTGTCTTTGCTATCCATATTGCAGCAAAACTTTGGAACCTTGAACTTTGGGTTCATAATCTCACAACTAAGAAGGGTCCCTCCATGCTCTTGAAACTGTACGTTCATTGGAACCTTTGCGGTAAAGCCAGCCAGGGAAGTCTATCCCAAGAAAAAGAGGGCATCCTTCATGAGAACAGCTTTTCCCAAGACAATAGATTGAGACTTCTACCATCATTAAACTATCATCTTTGAATGTTTTTTCTTGTTTGTGCCTCTATTAACAATAGAGAAAGAAAGGGGATCTGTTGTGTGTACTTACGGGGTATATTTTTATTTGTGAAGAATTTTATATCTAATCTTATACATGGATAACTTTATACTTTGATAGGTAAAAGATGAAGGCCCAAGGTAGGTGAGAAACTTTAATGATACATACATTGCCTCATAATCAGTCCAAAACAACATTGATTCAGTAATCTTTTTTTTTTTTTTTTTTTTTTTTTTGAGATGGAGCCTTGCTCTGTCACTAGGCTGGAGTGCAGTGGCACAATTTTGGCTCACAGAAACCTCTGCCTCACAGGTTCAAGTGATTTTCCTGCCTCAGTGTCCCAAGTAGCTGGAACTACAGGCACATGCCACCACACCCAGCTAAATTTTTTTGTATTTTTAGTAGAGACATTGTTTCACCATGTTGGCCAGGATGGTCTTGATCTCCTGACCTTGTGATCCGCCGCCTTGGCTTCCCAAATGCTGGAGTTACAGGCATGTGCCAACACTCCTAGCTGATTCATTGCTCTTAACCCACATCATGAGTTAAAGAGAACATTGACAGGATGCCTTCACTCTTCTATAAGAGAAGGGCATCATTTGTTAGGTCCTTTCTCCTAATAAAAGAGGCAATGAATAGAAATGTACCCCTCACAATGGGCTAGATGGCAGATTCTACTGTAAAGGCTATGGTTACATATGAGACTTTAAATTCTCTTGTGAAAGTTATGCTAAATAATATAATTGGATAAACAGAAAATTATCTGTGCTCACACTTTTGGCCTATGGAGAAAACATCAGGTATTATAGAGACCCAGTTGTAGGGGATTAATGAAGAGGCTGCTTAGTTAAGCGAGTGGACTCTTCAGCTTATCATTTGATCTATTTGATTTGAGATTGTTTAGTTTATGGGGGCCCTGGGTGTGGAGCATACTCCAAACTATTTTTATTATCCTCCCGATAGTCATGATAATAGTCTCCCTGGTGCACTGTATTTTAAATGTTTGCATGCAGCCATATCTAGAATGTCTAATAGTCTCTTTTCAACTGGAATGGCAAGAGCTAAAAGAATTGTGTGACCATGAAGGCACCATATCCTATGAATGACACGCTGAGATTGGAAATCGAAATTATTATTTCGATTGGAAATCGAAAATAATAGTATCTGAGAGTGGCACTAAGATCCTACATTTTGGTCACACTCTCATCTAAGTAAGAATCTGGCCAAAAAGGGAGAGATTTTTAAAACAAAATCATGGGAGGCCATTGTTTTGGACTGAGCTCATGCACTAGGCCTTAACAGACCAAGCCAAACAAAAATGGAGCCACTTATACTAAATGTGACATAATCAAACTAAGATTTATATGTTAAATAAATCTATGTGTTAAATAAACACATAGATCTTAGACCATAATAGACCAGGTTTTGTGTTTCTGCTGTAAACAGAATATTCCAGCATAAGGAGGTACCCTTTATGTAGTCCTTGTTCATACGTTTGCAAAATTCACTATTCTACTGATCCCCAATTGGTTTCAGGATCAAATAAGTACATTTATGATAATGATAGTGATATCAGTAACTAAAATGTTTGTCAATCTTTCAAAATTGAGAAAATAACCAAAAGACGAGAATTGTTAAAGCAAACTAAATATGGCCTGAAAAGGACTCTGTACTTCTATATTTGAGTCCTTGTGGATGAATTGCAACCTAACTTAATAGGCAGACAAGATTGAAAACCTAATTTAGGAATATGTACCTGTAACAATCACTGAGTCTTGGTCAATCCCAGCAATCATACTCAACCAGTCATTCACTGCTGAGTGTTCAACTGTATTCAGATAAGGCAAATGCCAAGCTGTAACTGATCCAGCTGTTTCTGTACCTCTCTTCCAATTTCTGTATGCCACTTTACTTTTTTTGTCTATAAATTTGTTCTGACCATGAGCCATCCCTATAATCTCTCTGAAACTGCTGTGATACTGGGAGCTGCCCCATTTGTGAATTGCTCATTGCTCAATTAATTTCCTTTAAATTTAATTTGGCTGAAATTTTTCCTTTAGCAAAATGAACAATTAGAGTTATATAAGACAAAACTGGGAGACAATATGCATATAGGAGAATTTGAGAAGGAGTGGATTAAAAAAAGAAAATCCATCTGTACTCTTTTAAATTAAATTGAGTTGGTCTTTTAATGCCACTGTTTTTGTACCACATGACACATCTATTTCTTAATTTAGTATTTTATTTGGTTAATGATAATTTGCCTTGGCTTATCAAAGAGGTTAATAAAGTTACAGCCAAGATGTTCTGTTTGAAAGCATGTCATATAATGCAATCTGGAGAGGATCACATTAGTAATTAAGAATCTCAAATCTATTTCTTGACTCTGGTGAAGACATCACTTTACTTCTCTCATCTTCAATTTTCTTGTGAATGAAATAAAGGAGTTGAAGTAGGTAGTTTCTATTAACCCTGCAAAGGAAACTAAAACATTTCACCCCAAAATATGACTCCCTGGTATAAAGATCAACAGATGCAGAAAGAGACTTTACCCCTATCTACATAAATGCTTGAAGTAGCCACCAAAAATAATTGTTTTTCCTTCTGCTTACTGGTATCTCATTATCTGTTGCAGAAAAGAAGAAAAAAATGTAACCATACCTGAAGAGACTCTTTCATAAGATAATGTCTGTCTCTCAGGCTCATTCTATTTCCAAAGAGAACCATTTACAAATTAATCTCTGTTTCCTGATCCATTCATTCTCCCTAGTATTAGGCTGGTGCAAGAGTAATTGCAGTTTTAACATAATAATTATTTATTGCCCCTCAAGATAATTATTTATATTTCCCATTTCTCCTCCCCCTTCAGAAAAAAATGGCTATGTTAGTATCGGGGGCCCATTGGGATATTTGGGGTAATCACTCTCTTCTCCTTCATGCACATTAATTAATTTGTGTGCCATTTTTCATATTTGTTTATCTTTCATTAGTTGAGTTTTTTAATACAACTTCAGAGAGCAAAGGACATGTTCTCTCTTGGCTTCCACAATTTCCAGCATTGTAAATTGTTATATTTCCATGATACGTTCTGGCTCTCTTTTGAACATTTTCTCACTGTCCTCAATAGGTATAGATGGAATCCAAGTAATGTTAATACTGTGGTAAATATAGCATCTTTTCAAAGGTAAATATAATGAACAAAACTGTGTGTTGTACATGTGTGTTCAGTGACAGTTGAATATCCTGTTTGAATTAGCATCGGTAATAATTTCATTTCTTGCAAAAGCAAATATGGTGATATAAATTGTTGCTAATTGATAAGAAAAATGAATCATAATGGAAATGAGCAGTGCAAGTTAACCAAGAAAGAAAAAAATGGTATCAGATAAAATTAAAGATAAATACAATAAGGAAAAGCAATGTGCTTTTCTTCTCATTTCTTTTGTATGTTTATATTGTTGACTAAAAAAACCAAACTGTGTAAAAGATTTAAGGAAGTTTATTCTGAGCCCATATGAGATAATGGTCCGTGGCATAGTCTCAAGAGGGCCTGAGAACATGTACCCAAAGCGGTTGTGTTACAGCTTGGTTTTCTATGTTTTAAGGAAACATAAGACATCAGTCAGTACACATGAGCTGTACATTGATTCAGTCCAGAAAGGCAGGACAACTTGAAGCTGGGAGCTTACAGTCCTAGGTAGATTCAAAGATTTTCAGGTTATCAACTTGTTAAAAGAGTCATTATCTAAAGATCTAGAATGAATAGAAAGGAGTGTCTGGATTAAAATAGGGGTTGTGGAAGCCAAGGTTCTTATTATGCTTGAAATAATAGATAGAAAATAACTATTGAATTATTCAATACCAAGAGTGGTTATAATCCCTTGAGATACCATAGAGAACAAGATGGAGAATGGAAAAGTTTATGCCTTCATGGAGCTTACATAATGATAGAGAACATAGACAACAAACAAATGCATAATACACTTGTTACAAGTTATAAATCTAATAATGAATAATAAAGCCTGGCATGTAGATAAGTGACTAACAAAAATAGATATTCAAAATGGTAGTCTGAGAAGCCCTCTCTGGGGAGTTGATATTTATGCCAAGAACTTAAATGAAGATGCATACAGGCTTGAAATGCTTTAAGGCCAAGAATCCTGTCTAAATTATTTCTGAGTTAGTTATTAAGTGCATTAATTTAATCTCATGTATACTGTATTCTTAAAAGTGAACTCATATTTTACAATTGTTGATTTCTGGACTAAAAATATCAAGTGAAAGTCCTCCTGAAGTTACTCTATTATAATAATGTCAAAGTTTTGAAAGATGAACATATTTGAATTTTAAAGTAACATACTGTATTAGTGTTTTCTAGATGAACAGAACTAATAGGCTATATACATATAAAGGGGAGTTTTTTAAGGAATACTAACTCTCATGATCACAAGGTCCCACAATAGGCCATCTGTAAGCTGAGGAACAAGGAAGCCAGACCGGGTCCCAAAGCTGAAACACTTTGTCCGATGTTCAAGGGGCAGGATGCATCCACCATGGGAGAAAGATGTAGGCTGGGAAACTAAGTCAGTCTAGCTTTTCCACATTTTTTTCTGCCTGCTTTATATTCTGGCCATACTCGCAGCTGATTTGATGGTGCCTACCCAGATTAAGGGTGGGTCTGTCTTTCCCAGCCTACTGATTCAAATGTTAATCTCCTTTGGCAGCACCCTCACAGATACACCCAGGATCAATCCTTTGCATCCTTCAATCCAATCAAATTGACACTTAGTATTAACCATCATACACATTTATACGTTTTTATACATTCGTATTTAATTTGGTAACAAGGCTTATCTACATCTCTAATACTTTATATTATTTGAGGATTAGGCTAATATAATATATGAATAATGGTATATTTCTAAATATGACCTTTCCTTTTTAAGAAGAGAAACTAAATGGTACCAAGTATCTATTTTTGTTAGTGTTTGAGTATGTGTGTGTATGTACTAAATTATTAAATATCAGAGACTATTGTCAACTATCAGGACTATTATTAGAATTAACAAAGTATGCTATAAGGGTAGAACATTTGTCATAAAGTTTTTCTTTGTGTCCTTAATTATAGCATTTTAATAATTTAAAATAATTTATTATTTATAATTATTAATTATAACATTTTAAGATGCACAGAAACTTTAGCCATCAAACTGTAGTAATTATCACTGAATGTATGAGAAAGGCAAAATGTACTTAAAAAAATAGATGTTTTTATAAGAGATAATATACAAATTGCATGCTGTCATGGTAACCCAGAATATCAGCGACATTGGAGTAGCTTATAGAATAGCAGACACAGCTTAATACATAAGTATCAGTATTTTTGCTTCATGTATTGATATTTTATGTATTCAAATAAAACCTCATTTGTGTTTTATTATCTAATAAGTAATATCAGTGACTGATAATAACCAAATATGTTTTTGTAGAAAATACAATTTTAAAATATATGAAATCAAAGTGAATATTATACCAGGATGGTGACTGCAGACTTCTGTCATCATAAATTAAATAAGAATTCTAAAAATGCTGTCAGTACAACAATTTTAAAACAGAACAACTTATGTTCAGCTCTTCAAATCATCTTTAGATGGGAATGCTATATTATTGTGCAATTTCCAGTTAAGTGGCCATTTCCTCCTTTCCTTGTATTTGTCAATCAAAAATACATTTGAAATACAGAGCCTAAACCATGTATTGCAAGAGTTCTTCAAATGAACAGCCAATTTAAACTAAAACAAACAAACACAACTATCTTATTTTAAAATAAAATCAATACAAAATATATGAAGTTACTCGATTTTAAAGATATCTATAAATGTAATTTTTGGGCTTTTAGAGTTAGATAATGGTTCTGTTTTTAATTGCCTCTTTGTCCTTGATTACACTATTTAAACTGTATGCATCTTAATTAAAATGACAGTTATAATGGATAATAAACATTCCTCTCTCTAACAATCATGAGTTTGTGCTTCCATTTTTTGAAAAGCAGTATACGGTTAATATTTTCTAATAAAACAAAATGAACACCAAGTAAATGCAAGATATTCTTTTTATTATTATTTTTTCTGTCTCATAAGGACTATGTTCCTTATGATAGCTATGTTCTTTTTAAAACTGCTATATAATGCTAGTATTATGGAAAAGACTACATTTGATTCTAGATACACGCAATCTTAGATCAATCTAACTGATACATGTCTTTGGGGCAGGAAAATAGGCATTCTTCTCCTTCAAACTTCTTGATGGCCATTGTAATTGCCAAGATACCAAAAAACAGAACTCATTATCCTATATGAGCATATCAGGAATTTGCTATAGTACAATCTGTTTGGAGCTACTCATTTGGAATATCATGAATGAATGTATTGCATTTCTATATGAATTGAATTTAACTCTTATCTGTCATCCCCCTCATTCACAATTATGACAGAGTAAATATTGAATCAGCAATTATGAATGAATGTAGCTCATAATATTTCAATGCTGAACTCTACAAATCATATGATTCTGATTTTCACTGCTATTCTTTTTCTTTTCTTTTCTTTTCTTTTTGACAGTCTCACTCTGTAGCCCAGGCTGGAGTGCAATGACGTAATCTTGGCTGACTGCAACGTCCACCTTCCAGGTTCAAGCAATTATCTTGCCTCAGCTTCCCATGTAGTTGGGATTACAGGTGCTCACCACTATGCCCAACTAATTTTTTGTATTTTTAGTAGAGACAGGGTTTCACCACGTTGCCCAGGCTGGTCTCAAACTCCTGATGTCTGGTGATCCACCAGCCTTGGGCTCCTAAGTGTTGGGATTACAGGCATAAGCCACCATGCCTGGCCACTACTAACTCTTGATAAATGCTTGATCCCCCTGGTCACATTCTAGGAAAAAAAATATATATATATATATGTGTGTGTGTGTGTGTGTGTGTGTGTGTGTGTGTGTGTGTGTGTGTTTATGTTTGTGTGTGTGTGTGTGTGTGTGTGTGTGTATGTGTGTATATATATATATATATATATATATATCTCCAAATGGTTGTGATGGAATTCATTGGGATTTACTAAAACTAGCTTTACAGTTTGGAGCCTACACAGCAATATTTGTATTTTGATGCTAGTTCATTAGCTGTAAGTTCTTAGGTAAAGTCCTAGAAGTTAAATTTCCTAATGTCTGAAATGACTCACTCTTTCAGCTTCAATTATAAGCATGTGTTGATGGCTCTCTCATTTTAGAGAAACTCCATATTAGAGAATCCTTGCTTTTTTCTCTGTGTCAGCTGAGTTAACTCCAATCTGGAGAACCTGTTGTTGTCAACCCTTTAAAATAATAGCAACATTTTAGTCTTTATGCTTGAGAGTCTGAACTGAGCATAACATAAGAAATAAATAAAATAATGTAGTAGTAGAAGATAGAAGTGAAGAAAATGATCACTGGTAAGTCCTAACTTTGATAATTATGTTGAGACAATAATAATATATAAATACAATATAAAGTGCCAGAGGCGATCCTAACATTTTCATGAATTTTAGCATGTTAAGCCTTCATGATAATTCTATGAGATTGGTACTATTTTTTACCCAGTTTTATAATCAAAGAAACAGGCATAGAATTGTTAAGTTTCCAGTCCAAGATCATGTTACTTATGGGTGACAAACACAGTATTAGAACCAAGACAGCCTGGCTTTTATATTGTGTTGATACTTCCTTTCTGTGGATCTCAGTCTTCTCTTGGCCCCCAAACACACCTCTCTACTGATCCTTCTTAGTCTACTTTATACTGGCTTTTATCTTCCCACCTCTTGAGTAACCACAAACCACAGTGTTCAGTTCTAAGATTTTTTATATTTTCACCTTCTGTCTAGTTTACTTGCTAAATCTTAGATATAGTAACGTTTCCCCCTTCTTCAAAGGGGACCTACATTTTGTAAAATAAAACATTTCTAATACATATTATTCTACGACTGCTGCAGAAATTTCTTGCCTAAGGGATCACATCTTAAATCAGATTTAGGCTTGAAGTCACTATGTAATGTAATAATTGAGTGGAGTCAAAATAAATGTTACAATATTTTACATGAGCCATAAAATACAGTGTCCATATCTTTATGCATTCAATTCTACACAGCAATATATAGATAGATATATGTGGATAAATACAAAGTATATAATGATGAGTGCATATGTAAATTTTTATATTCTTCTATTAAACTGTAATACTAAAGTGAGAAAAAGAGACATCACAGGGAGGCTGTGTATAGTTAAATTTGAACAGGCCAAAATATAGAAAAGATTTGAGGTCTCCGTCCCTAACTGACTTTGCCAATGACTACCTGAAATCCTCCCATTAGTCTCTCCTTTTTACTTGCGTCATTGAAAACTCTTCATAAAGCATTTTTTTTCAGACTTTAACTATGCCATCATGCCATGGAAGACATCACAATTGGTAAGCAGGTATTGAAAGGCAAAAAAAAAAATGAAGGGTGAAGTTTGATGTAGGAAGGGAAGAACGGTCAAATCAAACATAGTAAGGGAGTCTCCTGGGCAACTAAATGGCTGTAAATGGACAATGAATCCCTGATATATGAAAAATGGAAGCACCATAGGGTGAAGAGACTAGAGAATAATGGCGCTGGAGGCCGACTTGCCCTAAGTTTCCATGTTGCTGTCCAAAGCCTATCTGGAACCATGCAATAGCTCTTCTCTGTTTGCTGTGGAGTATCGTCTGATATAAATCAAACCCTTTCTGAGCAAGCTTCATCCAAGAAAGTATACAAAGACCTGGTATATAAAGTTCTTCCTTTTAATGTAGCATGCCTGCAAGTGCCCTGAGAATGTGCTTGAAGGGAAGCTGCTTTCCAAGGCACAGCAAACTCATTCCATGGGGAATATTCATTTTTCAGAAAGCATAAAACAATAAAAAGTCACCTTATAGCATATCATCTTTAACAAACAAGACTATAGGAAGCTTAGGGAGCCCTTTCTATATGCTTTCCACTGGTGAATATGGTCAAATTGTGATATCACATCTCTCTCTAGAACCAAAAGGATAAGAATTTTACTCTTTGATTTATCAGTACCTGCTATTCATCTCTTCCCACCAACATACACTCTACTTTCTCCTTCACAGGAGAATTGAGGAAAATGGTCTGTATCTAGAGATAATAGATCATGGAGTTATGGCCGTATTTCAGAAAAAGATGCTCCCAAATACGTGTATATGTAATGTAGTTTTTCTCAGATGCATAATGGATTTTTAAAATGGGACCCACTAAAATAGTGTCCATAAGAAAAAAAAAGTTTCGCACATAAGTTTTTAAAGATATATATATGTATATATATTATATATATAATGGATTTTTCATATTTTGTGTGGATGTGAAAATAAGAAAATATATTTTTATGTACACATACTGATATATATATACACACATATATAAATATACACACACACACAAACACACATATATGTATACACACACACACACATATATACACTTTGAAGTATTCCAGAAGGTAAACTATTACCTACATTATTGAGACATATTATAGTTGCAAGGTACACCAAGTGTCATATCATGGCACTTCAGAGAAGAATTCAGAAGGGGCTTGAAAATTTTGGAAAATTTGTTTATGTGAGTTGGGAATCAGAGATATATTTTAAAAAGAGAGAGAAAGATTGATTTCTAAATACATCCAGCATCTACTTTTATTATGTGATTTAAAGAGCTTTTCAATATTGCTTTTTCTATGATTAGATGAAGTTCCAAACAATGACAATGATACCAATAATCATCTGTTATTTCACTTAAGAATTTTATTATAACTCACATATTAGCTTGTATATGGTGAGTTTTCAGAGGAGAGAGAGAGAGAGAAAGAGAAACTCTGTTTGTTTGGGAGGAAGTAGGGGAAGAGGAAAAGAAACTGCCTAGTAATCCAGAGAATATGCCAGAATTTTATCCAAGACAATCAAAGTGATCCCCCACAAGTCTGTAAGAACCACAGCATAACTGGGCTTGGGGAACTCCCTAAGGCAGATACAGCTTAGATCACAACACCTAAGTCCTTTCAAATATGTGAAAAGCCTTCCCAAGAAGGAAAGATACAAACAAGCCCAGACAGTAAAGACTATGATAAGTACTTAACTCTTCAATGCTGAGACAATGAAGAACATCCACTAGTATCAATACCATCCAGGAAACATGACCTTACCAAGTGAACTAAACAAGGCAGTAGGGACAAATGCTAGAGAAACAGAGACACGTAACCTTTCAAACAGCAAATTCAAAATAGCCTCAACGGGGCAAATGTAAGAGTTATTGCCGTTAAAGAGAAAGTAGAGAAAGACATAGGGGTAGAACGTTTATTCAAACAGATAGTAACGGAGAACTTCCCAAAGCTGGAGAAAGACATCAATATTCAAGTGCAAGAAAGTTCTAGAACATCAAGTAGATTTAACCCAAAAAGACTACCTTGAGACATTTAATAATCACATTCTAAAATTTGAAAGCTATTGCATGGTTCCAGATAGGCTTTGGACAACAACATGGAAACTTAGGGCAAGTCGGCCTCCAGCGCCATTATTCTCTAGTCCCTTCACCCTATGGTGCTTCAATTTTTCATATATCAGGGATTCATTGTCCATTTACAGCCATTTAGTTGCCCAGAAGACTCCCTTACTATGTTTGATTTGACCGTTCTTCTCTTCCTACATCAAACTTCACCCTTCATTTTTTTTTGCCTTTCAATACCTGCTTACCAATTGTGATGAACTTTTCAAATTCTAAAAGTTCAAGGATAAAGAAAAGATCCTAAAGCAGCAAGAGAAAAGAAAAAAATAACATACAATGGAGCTCTAACACACCTGGCAACAGACTTTTTAGTGGAAACCTTATAGTTCAATAGAGAATAGCATGATATATTTAAAGTGCTAAAGGAAAAAAAAATTACCCTAGTATAGTATATCTGGCAAAATGTCCTTGAAACAAGAAGGAAAAATAAAGATTTTCCCAGGCAAACAAATACGCTGAGGGATTTCTTTAACCCCAGACCTTATTTTAATAAGCTTTCTTTAACAGAAGCTTTAGGGGCACTGATTCTTAGTTTATTATTTGTGTGAGTTTCTATTCTTATTTCATGTTTTCCTTATGACAAGACATCAATTAGCACTCACTCTTGTTCATCTCTGCCCTCTCAATTATTTCAAACTTAAGGAGTGTAAATTATCTTATTGATAACTTGAGATCAAGACCTGGACATGCACAGCTGAACACATTTCCTTCCTTTCTCTCGGTTGTAGCTGCCTGTAGAGAGCACAGAGTTCTTGGCCATAGAGTAGTAAAAAAATAACTGAGTATGGTTGCCTGTGACCAGGCACATATTGTCTCACTGCTGTACCATGAAGCCCATTGTTACCACATATTTACAAAACAACCATTGATCCTAAGATTTTTCACAAATAAAATTGCCATTTGCATTTTCCCTGAATTCTGAATGTATCTCAATTGATTGCAAATTTGATGGAAAGTAAGGGTGATATGTATTGGGCTGCCTCAAGTCCTAATTACAGATGACATTAAAAAAGACTTTCAGACTTGAAGTTGGACCTAAAAGAATCTTAGTTGACCTGTCTCTGAAATGGGAGCATGGCCTAATTGCTAGTTTGGTTGGACTTGCATTAGAGAAGGCAGGGGAAGAATGCTAAGACTTGAAGATATACTTGTTTGAGATGGCTTGGGTCAATTGGATTAAGATGCAAAGATATTAGTGAAACAGGTGATCTGCACATTAGCTCTGCCAATTTTAATAAATACAAATCTTGGCTCTCCTGCAGCACACCACCAATAATCTTTCTTGTTCTAAACCAGGACGTGAGCTGAGATAACAACATTAATTGGTTTATCAGACTTGTGCAGAAATCTTGATTCTTATTAGCATACAATATCTAAAAATCTTTCCCTGTCATTTTGGAGCTTTTCTCCCTGGGAAGTGCCTAAGGCCAAATCTTTTAAGATAAGATTTTGAACAGATGGGAACAGAGTAACCGGCTCCCCCGTGACAGCTTTGGGTACTGTGTTGGCATACCACAGCAAAACTGCTCAGCATAGCTTTTCACTTTTTTTTTTCTTAGCTGTATTTGTGCTTCTTTATGTACCACCTATATAGGTGATGGTATAAGTAATTATCCACATTAAAAAAAAAAGATTTACAATGATTTAGATGTTTACAGTTTACAAAATTTTTTTACTCTTACATTTAAACCTCAAAACAGTGTTGTAAGTTAGGGAGGAAATGGGATTTATTTTTCCAACTTTGCAGTTGAGAAAAATGAGTCTGGGATCTTGACTCAGCCATATTTGGTTTTAAATTCTGGCTTCATAACTCACTAGCAATGTGAGCCTGGATGGGTTACTGAGAGTCCTCACTTGAAAAAGGGTTTAAATGATTAAATTAAATATGAGAGTTAAAGCTGTTAGCACAGAGTCAACTAATTAATAATTACTTAAGAAACTGTAGTTATTTACTTTTAATTTAAATATTACATTTCCTCACTCTACCAAGTTGAACACTAAATCCCAATCATTCAAAAATTTTAGAAATTCTGTATATTGGACAGTGTATACATAAATATTCATGTAATTTACCTTTAAACCCTGAGCCATATGTTTTGGCACAGACTCTATTCCCTATGTAATGACAAAGATATGCTGGCCCAATTTATCAAATGTAGTTAGGGAAGGCAGAAAGGGGAAATGGCATCAATAAATAATTCTATGTAATTTCTGTGAACCACAGATGCTTAAGTCGAGCTGTATTAACAACTTCATAATTCATAATGAATTAATTTATTATAGGTTACCACCTCCAGCTGTTTTATACATCAAAATGTTAAAACTGTATTTAATAAATTGTTTTCATTTGGTAAGAATATGTAAAAAATTAACTGTCATATAAACCTATATTTCAGGTATACAAAGGAAGTTTTCATGAAATCTGACTATGTAAATATTCTGATGAATTTTATATCGACAACCAGACAGCCTTTCAAATATTAGTATAGTGCTGTAAAATCAAATATTTAAAATAAATTTTGTCTTTGTCACTTTATCAATTCAATCAAGTTTGTCCAGGTGTTGACCAAAGAAGGAACTGAATTCATAATCTTATTATAACCTCCTATTCAAGCCAAAATTTTAGTTTATTTGTTGTAGAGATCTCTGTTGGAGGTGCATGTTTCTTTTCAACAGTCATTTCTCTTCTTTCCATATAATCTCTACTCTCACATTTAATGAATATAGTTTTCTTCTTATCTTTCCTAAAAAAGATCATGAGCAGATTATTGAGAATGAACTTGTAATCAAATTAATTATTTAGATTTGGCTCTGACTGGAAACAAATATAAAAACTACAAAGGTTATGATTCCCTGTTTTGTTATAAATGACTTGTTTAAATTATGATTGATAATTTTGATGAAAGTTTCAATTTGATATACTTTTTGATAATGTGCAGTTAATTCAGAAGTTCCTAGTTCCTCTGAAATTTTCAAAATTTTGTTGTCAAAATCCACATTTTGGTAATCAACAAAAATGCTCTTATTGAATGGTGTTAATAGTATTCTTCTTCTTGTCTAATATTTGATAACTGAATGAAGATATAAATGAAAAATTATAATTTTGTTGGATGATTATATATAGGAATTACAAAAGAGGAAGCTCTGGAGAAAACGAATGAGTTGATATTATCATGTAGAAAGTTTACAAATTTGTAATTCTATTATTACAGTCCACACAATTTTTAAATTTACCTTTCAAGAGCAATCATTTCAAGTATAATTAATGCAAACAGCATTATATTCAAGATTAGTTTCTTTAAATTATTGCTCAGAATGTTTTTGTCTGTTACACATATTTTAAAATCTTTTTAAATTACTTTCTAAAAAGTTTATATTTTTCTTCTTAAAATTTTTCTTCATAATTTTTTTTTTGTTTGAGATGGAGTCTCAATCTGTTGCCCAGGCTGGAGTGCAGTGGCATGATCTCAGCTCACTGCAAGCTCTGCCTCCCAGGTTCACACCATTCTTCTGCCTCCACCTCCCAATTAACTGGGACGATAGGCGCCCACCACCACGCCTGGCTAATTTTTTGTATTTTTTAGTAGAGACAGAGTTTCACTGTGTTAGCCAGGATGGTCTTGATCTCCTGACCTTGTGATCTGCCAGCCTTGGTCTCCCAAAATGTCTTCATAATTTTTTATAATTTTCTTCTTAATTTTCATATATATATATATATACACACACACACATATATCATAAATTTCTTCTTAAATTTATGATATATTATATATAAATATATCTATGTATACATACATATGGAGAAAGAGAGAGAAAGAGAAAGTTCTGTTTCTCTGGACTACTCATCCCTTAATGCTTCTTCTCTACTTTCCTCTGTATAAATGTTCGCTTGGCCACAAGCCCTTTCTCTCTTACCCATCTTTGTCAGCACTATATTACTAGATTAGGTACTCCATCATATCATTACATCTTACTTGTTCTTGTATCTTACACTGGTTTGGATCGTTGTCCCTCCTACCGGGTTAGAAGCTTCTTGAATGTAAGAGATGGTTCTCACCAAGGCAACATCCTTTAAGCCCATCACAGTGACTAGTAAATGGTAGGACACAAAAGACACTTGATAAAGTACATTTTTAAAGACAGATTGTAGTACATGGAATACTAGCAATCATAAAGATGTCAAACACTTTTATATGTTTAATTCAGTTAATTTGAATTGAAATTCCAAAGTACTCTTTTATGTAATAAAATAATGGGATATTTTTCCCTTCAAAAAAGTAAACTATCCATCAACAGATGTGTTAAATATATAATGATGTATCACCTCAAAGGGTTTTTATGCATTCTCTACAAATAATGATTATGAACTCTATTTAACATCATGGAAAGACTATAATAAAATGTATACTGAAAAAGATAGAACATGGATTTCTTCATGTACTGTAATTACAACTGTTTGATGCTTCAGTGTATGAGACAATTTAGAGAATACCAGTTTAATATGGTGTTCATATGAGTATTTTCTCCATTGTCCAATTTCCTGTAAGCTATTTTTTTGGTAATTAAAATATTAAAAATACTAAATTTATTTAATAACTCAAGAAAGCAAATGAATATTACAGAAATAAGTATGGGAAGTGTCCAGAATTGGAAAAGTCCATAGACATAAATTTTGGAAGAGTCCATTGAAAGAACAAAATAGTAGAGCAGCTAAACATGTGGGCATGGGCAAACGGTCTACTTTTACATCTGATTTTTAACACTTACTAGATTGGTCATCTTGAAACGGTGACCTATATGCTCTGAGGATTAGTTTCCTTGACCTTAAAATGGGAAATAATATTAATAATAATGTTCATTTCACAGGTAAAGCATTACAAAAAAATTCTGAAATGTAATGATTGTTCTTAAAAGCTGGCAAATGATGCCCTAGAAAATTAGCACTATGAGGCTAGAGATTTGCTTAATTTACCACTATAGTGTGTACCTGGTATTTTAGTGGTATTTCATAATAAACATTTGTCAGAGAAAGAATGAACAGAAGGCAGAATATAATGAAATAGATAGAAAATAATTATCAAAAAACCTAGAGATTGTCAAGAAAGGAAGTGCAGGTTTTTAAGAACAAATTTCATTATTTGGAAAATGTCTGAAAAGGTAATTAAAATCACACAAGTTTCCTGGAGAAAATTAGTCCAATTCTCCTACTGTATAAGTTTTTTCCTGAAAAAAAAATACATACCTGTGTTCAGAAACTACATTGATACCTTCCTTGTAGTAATTTATTGTGTCTTTGTTCATAATCATTCCCTTGCAACAAGTTAGCTCAAGCTCTCACAGAATCAACTGTGGTAAATAAGTAAAATAAAAATACTATAGGCTGGGCGTGGTGGCTCACGCCTGTAATCCCAGCACTTTGGGAGGCCAAGGCGGGCAGATTGCCTGAGGTCAGGAGTTCAAGACCAGTCTGGTCAACATGGTGAAACCCTGTCTCTACTAAAAATACAAAAAAAAGTAGCCAGGCATGGTGGCACGCACCTGTAATCCCAGCTACTTGGGAGTCTGAGGCAGGGGAAGTGCTTGAACCAGAGAGGTCAAGGTTGCAGTGAGCCGAGATCATGCCACTCTGTACTCCAGCCTGGGTGACAGAGCAAGACTCCGTCTCAAAAACAAACAAACAATCAAACAAACAAACAAAAAAACATACCATTAAGATCCTTCAATAGTTTGGGGAGAGGAAAGACAGAAATGACCTAAAGCTTAGAATGCTCCCACTGAAAAATCTTCATTCCCACTCTTTAAAATTCATCTCTCTGCCTTTACTCAGTGATGTCATTGAAATATACTGATCCCCACAACCCACACACATACTGTTTTTTTCCAACCTCAGATCATATCACATTTGCAGCTTGCTGTCTTAAAAACATACCTGGAATACATCCCAGTGTATTGATTAGCTTTCAGATTTAAAATGAAAAATATAACTGACTTGGAAGGCAATAAACCAAGTGGCGGGCAGTTTCCTCCATCACTTTTTCTATGAGTAGCACAGCAGCTTTCTAAACATTTTCAGGATAAAAGGAGATCTGAGTGAGCCCTTTAGCACTGTGATAATAAACTTTCTTTCAACACAAGTAGGGAATGTAATACTGACTTAGAGGTGTTCTGCGAGATGAAATACCCATTGTTTGTTTAAGAAGGAAGTGTGAATGAAAGGAGTCAGGGAGTGTGACTATTGCACAACCAAAAAAACACTCACTTATTTATTTATTTATTTATTTATTTATTATGAGATGGAGTCACCCTCTGTTGTCTAGGCTGGAGTGCAATGGCACGGTTTCACTCACTGCAACCTCCACCACTCGAGTTCAAGCGACTCTCCTGCCTCATCCTCCCAAGTAGCTGAGATTACAGGGATGTGCCACCATGCCCAGCTAATTTTTTGTGTGTGCTATTAGTAAAAATGGGTTTCCACCATGTTGGTCAGGCTGATCTCAAACTCCTGACCTCAAATTATCTGCCTGCCTTGGCCTCCTGCAGTGCTGGGATCACAAGCGTGAGCCACGGTGCCCAGCCACATACTTATTTTTTTGAGTCAAAAGGTGAGTCATTCAAAATAAACATACACATACATGCACCCGCAAGCACATACTCCCTGAACATTTACTTCATAACAAAACACTGGGGACTTGGCCTTCTCAAAATTTACACTCTAACTGGTGCAAACAGACTCTATTTTTTTTCTTTTTTATTTTAAATGAGCAAGGTAATTTTAAAACCTAAAAAAAAAAAAAAATGTTACTAAAAAGGAAATGTGGGGCAGTGGCATAGAGAGAGGCTTAAACAAGTTTTGATGGCTATTTTAGAACAATGCTCTGAATGTCTTCTCTTAAGATGACACATTTTAAGATGTGATGTGAATAATGGACAATCAGCCATGAACACATGCGAGCATTGTGGACTTTGAGAAAATATTTGTATAAATTTCCACAGAGGGCAGTGGTTTGAAAATTTCAAACAATTGGGGGAAAAGAGATGGAAAAAACATTGTTAGGACTGAAGAAAACAGCAAAGGATTTTATAGGGAGCTAGGGAAAAACAATATGGGCTCAAGTGAGCCATGAAATGTGGTATGAATCTCTTTCTACTAGAGTCAATAGATTGTTTTTATCAAGACATTGATAGTATGTGATAAATGAAAACAATTTTTGCATACACACAGACACACAAACATTCGTATTGTGTAGGTATATTTTTCACAGAACAAGCATCTTTCCTATATCTCTTCTCTGTTGGCATTGTGATAGCAGAGGCACACACTGTTCCAATATCTTACATCTTGTGGAAAAGGTTAATTTAGTGTTCAGGGACAGATATAGGGCACCAGGTCTCCGACGAGGTCAGAAAACATGTCCAAAGGAATCAATGTGAGCACTGAATTTTGAAAGCTTTAGTGAGATAAAGAAAAGGAGGTAATTGTTGTCCAAACAAGCAAGAGGGAAAAAGTCATTGAAGTATGGGATTCTTGTCACAGAGATACCAATTTTAATGACTTATAATCATTAAATGATTTTTAGATTTATAATTATTAAAATTCAATAATGATTCTTGCACTAGAGCAGATACTTCCTGAAGTCAGTGATTAATCTTTTTATCTATTTAGCTTAATACTTGGCCTATCTTAACCACTGTCTCAGTAACTGAGAGAGTATACAATTATATTTATTTACTTTCTCTAAGTATTTAACATGTTTGGCAAAACAGAAAAGCTGAAAAATTAGAGTTAGTAGTTGACTTTTAAAGCACGGTATTAAAATTGTACCAAACTGAAGCTATAATTTAATGTTTTCTAAGTTTATATACTATCTTATTGAAATTAGAGATCTGTGTCAATATACATGAAATATGCTTAGTTGTTCTGTATGTTGCAATACTTCCTTCACCATGTTATGAGTGAAGTTACTGAATAATTACTAAGTCATAAAAGTATAGTTTACATTGTTTGCATTACCATTAATAATACTGATTAGCCTTTTTAAAAAAATGTTTTTTAGTTGAATCAACTTTTACATATAAATTTTTAATTTCTTGATTTTCTCATAACCATATAAGAAATATGTACTCTAAAATATGTACTCTAAATTCATTCTTATCCGTAAGTTTTTTTTGTTTTTTTGTTTTTTTTTTTGGTTTGTTTGTTTTTTGAAAAGGGGTGTCGCTTTGTCGCCCAGGCTGGAGTGCAGTAGCGAGATCTCGGCTCACTGCAAGCTCCGCCTCCTGGGTTCACGCCCTTCTCCTGCCTCAGCCTCCAGAGTAGCTGGGACTACAGGAGCCCACCACCTTGCCCAGCTTTTTTTTTTTTTTTTTTTTTTTTTTTTTTTTTTTTTTTTTTTTTTGTATTTTTAGTAGAGACGGGGTTTCACCGTGTTAGCCAGGATGGTCTTGGTCTCCTGACCTGGTGATCTGCCAGCTTCGGGCTCCCAAAGTGCTGGGATTACAGGCGTGAGCCACCGTGTTCGGCCCCTAAGGTTTTAAATAGTGCAGCTACATTTGCTCAATGAAAATACTTGCTAAGATGACTTTTGCATGTTTAATGGACAAATATTTTATTTATGACAAATACAAAAATTCTTCACGTATACTGGAGACAGAATACAGGATGGTTCTCCAACTCCCCCCAAAAAATTATTGTATATGAATGAAACATTGATCATTCATTGAACAATTGTACTCTTCAGTAAACATTATAATTGTTCAATATAATCAGATTTTACATTGAGACTGATAGGTAGCTATTATCATGTTCAATTTGCTATTGAAGAAAATGGGGATCATTGTGCTTTACCCAATTCATCTCGGTTTGTAAGTGTGGGAGAGGGCTGGATCTGAACTCAAATCAATTCACTCATGTGTGTCTTCTTAATTTAATCCTTGGGTACTTTCAAAGCATGGAGGATTCAGGAATTCTCAATAACATGAATTTATTTTATTGTGCAGCTTATGCTGGAAAGAGCAGAAGCAAATAAAACTGTTAAAGAAGAGGAAAGATAATTCATATATTACCTTTTCAGTTATTTTTATACTTCCTTCCATCACTCCCTTCCACCTCACCTTTTCTTCTGTCTTATGTATCTCCAAGGCATAAGTCTTTCTCCTTTGGTCCATGGCCTTCTATAACTATAAACATATCTTACCTGTGTAACATATCTTAGCTCTTAAAGAGAAATTATATAAGATATGCACATAGAATTGCAAACAATATAACTCTTAACCCTATAATTCTCTACAAATGATTTGGTCATTTTTCAGCTTATAAGTGAAATCTTTGTGTGAATAATATATTTGCAAGTATGCAAGTACCACACATAATATAATTCAGATGTTTGTCTCTTAAAAGTTATGGAAATAAGCCAAAAGCAAAGTACTTATAATTGTCCACATTACAGAGGGAAAGTTATGTAGTTTACATAGCCTTAGAGCATCTGTTATCTGAATATGAACCAAAAATACTTTTTTAAAAGATCCTGGGCATATTAATTGAATTGTGATTTTTTTTCCTAAAAGGAAATGAATCTATACAAAACTATTGCAAGGAACTGTGTAAGAGTAGATGGTAAAATATTTATTCAATTTTGATAAAAAATAAAACTATGATTTCTTCTCTATAATCAGAAGAGATTTAAGAATCAAGTGTTTGGATAAGAGGAATAAACGAGGCAAAAAATAGCAAGTAGAGAAAAACTTGGTAGTCAATTTTCCAAGAAGGAATGCCCTTTTCCAAGGTCTGCCTATTTGCAAATTATAATCCCCTGTGCCTGGTTTTTGAAGAGAATAATTTATAAACATTGCACAATTCTGTGTCCTAAATTGCAGAGCTCCAGTGTTATAAGGTTTGATGAAATTAAGCATGTCTTCCTTTTTGAAAGATACCAATTTTAATTATTTTTCATTACAAAATGAATCAAATTCAGAACAACTGTGATAAATTACAAACATGACTGAAATACTTTACAGCATCTTCCATCAAGAGATAGAATCTGTTCCTCAATGGCCTGAATCTGAGCTTCTCTTGTGACTTGGTTTGACCAAGGAATCTGATAGAAGTAATGTTTTGGATGTTCCCAGCTTTGGATTCAAGTCCTCTTGAAGCTTCTGTTCTTGCAGGTAAACAAGCATAAGCTAGCTTGTTGGATAATAAGAAATGTGTAGCCCAGTTGCCCCTGTCACTCCAATTTACAACAAGTCCACCCTCAGAAGCAGAGCTAGGTGATTTGCAAATAAGCAGATATGTGAATGAGTGAGTGAGTCTAGTTGAAACCAGCAGAGAAACCATACAGCTGAACGAAGCCACATAGCCCAAGCAGTCATCCCCCAGAACACTGAGCTAAATAAAAGATTGTGTTTTCAGTCTTTTAAGTTTCTGGGTGATTCTATTATACAGCACAAAATGCTGATTCAAAACCAATAAATTGGGAGGGGACAAAATTATTTCAGTTAATTTTTGACTAAAAAATTAAATTAAAAGCTGTATTCAGGTATCAATGACACTACTCACACCTTCCGTCTAAATATGAATTTTTTTCACTTGCCTGGAAATTCGATAATCCTGGAACTCTGGTTGCTTGTTTAGCATTGAGGTTGGATGAGAGTGAATTAGCCCACTTGCTGACTCTGGGCCTCTATTATCCATGTCTGATGACTCAGGCAATAGTGGAAATCCCTACTGGTTTTACTTATTATTTTCTCCAGAAAAGAAAATTTGGACCTGTGGTGACATCCAATCACAATTCTCAGAATAATTTAAATCACTGAAAGACACACCAATATTATTTCCTAAATAAATGTAAAATGCAAACAAGCATGTTTTATAAATAAACAATTTATTTGATAGAAAATTAGTTTTATATTTTAACTTCAAAGTTGAAATAAGAGCAGATTTATTTCTCTAGTAATAGTTGACAGAAAACAAAGATTGAATAAATGAAATGTGGTTGCTACTTCCAGCCTCCACAGGATCCAGCGATTAGAAAAGGGAATGTATCCACCTCCAGGGGTAGGAATGTGGATAAAAATAAAATTCTTATAACATGGGTCCCATCATGTCCATAGAGAAGAGGGGATTGGTCACTGCAAGATAGTGAGTTCCTGAAGGAACCAGGTGAGCTTTGTCACTTAAGACAAGCCAGCAATTTTACTATGGGCCTTCAGGATGGGGAGCATCCCTGATACTACTGAAAGAGGGTGCCCCTTTTCCACAGTCTTTCCAAGAAGAGAGCTCAAGAACACACACTTTTAAGTGGCTAGTTGGGTAACTTGGGAATTTTTTATAAAAAGTGGTTCTCAATCTGTGTGTGGCTATTTCTCCACTGAGACATTTGGTAGTATCTGTAAATATTTTTTGTTGTCAGACTATGCTGCCATGCTATCAGCATCTAGCCAGAGATGCTGCCAAACATCTTCAAATGCACAGGTAGATAGATCTTCCTCACTACACACACACAGACACACACATATGCCAGTTCAAAGTATCAATAGTGTCAAGATTGTGAAACCCTGCTCTGGAGGAACCAAACCTTCACAGCCTGGAATCCTCAGGTGCTTTTTACTCTCTAAGCCTTTCAAGTTGTATCATTAAAGCCCAATGAGGGGAGTTGGTGTAGACATCAGCAAGATGGCAGAGTAGGATTTTCTGGTGCTCATGTCTCTACGTGAACATCAATTTAAACTACTATCCATGCATGAATACACTTTCACAAGAGCTAAAGAAACCTGGTGAGAGATTACAGGACCCGGATACAGCACATAAATAAGAAAGAATGCATTGAAAAAGATAGAAAGGACAGTTTTACACGACCCATGTCACCCTCCACCCCACCCAGGCAGTACAGTATGGAGTGAGACACCATCCATTTGGAAAAAGGAAAGAAAAGTGAGCACGGGTCTTTGCCTCAGACCCCAATATCAAGACCCACCAGTAAAACCCAGGGCCAAGCTGGCTCTCACAGCCCCAGATTCCAGGTTGATATCTGTGGACTAAACATCCAGGGCCATCCTGGTGTCAAGCCAAATACCAGCACCCCAGGTATGAGGTCTAGCTGAAGGATATTGTCTTTGGACCCACGCAACCACCAGTGATTTCACAACTGCGTTGGCCACAGTGGGCCAGGAATTTGGATCTACTCCAGGACCAAACCAAATACCAAAAACTCTGACCCCAGGTCAGTCACTGTGGATAGAGCCTCCAAGTCTGGTTCCTAGGTTCCAGACCAGCCTAGGGTCAGCCTATAGAGCCTTAGGCTTCAGGCCTATCCCAGTGCTATGTCAGTAACCCTGGCCTTAGACATCAAGCTGGCACCCAATGCAGACCAAGCTCCATGCCTGCCCAGTGCCTAGCTGATCTTTGTGGCCCCACCATACTGGCCAGCCTCTGTAGCCCCACACTCTAGCAGACTCAGGGACCAGGCCTGCTTTAGCAGATCTAGGGTCTCAACCTATCCAATAGACCCCAGTGATGGACTGGGCCCCACAGACTTAGGTTTCAGGACTTTTCCTCTAAACTGAAGTCCCAGGCTAGCCCACGTAGCTCCAGGATTTAGGCCAGCCCACATGGACCTAGCCTTTGATCCCACACCTGCACATCCAGCCTCTAGGCAAGCTTACATGGTCCCAGTCTCCAGACCAGGTTCTGTGGCTACAGGCACTAGGTTGGCACCCATAATTCCAAGCTCCAGGCCAGCCTCTGAGGACACAGGCTTTATTCCTGCACTAGCACCAGGCCAGTCCCAGGTTCTAGGCTGCCCCATATGGCCATATGCTCCAGTGGACCAAGGGCTCAGGTCTACTCCAGCAGACCAAAATCAGGCACATACCAGTAAAGGCAGTGACAGTCCAGCCACTATGGATTTAGGCTCCAGACCCCATCCCAACATGTGATCAGTCCTTACAGACACAGGCTCAAGGCCTCCCTCATTGCCAGATCAGCCCCTGTGGGCCTAAGCTTCAAGAAGGCCACTGTGAATACAGGTTCAGACCTACTTCTGAAGGCCTGATAAACAGACTCATCCCAGTAAGTCCAGCTTCCAGGCTCACCCCTCTGCTAATCCAGGGATGTACCATACTGAAGACTCCAGCAACAAGTCTGTTTGTGGACCATTCAAGATGACATACCTCAAATCTCTAGATGAACAGACTGGCTTGCCCAAACAAAACCAGTATGCAAAGACTGAAATAAGTTCCTACATTGTCAAAATGCAGTCACCAACAAGTGGCCACAAGAGTCAATAATAATCTGGAAGATGTGTTTCCACTAAATAAACAAAATAAAATACCAGTAACAGACTCAAAAAAGATAGAGATTTGTAAACCGCCGGATGAAGAATTCATAATTGTTTTTAAAAAGCTCAGTGAATTTCAAAAAAAATACAGAGAAATAGTATAGTGATATTAGGTAAACAATAAACAATGGGCAAAATGAGAAATTTAACAGAAAGCCAAAGATAAATAAAAAATGCAGAAATTCTGAAGCTGAAAAAATAAAAGAAGGAAATTAAAAATGCAATAGAGACTATCAGCAGCAGAATGAGTAAGAAGCAGAAAAAAAATATACGAAGCAAAGCCAGTTTATTTGAAAATATACACTCAGAGAGAGAAATAAAAAAGTTTATAAAATTTGTGGAACATCATCACAAGTGCAAATACTCAAAGGACAGAATTTAAAGGAGAAAGAGAGAGACAAAAAAGCAGAATACTTATTTTTAAAAATAGCTAAAAACTTCCCAAATCTGGGAAAAGTTAAATGTGTTCAATCATATTTAATCCATATAAGACAACACCAAGGGATGTTATAATAAAACAGGGAAATATAAAAAACAGAGAGTTTCCTAAAACATCAACATAAAGAACATATATTATATATAAGGTAGTTTTAGTAAGGCCACCAGCAGACATTTTAGCAGTAACCTTAGATTCCAACAGAGAATGGGATGAGGTACAGTAGTTTCCACATTATTCATGAGGAATATATTTCAAGATTCCCAGTGGATGCCTGAATCTGCAAATAATACCAAATTCTATATACACTACACTTTTCCTATGCAGTAATATGTGGGTAGAGTGTCCAACATGGCTATATGGGACAAAGGGAAGATTCACATCTTGCATAGGATGGAGAGGATGACAAGAGTCTTCATCATGTTACTCAGAATGACGTGCAACTTCAAACGTGTGAGTTGTTTAGTTCTAGAATATTTTATTTAATATGTCTGGAACACTGTGGACAACAGGTAACTGAAACCAAGGAGAGCAAGATGGTGGATGAGGAAGTACTACTGTATTCAAAAATCCTGAAAAAAAAAATCTATCAATCAAGAATTCTTTATCGAGCTAAGCTGTCCTTCGGAAATGAAAATGGGATAAAGGCTTTTCCAGACAAGCAAAAGCTGATATAGGTCACCCATTAGACCTTTCTTCTTTCTGCAAAAGACAGCTTTTCAAAGTGAAAGCGAAGGATACTAATTCATAATTTGAAATTATACAAAAGCATAAAACTCACTGGTAAAGTAAGTATATAGTTAATTTCAGTATATTCTAATACTCTAATGGTGGTATATAAATCACTTATATCTCACTTTGAAGGTTAAAATACAAAATCATTTTTAAAAAGCTACAATAACTTTTCAAGTGATATATAATGTAAAAATGTAAATTGTGACTTCAAAAATTCAAAATGCAGGCAGATATGAAGTAAAATGTAGTCATTTTATGTAATAAAAGGTCAGATGTTGTCAGCTTAAAATAGCATGATAGAACTATAATTTTTCTCGCAAGCTTCATGGCAACCACAAAATGAAAACTCTATAATGAGTACAAAAAGAGAAAAAGTTATGAATCAGAGCATAGTACTACAGAAACTTACTTAATCCCAAAGGAAAACAGCAGGAGGAAAAAAGGAATAAATAATCTACAAAACAGCCAGAACACAATGAATGAAATGACAGTAGTAAGTCCTCCCTATTGGTGATTACCTTGAATGTAAAGGAATTATATTATCCAATTAAAAGACATAGACTGGCTAAATGAATTTTTTTAAAAAAGAAGGCCAAGTATATGTTGCCTACAAGAGGCTCACTTCAGCTTTAAGGGTACACATAGACTAAAACTGATGGGATGAAAAAAAGTATACCATGTAAATGGAAATCAAAAGAGAGAAGAAGTAGCTATATTTACATGAGATAAAACAGACTTTACGCTTAATACTTTAAAAACAAGGAATATATATTTATTATATATTAATAATATAATAAAAAGGGTCAAGTTGTAAAAAGGATATAACAATTGTTAATATTTATCAAAAGGATATAGCAATTTTGAATATCTATTAGTATTTGCTGTATATAATTCTTCCTTCAATGTGGGTGTGAATATATATATATGTGTGTGATATTTCCTAATTGTCCTAATTATATATATTATTGGGTATAAATTTTATATATATGATATAAATTATATTACACACATAAAATACAAATTTATGTATATAAATTATATAATATATAATATAATGTTATATATAAATAAAATATATAATTGACACCCACGTTGAAGAAAAAATATATATAGGAAATATTAATATACCTGAATAGACAAACAGATAAACATTCTCTGGGATAGCCCATATATTAGGCCAAAAAGCAAGTCTTAACAAATTTAAAAATATTGAAATCCTATCAAGTATCATTTCTAAATATAAAGGTGTGAAACTATAAATCAATAATAGGAGGAATTTTAGAAACACACAAACATATAGAAATTAAACAGCAGGGTATCCAACAATCTATGAATCAAATAATAAATTTTGTAAAAAATTAAAAATATCATGAGACTAAGAAAAAATGGAGACACAGCCTATCAAAACTTACGAGTTCAGCAAAAGCAGTTTTACAATAAATGTTCACAGCAATACACTCCTATATCAAAAAAAGAGAAAAATCTCAAAAACAATCCAGCATTACTCATCAAGGAACTAGGAAAAGAAGAACAAAGCCCAGAGTTAGCAGAAAATAATAAAGATCAGAGTAGAAATGAAATAAAGAGCAGAAAAATGATAGAAAATATCAATGAGAGTAGGAGTTGGTTTTCTAATAAGAAAAGCAAAGTTGACAAATTTTAGCTATATTAGTGAAGAGAAAAAAAGAGAAGATATAAATAAAATCAAAAGTGAAAGAGAAGACATTACACCTAATATCACAGAAATATAAAGCCTCAAAAGATATTATGAACAATTATATACCAAAAATAGATAATTTAGAAGAAATGGATTAATTTCTAGACACATGCAATTTGTCAAGATTAAATTATGAAGAAATAGAAAATCTGACGGGCAAAAAAATATAAGGAGATTTATTCAGTAAAAACAAATTTCTCATTAAAAGAGCAGCTCAGGACCTGACAGCTTTACTGGTGAATTCTACCAAACATATAAAGAAGAAGAATATCAATCCTTCTCAAACTCTCCCAAAAAATTGAAGAAGAGGGAATACTTCTGAACTTATCACACATCATCATCATTACTCTGATATCAAAGTCAGACAAGTACACTAAAAGAAAATAAATCTTCAAACCAGTATTCCTGACAAACGTATATGCAAAAATACTAGAACACCAAATTTAATATTATAGTAAAATGATTATTCACCATAATCAGTTGGGATTTATCTCTGGGATTCAGGAATTGCTCAACATATGCAAATCTATAAGGGTGATATGCAATGATAAGAGAATAAAGACCAATAGATCATCTCAATAGAGGCCAAAACACATTTGGCAAAATTCAAATCCTTTCATGATAAAGCTCTCAAGAAATTTTATGTAGAAGGAATGTACCACATCACAGTAAAAGTCGTATATGAAAAACCCACAGCTTACATTATACTCAATGGTGAGAAGTTGAAAACTTTTCCTCTAAGATCAGAAATAGGAAAAGAATGTCTACTCTTGCCATGTCTATTTATCATAGTATTGGATATTTTAGCTCAAGTAATTAAGCAAAGAAAGAGTAGAAGGCATCCAAATCAGAAAGAAAGAGATTAAATTGTTCCTTCTTGCTGATGACATGGTTTTCTATATATGTCTATTATATACAAAATATAATATATATAATATATATAATCTTAAAAACTTTGGCAAAAATATTCTTAGAACTAATAAATGAATTGCAGTGTACAAAACAGACAAACAAAAATCAGTAGTGTTCCTATACACTAACAACCAACTATTTGAAAAAATAATCAATAAAACAATTTCATTTAGAGTAGATCCAAAAGAATTATTTGGGAATAAATTTAATGAAGCAGATAAAAGATCTGTACACTGAAAAGTATAAACCACTGATGAAATAATTTGAAGACACAAATAGAGAGATATTTGGTGTTCATGAATTGCAAGAATTAAAATTGTTATAATGATGTCTATACTACCCAAAGTGATCTGCAGATTTAATGAAATCACTGTCAAATTGTCAATGACATTTTTCACAGAAACAGAAAAAATCCTTACATTTGTATGCACTCACAAACAACTCCAAATAGACAAATAAATCTTGAGCAAAAAGATAAAAAACTGAGGGCACTATACTACCAGATGTCAAATATGATATAAAGCTATAGTTATTAAAGTAGCATGATACTGGCATAAAAACAGACACATGGAACAAAATTGAGGGTCTAGGAAGAAACCTGTATATTTATGGCCCACTCATTTTTGACAGGGTACTCAAAAATTAACTCAAAATGAAATGCCTGACACCTGTAATCCCAGTACTTTGGTAGGCCAAGGTGGGCAGTTCACCCGAGGTCGGGAGTTTGAGACCAGTCTGACCAACATGGAGAAACCCCATCTCTACTAAAAACACAAAATTATCCAGGCATGGTGGTGCATGTCTGTAATACCAGCTACTCTGGTGGTGGAGGCAGGAGAATTGCTTGAACTCAGAGGTGGAAATTGTGATGAGCTGAGATCATGCCATTGAACTCCAGCCTGGACAACAAGAGTGAACCTCCACCTTAAAAAAAAAAAAAAAAAAAAAAAAAAAAAAAAAAAAAAAAAAAAAACATAAAACCTGAAATCGTAAAACTACTAGCAGGAAACTTAGAAGAAAAGGCTCCATTACATTAGTCTGGGCAATGATTTTTTGGATATGACCCCAAAAGCATGGGTAACAAAAGGAGAAATAGACAAATGAGATTACATCAAACTAAAACACTTTTGCACAGGAAAAGAAACAATCAACAGAGTGAAGGCACAACCCACAGAAAGGGAGAAAATATTTGTAAACCATATTGCTAATGAGGGATTAACATCCAAAATATATAAGGAGCTTAGATAACACAAAGGGAAGAAAACAATATCCCAGTTTAAAAATAGACAAAGGATCTGATAGACACTTCTCAAGAGAAGACATACTAGTAATTGGTCAAAAGGTATATGAAAAAATGCTCAACATCAGTAATCATCAGGGAAATGTGAATTAAAATCACAACGAAATATCACCTCATACCTGTTAGAATGGCTATTGTCAGAAAGACAAAAGATAAACATTAGTGAGAATGTGGGGAAAAAGAACGTTTGAATGCTGTTAGCGGAAATGTAAACTAGTAAACATAACCATTATGGAAAACACTATGGTGGTTCCTTGAAAAATTAAAAACAGAACTACCATATAATCTGGCAATTCCACCACTGGTTATATACCCTACGAAAAGTAAAAAAATATATAATGAAGAGATGCATGCATTTCCACATGTATTCCACCAATATTCACATTAGCCCGCATAAATAATCAACCTATGTGTCCATCAGTGGATAAGGAAAATGTGGTATATATACACAATGATATACTACTCAGCCTTAAAAAAGAGGAAATTCTGTCATTGACAACGTGGATGAACCTGGAGAATATTATAATAAGTGAAATAAACCAGGCACAGAAAGACACTAATATTTGGAATCTGAAAAATTGACCTTATGCAAATACAGAGAAGAATCATAGTTACGAGGGAGTTGGTGTGGAGGTGGGGATTGGAAGAGTTGAGGAGATATTGGTCAAAGAATACACAATGTCAGGAGAAATAAGTATGGGGGCTGGGCATGATGACTCATGCCTGCAATCCCAACACTTTGGGTGGTCAAGGTAGGCAGATCACTTGAGGTCAGGATTTCAAGACCAGCCTGGCCAAGCAACATGGTGAAACCCTTGTCTCTACTAAAAAAATACAAAAATTAGTGAGGCGTGGTGGTGTGCAGTTGTAATCTCAGCTGCTCAGGAGGCTGAGGCAGGAGAATCGCTTGAACCTGGGAAGTGGAGGTTGCAGTGAGTGGAGATTGTGCCACGGCACTTCAGCCTGGGTGACAGAGCGAGACTCTATCTAAAAGAAGAAAGAGAGAAAGAGAGGAAGAGAGGAAGAAAGAAAGGAAGGAAGGAAGAATGAAAGAAAGGAAAGAAAAGGAAAGGAAAGGAAAGGAAAGGAAAGGAAAGGAAAGGAAAGGAAAGGAAAGGAAAGGAAAGGAAAGGAAAGGAAAAGAAAGAGGTTTGACAGATCTATTGTACAATATTGTAACTATAGTTAATAGCAAAGTAATTTATTTTTCAATATCATTGAGTATAGATTTTATGTGTTCTCAACACAAAAAATTATAAGTATGTGAGATAATGCATATTTTAATTAGTATAACTTGGCTATTTCACAATGTATACATATTTCAAAACATGTTGCACATGATAACTATATAGTATTATTTTTGTCAGTTAAAAGAATACATAAATAAATTAGCAACAATAAAAAAGCTCAATGACAGTCTTAAAATGGAAACAAAACTGTTGCTTTTAAATTTAAATTACTTCATTATGACAAAATCATGTTATTCTATTTATAATTGACAAACTACAATTTTCAAATGATTTAGGCAAAAGCTGGTGTTCAAAATGTAAAACAGTAAGCCCTGGTCCCCAAAGGAAGATTCCATAAAATAATTTACTATAATAAATTTAACAAATACCTTAATAAAATATCCCTTATTATATGATTTGGGCTTTCAGAGAAATGTTGTGCACCTTGTTAACAATAGACTAAAATCACTGTTTATGAATCTCATCTGTTACACAAATTAAAAATAGTTTATTTCAGGGGATCATTTCAGGGGTCTTGGGGCCTAGAAAGGGAATTTTTCTAAGTGTCTCTCACAGCATTCCATGCAACAAATGTGAACATATGAAAAATCATATGAAAATGTGAACATAAAAAACATATAAAAAAAATCAAATGTGAACATATGAAAAATAACATAATGTCTTCCCTTTTTGAGAGGCGTTGGAGGACATTTCTTATTTTATGAAATCCTAAGTGAACGTAGCTTAAACATGATTAAACTTAATCTCCTTTTTTATGTTCACTTTTAAAAATTTTCATTAGAAAATTTTTTGTAGAGATAGGGTCTCACTGTGTTTCCCAGACTGGTCTCGAACTCCTGGACTTAAGCAATACTTCCACCTCAGCCTCTCAAAGTGTTGAGACTAGTTGTGGGCCACCAGGCCAGTCCTCTCCTTTTTTGAAAAGTTGTGGCATAAATCATAATTACATATTTATTATTTCAACGGTGATTTATGTTTATTAAACTTATAGAATTGGAGGGATATTTAATTATATAAAAGGTATTTATTTCCTTCTTTCTAAAATTATATCAGATTGACAACTGCTTATCATTCGGAAGTTAAACCAAAACAAAGATTATTTTGCTCCTCATATTGTTTATTCTTTTTGTTTTTTCCATCGTGAATTCTCCAAAGCTCACTTGTTATCTTAGAAGTCTTTTTTTATCATCTCATGGAACGAGTGGAAAGAAACAAGTGGGGCAAAGGAATCTAGCCTAATGTATTGACTTTTAGAAAAAATAAATGTCAAAACTGTTGTAAAGTTTTAGTTTGAATAACTGTCTTACAAAATGATAGAAAATCAATCTTTATAGAAGTTTAATATCACCATAGTTTAGATTTTTTTAATTTTTTGCTTTTTCTTCTCATTACTTGCAGATCGAAATCTAAAATGTGTTTTCCTTTTTTTTCTCATCCGTGAAAATCATTCTGATAGTAAATTTATTACTGTATTCCTTGATTTTAAAGTTATTTCAGTCTTCTTCATTACCTTGATTACATTATCTTATACAGTGACCCACAAAAAAACCTGTTTTTACCTCTTTTATTCTTTGACTTATAAGGCAGTGAAAATACTTAGCAGAATTTTTGCAGAAAATAAAATATCTTTATCCATAATACATATGGAACAGAGAAAGGATTTAATTTTTATTTAAATCCTTGGAAGCAGATCTGAAGATTTATACTGTCATTCAAAATTAAACATTTGCCTTTCAAACTCATTCATTTATCCAGGAGCACATTTTTATTGAATACCTACAACATGCCAAAATGCCCCTAAACAAGAAGATACAGTAATTAAAGCAAAATGAAACTGTTTTCATGGGGCATGTTTTGTAGCATGTTTTTCTAGCTTATCCTACCTATCTTTTGATGATGGTATTTTACTTATTTTCAAATATATGCAGTCACCTTTTTAACAAATATTTACGGGGCTCCCACTGAATCACCTTTGTGTTAGGTTTTTGTTTAATAGTGTTGAAATGAATACTGTCTTTGTAGCTCTTAAATTATAATGGGGAAGTAAATGTTAAATAATAAAATATAAATGCAAAGTAATAAGATTTTAAGTGTGAATAAGGAAGCAAATAAAGAAAAAAACTGGCTAAGAGTGAATTCCTGTACAGATTGAGTGGCTCAGTATTTTCCAAAGGGAAGCAAAATTAAACTGAAAGCTGAATGAAGGGAAGGAACTAGCCATGCCCAGGAATTTAAATTTGAGTTCTCCTGGTAGAACAGCATTACGCATAAGTACTGAGTTGGGTGAGTTTCAAAGCTTTAAGATGATGAAAAGAAGGTCGGTGAGTGGGAAAAAAAAAAAAAAATTAGAAGATGTTAGTTGGTGGCAATGATGATGAGGATCAAGGAGAAGATGGATTTTGGAAGTGTAATTATACAGAATTGGTGATAAATGTTATGTGAAGAATAAGAAAGAGAGGAGAATCAAGGATGCTTCAAATATGCTGGACTAAGCAGCAATGTAAACAGTTTATGGGGAAAATGATTACAGTTAACAAACTATGGAGATAGACACCCCCATATGGCACTCAAGTAGAGATGTCAATTATATAGTTGACTGTAAGTCAAATCTCAGTGCAAGTGCTGAAATTGGAGTTGGAGGTATAACCTGAGGAGTCTTGGACTGCAATTAAAATAATAGAATCTAGTTAACTCCCGCAAAGAAAGGGTGGGGAGAATATAATTCCCAATATATACATTGGAATTTCCGTAGAAGAGTAAAATCTGGGAGTATGTATTAGGTAACCAGTATCCAGAATAAATGGCGCAAAGCTTTGCCTTCTAGGGACTCAAGATCAAGTTGGAAAGATAAGTAAGTATCTAAATACTTATGGGATAAAAGTTTGTACTTGGTGCTAATGGAGCACCAAGCAGGAAACATTTAATTCTGCATGCGGGTATTTCAGAGGAGACTTAATGAAATATGCCATTGAGCTACTCTGCAAATCTTTACAATACTTTAAATAACAGACTAACAGGACACGGAGAAGGTCATTCTGGGCAAAAGATTTGAGATAAGAAAAAAGCATTTGAGATCTCTAAGTAATTCAGCTTAATTATGTGATTATAGCCTGTTTCACAATGTAAGATTTAAGTTAACCTTCACTGATGTACTTTTTCACTTTTATTTTACATTCTTGTAGTAATTAACAAATCATATTGCTTTTGTCCTTTAATTGTCTGCATTATATGTTCTCTCCTGATTTGCCCCTAATCTACACAGGCAAAAAAAAACCTGTCTTTTCTTCTTTTTCAACCTAGACATTCCACAGTTTTGTGCACAGAGCAGGAGGTCAACAAATGTATCATTTCCTGAAAGACTGGGCTCTGGTCCCTCTGTCCTTGGTGATCACAGAAGAAAACCTTTTAACTAGTGTGAAAAGCAAAGGAATCATACCTAAAACATTACAATGTATTATCATTTCATCCTGTCTCTGATGCCCTGATATAAGTAAAACGATTCAGTGACCTGAAATTAGCCTCTAATTAAAGCTTCAAGTATTATTCTGTACAATTTAGGTTTCATTAAATTCAAACAGACTCAATATTAAATCAATTTGTTAAACTTACTTATTTCACAATTCCTAACAGACACAGTAATACTACCATGTAGCAATTTCTGACATAAACAATTGTGTGGTTCCATTTACTGAAGTGAGAGTACTACTCAGCTAGAATAAGATGCAGTCTAAATGCAAATTAAAACCAAAATAAGACACTCCAAGTTGAGAACCACTTGCTTTTGGCTAGAATGGTTTTAGTATTGTTGATCGCTATGCAGGAGTATAAGGACAAACACTTGTAAAATAAAAATATAGAGTTCAGTCTAACAAATCTATCTGTCTCGACCCTCTCTCTTTCCAGTATACATTTAAAATGAAGAAAGGATTTTGATTAGGAATTCAAAATACTTCAGTAAAATCTGAAGTCTAAAACAAAAACAAAAATATCTTGTTGGCAAAAAGTCTGTTTTTGAAAAAGAAAATCTCCTAAAAGTGATGCCCCCTCCTCTCCAAATTTTTATAACAGATTTTCTCCCCTAGACTTAGAGCAATTCAGAATCATGAATTATGAAAATGGATTATGCATAAGGGTGCCAGTCTCCAACAACCATTTCCAAATGATAATTTCAAGACAATATTTAAATGTAACCATTGTGTAAGTAGAAGGGCGTTGTCAATATAGACATTTCAGTAGAGGATAGGTAGCAATATTGGATTTCAGGCAGTCATTCATTCTGTTATGTGATGAGAGGTGGTAAGGAGCAAGCAGCCCTCGCTCGCTCTCCGCACCTCTGCCTCCGCCTCTGCTCTGACCCTTCAGCCTGCCTCTGGGTTATGGGGGCCCTCTCTGGTGCTGGCCAAGACCAGAGCCAGCTCCCTCTGCTCGAGGAGAGATGTGGAGGGAAAGGTGTGGGCAGGAGCGGAGTCTGCAGTGCAGCACTTCGGGGCCTGCGCCGGTCCCCGTGGGCAAGGGCTCCGCAGGTCCCACACTTGGCGCCACTGGCTGGCGCCTGCTGGGCTTGATCGGAGACTGGGTCACCAGCGTGGACCACGGTTCCCTCTTTGCAGGGTTGTTGGCCACGATGGTGGGTCTCTGTCTCTTTCTCGCTTCCCCTCTGTTCCTCTTCATTGCCTGGTAAGAGCTCCCTCTGGGCTGCCCAAGTGCCCAGGCTAGTGTCACAAAGTCCCCCAGCCAGTGCCAATGAGAGGTGAAGCCAGCTGGGCTTCTGGGAGGGGTGGGGACTTTGAGAACTTTGCTGTCTAGTGAAAGGATTGTAAATGCACCAATCAGCACTCTGTGTCTAGCTAAAGGTTTGTAAACACACCAATCAGAGCTCTGTGTCTAGCTGAAGGTTTGTAAATGCACCAATCAGTGCTCTGTATCTAGCTAATCAGGTGGGGACCTGGAGAACTTTTGTGTGTAGCTAAAGGACTGTAATTGCACCAATCAGCACTCTGTGTCTAGCTAAAGGTTTGTAAACGTACCAGTCAGCACTCTGTCAAAAGGGACCAATCAGCTCTCTGTTAAATGGACCAATCAGCTCTTTGTAAAATGGACCAATCAGCAGCATGTGGGTGGGGCCAGATAAGGGAATAAAAGGAAGCCACCCGCCGGCGAGCAGCTCCGTCAAGTCAGGTCCACTTCGGCTTTGTGGAAGGTTGGTTCTGGTATTCCTTCAATAAATCATTCCTGTGTTTGTTCTTTGGGTGCTTGCTGCCTTTCAGAGCTGTAACATTAACTGCGAAGGTCTTCAGTCTTCAGTTTCACTCCTAAAGCCACCGAGACTACGAACCCACCAGCAGGAACAAACACCTCTGGATGGGAGGAATGAACAACTCCAGATCCGCCATGTTTATGAATTGTAACTCCGCGAAGGTCTTCAGCTTTTTTTCTGAAGCCAGCGAGATCATGAACCGACCAGCATGAAGAAAGGGTGGAAGAAACTCCAAACATGTCCGAATATCAGAAGGAACAAACTCTGGACACAGCATCTTTAAGAATTATAACACTTGTGGTGATGATCTGTGGCTTCATTCTTGAAGTTGAGGAGACCAAGAACCCACCAATTCCACACACAATGATACCGATTTTGAAATATTTATTAACACCAATATAACATTTTGTTGGTAATACTTAAGTATTAGAATCAATACTCAGTGGTTTTTAAGAAACGCTGGGTTACCTGAATTAAATAGCGAAATAATATCAAGGCCTATAATAACATATTTTATATAAAACAATCTGCTAAATTTGTGCTTATTTTACTATAATGTAGAATGAGATGGCCATAATTTTGGGTGTTAGGTCCTTATGAGGTGATAAAATGGTCCTGCTAGCTAGCAAATTAAATTCAGGAAGAGAGGGAGGAAGGAAAAAGGGAGGGAGAGAAAGCAAAGAGGGGAGGGGAGGGGAAGGGAGAGGAGAGGAGAGGAGACAAGGAATATGGGAGGGAGGTGGGAGCTTTGCTGGAAAACTATTAAGTATCAGGCACCAAACGAATTGTTTCCCGTGATTCTCAAACACGGTTCTAGTTCCCAGTATTTAGTTTTTAAATAAATACCAAACCAAGTTTCAAGAAAGATTAAATTTTTATGAACGCATAGATAATAAAGGACAGAAGCTTGGTTTTAAGACACTGACTTTTGATTACTCCAAAGTGACGTGCTATACTTAAATATAAACTGATTTAACAAGTATTTACCTAGCTCGATCATTTACCTACTTTCTTGATAAATATTAAAATCATCAGCAGTTTCATGATACAATGTTTGTTTATACCTCATTTGTAGCAGGAGAAATAAAAACAGGTTTATGAAAAATATTCTATTTTGGAATATTTTCTACTCAGCATTGTGAATAAAAATTCAATGAATGAAAGCTAAAATTAATAAGAAAGAAATTAGGATAAAGGACATAATTGTTGACTAAAATGTTTCAGTACCTATTCTATATGTCATTTATAAAATCATTACTTGCTGGAATATCTCTTAATTAATAATAGTTACTTTGTCATATTTCTTTTATAAAGGCTGTGATTATAAAATGTAAGTGGGATTATGCTGTTTTACTAAATTGCACACATGTAAATTCAAATTCTATAACACAAACATGAGGTCAGCTTTGTTTCTCAATACAAAATTAAGCTATGCTAAATTACACTATACTAAAGGGAAGTGCTTGGCTAAGGAGGTTTTGCCATCTCAATAAATGACTATCATTTATGCAGTCTGCTCATTTCCCTGCAATGCTTTTGCATGTTCAATAAAAATTGATATGAGTGAAAGGATATGAAATCCCTACCAATAAGGTAGAAAGAAAAAATAACACTAATTTAAAATATACTTCAGCTACCTGTCATGAGCAAATTAAAAAAATCTTTAATGGAAAGAAGTGCAGTAGTCGGCAATACCATTACTTAGTCCTGCAGATGATTCAGCTTATAAGTCTTAAAAAGGATTCAGATAGAAGATATCTGAATCCAATGTGGTTATTATGTGAAATAAGCTTAGCTGTTTCAATTTAATAAGTCTAGAAGTAAAAGGTAAAGTGTTCCCATATTAGGTTGAATCTTTTGATATTTAAAATAGCATCTCTTATGATATCCTGATTTGGTATTTTGCTTTTATTTTGTATTAATCTTAGTCATCATTTGCAAATTTTCCATATTAACTAAAGTGGAATAAACACGGGCATTGTACTTGACATATGTTGGGCTAAAAAATGTGGGGGAAAAGTTAAAAAATCCTTCCATTCTCTCAGGGATTGCTCAGCAAGGTAACTGCAGGAGACTTTCAACGGCTTGTCCCTGCAAGATTATATCAGTAAACTGACAAGTTCAACCTCCTGTATTTACAGGTTCCTATTGTTAAACATCGTTAAACTCATGGATTGCATCCATGCAATTAAAGAAAACAACAACAACAACAACAACAAAAAAAAAAACAGAGCTGCCACACAGCCAAGGCCCTAACTACAACAGCAAGGGGTGTCTGTTGTTTTCAAAGACTGAAAACTTGCAGTTTTAAAAGGTAGATTCACTTACATTCTTTATGTTTATCTTGGCAGGCACTGTAGTTGGCAGTCACATAACTGCTATGCCTTTACAGTTGGTGTTATTTGCTTTAAAAAATATATATCAAATAGAAGACTGGCAAAAATAATAAAAAGGATAAAAATTGGATTGAATTGTTTTGAGAAACCTCTCTACCTCACCACTTTAATTCACGCAACTCTCTAATCATCCATACATCAGTTGACTAAGAAAATATTTTGAGAACCCACTATGAACAAATAATGTATCACTAATAAGGCAAAAAGTAAATATTCTCCCATAATACAAATTCATTTTTATTGAGATGTATTTCACGTACTGAAAAATTTGCTTTTAAGTCTACAATTCAGTCATTTTTAGTATTTTTGCAAAGTTATGCAATTATTTAATTCCACTACCATTGTCTAATTCCAGAACATTTTCATTACCTCGATAGAAACCATGTATCCATTTGTAGTCATTCACCATGATTTCCTCTTTCTAGACACTGGCAACCACAAATTTACTTTGTCTCTATTGACTTGCCTATTTAGACTTTTTGTATAAATGGATTAATGTACCATATGGCTATGTCTGTATGGTTACTTTCATTGAGTATATTGTTTTTAAGGTTTATCCATGTTGTGGTATGAATCAATGCTTTATTCTTTTTCAAGGTGGAATGATAGTTCTCCGTATAAATACACAGGTTTTCTTTATGTATTAATGAGATGATGCGTCTTGGCTTGTTTCCACTTTGGGGCTATTAGAAATAATGCTGCTATGAACATTACTGTACAGGTTTTTGGACATTTAAAAAGATTTTATTGGGCATATACCTAGGAGTGGAATTGATGGGTGCTATAGTAACCCTACATTTAACTTTTTAAGGAACTGCCTAACTGTTTTACCAGGTGGCTGTAATATGTTACATTCCCACCAGAAATGTATCAGGGTTCCATTTCTCTGCATCCTTGCCAGTATTTTTTTACTTGTCTTTAGGATTAAAGTTCTCATCATATATGCAAAGTAGTATTTCAATGTGAGTTAATTTTCTTAGCATTTTCAATGTAGGTGATATTTTGGTAAATATCAAAATAGAAGCATACAGACAGAGTAAAGCAAATAAATGATAGAAAGTGGGGTTGCGTGTGTGTGTGTGTGTGTGTGTGTGTGTGTGTAGTTTCCAAATGAAATTATGCAAACAAAATGCTGCAATATTTTTCTAAAAAATAACATAGTCACAGGGTCAGATCCTCTTTTATAGGAGGAGATATTCATTGATTGTCTTTTGAAGTGTGGACATTGTTGACACAAAGTGAGGTGAGAGAAAACATTTCAAAGAGATTATTTAATGTAAAATGTATGGAAGTCAGATTGCTCAAGGTATTATTGTGAAGCATTGAGTGGATCAATTTTGCTTGAGTAGACAGTTTTAAAAAGAACAGAAGGGCCAGGCTCCATGGCTCATGCCTGTAATCCCAACACTTTGGGAGGCCAAGGTGGGCCCATCACCCTAGGTCAAGAGTTCAAGACCAGCCTGGCCAACATGGCAAAACCCATCTCTACTAAAAAATAGAAAAATTAGTTGGGCGTGGTTGCAGGTGCTTGTAATCCTAGCTACTCGGGAGGCTGAGGCAGGGAGAATTGCTTGAATCTGGGAAGTGGAGGTTGCAGTGAGCCGAGATCAGCCACTGCACTCTAGCTTGGGCAACAGAGCGAGACTCCATCTGAAAAAAAAAAAAAAAAAAAAAAAAGAAAAAGAAGAATAGAAGATTGAGAAAGCATATAACCATTGCATCTGACACAGAGAAACATAAAAATTTGTAGTTACTACACAGGTTCAATATTTTGAAACAATGAAAGATAATAACAGGCTTACACATCATAATGAGTGCTATATAATAATAAATGTGCTATATCTTGAAAGCTTTATTAAAAAATTTGGAAAGAGATGAAATTTGAGTGTACAAGAACACTTATATCATGTTGGTCATATGTTAGAAGGAATGATTCAGAATTAGTCAAGGATTGGACAAACTTCTATAATCTTTTGGCTTCCACCATGGGCCTTTTTTGGTATTATGGTATTTCATTGGATCCTCACTCTCTTAAGTACATACAAATGTGATTGTTTCTGGATGCTGATGTTTTATTTTTGAAGCTTGCTAGGCTACCAGCTTCATTATGTTTGTAAAAAATATATCACACTAAGTTACTAGCTATCTCATAATTGAAGGCACATGTTATTGATTGACTGAAACTGAAAAATTACAAGGTAATAACACTGAATTCTTGTGTTCATGAAGATGACAACTGATCTTACTGTAGGGATAGAACCTCTTCCTGACCATGCCTTTTGGAATAGTTAAGTGGCCTGCTGATCGTGACATTTCAAGGAAGTTCTGGCAAAGATAATATTCTGTGAATGCAAGAGACAAAGGTGGAAATCAAGAGAATAGTTGAGATATTTAAAAAATGGTGGCCGGGCGCGGTGGCTCAAGCCTGTAATCCCAGCACTTTGGGAGGCCGAGACGGGCGGATCACGAGGTCAGGAGATCGAGACCATCCTGGCTAACACGGTGAAACCCCGTCTCTACTAAAAAAAATACAAAAAATTAGCCGGGCGAGGTGGCGGGCGCCTGTAGTCCCAACTACTCGGGAGGCTGAGGCAGGAGAATGGCGTGAACCCGGGAGGCGGAGCTTGCAGTGAGCTGAGATCCGGCCATTGCACTCCAGCCTGGGCGGCAGAGCGAGACTCCGTCTCAAAAAAAAAAAAAAAAAAAAAAAAAAAAAAAAAGGCAAATACCAGGTAAAAATAATGAGAAAAGTATGAATGTGCATTCATAGCAGGATATGTGAAACAAAAGAGGCAGAATTAGCGTAATGTGCACCTGTTCACCTAGAATAGTGTTAAATTAAGTTTACTTAAAGTTGACTACCTGTAAGTTTGGCCTAAATGTTTCTCCATACACAGTGAACTGTAACCAACTGGATGTGTATACAGACTGTAAACTACTTATACCAATCACTGTTTCTACCAATTATAGACAGCCAGCTATTCAAATAAGGCAAAGGCCAAGCTATAACTTATCAGTTGTTTCTGTTCCTCACTTCCAATTTCTGTATGCCACTTTCCCTTTGTCTGTCCATAAATCTTCTCTCATCCTGTGGTAGTGCTGGATTCCCTCTGAACCTATTCTGGTTAGTAGGCTGCACAATTCATGATCATTTTTTACTCATTTAAACTCTTAAATTTGTCTAAAGTTTTCTTTTAACAGATTATTACAGAAGTGTGATCTGAATTAGAGCTTCCAGCAACCCCCAGGAGCACCAAGTGATCAACCAAGATACCCACTGGGTTACTCTGCCCATTGCTCTCTTGCAGCAACTGGGGATTTTTCTCTCAGATCCCAAGGCTCCAGGGATCTGTGTTTTGAGCTATATGATTGTGTTTGAGCAATTTGTAAATCTGAACTGGGTTCAAAAATTATGACAGAAACTACAGTGGGTTCAGAATTAGATTGGATCTGATAATTAGCTAGCTTGGATTCAGGTTTGGGCCTCAGACATCTGATTAGAGCAGGCATAAATGGGCAGTAAATAGCAATACAGCAAAAGGTATGAACTCTGACTTTCATGAATTTGCAGGGATTTTTGTGTTCTGCCCCCTTTGCTTCTTTTTCTTGCATGCTTAGGTAGGAAAAAAAATTATTGACTAAGCTGATCAAGGGAATCTGAGAGCCAAAGCCAAGATTCAATGTAAAAATGGCATCCTTAACTTCTGAAAAACTGAGTATTCCTCTGGCAATATTTACCTTTTCATAGGTAGGAATTAGGCCCCAGAAGCAGCAAATTCATACAGGAACGATGCAATCTTACCTAAAGGTAGTTTAATATTACAGTAAAATATTCAAATGAATAGTACTGTACTTTAAGAAGTGCATTTTTAAAGTGAAATGTAATGAATTAGGCTCATCCAGGGATATCTATAGATTTGCAAAAACTTCTAAAGAGACTTCAATATTTTTATTGTCTCTTTCTTAAAAATATTCTTTATAAAAGGCAAATAAAAACGTAAGTGACTAATTGATAAGAGAAATTAAATCTGCTAACTTCTTAGTCATGGTCACACCCCAAAATCACTTCATCTAATTCTTAACCATCTCAGCTAGGTATTACTCCTGATAAAATGTAGTGCATAACTCAAAGATCATAGAGATTAATTTACTTTCAAGGTCACAAAGCTAGTAGAATATGAAAAAAACAATAGGTTTTTGAATCCAGGCCTCGACCCTATGTGCAATGTCGCTTTCCTAATTCTAATTACTGCTTTGATTAGCAAGAGATAATAATAAAGCTAATTTGCCTCTTGCTGAGATCACAATTGATATTTTAAAAGGTAACAATAACTATACATTTTGCACAACTTACACTATTGCAATATTCCACCAATGGAATACTGAGTGATAAGAAATATCACCACGAAACTGTGGGTCAGGAAAATAATAGTGAAAATAATGACTTCTATAATTCTGATATCTTTAAGAAGCCGTGTCTCAATAATCGAGCAGAAATAAACCAAGTGAGAATGCTACTCCAATACAAATAAACAAAGTAGGCGAATGATTGGTGTTCAGTTTTGTCAATTTTATTGAACCAATACAATTCTTACTAATAACAATGAAATAAATTTCTGCAAGTATAAATGTGACACAGTTTAACAAAACCCATTGTTCTGTACCTATAGATTTTCAAAATGTCATAAAAAGTGCAGTTCTGAATTGTTAACATGTTAATACACAGTTCCTTTATTTAAAAAAAAAAAAATAGAAAGCTATCCTGGATAAAGTGTTTACAAAAGCTAGGCCCTCTGGTAAAGTAGGCTTGCTTCTTTGTTGGAGCTATCCACACTGAATCTAGGCATAGAGAATTCTTTCTTTGAAAAATTCCTTATGGGCTCCACAGTGTACTCAGTAATTTTAGTTAAAAAATAGCAGCTAAGTTAAAAGACTACCTGTTGAAATAAATCAGCCACAAAATACATTTTTTTATTTTTCTTTTTTTTTTTTTTTTGCCTGTTAGCTTGCTATTTTGAATTCTTTTTATAAACAAACTTACATCTATAAAAGTAATTCCATTTGTAAGGGTGTCTGAGAGGGAAGACCAGGTCAACAGAAGCTCTTACCATTGCTATTTCAATAGTGAGTCTTTGTTTAAGATCCTTTTCCTCATCATCTCGTCTTAAATGGGCCTTCATGTACCACCATTTTTCTTGCTTTGAGTGAATGATGGTACAATATTTAGGCCTAAAGCCTCAACCCTGTACTTTTGGATATAATTTTTCTACCATGTTTCATCTAAGAGTCATGACTTTAGAAGGCAAATTATTGCCTAACTAAAAATGACTTAGGGCAATACAACAGAAAATTAGACCGATAGACTAAATGGGAAAATACAAACTATTTGAAAGCCAATAAATGATAATTATTTATGAAATCTATAAGATCTGCTTGTTTATCTGTATGTCTATATGTGCTATGTGTATGTAACAAAATATGATATATAAAGCTAGTTTTAAAATTGCTGGTAAAATAAGAATGGGTTCTGAACTGTCAGTTAAATCTAATTCCGACTTTTTTTTGCCTAAGTTTTCAGACAGGTTTATGATGTCTCTAGTATGTTTTAAGGTAATAAAACTGCTACCTCTTTAATATTTTCAATACTTGCTTGATTTGACTGTAAGCTTAGGTTTTGGGATTTGGTTTTCCCATTGGCATGAGATGGTAATCCTTGTAATCACCTGTAATCCCAGGACTTTGGGAGGCGAAGGTGGGTAGATCACCTGAGGTCAAGAGGGACATGTCCTCGGTTGCTAGAGCACCAGCTATAGGGCAGGGTTATGCTCATGCTCATATGGCTCCATTTCTCCTGGCTCAGCCTTGCCTCTGGGCTATTCTGGGAAGAGTTGGATCCTCCAGGGATTGTCTTCACAGCTGTTTTCTGACCTGAGCTCTCCACCTGCTATGTAAATTTAGAATCCAAGTGGGCTCTGCCATACGTAGTCATTCTGATTGCTACGTGGCTATTAGAGATTCAGAAGAACTGGGAAAGATATTAGGGAGGGTACCTGTGTCATAGTTTCAAAATTATTTTCAGTAATATAAAAGTTTTAAATTATGTTATGTTAAATTAATAGGTAAACATAAAATGTATGAATCATTTATAAATAAGTTAAAATATTGAAATATTAATAATTAAATGTAAATTCATATTTATATAATTTGGCATGTTATTTTTATTTAGTATAGAAAATGTAAATATATTTAGATATGTTAATAAGCATAAATTTGGAAAAGCATATATTTATAAAATAATTTGAATTCATTATATCTGCAAATACTGATATAAAACAATTCAAACTTATTTCATAGATTTTCACTAGAATTAGGCTTATTAAGAGTTACATATAATAAAAACTGCACAACATATGAAAAACAACTTTGTATATAGAATGTATTTAAAAAAGCAAGATATGTTTTGGGGGAGAAAAATTGTAAAGGCATAAAAATGTGTTTTCTGGAAAAAATTAATTTTGTTTAGTTTAAAGGTTACTTAAATTTTGTTTCAAATTAAAAAAAAGTAAAAGATTTAGACAAAGCTAAATGAATTTAGAAAGTTCAGAAGAGAAAAATATTTGTACGCAGTTATAAAAAGTTGGTGGAAATCTTATGTGGTCAAAAGTTAAGAAAGGATAGATTTGTTTATAAGATTGTATTAAAATTATCTTTAGTACTGGTAGTACACTAATTCAAAAGTAAAATTTGGTTTTCTCTTTTGAACAAGATTTTTGTGTTGTATTAAGAAGAGATAGTAAAAACTGTTGTTCACCTTTTGAGTAAACTACAAAAAAAGAAAAAAGAAGTGCAAAGAGAGGAGAACACATTGTTTCTCATGATGCCTTTATTAGGTCTTTTGTTTAGACAAATGAATCTCTTCTCTATTGATGAATAAAGATTTTTGCTTTTTATAATATTTTCATTATTTACATTAAATATTTATATGTAACACTTAATTTAACATTGGCTAAATAAATGACTATTATTTAATAGTGACCTGTGATCCTATTTTAGTCAAGTGTTTTAAACCTTTAACATATTTGACTGGCTTCCCTAAATCAAATTTCAAATTCAAAATTAAATATTTTTTCACCTAAAACTAACCTTGGGATTCTACAAAGGACCACTGCAGCATCAAAAAAGTGATTATCGGGCTTTTTAATATACTATCTTACATGGAAATCATTGTCATATAAGAAGTTATGTAAAATTTTCTCTGAGTTACATTTTAATGGATATATTATTAATATATATTCCCAAATTACATGAGATTCCTTAAATTCTGATATGTTGTGGTATATGTTATCAGTCATAATTACGGTTCTTATGTTAAATTATTACAGGCTACAAAAATGACCAGACCTTCTTGTAAATTTCATCTTTAACCATGACCATATTAATTCTTGTCCACAGTTAATGGCTTAATTATCATACATTTTTCCTGAAAGCTGTTTACAAGGAAATGGACTTATAAGTGTGGTGTCTTCAAGGAAGTTTATAAAAAGGAATAAAATAACCCTGAAAATCACTCTTGCATAAAAGTTTCTGATGATTTTAGGACCATATCATTTGGAAAGGGTAAAAGTTTCCAGAACTCTATTGAAGACACTAACAGTTTACAAAGTGCTAACTCAAGCAGAACAAGAAATAATTGAATGCCAATAAAACACTCTCAGATTTTCATGCTGATAAATCAGCCAGTTTGGAAATTATTTAGATTATGTAATTTGAATGAACTTCATTGTCCAAGTCAAATTACCTATGATAAACCATCTAATAAACAGTGGTATGGACTAAAATTGGAGAAACAAAATTGATATTCAGGAGGATATACCAAGCATAGACTCATGAAGAGCCTGGACAGCTGCCTAGTCCTTCCTGAGTCCTTAAAACAGTCATTATTGAAAGCTATATACCACATGAAACCTCATGAAAAAGATAAAATGATTCAAATAGAAAAAAAGATATATATCTATATACACACACACACACATACATACACACACACACACACACACGTACTGGTGTGGTGACTGTTCTAAATTGCTAAAATGGTCTATCACCAATGTTTGGTTTGTCAAACCTGTAATCATGGAAAGACAATCACAACTTCAAGTACATTTCTGCTTCCTCATGGATGATTTGAACTTTCATAGGGAGATTTCATGCAATTGTAATTTTCAATGCATGTTTTCTGGTTATACAAAAGCTTTCCCATGAAAGAAGGCTGATGCTATAACAATAGCTAAAAGGTTATTACAAAATGTTTCCTTCTTAAGAAATTCCTAGAGAAATCACCAGTGATAAAGATATTTGTTTCACTGGAAAAGTTGTAAAACAATTAAAGAACATCAGATACAATAGCCTTAGGCAAAGTTCAATACATTGAGGAATGCCTTGGTCAAAGATATTGTGGATTAACGACACTCAGATCCACTTCCAGTGGAAGATGTAAGGTGACTCGTTAAGACATAGTCACTGGATGGTCTATCCTCCTTATAATAGAACTGTAAGTATCTTCCACTCCTAAACTATAATATGACTAAATGCTACAAGGTTTTAATAAATTATGCCAGTGTGTCTTCACTAGGTAAACAGAGCTTTTTATTATCCAGCAAATGAAGACAATCAAATCCTTCACTATCTAAAATTTAGAGATTTGGCCTCTTGAAATGAAATCAGAGAAAGACTCCTTTGCCACCCACACTACAGTAAAACTTCAGAGGCTCAAACCTTGGGTTTGTAATCTCTTGACTTAGAAGAGCCTCTCCAGACTATTAAAACTGTACACCCATTGGAGACCTTAAGGCAAACCTAATGAGAAAAATATATCACTGAAAGCATCCTCATCCAAGACCACAGAAAAATATCCTCATCCAAGATCACAGATAAAGATTTCTCTGCTATCATGCAACTCTTACCTCCTAATTTTATCCTTGCTTACGCCTCTATGAATAATAGAACTGGAAAATGGGTCTTGAATGCACTCATAGTGTATACTTTTATTTGTGGAGGCTTTCACAGCCAAACTTATACATGAACAAGCTTATGCTTTCATAGATGAAAGATAAGGGCCAACATGGGTGATACATTTTAATGATGTTTTTGTTGCTTCATAATCATTCAGAAACAGAACAATAGTCTACTCCTCTTAACCTGTGTTGTAAATTAAGAAAAGCACTGCCAGAAAGCCTTTATTCTTTTGGCTGCATTCTTTCTTTTGTTTTCTTCCTTCCTTCTTTCCTTCCTTCCTTCCCTCCCTCCCTCCCTCCCTGCCTCCCTGCCTCCCTCCTTCCCTGCCTCCCTCCCTCCCTCCCTCCCTCCTTCCTTCCTTCCCTTCCCTCCCTCCTTCCTTCCTTCCCTTCCCTCCCTCCCTCCCTTTCTTCTCTCTTTCTCTTTCTTTCTTTCTTTCTTTCTTTCTTTCTTTCTTTCTTTCTTTCTTTCTTTCTTTCTTTCTTTCTTTCTTTCTTTCTTTCTTTCTTTCTTTCTTTCTTTCTTTCTTTCCTTTCTCTCTTTCTCTCTTTTTTTTGACGGAGTCTCACTCTGGCATGATCTTGGTTCACTGCAACCTCCGCTTCCCGGGTTCAAGTGATTCTCCTGCCTCAGCCTCCCTAGTAGCTTGGACTACAGGCACATGACACCACACCCAGTTAATTTTTTTGTATTTTTAGTAGAGACAGGGTTTCACCATGTTGGCCAGGATGGTCTCCATCTCTTGACCTCGTGATCCACCCACCCCAGCCTCCCAAAGTGCTGGGATTACAGGCATGAGCCACCAGCCCAGCTGGCAGGACATTATTTCTTAAGTCTCCTTTTTCATGGTTTAAAGTAAATAAGACGATGATTAAAAATGCATTCCTCATAATAGACTCTATAACAGATTCTACTGCAAAGGTTATAGCTGCACCACATACATCTATGATTCTCTTGCTAAAGTGGTACTAGATAATCTAATTTCTCTAGATTACTTATTGACTCTACAGAAAAATATCTGTACAGTTGACAACACTTCTTGTTGTACAGGAATTAATACATCAGGTATTATAGATTCAGTTGTAAGGGATTAACAAACGGGCTACTTGGTTGAAATAAAGAAGACTCTTCCTGTAGATCATTCTTTGATCTCTTTGATTTTTTTTTAATTGGGTTTGTTTCATGGGAACCCTGGCTAAGGAGAATATGCCAAACTCTTGATATTATCTTCCTGATATTTCTGACATTAGTCACCCTGGTATATTGCATATTCTCAGAGGTTTAAATGTTTGTATGCAGCCATATGTAGCATATCAAATGGTCCCTCTTTGACTAGAATGACAAAAACTTAATGAAATGCATCATTATGAGGAAACCATATGAATGATGTACTGAAACCAGAAAGCCAATATTACGGTAACTGAGAGTAGTGCTAACACCTGAAGCCTTGGTCACACTCTCAACGAATTGACCACAAGCAGGGGGATGTCAAACAAAATTATTGGCGGCTAATTACTTTTGACTGGGCTCATGCACTAGGTCCCTGCAGAACAGACCATAACAAACCAAAATGAAGTCACTCAAACTAAATGACAGCATAATCAAACTGCAACTTAAAAAATCAGATCGACCTCAAAACAGGCCATTGTTTTTTTTCCTTTCCTAAATATAGAAAACTGCAGCTTAATAAGGAAGTGCCTTCTAATCTAATCTTTCCAAAAAGAACCTACATTAACCTAAACTTATTCCTTTACAAAACCCACTGTTCGACAAGATCAGGGTAATACTTACATTTATATTTTATTGACCAGACTTTGCTCACCTAGCCTAGCTACAAAACATGTTGGAAAATCTTCCCAGGTGGATATTTTTCCTGCTGAAAAGGAGGACAATGGAAATAGGTGAAAGATAATGGAGAGTCTCTTTCACATCCCCTCTGAAAAACAATCACTGCAAATCTTCTTATAACCAAGCAATTTTAAGACTCTCAACTCCTGTCTCGCAGATAAGAAAACTGAGTTTTCAAACAGGGAGTAGTATATTTGTTCTTACCTACCCTGTACCACATCTTTCGATCTTAAGAAGTTAGCCACTCATGCCAAAATCTTCCTCAGATGCCTAAAGCAAGGCTGGTGTATTGTGAAATAGAATTGTTATGGAAACTTTCAGCTTAAAGGCACTCAGAATATTTTGTTGTCATCATGAATACTTTCTGGTACCTTTAGGAGCACCATGCTTAATTTTAAATACATTTGGATGGTATGTTCATTGAATAAATATTGAAATTAATGCATTCCAAGAATTGAGTTAGGTCTGATAATTCCTTTAAAAGAGAATAATACATCTTTTCAATTTTCCAAGAGGTAAATTCTTAGTAAACGCATTCAAAGGGAATAGAGAGACAAGATTTAAATACACCTGTTTTGAGAGAGACAAGATTTAAATACATTCAATCACTAAAATAAAGGTGTTGAGGGTTATTTTCTCTTTGAAGAATTCTTCAACAAATACACTTACCTGCAGAAGCATGCTTGACCATTTTCATGACTCAAGTATAAACATGAAAATGATGTTAACTGGAGATGAGTGTTTTTCATTGGAAAAAACACAGCATACCCAACTAGAGAGTTTGCCACAGTTAGAATGGTAAGTTTTAATTAGTGCTTAGCCATAAGCCTTAAGGATATTTAATTTTCCCTTTTGTATGTGAAACACTGAAATGATGTGTTACCTGCAACATGCTTTACAAGGAAAGCCAGGCAGTGTGTTGATTTTTCTAGTGAATTGCTCAAGGTGAAGTTGGACATGGAATCCTTTGGGACATGACTTGGTAGGTTATTTGTTACTCTTCTTCTTATAACATGTATCAGAAAAAGATAACATAAGCTACTTATTATACAACACAATATACGTGGTTTTAGATACACAGCTTAATTAAATAAAACTATTGGGCCTGACACGGTGGCTCTTGCCTGTAATCCCAGCAATTTGGGAGGCCAAGGTGGGCAGATCACGAGGTCAGGTAAAACTCCATCTCTACTAAAATATAAAAAATTAGCCACACAGGGTTGTGGGTGCTTGTAGTTATACTCGGGGGGCTGAGGCAGGGGAATCACTTGAACCTGAAAGGCGGAGATTGCAGTGAGCCGAGACTGCACCACTGCACTCCAGCCTGGCAACAGAGAGACACTGTTCTTTAAAAATAAAAAATAAATAAAAACTAACTACTGGATGAATTATGCAGTCCTATATTCTGTTATCCAGGGCATGGGTTGTAGGTGAACTGAATATAAATTTTGTAGATTTAAATCCACTGCATTTGGACAAATATGCATTTTAGAATGAAAAATTGTACAATTTCAAACATTTAATATTAAACTTTAAATGGTTTATCTGCTTTCAGATTTGGGAACTAAATGCCAAAGTCTTTTGTGATTGAAACACAATGATAGTTTGCCATTTATTGTATTTCATCACTTCCATTATTAACACATATCTAATTTAATCAATTACTCTAATTATAATTTTCTGATTAAAAAGGAACATAAAATTGCATTTTATTGAATTAAAAATGTGAATATAATATCTATTAATAGAATCTGGTATCCATAAGTTAGAATGAATTTGTACTATTTTACTCAATTCAAAATTATTTCCATTTTTGCTGCCCCCTTTGTTTGGCATATTGTCTGTCTTCTGCATTGGCCCTAAAGATTTCTTGAGATTTATTGGTATCATTGCCACTGAAAAACAACTTTTTTACAGCAATACTCTCTTTTAATATTTTGAGATTAAAAGATGTAGTATTTCAGATAGATTATTATGCTTCTAAGAATCCTTACTATACTGTAGCAACCTGAGGATATCTAATTTTGCTTTTGCTAAATATCCATAAGTGATTTATAGCTACCACAAATCATTTTGATACAGGGAGAACATAAGACTTTTATTACTATAGAGCAGGTAATATTTTAAAAAAGGTGTCTATCATACAATATTTTTTCTAAAGCACTTTTTGTAAACATAGTCATATTTAATTTGTATATCATTCTGATGCAACTATATTATGATTTAGATATTACAGATGAGAGAAATGAGATCCAGAAAAGTCAACAAACTTCCTCAATATTACATAACTTAGGGACTTCAAGTCTAAGACCATACAAGAGATCTTGTGAGTCTAAATCTAGTGTTCATTTTACCATACTACATCACATCCAGAAACTGATTTCTTCTGGGCAGGTCAGGCATACCTCCATGAGGCTCTTTCTCAGAAAAAAACCTTCATGATTGGAAAAATTAAACTCAAACACAAAATACATTGTCAGAGTCTGTTTGGACAGCTATAACAAAATACCATAAAATAGGCGGCATATAAACAACAGAAATTTATTGCTCATAATTCTGGAAGAGGGGGATCCCAAGATCAAGGCTCTGGAAGATTCACTGTCTGGTGAGTACCTACTTCGGGTTAGAGAACTCTCAGGCCTCTTTTATAGGGATACTAATTCCACTCATGGGGGCTCTGCCCCTACTAGTCATGGCCCTACTTGCTAATACCATCACCTTGATGGTAAGGATTTGGACAGAGGAATTTTGGTGGGGTGGTGGATGCACACAAACATTCAGACCATAGTATACCTTTTTACTTTATTTTATTTATTTGTTTGTTTTGTTTGTTTGTTTATTTTGAGATGGAGTCTCACTCTGTTGCCCAGACTGGTGTACAGTGGCGTGATCTCGGCTCACTGCAAGCTCCGTCTCCCAGGGTCACGCCATTCTCCTGCCTCAGTGTCCCCGGTAGCTGGGACTACAGCACCCGCCACCACGCCCGGCTAATTTTTTTGTGTTTTTAGTAGAGACGGGGTTTCACCGTGTTAGCCAGGATGGTCTCGATCACCTGATCTCGTGATCCGCCAGCCTCGGCCTCCAAAAGTGCTGGGATTACAGGCGTGAGCCACCGCGCCCGGCCCTCTTTTAACTTTATTTAGAGACCAAACACTTCCTTGTAACTGTTGCTTTATGTTTATCTTCCCCTTACAAATTCCATGCCTTTTAAAAAAGAGCTTAAATTCATTCTCTGTATTTTATCATTTTTCACTACATCTTAAACCCTTTTCAGACTTCTGCCACTGCCACCAACTAAAAGTGGTCAGTAAAAATGACTTTCTAGTGGCCATTTTTAACAGACTTTTAAAATCTGCCCTCAAGATCTGTTAGGTTTTTTTTTTTTTTTTAACTTGACAAGTGCCTTTTCTAAAACCCTCTGTAATGGATTAAATTATATCCCCTCAAAACATATATCTTGAAGTCCTAACCCCATGCGACCTCAGAAGGCAACCTTATTTGGAAATAGAATTACTGCTGTGTAAATAGTTAAGATGAGGTTATACTGGAGGAGTGTGGGACCCTAATCTAATATGACCAGCATTCTCACAAAAAAGGAAAATTTGAGCACAGACATACCTGCATATAGGGAGGAGGCCATGTGAAGATGAAGGTATAACTTTTGGTGATTGATGTGGTTTGGGTCTGTGTTCCTGCCCTAATCTCATGTCAAATTTTCATCCCCTGTGTTAGAAGTGGGCCCTGGTGGGAGGTGATTGGATCATGGGGGCAGATTTTCCCTTTGGTGCTACTCTCATGATAGTGAGTGAGTTATCGTGAGATCTGGTTGTTTAAAAGTGTGTGGTGCCCCGCCACTCCCACTTCCTCCTGCTTCGGCCATGTAAGATGTGCTTGCTTTCCCCTTCACCTTCCGCCAGGAGTGTAAGTTTCCTGAGGTCTCCCCAGCCATGCTCTTGTATAACCTACGGAACTATGAGCCACTTAAAGCTATTTTCTTTATAAATTACCCAATCTCAGGTATTTCTGTGTAGCCGTGTGAGAATGGACTAACACAGTGATGTTTCTATTCATCAAAGAATGCCAATAACTGCCAGGAAACCCTTGGAAGCTGGGAAGACACATAGAACAGATTCTCCTCATAGCCCTCAGAAGGAGACAGCCCTTACTGACAAGTGGATCTCAAGCTTGTAGTCTCCAGAACAGTGAAACAATAAGTATCTCTTAACTAAGACCCTCACTTTGTCGTATTTTGCTACAGTAGGACTGATGAACTAATACATCACCCCAACTTTATTTTCCTTCTATAAATTCACTGTTTTCTCTAGGCTCTTTTAGCATTTATATGATTTTCTAGATGTCATAATAATTGAGATTTGCCATCTAAATCTAAATTACTGTTTGTCAATACCACAAACACTGATCCTCTACCATAATCTGTTCTTGAGTATCGAGATATTTGGTAAATAATATTAAAATCTCTTAGTTTCAACTACCACCCATTTATATATACAAACCACCCACATCTTCTAAAATCCAGGTACAAATTGTCCAACATATCTAATATGTTTATCATATTTCCCTACCTTCTTACCTCTCCTCTATTTCCTCTTTTCGTGTAAGTAACCCATTAGACAAAGTTACGTAACCAAGCAAGAAATCTGAAGGTCAATTTAGATTCCTCACTTGACTTCATGACCTACATTTAAATGGTAAATAAGCCTTGGAAATTCTATCTCCTTAATATCTCTTGAGTAAATTCATCTATTTCAACTACCTTAATTCCTCTCCTGATAAACTGCATTAGTTAAATAACTTCCTGCTTTTTGCCTTTTACTCTTCCAATTAATGGATTGAAGTCTGACAATGCTAAGACACAAATAAATCCTGGCCTGAATTGTTGGTCTATGACTCCATTATTCTGGAAACCTTTCTGTAATGGTAGTATACTACATTCCCACCCCTCCCTTCCCATTCTGTTTTGTGAGATATAATACAGTGTATGGTGACTCTCAATACACATTACTGAAAACAGTTTTAAAATTCTTATTTCTTTATGCAACACATCTAAAGCTTTTTAGCATCTAAATAATAGTCTCTTTAACTTTAAATAAGAAGTAATGCATTTCAATTTCCGTTCTTTTGTGATGCTGAAATGTTGCAGATTTAAATCAATTTACATTAGCATTTTCATCATCTTAATAGGTTTAAAACACCCAATACAAAGACTCTTTGTCCCCTGTTTACTTTATATATTTTACTTCCTGTCCTTTCTAAAATACACACACACACACACAGACACACATACACGCGCGCACGTGCGCAGGTACAGTCCTCTGTCTCTCTCAATAGTTTCAACATGCCATAGATATATGAGACATATTTTTTAGTATGTTTTTTAATGTCTTTCTGTGGAAGTCTGGATGAGGCCTACTGAACATGTTTGTATTTATCTATAGGTAACTCATTAAAAGAAAAAAATTCAATTTTATAGAAAATGTGCTAGAATATTTGTAAAGGTCTTTTGTAATAGCATTTCTGAACTTCAAATGGAATTTTGATATTTTGGCATTTAGCATTCTATGTCATCCATTTATTAAGCAAGCTAACTTGCTTTTGTAGCTTGAACTTTTGTGTTCTATTTATATAAATGGCACAAATTTATTCCACAAAGAAATTTCATGATAGCAGGGACATTAATTATATTCTTAGATCTATAATTTTTTGACCCTTATTCTAATAGAATCATTTTTTGCTGATTTTTGGGGAAGTGAGGAACAAGAAAATCACTTGTATCCTTATAAGTCAGATGCTACCTTTCTTTCAATGATATATTTAATATTGTAAATAAAATTACCTATTAACATTTTCACAGTTTTGTTTTTTCTAACTTATCTTCAAACATTAAACCCTCTAATTTTTAACACAATAAGCACGATTTCCTTCTGGGACTGGTTCTTAGAAACTAAAAAATACATTTTCTTAGACTACCAGAGGTCTCCTTCATCAAAAAGTGTCTGCCATACTCATACAGTCATGAAGACCAATGCAACCTTGGAAGATTTTAACTAATTACAAACTGTCAATTAAGGAATGAATTAAAATTAAAGGAGATAACACGGAACAGGCTTGGCAGTATGGAAAGCTTATTTGGGTAGTTTTACTTTTATTCTTTAGCCCATACTGTATAGAAAGCTGCAATTTTCCTAAGAAAGGAAACTGGAAGAGATTTAAGCTTGCGTAAGTCACTTAACCTTATGGGGTATCTGTTCTCTTATAGAGCAAAGGGTAAGAATGGATTATATAATACCAAAATCCATTCCAGCTCTAACATTCTATGTTCTTATACATATTAGTAAGAGCTGTCAAAATCTATCAATCCTGGTGGTACGTGATGTCAATGACTAGCAATATAGAGAATAATACTGACGATGAGGATGTTAAAAAGTAATATTATTGAGTGTCATTTGCCTGTATAATTAACACATTTGACTCCCTAATTTTTCTATGAGGTGAATATTATTGTCTTCCTTTTTATAAATGAGAAAATTGAGGCTCAGATAATTTAACTAAGGTGCTAGCATCATAAAGCCCAATGCCGAAGATAATTATTTCAAATACTAGGTTATATAAAAAAAGTATTACTAGTACTCACCAGTACTTTATTTTCTTTCCTACTATGTACAAACATGGCTGCATTTTTAACAGCCTGAAGTTTATTATGGTCATGTGACTATGTCTGGCCAATGACCATGATTTATGATACAATGACAGAATTTATGTGTATATTTTTTTCCCCCAAAGCATAGAGAACCCAGTAGTGACTTTACAGTCCCTCTTTCTTTGAGGTGCCCACCAAGGAGACAGAATATTCCAGATGGTAATGATCCAAGATGGTGGTGCTTTCCAATTCTGAATCACTGAGTTGCTGCTCACAGAAAAATGTTCCGTATCTGATTATGGACTTTGCTTGAATAAATTGTAAATCTTTGTTTTCCAATCCACTGAAAATTTTGTATTTTATGTTACCAAAACAGAAGCTATCCTATTGTGACATAATCACGATGTTGTTCTTGTTAATGCATGCTAGGGGCATGAAGTTTTGTTTGTTTTCCATATTATTGGTTTATCAGTGGTTTGACATAACCTGCCACTTGGTAGACAGCACTGCCTACCAAGGAAAAATGCTTAACTGTAAATCATTCTCTTCTGCTAGATGTTCTCTCATTTTCTCACTTCCATCTCTTAAACCTTTTAATCCTTCCCTACAACATGTCTTTAGTAGGAAATACATGTGCAAGCCCACTCAGAAATCTTACTCTTTTTTCAACATTGGCTAATAATTAAAAATATATTTGATTTATCATACTGATATTTAATAGCCTTGTGACTCATCAAAGTCAACTCTCAGACTCAGGTTACTAAAACAAGTATGACTATTATGGAATTAGGGTTTATTATAGGATTAACATTCTCTGAAATTGTGTATATTGCTGGAGACATGAAGTTCTAAGAGGGAAAATTGGAGGACCTAAGAAAACTCAGTAACAAGCACTTTTGAAACCCGGCAGTTTGCTCTGCCCAAGTGGTCCTACCAAGGAGACCTAGTGAAGAAGACCATTGAACAATCTACCTCTGTGCCTGTGATGGGCCGTGGGTTGCTTTTGGTCAGCAAGGTTTGTGTTCAGGAAGAAGAGCTGGACGTAGAGCCAAGGAGAGTAAGAACAAGCTAGAATCTCCCCATGCCTTTTTCTTCATTTCTCATGGCCTTTAATACAAAACTTTCAAAGAGTAAAGACTTCTGGTTCACTTTCACCTTCCAAAACTCAAAGGAATTTCCCTTTGAGTCAATTAAATAAGTACCCTATAGGGTAGGAGATTCCAGGCAGTTCTAATGTAGTCAAGGAGGCAATGCAGAAAAGTGTTACAACTCAATTTTTTCTCCTGTGCTTTAATTTTTTCATTTTTAAATGTTTGATTTTGCTCTGTAAACCTTATTTATAATTGTGGGAGTAACATGTGAATGTACACTGAAAACCATCATAATAAAAATTATTATTGTTTTCAAAATGATTGTGATAACATTTTAAATTATTTATCTAAACAAATAATTTTGTGTAAATAAATATTTCATACTATTTATAAATAGAGGTTGCAGAAAACAGTGTGTGCTTAGCTTGTCATTTCTGTATCTCCTCATCCTATGGTGGGAAGTTAAATATTTTAAGCTTACACAACATGCTACATACATTGTCAATGAAAAAACAGTCCAATAGCCACCTGTAAATGAAATCTTTACTAGTGACTTCTAAGACAATGTATCATTTATTCTATATTGGTAATGTATATGTATACAGATGAAGAGATGAATAGCTTATAAATTCTATTACACAAAACAACAAAATGTATGGGTCACCAAGAAAATGTAAGTGTGGCTTTGACTCTTACATAGCTTTTGCTCTGATAAAATTAGTTGGAAGAAAACTTAGTGGTTTTGGTTTTTAATAGCCATGATTTTTAAATATATACATACTTAAAGTTTAGCTAATTAACACTGAAACTAACATACATTTAAACTAATAATTTTCACTTCTGAACAAAAACATATAGAAAGTGATCATAAAACATACAAATGATATTCTGCATAAACTGTTGAACTTGCACTATATTTCTCTTGGAAATGAATTGAATGTTCAACATTATCTTTTCTAATCTTATCATTTGACTAATTAAAAAAGGAAGTTACCCAGATGAAATAAGGTAAATTATATTGATCATGGATAAATCATCTGGAGATCTTATTGAACTTTTCCTGTACTGGTTTGTTATCGTTATTTTTTGTAGCAAAGCCGAATTACCACAAACCAGTGTAAAACATATTTTACCTATTATTTCTACGATTTAAAATTACACAAATGTTGATTATAGTATATTCAAAATCCACTTGAGAAAATATTTGCAAAACCTAGTCATAACAAAGCAAACTGAGAAACTGAAATTTCATTTCAAACAAAAATCAAAGGAGACTTTTGAAGACGCTATTCAAATTAAATCATGGCTGTATTTCCATAATAAGGTTTCAAACAAATCTGAACTAGGCCTTGTGATTGACACTGTAGACAGACCAAGACTCAAACTATAGCTTCCAACTTGAGTATACAGTCTTCTAGAGATAGTGAAAAACATAATCAATAATCACATAGCAGCATAAGTATTTGATAAGGACTGTTCTAAAAATGAGGCAATGAAGAAGCCATTTCTGTGGTTTCATTTGAGACAGAGAGATCAGAACAATTGCTTTGGCCCTGAACTTAAGAGATTTTATGTAGTTATAATACATAGTTGCAAACATGGATGTGTGGATACAGTGTGTTTTGTGTTCGTATGTGCAATGTGTGTACTCATGCATGAATGTATGTGTTGTGGAAAAAGATATGTGTTAGAAGGAAAATTAGCTAATTTAGTTGATACTAAAAAATGGAACACATATACCAATTCACTGTGAATATTTTACTAAGAATTATTGAGAAAAACACTGATAAAATGAATAAAAATTACAGCATTTTTCAAACTTTTTAAACCCAAAGTCCTTATTTATTTTTCCAGATTCATTTCATTCTTGAAGTTGGTAACAGATCCTGCCTTTTAATATGATGATGGAATGAAGAGAAATACTTGTGAAATTGATTAAAATATGAAATTTGCTTTCCTAAGGTCCTCAAAACTGAATTATCTTACCCTGATCAAAAGTGGTCCTCTGTGCACTGACTCATATGGGGTAACTTAATAGGATTTTACATTCTGTAATTTAGGCTATATATCCATCTAATGATACCAGATTCATTAAAAAAAAAGAAAAAGAAAACTCTCAAATCTCAATCCTCTGCCATGATTATTCATACCTTTCAGTTGACTAGTGATCCCAAAATGACAACACAAATCAATGTGAATTTTCATGTTATGCTTATAGCATTTATGAAAATCTAACTAATTATATCTAACAATTAATGTGACCCTTCCAAGAGAGTTAATTAATACATTAGAGAAAGTCCACAGAAGATGAGTCACTGGAAATCATCTTTGTTGCTGTTTTCCAATGAGTCTGAACAGTATTTATATTTCTTTTTGAACTCAATGATTTTAAAAATATATTAGTAAAAGAATATAACTATTTCTTTTTGTTGGCTATTACTATATCGATGACATCTATATGTGTCTTACACCATGTCACCCAGCCAGCCAGCAAACATTTATAGAGTGTCTAATATATGGCAGGCACTGTGCTAAAAGTCAGTGACACAGACAGCAGTAACACAAATATCAGCCTTGAGTCAAAGGCTAATTTATCTTATTTCTGACCATTATAGTTCACTTAAGTCTCTAACTTTTAGTGGGACTTTTTAAGTAGAATCCAGAAAAATTTATTTTTTTGTGTTATGATATATGATATTGTTTGGCTCTGTGTCCTCACCCAAATCTCATCTCGAATTGTGGTCCCCACATGTTAAGGGAGAGATCTGTAATATCCACATGTCAAAGGAGGAAGGTGATTGGATCATGGGAGCAATGTCCCCATGCTGTTCTTGTGATACTGAGTGAGTTATCACAAGAACTGACAGTTTTATAAATGTTTGAAAGGTCCTCTATTCTTCTCTCTCCTGCCACCTTGTGAAGAAGGTGCCTGTTTCCCCTTCCACCATGCTTGTAATTTTCCTGAGTTCTCCCCAGCAATGTGGAACTGTAAATCAATTAAACCTCTCTCCTTTATAAAGTATCCAGTCTCAGGCGTTCCTTTATAGCAGTGTGAAAATTGACTAATACAGTATATGTTAGAATGTTCTTTGCCATTCTACCCATTTCCATGAAAGGAGTATATTTCTCCTCTCCTCAACTTTGGGCTTGAACTTGTAGCTTTAGACTGTGGGATATTAGCAGATGTGCTGTAAGCAGAGTTTGAAATGTGCTTTTGCACTGGACTTTCTCACCTGCCTTCTGCCTCTACTACCAGGACATGTTGAATGGTTTGATGGTCCCGTGGGGTAGTGGAGGAGCACAGAGCAGACATCCACCTTTACCCATGGTCTGGAACTAAAACTAGCCAAGGACAGTAGAGGTCTGCAGAGCCGGCATGACAGTTTGATACCTCAAATAATCTATAAGCAAGTAAGTAAGCAAAAATGCTTATTCTCATAAGCATTTTTAGACCCATCTCTTAGGTTTGGGGTGCTTTGTTGCAGATCAATAGCAGACAGACATACAAAAAAATATGACACCAGATTTTTTTGTGGTTCTTATATTTAAAAATATTTACGAGGTTGTAAATATTTGTTTGTTCTTTTTAAAAAAATACAAAAAGAATATTAAGGTTATGAGTTTTCTTGTGATTTGACTTTGATTTTAGAACCAGGTAACAAAGGTAGAAACCAGTAAAGATATCACAAAATGACTAATTTTATTCAGCAAAATTCATCTATGATAATTTCTTGAGTGATCATCCATGTGACAAACAAATTATTCCCCAGAAAGCTCTGTAACTACCCTGTATTTAGCCAGATTATATACACATGAGATAGTGATGAAGTGGTTTCTTGATTTCAAAAAAAAAAAAAAAAAATATGTCTTCATGTTTGAGAATTTTTCTTTAAAGTTTATTTATTTTTTACTGTTGATTTGACTCCAAATGTGATAAATAGGTAATATTCACATAAAGATTCAAGGTCCCTCAGAGAGAGAAATTTATTCTAGAGTTAAAATTGTTAACAAGCAATTATTAACCACTCAATATAAGGAACACTTACTATTTTTTACATGCCTCTAGTACTTAGGGCAATGGCTAATACAATGTTGATAAATCAAATATGTACACTACATAGGAATATGTGACTAAAACAATGATGACATTTATAAATATATAGTTAATGAAAAGTTAAGTGTTCAGGAGCCTCCCTCATCTGCTCTGAAGAACAGTGATGGCACTAATAGCTGACATATGAGACTTGGCCAAATCAATGACTTTCTCAATAACAAATGTGTCCTTGATTTCTACATGTTGATGTCATGAACCCAATTGCAAGTGTAAGATGACCTGGATAAACATTCAGACAGTAAGTCAGTCTAAGTAAAGAGAAATAGCTTGATTATATCTCAGTAAATGTAAAGAAAACAATTGTGAGCTCACGTGTTGGGTAAACTGTTACATGACACTGTCATTTATCTATTTGTCCCAGACAAACAATGTAGCATGGAAATCTGAATGGGTGGGAAAAATCAAATGACAAGGTGGAAAGTAAGAAGTATTGAGGATATTCCTGGATACAGAGTCATTTTCTATAAATTCTTATTTCTGAGTATTATCCAAAAGTCTGAGCAAAATTTTTAGAAACCATGTTCACAGGGAAAATCCAGTACCTTAGATTCATTAGACTTCCTTTATATTCACAGTACAAAGATGAATAAATGTTTGTTTCATTCTATGAAAAAAAATTGTAATATATAGATGCCGCTTGTTATCTTTATGTCCCAACTTCTATCCCCTGATGTGAGAGCCAGATGATTTTGTATCAAGTTTACTTAGTGAAACTGTGGCAAAGAACAATCCTATTAATGTCTCAACTGTGGTAAATGATCTATAAATAATTCAAAATTTTATAGATTTCACAATATTCACACTAACCAGAGAGCCCATAAAATTAATTAATGTATAATATACTTAAGCCAGAATTTGCATCTTTGTAGGTAACCATGATTTCCTAAAGGGAGCTTGAACTGGCAGAAAAGTTTTCTCAGCACTTTGCATCTCTCCCTGGAACCTAGGCCTGCAGAGATAGCATGAAAAGGAATCAAGAGAAAGGTGACAGAGCATGATACAAACAGTTTTCTGGGTAGAGGTTATGTATGACATGATGTTGAGCTGCTGAGGTTCTTACAGACTGTATTCCCATCTCTCTCTTTATTCGTGGGGGTGGACACACACACACACACACAACTCCTCAAAGGTATCCCTCCACCACAATTTTATATTTTATCTGTGAATTTACCTGAATCCTCATCTATTCTTTCCTCTTCCTTCTGATTTTAATCAAAGAAGAAATATTCCTGATTTTGACCAGGGTTCCATTTTTAGCCTTGCTCAGTCTTATTTTGCCCAGTCCCTTATCTACTTTTCATGAAAAATACAGCTGCTGCTTCCCATATTGTCAGCCTCTCCTTTACTGCATCCTTTTTATCAATATTTATACATGCACATGTCTCTTTCCCGGAAATAAAAAAGCTAAAGATAAAAGTAGGGAGACAGAGAGAGAAAAGAGAGAGAGAGGTTGGAGAGAGATGAGAAGAGGAGACATACACATAATGGCCAAAGATATATACATATCTTTATATATATATATAATATATATATATTTATATATCTTTATATATATTATGTATTTATATTTTTATAGATATATAGATATAGATATGGGTATATAATTTTAGTGAGAACAGAAGAGTCAGAGAAGCAGACAAGTAGATGCAAGGTAGACTTGAATACATACAGAAATAGAAGTATAGTATTTAGGGCTGCTATTAAGGATTGAAGTGTTCAAGAAGAAAATGATAAATGAATCTTCAAAAACAAACTGTTATGTAATTTATGCATGAAGTTTAGAAAAAAAGCCTTATCAATCTGGAAGAATGCGTTTTCCCTCATATAAAGCTACTTCTTATATTATACATTTCAGCCTTTACAGTAATCAGGATACCTCCTGGGATCAATCCAAATGAGAAAAATGGCAAAGAAGATATAAAAATCTCCTGGGAGATTTTGGGGTAAAATTTATGGAATACATTTGAGGTCTTCCAAGAAATGGAATAATTATCTATGATACACCTGCTATATAATGAAAATCATAGGAGGACCCTAGATAGTAGAGGAAAGAAAAAAGGATCAGCACTAATATATGTTGTCAAAGTAAATGGTAGATTAGAATTCAATAATCATAAAGAGCTAAGAGGGAACACATGTTCCTACCCTCAAAACCCTTGTTTCATTATCTTATTCATTTATTAAGTCATTTCACATATTTTTACTGAGGTTCACGGTATAAAAACCACAATGCAATGTGTTGAAAATGCAGATGTAAATACAACTTAGCCCTGAACTGATACAACTTACATCACAGTAAGGAAATCATACAAGAAAGGGGCAAAAAAAGGTTCCTGCTGTTCCTGAGTACACGAATAGCAGTGTATACAACATATCAAGAGGATGTGAGGGAAGGGGGCAGAAGCCAGCCTGAAAGGTCAAGGAATTCATCTCAATGGAGGTGAGATTTAAGGCAAAGTTTAAACGCTGAGTAAGAATTCACCACGAAGATGGGGTAAAGAAGAGCACAAGGCCGGGCACAGTGACTCATGCCTGTAATCCCAACACTTTGGGAGGCGAAGGTGGGCGGATCACCTGAGGTTGGAAGTTTGAGACCAGCCTGACCAACATAGGGAAATCCCGTCTCTACTAAAAAATTTTAAAAATACAAAAATTAGTCAGGCGTGGCAGTACATGCCTGTAATGCCAGCTACTCGGGAGGCTGAGGCAGGAGAATTGCTTGAACTCCGCAGGCAGAGGTTTCAGTGAGCCAAGCTCATGCCATTGCACTCCAGCCTGGGCAACAAGAGCAAAACTCCATCTCAAAAAAAAAAAAAAAAAAAAAAAAAAGAGCACAAGTCTGTAGTAACAACACGAATTTAACCTAGAATGATTAAAGAACTTAATCTCACCTACAACACAGACATTTTATCTTCTGGTTCAATGCTATGCCCTCTACATCACAATTACCTAATGAATTTAAATAGTGTGGGTAATTAGTGCAGATATTGAATTGAATACATTCTGAATGAAACTGGTAATACGTTAATATCTATTTTGATCTCTTCTTTTGTACATAGAAGACACGTGACAAAATCAATTTCTTTTGTATAAATAGTCAACTCTGTTGTCTTCATAGGTGATATAATTTGGGTACGTGTCCCACTCAAATATCATGTTGAATTGCAATCCCCAGTGTTGGAGGTGGGGCCTGGTGAGAGGTAATTGGATCATGGGGATGGACCCCTCATAGCTTGATGCTGTCTTACTGGCAGTAAGTGAGCACTCACGAGATCCAGTTTAAAAGTGTGTGGCACCTTCCTGCATCTCTCTTACTCCCACTCTGGCCATGTGCCGTGCCTGCTTCCCCTTCGCCTTCTGCCATGATTGTAAGCCTCCTGAAGATCTCACTAGAAGCAGAAACCAGCACTATGCTTCCTGTACAGCCTGCAGAACTGACAGCCAATTAAACCTCTTTTCTTATAAATTACTCACCTCAGGTATGCCTTTACTGGAAGGCAAGCACAGCAAAATACAGTAGGAATGATTCCCTACAAACTCTCTTTTTCCTCTCCCTTCACCCACCCATCTTCATACACTGAACCAATTGTTCTTTTACACTTTTCGTGCCAGACCAGAGAGGAAACAGTCTCCAAGGAGATAATTTAATGGAGTGAAGAGTAAGTATTTTTCCATACAGGGGAGCATTAGATGACATTGTGCTACAGGTGTGCACTGTTATCTTGACCTTAGAATCTGCAAAATGTCAAGGATGTCTCCGTGTCCTTGTTTGTACCCATCAAACATGTCTGGACAATGGAGCATATTTTGCATTATTATATTCCTAAAACATGGAACTGTTAGCAGCTATATTTTGACAAGGACATATGTGCTAGACACTTGAAGACCCAGGACCAGCTCCTTCTCTGCTACTAACTTACTAACTCAGCAGTTAAGTCATGTCATTTCACAAATGTGGACATCATTTTCTCTTCTGGGAAATGAACTTGGATTGGGTGATCTCTAATTTTCTTCTACTTTTTAACATTGTGTGTGTCTATGGTCTTATAATAGCAATATGAAATTCTTCCAGGTTTCATAATAAATATACATATAGCAAAAATCATATTAATTTGTCATCAACATATAAGCAATGAAACAGCAACTTATTTTCAATTTTTTTTGGTGGAGGGGGGATGGAGTTTCGCTCTTGTTGTCTAGGCTGGAGTGCAATGGCACGATCCTGGCTCACTGCAACCTCTACCTCCTGGGTTCAGGTGATGCTCCTGCCTCAGTCTCTTGAGTAAGTGGGATTACAGGCATGTGCCACCAGGCCCAGCCAATTTTTTTTTTTGTATTTTTAGTAAAGACGAGGTTTCTCCATGTTGGTCAGGCTGGTCTTGAACTCCTGACCTCAGGTGATCTGCCCACGTTGGCATCCCAAAGTGCTGGGATTACAGGCATGAGCCACCGCGCCCAGCCTATTCTCAATATTTTTAAACCTTCTATAACAAGGATTAGTAAGTCAAGGTCCACGAATCTTGCTTCAGTGAGACCTTATAACTATATTGAATATGATTGTATGTATCTGTTAGTATATGTCTGTGTTTAAGTGTGTATATAGATCTCTCCCATAATATACAGCATGAATTTCAGGAGAGATCAACAGTTACCCTCAGACTCCAAAACAGGTCTGCGATCTTATTTCCCTGTTCATTCTACCCCACCCTCAACACCTGCCTACTGCTGCCCCTTTCCTACACACACAAATCATGAACCACTGTTATAATCTATGTCTACTATGGGTGTGTTTTATTTTTAAAAATTGCATCAGCCACAGTCCAACCAAGAAAATAGAAACCAATCTATTATTTGAAACGGAGGGAAGAATTTAATGGAGTGAATTGTCCACATAGTTCATAATAAAGCTGACAAACCAATAGGGTACAATGAGAAAATCTGCTGATGACCTACCTATCGCAGAAAGCTGCTGGAACCACAAGGCTGGAGGGACTAAGGGAATAAGCAGTGCTACCAGAGCATGGAGGACCGGATCCAAAGCTGTAACCCCACAGGAGCTGAAGCAACAGAGGTGGTACACCTGGAGATTGTTCTGAAGACCTGAAGATACTGCCCTCACTGGCTGAATAAGCGTCTGCTCCCCTGTGAAACCACACAAAGAGTAAACAGAAGGTAAGAAGTGGTTCTGATCATAAACAAATCAGGGAAAGCAGAAAGTTTAGAACGAGTATCTCCACTCCTGCCCTTCTTACACTTCTCTCTACTTCTCATAGTGATACCACAAACATTTCTAGCAGTAATGCAGGCTCCAAAACTTTGAGTCCTCCTTGGCTTTTCCCACCACATTTGCCCCCCAAATTATATTCATACTAATTATATAATATCTCAGTTTATACTCCTTTCACTCACTAACAATCTCTTACATAGTTTTTCTCCTTAACATCCAAATTGGTCATTATCCTTCTAGCTACATTTCTCTTCTAACATATCATTTCACGGTCTCCATATTAACCTTCCTAATCCAAATTCTGATCACATCACTCCGAATTTTATAAAAGACTAGATGTAGTTACAAGGCATGATTACTTCAGAAGCTGATTCCGACCTTTTGTAGACTTTTAAAACGTATCAGTGTGAACTTTCTTATGGCACAAAGGACTTGTATGAACACTGTTTCAAGAGGCCAGACCAAACTTTAGCCCAGCTTCCACCTGCACTAAGCTGTGTCCTTAAATGTGACCCTGGCCTCCAATACTGAGGTTTTCCTAAAAAAATGCAATGATACCAAGCTGCAAAATGTACATTGACCTATCTGAATCCACATTGCCAAGCCATTTTCAGTAATTCTCCATTTACTCCCTTCTATAATTTTCCTTTTCCCTATATCCTCCTAGTCCCTATTCTTTCCCCTTTTCACTTCCCCATAGCTCTTTCTTTGTTTCCTTTCTGTTCTCCCTGTGAAAACTTCAGTTGCCTTTGACTTAGTTGGAGCTGAGGCAATTTTACAACAGGTTCACCCTCCCATACTGCAGTGATTTCAATGGGAATGTCTGGATGCCTTTAGCGAGTATCAGGCACGTTTTGTCTCTGACATCAGGCATGTATCTGGTTGACTGACATTTCTGGCACTTCTCTGTACACTTCTCCACAGTATACTCACCCTTGTATTTTTATTTCTGATGTGCCTTTGGTCTGGAGAAATGTTTTCTATAAAATCAACATGCCCAAATATATGCTCATCTTTGAAGGTCTGATCAAATGCAACTCTTCGTAGTTAACTTACTGTCTATTCAGCCTTAGTTCTGAATCCTACTCTCCTCTTGGGTACATTCAAGCTGTCCTTTCTGCTTCTAACCTTCTTATGAGTGAAAGAGTCCATTTCACTATTTGTACACAATTTCCGCAAAAGAGACCCATGTCTCTTCCTCATTGGATTATTTAATGCCAGTTCGATCATTTCCACGGCTCTTTTGTGTTTTTTCTGCCATGACAAACCACACTCCTAAGAGTGGCCGTTCTATCACTGGGGTCTGGAGTTGGAATAAGAAAAGTAGAGGCTCTAGCTGGTCGTCAGGGAGAATAAAGGCTTTCACAGTTCTACACGAGTGAGATTTTAAATGTTTTGTTGCCACACTAAAATGTAGCCTAATATGACTATTTATTTGACTGTACTTTTGGGTAATTTTAGACTTTCTTAAACGGAGTATAACTATTTATGTATTTATAATGTTTCTCCTAGTAGACTGGAAGGCTTTAGTGATAGTATTTGCTTTTGAAAATACTTTACACAGAGTAGACATTTGATAAGTATCTTTTATCTTTTCTTATGACTACAAAAATAAACAACTGAATTGTTAGATGATTATATGACTGTTCTCTTTTATTTGTATTTTCAGTCTAGAACTGCATTTTTAATGCATACTTTGTATTGCATGATCCTATATGCCCTCACTGAGGCAGCTGTACATTTTGCTTCCTAAGAGGTTCTTTGTACTGTAAAGGAGACGGGCAAATCATTATTGATATACCCATAAGTTTTTTTGTACAACATTTCCGAGATGTGTTGGCTGGTTCAGGATTGGCCTTGATTATACTTGGAATGAAAGCACCAATACAGATTTAGAAAGTGCTGACACAGTATCACTGACTTATATATCTATAACCAGTCTGTTTCCAATTTTATAAGAAGATCTAGTTGGCAGTGTTAGCATTTTTCAAAAGTTGAAAGCAATAGGAAATAACCTTACGTTTAATAGGCTTGTTTTGCTAACAATGAGATTTTTTTCTATGAAAATTATTGATTCACTTCAACATTCTGCCATAGATAGCACTGTCAAAACTGTTTATTATTTGAAAATAGAATCGATGCTCAATAACTAACATTAAAGTAGGGGAATATTGCTATAGATAATTCAAAAATATGGGCAGTTGCCAGATCAACTGCTTCTTTTTGTGAATACATATATATACATATGTGAATATATTTTTATATATGTATTTATATATTAATATATACATATATAAACACATATGTATATACACACATATTTATATTATTTAATTAATTGCTTTGAGACCAGGGTCTCTTTCTGTCAACCAGGCTGAATTGCAGTGGCACAACTTTGATTCACTGCAGCCTCAACTTCCTGGGCTCAAGCAGTCCCCCCACGTCAGACTCCTAAGTAGCTGGACTATAGGTGCGGTACACCATGACCGACTAATTTTTTTTTTTTTAAATTTTTTGTAGAGACGAGGTCTCACTCTATTGCCCATTCTGGTCTTGAACTCATGGACTGAAGCGATCCTCCCGTCTTAATCTCCCAATGTGTTGGGATTACAGGTATGAGCCACCGCAGTGCCCTTCTCTGTTCTTTTAAACCAATCACTTTTCAACAACATGATCTGATTACCGTAAGAAGTGTCCTGGCTCAAGATAAAGCTACCACCTTTTATTTTTTATTTATTTGCTCTAGCTTTAAAGCATTTGGTTGCTGGAAATTGAAGTTCATTTGAGTAAACACACATAAATTGGGGTTTGTTGGAGGTCTTCCATGGGGACTGAATGGTAACAGAACGTAACTGTTCCTTATGGAAAGAAGAGTTTGACCGTAGAAAATAAGTAAATGAGGCTCCTGTTTTTTAATCTATCTTTTTGGCACTGAATGTGCTTCTGTCTTTTGTTATTATTTGTGTGATCCATTCTTCTGCTCTCTTAGCAAATGACTTAATCTCCATTGTTGAAAATTACCGCTGCAAAGCTTGTCAAGGTAGCCTCTGGTTAATGAAGTCACAATTTCTGGTTTAAATTTTTTGGGTTTTGTTTGTTTGTTTGTTTTGGCATCTGTAAATTCTTTTTCCCATTATTTTGAAAAATTCACCATGGTCTTTGGGTGTTCATTCAATAACTAAATAGTCTAACTAGAGTATAGAGATATGGGAGAATAGATAACTCCATATATCAAACTCTGATGAGTGGAGCAAATCAAACTATTAAAGAATATTGACTTTAATAATTTAACTTATGTGTGTATGTATATTTTAATTTGATTGATAGTTAACATAGTAGAAGGATTAATAGGTGATTTCATTATCCAAGAAAAAATATGTAAACAATGCCAATTTCATAAGAGTAAGGTACCATATTGATTATTCTACCTATATCATTATAAACAATATTTGACTCAAAATACTAAATTAATTTACTTTAGCAATGTATGATACTATTATTTGGCACTAACTTAAAGATTATTCAAAACCTCTCTGAAAAGTATGGGTTTTCCATGTTTATTTTTATATATTTCACACTTTTATACCATAATAATTATATTTATTTACAAATAAATGCCAATGTTATTTCTTAAAAAGAATAATTGATAGATGTTTCTAAAGACCTCTAGCAAAGTTTTACAGTTTCTAAGTAGGCTAAAATTGGAAATTATCCATTGATATATCCATGGATCCAATGGATATATCAATGGATAATTTTATTTATAAAAATTACATTTTATCTTTAAAAGAAACTTCTATTTTTTTCTGAAATATTCAGCATTGTAACATAAGTAAATTTTTAATGAATAGAATATCATAAAAAGTAATCATCCATAAATATTTTCTTAGAAATAGATTAGTCTCATATTTAACCACAAAATTAGGATACTGAATACTCATTGGGTATCACTTATGGGTAGTCATTTTGAAGGCTCAAAAATTTCTGACTAACACAGGAAATACGGTAATAACATTAATGCCTCTAATGTCACAAAAGGCATGAAATAACATCTAAGCGATGTATCACATTTAGCCAGAGCCAAAGTTAGTAGCTCTCTGACACAAGTACAGAGGGTCTGAAACAAAGCAAATATATTTGACACTTCAAAGAAAGAAACTTTACACTATGCAAAGTAGCTAGAGGTGATGTCCTGAACTGTATAATTAGTCAATGAATGTTTATTTTGATAGAATAATGACTATATCAATTTGCTAGAAAATTTGAAAGCAGTGCTCAGTGAGAAAGCTGTCGAATTCTACTGCACAGTGTACTCTGTTCTCCTTGATAATGATATCTGAATTAAAACCTCATGAGAAAGTCAGTGATTTTTTTAAGTCTAAGATTCCCCTGAATTGCAAATTATTACTTTTCCCAACATAACTATGATGGTTGCTTTCAATTTCTGCTGTGAAACAGCAGTTTCCAATGCCAAATTGACATTTAATAGCATTGTGGGAACCTACCACAGGTCTTTCAGAAAATAGTATAGATTTGTTTGGTAGGGATTTATAGCAGAATTACAAAGATCCCCTTAGAACATTCAAAATTCCTGGAAAATCTCCCTGGTATCGATGAGTATTGACCCATTATTCTCTTGAATGGCAGAAATGCTGCTCCAGTCATCTTTTAAAATTTTCTATTTTGTAAACTGAAGGCATATACACATATTCACTGACTCTGTATAACTTGTCTTTCCATTGAAAAAGTGCCTGCACAGCTACTATAGCTATCTAATGCTACCATTAAATGCAATATTGTTACGTGTAAAATTCTCCTGAAGCAATTTCAATTACTTTCAGTATTTCAGTATACAGAGATTTTAACTGGGGCATCTTATTTGACTACTTTCTATAGCACATTACAGTCAAAGTTAAATATCCTAATGTATTAAATGAGAAAACCACATGTGCAATTCCCCCTTCCCACACAAACCCCCAAGTTTTCCAACGGAGTGACTTATCTTGTTGAACCAGAGCCAGTAAGTGTTAAATATGTAATACATTATTCTGATCCTTTGTGACTTAAAACAACTAACATTCTAGGGATTGGCAAATTAATGATGTTGGGGCGTGAGTAGCAGCCATATGTTTTCATCTTTGTGGGGTTGGGTGAACTGGCTGCTGACTGATCTAGCTTGAGTTATGCTGGGATGGAATCCTTCTACATCAAGAGGGCTCTGACCCTCCAGCATGCTTGTCCAAGTTTGTTTTCATGAGAGCTTCTCAGGGGTTCAAGATACTAAGCAGGTTTCTAAGATATTGAGCAGAGACACAGAAGCCTTTGTGAGTCCTCGGAAACGGTATGACATTCCCTTCTCCAAATTAAATTAGTCAAAGCAAGTCACAAGTCCGGTTCGGATTGAAGTGCATGAAATATAGACTCTGCTTTTTAATGGGGGGAGCCTTAAATTCTTAAATTCACTTTCCAAAGCATATAGATATAGGAAAGAATAAAGATTTGGGGGGCATTTTTATAGTTTACACAAGTCTCCTATCTCCAAAACATATTTAAAATACAGAAAGTAGCAAAACACTAAAAAAAAAAAGAGATTCCTAGAGAGTAGGCTCAGAATATAACTGAAAGCCCACATGAAGTCATTGAAAATGGACAGTTTAGCCAACTCATTATCCTCCTAAGATTTTGTCTTCTTCTTAAACTAGTAGAAAGCTATTGGTATTTAGTCCAATCTGTGTTAGAGTAATTTTTATGCATGAGAAAATGAACACATTAATAAGAACCATCATAAAGTTCAGAAATGAATGACAAAGATTTTTTAGTTTACATGATGTAAACAGAAAGATAAACCTAAAAATAAATTATTGGTGATAATTTTTTTTCTGCTATGGAGAAGTTCACCAAATGCACCTGGCAATATGGTGTTGAAGGTTGTTTTTTTGTTTGTTTGTTTGTTTGTTTGAGACAGAGTCTCACTCTGTTATCCAGGCTGGAGTGCAGTCACAGCTCACTGCAACCTCAGCCTCCTGGGTTCAAGAGATTCTCCTGCCTCAGTCTCCCAAGTAGCTGGGACTACAGGTGCACTCCACCATGCCTGGCTAATTTTTGTATTTTTAGTAGAGGAGCTTCACCATATTGACCTCTCATACTCCTGACCCCGTGATCTGCCTATCTCGGCCTCCCAAAGTGCTGGGATTACGGGCATGAGCCACCACGCCCGGCCGAAGGTTACTTTTACAAGTGAGGAGGAAGTTCAGAGACTTTCTGTTGAGTCAGCCCTGTCATATCACAGTGCCTGCTGTTTGACCTCATAAGATAGTCACTGAAAGTCTGTGAATTTCGAGTTTACTACCAATAATAATTGTGACAAAGTGAAAGTATTTGGTTAGAGATTTAGCATGCAGTCCATGGAAAATATATTGAGAAACTCAGATTTGATTTTTGCAGGTGAGTAATCTTTTACCAATCATGATATTTTCTGGGGAAAAAAAAAAAAAAAGTAAATTTTAAAGAAAGTGCTGCATGCCAGAAATAAAAACCTGAAAGAAGTTCTGAAACTGGTGAAATTAATGATATATATATATATATATATATATAAAATTTAAATGTAATATATATTATTATATGTAATAATAAATGTAATACATGTGTGTATATATATATAACATTTAAATCATTCCTAGAATGGAAGAGGAAGAACTGAAGAATACTTAGATGTTTATATGCAAACAGATTTTATTCAATGAGAAGAAAATAAAGATGCAGAAAAGTAGCCAATTTAGTCAAGTATTCATAGTTAACCTGTTGACAAAGCTGAGACAAGAATTTGGGATTTCTGATCTCCAAAACAGAACGGTGCCTGCTATTCTATTCCTCATGATATTTTTAACCTATGTAAATATGCATAAGTTTGCCTTCATTTTCGTGTGTTTATATACTTCCTGTGAGTGCCTGCCCATGTGTGTCTGTGTGTTTGTACGGTGTCTCAAAGAAACATAAATAAGATTGCCGGGCATGGTGGCTCACGCCTGTGATCCAAACACTTTGGGAGGCCGAGATGAGCGGATCACAGGGTCAGGAGATAGAGATCATCCTGGCTAACATGGTGAAACCCTGTCTCTACTAAAAATACAAAAACAAAATTAGCCGGGCGTATTGGCAGGCGCCTGTGTCCCAGCTACTCGGGAGGCTGAGGTGAGAGAATAGAACGAACCCGGAAGACGGAGCTTGCAGTGAGCTGCACTCCAACCTGAGCAACAGAGCGAGACTCGTCCCCCCCGCCCCCCCCAAAAAAAAAAAACAGAAAAAAGAAAAAAGAAACATAAATAAGATAGAAAAAAAATGTTTGACTAAATATTACTCCAACATTGTAAGTTCCCCACCTCAAGAAAATAAGATGGTACGGCAGGGTGCAGTGGCTCATGCCTGTAATCCTAGCACTTTGGGAGGCCGAGGCAGGCGGATCACCTGAGGTCAGGAGTTCAAGACCAGCCTGGTCAACATGGTGAAGCCCTGTCTCTTCTAAAAATATAAAAATTAGACAGACACAATGGCGGGTGCCTGTAATCCCAGCTACTTGGGAGGCTGAGATGTGAGAACGGCTTGAACCCAGGAGGGGGAGGTTGTGGTGAGCTGAGATTGTGCCACTGCACTCCAGCCTGGGCAGCTGAGCAAGACTCTGTCTCAAAAAAATACAATACAATACAATACAATACAATACAATACAATACAATACAATACAATACAATAAGGAGAAGGAGAAGGAGGAGAAGAGGAAGAGGAAGAGGAAGAGGAAGAGGAAGAGGAAGAGGAAGAGGAAGAGGAAGAAGAAGAAGAAGAAGAAGAAGAAGAAGAAGAAGAAGAAGAAGAAGAAGAAGAAGAAGAAGAAGAAGAAGAAGAAGAAGAAGAAGAAGAAGAAGAAAAGATGGTACAAAGGTAAGAAGTGTCAGGAACATGTTAGCAAATTGAAAAACTCCAATGAAGAAGTAAACTTGTAACATAATTTGAACAACTTTTAAGAAAGCAGAGTGTATCAGAATGTTTGTGTTGTACAATGCAGAATAAAACCAAGACAGGTCTTTATTTATTTTAAATTCTTACTACTTCAACGCAAGTGGGAGAAGTGAATATTGGATAACCTTTTCCTGGATTCATCTCTAGTATATAAGAATCATTTCTATGATAAAAATATTATAATGGTGCCATCTTCCAAGTTATTTTGCTTTTTTATACAGATTAATATTTCACATACTACGAATTTCACTAGCTATACACATTTCCCATTATTTCTAATACACTGACGAAAATAAACACCCTGTGCTTCCAGCATCACAGGCTTTTTACCAAACAAGAATTTCCTCTGAGAAAAGTTATGGTTATTACCTTAAAAGAGATGTGTTATTTTTCCGACACTGGAAGGCTTCTACAAGTCCAAAGTGAGGAGCAATTATATACTATAGAGCAGAATAATAGAACACTGCACTAGGATAAATTTTGTGCCCACTTAATTGAAATACTTGCCAAGGAGCTAGGTGAGAGCAGTGTATTTCAATCACTCTAAACAATGGGTAAATGAGACACATTCCTTCTAAATGACACATTTTAGCTGTCTGGAAGCCTATTCTGAGTTGTGCGTGGTAGTATAAGTTTGTCACTCTGTTCCCTACAATTTGTCCATTTCAAGCTGTGATTTGAAGCTATTTATGCCAAAGAGCCTTCTTAATATTAAAAAAAAAAAAAAAAGAAAATGTTTTTCGATATAGCACACACACCAATACTTTTCAACTCTCTCTAGGATACATGTAGGTGTAGTTGTATTTCTGTGTCTCTCTGCCTGTGTCTTTCTCATGACATACATATAAAATGTAAAATATGAATACATTTTATTAATTGTTATATTAAATCAAGTTGGCAGAAATTAGATATTTTTACATTGCAGTCCTGGGCTGTGCTTTTATTTATTTTTCTAAAACTGGAATATAATGATTAGACTGTGCCAGTAATTCAAAGAGCAAAGAAAATAACTAAATTTGTTTCAATATCAAATTCTTGAAGAAGTATCTTTTTATACTTCTGAAAAAAAACTAACAATAGAGAAATAAAGAAAAGATAATTCATTCCTGAAGAAAGCAAAATAAAAATAAGAGAAAACAGAAGCAGGCAACACGTGGCTTTATCAATTACAGGCAGTGTGGCCATGATAAGTCATCCAAATCGTACATTTTTGAGAATGAAAGAGGGTATTATTAATAACTAAGCCAAGACCACAGACATAGCCTGGAAATCTAATAGGCAAACAAGGCCATATGGTTCCTCTGGCCCCCCTACTGTAGGTTTTCAAATCTTGGACATATTTTTAAAAATCATATTATATTTAGTTTTCATATTAAAATTATTTAACCTCCCATATTTTTATTTACAGTTTGAAAATTCTTTAAAGATGAAGGGTTGAGTTGCAGAAATGCTCTAAAGAATGGCAAAATTTACTTCTAAGGCAATATAAAACATATTTTCTCTCTGTATCACAAGTTGAAATTCCCTCAAGAAGTTTTGAATCTTAAATGTCCTACAGATTAATGTGAACTAGGTTTAAAACTCTAAGTTATCACTATATCTGAAAAAAATTGACATTACATCAGTAATTAACAATCTCTCTCAGGTATTTTTAATTTTCTTTCTTGGGTTTCAGTTAAAAAAATCTATCTCTTTATTTGTAAATTTGATGGACGTAAATAAAGAGTTCATTTGAACATCAAGTGAGAAACCATCCCATAAAGTGTGGGAAACTGTCAGGAACAGGCCCTCCAAAGTCTGGCCATAAACTGGCCCCAGAACTAGCCATAAACAAAATCTCTGCAGCACTATGACATGTTCATGATGCCCATAATGCCCACACTGGAAGGTTGTGGGTTTACCGGAATGAGGGCAAGGAACACCTGGCCTGCCCAGGGTGGAAACCACTTAAAGGCATTCTTAAACCACAAATAGTAGCATGAGCGATCTGTGCCTTAAGGGCATGTTCCTGCTGCAGATAACTAGCCAGACCCACCCCTTTATTTGGGCCCATCACTTCGTTTCCCATAAGGGATACTTTAAATCTAATATCTAAAGAAACAATGCTAATGACTGGCTTGCTGTTAATAAATATGTGGGTAAATCTCTGTTTGGGGATCTCAGCTCGGAAGGCTGTGAGACCCCTGATTTCTCACTTTACACCTCTATATTTCTGTGTGTGTGTCTTTAATTCCTCTAGCGTTGCTGGGTTAGTGTCGCTCTGACCGAGCTGGTCTCAGCAGGAAACACTAGGGCTTGATGCCTTCAGAAAACTATTCTGGCTTTACCTCTAAACTTGCTCTTGTTCCTACTATGTTTGAGAAGGAGCCTCTTCAGTGACTTCATATGCTTGATAGGAACACATTAGGTATTTTGTTTGTTTGTTTTAAGAACATCACATAATTCATATGAGAAATTTGATTACCCCTTTTAAAAGTAGTGCTTATAATAAATTTACTTAATTGTTACTGTGTTCTTGTGATATTTTTCCATGGCCACATCTTGAACGTGGGAGTAGTGGAAGGAGAGCACATCCTCAAAACTGAGTACAGGGCAAGAGAAAATCAGATATAAAGAAGTGAACCAATTAAATATTAACATATTGATGGGGTGCTATTGCTATGAATGAATGTCCCTCAAACTTTATATGGTGAAGATTAATCCCCATTGTGGGGATATTATGAGGTAGGATCTGTGGGGAAGTGATTAAATCATAAGGGCTCCCCCATCTTGAATAGATTCTGCTTGATATGAAAGTGTTGGAGGGAGGCTACTCACCTTGTGCTTTGCTGCCCTTCTACCAAGTGAGGACACAGCATTCATCCTTATTTTTGCCCTTTGGCCATGTGAGGGCACCTTTGGTGTCATCTATGAGGCACAGGCCCTCATCAGACATTGAACCTACTGGTGAATTGATCTGGGACTTCGCAGCTTCTGGACTGTGAGAAGTAAATCTCTGTTACTTATAAGTACCCAGTCTCGAATGTTTTGTTATAGCAGCACAGAGACAGTCATTTAATTCCATATAGATATATTTAACATCAGTTAATTAAGCTGAGGGTTGGATTATGATTGGAATATGGTCTCAGAGACTCAGTTCACAATAGAGAGTATAAAGATATCTAGAATGGGTTTCTGAATAATTGCGGAAAGTCTTTTTGGTGAAGTTCATTAGATTGAAGAATCTAGCCCTAAATTTCAATTTATGATCAAGGGCCTTTAGATTGTGAAGTTTTATAAATATTTCTAAGAGAGGTGTTAAAAAGGGATTCAAGGGGAAAGCTTTCTTGACTTTTCATTTAATTGGGTCATCACAGTTCTCTTCAGTGTTGGGAGAGTGAGCAGAAGCAAATTGCTGGCTCTCCTGGTAGATTGCTGTCAATCATGTCAGCATCTGTCCCAAAAACTCATAGTGCAGAAGAGGATCAGGAGGATCAGGAAGCTAGTTTCTCACATTTACTGCCTTTTATTCTCAAAACCTTGCTTTCTTTGCTTCACTTACTGACTGAAAGACAAAAAAGAGAATGTCTTCTTATTTTAGATGTTGGGTTTGGTAATGGTGGTAAGTGGGGGAGAGTCAAAGTTTGACGCAAACTATGTATTTTTTAGTTCCTCTCAGTGAGATGTTAGATCATTACTTTGAGAAACTTCTAGCTTTTTGAGGTAGATGTTTACTGCTATAAAGTTTCCTCTTAACACTGTTTTTGCTGCATCCCAGAGATTTTGGTTTGTTGTGTCTCTGTTTTCATTCCTTTCAAAGAATTTTTGAGTTTTTGCCTTAAGTTTGTTGTTTACCTAAATTTTATTCAGGAGCAACTTGTTTAATTTTTATGTAATCATGTGATTTTGAGAGATCTTCTTGGTATTAGTTTCTGTTTGTATCCCACTGTGGTCCAAGAGTATTATTGCTATGATTGTGATTTTTGGAATGTATTGAGACTTGCTTTATGACTGAGCATATAGTCAATTTTGGAATATGTTCTATGTGAAGATTAAAAGAGTGTACATTCTGTGGTTAATGGTGAAGCATTCTGTGGATGTCTATTAGGTCCCAATAGTCATGCATCAAGTTTAAGTCCAGAATATCTGTTCTTTTTCTGCCTTGATGATCTGCCTAAAAACATCAGTGGGGTGTTGAAGACTCTCACAATTATTGTATAGCTGTCTAAGCCTTTTTATAGGTTTACAAGTACCTGTTTCATAAATCTGGTTGCTCCAATGTTGGATGCATATATATTTAAGATAGTTAATTCTTGTTAAATTGATTCCTTTATCATTATTTAATGCTCTCCTTCGCTCCTTTTTACTATTGTTGGTTTGAAGTCTAGTATATTTAATAAAAGAACAGTGACCTCTGCTCTTTTTTGTTTCCTGTTTGTGTGGTAGTTCTTTTTCCAACCCTTTATTTGAGACTGTCAGTGTTTTTATATACGAAATGAATCTCTTGAAGATAGCAAAAGGATGGGCCTAATTTTTTTTTTATCTCACTTACCTTTCTTCGACCCCACTCTTGGTTCTGCTCAGATATCGAAGCAGGGTTGGGGCTCAGCCCAGGCGCTGTCACAGCCCAGCTGGGTGTGCACACACACTAGGGGCAGTGTTGACATGCCAGCCTTCTGCTGCCTCAGCCGTATCAGTACTTTAGGTGTCAAAGAGCATAGGAAAGGAACCTAAAAGGGGTTGCTGAGGGCAGCCGGGTGCTGGCCTGCAGATGCCCCTTGATGCAAGCAGCCTGGGTGCCATGGATGGCCGTGGGAGGCAGACAGGCTCCTGGGTGGAAGAGGGCGCGTCCCTGCTCGCTTTTCGCGGCTTCTGCTCTGGCTATGCTCTAGGAGCCCTTCAGCCTGCTGCCGCGCTGTGGTGGCCTCTCTCTGGGGCTGGCGGAGGCGGGAGTCGGCTCCCTCTGCTGGCGTGGAGGTGTGGAGGAAGAGGCGCTGGCAGGAGCCGGAGCTGCCGCCCGGCGGGTGCCTGCCGGGCTTGATACGCGGACAAGCTCCCTCTGGGCTGCCAGAATGCCCGGGCTAGGTGCTGCAAAGTCACACGGCGAGTGCCAGTGAGAGGTGAAGCCTGCTGAGTTTCTGGGAGGAATGGTGACTTGGAGAACTTTTCTGTCCAGCTGAAGGATTGTAAACACACCAATCAGCACTCTGTGTCTAGTTAAAGGTTGGTAAACGCACCAATCAGTGCTCTGTGTCTGGCTAATCAGGTCGGGACTTGGAGAACTTTTCTGTCTAGCTAAAGGATTGTAATACAGTATTATTAACTGTATTCCTCAAACTCTGTATTAGGTCTCCAGGCTTATTCACCTGATGGAATTGCAACTTTGTACATTTTGCTGCAAAATGTTCCTTGATAACTACCTTTCTACTCTTTTTTTTTTTTTTTTTTTTTTGAGAGGGAGTCTTGCTCTGTCACCCAGGCTGGAGTGCAGTGGCGCGATCTCGGCTCACTGCAAGCTCTGCCTCCCGGGTTCACGCCATTCTCCTGCCTCAGCCTCCGGAGTAGCTGGGACTACAGGCGCCCGCTGCCACGCCTGGCTAATTTTTTTGTGTTTTTAGTAGAGAGAGGGTTTCACTGTGTTAGCCAGGATGGTCTCCATCTCCTGACCTCGTGATCCACCCGCCTCGGCCCGCCTCGCCCGCCAAAGTGCTGGGATTACAGGCGTAAGCCACTGTGCCCGTCCTACATTTCTATTCTCTCTATACATTCTTCTTCTTCTTCTTTTTTTTTTTTTTAATTTCACATACAAGTGAGATCAATTAGTCTTTTTTCTGTCAGACTTATTTCTCTTAGCATAGTGTCTTCTAGTTTTACCCATGTTGTTACAAATGGCAGGATCTCCTCTTTTAAGGCTGCATAATTATCTATGTATCTATCAATATCATCAAATTTGATGGACATGTAGGTTGTTTCCATATCTTTGCTATTGTGAATAATGCTACAATGACCATGAGAGTCTTTACAAGGTCGTAATATCGTTTCCTTTGGGTATATATGCAGAAGAATTGCTGGGTCATATGATAGCTCTATTTGTATTTTCTTCAGAAACGTCCATATTGTTTTCCACATTGACTGCACCAACCATTATTTCCACCTGCAATGCACAAGGGAGCTGCCTTTTTTTCCACACCCTCAACATTTCTTATCTCTTGCCTTTTAATAACAGCCATTCTAAAAGGTGTGAGGTAATATCCCATCGTGTTTTTTGTTTGCTTGTAGAGATGGGATTTCACTGTTACATGTAATATTGCCGGTCTTGTACTCCTGGGCTTAAGCAATACTCCTGCCTCGGCCTCTCAGAGTGTATAATAGTATTATGTCGTTGTTGTTGTTTTCATTGTTTTGTGGAGATGGGGTTTCCTTAAGTTGCCCAGGCTAGTCTTGATCTCCTGTGCTCAAGCGATCCTCCTGTCTCGGCCTCTCAAAGGGCAGAGATTACAAGCATGAGCCACTGTGCCTGGCCTCTGGTAGTTTTGATTTGCATTTCCCTGATGGCTAGTAAGGTTGAGAATCTTCTCATACGCCTGATGACCATTTTTATGTCTTCTCTGGAAAAATGTCTATGCAGGTCATCTGCCCATTTATAAAAGGTTATTTGTCTTTTTGCTATTGAGTTGTAGAGTTATAATTCTTTTTTTTTCTTTTCTTTTTTTTTTTTTTTTTTTTTGTTTGTTTGTTTGTTTGTTTTTTGAGATGGAGTTTCACTCTTGTTGCCCAGGATGGAGTGCATTGGTGTGATCTCGGCTCACCACAACCTCTACCTCCCAGGTTCAAGTGATTCCACTGCCTCAGCCTCCCGAGTAACTGGGATTACAGGCATGCACCACCACGCCAGGCTAACTTTGTATTTTTAGTAGAGACGGGGTTTCTCCCTGTTGGTCAGGCTGCTCTGGAACTCCTGACCTCAGGTGATCTGTCCGCCTTGGCCTCCCAAAATGTTGGATTTACAGGCATAAGTCACCATGCCCAGCCTAGTTATAATTCTTTAAGATAGAGTTCCTCCATTCCCTACTCTACACAGGACTCCTGTTAGTGAAAGCAAAAAATGCATGCAAATCCTTGCAGAAAAACACTATCAATAACCAATGCCAAATGATAACATTCATTAAGAAATTAGAACTTGACCTTGAAGGATAGTACAAGAGTCTGAATGTATGTCATTCCTGTAGTTGTATTTTGCAACCTAAATTATCAATATGATGGTGTTACAAGGTGAAGCCTTTGGTAGATGATTAGGTTGTGAGGGTGGAACCTTCATGGTGGGATTACTGCATTTATAAAAGAAGCCCCAAGGAACTGCTTTGTCCCTTCTCTTATGTGAAAATAGAGTGAAGGAGTCATCCTTGAACTCGAATATGGGTCCTCATGAGACATAGAATCCGCTGGTGCTTTGATGTTGGGTTTACATATAAAATCACTTCTATTGAGAAAACAACCCTACAGTTGAAAAATAAGAATACAATAATTTTTAAAACATGAGTAAAATAATTGAACACAGAGTTTATTAGAGGAGGTGTATCAATGTCAAACAAGAAGATGAATGATGGTTAACATGTTTATTTATCAGGATCTGCAAATTAAAACTATAATGGGATACCATTTAACACCCATTAGAATGACAGCAATTATAAATCCTAAAGAAAATTTAATGTAACACAAATGAGATTATCATATAATAATGGAAGGAATGTAAACTAATACAACACTCTGGAAAACTCTCTTTTTTTTATTACTTACTAATCTATGTGCTAAACTTCTGCTAAGCTATTGGCTTTTCTTTACCAAAGATGAATACTTACATTTTTCTTTCAATTTATATACTAGTTGTGAGCATGCTATTTTACTGAAAATTCAAGTAATTATAAATTTATGACAAAATGAAAAAATCTTTACCTAATTGCAATCAACTTGTTCCATCCAATCATAGATCTCAGTTGCATCATAAAGTAAGATAATTTTTTTAAAAATAGTATTAATTTTATGTGACAAAAGTATTAAGATATTAAAAAAAATTTCAGACTTCAAAATGATTTTTCTACTATGTATAAAGATTTCAGTGAAAATAACCATTTTGTATTACATATAATGCCTTCTGAGCATGTGAATATCCATGTCTACCTAATCATATTTAGCTTATTTTTTTACTGTTTCTGCAATATCATAACCTCTCCTAATTTTTAAAAGTAAAGTAATATTGTATGTAGTTATAAAATGACAAGAAATCCTTAGCTGTTTTTTTTTTTTCAGTGTTGTTTAGAACTAATTATATTTTTCTTTTAGATTTTCAATGACCAGAACAACACTGTACATGTTTTCAGGATTTTGGACAAACTTAAATATCTGATCTTGAATTAGTTATTCTCACATGAGTCCAGTTCCATAACAGGAAAATAAAAAAAATTATTTAGATTATCATTCATTTTAGAAGGTGAGCGTGCATAATACCTTAATCCTTACATTTCAACTCTTTGCATGGATATTTGTGTTTATATAAATATAAATAGCTATGTCTACATGTATATACATATATTTATATGAATATGTAAATGCATATATCACAAATAACATACTTATGTCTATATTTACACAGTTAATAGGTGTGCAACTTTCGCTTACAAGGTTGATCTTGGTTACAGATACAAAATATGGAAAGATTGCTTATATTATACTGCCACTTATTACTTCCAGAGAAAGGAACATCCCATCACCTTGGAAGAAATTTTCTATTTTTATGACGGACATCAGTCGGATGACATTTCTTAGCCTATGAAAACGTAAGCTTACTAAGCACCTACTTTCAGGCATCACCTTTTGTGTTTGGAGAAAGGCTGATCTTTCTGGAGAAACCTATATTTACAGAAGACAAAAAAGAAGATTGATAAAATATTCTTACGTTTAAAAGTCCAGTATTCCTCAGCGAACATGTAGCACGAAAGAAAGTGGTAGCACTAAGAGTCTGCTCAGCCTCTTTTCTTCTCTCTCTTCTTTTTTTTTTTTTTTTTTTTTTTGAGACAGAGGCTCGCTCTGTCATCCAGGCTGGAGTGCTGGAGTGCAGTGGGACGATCTCACTGCAAGCTCCGCCTCCCGGGTTCACGCCATTCTCCTGCTTCAGCCTCCCGAAAAGCTGGGACTACAGGCGCCCACCACCACACCCGGTTAATTTTTTGTATTTTTAGTAGAGTCGGGGTTTCACCATGTCAACCAGGATGGTCTCGATACCCTGACCTCGTGAACCACCCGTCTCGACCTCCCAAAGTGCTAGGATTACAGGCGCGAGCCACCATGCCCGGCCCTCTTCTATTTTTTGTTTGGAAACTGCGAGGGACTCCTGTGAACTCCATTGCCTGAACTCTGAACTCGTATATCAAACTGCCTACAGGATGTCTAACAAGCATGTAACTCAATATATCCAAAACTGATTTCCCAATCTTCTTCCATACATGCTTTACTCACTACTTTCCCCACCTCTGTTGTTCCTGATAGCATTTTTTAACTTGCTTAGGCCAGATTCCTGGGGGTCAATTTTTACTCTTTTATTAAGCCTAATATTCTAATCCGTCATGGAATCCTATTGGCTGTTCCAACAATATATTTAGTATCAGGACACTTGGAGCTACTGCACTGTCTCACTCTGGCCGAAAGCACCAATATTTCTTGCCTGGGTTATCTCTGAGCAGAACTACAATCTAAGCTTTAAAAACAGCCACTGCTCATTCAAAATTTAAGTTAAATTAAATAATGCATCTGCTAATAAATTTTCTGTGCCTTCCTTTTTAATTTAGAGTAATAGCCAAAATTCTTTCAAAGGTGTGTGTGTTTTCCCCTGACTTGAACCCTTTACTTCGAAGGCCTTAAACACTCAGCACCTTAACACCCTTTTCCTCATCATTCTCTGAGACACTGGACTTCTTTGTGTTCATTGCAAAGATCAGGTATGTTTCTGTCTTAGGGCATTGTTCAAGCTCTTTTCAGTACGTGAACTGGTCTACACCAGCTATTTCTTTCCTAACTGTATTGCCTTCCTTAAGTTTGGGATGAGGTGGCATCTTCTCTTTAAGATTACTCAAATCACCTACTTAATACTGCAGTTTGCTGCTTTCTTCAGAATCCTCCCACATGCACACATTCATATCCTGTTTGTTCTACTGTACATTTATTTCTTTTCTTTTTTTACATGTCTCTTGTTATTTTCTCAAGTATCATTTCATTTACTTCTTAATTATGTTAATTAATATTAACATAATAATACTCCCACTTACAAATGTAAATAATGCTCCCCCTTACAAAAATATGAGATCCCTGAGGGCAGGGAGTTTGACTGCTGTATTCACTAACGAATCCTGAATGCCTTGCCCATGCCTGATACATCATAGGCACTCTGCAAATATTTGCTGAATACATGAACAAATTACTAAGCTGCAGAGGATCTCAGACAATTTGGTAGAAATATTGGCCGGGCACAGTGGCTCATGCCTGTAATCCCAACACTTTGGGAGGCCAACGTGGGTGGATCACCTGAGGTCAGGAGTTCAAGACCAGCCTGGCCAACATGGTACAACCCCATCTCTACAAAAATACAGAAATCAGCCGGGCACTGATGGAGGTTGCCTGTAATGACAGGTATGCTGGAGGCTGAAGCGGGAGAATCACTTGAACTCAGGAGGCAGAGGTTGCAGTGAGCCAAGATCAGGCCATTGCACTCCAGCCTGGGCGACAGAGCGAGACTCCATCTCAAAGAAAAAAGAAAGAAAATATTAAGAGACATGTACCAGATTTTCTGACAATAAAGTATGAGAATATTACGTTTGAAAAACTGAATTTAAATGAAGCAGTTATGATTATATCTTAAATTAGTGAAGAGGACCATGTTTTACTTTTACATTCAAAGAAAAACAGTTATGGTCCATGTGAATATTTGTAGCTTAAAGACTAAGAGTTCCTTTTATATTGTGGATTTAGATTAATTTCTACAGGCACTATTTGAACATGTAGCCCTACCTTTGGCTCTCCTGCTATGTATCCTTCATTCCAATTCTAAATTTTGTATTAGAACCCAAGCAACCAAATGCACAAACCACAGAACCCAAGCAACTAAAATGCACCTTCAGAGAAATTATTAATGCATCAATAGCCTACAGATAGACAAATATCATTGCTTCTAAAACAGTAAGAAAGCATATTATAAATATTACAAATCCCAGAGTTTTATATTTTTATTTGAAATTGTTCTTCGATATTTTTTAGGAATGTAAAGAGGCAATATATAAACATTTAACATTAATATTTTTATCTATCTATCTGTCCATCTATTGTCATTTATAAGTGAAATACATGTTAACTAATTCACAAATAATTAGTGAACATTGACTACGTGGAAGACACTGAGCCACATGTTGGTTCTAAAGGTAAAAAAGAATCACGAATCCTTTCCTCAAGCATTTAAGGTAGAGGACATATTCATAAGTAGTTAATTGTATTATAATATTATAGGTGCAATTATATCAGCTTTTGTGGTTTATTGTATACACGTGCAAACATGAAAAAAAAAAAAAACCTTAAATAAGAAAGGCTTGCTGTATAACTAAAATGTCAGCATAGAGTTCTCGATGATGAGCAGATGTTAGATGACAAGATGCCGTAGGTCTAGGTAAAAATGGTGGTGGAGATGGACAGGTTACTACACAGAGTGAGAAAAAATCTTTTCAAGAATTTGATGGCAAGAAAAAGCATGAAAAAAAGTGGGAACATCAAGCTCTGTGGAAATGAGAATAGAAACTATTTAAGGCAGAAAATTATAAGAAAATCTGGTGGCAATTTGGGGATTAAAGGGTTGGTTTGAAATGATGGAATGCTCTAAATGGTGAAAACTTTTCCATCTCCATATGTAATTAAACTGTCAAAAAAATGTTAAACCATAAAGTTAACATAAAAAGTCCAGTAAGGAGTAGATCATTCCTATAATAACACATTTAGAGGGTTTTTTTTTTTTGAAAAATAAAACTACTTATTATTGAGAATAGTATTTCTTTTGAAATTCTTGCATTCTGGTGCCTTTAACATATGAGAAGCTTGGTGTAATTCAAAACTGAAACTATACCATCAGGGAAATTGCATGTCATGTTGACAGGTGGATGTAGCTCTGTGGTTGATGGGAAATTTCTTTTTTTTTTGAGACGGAGTTTCTCTCTTGTCACCCAGACTGGCATTTAATAGCACGATCTCTGCTCACTGCAACCTCTGCCTCCCGGGTTCAAGTGATTCTCCTGCCTCAGCCTACCGAGTAGCTGGGATTATAGGCAGCCACCAACAAGCGCAGCTAATTTTTGTATTTTTAGTAGAGATGGGGTTTCACCATATTGACCAGGCTGGTGTCAAACTCCTGACCTCAGGTAATTCATTTGTCTTGCCCTCCCAAAGTGCTGGGATTATAGGTGTGAGCCACCGTGCCCTGCCAACCACTGACAGATTTTAAAATACTGAATAGCATAATCCTACTTATATTTTACAAAGATGACTCTGATATCTGTGCAGAAGATTGAGATTCCTGGAAACAGATAGGCTGGTTAATTTTCTGTTGTGGCCGCCAAAGTAAAATGGGGAAGATGTTTGAAAAATAATTTGCTAGTTAACATATCTAGGTCTTCATGCCTAATTACATTTAAGGTGAAGAAGAGGAAGGAGTCTATTTTCTGTTTTGAATGACTTAATGATTATTGGGGTCCGTAGCTAATATTGCGTTGGAATGGGAGTGGTGAAGATGATAACATCCATATTATGAGTACTACAATTAACGTGCTTGTAGGTATATGTTATTGCTATTAATTTGGGATTTATAAGCATATAAGTTATTATGGAAAACTGGCAGTAAATGAAAGCACCCCAAAAGACTACAGACCCTCAAAAGCTGTAAGAACAGTAGAAAAATAAAGAAACTTCTCTAATAACAATATTGGGTAGGTGGATTGATGAGTTTATGATGCTTTGAAAATCTATCTTTATTTAATATTTATAACCACAATATTAATTATATAAAACTTTCTTCTTATTTAGAAGCCTAGTAAAATTACTTGCTAAAATTGAAAGATAGATGTCTAGGTTTTATTTCTAGTCATTTTTTTTTATAAATATAGTATCTACTGCCTCCTGTAACTTATGAAAGGCAGTCTCTCATAATTCCAACTTGCCTTTGTAATTCTTACCAATTTCTTTTTAATTTAGTGTTATAATGGCACATTATAAGAATACTATCTACACAAAATTTTATTTTCTGCAAGATATTTAACGAATATATTTAATTAAGTTACTCTAAGAATCTAGAGAAATACAGCCTGAATAATAATAATATAGATTTATAAGTGGGTAAATATGTGATCAAGAGTGTCCATTCAACTATAAGGATGTGACTGCAACATCTTGTACTAGTTGATATGTCTATCAACTTTTTGAATGAAAACAAATCACCCTTACCAAAATTTGGCACAAAAAGTTGAAAAGGATAGAAAGTAATTTGTATTTTAAATCAATATTTTGTAACATTATATCAATATGTTGAAATTATAGACCAAACAGAGTAAGAGAAAAACATAAATAAAAGCTCCTGAACTCAGATACATAAAACCATTCATAAAATTAAAAATAGGCAAATTACGGATTGAAAGCAATTGTGGCAGGGGGACAGGGCTGAAGGATTCTTTGACTCTAGAAATTTAAGATGAGCCTGGACAACATAGAGTGATAACATCTCTACAAAAAATAAAAGTAAAATAGCTGGGTGTGGTGGTGCACACCTGTGGTCCCAGCGACTTGGGAGGCTGAGGTGAGAGGATCTCTTGAGCCTAGGAGGTTGCAGTGAACCATGATTGTGCCACTGCACTCCAGCCTGGGTAACAAAGTGAGACCTCATCTCAACTTTGCTCCCACCTACACACACACAACAAATGAAAGGAAGGAAAGAAGAAAGAAAGAGAAAATAGAAAGAAAATCCGTAAGACCAAATGGTTTTAAACTGTCTCTAAAATCAAGTTGAATCAATAGAAGAATAGTTTCTAAGACAAATAAAAAGATAATGTGCTCCTCTTTTCCATTCAACCCACTGAACCAATGATCTAATAATGTTTAGAAATCATATTTTTCACCTGTTAAGAGGTCCAGCTTGGAATCAGGTAGATACAGTTTGTATTTTGACTCCACAACTTTTGCTGTTTGACAATCACTTATTCTTTCAGTGTCTTAGTTTCTTCACTAGAGAAGTTCTATAAATATCAACGCATAAACTGAAAAAAAACGATATGAGTAACACAATGCATTTCATGTGGCAAAAGTGAAATAAATGTTATGAGTTGTTAAGTGTTATATTCACATTCAGTGTTGCACTCAAATATGTGTACTGAAAAAAAATTTAGTTCAGGGGTCGATTATAAGGGTGGTAATTGGTTACATTTATATAACAAATACATTGAAAAAGAGTATTTAGATGACAACTGGAAACATACTTTTGTTAAATATTGGAAGGGTTTTCATGTGCAAAATATGGTAGCACTATTTTGGGTAACTCCTAAGAAGAAGCCAGAGCAACAAAATTACAGGGAAGTTCATGACGACTTTCATCAAAGAAAATATATCTGTATCTGTATTTACATATCTAGCAGTCAGATACATTCAAAAGTAAACTGAGATGTCTTAACTGATAGTGAGATATCTGTTCCCAATGGATTTAAGAGCAAAACTCAAAGTATGAAATATATCGAGTCTTGCAAAATTAATTTCTTAGTAAATTGGAGTCACTTCTCTATTTAACCACCCAATTTTTTTTTTTTTTTTTTTAATTCACAGGGTAAAAACATATCTCCGTTAACAGATGCAATAGTTTCCCAGTTCGGCCATAACAAAATACCACAGACTGGGTGGCTTAAACAAGAAAGTTTATATTCTTACAGTTCTGGAGACTGGAAATCCAAGATGAAGGTCTCAGCAGGTTAGTTTCTTCTGGGCCCTCATTCTTTGGCCTGCAAATGGTTGCCCTTCTTTCTGTGTCCCCACATGGCTTTTCCTCTGGTTATTTCCTGTCCTAATATCCTTTTCTTATAAGAACAGCAATTATATCAGATTAGGGTCCATTCATAATCCCTCTTTTTACCTAATTTACCTCTTTTAAAGTCCTGTTTCTAAATGGATTCACATGTTGAGGTGCTGAGGGTTAATACTTCAACATACAAATTTTAGAGAGACACAATTCACCCCATCGCACTCAAGTGTCATTATTTTATAACGTGGTTCCTATTCACCCTCATCGTTTAAACTTATTCCTTGTCATTCTTGTCTTACACACCATGGCCTGCTGTCCAGCCATTCTTTTCTCACATTCTGCGTCCCAATCATATCGGGCCAGGGAGTGGAAGCTCTCTTCCCCGCTATTCCTGGTGCTGAATTGAGCCTTCTTCCCCTGCTTCTCAACCTGGTTCCACTCGAGCCTGACTTGAAAGACTCCCTAGACTCAGGCGTGTAAGAGTAGCCTTGAAAATAAAGAAAACAGTACTCAGAAACACTTGAGAACTTGATCTAAAAGTCCCATTATATGCATAATGCCTTAGATCCTCCTATTAAAAACTATACTCTCTATTTGTATGAGTTATTGTGAAGGCGAGGGTATTGTAAAGTTCGTGTTTTCCTGGATCTTCATCATAATTCATTTTGTAGGGATAGTTATGAGGTACAGAAATTTCTCTAGAGCTCTTCTAAAGTTGGTATTATGCCACAGTTATTATCATAATTTTGTGAAACCATACATGCAGAAAAAATAGTATCTCAAAATTAGAATTATAGGTATTTTGTTTAAACTGTTAAAATATTGATTTGTTGTTTTCTCTTCTTTTCTTAGTTTTCCAAACATTTTGGAACAGAGTTTTCTTAATTTTCTTTCTTATATAGGCATTATGAGGAAGCTTAGCAAGAGGGAATTAAGACTGAGTATATCTTAGCTACAATCTGAATAAATTTTTGATCGTATGCACATGTGGATTCTTGATAGCACATAAATACAGGGGAAAGATTTTTTAAAAGGTATATTCTCTCTATATGTTATGTAAAATTTATGTAACTTAAAAATGTTGATGTTTGTCAGGAGCATATCAAGGACCTATTTAGAGACATGAACTCTTTGGACTACTGCAAATGTGATGTGGAAGGCAATCACAGACCATCAGTATAAAATGAAATATTAGAAACTTTTTAAGCCTTCTACTTTATTGACTGAATATAAGTGATATTATAATGGTGGAAACAAATTATGAAGACACTTCAGAAAGTATTGTGTTTGTGTACTTATGGAGTCTTTGTGAAATCTGCCTCACTGATGAAGGTTTAGATGCGACAGTGCCTGATCCCTAGGAAGCAGTGGAAAATGTGTCAGTAAACTCTTATTTTTTGAGATAAACATGGATCCATCTTCCTGAATGATGCCCTGGGATGCTAAATGTTCTCAGGTTCTGGAATGGTGGGTGCTGACACTAGTAACAATATCGGATGTGTAAGGATTATGATGTCTATTATTTCAATAGCAAAGCATTTGAAATTTCCAGGGTCTTATCAATTGTGAAGAGTAGAAATTTATAGGATAGAATACTTAATCGGACCTTAAATTGACTGCATAATTTGCTAAAGAAACTATATATTTTTTATTGTGAATATAACAGTTTTCACGCAGGGATATTTGAAAAATACCCAAAATAACAACAACAACAACGACAACAAAAATGGCTGGGTATGGTGGCTCACGCCTGTAATCCCAGCACTTTGGGAGTCCGAGGTGGGCAGATCACCTGAGATCAGGAGTTCGAGACCAGCCTGACCAACATGGTGAAACCTCATCTCTACTAAAAATACAAAATTAACTGAGTGTGGTGGCATGTGCTTGTAATCCCAGCTACGTGGTAGGCTGAGGAAGGAAAATTGCTTGACCCCAGGAAGTGGAGGTCGCAGTGAGCCATGGTGATACCATTGCACTCTAGCCTGGGCAACAAGAGCGAAACTCCATCTCAAAAAAAAAAAAAAAAAGTTCCAGCTTATCAGTTTGATAATTCATTATCCACATACAAATGCATATATGCATATGCATCCATGTACATGAATGTATTATATTTTAAATTATACTATCACTATCACATATTTATGCCATTATTATTATTTTTGCATGTGTTGCTCAAAGGGGTCATGGGTGCATATCAGCAGCATGATGCAAATTTGGGTAAAGATAAGCAGCAAAGTTACAGAGTGAGCACAATAGTAGATTCTCACAGGATACCACAGCTTGGGCTGAGTAAAGAAAATCTTCAAGTGAACACCATGGTCAAAATGCCACTTGAGTCTCTGTATGAATAGTAGACAAGGAAGGACGATCTATATGACTATGTAACAATGGATGCACTCTGAGTAAGGAATTGTCCTTTTAAGAAAGGGAAGGCCTCTGAAAACCAGTGCCTAAAATTAGTCTGCCCTGCTTGGGGGCTTAGACCTAATGAGTTCTCTAAGTAGAAAACTGTCTCTGCTAAGCTACTGAAAGAAGGAATAATTATACTTCAGAACCATACAAATTTCTTTCACTATCACGTAAGTAACAATCATGTCATATAAATATACACTCAGATTTGCTTGGATTTAATACACATTGTTTTTCATTACCCTGTGTCCAATAAACTCATGTTTCAGACGGAGGCCCTGACAGTGGTCAGTTACTGCTTTCTCTTCAATGCCATTGTAACAGTTTTCTGGGCCACTCTACGGCTTAAGAACCCACCAGGACTTTCAGTGGATTTAGTCTGGCATCAGTGATGGTAGAATATCTCCCACATGAAGATGCATAATATGTTAGTTCAGTAGTCTAAAACAAAATACGATAGACTGCATGGTTTAAAAAATAGACATTTGTTTTTCACGGTTCTGGAGACTGGGAAGTACAAGATCAGGGTGCCATAAGATTCGTTTCTTGGTGAAGGCCCTCTTTCTGGCCTGTAGATGCTGCCTTCTCATTGTATCTTCACATGGCAGAGGAAGAAAGCTCAGAGATCTCTTCCTCTTTTTATAAGGGCACTAATTTTATAATGAGTGTTCCACCCTAATAAACTCATCTCAAACAGTTACCTCCCATTGTCCCACTTCCAAATACCATCACATTGAAGTAATGTTGAATTCAACATATAAACTTTGAAAGAACACAAATGTTCAGTCATTAACATCTGGGTACATTTGTTTAATATCTACAGGTGTTATGGAATATTGTAAAAGATTCTGATATATCCAATGTAAGAGGGATATTACTAATGCTTATATTTCCAAATAATTTCTCTTGAATTTATGATGCAAGCTTTATTTAAGGTATCTTATATAAAGTCTCCTTACATAGCAGGGTATATTATATATTGATAAGTATGCTAAGTAAAAAGTTTAATATTAGTTTTGAAGTAAATATGTGAGTATATAATAAGGAAAACTAAGTAAAAAACTGATGTCTACTGTTTTGAGAGCTCAGACTTACTTGAGAGAACTTTAAACTGAGATCTAAAAATATGTCAGATCATACATAAAAAATAACATTTAAGAAGTTTGAAAAATAATAACAGACTAGAAGTAAGTAGAGGGGAAAAGATAATAAAATTTTTTAAAAATGTGAAACAGCAAAAAAATATAATGGAAAGATGTATCACAGAAAATAATTTGTTTTGAAAATATTAATACCTGTGGTCAATTGTGTCAAGAAAATAGAAAAATCACACTAATAAACTACTGTATAAATAAATCTGGGTACAATGATAGAGGTTTATTGGATTGTTAAAAATACCAAAGTTATATATATATAACCACTTAACGCCAACATTTGAAAACTTAGTTGAAAGGGACAAATAACTAGACAAATACAAATATTACTCTCTAAATATAGGAATCACATATTTAAATCTCTTCAAGGAATTAAACCAATGTTGAAAAATATTCACAAAGTACAAATGCAAGATCCAAATAGTGTTCTCCTCTTCAAATAACAGATTATTTAAATAATATAAAAATTCTTCTAGAGTGGTAAAAAGGGGATACACATCTCAACTCATTCTGTGAGACCAGATGAATCCTGGTATCAACACCAGACATCACTAGGGAAATGACAGGGCAATACTATTCATAAATATAGAATAAAATTTTGGAGAATATTTGAGCAAATCAAACCCATCTGTGTATTTAAAATAAAGAGAATGTGTTGTGACCAAATAAGGTTTATACTAGAAGTGCAAAATGGTTACATATTTTAAAATCTATAAAAGTGATTCTATACTAAGAGATTCATCTGATATTTTACTTCAATGAACAGAGTTAAAGCTTTAGGTGAAAATCTGCAGCCAATTAGAAATTTAAAATAAAACCTTAAGTAATAGGAGTAAGAGAATAACCTGATAAAGGATATCTATCCAAAACACAGTCAACATTATTTCTGCTGGTAATCATTAAGCATTATATCTATGAACAGGAACAGGATAAGGAACTCAATATAGGCTATTCTATTTAACATTATCATGGATATCCCAGTCACCACAATAACACACACACACAAAAGACATCATGTAAGGACAAAAAAGATGTACTGAAATTATTACTATTTAGAGAAGCTACAACCTCTACAACTAAAAATGCAAAAACCTTATTTTATTATTAGAATTAATAAGATAATTTGCATTTCTCTACTCCAAAAGTAGGTAAAAATATATTTTTAAAAGTTATACCAACACAGTAAATAAATTTAAGGTATCTAGAAATGAATCTAGGAATAAATCTTATAAGATATATAAGACACAAAGAAAATTTCAAAAAATTACTGTAAGATGCTATCAAAATCATTATTATAAATGCATTATTTCTCTAAAAATTAACTCAGAGATTTAATAGAATTTTAATCAAAATCCCAGCAGGATTTTTGAGAAAATTGACAATATAATTTTAAATTTCATATGTAGGTAAAGGGACTAAGAATGGCAGAGTGACCCCTGAAAGAAGAAATTTCCTCCCAGTTATTAAGACATTTATGAAACCATAATAATAAAGTCAATGTGACATTAACCCAGAGATAAACTACATTGACCAATGGGACACAAAGATAGCTGACAAAAAGGCCACATATGGAAACTCGCTATATGGCCAAAGTCGCATCAGTTTCACTGGGGAAAAAGTGGTCTATGCAATAAATGCTGTGGGATAACTTCCCATCTGGGAGGCCATTTTGAAATTGCATCTTCACTAATGAATATACAAAATGTCAGTTCCAGAAGGATGAAGGATTAAAATGTTAAAGTATACTTAAAGCCAATGTAGAATATCTGATGCATTTGTTTTCCCAGGAGACACAAAATATACTATCCCCCCTTGAAAAGACTGATCACCTGAATAAATCAAAATTAAAAAAAACAGTTTGTTGAATAAATTGTCTAGAAAATAAAAAGACAAGTCACTAACTGGAACAAAGTATTTGAAAAAGGAATTACTTTTCAGAATATACTCACAAGACTCAATAGGCAAAACATAAAAACTTAGTATATACATGGACAAAAGACATATATAGGTATTTTAAAGAAGCAAAACCTTTTTATTTAATTTATATTTCTGCATAAAGTAAATATTTTTTATAAATCAAAACCCAAACACCCTTGTTAATATAGTGGAAATGCATATTTGCACTGTAATATAATACAAATATGTAGACAAAAAATAAGATATCTGACTATATCAAATTGTGGCAAAAATATGCATCCACAGGGATTCATACATTTTAGTGAGATGGAAAATTGCTAAAAACAATCCTGTGAAACAATATAGCTTTATTTTTTTAAATATGAACTCTAAAACTTAGACATTCCACTTCTAAGCATACACATATTTGTCGGGAAACTTCTGCTTACATTTGTTCATAGCAACAATCATTCTTAATAGCAAAAGCTAGACAAACAAAAGTGTCTATAAACCCAATGACACATAACTAAATTTGGCTATATTCATGTTGTGCAGAAATTGGTATACTATGGCCCATGAGCTAAAGTTGGCCAGCCTCCTTTTTAGGAAAAAAAGTTCTCCTGGAACACAACCATATCCTTTATTTTCTATATCATGTATGGATGATTTTCCTGTATGACAGCAGAGTTAGTTAATTGTGACAGATTATATGCACCACAGAGTCATACATGTTAACTATCTCTCCATGAACAGAAAAAGTTGCTGATCTCTGGCCTAATGGAATATTATGTAGAAACAAAAATAAAATAATCATGAAATAGCATGAATGAATCTCAGTGATGTAATCACAGCTAGAGAATGATACTGCGTTTTAATAAAGCTCTAACTTATGTGGCAACCATAAGCTATATATATATATTTTAGGAATACCTAAGTATATCATAAATTTTATTTTAAAGTGCAAGAAAAGAAATAATTAATGGACAAAAGTTTTGGTGACTGGTTATTTTTATTATGGTAAGAGACAGCTGGACAGATTAGAGAACTTTCAATATTATAATTCCTGTTGGATAGCAAGTTCAAAAGTGTGTATGTTTTACATTTATATCTTACATAGTCATTATATCGATTATTTTGTGTGTCTCAGTTATCATATTTTTTCATATCCATATAAAAGTAGCCCTAGTAAATGTGAGAAGGATAGGTGCATATCTGTGGGTCTATGAGAAGATTCTCATGGAAAAATATCAAGTGAAAACAGAAAGCTACAAATATCTAAGAAAAGAAAAGAGAAAGATGTATTCAAAAGACTAAGTTTAGCTGAGCGTGGTGGCTCACTCCTGTAATCCCAGTATTTTGGGAGGCCGAGGTGGGCCGATCACCTGAGGTCAGGAATTCAAGACCAGCCTGACCAGCATAGAGAAACCCCGACTCTGCTAAAAGTACAGAATTAGCCGGGCATGATGGAGCATGCCTGTAATCCCAGCTACTTGGGAGGCTCATGCAGGAGAATCACTTGAACCCAGGAGGCGGAGGTTTTGGTGAGCTGAGATCCTGCCATTGCACTCCGGCCTGGGCAACAAGAGTGAAACTCCGTATCAAAAAAAAAAAAAAAAGTAAGCTCTGTGTGTGCATGTGTTTACATGTGCTGTTATTGTCATTATTATTCGCAACTCAAATATATTTTAACAGCAATATGTAGTAGTGGTTTGAATAGGGTCAGAATATATTCACAGGACTCACAGAATAAATGGATTTGAATTATAGATGACAAATTCCTAGCTCTTTCATCTTGGGCAAATTAGTCTATTTGTAAAATGAAGCTAATAAAGTAGTTAATAGATTTATTGAGAGAATCAGTGGAGGTAAGGCTTTCTAAAAACATGGAACAGCCTTAATAAGAGCTTATTTTTTTCATTTTTAATATATATTATCTGGAAATGTTATGTTTGTATTTAAGACAACCTGAAATTATTATAATTTAAATAAATATATGTAAGTTTGGAAGCACTCTCTAAAGTGCATAAACTCCAAAGTGGCCTACTGGTTTAAACATTTTTGAGAAAAGTGTGAAAATGGTAAAATGGACTTGGCCATTTGTATGACTCTAGTTGAATTTTTCTTAGTTATACATGAATTTACTTATTTTTTTAAAGACTGAACATTTTGGAATTAGGAAGAACATGACAATATTCTGAATTCTTTTGTATTTCAGTTATTACAAAATGATTTATACACATCAGTGACAGTGATCTTACTACATTCAAAATCTGCATTGTCCCTTTCATATTTAACACGTCTAGCTTCTCACAATTTAGTTCGATCACCTGGAATGCTATTCCATCACACACTTTCAACGCTGGTTCTGTTTGGTCATACAAATGTTAATCAAAGGTCACCAAGTCAAATAATTGCAGGCCAGACTACCCAAAGTAAATACTTAATCAAAGATATATTACATAAATGAGGAAAGAAACTACGTTTCTATACTTTAAAATTAAATATTTTTAAGATGTTAATTTTTCTCCTTACCTTAACATATATTCTACTTAATGTCTTAAATAAGTTTTATAAAATTTCAAAAAATTATTTCAAATTTTGTTTTACTTTTTAATCTAGAAATTCTAAAGTATTAAAATGCTATATATTGTATTGTTTCATGATATTTTAATAGCATACAATTACAAATTGTTTTATGTTTTTCTTTTTTTTTCTAATTTGCTAATGAAATATGCCTCTTCTTGGTGGTTTTTTTTTTCTTTCAAATGAGTTATTCCTGAGCCTCCTTTTATGTCTATATCTATTGGCTATTTAAATTTGTTCATATGTATATGTTCCTTATGTTTCAATTAAGGGTGTTTTTATTTTTTAAGATATTTCTTGCATTTATTAATGAGTAAGTAGAAAAGCCTTTATGAATTGCATTATCTGGTCATGAGTTGGCAATAAATATGAATTATAGCCATATTTTTATAGCTTACCATTTGTTTCTGGTGTGTGAAAGTTATATGTAATCAAATTTATTACTTTTTCTACTTATGGTTTCTTCCTGTTTCATCAAAACTCAGAAATGCCTTCTCAATCTAACTGAAGAAATATCACCATCACCATGTATTTTGTTCGTAGTCATTTATGGCTGAATTTTTTCTACCTAGATATTTAATTGATCCGTTGTAACATTAAGAACTCTTTGTAAACTCTAAGAATTTGTGTTAATCTGCTTGTACTGGTGATTCTTGGTATAAAGAAAATATTATATATATATATTATATTATACATGCAATATATAATATATATGTGTGTGTGTAATAGTCTTGTAATTGACTATGATGCTGAAACTATGACAATATTTCTAAATATATTTTTATTTTCTTGCTTTTTTCTATTTTTCCCTGTTTGATATTTGGAAATAAAAAACATTTAAAAATAGTGGTATTTGTAACCTCTCAATTACAGAAAAACCTATATTTATGCTTCATATGTATTATATTGGTTAAATTGCTTACAACAATATTAAAACAATTCTGGCCTTATTCCTAACTTCAAGCAAAACAGCTCTAGTGTTTCCCTACTAGTTGCGGTATAAGCTGATGGCTTAAATACACACACACACACACACACGTATATATGTTAATAATTATATATGATTTACTATAATACATATAATGATATTAATATGTATAATTATGTATTATACATATTATAAATTTGGGTTTTTTTTTTCTATTATACTGTTTTGTCATTGGTTACTTCTGGAATGTTTAAGTTAACTGAATATAAATTTTTATTTCACTAATTGTAATTTCAGAAGCTTCTACATTGAGATGATATAATTTCAGACAAAGAAAACCTATTTTCACACTTAAGTTAAGCTTGTTGTAACCTTTTAAGAACCCTATAGCTTCTAATGACCTTGCTCAGAAGACAACTCCCGTAAACATTTCTCATTTTATAGATAAAGAAACCAAGTCCTAGTAGAGTTAAGCAATTTGTCTAGAGTTGACACAGCAGAATTGAAAAGATATGCATCTGATTTAATTCTCTCATCCTTTCCATGTGTGATATAGATATGACTGTAATTATTTTACCCTCATTTTGTGCTTTATTAAGAGGAAATTTAGAGTAGTTAGCTGATGTGTCAAGGTGCTGGAATTGAGACATGGCTGAAACCCATGTTTCTAGAATGATACTCTGATGATGTTTCCAGTTTCTATAGCACAGAACAGGCAGATTGACTGAGGGAGGTGTTCTTTCTTATTTCAGTGTTTAAAACTAAGGATATGACACTTTCTTCTAATCAAGTGTCTAAGGAGAATGAAACACCTGTAAGCATCATTTCTTTGAACTGACTACCACTTTTGCATTGTGCAATATGAGCTCCCTTTGCCCTGTAGGGAAGTGTCAAGAATTCATAGCCGTTTTCAGGTTCCTGTCATCTCTGTTATCCAGTAACTGAGGCATTGTCATCTCATCAGCAATGTCGATCCCTCTTTTTCTAACAACATTATAATTGTCACTTTCCTGACAGACATCTTAGGAGATTCACATACTTGCCAAATTTTAGACAGAACTACTTTAAAACCTGAGTGTCGGAAAGAAGACTCATTCTAAAATAGAGAATTGGACAAAATGCCCTTCATATGTCTTAATAACAGCTGTTTGGTATTGTGTGTCTTGAGAAAACCATGGAGCCTGGTAGAGGGAGGAGCCAAAAATGCTAAAAGCAGACTTGTTTCTTTGGATCAGGAAGGCTCTCCTGTTACGGCTTCAACAGCCAGGCAGGCATTTTAAATCGAAACTGAGGCATATGACCTAGATTACTTCAACTAATATTTATTTGACACAATTTGAACATGTCTTACTCATGTTCTCACATAGCAGTAAATCCATTCAAAAACCACATAGTTCTAGTATTTTATTTATTGTCCATATGAGTCTGGGTCCAACAGACAAGGACATGCTCAAAGAAGAAAATTAGTAACTATTTAATCAAAAGATAAATTATGCAAGTAGGGCTAGATTTAAGAAAACCCACATGAGATAGCAAAGGAATCCAGCTCATTTAACCCAATAGGCCTGAAAATTACTAGCACCCCACAAGACCTAGACCTGCAGGAGGTGCATCCTAGAGAAAACAGCAGCAGCAGCAGTCCTCAGCCTGGCACAGAGAAAAACAATTACTTTCCTGCTGGTGCCTCCTATTCACTGAACTCAACTGAAAATCAGAAGTTATTGATTGATTGATTTCATAAATATCGGTCTCCAGAGGCACAGATTACGGTGGAGGAATATGGAGAGTAGAATGAATAGGTAAGTGAAGAACCCCAGCACAACCTCATCTCACAAAGGAGGTGTATTAGTCCATTCTCACACTGTTACAAAGAAATACCCGAGACTGGGTAATTTATAAAGAAAAGAGGATTATTTGGCTCACGTTTCCACAGGCTGTACAGGACGCATGGCTTCTGGGGAGGCCTCAGGAAGCTTACAATTATGGCTGAAGGTGAAGGAGAAGCAGGCACATCTTACATGGCGAGAGCAGGAGGGAGAAAGAGAGGGTGGAGATGCTATGCGCTTTTAAACAACCAGATCTCATAACTAACTCACTCACTATCAGGAGAACAGCACCAAGGGGATTGTGCTAACCCATTCATGAGAACTCCGTTCCACGATCCAATTACCTCTCACCAGACCTCACCTCCAACATTAGAGATTACAATTTGACAGGAGATTTGGTGGGGACACAGATCAAAACCATATTAGGAGACGAATGAATTCTCAGAGTGTAAATAAGTTGTCTAGCATGAAAGGATATGTAATTGCAGAGCTAGGATTGAATCCATGATCATCCAACATCAAGCTCTGTGTTCTTGCTCTTATCCCACTTCCTGTTGAAAAGAAATTTATTCACTACACCTTTCCTTCTTGGTAACACAGAATTTTATTTCAGCTAAACTCAAAAGAGTTCAAAAGCCAATCTCAGAGTGATAAATGCTTGTTTTAGCTCTACAACATAAGGTTGCTCTCTTTCTCCTTCAACCCATCAATTGTTTTTCAGAGAACTTCAAATACACATACACATCCATACACTCATACTAAAGTACCCATGAAAAAATATTTCTCATGCCTAATCCTTAATGTATTCTTGACGTGCACAGTTAAATTATTTAAAAATTAAATAGAATAAGTGTTGTAATAAAGTAATCAACTACATGGGAAAATGGGTCAAAATCCTCTTATAAAGTATTTTGCAATAAAATATTCTCCATTTAAATATTCTCCCAGAGGACTGTTGTAAATTTTTTAAACTAGCATTCAACCATTCTTTTCTATTTGCAAACAAATAATTATAGAAATTTATATCATGAGTCATATTACTTAATACTGCAAAATAAAAATTTAAGACATTTTTCTTATTGGAGATTGGATCTTGATGTTTGATATAATTCTAAATACTGAATTGTACCTTACTTTTTATAGGATAATTTTGCAGCAATATATTCCATGGAAAGAGCCAATAGAAACTTTTCAAAAACAGAGAGTTTTTATACCTGGGTAGCCTTCCAAAAATAAAAATATAGAAGTGCTGCTTTGCAAAGTGCCATCCGTAGCTTTTGTTTGTACAATGAGAGTTTGAAGATAAGCAAATGCTTGAATTTGATGCTGGAGCCTTAGGTCAATCCTCAAGATGAGGATAAAATGCAGAGCAGCAGTCTCCTGGCACATAGGTTGCCAAGAGTTCAGTAGCCTTCAGCCCTGGGATAACAGTAAGGTTAATAGTCACTGGCAAATCAACCACTTTAGCAGCACTAGAGAACTTATTAGGATGAGTTTTTATTGTTTCAGGTTGGACTTAAGTTGTCAAGTGGGATATTTTGGTTCTATCAAAACTCTGCTGATATGGCACTATTGTTCTACTAATCTCCATCTAGAAGCAGTTGAACCCTTTGATTCATGGCAGGAGAAATGTCACAATGACAATAAACTTTAGGCATTATCATTGAGTATCTAATCAATAAATGCATTTCTAAATTATTGACTATCTTTGATGTTTCTGACTCAATATAGCCTTCCAATAACATTTTCTGTGTCTCAGAAACCCATAGACCGTTTAACTATATACCCCAAATACTATATGAAGTATCTATGTGTCTTGAATATAAAACACACAAGACAAAGAGTGTCCTTGCACATAAGAATTATTTAGCTTTCCTGCCCCTTTCTAACCAAACATGGCCATAAGAAGGCAGCAGAGATAGGTAATATGAAGTTGTTTAACTTACAAATTTCTCTCATGAATATTAATCACGAGTTCTTGGAATTAGAATTTCTTGATTCTCAGTGTTAATAGTGAAGCTTCTAGAAGAGTCTCCATTCTAAAGAAGTGAAAAAAGAAAGCTAGATAGCAATCAGCTTCATTGTTTTAAAGGAGTTCATGAATAATATTGCATAAGGTCTCCTGGTAGGAAACCTTAAGTCTTAAGTGGTAGATGCCATTTCCCACCTTATGAATGGAGGAAACTCGTATGTCCAGTTATCCTCATTGTATTGACCTAATTAGCCCACCTGTTGGAATTCTCAGGCATCTAGAGAAATGAAAAAGTTTCATTACTTGAAGGAAATAATTCAGATTTCAAGATGCAATAAGTAGCAAGCCCATGTAAATACTTGTTCTCATAGTTCCAGGTTGTGAATATAAATTTTTCTCTTAAACTGAGTTTGGCCCATCAATGCATCGAGACCACTCTAGCAATGTTATATGCACTTACAGCACTAAGCTCCTGAATGAAAGAATTAATAGCTGTGCCTCAAATCACAAGAAGTTTGTGGAAAAAAGTCATAATTATGGGCACTAGTTTGCCTGGAACAGTCCCACATTAAACTTCTTTTTTCAGAGTAATGATTAATAATGCCCTCTTTCATTCTTAAGAGTTTAGTTTGGATGATAAATTACAAGGCCACCGTAATTATAAGCTGACTTGGAGATGTCTTTTTCGTTTTGTATTATATTTTTAAAAAGGAACTGAATTTTAGAAAGTTGGATTTGTTGCAGTTTTAGATTTCATTATGTGCAATAGTATTCCATATGCCCATCCATTATATGTGTATACTATGTATAAACTTTAAAAAATTAGTATAAGAATTTTAGATGTGCTCTCATTATTTTCATAATGATATGATACATTTGACATTTCTTAAGCTTTTTGTTTGAAATCAGTCATGCCCAGAATCTAAACAATAGCAATAAAATGAAAAGAAAACATAAAATACAATAAACTATCTGCATTTTTCCTACTGTTTACAGGACACGTATTCTTGATGTTGGCAGGTTTTTAAAGTATGTTCTCTTAGCCAAAAACATAATGTAGTTTCTCAAGTAATGTATCATTTATTTTAACATTAATTTTAGAATTACAAACCTGCTCTTTACTGCTACTGGCTAAAAATTTAATTGCCTGAAAGGATTTAATTTAAAACATGAGCTAGATTTTTTTTTTCTTTAAGAATGTCATGTAAACACATTTTTAGTCCTCTAGAGCTAATAAGTACGTGTGTGTGTATATCTGTATGTGTGTAATATGACATTTAAAAAGTGACTTCTGATTATTGTAAAAGCCAAGAAATACATTTTCAAATACAGTAATTTTATCATAAATGCTAGCTGAATCTTCTTTTACTGGATTTAGAGCAAAGTCATTTTAATAAACATGGCTTTTTAAAAATTCAAATGATAAGATCAAGACTTTTATGAATGTTGTTTTAAAAACCGAGCTGATTTTGTTCAAAATTATTTTAAAGAATTTGAATTTTCCACTTTTAATCATAACCTTAAATCTCTTTTTTTTTTTTTTTAAACAAATAGCATAAAGTGACTTTGGAATGTTACTTTCATAGAATAAAATAAGTTAATGAAATCAAAGACCATCAAAGAAATTAGTAAGTAGCCAGCAGGAGAATGTTTTAGAAATACAAAAGAAAAATATGTATTGAACATGTGAAGTAAAATCAGAGCTGGAGAATTTGAAAAAGCAATTAGTAAGCCTTGATTATTCATAATATGCACATAACTTATTATTTAAAGACAAGATAACTTGTGTTCTCTCCTTTAGAGCCTTGCTAAAATTATGTAAAAGAAAAGTACCTGACATCTTGCTGCATCTTGTTTATTTAATTGATAGGGGTTATACATACACACATAGATACACACATACAGACATGAATATCTACTCACATATATACAAACTTTCCCAATTACAATAGAGTTCTATGCAGAAAGACTGCAGTAAATTATAATTTCCAACAACTTAAATTAATTATGTGTTATTTCAAGTAAATGATCTTTGTGTTACAAACTTATTAAAGCTAAAATGGGCTTATCTAATTTATTAATTCTAGAAAATAATGGATTAACTTTTGTTACCCATATCTTTAACTTGTAAGAGACTGTACCCGGCATTATGTCATGCTAATTTTTGCACTCCAGTAGACTCTTCTTGCTGACTCAGATTTTACCAGAAATATATTGAATACATTTGCAGTTCATCAGTTACAGTGCACTTTGGCTCACTGGTCAAATGGAGTGTTTGGCAAAACACAAGGAAGCTGAAGAATGCATGCAACTCATAGTGCATGATAAGCATAAAAATCATTGCTCAATGTAAATATAAAATAATTCAGTAAACATGCCAAGTAAGGTCTACATTTATAGATTCTGGTGGAGCTTGGATGATACAGAAAAATAATCCTTAAAATTTTTTGATGTTTGATTTTTCATTTAAATGGAGACTGTAAATCTAGAATGTAAATTGAACCCATGATAACATAAACTTCTATAAGCAATTGAATTTACCATCAATAACAATATATTAAATACATTTCCACAAAGCCTCTACATATCTTTTTGACTCCCCTGAGTCATGTAGGGATGGCTTTGTGAATTATTTTTAAAGGACTTGATAAAGTGTCCACATAAATACAACACCTGCTGGATATCAGATAATACTAAGATAATGTAAAGTTTTTAGACTTAATAATTAAAATTAAATTATATATAAGAGTCATGTTAAAACATACATACTTAAATAAAAATGAATAAAACATAAAGTTTCTTCTCCCTTGGCTTTGTCTCAAACTAATCCAGGAGGAGGGAGAAGTAGTAGATGGGAATGAAGATAAAATGAGATTAGCCCTGAGTTAAACCAGTTAAAGTTGTATAATGGATTTATTAAGTTTTTTTGGCCTATTCTCTAATGTGTTTGTGAATTTTTTTATAATGAAGAGGTTTCCACAATAAAGACATATATTATCTCATCTATATCCATGAAAAAACAAGTCATATCAAAGGCAGGAGGGAAAGGTTGTACGATGCACACTTATCACACATGGTGTTTTTTGGTTTTCAGGATATAACAAACACTTTCAATATAGATTAGGTGTGTGAGTAACTTTAAGTTGTTGTCACCAGCAGTCTTCAATAACCTGCAAAACATGCTCCATATTCCTTTAAAACCTTCAACCTTCTTTTTATGTCTTCTCTTACCTTTTCATTCATATGTCTTCATAAAGGCTTTTGAGTGCCACAGCGTTAACTAAAAACACATGACTCCCCTTATCATACGTGAGGTTCTTTCCATTTTTCTCTCTTCCAGTTTCTTCCTCTGTTTCTCCTTCCATTTCCTGAATCTAATTTTTTTCTTATAAATTAAAATTGATTAAAGTACAATCAGATACATTCAGTTTATCCCAGGTGATAGGAGTTTAATATAAAAAACAAACAAGAAAAATATCCATAAGATTCTTATCATTTCTGTAATTAAGCATGGTGAAAAAATAAAATGTAATGTATTGCTACTCAGAATGCAATTGTAGCTTCATTTGTTTGCTTCATTTTGTTTATTTATATTAATTCCCCCAAAGCAGGTGAAAATATTATAAAACAGCAAACCAAGAAAAGTGGTAAAATGCTTGTTAGAAGATTTTTTTTTAATGAACAAGACTTGAAAATTGTATGTGGTGATAGACATAGCAAACCTTCAAATAGTCTTATAAACACTTCTAAACAGAAAAAGACACTCAAACACATGCCCCATTGTTTCATATATTTTAAACACATCCTTTCATTCTTGTATTGAACAGAAAAATTCATGAAATAAGTGCAAATGGTCAAACATTCCTGGGTCAGAGAAAAATTGGGAAGGCAACTTCTCAAAGGACTAATATTTATTATAAAGACTTTTCCACAATCTGAAACCACCACCTAAGGAAACACCTTCCTCAACAGACTGGAATTCTGAAAATGGTAGCATGAATAAGTAAAGCAATATCCCTCTGAATAAAACAATTATAAAATTGCATATAACTGCCAAAAAGCAGCCAGGTTAGTGTCCTTGAATTGAATCAAAGTCAGATAAATCGAGAAGCATTTACTCTTTTTTTTTTTTTTTTTCAAAAAAAGGCTACAGCTTTGGGGAAAACATTGAGAGTTCGCCTTTCTCTCATGTACCTCCTTGGCATGGTCAGCCAAAATTACAGCTCTCCTAGACTGGAGTCAGTGGTAGGGAGATGGGAGTGTGGCCAACTAAAAGTGGTGATCTTGGCTCAGAATCAACAGAGAAAATCAGAAGTTTTGTTAGCTCAAGATTGTATTCCAGTTCATGAGGCAAAACACAGCAACCAAAAATTTAACAGGTAGACTGCAAAGTTAGAAAGATGTAAAGGTCTGAAATAAATTCTCCTCATATGCTTAGATTACTATTGAAATTCGCATGCATGAAAAAAATATGAGAATGTATTGTGAAAAAAATGTTAAAAAGATAAAACAGAATACTGGCTACAATGACAAATTTTTTTTTTCAGTGGGTCCACAACTTGATCAATACTGGTTGAAAACCTCATGGGTTTGAAGTATATGAATAAAACCACTGCCAAAATCTTCAGGTGATTATAAGGTTATTCAATTTACATAAAATTCATAGAAAATACAAAACTAGCACTTTGGGAGGCTGAGGTGGACGGATCACGAGGTCAGGAGATCGAGACCATCCTGGCTAACACAGTGAAGTCCCATCTCTACTAAAAATACAAAATTAGCTGGGCGTGGTGGCACGTAATAAGCCAAGATCGTGCCACTGCTGCACTCAAGCTGGCGATAGAGCAAGACTCCGTCTCAAAAAAAAAAAAAAAAAAAAAAAAGAAAAGAAAAAAAAAGAAAGAAAATTAAGAAAAACTATAGAGACCAGATAATTCTTTCAAGATGCCAGGGTTGAGAAGGAGATTGACTGCAAAGGAGCACGAGGACACTTTCTAGAATTCCAGAGATGTTATAACATGAAATGATCGTGGTTGCCAGATTGTAAAATCTCATCAGAGTTATCAGACTACATACACTTAAAATAGGTGAATATTATGGTATGTAAAATATACTACAGCTTTTAAAAAATAACAACTAATTACTAATTTAGGGGTCAGAAGCTAGCAACAAAAACATGTGGTTAGTCACAATATTTTGATAGGTGATGTGTAAGTAACAAAAGACAGGGCTAAGTATACCCATACATATGATCACATCAGCATTTCTCAGTGGGAAAGTATTTATTTTACACAGTGAAAGTTATGAAAGTATAAGAGGTATTCAATATCATATTTTTAGCCACTCAGTTTATATTTATTGAGTGAAAACTATTAGTTAGATACTGTATTAAGAATTTGGCATGTTTTATTTAATCTGTCATGGAGCCATCACTATCATTTCCTTCATTTTTACAGATGAATAACTTAGATAAGACAGCTTAAGTAAACTATTATAAGTTAACCAACTGGTAAGTGGAAAAGAGGAATTTATACCCTGATCCACCCAGCTCCATATTCTTTACCACTAACCATGCTACCATACTGCTGTTTGATACTTTGAGAATTTACTGGCTTAACAAAAATGATACATCTAATTAGTAGAAGTTTAATTGCTAGATATAGTCACATCTCTAAAGCAATAAATGATATAGTTAGAAAGAAAGAATATGCATTTTCAGTTAAACTGCTAATAAACTTGGAAAAGAATGGAATTTTTTCTGTCCTTAGAAGACTGCAAATGACCTCAGGCTTTTACTTTTCTCAAACTGAAGAATCCCAGACTCTCAATTGAAATACCATATTCACTTGCAGGATGTTCATTCTATCTGAAGCAAAGATGCGATAATGAGGCAAGTTTGAACTTAGTCTAAAACTAGTTATAAATTTAAAGGTAATATTTTTCCCTATTGTCTCTATCAAGTTTTTTTTTGTACATACCAAATTCTTTGCTGAGACAATCACAAGTCTTTGATGTAATCTTTACAATAATAAGTCAGAGTTCAAATTAGTAACTTATAACAAGACTTTCTGTTTTCAGAGGTATGGAGAAAATGCTTACAGAAAGCTTCTAAACTAGTCTGTCAAATTTCCAGTCATGGTCTAGATCTATGACCAGTACCACTGGTCCCACAAACAGCCTGGGTAGAATGGCCTGAGAGAAGTAAATGCTAGTCCAAAAATTTGTGTGTATGGGGGTTGGGGTTGTTGGTTTATTTTTAAGCACAAACTCATCTAAGGGAAACTCACAGACTTTAGTAACTGTTATTTGGTTGAGGAAAGAGCAACATGAATAAATTTCCCATTTCCTACTGGGTATTTCCTGGTATCTTGTATCTAAAGCATATTTGTTTCAAGAGAATGCTCTAGACATTTTTCCTTTGCCCCTTCCAAACCACTGTCACTCTTTTCCACCTTGCTTTAATCCTAGTCCGCTATGCATTGTGACAGTGGGCCTCATTTCAATTTAGCTTCTGTTTTGCTTAGCAGATGGGAATTACCTGCAGGGATCATAGGGTGGGAGGACAGTGTCAGGTTGCTAAGGATTGACTGTGCCCCTTGGAGGCCATAGCTTATTCCTCATATAACTGCCCTATTTAGGTTTGGGTCCCCACAAATCGTACTTTGCTCTGTCCCTTCATATCTAAACATAGTAATCACCACTCCCTGCCCTGTGACTGGCTGCTAGGGGTAGCACTATTAGTTATTGGTTTCTTTGGATCATTTCCAAAAATGTGTCTATAGTCCTCTTATTACTCTTCTTAAGTTGTGTTAAATATGTCGTAGACTTGCTGCAGAAATCTTGAATATTATTGATAGTCATATCTTTTTTTTTTGAGACGAAGTTTCACTCTTGTCTCCCAGGCTGGAGTATAGTGGCACAATCTCGGCTGAATGCAACCTCTGCCTCCTGAGTTCAAGTGATTCTCCTGCCTCAGCCTCCGAAGTAGTTGGGATTACAGGGACGCACCACCACGCCTGGATAATTTGTGTATTTTTAGTAGAGACGAGGTTTCACCATATTGGTCAGGTTGGTCTGGAACTCCTGACCTCATGTGATCTGCCGGCCTCCACATCCCAAAGTGCTGGGATTACAGGTGTGAGCCACCACCCCCGGCCAATAGTTACATTATATCTAAACAGCTATTATAAATTCCTACTTAGTTCCCCTTGCAACCAACCTCTCAACTCTCTCAATAATTATGCATATTGTCGCCAGACTAATGACTGTGCCACTTTCCTGTTATTTTTGTTTGTTTTTAAACTTATATATTGAAACTTTCAAAACAATTACTGAGTTTTTTTTTTTTTTTTTGTCTCTATGATAATATACCAAAATACTTTCCAATTCCCCTTTTCATTCCTATTCAATATCAGTCCTCAACTGCTAGCCATACTGGCATAACAATTGCTCCAAAATTTTCAATTCAATTATTTAACTCTGTTTGACTTAAGTCATCCCACATTTCCTGAGCACTACTAAGTTCCAAAAGTACCTCTTGTGCTCTACGTGAAGACGAGATAGGGGTTTAAGAGGTTAAACATATACAATATGGTAGAAGACTAAGTTTAAAAGGGTACCACAGGTCATTAAATAAACTTCTGGAGAATACATAAATACATATTTTAAAGGTTGACTTTATTCAATAAAGATAATCCAAGAGCAAGGGGAATAGACTCTGAAAAGCTTCTTGGGGAACCTAACAAAAAACATGTAAAAAGGTGTAAATGTATTTCTTACCAGTGTATTGGTCTCATGCCCCCAGTATACTTTGTAGTCAAATTTGTGTTTTCTTCAAATTGCCCTCTGGCAATAATAATTTAAAAAATGAATAGCCACACTAGTTCACTAGTATCATTCATCCATCCATCCATCCATCCATCCATCCATCCATCCATCCATCCAGGACAAGACTCTATCCCCAACACTAACACTAAGTTTATTAAACATTTTCAGGTTGAAAAAGTCAAAAATATGCTTGGATGAACTTAAGTCAGGAACCTTACAATGATACCTGTAAAGAGCTACACCCCCCTCTTGCTGTTGCAGGACTTTTCCTTAGTTCAGCTAAAGATAGGTTTCTTGTCCCATGGCCATGAAAACGCAGGCTTGCAGACAATTTGAATGGTAAGACAAGGTTTTGTTGGGTGAAAAGGAAGAAAAGGGAGAAACAGGGACTCTCTGCAAGGCCAGAATCCCTGCTAGAATTCCAGCCTCACAACTTGAATCCCAGGTTCCGTAGGGATAGAAGAGAGCCCAGGCTCCTCCCTGCTGTGAACAATGCAAACTTCTGTGGCTCCACCCCAGTGCTTATTCCCAGTGCGCAGGCCAGGTGGAGTTTTGCCAGGTACCCCCTCCCACCTGGCCGCCTCACTGCCATCAAGAATCTCTATACTTACCATGGGGAATGATCTCTACACTTTCATAATTTTTTCAGTTCAAGCTTAAAAACAAGCAACAAAAATTAGCATCAGTATTTTCTGGGTTGTCTGGCTTACTACTATGTTAATAGACAATTAGTGTGTAACAGACAATAATGCCATAATAACTCAGTGGCATTCAAAACTAAGCATATAATTCTTATATGTCTGTGGATAGGCTAAAGCAAATTTTTTCCACCTGTGTTAACTCTGGGTTCCAAGGTGAAGGAGCAGCTACTGATCAATACAATGCAAAAACATAAGAGAGAAAGTACAATCTTAAAAGCAGCTTTTAAAATCCTGCTTATGCCATCTCTGCTAACATCCCTTTGTCCAAAACTATTTACATGGTCAAGTTGAAAATCAAGGGTCATGGATGTGCCTTAAACCTCAGTGAAAGTGACTGAACATTTACAAACATGGCATGGTGAGGGAATAATTATTACTGCCAATTAGTCTATCATAGCACAATGATGGTGATGGAAACATGTTATTTATTTTTTATTTTTTTGTCAAATGAATGTGTTCCAACAAATTGACAATTCAATGATAACAAGGTTTCAGTATGAAAGGTTTTGTAGATGGAGTGGATAAGAGTGGTATGACTCATGAGTCATGAGGTGGTACACTCTACTGAAAGTTGTCAGACACAAAAGGATCTGTTCCAAAGAAAGGAGTTCATTATTATCAGTCTAACATGATTCTATCCCTGTAATTACATACTCAAAACAATTAGTACTACACAACTGATCAGGAATAAATGCATAATGAGAAATAATAGTGTTCTTTCAGAATCTAACAATAAATACAATGGACAGCTATTTAATACAGATATGAACAACACTGGAATGGTAAATTGTTGTCAAATACAACGTGAGAACATTATAGGGTTATTCAATGAAGCCTCATTAAAATTGCCGTTTAAGCATTCTACACTCTCATTTTACTAAAGTTGGGGGTCAGATTTTTCTACTAAAGTACTGTTAAAATTATTAATGTATCCTATACATATTTGTTTAAAGTATTGTTCTTTGCATTTGTGTTGTTGGACTCAAATTCATAAACAGATAAATATGGAGCCAGACGTCAGTCTAAATCTTTCTCTTAAACCTAACATTGGTGACTTAGGTTCAATATCAGATCATCACAAGTAATATTCATTAGGCAAACTTTGTATCTTCCCAGTTACTGACAGTATAAGTTATCAATCCATGTCACACTTTGCCATTTTTCCATCCTCTCCAATTTCTTTATCATTTTTTCAGCCTCTGCTCACATGTAGTCCAGTACCTGAATTCACATACTTTATGTTTTATTTATATGACTGCACACCAAGTATAGGCATCAATTTCTGAATTAATTACACAGTGCCATGGACATACTACATAATTACCCATCCCGAAATATGGAGGCATAAAACAATACACAATGATTTAGCTTCTGATTCTACAAGTCTATGTTTTAGCTAAGGGTAACTTTGGATTTGATTTTAGCTTTCATTTAGGAGTTGGCTACTGGATGCTGGGAACTCAAACACTTGCAAATCAACTGTCTTTTGGCCAAAGCAATTTAGTTCAGTTTCATGTTTCTCTATTGCTACCCACAAGGTTAGAATAGATGGGTTCTTTTCATAGGGCGGAGGTGCAAAAGGGAATATATGAGTCCTCTTGAGGCCTACATTCAGGACTATCATTGTGCCACTTTTGCCTTATTCCACTGCCAGAAAAAGTCACACAGACAGGTTTCTTTAATTAAGAGGAGCAAAAACGTCACACAGCAAAGAGTGTGAATGGAGGTTGGCTTAGAAACTCAGAACAGTTAACATCATCAGTCTTTCCTAGTTTTTATTTAATCAATTTTGTTTTAAAAATAACATTATATAAGCATAAGAAATTGTAAAGTGTTTTTTTCAATAATCACATAATTTTGAAACAAATAATATAAATTATTCAATGAAGTATCTGTTAATCTTGGGAGATTTCTCGGTCATTTCACTTATTTTTAACCTATACTGGTTCATATGAACTAATAGTTCACATACTATTTATGTTTGAGAATCTCTGTCTTTTGATTAGAGGTTGTTTTCAATACACATTGGGAATTAGGGCAAATGTAAACTCAGGCTATTCAGTTTAGATCACAGGTAAAAAATGCCACAGTAGAATTAATAGATGAATAGGAAATCAAGTTAAGATGAAGGAAAACAGAGTGGTTGAGAGCATGGCTGCCAGATTTAGTAAGCCTGACTCCACTATCTTCTACCTCTGTGACCTTTAAAAAATATTAGACTTCTGTTTTCTAATCAATGGAGAGTACAGAGATAAAAACAGTACTTACCTTATCTGGTTGTGGTGAGAATTCAATGAAAACACACACACACACACACACACACACACACACACACACACACACACACGAGTTTAGAAAAATGCCTAGCACATACTAGGCACTATGTAAGTGTAAGTTCCACCTATTATCATGGTAAATAGTCAGCTCATGTGATTTTTTTTTTTTTTTTTTTTTTTTTTGTCTTGCTTCTGCTTGGTTATTAGTAGCGTATCTCTCTGGGCATCTTACTTTCCAGAAGTACTCTGAAGAGAGGAATTGGGAGTAATGATTTTTGATAGCGGTGGGACATTTTGTAAAGCATGGAGATACGTATGAAATGCTTAGGTCTGTTTATTTTATAACCTAGGAAATTGTACTTCTTTTATTTGACATTGTATTTTTTCCAAATTAGTCTTATTATTAATAAAAATAGACGCACGCAATGAGTGTACGTGTTTTCTTGTACGTACATATACTTTTTGACCCTAAATATGTGAAATGAAATTATATTGGGTTAATAGGCTTCGAGTGTTTACAAATATAACACTTTATATAAATTATTCAGCAAAAAATTAAATAAATGTTACCAATCTGATGGATAAAATGTAACATAATTTACCTGACTACTACCAAGATTCATCATGTAATAAAATATTTATTGTACATTTATATTTCCATTTTTTATATCAAAAAAACTTTTCCATTTTTTTATTTGTTGTCATCTCTCTCTTTCTCTCTCTCTCTCTCTCACTCCTTTGCCCTCTTTAAATGGGGTGTGATCAGTTGCTAAGCTACATTTTCAGAAGAAGAAAACTTGCTTATTGCAGGAAGATTTTTAATTTCTCTTTATCTTGAAACCTCCAAAGCCTATAACAGTAAAATAAGATAAGCAAGAATATATGTTGTACAAGTTACAACTACAGCATTTAGTATTATGCCAGTTTGCATAATGTTTTAATAAGGTTTTGCTCTAGTCACTTATGCATAATGACATCTTAATTCTAATGTACATGATTAAAGCAGTGTCCTAAAGGCCCTTTAGTGTATTACAAAACTTTTGTGATGCTGTTGTGAGCTGTTTTATAAACTTTATTACTCCAGTATTTTTTTTTAGATTATTACTCATCATTTTTTTTCTTTTACATTTTCTTTCTTTAAAATGTTCATATTTGGCTGGGCATGGTGGCTCATTCCTATAATCCTAGCACTTTGGGAGGCTGAGGCAGGAGGATTGTTTGAGCTCTTGGAGTTCAAGACCAGCCTGGGTAACATAACAAGACCCTAGTACTATGGGAGGAGGAGGAGAAGAAGGAGGAGGAGGAGGAGGAGGAGGAGGAGAAGGAGAAGGAGAAGGAGAAGGAGAAGGAGAAGGAGAAGAAGAAGAAGAAGAAGAAGAAGAAGAAGAAGAAGAAGAAGAAGAAGAAGAAGAAGAAGAAGAAGAAGAAGAAGACCTTCATATCAACAGTTTTTGGGTTTTTTTTTTAATTTTTGAGACAGAGTCTCACTCTGTCACCAGGCTGGAGTGCAGTGGTGTGATCTCGGCTCACTGCAACCTCTGCCTCCCAGGTTCAAGCGATTCTCCTGCCTCAGCCTCCCAAGTAGGTGGGACTACAGGCACCTGCCACCACACCCAGTTAATTTTTGTATTTTTAGTAGAGATGGGGTTTCACCTTGTTGACCAGGATCGTCGGGATCTCTTGACCTTGTGATCTGCTTGCCTTGGGCTCCCAAAGTGCTGGGATTAGAGGCGTTATAGGCGTGCGCCACTGTGCCTGACCAGAGATTTTGGCTTCTCTCTTTATTATCACAATACTATGATCTTAACACGAGAAGAAAATGCATGGGAATTATTTTTGTAGCATGCGTAGGTTGTATTTTCTAATTTATAAATACCAACAAAGTCATTGATACATGCTTTAGGTGGTCTATATCATTTTATATTCTTACTAAAAAGGTAAATTGTGACCAAAATAATATACCAGTACGTATGTACCTGAATGGCTAAAATTAAAAGGACTACCAGTGTCAAGTGTTGGCAAGTTTGGGAAATAACCGAATGTCTGTTTCATTGCTTGTGCTACTGCCAATTGATACAACCTCTTCAGAAAAATATGGGACTATAACTATTAAATGTAAATATTCCCTGTGATCTGGAAATTCCATTCAAGGATATTTAACCAACAAAATACCTGCATATGTCCACTAAAAATCATAAATAAAAATATTTATTGCAATTTATTCACAGTATCACCAAGCTGAATACAAGCTATATTTGTTTTGTATTGATGTGTAACAAATTACCACAGGTTTGTGACTTAAAACAACACTTGTTTGTTATCTCGCAATTTCTGTCTGTCAAAAGAGTGGCACTATTTAACTAGGTCCTCTGCTTATGTTATGGAAAAGCAGCAGTTAGGGTGTTGGCCTGGCTAAGTTTTCACCTAAGCGTCAGGATTCTCTTCAGCACTCACTTGGTTCTTGATAACATTCAGTTTCTTGAAATTATTAACGTGAGAGCTTATTTTTTCCTGCTCAGCTCATGCGGCCACTCAAAGTTTCTAGTGACTGCGTGCAGTTCTTTGTCATGTGGTCTTCCCAATACAGTGTTGTTGCAGGGCTATTTACTCTCAGAAACAGTCTGTAGTCTGCTTTCTTTCAAAATTTATCTGTTGAAACCATAATGATCAATGTGATGGTGTTTGGAAATGGGCCCTTCAGAGGTATTTGCGTCATAAAAGTGCATCCCTTAAGATGAGGTTATTTCCTCATTAAAAAAAGAGACAGGTAGAAGCTTGTTCCGCTCCCTCTGCTCTCCTCTATATGAGAATACAATGAGAAGATGCCCATTTGCAAACCAGGAAGAGAGTCTTCACCAGACACTGTAGCTACTGGCATTTTGATCTTGAATTTCCCAGCCTCCAGAACTCAGAGAAATAAATGTTTCCTGTTTAAGCCACCCAGTCTATGGTAATTTGTTATAGTAGCCTGATATGATTTGACTCTGTGTCCCTACCCAAATCTCATCTTAAATTATAATCCCCATAATTTCCACATGTTGAGGGAGGGAACCAGTGGGAGGTGGTTGGATCATGGGGGCAGTTTCCCCAATGCTGTTCTCATGATAGTAAGTGAGTTCTCATGAGATCTGATGATTTTATAAGTGTTAGACTGTTCCTTCTTCACACACATTGTCTCTCTCCTGCAGTCATGTAAGACGTACCTGCTTCCCCTTCTGCCATGATTGTAAGTTTCCTGGGGATTCCCCAGCCATGTAGGATTGTGAGTTCATTAAGCCTCTTTTCTTTATAAATAACCCAGTCTTGGATATGTTTGATAGCAGTGTCAAAATGCACTACTACAGAACCTGAACTGGCTATGATGAGTGACTTAGTTTATAAAGCCAGAAAACAGAATTTGCCAGCAAAATGGAGTAATATAGCATAATCAAGAAAACCATATCTGATTATCTTTACCATATTCTCTTGGTTAAAAGTAAATATGGGATAATTGATCTCATTATCATTATGTAATGCCCTTCTTTATTCTTGGTAATTTTCATTACTCTGAATCCTTCTTTGTCTAGAATTAACATAACTACTCCAGGTTTCTTGTAATTAGTGTTAGCATGTTACATCTTTTTTCACCCCTTCATTTAAAAAAAATGTGTAGGTACATAATAGGTGTATATATTTATGTGGATATATGAGATATTTTGATACAGGCATACAATAAATTGTAATCATACATATCAGGAAATGAGTATCTTATCACTTCAAACATTTACTTTTCATTGTGTTACCAACAATCCAATTATACTCTTCTAATTATTTTTAAATGTACAATAAATTATTGTTGACTGTAGTCACCCTGTTGTGTTTTCAAATCCTAAATCTTATTTATTCTATCTAGCTTTATTGTCTGTACCCATTAACTATTCCCACCCCATCCCCCAATTACCCTTGCCAGCTTCCTGCATCCATCATTCTACTTTCTATCTTGATTAGATTAAATTGTTTTAATTTTTAGTTCCCCAAAATAATTGTGAACATGTGAAGTTTTTCTTTCTGTGCCTGGCTTATTTCACTTAACATAGTGTTCTCAATTTTCAATGATATTGTTGCAAAATGACATGATCTCATTATTTTTTATGGCTGAATAGTACTCCATTGTGTATAGGTACCACATTTTCTTTATCTATTTGTTGACAAACACAGGTTGCTTCCAAATCTTGGCTATTGTGAATAGTGCTGCAATACACATGAGAGGGCAGACAGATCATTGATACACTGACACCTAGCAGTGGCATTGCTGGAGCATGTGATATGTCTACTTTTAGTACTTCAAGGAACGTTCCAACTGTTCCCCATAGTGGTCACACTAATTTACACTCTCTCTAACAGTGTATGAGGGTTCCCATTTTTCCACATTCTGGCAGTGTTTGTTTTTTCCTGTCTTTTGGATAAAAGCCATTTAAACTGGGTGAAATAATGTCATTGACATTTTGATTTTCATTTCTCTAATGACCAATGATGTTGAGAAATTTTCATACACCTGTTTGCCATTTGATTGTCTTCTTGAAATATATTTACTCAGATCTTTTTCCCATTTTAATTAGATTATTAGATTTTATTCCTATAGAGTTGAGCTCCTTATATATTCCAATTATTAATCCCTTTTCAGATAGGTAATTTGCAAAGATCTTCTCCCATTCCGTGGGTTGTTTCTTCCCTTTTTGATTGTTTCTTTTGCTGTGCAAAATCCTTTTAACTTGATGTAATCTGATTTGTCCATTTTTTTCTTTGGTTGCCTGTGTTTATAAGGTATACTCAAGAAATCATTTCCCAGACCAATGCCCTCAAGAGTTTTCCCAATATTTTCTTTTAATAGTTTCATAGTTTCAGTTCTTAGATTTGTCTTTAATCCATTTTGATTTGATTTTTGTATATAATGAGACATAGCTTTCTAGTTTCATTCTTCTGCATATGGATATACAGTTTTCCCAGCACCATTTATTGAAGCGATTGTCCTTTCCCCAATATCTATTCTTGGCAAGTTGGTCAAAAATGAGTTCACTGTAGATGTGTAGATTTCTTTCTGGGATTTCTATTCTGTTTCATTGGTCTATGTGTCTGTTTTTACACTAGCACCCTACTGTTTTGGTTACTACATTTCTGTAGTATAATTGCAAGTGAGGTAATGTGATTCTTCCAGTTTTGTTCTTTTGCTTCCCTCTTCACTTTTAATCCATTTGTGTCTTTATATTTAAAGTAGGATTCTTATCAACAACATATAGTTCTGTCTTGTTCTCACCTACTCTGACAGTCTGTTTTTTAATATTATATTTAGATATACACATTTAAAGTAACTATTGATGTAGCTGGATTAATATCTACCATGTATGTAATTATTTTCTTTGTATTATTTTTGTTCTTTCTTTATATTTCAGTTTTCATTATTTTTTAATCTTTCTTTGGTTTTAACTGGACATTGCACATAATATCTTCTCTTCTCTCTTATCAATTATTTTTAATTAATTTATCTGAGTGTTTGCCATGAAGTTTGGAATAATAATTTAGATATTAATCCAAGTTCTCTTTAAAATAATACAATACATTTTCACAGGTGAGACAAGAACAATACATTTCTTCCCCAATGTTCTTTTCTTTATGTAGTTTCAAGTTTCTGACCCATATTATTTTCATTCTCTTTGAATATCTTATTTTAATATTTCTTATAAGGAAGGTATCCTTCACTTTTGTTTATCTAGGCACTTTTTATTTCTCCTTCATTTTTGAAGACTAATTTCGCTGGATAGAAAATTATATGTTGGTACTTTTTTTCCTTTTACTCTTTAAATATTTCACTTCATTCTGTCCTAGCTTACATAGTTTCTGAAAAGAAGTATAATATAATTCTTACATTTGTACATCTTGAGGTACATGTCTAATATAGATGTGGATGTACCTATCAACAGGACATCAAAATGTGTGCAACAAAATTGATAGAACTATAAGGATAAATAGAAATCAATTATATATCATCAAACGATAGCAGAGTGCACATTCTTCTCAGGCTCACATGGAACATTCACCAAGATAGAGACCACATTCTGGGCCATAAAAACACCTTAGTAAATTTAAAAGAATGAACATTATATAAAGTATACTAGTCAGAAAACAATGGACTTATGTTAGAATTCAAACAAAGAAATACAGCTGGAAATTCACAAATTATTTGGAGATTAGCCAAGTTACTTCTAAGTAACACATGAATCAAAGAAGTCTTAAAAGAAATTAAAAATATTTTAAATAAATAAAAATAAAATACAACATATGAAATTTTGTGAGATGAATTGAAAGCGGTAATTACTTGGAATTTTATAATATTGCATGCACATATTAATAAAGTGAAAAGATCAAAAATCTATAATGAAGATTCTATTCTATGGAACTATAAAAAGATTAACAAAATCGAAGAATGAAGGTAGAAAGAAATAATAAAATACAGAGCAGAAATTGATGCAATTTAAAACCGGAAAGAAACTGAGAAAATTAGCAAAACCAAAAAAAAGAAAAAAAAACCCAAAAAACCTGTTTTTGAAAAAAATAGTAAAATTGTTAAAACCTTACACAGCTATCCAAGAAAAAAGAAAGGGTATTATTAGTGACCCTAGGACATTAAAAAGAATAAGAAAAGAAAATTATGAACAATTCTATGCCCACAAATTTGATAACTTTGATAAAATAAAACAATTACTTGAAAGACACAGTCTATCAAAACTCACATGGATAATGTGAATAGGCCTGTATTTGTTAAAGAAATTGAAAAAATACTAATATCTTTTTAAAACAGAAATCACCATGCCCACATAGTCTCACTGGTTAATTCTACCAAACATTTAAGGATAAATGATACCAAGTATCTACCATCCATCCATTCCAGAAGTAGAAGCGGAAGGAACACTCCCTAACTTAGTTTTTTCAGGACAGCAGTACTCTAATACAAAAAACATGTTCATGGATAGGAAAATCTGATGTTTATAGGATATCAGTTCTTCCCAAATTGATGTATGGATTAAATAAAATTCTAATAAAAGCTCCAGCAAGTTAGTTTGTTTATATTGACAAATTGATTCTAAATTTAATATGGAAAGGCAAAAACTCAGAAAAATCAACACAATGTTGAAGAAGAGGAATAAAGACAAAAGATAAACACTACCCAACTTCAAGTCTTGCTGTAAACTTAAACAGTAATTAAGACAATGTAGTATTGATGAAAGAATGGACACGTAAATTGATGGAACAAAATAGAGTCCCAAAATATTTCCACACAAATGTAGTCAACTGTAAAGAGAAATAAACCCATAGAATTGTACAACACAGTGAACCCTAATGGAAAGTATGGACTTTATTTAATAATAACATATTGATATTGGTTCCTCAATTGCAACAAATTTATCACACAAATGAAAGACATTAATAATACACGAAACAGAGGGTGAGAGAAGAGGGATCTTTTTAGGAATTCTACATACTTTCTGCTTAATAGTTTTGTAAATATTGAATTGCTTTAAAAATAAAGTATGTTAAAATTAAAATTGAAAAAGCAAGTTAAAGGCTCTTCTTATACTCAAGTGGAGGAAGTACACAAAATAAAAAGGAAAAGAGTACTGATATACAATACAACACGGGTGAATTTCCGACAGAGTGTTGAGCAAACAGTCAAACAGAAAAAAAGAGTGCCTACCACGTAATATTATTTATATGAACTTCAAATAGGCAAACTAATTTGTGTATGATTGAAATTAGAGTGGTTATATTTGTACCAGTTTACTGAGTAAATTCTGGCATTATGTAAAATGTTCTATTATTGTGTCTTGATGATAGTTCCATGGATATATATGCAGACTTTTATGGAGCTACATAGTAAAATGTGTAGATATATTGCATGTAAATTATGCCTCAGTACAAATAAATAATATATAGAAAAAACTCAGTTACTTCCTTCAAACTGCACACAGCGTCATGAGATTTATTTATATGAGACTATACAAATAAGCAGCAACTTGATTATTGGCTAAGAGCACATCATCAGGCACCAAAAGTCTGAATTCAAATCCTGAATTTGAAACTTCCTAAACTTGGATAAGTACTTTAATGTGTGACTCACTGTCTTCTGTAAAATGGTGAAAATCATAGTACCTGCTTACCTTAGTATTGATGTGAGGATGTAAATGAATACAAGTAAGGTATTTTGGGCATTGAGGGACGTATAATAAGCTCTCAATGTATGTTCATCAATTAGGAAACAGTAGGTATTCAATAAATATTTTGTACTTGTGACACCCATTCCTAAAAATTTAAAACTTAGTTTTCTTTAGGATATTTGGAGTCCACAACATGGGCCACCAACACAGTCTTCTATGCAGTGTGATTTGAGAGGCCCATTGCATAAAATAGTTCCCTTCCCATGTTCCAGACTCTATTTCTCACTGATTAATCATTACTGATTTTTGGCAATACAAATGGATTTTTTCTATAGAAAAACACATTTAAGGCCGGGCGCGGTGGCTCACGCCTGTAATCCCAGCACTTTGGGAGGCCAAGGAGGGTGAATCACAAGGTCAGGAGATCGAGACCATCCTGGCTGACACAGTGAAACCCCGTCTCTACCAAAAATACAAAAAATTAGCCAGGAGTGGTGGCAGGTGCCTGTGGTCCCAGCTACTTGGGAGGCTGAGGCAGAAGAATGGTGTGAACCTGGGAGGTAGAGGTTGCAGTGAGCTGAGATTGCGCCACTGCACTCCTGCCTGGGTGACAGAGTGAGACTCTATCGCAAAAAAAAAAAAAAAAAGAAGAAAGAAAGAAAAACTGCACTCTTGCCTGGGTGACAGAGTGGGACTCTATCTCAAAAAAAAAAAAAAAAAAAGAAAAGAAAGAAAAAAAAACCACATTATTTAAATTTATTTAAACTGGTACTATTAGTAAATTTCCTTATTTTTTGAAATAATGATTATGTATTGAATGTCTACAATATACAAATTAACATTCTACATATGTTAGATTATGGGGGTAGGGAGAAAGGGAGAAGGTTTTGGAAAATAATTTTATTAAAATGAGAAATGAATTTTCTGTATCTGTATTGTCTGACACAAGCATTTTAATAATTGTAAAAATTATTGATGATTGCATTGATGACCAAGGTTCAACATATTGATTTTTTTATCACGGAAAGTGGAATAAAAAATAATATAATCTCTTCTAGAAAAAAATAATAAAAATTTGAAGTTTACTATTGTCCTCTTAACTGCCTATTTGCATGTCTGACCCCTGCTGAATATTGTACTATAATCTCACTGTAACTGTCTCTTTCAGAATTTTGAATGACCTTAACATATTTATCTAGACAATTTCCTATTGTCAACTACAATATTTATTGGAACACTCTTATGACAAATGAAGACTCTAAAATGAAAAATCAAGCTGCCAGGCGCGGTGGCTCACGCCTGTAATCCCAGCACTTTGGGAGGCCGAGACGGGCAGATCACGAGGTCAGGAGATCGAGACCATCTTGGCTAACACGGTGAAACCCCATCTCTACTAAAATACAAAAAAAAATTAGCCGGGCGTGGTGGCGGGCGCCTGTAGTCCCAGCTACTCCGGAGGCTGAGGTAGGAGAATCACGTGAACCCGGGAGGCAGAGTTTGCAGTGAGCCGAGATCGCGCCACTGCACTCCAGCCTGGGCAACAGAGCCAGACTCTGTCTCAAAATAAATAAATAAATAAATAAATTAATAATAATAAAATAAAAGAAAAATCAAGCTATATAGGGTTTATCTAATATTTGAAAGGCCTGATGACTTTAAAAGACTGATTCTCCTTAGACAACAGGAATGTGTGATTCAAAAATATTTCCTAATCATCAAAGAAACATATATGCATATTTATTAGGAATTGATATGGTTTGGCTTTGTGTTCCCACCCAAATCTCTCCTTGAATTGTAATAATCACCATGTGTCACCGACGGGATGAGGTGGAGATAATTAAATCATATGGGTGTTTTCCCTCATGCTGTTCTTATAATAGTGAGTGAGCTCTCATGAGATTTGAAGTTTTTATGAGAGGCTTACCCCTTTAATTGGCACTTACTCTTTCTCCTGCCACCATGTGAAGAAGTGCCTCCCACTATGATTGTAAGTTTTCTGAGGCCTTCCCCATCATGCAGAAGTTTGAGTCAATTAAATTTTGAGTCAATTTCCTCTTTTCTTTACAAATCACCCAGTTTTGCTTATTTCTTTATAGCAGCATGAGAACAAACACAGTAAATTGGTACTGAGGTAGTGGGGTGCTGCTATAAAGATTCCTGAAAATGTGGAATCAACTTTAGAACTGGGTAACAGTCAGAGATTGAAACAGTTTGGAGGGCTCAGAAGAAAACAGAAATAGTTCGGAGTTTGGAACTTCCTAGAAACTTGTTGAATGGTTTTGAACAAAATGCTGATAGTGATATAGACAATGAAGTACAGTCTGAGGTGGTCTCAGAGGGAGATGAAGAACTTCTTGGGAACTGGAGCAAAGGTGATTCTTACTATACTTTAGCAAAGAGACTGGTGGCATTTTGCCCCTTCCCTAGAGATCTGTGAAACTTTGAACTTGAGAGATGATTTTAGGTATCTGGTGGAAGAAATTTGTAAGTAGCAAAGCATTCAAGAGAATGCAGAGTGTAACAGTTTGGAAAATTTTCAGCCTGACCATGTAATAAAAAAAGGAAAACTCATTTTATGGGCAGAAATTTAAGCCTGCTGCAGAAATTTGCATAAGTAATGAAGAGCCAAATGTTAATCACCAAGACAATCGAGAAAAATTCCTCCAGGGAATGTCAGAGAACTTCACGGCACCCACTCTCATCATAGATCTGGGGACCTAGGAGGGAAAAATGGTTTCATGGGCCCCCTACTCTATGTAGCCTCAAGACATGGTGCCCTGCATCCCAGCAGGTTCAGCTCTAATTCTGGCTAAAAGGAGCCAACATACAACTCAGGCCACTGCTTCAGAGGGTGCAAGTCCCAAGCCTCGGTGGCTTACACGTGGTGTTGGGCCTGTGGGTTCACAGAAGACAAGAAGTGAGGTTTGGGAACCTCCACCTAGATTTCAAAAAACGTATGGAAATGTCTGGAAGTCCAGGCAGAAGTCTGCTGCAGAGGTGGGACCCTCCTGGAGAACTTCTGCAAGGGCAGTGCAGAAGGGAAATGTGGGATTGAAGCCCCCACAAAGAATCCCCACAGAGGCACTGCCTACTGGACCTGTGAGAAGAGGGCTGTTATCCTCCAGACCCTAGAATGGTAGATCCACTGACAGCTTGCACTCTGCACCCAGGAAAGCCACAGACACTCAATGTCAGCCCATGAAAGCATCTGGGAGGGGGGCTGTACCCTGCAAAGCCATAGGGACAGAACTGCCAAAAGCTGTGAGATGCCCACTCTTGCATCAGCATGACTTGGATGTGAGACATGGAGTCAAAGTAGATGATTTTGGAACTTTAAGATTTAATGACTACCCTATTGGATTTGCATGGGACCTGTAACCCCTTTGTTCTGGCTAATTTCTCCCATTTGGAATGGGTATATTTATCTAATACCTGTACCTGCATTGTATCTAGGAAGTAACTAACTTGTTGTTTTACAAGATCATGGGTGGAAAAGACATACCTTTTCTCAGATGTGACTTTGGACTTGGATTTTGAGGTTAATGCTAAAATGAGTTAAGACTTCGAGGGACTGTTCAAAAGGCATGATTGTGTCTTAGAAATATCAGTTTCACTCAGTCTTACCTAATGGCAGAGTTCATACACACCAATGAATATTTCCCTATATTTAGCTCCTGTTAGCAATGTTAATATGTTTTATTCAGTATTTTTATGTCAAAGTCATCCTAGTTATGCTTATTCTCCAGAGATATATGTAAACTTAGAAGCAAGAACTAACAAAAATTTCTATAGTATTTATAATAGTTTATTAACAAATAAACAATTTCTGCTCAACAATATCAAGTTGCCATGTGGCTTAACTTGTTCAAGTTAGTTCAAATCCCTTTACTTTTCCAAATGTCAGCAGTAATCTAAGCAGTTCCACATCACAGGCTGCTGACAGTTGGTATGTAAGATAATAAACAGAATTATATTCACTTGGGCACTAAAATTCATAGATTTTTCTTTCTATGGACCCAGTTATCAAATAATTTAGAAATTAGTTTGTCACTCTGATTTTCAATTCATAGAGTTAATGTAACTGAACTGAGCTCACGGGTGTCAAGAGAAATGCTAAGTATATACAAACTGGTATGTAGTCCAGTGACTTTTATTATTTCATAGCTGAATATATGGATAATTTTTTAAAAATATGATTTACCTGACAAGAAAGCTTTCAAATGCCATTCCCATAATGTGATTATTTTATATAGATGGTTAAGAAAGTGATGTTTGCTTTTTCAGGAGGATTTTGGCATCATGAGACACAGGCTATCAATTCTTGCAATGCTAGCTTTATGAATTCAGATACCAAAAAAGAAGAAAACCTAAAATGTTTTACTATCATTTGCAGAAAACATTGGCATGCAAATAGAGAGGAAGCATGCAAGTAAAGACTGAATTAGTCACTGATTTTGAATCATATCCTGTAGCCATTTGTTCAGGAAACAGATGCCAGAAAAGTGCAATTGTTCTGACCTCTCCAGCAATCTCTTCAAAGGTATCTTTTCTCCCTCTATTAATATCATCACGGGGCCTGTTGCTTTCAGAGAATTTCAGTCGGATAAACTAAATCATACTAGGATGTTCTTAACTTCCTGAATTTCCTCTAGTAATTTCTTTTACATATGCTAAAGGACCCCAAGGTAAGAGCAGTGAAAACCCAAAAGACATGAATCTTAGTTTTATTCTTTGATTTTCTTCTTATTATTTACTCTTCAATATCTAGATCAGCTGTCAACTCATTCTTTACTGAAGTCTTCATTTTTCTCATTTCAACAGTACAAATCCTATGCTGTCTGAGATACCACAGTACCACTATTATAATGCCATTGCCGTATTTATCACACCATGTTAAAGTTCCTTCAGGAATATTCTCAGAAGCTAAACTTTTCTGACTTCAATCTCAGTTTCTGGGAAAAGACAACTGAGCATCTTTTGTAGTAACTGTCACATTAAACTCTTTCCCTGTGAATATTCGTATGTTTTGTTGCCTGTTTCTCTGACTGTTGATAACTTTTTAGATTTTAATCTAGAATTTTAGGGGAATAAACTCCATCCCTTTTACCCTTTTACTATCCATACGTTTTAATTTTACTCTATAGTTTTTACTTAATGTAGCACAGCGGGGATTCAAGTGTTCTTTTATATCCGTGCCTAATTTTACAGTTGACAAAACTAAACCACTCAAAGGCTAAACATCTGCACTGAGTCCCAGTTTCCTCATCTACAGGAATGGGGATAATTCTTACCTAAAGAGATTAATCTAAGACTATTTCTATGTTTGGTACAGTGCAGGAGATGTAAATAAATACAGACTAGATGGTTAAATTATTTTTGTGACAATTTCTTAATAGCTTCAGAAAACCTCAAATTTACTTATTCTTTATTGAAGAAATTCAGAATATTTTCCAAACGAAATTTTGCCTTTCTCATTACCATTAATATTTATTTGTCAATTCAAAAATATCTTACTGACCTGCTTTTTATGGAAACAAACCTCCCCAGGCTGTGGACACTGCTGTGTATTGCAGAATCCTCCAGGATAATCATGCCACATCTATATCTACCTTGCCGCAGGTGCAATGTCTATGCAGTCTTAGGTTTGAATCCACTATAAAACTCATGGATAGAATGGCAGAAATCATATAGTAACATGTACCTTTCATACCTTATTTTTACATTTTAATTATCTTAAAATTTTTCCCCACAGGTTTTTCTTATATTGTCAACTGAATTGCTATTATTTTAAAATAAAAGATTGAGACCTGATAACACAGATTAATATAGTTAGAATGCCTGGTATATGCTTTGATTTTATACTTTTGTATTATAATGTACTATTAAAGTGAAAAAAATATATATATATGTAACTATTTTCTGAAAATCTGTTTATCCCATTAGATTGTAATTTGTGGAAGAGCAGATACCAGGTATATTCAGTTTATAATTTGATCTCTAACCCATGGCCTGTGCCTGGGTCTATAAAACCCACAACTATTTTATGAACGATTTTTTTTTCCTTCCACATCATTTGCACTTCTTACATCAGCCTGCCATATCTAAATGATTAATGAAATCATGAGTGTTTCTTTTATGTCAAACAAGTTCATCACTGTATTCAGACTGTTAAAGCAAAGTAAGCAGAAGGCCATTATTCTGGGTTGTTTCTGTACCCGGAAGCCTCATGGAAGCAAATCAAAACATAATTGAGAAGCATTTTTGTTACTGATTAATTTGGAATTAAGTTTCAACAAATCACAGATGGCCTACCAACCCTTTGGTTACATTATTAGTGACTTCCCATCAGATCATACCCAAATAAGGCAAATGCCTAGGCATAGCCAAACAAGTAATTTATTTACTTTACTTCCTCACATATTCTATAAAAGCTCACTTCATAGGATACTGGAGCAGAGCTCTCTGAACCTCTTTCAGTTTTGAGTGCTGCCTGATTCATGAATTATTCCTGGTTCAAATAAATTCTGTTAATTTTTTTAAAGTTTTCCTTTTAGGTCATTAATCCTTATCTTTGGGGTAGTCTTACTTACTGATCATTCTCTTTATTTTACATTATGTTGGTTCAAATATGTGTAAAACTAGTATCTACATGCAATCTAAAAATGGATCTGTAATTTACACAAAGAAAAATGATCATATTGATTCCTTTTATCATGGTTAGAGAAAGTTTTAAAACAGATTTATTTATTACCTATTTATATGTGTATAAGTATACACACTTGCCCCTTTTTACCACCTTTTTATTCAGTACGCAACAGAATTCCTAATTTATAATGCTATTCTCTCTGAAATATTCATCTAAATATGCACCTGAATGGCTGACAAACTAACATACGTTCTCAGCCGAGAGCCAGCAAACATGGTCTAATGGACACAGCTGAACAATGTCAGTGAATGTATCATATCGTGAGTTCTCCCATTCAGTGAGTGGTACTCTCTTCTTTTTTGAGACAAGTGTTGTTTTTCACTGGTGCCCTCACTTTCTTCTGACCTGGGAAGAATATTGCCTGATACTGGGAGACAAAATGATTGTGAGGGGTAGTACTATAGAGAAAGACTGGATGAAAGAATGGATGAGTGTCAATGTTACAACACAAAATTTAGAATGTTTTAGTCTTCTTTAAAAATCTGTGTAAAAACAGAGACGAGCAATTTGACAACAAAGACTTCATAAACAGTGTAGCTCTAGGAGACCAGTAATTACATGAAGTCTTTGTTATGTTGTGGCTAAACTATAGCATATCATAACTCACAGGAATTTGGACATGTAAAATAATGGGTTACAAGGAGGCTACAATCCACTCTCTCCCTTTTATACCCAAGAAAGAAAAGACTCATTCAAACCCCCTTATAATCATTTAATGAGCTCTCATAGCAAACACATACATTTTATTTCCTGGCAGAAGGAGTCTTTCTCTATAGAATTCCTTCAATGATATTTACCTTGTCTGACTACATTGCTTATTGAAAATAAATCTTCAATGTATGGATTTATATTGGCATTTCTAATTGAACATCTGAACCGCTGTGGAACTAAATAAGTGTAATATGGAGATATTTCATAAAGAAAATGATGAACTTTGAGCTAGTAATTTCACTTAGAAATGTAAAACGTAAACAAGAAATACAATCCATTGTTAAGGTAAAGCACTCAGAACTGCACCAACAATCTCGAATTTCTCTATTTTTAACATGTTTTGATATTGTGTCTATCTTTTGAATTAACAATATAATCAGAGGAACTATAATTTCTGTAGATGTGATTTGGCAATTCCACTCTTTGTGTTTCTGATGTAAGATACCTGGAAGACATCTAGTTGGACTTGTGCTACAGGAAACTCAGATAGAATTGTTTATGGACTGTTTATGCACCCTCCCCCATATTCATATGTTGAAGTCTCAACCCTTCAGTGACTCAACATGTAACTGTATTTTGAGGTAATGTCTTTAAAGAGGCAATTAAATTAAAGTGAGGCTTTTAGGGTAGGGAATTAATCCAATATACTTGGTGTCCTTATAAGAAGAATCAGAGACAACGGGGATGGTCCATGCAAATAATTGGGAGGTCATTAGACTGAGACAGTCTCAGGGTTTTAGGTTCCTACATAAGCAGAATGGAGCCCAATGTAACAGTAAAGCAAAACTACAGACTTTACCAATCAAAAGCTCCACCTAACCTCTATCTAGGGTCTTTCCACACTAAAATGATTAAATACATTTTATTTGTCTTCCTTTGATGTAAAAGCTTGCTGCTTATGCTGCAACAGTGGAGCACTCTGAATCTCTTCTGATTCTGAGTGCTTCCTGATACATGAATTCTTCTTCGCTTAAGTAAATTCTGTTAAATTTGTTTTGTCTATTTTTTTTTCTTTTAGCAGAAGACACGGCAAGAATGAGCCTCTTCAAGCTAGTGAGAGGCTTTAGTAAAAACAAAACCTGCCTACACCTTGATATTGGACTTCTAGCCTTCAGATCTATGATAAAACACATTTTTGTTTGTTTGTTTAAGCCACCCAGTCTGTGTTATTTTGTTAGGGTGATCTTAGTAGACAAATTAGTAATACAAACTGGTTTGGTTTGCATTGCCAGTCTCAGAAATACATATTTTTTCTTAGAAACATATGCATTTAATATGGCACATCATCAATGATTCAGCTCAAGGTTACAGTTTCATGGAGGTTTGGAAATTTAGAGATAGTCCACTGTTTTACAGATAAGAAACAAAAGCCACAAAAGCAAAGTGACCTTTATAAGTCATGTGTTGCTAAATATCAGGGATTTGAGATAGACCAATAATTAAAACATGTCTTTCAAACTCATGTTTTAAATATTGAAAAAATAAGGTTAAAAAAAGTAAGGGCACATGGATCCCAAAATATCATCTCTATTATAATTAAAAGCTAACTAGAGAATGTAGTTCAGTGGAAAGAAATGGGCTTGCTAAATGCATCCCAAAATTCATGATGATACCTATATTCTCAGAACAGTGCCTGCCCAGGGCAGACACCTCCCAATCACTCCGATTAATAGAGTCAGACTTTTCTCTTGAAGGAGAATAGAATGCTTGCACCTTATGTGAATATTGTACTGCAGAGATGGAAAAGAAAAACATATGGAGTTGAGCCAGCTTGATGATTTATTACAGCATAATAAATTATTTCAACATGTGCTGGATTAAAACAACACTCACTTATTTGCTCAGAAATCTTCTTTTGGGATGGAGTTCATTAGAGAAACATTATCTTGAATCCCAATGGCATCAGCTAGGACTAAACCATTCAAGATGACTTCTTCCTTAAAATGGATGAAATCTAGCAGTAATGATGACTGAACAGGCATTTGACTCTCTCTATCTACACAGCCTCTTCATTGTGTCTAGTTCTGGTTTCTTGCCAGTGTGTAAGTCTCAGTTTATTCGGTCTTATTAGCTGGTGGATCACTTCCTCCGGAGCACAAAAGTAGAAGCTACTAGACTTGCTTGGTACCTGGACCTTGAAGTTTCAGAATGGTATTTCTACTGTTTTTGTTTGTTTGTTATAATTACAAGAGGCATAGAGCCAAACTAAACGCAATAGGAAGGAAAATAGACCCTGCCTCTTGTTGGGGGTGTGGTATGAACAAACTGCAAGCTAGTTTGTGGTATGAGAGATAAGACTGTGGCAGGTTTTAGAAGTATGATCTGCCAGGTGATCCCCACATACCAATTTTATTTGTGACAAACTTCAATCAGGTAAATCACACTACCTTACCCTATACGGAATAAATAGTATCAGAGAAAAGCCACATATGCTTAAGTAAATGGGCTTAACTGAATATGACAATAATCTAAACGTAGAAGGTAAATGCAAGAGTGGAAGAAAAGAGTTTTATCTTAAAAATATTTAATCCTATAAAATTTTTATTTTGTACATTGTTTAATTGTTCATTGTTTTGTTTTTTTAATATTATTATCATGTTTTTTTGTTTAAGAAGGAGTTTCGCTCTTGTTGCCCAGGTTGGAGCACAATGACCAATCTTGACTCACTGCAACCTCAGCCTCCTGGGTTCAAGCAATTCTCCTGCCTCAGCCTCTTGAGTAACTGGGATTATAGGCATGTGCCACCATACCTGGGTAATTTTTTATTTTTAGTAGAGACAGGTTTCTCCATGTTTATCAGGCTAGTCTCGAACTCCCGACCTCAGGTGATCCACCCACCTTGGCCTCCCAAAGTGCTGGAATTATAGACGTGGGCCACCATGCCCGGCCAATTGTTTATTGTTTGACAATGAATATTAAAGGAAATAAAATATTTTATTTAAATCACTGCTGCATAGGCCTCATGTTTGTTGAACATCTTCTATATACTACACTTTTCCTGTCCTCTGAAGATATTCTGTATGAACTCCATGATCTCAAAGCTTACAATTTAGTGTGGGGGATGGGGTGAGGGAAGGGTGCTTATGAAAAATAAGTGAAAAAAATGGTCAAAAGGACATTAAGGAAAAGGATTATATTTTATATTCTGAATTTAATTAAATTTAGCAAGAGCCTGTCTCAATCAGTCTGTGAAACTTCATAATTCATCAATCCCTATTTTTCTGTGGGAAATAATTATACATATATGTTTCTCCATAATAGCACTGAGCCCTAATATGCACAATTTATCTATTTAAACCCTGATTTAAATGTTATTTTTTAAAACTGGAAAACTAAACCTTTATGTATAATAGCACATGTATGTTTGGCAAAGACAAAGATTGTATGATGCTTATCAGGAAATACAAACCTACTGCCTCAGAAGGTGTGTTTACCTACATAGGGAATTACCTCTCTGGGTCATAGTGACTTACCAATTAATGCCTATTACTGTTGACTTCAGTTTTCGACAAGTCACCATGAATTATGTTAATTTTTTTCTTCCCCCCCCTTTTTTTTTTTTACTCCATTCTATCTTGTGATAATTTGTATCCAGCAGGTCTTAATAGCTATTATTTTTAGCATGCTTGGTATGCCAAAGGCACTACCTAATATGCTCTGACCCTCTTATATTTTTTATTTTATCTAATACTGACAATTTCTATAAAAGCAATACAAAAACTGAGACTTAGAATTCAGGGCTATGGCCATATGGACAGAACTCTATGTGGCTGAGCCAATATTGGAAACCAGGTCTGGCCCATCCCATAATTTTGGTAGTTAATCAGTGTCCTCTAATACTTAACGACATGTGCTAAATTAGATATCTGATGTCATTTTAAAAGTCCAGACTGGTTGCTGTCTATTACAAAATTCTCCTCGTTCCAATTCCACTAAAAAAGGTCATTGAAATATTTTTCTCACAAAATATTGCTTGAGCTCCCTCCAACTTGGCAAAAATAAAACAAAACAAACACAGATAAATAAAATTATCCTTTGGCATTTGAATATTTATGGAAGGCAGTACTTAATCTTCATTGAGTTGTAATCTCCACAGAGCATAAGAAATAAACAAAGCTATAGACAATCTTGAAATATATTGCATTCAGCTCCAGAAAGGCCACAGATATTCTGAAGCCTGTTTATAGCATTCATTCAAGTTATGTTTTCTGAAGTACTATTTACACATTCCAGATTAAACAATATGTTAACTCATGCACTGTTATCTAAAGATATTTTAAATTTTATATCCATTGATTCTGATTAGATAACAAGAGAGCCAGTTTGGTGTTACTATGTCTTTATCATCTTAAAAATTCAGTTTTAACTAAGTGAAACTAGACCTCAGGCTCGAAGTCTTCAGCAGGAAAGATTATCTATCTATAATTTAATAAAATTTCTTGTTTCATAATATTGTTTTTGGCAATGTTATTTGCAATTTTGGTTATTAAGCCACAAATTTATAAATATATATATATATATATATATTTTTTTTTTTTTTTTTTTCAGACACAGTTCCACTCTTGTCACCCAGGCTGGACTGCAGTGGCGCAACCTTGGCTCACTGCAACATCCGCCTCCTGGGTTCAAGCGATTCTCCTGCCTCAGCCTCCCGAGTAGTTGGGATTACAAGTGCCCACCCCGAAGCCTGACTAATTTTTGTATTTTTAGTAGAGATGGGGTTTCACCATTTTGTCCAGGATGGTCTTGAACTCCCAACCTCAGGTGATCCACCCGCCTCACCCTCCCAAAGTGCTCAGATTACAGGCGTGAGCCACCACATCCAGCCAAGCAACAGAAGATTTTTTAGGAATGGTTTTAAGAATTTTACATAAATTATTTCACTTATCATCAGTGACCTATGTCAGTCATACAAAGTTTCCTTTTAAATATTTAAATATGAAAAAATAGTTAGTTAAAGCTAGAAGTTAACATAAATGTTTGTCAAAAGATTATCGATGTGGTATGTGAATTACTAAAACTTGGGAAATATTTTATTAATAAGTGTTCAATTATTTTGTATAAAATATATGACCAACCTTAGATGATTTTTTCTTTTTTATTATTAGTTTTCACCATTCTGGAAGAATTGTGTCTAAATGATGGAAGATGATAATTAGCTACATGTGAAGGACACAGTGAGTGTGCTCTATGTTACTACTATAGATTGTGTCAATGATTGTCTAGTCCTATTTGTGTTGTCCTCAGGAAATAACCTGAAGTAGAAGTAAAGTTGACTGGAAGTGATGATGGAATATTTGTGACTGATCCTCGGATAGAAACTGAGGGAAAATAAATCATATTCTATCTTACCATTCTTGACACACATCCAACTGTTTGCTAATATGTAGTCATCTTTATTTTCACTTTCTTGACAGTATTACGTATAAATAGGTATTTAGATAGAATATAAATAGGTATTTACATAGAAATAGGGAAACCACTGGTTGTCAATAGATTCCCATAAATCTGAAATAAAGTCGTTTGCTTATAAGGAATTTTTTTTTTTTTCTGAAGAAATGCAATTCATACAAATGCACTACCAAGGCTACCACCATAACACGAAGCCCAAGATAAATATCTGGAATTAGAGCGTAATAATACGGAATAGGAATTGCTATTACCTTCTTTGGAAAACATGTAGAATATCAGGAAAATAAAAACAGAAAAGAAACATATTCTAGAGAGAAAGAAGAATATAAAAAAGAATGAATGTTATGATAATGATCACCTAATATTTGAAAATCATAGCAAGTTATAGTTGTCCTTCTAGTTCATCTGATGTAGTAGAGGGATATATTAGAAATAAATACATTAAAATATCTTCTCAATCAAAATTTTCATGATGTTAGTAAATGTTCTCTTTCCTTCTTCCCTTTTGTCCTTTTTAACTCCATGATGATATGCTTCTCCCCTTCCTATCTTCCTTCCTTCCTTCTTTCCTTCCTTCTTTCCTTTTTTCCTTCCTTCCTTCCTTCTTCCTTACTTTATTTATCCCTTCTTTCCTCCCTCCCTTCCTTCCTCCCTCCCTTCCTTCCTCCCTCCCTTCCTCCATCCCTTCCTTCACTCCCTGCCTTCTTCCTTCCTTCCTTCCTTCCTTCCTTCCTTCCTTCCTTCCTTCCTCCCTCCCTCCCTTTCTTCCTTTCTCCCTTTCTTCCTTCCTTCCTCCCTTCCTTCTTTCTCCCTCCCTTCCTTCTTTCTCCCTCCCTTCCTTCCTCTCTTCCTCCCTCCCTCCCTTCCTCCATTCCTTCCTTTCTCCTTCCCTTCTCTCCTCCCTTCCTCCGTCCCTTTCTCCCTCCTTCCCTCCCTCTCTTTCTCCCTCCCTTCCTCCTTCCCTTCATTCCTCCCTCCCTCCCTGCCTTCCTCCCTTCCTCCCTTCCTCCCTTCTTCCCTCCCTCTCTGCCTGCCTCCCTTCCTTCCTTCCTTCCCTCCTTCCTTCCTTCCTTCCTTCCTTCCTTCCTTCCTTCCTTCCTTCCTTCCTTCCTTCCTTCCTTCCTTCCTTCCTTCATCTGGGCTTGCCATCCTCCCTTCCATTTTTATTTTTTTCTTTCACTTTCTCTCCCTGACATTATCTTTCATTAATTTCTTTTCTCTTTCACAAATATGTTTTAGGCATTGTTATTTTTCAGAAAAAATTCTATAATATGGTAAATAAAAATAAACCCTCAAGAAGCTTGAAATGTACAAATAGAACTTAAAATAACAACATATTTAGTAATTGAAAAAATAAGCAAAAAAATTCTATTTTGAGATTGTAATAAAGTTCTAAAAGAGGTCCTGTCATGTGGAGATTGATTATAACTGAGAGCACATTTCATGAGAGAGTTTGCATTAGGTCAGAGCATGAGACCTCAGACAAAAGTTCTACAAAGGAAAAGTATGTTGGACGAAATGGTATCTTAGACAAGAAAGCAACTTTATAACAGACAGTGATAGAGGAAAAGTAAGCAATACTCTTTGAGTTGAGCATAAAGCTTTGTAACAGTAGGTGTATAAAATCCCACGTCTATTCTAGTTTTCAGTAGAACGAATCGTGCGAACTGATAATTTTAGAAGTATATTCTTTACTCATTACCTTTAATCAAATGCTAAAAGGGGGTAAATTTCTAATTCCTTTCAAACAGGTAGATAGAGAGTATATAAAGACCTTACATATTCCTGAATCTTTATTATTTTTTTAAAGATCTTATATAAATAAAAAGAATTCTAAAATAGAATTTTTGAAGAATTTTACTTAGGTGAAACCATTTGACTATCTCACTTAAAATCATGTTTCTCCATAATATATTATTATTTTTATTTTAATGAATATGCAAAGACATTTAAAATGCATCTAAAAGACTAAATAGATGATCATTTGTTTTAGGGAATGAAAAACTATAGATATGCTAATTAATTTTTTATATAGAGGAAGCATTTTATAATAGATAAATGTACAGACATCCTAGGATGACAATTCTACTTCTTATCTCCCTGCCATATAACACAAAAGTATTTGGGTTCCTTTTGACAGCGGAAGGGTACATAACACATCAGGTGTTAGTTCTTTGTGCCTTTGCCTGAGAATGACACATGACACTTCTGATTACATTGCATTGGCTAAGATATGTCATATGATCATTGCTAACTCTATGGGGGTATACACCTGGAGAGAGAAAACATACAAAGTCTTAGGGTGCTCTGCTCCTGTCTATTATAGAAGGTTAGGTATTTTTTAGTGAGAATTTGTTCTACTGCTATGCATTTTTATCTCTAGATATAGAAATTTTAATGAATGTCACACTGACCTTTTCCCTAGGTAAAAAGCTCCCCTGCTTTTACTAGAAGAAAGGCACATAGTTCAGAGGAGAGGACTCAATAAAAAAAGTAAGATACAATGAAGCTGTTCCTAGAAAGTATGTATTAATTGAAGTAGCAAATCACTTGAAAGAAATCTCCTATACTCTGCCATCTTTCCCTTTGCAAGCTCTTTATGGAAAAGTAACAAATGCAAATAAGCCTCATTTCAAGAAGAGTAATAACCTTAATTCATTATATATAGAATTCAAACATAAACACTCTTTAAAAAAAGAAGAAAAAATACATAGCACATACCACACACACACACACACACACACACACACACATAACTGTTTAATCAGTTATCTTACGCAACATTATATTTGTAATATTTATCCATCCATTTCATATTCATGTATTTTGCTTATTTTTTTTAGCAAGGATACATTTAGTAATCTGTCATGAAATGATTTTAAAATTTGAAGTTGGAGGGTTTTTTTAAACTTTTATATTAGGTTCAGGAGTACAGGTGAAGGTTTGTTATACAGACAAATTGCTTGTCAGGGGTTGTTTGGTGTACAGATTATTTTATCACTCGGATAGTAAGCATAATAGTCAATACGTAGTTTTTCAATTCCTCTCCCTCCTGCCGTCCTCCACTCTCAAATTGGTCCCAGTGTCTGTTGTTCTCTTCTTTGTGTCCATGTGTATTCAATGTTTAGCTCCCACTTAAAAGTAAGAACATATGATATTTGGTTTTCCATTCCTCTGTTAGTTCACTTAGGATTATGGCCTCCAGCTCCATCCATCTTGTTGCAAAGGACATAATCTTGTTCTTTTTTAATGGCTTCATAGAATTCTATGGTACCACATTTTCATTATCCAGTCTACTGTTGGTGGGCATTTAGGTTGACTCCATGACTTTGCTATTGTGAATGGTGCTGTGATGAACATACGTATGTGTTTTCATGGCAGAATAATTTATATTCCTTTGGGTATGTACCCAATAGTGAGATTTCTGGGTTGAATGGGACTTCTATTTTAAGTTATTTGAGAAATTGACACACTGATTTTCACAATTGCTGAAGTCATTTACATTCCCACCATCACCATCAGCATATAAATGTACCCTTTTCTCTGCAACCTCACCAGCAACAGTTTCTTTTCTTTTCTTTTCTTTCTTTCTTTTCTTTTTTTTTTTTTTTTTTTTTGACTTTTTTAGTAACCATTCGGACTGGCCTGAGATGATACTTCAATATAGTTCTGATTTGCATTTCTCTAATAATTAGTGATGTTGAGCACTTTTTCATATGATTGTTGGCCGTGTGTGTCTTCTTTTGAAAAGTGTCTGTTCATGTCCTTTTTCCACTTTTCAATAGGATTGTTTGTCTTAGCTAGTTAATTTGTTTTAGTTCCTTATAGGTTCTGAATATTAGACCTTTGTTGGATGCATAGATTACAAATAGTTTTTCTCCTTCCCTAGGTTGTCTGTTTATTCTGTTGATAGTTTCTTTTGGTGTGCCACTCTGAGGAACGTAATAAAATGATATGGGAGATAAAAGAGAAAATGGCTATTTCATAAAACAACCAAACTGAACTGATAGAGCTGAAAAACTTAGGTCAAGAATTTGATAATACAATTGCAAATATTAACAGCAGAATTAACCAAGCTGAAGAAACAATCTCACGGCTCAAAGACCAGTTCTCTGAAATAATTCAGTAAGACAAACAATAAAAGAGAATGAACAAAACCTATGAGAGATATGGGATTAGCTAAATACAACAAATCTAAAACTTATTGGTGTCCCTGAAAGAGAGAAAGCAAGCAAATCGGAAAACATATTTGAGGATATAATTCATGAAAATTGTCCCAACCTTGCTGGAGAAGCCAACAATCAAATCCAGAAAAGGCAGAGAACCTCTGCAAGATACAATGCAAGATGAGCATCCTCAAGACATCAGATTATCCAAAGTTGAAATAAAAGGAAAAATGTTAAAGACAGCTAGAGAGAAAGGGCAGGTTGCCTACAATGAGAACCCCATCAAGCTCACAGCAGACCTTTCAGCAGAAACCCTACAAGCCAGGAGATAATGGGGTCCTATATTTAGCATTTTTGAAGCAAAGAAATCTAATCAAGAATTTCATATCCAGCCAAACTAAGCTTCATAAGTGAAAGAGAAATAAGGTCATTTTCAAAAAAGCAAATGCAAAAGGAATTTGTTATCACTAGACCTGCTTTATAATAGGTCCTTATGGGAGTGCTAAATATGAGAAGGAAAAACCATTACTGGCCACCATAAAAACACATTTAGGTATGCAAACAATTGATACCATAGCACATATTCAGCCACTAAAAAATAAACAAAATACATTGCACAAAAATAATTCCAGAAAAATAAAATTGTATAGATTAATTTCTTCTGTTCGTAAATATTGAAGAGCATAGTTGTTGTGAGTAATTAAAAACACACTTCAAACATTAGAATACAAATAACGATAAAAGAATAGGACATACACTTTTAACATGGCCAAGATTAAGGGAGCTTAAGAAAGAAAGTAAACAAAAATCACATGGAAATAAAAGTCCATGAGACTCAAAAACAAATAAGCAAGAGAGTACTATAAAAAAACGTTCATATGGGGCTGGGAGCAGGGGCTCACGCCTGTAATCTCAGCACTTTGGGAGGCCGAGGCAGGAGGATCGCCTGAGGTCAGGAGGTTGAGACCAGCCTGACCAACATGGTGAGACCCCATCTCTACTAAAAATACAAAAATTAGCCGAGTGTGGTGGCAGGTGCTGTAATCCCAGCTACTCGGGAAGCTGAGGCAGGAGAATCGCTTGAACCTGGGAGGCGGAGGTTTCAGTGAGCCGAGATCACACCACCACACTCCTGCCTGGGTAACACAGTGAAACTCGAAATCAAAAAGAAAGAAAGAAAATTTCATATGTGAAAAATAAGGAGGAAAAAGTATAAGTAAAATGGAAAAAGGGCAGAAATAAAAGAATGAAAGAGAAGAGGAAAAATGTAGAGGCCAAATGTGATCTAATAGATGCACAGTTGACTTTTCTGAGAAGGGAAGACTAACATGAAAAAGACAAAGACATAAACTACAAATAAGCTCCCCATAAACAATTAGAAAATCAGAATGTAAACACTAAGAAATGCCGTATTTTCCCAAGAAAATACCACACTGTGAGCAAGTAAACCATTTGCCTTAAAAATCAGTTAAATAATGTTGAACATTTATTTCATATGTGGATAAAAATTTAACTTTCTTTGATAATGTAAGAAATGAAAATAACACAGGCATACCTTGTTTTACTGTGCTTTGCTTTATTGCACTTCACAGACAATGCATTTTTTTTTTACAAATTGAAGCTTCATGGCGAGCCTGCATCAAGCAAGTTTATAAGCACCACTTTTCCAACAATGTGTGCTCACTTCCTGTCTCTGTGTCACGTTCTGGCAATTCTTGCAATATTTCAAACTTTTTTATGACTATCATATCTGGTGTGGTTGATCTGTGATCAGTGCTCATAGATGTTACTATTGTAGTTGTTTTGGGGTGCCACAAACCACGCCCATACGAGACGAGGAACTTAATACATATTGTGCATGTCCTAACTCCTGCACTGATCTGCTGTTCCCTAATCCATCTCTCTCTCTCTTTGGGCCTTCCTATTCCATGAGACAAAAAAATATTGCAATCTGATCAGTTAATATTTCTACAGAGACCTCCCGGTGTTCAAGTGAAAGGAAGAATTTTACATATATCACTGGAAATCAAAAGCTGGTAATAATTAAGTTTAATGAGGCAGGAAAGTAAAAAGTTGAGATAGCACCAAAACTAGGCCTCTTGTTGCAAACAGTAAGCCAAGTAGTGAATGCTAAGGAAACATTTTTGAAGAAAATTAAAAGTGCTACTCAAGTGAATATGTGAATGGTAAGAAAGTGAAACAGCCTTATTGGTGTTATGGAGAAAGTCTAACCCAGAGCGAAGTCCTCACTCTCTCCAAGTCTCTGAAGACTGAGAGAGGTGAGAAAGATTCAAGGAAGAAAAGTGGGGATGTAGCAGAAGTTGTTTCATAAGGTTTAAGAAAAGAAGCCATGTCCATAACATAAAAGTGCAAGGTGAAGCAGCAAGTGCTGAGACAGAAGCTGAAGTTACTTAGGAGACCTAGCTACAATAATGATGAAGGTGGATACACTAAACAATAGATTTTTCGAGGTAGCTGGAATGGCTGTATTTGAGGGACGATTCTGATTTAGGACTTTCTCAGCTAGAGAGGATAGTTCAATGCCTGATTTCAAAGCTTCAAAGGACAGGCTGACTCTGTTTTTTTAAATGACATAATTGGAGATCATAAATTGAAGCCCATGCTCACTTGCCATTCTGAAAATTCTAGGGAACTTAAGATGCTAAATCTACTATGTATACTATGTATATTATGTATAGATGCTAAATTTATACATGGAACCACAAACCTGGGATGGCAGCACACCTGTTTGCAGCATGGTTTAATGAGTATTTTTAGCCCACCTTTGAGACTTGCTACTCAGAAAAAAGTTCCTTTCAAAATATCACTACTGATTGACAATGCACCTCTTTTTTTTTTTTTTTTTTTTTTTTTTTTTGAGATGGAGTCTCACTTTGTCGCCCGGGCTGGAGTGCAGTGGCGTGATCTCGGCTCACTGCAAGCTCCGCCTCCCGCGTTCACGCCATTCTCCTGCCTCAGCTTCCCAAGTAGCTGGGAGTACAGTCGCCTGCTACCACGCCCGGCTAATTTTTTTTTTTTTTTTTTTTGTATTTTTAGTAGAGACAGGGTTTCACCGTGTTGGCAGGATGGTCTCCATCTCCTGACCTCGTGATCCGCCCGCCTCGGCCTCCCAAAGTGCTGGGATTACAGGCGTGAGCCACCGCGCCCGGCCGACAATGCACCTTTTTGCTCAAGAGGTCTGATGGAGATGTACAAGCAGATTAATGTTATTTTCATGCCTGCTAATGCAACATCCATTCCACAACTGGACCAAGTAGTCATTTTGAATTTCAAGTCTTATTACTTAAGAAATATTAATACATTTCATAAGACTATTGCTGCCATATTTAGTGATGCCTCTGATAGATCTGAGCAAAGTAAACTGAAAATGTTTTGGAAAGGATTCACTATTCTAGAAGTCATTAAAAACACTAGTGATGTCATATGAGGAAGTCAAACAAAATATCAACATTAACAGGAATTTGGAAAAAGTTTATTCCAACTCTCATAGATGACTTTAAGGGGTTCAATATTTCAGTGAAGGAAGTAACTGCAGATGTAGTAGAAATAGCAAGAGAACTAGAATTAGAAGCGGAGCGTGAAGATGTGACTGAAGCTGTAATCTCATGATCAAACTTGAACGGATGACGAGTTGCTTCTTATGGATGTGCAAAAAAAAGTGGCTTCTTAAGATGAAATTTACTCTTGAAGATGCTGTGAACATTGTTGAAGTGACAGCAAAGAATTTACAGTATTACCTAAACATAGTTGATAAAGCAGCTGCAGGATTTGAGAGGATTGACTCTAATTTTGCAAGTTCTAGTGTGGGTAAACGAATAGCATCACATGTTGCAGAGAAATATTTTAGGAAGGAAGAGTCAATCGATGAGGCAAATTTTGTTATTCTCTTACTTTAAGAAATTGCTACAGTTCACCCAGCCTTCAGCTATCACCACCCTGAGTAGTTAGCAGCCGTCAGCATCCAGGCAACACCCTCCACCAGCAAAAGAAATATGACGCACTGAAGGCTCAGATGATTGTTAGCATTTTTTAGCAATAAGATATTTTAAAATTGAGGTTATACATTTTTTTAAGACAAAATGTGATTACACACTTAAGACTGCAGGATAGTATAAAAATAACTTTTATACTCACTAAGAAACCAAAAAGTTTGTGTGACTTACTTTATTGGGATATTGACTTTATTATGGTGGTCTGGAAAAAAATCCACAATAGCTCCAAGGCATGCCCATAATTCAAGTGAGTTTCTTCTTATTATACAAGTAAAATATGATCATTACAAAATTTGGAGATGCGCTAATGTGGAATTTATAATTCTAGGACAACACATTGTTAGTCTTGTATTATATTATGTTGCCGTTATATAATAGGAATGAAATTGCACTCTACTGGATGTTTTGAAGATTGGTTTATCATTTAAGTCTATGTCATAAATACTCTATTAGGGTTCAGCAGAGAAACAGAACCAGTAAGATAAGGATAGATAGATAGATAATTGATAGATAGATAGACAGATAGATTTATTATGAGTAATTGACTCAGGCCATTATAAGAAATCCAAGGAGACAGGGAGAAGTGGCTCATGCCTGTAGTTCCAGCACTTTGGGAGGCCGAGGTGGGCGGGTCACCTGAGGTTAGGAGTTCGAGGCCAGCCTGGTCAGCATGGTGAAACCTCGTCTCTACTAAAACTACAAAAAAATAGCCAGGTGTGGTGGCATGTGCTTGTAATCCCAGCTGCGCAGGAGGCTGAGGTAGGAGAATCACTTGAACCTAGCAGGTGGAGGTTGCAGTGAGCCAACATAGCAACATTGCACTCCAGCCCGGGCAACAAGAGCAAAAACTCCTCTAACAAAAAAGAAAAAGAAAAAGAAATCCAAGAAACTTCCATCTATAAGCTGACGGAAAAACCTGTGGGTAGTTCAGGTATAAATTCCATTCTGAAGGCCAGAGAAGATGAGATGAGCTGTCTCTGCTAAAGCAGGCAGGCACAAAACAAAAAGGGACAAATTCCTTCTTCCTGGGTATTTTGTTGTATTCAGACCCTCAAAGGATTGGATAAGGCTGACCCACATAGGAGTGGTCAGTAAATGTACTTTCCACTCATGCAAATGCTAATTTCATCCCAAAACACCCTCACAGACACACTGAGAGATGATGTTTAATCTGGGAACCCCATGGCCACCCAAGTTGACATAAAAGGAACCATCACAAACAAATCCTTTCCCTAATTGCATATTATCTGATGACCTGATTTTAATGACTTATAATTTAAACTTGAATACAATTATACACACACACACACACACACACACACACACACATATTTACTTAATTCCACGTGAGCATTCTTAGATCTTTAAGCTATTTTTAACATTGATTAAATCTACTTTTTCTGATAAATATTTTCAATCTATGAATTTTATCCAGTTTACAGTCTTTGGACCCTGCTTATATTCATAACTCAATCCCAGCATATTTTTCGTAAACTTTCGGGATCTGTTGACCCATGTGTTTTCTTTGAAAAGTATTTCCTCCCTACTCCCTTCATTTTGCCTCTTGGTTCAACAATCCTGTCTCCAATTATTCTGTTTCCTTTGTTTTGGACCCATGTTGAAATGATGTAGTGCTCAAAATGTTTAGTCCTCCATGTTTTCCTATTCTAATATTACATTGGCTTTCTAGAAAATTTCTGGCATTAACTATGAAATCTCTGGATCACACTTGTTGCCAAAATTATATGCCCGTGAGTCTCACATTCTTACTATCTGGGTCTGATCTACCCCAGGCACTTCACTGAACAAACTCCAGAGCATACTGTCAGGCCTCTGAGTCCAAGCCAAGCCATCGCATCCCCTATGACTTGCATGTATACGCCCAGATGGCCTGAAGTAACTGAAGAATCACAAAAGAAGTGCAAATTCCCTGCCTTGCCTTAACCGATGACATTCCACCACAAAAGAAGTGAAAATGGCCGGTCCTTGCCTTAAGTGATGGTATTATCTTGTGAAATTCCTTTTCCTGGCTCATCCTGGCTCAAAAACCTCCCCCACTGAGCACCTTGTAACCCCCACTCCTGCCTGCCAGAGAACAACCCCCCTTTGTAGTTTTCCTTTACCTACCCAAATCCTACAAAAGGGCCCCACCCTTATCTCCCCTGGCTGACTCTCTTTTCGGACTCCGCCCGCCTGCACCCAGGTGAAATAAACAGCCATGTTGCTCACACAAAGCCTGTTTGGTGGTCTCTTCACACGGATGCGCATGACACATACTTGTTTTCTTTCCCTAGGACTTCCATTTTAGCCTCCGCTACTTGATAACTGGTGAACCAATTGGTGATATAATCTAGAAATGTGTTACACTTCCTGGATTTCTCATTCTCCCGCACTCATAATCCCCACACCTAATCAATTATTTAGGAAATTTTGCAAACTGAAAATACACATTCTCTCCATTTTCTTGTCAGTGACCTAGTTTAGGAACTCATCACCTCTTTAGTAAAGCTAAAATAGTATCCTTCCAGATTGTCTTACTTTTTTTTTATCTGCCTCAAATTGATCAATTAAGTACCTCCCAAGATGATCCTTCTAATTTGTAAGTCTGATAATCATATGTTTCTAAGAGGTTTTAAACTTTTTATGCAAAAGAAATACCTGGGAAACTTATTAAAATTACTGATGCTAGGCCGGGCGCGGTGGCTCAAGTCTGTAATCCCAGCACTTTGGGAGGCCGAGACGGGTGGATCATGAGGTCAGGAGATCGAGACCATCCTGGCTAACACGGTGAAACCCCGTCTCTGCTAAAAAATACAAAAAGAACTAGCCAGGCGAGGTGGCAGGCACCTGTAGTCCCAGCTACTCGGGAGGCTGAGGCAGGAGAATGGCGTAAACCCGGGAGGCGGAGCTTGCAGTGAGCTGAGATTGGTCACTGCACTCCAGCCTGGGCGACAGAGGGAGACTCCTTCTCAAAAAAAAAAAAAAAAAAAAAAAAATTACTGATGCTAGACATCACTTTCAAAGACTCTGCAAAGACTCTGATTGATTAAATTTATTATTAAATATTGCATTCAAATAAAAATAATAAATATAATAAAATTTTGTATGTCATATATTGTCTAATATATAGTATAGTATATACATAATATATCATTCTAATATATAGACTAGTATAAAGTAATATGTATATTATATATATTTTAAGCATATTTTTGGAAAAGGATATTATACAACTAATAATAAGTATTTGAATATTTTGGGAGCTCCTTTAGTTTTATAGGAGAGAGACACATCGCTTCTCACCAGTCATATCTATATCTTCCTTTCTTCAATTTTTAATATATTTTGTATAACTGGACTTATACTCTGACTTGCTTTTTCAATCAAATCTCTTTTTAATATTGTATTACATTGATATTTGTCACTATAGTTATTCATTTTCAGACTAATTAGCATTTCTTTGTGCAATTATACTGCAGTGTTTTTTACCTTTCCTGTAGATGAAAACCTGGGTTGGGATTCTGCTTGTTATTTCAAAATTTTTGCTATAAATATTTATTGCCATTTTTTTTCTGATGTGCATATGAAAGAGTTTATCTAAAGGTACAATCCCACAGCAGAATTACTGTGTTATAAGGTGTGCAGTTTTCCCCTTCACAGCTTTACAATGTGTCGGAATGTTTTTCTAAGCAGTTATAATAGAAGACCTGGGTCAATCTACTAGTTATTTACAACTCATGTTATAGGATTTTAGCTCCCTTCCTATCTCAATCCTGAAAAGTACCATACTACTCTAGCATACATACTTGAAAAGTAATGAAGTGAGATATTTGAACTGCACTGAGATATTTGAAACATAAAATGTTTCAATTTTTACAGACTTCTTGCTTTGTATAATATCTGACTTCTATGAATACTGTTTTAAATTATTATCAATAATATCAACAGTAAACAAATTATATTAGCTTTTGTCATGAATGATATAGGGGGTACTCTACAAACAATTTAGATGAATGTTCTCTTAGTCCACTGAGAAATGTGGATTTAAAATAGATAAAATTACCACATGTAAATGTGTTTCAAAAAACAATACCAGCATGAGGGAATAATTAATTGCACCAGAAATAAGTACTATTGTAGTTGAATAAATTCAAAGACTTTTATAGTTAGACATATTATTGAACGTGAACTTCTACTCAAGTATAAAACTGCTTCTGCAATATACTTCAATTTGATGATCCACAGCAATTCCTAAACAGTTTTAATAATTAGACACCCATTATTTCAAATTCTCCCTCAACAGAATGTAAAATCCACATGGGAAGTGATTCCTATTTGGTTGATTCATTGTTTTGTTTGCTTTTTTGTGTGTTTGCTGTATCTTTAGTACCCAGAACAGGGTTTGGCATACAGCAGCTGCTCAATAAATATTTAGTGAATAAATGAATCATAAAATAATCAACTCTTCCTCTTTAATATTAACGTTGGCCTTAGTTCTATTCTTTAAAGCAAAACAGAACAGATTTCTAATTTGCCCCTTACTTGAGCTTTCATATATTTGAAACTGCCCAAAATGCAGTCTTCTGATTCTTTTCTTTTTCTCTTTAGTGCAAATAAAAATATTCCAAAATTATTTCCAGATTTCTTAAATGGCACACATTTAAGATCTCTCACCACACTGGTGATCTTTTTATATACTGTCTGGCTTGCCAATGTATTTTAATGTATGACATGCATAATCGTCTGACACATGCCAAGTACAGCATATGAGAAAATGCTTCCCCTGACTTTCACTTATGTCCATAGATGCACCGTGGGATAGTTGTAGCTATTTAATTGTTGTAGCCACTTGGCACACTTTGATATTGGTACTAACGTAAACTACAAACTTCATTCACTTGGGTGTACTGCCACATATAGACCAAAACATTTAGATCATAAATATGCAAAGGTTTAATTGAGATGTAAAAGCTGAAGAACAACTTAGGCATTTCCTTGTAGACTGAGGATATACAAAAACATTGAATAGTTTTGAATGTATAATGATTTTGCCAAAGATACGGAAAGGTAGCAATTTCCTCAATGATAGATAAACAGACCAATGACAAAACATAGAGATGATTTCACTTCATCTTTTTTATTATCTTCGAAAAGATTTATTGTAAGCCCTTTTAAAACAGAAAATTCTTAATTCTATGCCAGCTTTAAAGTGTATTTTTCTCCTAACCTGTATGTGTATAATATTACTTCATCCTTCCCTGTCCCTCTGAATTCTCCATTTTTAAATTGGCTTTCATCATACTTTATCACAGTTACTTTCCTTGGATGTGCCCTAACCCTTACCCCTCTCTCAGTTTCTTATACTTCATTGTAAAAACACCAACTCCTTGTCCAGTTCAACCCTCCTCCAGTTTTTCTCTTTCATCAGCTGAGCAGATGAACGTGGTTGGAGAAAGCACATGAACATCCCTCGGGAACTCACTTTAAATATAAGACCTCTCACTTTAAGTAAGGTCATAAACCTGCTGGCAATTAGAGTGGTTTTTTTGTTTGTTTGTTTATTTGTTTTTCATCTTTCCTTTCAGTATCTCTACCCTTACAGTCAAGCTCACTGGACAGTCTTTCATTTAGAAAACAAGGGAAATCAAAGGTGAATTCCAATCATATTTACAAACCTGCATGCTTTGGTTCCCATACCTTCGGCATTATTCCTGTTTTGTACAAACTATTCGTCTCTTCCACCCAGATCGCATCTCTGCCTGCCTGCTCTAGAACATTGATTCATAAGTTTTATTTTCTTTCTCACACATCGTCATTTTCTTCTCATTAATGTATTTTTTCTATTGGATCACTCCCATTGTATTTCATATATAAATAATCTATTTTAATTATAGGTACATACATGTGTGTATATGTGTGTATACATATATATGTGTGTGTGTGTAGATCTATAATCTATGCATAATTCGCCCACGCTCACCTCCAGCTCTCATTTTTTGCTCCTCCTTTTGCAAGGGTGCTAGAGTGCTTTCTATACTCATCCTTTCCACTTCCACACCTATTCTCCTTAGAATACTATTCGTCCATGTTATGAAAACCATTTTATTGAAACATTTTATGATGGTCACAAATAACCTTTTTATTGCTAAATTTGATAACAAATCCTCAGTTCTGTCATTGTTTTGGCTATCAGCAACAATTGAGCAAGTTGACTGTTCTTTCCTTCTTCATTTAGCTTCAGAAAAACATTCTCCCCTGACTTTTTGATCTACATTATTGAATACTCTTCCTGTTTTCTTTGTGATTCCCTTTATATTATGATTTTATTTCCATTTCATTTGCAATTGATATACCTGAAATATTATTCCCTCAGATAAACACATGATGCACTTACTCACTTCCTTCATTTTTTTGCCAAACATCACTTTTAAAATGAGAATCGATGGCCACTTTATTGACCTTTGTAATCTCCCTTTCAGGTAATGTGTTCTCTGGCTTATTGTTTTCAAAAGCACTATCTAAAACACTGTACATTGTACTAAGTTGCTTGTTTCTTGACTTTCTGCACCACACTAGAATTTGAACCTCAAGAAGGTCATCATTTTGTCTGTTTTGTGAATTGCTGTGTCTGTAATGTCTATACAAGGTTCAGGCAAAATGCAGAAGCTTAATAAATATTTGTAATATGAATGAATAATAACTTTTGAAAAGGACAGCTATAACTAAAAGGTAAGATTATATTTAATAGAAGAGCAGAGTATTATTGTTCGAAAGTAAGCTATCATTGAGGTGGAACAATGATATGATCATGAGGAAAACTGATAAAGTGGCATGAGAATCCAAGGTGTTTATTTTGCATAGAAAAATATCAACTATGCTCATTGTTTGTGGTTAAATATGTTGCAGATTTTTATCTTAAAATGTCCTATTTATTTGTCTATAAGATTTTGCCTTATCTGAGAAATCAAACATAATTTCATGTCACTACTTTAGGATTTTAAACAAGTGTATTTAACATAACTTTTTTTTTTTTTTTTTGGAGACGGAGTCTCGCTCTGTCACCCAGGCTGGAGTGCAGTGGCGCGATCTCGGCTCACTGCAAGCTCTGCCTCCCAGGTTCATGCCATTCTCCTGCTCCGCCTCCCGGGTTCATGCCATTCTCCTGCCTCAACCTCCCGAGTAGCTGGGACTACAGGCGCCCACCACCTCACCCGGCTAGTTTTTTTTGTATTTTTTTTAGTAGAGACGGGGTTTCACCGTGTTAGCCAGGATGGTCTCGATCTCCTGACCTCGTGATCCACCCGTCTCGGCCTGCCAAAGTGCTGGGATTACAGGCTTGAGCCACCGCACCCGGCCTAACATAACTTTTAATGTCCTTGAGAAGACATACAGTTCCCTTTTCTCCTTGAATGGTACAGTTTCAACTCACCCAAACCCTGCTTCTCACAGTTACTGATAAGAGTTCTTAGCATTTTTTATAACAATTACCATTTAATGATTGGATATTTGATGGCAACAGTATACTTTAATGACATGATATGAGCACAACTTGAAATTATTTCTGAAGAATGGCCTCTCTATTTTTTAATTTTTCTCATTGTTCTCAGAATTGTACATGCATTTTCATTTATATATTTTTACCACCCTAATAACTTAAAGCTTCCCTTTTACATATGTGTTCTATATGTCATTATAGGTTTGTGATTTCTGCATCAAAGATTATTTTTATAGATTATAAAATTAAATTCATTTTCATAGCGTTATTGATGTAAATATTTGTGAAAGTAGTGGAGCTGATCCACTCAGATCCTGTATCAAAGGAGAACCTGCTGTAAGGAATGTTTTAATAGTTACTTGACAGCCCCATAACTTTGGGAACTGCAAGTTCACACCAAGGCCAGGCTCTCTCCTTGGGTCACTCCTAACCAGTGACTGAAGACAGCAGGGACAGTTGAGCCAGTCTATATCCTACATAATATAGAATTTCCCTAACAGTCAATCTTTGCTGTCAAACCCCATAGGCCTGGCCAAGACTTTGTCAGAGTTGCTATGCCCCCTGAAGCTCTTCACATCAAATTCTCCTTCTTTCCACTGTTCTTTCCCCAGGTGTCAGATCTATATCTGGGGATGAAGGTTTTCCCTGATTATTTCTTCTCTCTTTTACTTTTCTTGTTCACATGTGTTTGTTTCCCCTAATAAATATCTTGCACTTCTAATTTTAGGTGGGCATCTGTTACTCAGAGAACCCAATTGATACTTTTTTTTTTTCAGTATTGAAGTATAGTGTGTGAAAAGAGCCATTAACATGACTCAGAGGGTGGTGTTGGGCATGATGGCCAATGAAATGCAGTCAGGTGGAACAGCTACCACAGGGTGACCAAGATGATGGTGTGTTCCTAACAGGTCTTTGGAGGGAAGGTCCTGAGAGTGGACAGAGTGAAGACAGAAGCTGGGCTGAAGAACCCCAGAAAGATGCTTCGCAAGAAGATCATTTTTAACATACATAATCTTCAGATTCTCCAAGGATGAAATGAAAGAAAAAATGGTAAAGGCACCTAGAGAGAAAGGTCAGATCACGTGCAAAGGGACACCCATCAGGCTAACAGTGGACCTCTCAGCAGAAACCCTGCAAGTCAGAAGAAATTGGAGTCAATATTCAACAATTTTAAAGAAAAGAAGTTTTAAACCAGAATGTCATATTCGACCAAACTAAGCTTAATAAGCAGAGACATAAGACCCTTTTCAGACAAGCAAATACTGAAGAAATTTTTTACCACCAAACCTGTCTTGCAAGAGCTCCTGAAGAAAGCACTAAATGTAGAAACAAAAAAAATATTACTAGCTACTATGAAAACACACTTAAGTACACAGACCATTATAAACCAACTGCATAAACAAGTCTGCCTCATAACCAGCTAACATCATGATGACAGTCTCAAATATACATATACCAATGTACATAAGTGGGCTCAATGCCTGAATTAAAAAGCACAGTGTTAAGCTCAATAAAAAACAGAGGCCCATTGGTATGCTGTCTTCAAGTGACCTATCTCATAAGCAATGACACCAATAGATGCAAAACAAATGGATGCAGAGAAATCTACCAAGCAATTGGAAAGCAGGAAAAAGTTGGAATTGCAATTCTAATTTCAGACAAAAGAGGCTTTAAACCAACAAAGACAAAAAAAGACAAAGAAAGGCCTTACATAATGGTAAAGGATTTCATTCAACAAGAAAACCTAACTATTCTAAATATATATATGCACCCAACATAGGAACACCTAGATTCATAAAGCACATTCTTAGAGACCTTCAAAGAGATTTAGACTCTCACACAATAAGAGTGGGAGACTTCAACATTCCACTGAATGTATTAGACAGATCATCATGGCAGAAATTAACAAGGATATTCAGGACCTGAACTCAGCCCTGGATCACATGGAACTGATAGACATTTACAGAACTTTCCACCCAAAAAGATTAGAGAAATGCAAATCAACACCACAATGAGATACCAATCTCACACCAGTCAGAATGGCTATTACTAAAAAGTCAAAAAACAAATGTTGACAATGTTGCAGAGAAAAAAAAGAATACTTATACATTGTCCGTGGGAGTGTAAATTACTTTAACCATTGTGAATTAATTTACAGTTCCACTGTAAATTGTGAAGTAATTTACAGTTCCATACTGTTCCACTGTGGAAAACAGTATGATGGTTCCTGCAATACCTAAAAACAGAAATGCCATTCAGCCCTGCTATCCCATTACTGAGTATATGCCCAAAGGAATACAAATCATTCTGTCATAAAAACACATACATGTCTATGTTTATGGCAACACTATTCACAATATCAAATACATGGAATCAACCTAAAAGTCCATCAATGGTAGACTGGATAAAGACAATACAGTGCATATATACCATGGAATACTATGCAGTCATAAAAAAGAACAAAATCATGTCCTTTGCAGGAACATGGATGGAGCTGGAGGCCATTATTCTTAGCAAACTAATGCAGAAACAGAAAACAAAATATCACATGTCTTCATTTTTAAGTGGGAGCTAAATGATCAGAACGCATGGACACATAGAGGGGAACAAGAGACACTGGGGCCTATCAGAGAGTGGAGGGTGGGAGAAGGGAAAGGGTCAGGAAAAATAACTAATGGGTACTAGGCTTAATACCTGCATGACAAAATACTCTGTACAACAAAACCTCATGAAACAAGTTTACCTGTTTAGCAAACCTGCACGTGTACCCCTGAACTTAAAATAGTTCAGAAATAAAAAACATAAAAATTTAAAAAGTGGAAAAAAGAGAAAGCACACACACAAAAAATAGATTGATATGATTGGTGGCTACCTGGGTATACATATGCACGTAAAAATTTATTAAGTTGTATAGGCAAGATTTGTGCCTGTTAAGGCTATATTTTACAGTTCAATTAGAAATAAATTACCATTTGTATACAGAGTTATGATTTGTTATCATAACAGAAAACACTACACTTTCTACAGAATTTTTTTTCACCTATATACTATTATTTTTGAGCTTGAGTTCTGGCAACCAGTAAACTAACAAATCATTATCCAGTTTAAAAATGACTCCATGCTACTGTAGATATCATTGGCACATTGTGTCTAAGCCATTAGCCCTCAGTATTGGAGTAGTACGGGATTGACCAATACATTGGATTATAAAATTCCATAAATGGATTTGCAGTTGGAAGTCTTTATAAACAATTTAGAACTTTATATCAGAGTAGTCTATAAATTGTCTTGGAAAGCTTTCATTTCAATAAGTTGCAGACATCCTTAGAGGTACTCAAGACAATAATCGATTATAATTTCTGTTGCCCTCTAGTCCATCCTTTTAACTGTGTAAGAGTTCCTCTTTAAAAAAAAAAGAAGAAGTTGTTGCAACATCAGCTCATTACTAAAGGCCATAATTGTGAAACATACATAGATTCTATAAAATGACGGTTTAACAATTTCAGTTAACTTTATATTTCAAGCATTTTATTTGTCCTCATTGCTCCTCCTCCATCTTCCAAAGAAAACTGTCAGAATGTGGCCAAATTTGCTAGGAAAACATAACTGAAAATAAAAAAATAAAAAAATAGTGACAGGATTCTCTCTCTCTCTCTCTGTGTGTGTGTGTGTGTTTGTGTGTGTGTGTACATATGTGTCTGTATTTCTCTGTGTGTATGTATGCATGTATTTCTCTGGATGTACATGTATGTGTTTGTTTCTGTGTGTGTGTGAGTGTGTGTGTGTGTGTACATGTGTCTGTGTTACTCTGTATATGTGTTTCTCTGTGTGTACGTGTGTGTGTTCATTTCTCTCTCTGTGTGTGTGGTCTAATTAAGGCTACTGATGCCACACAGGACTTATTAAGCTAATTTTGGTTTGACCCAGTGAAACAATCAGTTGATTGGTGTTGTTAAGTTATAATCTCTGGTTTTTTATCTTTCTTTACACATAAGTTGAAAACTGTGTAATAGATTCCTCATACTTTTCTCCATCCTCCCTAGTAATACATAAGCGATTAGCTAATTCTGGATTTTTCCATCAGCAGAGTGGCTCTCACCACCTGCTATGGATGCTGCTGGATTTTATGTTGCTCCCCATGTTCAGAGGCCTTAAGATAAATGTTCAGACATTTTTTACTTCACCATGATTGACAATATCAGTAGAAAGAACGTGAACTCTACCACAAACTCAGACTTCTTTTCTACCTGATCCGAGTTTAAGCTTAGATTTTAAAATCAAGTAAACAGGAGAAAAAAAATAAACTTCTTAAAGAGACAAGTATCTCAAAAGTATGTGCCCTGAAGTAAAGATGCAGGAGAGCATACAATTAGTCTTGTTAGAATCTGTGACCACATTGCAATGAAATGATTTCATATTAAACCCCTACAAACAGAAACCAGGCATTGACCTACCTACCCTAAGCTATACATAAAGAAGTAAAGATCCTCAAATGCTCTCTTACTGTCACTAGATGAAGGTTTGCAGCTAAAATTTCTAACTTATCATCAGCATATTTAAGGATAATTATTTTGCTGATGAAAAGACAGTGTTTGAGGAATAAAATAACATTAAATAGCTTTTGTCACCAAACATAGATGAAGCAGCAAAGTACCTACAAAAATTTCTTCCCAGATGGGAAACCAAAAATATTTGCATCGTTTCACTTTCAGAACTGCTATAACCCCCTGAATATGTATCTCCTGCCCCTTTTCGAAGTTCTGGTTCACATTGACTAATCAAAGTCTCCCATTATCTTCTAATGTAATTTTGCTGAATCCTTGCAATGCTTTGTTTGACTCTAGTACTTGTTTTTAACGCAACTGTTCTTCCATTAATCCAGACCATTAAGGGAGATATACCAAATAAAAATTATGATGTAAAATGAAAAGAAAGTTCAAATTAAAATTCTGGTGCAGGAGATGCAGTTACAAAATCTGATTTAGTGGTACTACTCTTAAAGGAATAAATCATTTTATTTTAAACTCAATAAAATGTTTAAACTTTGTACACTTGTATTTTGTACATCATAACTTTGGGTATCATAATTGTTCAGTAAGTATTTGGTTAAAACATTGTTATTGGATGACTTACTGAACATTATATTCATGGCAAATTTAATAGGAGGTTACCATTTAGGCCAGATCACACCTAAAAGAAAGCTTTTCTGTACTTCTTCATGTAACATCTGGTTCTTCCTATTTTATCCTACTAAACATTACCACAGCTTTCTTTGTGTGTACTTATGTTATTTTACTGTATTTATTTTGACCAAGTTCTTGTGATTTTACAAAGTGTTTTTATTGAATATCAGTTGTGAAAAAGGCTTATCACTGGAGCTTACCATAGAATGAACAGATTGCTCATCTACAATAATTTTTATTTATTTATTTATTTATTTATTTATTTATTTATTTATTTATTTATTTTTACCTTACGCTTCTAATTATGCCATGATGTCTTGTTTTAGGAATGTTTTCTATGTTCGAGTGGTATATCCAGGGATATTGTCCTTAAATTATTTCTAATTAATTGCTTTGAAATCTTTAGAATCTCAAAAAAAAAAAAAAAAATCTTATTGTCAAATGATCAGTTTCCAAGCTAAAAACAATTAAAATTTGAGGATAAAGTCTTTTTTGTTTTGGACTGTGTGGCAAAGTAAAATGGTTTTAAGTAAACATTGGCTGAATAATTTAAACCAAAATTCTTGACAGAAAAATTATGAATATAGCAGGAAGAAAAATATGTAATAATGCAATGATAAATACTTGACATTAGAATAGAGGACATCTCAGGAATTGAATTCTACAGTTTTATAGATTTTGTTTTTATATCGCTTTCTCCACCAGGCTGGAGCATGTTGAGATAGAATTTAGGATTCCGCCACCAGGATAAATGCCATTGTACCTGTGGAAGAGAAATGATCCCTAAAAACTGAAGACTATGGTGATACACATGTGAAATTGCATGTGTTTTTCCTGTTGAAGCACTAATGAGTTATCATATATTTAACCTACATAAGTCCATAGACCAGATTCTCATTTGTTGTTGTTGTTGATTGTGGTAATTTTTATCCAGCCTACTCAGACTGCCATTGAAAACTGAGCCTTTCCAGAACATACTTTCTTGATATCAACTCTTCATTTAAAACACATAACTCCACTATGAACAAAATACAGTATTTGATTTTGTATTAAAAGTCCATTAAACCTGTACTCAAACTACTTTTAAAAAAATGTATAATTCATACTCCATATATTTGAAAACCTTGTATCATGTTCTTCCTTATCTATTTGATAGTCATCAAGCAAAACCTGTGCTTTCCAATTTCATGTATTTGCCTCTGTTTATTGTTCTTTTTACTGGAAATGTCCATCATTCTATTGCTTACATAGAACCAATTTTTACCTTTCTGTCAAGTTGAATTACCTGACATCTCCCTGAATTTGTCTATGTATAATAGTGATCAGCCTTCAGAAAAATGCAAGTTTTTTTTCTCTGCTTCTTCCATAATACAGTAATGCCAATGTGTATAACAGGTGTCTGTGAATTTATATCATCATGAATAACAATAGAGCTATATTAAGTGTTTAGTAAGGACCAAGAAGTCTGCTAAATGCTTTGCATGCCTGAGCTAATTTAATCAGAGAAATACTATTTTATATCTATTGTAAAAATAATAAAAAATAAGACTTAATTAACGTTAAGCACCTTGCTCAAGGTCAGAGCCAATTTGGTCTTGCTCCAAAGCCTGAAAATGGCGACCCTCACATCTGACAGTAAATGTCTGTAGGACATCCTCTCTTTTCTCTATTTGCATAGTCTTTACAATTATCATAGTGGTTGTACCTCCTAAGCCATGGATTTCCAACCCTGCTTGTATGTTAGAAAGAAGAAAATGTTAAAAAGTTTCTATGTCAGAATATACCCAGCCCAACCGTAGCAGAATCTTAGGGTAGTACTTGTAGACAGATGAGTAGTGAAGGCTCCCTAGGTAAGTCTGTTAAGTCACCTGAGTAGAGATCTCCTGGCCTGAGTTTTCATTTTATATCTATTGAGTTCAGTGAATGAATAAAGGTAAAATGCAAATTATGTTCAAAAGTGTATATGATCTGAATATGGTACAAATAAACACACACTTGCACACATCCATGTACAGACAATGTTTAGATGTGGTTTGCAAATAGTGTAAATGTAGAGAAGAGTCATTTATCATATGCATCCAAAGAGGCTAATTTCTTTTTTCTTCTTGCCATTTTTTGGGAAAGAGATAAGCCAAGAATAAGTAGTAAAGATTTTAAGAAGAGCAACATGATTAAAAGGTCGCTTTAGAAAGAGCGATGCAATAGGAAAATGAATACATTGAAATGAGGACAGTCTTGTGCCCCCAATAAAGATGTTTTAGTCACCCACCAACCACATATACAAAGGTGGTCCCATAAAATTATACTGTATTTTTACTGTATCTTTCTCTATGTTTAGATACACAAATACTCGCTGTTGTGTTACAATGACCTACAGTTTCCATTACAGTAATGTGCTGTACAGGTGTGAAGTCTGGGAGTAATAGGCTGTACCATATAGCCTAGGTGTGCAGTAGGCTATGCCATCTAGGTATGTGTAAGCATACTCTATGATGTTCACACAACAATAAAATTGCCCAATGACACATTTCTTAGAATGCATTGCTTATTCTCAGTACATAGTCCATGGTTAAGGAAAACATGACTGTATTCCCAAAGCTAGAGTCCTTAATACTCACTGACAAGCTATTGCATTTCCCCGGTCATAAAGAGCAAAGAAATTATGTAAGTAGAAAGGAAATAAAAGGTAAAATATGATATGTATTGAAAAGAAAATATTGATATAAATTTCACGTATATTGTACCTAACAGAATTTTTAAATGTGTGATGTAATTCTTTCACTTTTCACTAGGTGGTCAGACTGTGTGGTGAAGGTAAAAAGGCAGGTAAGTACCACTCAGGGAATAGACTAGTTTCTGATTTGAGGTCTCTGAAGATGCACAACACATATGCCTGGCTTAAGTGGTAGAGATTTTACTTCCAGCAAGAGGGGAGATAAGGGCATACAAGAGCCAACCTCTGGCAATGTGCCAGACCCCTGTGGTCAGCGGATCCATTATTCAGGCAACATAGTCCCTTGCCTGTAAACACCCCACTTGCTGCTGCATGGAAGGATCCCTTCTCCTTCCCCCATACGTCTGAAACACAGAAAGCTGTTGGTATGCCTGGGGACCACTGATGCAGGTGCCAAAGCAGAACAAAGGAATGTACAATAGGTTCAGAGAAAGGAAAGATGTTTCCTTACTGGGTAAGAAGCCTAGCACAGGGCTATGAGAGCTCTTTATCTGGGTGAGTTAGGATGGAGAGTGGACTGCTTGGCTGCCTTTCCCAGTAGTAATAATTGAGAAATTACTGACAATCAAGGGGAAAACAATAGGAAGAACTAATTGGAAGAATCAAACTGGAGAATGTATTTTTATATCTGCGGAATATGCTAACTTCCTATGTAGATCTTAGTATTTTCTGAAATGAGAGGTTATTCCCTTTTCTAGAATTCTTCTAATTTAAATCCTAGTTAGAAAAATAATCTGGGAAGAATTGTACTGCACTAAGAGCTTATGTTGCTTCTCCTACATTCATGTTATTTTCATATATTTGAGTAATTGTGAGTCTCACAATATTTCCTATATGGACATAGATGCTTTTGTCTGCAAACATCGTTTATTAAAGCAAGATTTCCAGAATTTTTATACACTCTCTGCTACAGACATAGCTGGTCATGAAAACATCAAATCATAACCTCATGACCTTATTTAAGGAAGCTGTTAGTGCCACTTCTCTATTCTATAGTGTCAACATTAACAAGCATCCTGACATATTTTGTTAAGCTACATTTCTTATTGGAAAATCTTCTCTGAAAGCATCATATACTCCATAGATTCCAATAACATGAATTCATATTTATGAGAAATGCACATTCAGTTCTTCAAAGATATTATTTAGAAACCATAAGTAATAGTTGTAATTTATATGCAATTTCCCCTTAAAAAGAGAGAGAGAGAGAAAGTATTTAAAAAGGTCTTTCGCTCTATAAATGGAAACTGACAAAAGTTCTTCTAGCATTTACATCCATGTGTAATGTCTGGATGTCGATTTAAAGTGTAGAAGTTGCTCATGAGAGATCAAGATGGGATATATGAGTTGAGAATAATTTATATGAAAAAGGGAGTTCAAGCTACAGTAATTAATTAGAACAGAAAGGATATGGAGTGAGAAGAGAAGAGAGATGAGGGCAAATCCATTAAAAGGTTAATACAGGTGACAGAAAATGTAGAAAGATCAGAAAGGTAAAAGAGGAAACTGCAAATCAATATACTGGGATATTATTGAATCAAAAAGAGAGATTTTTTGACACTGTCAATCAACAGTGTTATAAAAAGCATTTTAAAAAATTTCTAAAAGATCTATTAGAGTTGGCTAATACATAAATTTTGAGAAACCAATAGCACACAAGCCACTGAAGTGGGGAACATTCGTATTATAAAGTTTTGTTAATAAATTGAGCCTCATATCGTTAGAAAATTATGATAGAACAAAATGTTATGCTAATTTTTCAAAAAATTATATATTTGCATTATATTTTAAAAGACCCAAAGATTTTTTTTTCAGGGGAGCCAGAAGCAACAGCAACATATTTTGCATACTGCATGATCAGATATTTGAGTCTAATATTCTTTTCTGAAAGAAAACAGTATTTTAGAAGGAAATTCATTGAATACTTTAGAGCAAGAAAAATTCAGGATGATGTTATTGCCAAAAGAAGTGTACACTTTAAGTATGTTAGGAATAATCTTCAAGAGAAAGCTAATATAGTCATCCTAATATCATATAATATAAACTTTAAAGCAAAAATAGTCATGGTATAGTGTATCCTAAAATGAAAAAATGTTCACGCCATCTGGATGATGATATATCAACTATAAATTTGTGTGTACCAAATAACTTAGACACAAATATTGAAAGCAAAAATGAAAGCTCTAAAAAGGATAATTGAAAATCTATCATCATAATGGGGAGGCATTAACATACATCTCCCAATACCTTAAAAATCAGTTAAGATATATGAGTAAACAACACAATCAACAAAATTAACCTAGTAGACACATAAAGAAAAATTTCAGCTAAAACTGACAAAAATCTATGAAATATTTACCAAAGTTGTCAATACTATAAGTTCTTAGCATATTTCCAAGGATTAAAATCAAAGTATGTTCTTTGATCACAGTGAAGATACTACAAGCCAAACGTTTTAAATAAAAACACATATTTAAAAATGCTTGCAAATGAATCAATTTTTTTTTTTTTTTTTGAGACGAAGTCTCGCTCAGTCGCCCAGGCTAGAGTGCAGTGGTGCCATCTCGGCTCACTGAAAGCTCTGCCTCCCGGGTTCACGCCATTCTCCTGCCTCAGCCTCCCAAGTAGCTGGGACTACAGGAGCCCGCCACCACACCCAGCTAAGTTTTTGCATTTTTAGTAGAGACGGGGTTTCACCGTGTTAGCCAGGATGGTCTCAATCTCCTGACCTCGTGATCCACCCGCATTGGCCTCCCAAAGTGCTGGGATTACAGGCATAAGCCACCGCACCCGGCCAAATCAATATAATTTTTAAAAGTCATAGACTAAAGAAAAAATCAAAATAATGTTACATTAGTAAATTAAAATAAAAATATGACATGTTAACTGATATTAAGCAACAAATGCAAATAAAAGAGAAAAAATGGACTAAATCAAATACCTAAGTATTCTCCCCCCCGCAAAAAACACAAAATTTAAACAAAAAATTAAAGGTATGTGGTAAATAAATAAGAATAGCCGTCAATGTTATACTCTACATAAAATCAATACAGAAAATTTTGAAAATTTAGGAAGAATAATACAATTGACGAGCACCTAGAAAGTTTAAAGAGAAAGTGATAAAACAAAAATTACGAGCATCAAGAATAAAATGACATCACCATAGATCCTCCATATATTAAAAAACACAGTAAAAATTACTTTTCTTATATTTGCTAATTTTGATTAAATGGACAAATATCTGTAAAATAGTATGCAATATATTTTGAGAGAAGTAGAATAAAAATACCTTAACGGTAAAATATCTGTTACACTTTTAATTTATGATTTATTTTTAAAAGAAAATTCCAAAATCAGATGGTATGATGAAAAGGAATGACAGGAAAAGTAAAACATTAATATTATTATGGGCAAAAGCAAGTAATTTTCAATGTGACTTCATTTACACATATTTGAAGAAGAGCATACATTGAACACGGATTTTTACTGGGCATAATAAATTGGAACATTTCCATGCTTATTTTATTAAAGCAGTATATCCCTGGTAACAACACTAATTGAGAACAACATTGCAGGATATTCATTTTCTGAACATGGATGCGAAATACAAAACAAAATAACAACAAGTCAAATTCAGCAATATGTAAAAAGGATAATAATAATATATGTCTTAAAAACTTGCAGTTTGTTTAACCTGTGAAAATCAAACAATGAAAATAACCATAATAATAATACAAAGAAGAGAAATATGATCACGTTAAAAGATGCAGTAGGCTGGGAGCAGTGGCTCATGCCTGTAATCCCAGCACTTTGGGAGGCCAAGGCAGGAAGATCACAAGGTCAGGAGATCGAGACCATCCTGGCTAACACGGTGAAACCCTGTCTGTATTAAAAATACAAAAAAATTAGCCAGGTATGGTGGCAGACGCCTGTAGTCCCAGATACTCGGGAGGCTGAGGTAGGAGGAACGGTGTGAACTAGGGAGGTGGAACTTGCAGTGAGCCAAGATTGTGCCACTGCACTCCATCCTGGGCGACAGAGCAAGACTCCATCTCAAAAAAAAAAAAAAAAAAAAGATGCAGTAAATCACTTGATAAAATTAAAAACCTATTTTAAATACAAACGTTTAGTAAAATGGAGAAAGTGATTAAATCTGATAAAGCAAATCTACAAAAATATTAGCATGCTTTATATTTAGTGATAAAATATTACATGCTTTTCCACTGGTCAGGCTATAGCCCTGTATAACTACTTGTATATAGAATTCTCCTGTAAGTCTTAGTAAAGAGAGAGAAATCAATTTTAAAAGGAAGGATTAGAAAAGTAAAATATTAATACTATTATTATGGGCAAAACCAAGTGTGACTTATACCTAGTACTTTCAAAGGAATGCAAGTAATATTATTTGATTCAATACGTCATATCACTAAACAAAAATATGTATTTTATATATTAGCAAGGAATCATTAGATAATTAAATTTAATATAATAACATAACAATAGCAATAAAAACGTTAAATATCTAGGAATACATCTAATGAAAATACAAAATATTTGCATAGACATTTATTAACTATTAAGAAAAACAAAAGGGAAGTTGTTCTTTTAAAGGTTATGATTTAGAGGAAACGAGCAAGCTAGGCAGTGAAGCAGAAAAGCCAAAGATGTGGCTGATGCTGAAAAATGAAGAAATTATCAATTTGACAAATTATTCAAATAAGTGATGGAGGAGGTCAAATTGAACATTTAACATAGTTAAGAAGGAATGATATCTCCAATTATTGATAAAAAAGAAAGTGATAATTGCTGAGAAAACAAGAAAAAAATGTAGCAAAAAGAAGTATGATATCTACAGATGAAGGTAGGTCTGGAGTCCAAAAGTGAAGACTCAGGGAACACTTCTTTAGGAAGCAAATCATCTGTTGAGAGTGAGGGAGGGGGATTTGTGATTTCCAATTTTGGTAGTGAGATGGAGTAGAGATGGCCAGAACCTGTCACTCTCACATTCAGAGATGGAGTTTATTTTTCATCCCCTTGTGTTCAGGCTGGCCCTGTGACTATTTTAGCAATAGAATACATCAAAAGTGACATTATTTCAGTTCTACACCTATCCTGTAAAAGGACTGGTATCTCAGCTTTCTGCTTCTTGGAATACTCACTGTCATATTGCAAGGAAGCACAAGCCACCATGTGGAGAAATCTACATAGAGGGGAACTCAGTCCCCCAGTCAACAGCCTTCAGCTTTGCTTCCAACTGCTACCCAGGACCAAATTGCCAGACATGTGTGAGCCGTTTTGGAAATGAAGGCCTGAGATGCCTGAGATCTATTTGAACTTCCCCAGCTGATAACAGAGAGCACAAGCAGGTTGTCCCCAGTAACACTTGCTCCAACTGCAAAACTGCAAGCAAAAAAGATTTCCATTTTTTCTTCTTTCCTTTCCTTCCTTCCTTCCTTCTTTCTTTCTTTCTTTCTTTCTTTCTTTCTTTCTTTCTTTCTTTCTTTCTTTCTTTCTTTCTTTCTTTCTTTCTTTCTTTCTTTCTTTCTTTCTTTTTCTTTCTTTCTTTCTTTCTTTCTCTTTCTTTTCTTTCTTTCTTTCTTTCTTTCTTTTTCTTTCTTTCTTTCTCTTTCTTTCTTTCTTTCTTTCTTTCTTTCTTTCTTTCTTTCTTTCTTTCTTTCTTTCTTTCTTTCTTTCTTTCTTTCTTTCCCCTTCTTTCCTTCCTTCCTTCTTTCCTTCCTTCCTTCCTTCTTTCTCTCTTTCTTTCTTTCTTTCTTTCTTTCTTTCTTTCTTTCTTTCTTTCTTTCTCTCTCTTTTTCTCTTTTTCTTTCTTTCTTTCTTCTTACAATTTAAAAGAGCATCCACCTCATTTTAAAGTATATATTTTGGAATATTAAAATCTAGTTTTTGACAAAAATTAATGTGAAAGTTCTTTGAATTTCTAAATGTGATACTTTAAAAAATTTCAAGAATCTTATTTTTTTTTTTTGAGACTGAGTCTGGCTCTGTTGCCCAGGCTGGAGTGCAGTGGCCAGATCTCAGCTCACTGCAAGCTCCGCCTCTGGGTTCACGCCATTCTCCTGCCTCAGCCTCCCGAGTAGCTGGGATTACAGGCGCTCGCCACCTCGCCCGGCTGGTTTTTTGTATTTTTTAGTAGAGACGGGGTTTCACCGTGTTAGCCAGGATGGTCTTGATCTCCTGACCTCGTGATCCGCCCATCTCGGCCTCCCAAAGTGCTGGGATTACAGGCTTGAGTCACCGTTCCCGGCTCAAGAATCTTACTAACAAATATTTTTTAAAGTTTACTGATTTGCAAATGTCAGGTTTTGGAATGCTTTTTAATGCAACAATAGATAACTGAAACACATGTCAAGAGAACATTTGAAACAGCCCCATCATAATACGTATAATCTCCCAGAAACTGAAAAATAGAGGACACTAAGAAGTAGAAGCAATGATGCATCATTTAGATATCACTATCAGTGAGGTTTATAGTGATCTATCTGGGTGAAAAAAGAATTTGAGATTGAAGGAGAGATCAATAAAAGCTAAAATAAGGAGATTCTGAGGAGATTGGAAATTTAGAGAAAAATAGCTAACTTCCACAAATTGCTTTGTTTACCTACACCTTCTGTTCACACATAAGGAGCACAAATTATGATTTATGAGAGACAGAAGGTTGCTTTACATATCTACAGAAGGTTTTTCTGGACTCAATCTGCCTTTATGATAAAATGATGTGGCAAATGCCCTGGAAAATTGTCATGTAAGTTTGGGACAGTCTCCTCCCATAACATATAGTTACAGTCTTCTTATTAATAAATGAATGTAATGCTGAGAGAAAATGTCTGTCTTTATTCACCAGTACACATAGAAATTGAAGGTGATGTATTTATGTTTTTCTTTTAATGAAAGTTTCTTTAAATGAAAGCCAAATACTGTAAGAATACCCACTTTAAAATCCTGCCTTATTTGAAGTAATAGCACTGAATGTATTCTAAATAAGTCATTTTAAATTTCAATTTGCAAGTCCTGAGCTTAATATTATGTTGTATATGTACATTGCACACACACATAAATATCCACTTAATTCTGTGAGCAGTATAATCAAAATAATACATACTACCTGACATTTGCGAATCAGTAAACTTAAAAAAAAATTTGTTAATAAGATCCTTGAAATTGTTTAAAGTATCACATTTAGAAATTCAAGGAATTTTCACGCTAATTTTCATCAAAAACTATATTTTAATATTCCAAAATATATACTTTAAAATGAGGTGAATCCTCTTTTAAATTACAGACAAAGATGTGTAGAGTGGGTAAAAGATATGTCGCAGTTTTTTTGCAAGTAAACATTTACATACATCTTAATTATATACTCTTCTGCTGCTTCTATCCTCATGAAGTGTTAGGCTACATAAAGAAAGCAGGTTGAGCATGTGGAGAAAAGAATGTGTAAATATCTGAAGATGAGTATCTAGACATGAGTGCAAATGTTTTAATAATCTTATTCTTCTACTTTTGAGAGTTCCCTCTCCATGTACTTGTCTGTTTCAAAATCCTTCACTGTTTCTTCCTTCACATATTTATGCGTTCTATAATGAGCTACGCTCACAACTCTCAAGTTTTTATTTCCATAATCTGAGATTCTTAATGGCTTACTTTGTCATGCACAAAGGTGTTTGGTTAATGAATGAGAAAAGGTTGATTTTTTTTAGAATGTATCTCCTTTCAAACTCCTAGTTTCTTCTTGGGGGGTAAGCAATTTGATTCAATTCTGTTTATTATTTTAAACTAAGAAAAGGGATACATCATTTTCATCTAGTAACATCACAAACTACCACATTTATACAGTCTTAAAAGATTTTTATTCATGAATACATTGAATATCTAGTATATGCCATCTACTGAGCAGATATTAGAATTTAAGAAAGGAGTACAACATGCTATCAACTTGAAGGAATTTATTTATCTCCTTCAAAATATGTTCAAGGGTTAATGAGATCATGAAAACAAAGAATGTGCAATATGACACACTGCTTGATATTTATTTTATTAATACGTGGTATATAGGTAAAGAATAATTATCATACATATTCACATGTATTCAGAAACTGGTTTAAAAAAATCCATTACAACTTATATTGTCAATATCCCTTAGCAGAAGTCCACATTCTCCTACCAGTACACATTTCTTTTGCCACTCTAGTCTTATATAATAGTTAGGTTTTATTTGTCCCCTTTATATAACCTCACATAACTACCATCTGATATATAAAGGACCCAGTTTATTTCATAGGCATAACCTATTCTTCTTGAGTCAGACTTTTCCTAGAAACCTGAGAGAAGTTTTTTCCTGTGAAAACATGTTTGGGTCTACAGAAAAAGTGAGATTTGGGTAAGTTCTTAAACACAAATGGAAAGAAGCAGCAGACAAAGAAAAGGAAAGAAGAGGAAAACAGTCATTTTCAGAAGGAAGAGAGAAGGAAGAGTATGAACAGTAGTATAGAAATGGGCATGCCTATTAATTTGAAGAAAGCTGAGGATTATGGAGGTGAGTGGATGGATATAAAGTTGCTCAAACATGTTGAGAGCCAGGCTAGAAGAGGTTAAACTTATCTTGTATATGTTCTCAAACAAACATTACAAATAAAGCATTGAGTGTGTGTGTGTGTGTGTGTGTGTGTGTGTGTGTGTGTGTGTGTATTTTAAAGTTTTTGTTGTTGTTGTTTTGAGATGGAGTCTTGTCCGGGACTCACTGCAAGCTCCGCCTCCCGGGTTCGCGCCATTCTCCTGCCTCAGCCTCCCGAGTAGCTGGGACTACAGGCTCCCGCCACCTCGCCCAGCTAATTTTTTGTATTTTTAGTAGAGACGGGGTTTCACCGTGTTAGCCAGGATGGTCTCGATCTCCTGAACTAGTGATCCGCCCACCTCAGCCTCTCAAAGTGTTGGGATTACAGGCGTGAGTCACCACGCCCAGTCAAAGGGTATTTTTAAAATATATGTTTAAGTCATTCAGTTTATACAAATTTACGATTGCTACACTGCAAGAGCTCTAGGGTTGTTTCTTGCCAAGCTGTCAGTGCCAGAGGTGGGTGGGATCACCTGCCTTGCTGTGTGTGTGTGTGTGTGGGGGGGGGGGTTTATTTTGTTTTGTTTTGTTTGTTTTTTTAAGTACATCATTCTCTTCTCTTTCCTAGAGTTTTGCATCCCCTTAGCCTCAAGGGAAAGGTCTGCCCTGTTTTTGTCCCTATTAAAAAAAAAGAAAGTCAGTGAGGGTCTCGCCTGTCACCCAGACTGGAGTGCAATGGTGAGATCATAGCTCACTGCAGCCTCAGATTCCTGGGCCAAAGGGATCCTCCTGCCTCGGTCTCAGAAAAGTGCTGTGTGTTTCTTTCCCTTTGAAAAGTCTTGCCAAATAGTTGCTTTATTTTCTGGACTCCTCAGTTTTCTGAATTTCCACTCCATTCAGATCTGCATCTTCTTTATTTTCTGACGTGTCAGAGTCTTTTTCTCTCTGGATCTTCCATTCCTAATTATCTCTTAAATGCTCAGTTCTAATCTTTAATTTTGTCTCCCCTTAAGTTCAGGTGTGCAACATTGATTAGGGGACAATTGCCACAACTAGACTATTTCACTGGACATTCTATCAGGGTAAATTAAAATATCTTTTGCCTCCACAACACCTATCTAGGATGAAATAGACAATAAAATGGTCATATGTCATATTGTTTTGTTAAATACTGCAATTGACAGTTGTTTAAAAAGCTGAGTTGCTAAAAGCAAGGGAGTTGCTGACCCTAGTACTAACATCTCAGTCCAAAGACCTAGTAACGCTACTGATACTCCTGCCAATTCTGAAACAAATTCACAACAGAACACTGATACACTACTGTGTTCTATCAAATTTGGGACTTGTTCTTCATGAATGTTCCTGAGCCAGATGTATTCTTTTGTTCACTTCGTAACAGAATGCTAAGAAGATGCAAATCAATAAAGCAATGATCTCAGGGGCTTTTATTATTTCCCACAGCAAATATATTTTCGTAAGATTGTTGCAGAGACTAGCATTTGTAGATTTCATAGTTGATGAAATTGATGGCCTGATGTACCTCTAGTTGCCTCCCCTTTGTCCATCTGTCTTATTGACATAGGTAGCTAGGAAAAGGATTGCCTCCTGTCCCCAGGCTTTCTAAATGCTATAAACTCAGAAACCAGGACTTAATGTTGTGGAAGTGCCTCAGAGCTGGTAAGTGAGGGACAAAGCAACTCTACTTCAAGCATTTATTAAAATTAAATTTTAATTATAAAAGTAAAAAAAAAAAAAAAGGAAAAAGAAAATGGCTATGAAACTTTTTGGCCACCTCGCACCTTGCGCCTCTCTTTCACAGGTTTAGTGAGGAAGGTAATCAAACATGTGACAGCCAACGCTTGTTCTCCATTGCTCTCTGCCAGGCCTGCCTCATGGAGAGGAAATCCACTTGGAAACATTGTTAACAAGTCTGTAGAGCATGGACTCTGTTATCAGACAGCCATCTAAACTGCATATTAGGGTAATAATCTTTATATAGCACATAACATTATTTGTATCACAGATAATGGTCGTAGATTTGGTGGTGCTCAATTTTCCCACAAAATTAAGAGTCATGCTTCCCCTCCACCTATGTGGGTCATGATAGCATCAGGAAGATTGTATTGTAATAGAAAAAACTCTGCTCCAGGGGCTATGTTTATACACATGGTGGAACGCTGATTCTATCATTTCAATAAACAGTAATTATTATTCTTATGTGATTTTATATTTTTCAAAACCTCAAATATCTTCTAGGGTAAAGTAAATTTTTCAAAGGTCACTCTGAATGGGAGTGGGACATTTTACCAGAGAGCCATGTGTCATTGAGCTGTTAAGGAGACATCATTAAGGCTGGTTGAGTCTTTCAGCAAATGACAGCTCTGTCTTGGTCCTTATGATGGAATACATATAAAATCCTTACTGCCTAGATAGTCACACTATACATCACCTTAAATATCTGCATTAATTATTGACTCTAACTGAGCAGATGCCTGCTTTACCCTCAACTCACACTAGTGGTGATTTATTATTCAGGTTTTTATTTGTTTGTAGTTGTTGCTATCGTTTTTGTTGTAGATGAGTTAAATGAGCTCATAACTTGAATGCCAATGGCTTATTGTCTAAGACCCAAGCTCTTGCTTTGTTGATATTATCCAGCCTAACATGAAACCAGACTTTCACAATTACACAATGATTGAGTTGTAAATGGTGAACAACAGGCTCTCTAACCCCTTATCAGTACCTGGTGTTTGGTATTCTTACAGATTAAGAACTTAAGTCTGTCAGGTCTTTTGTATTAGTAAAATCAACCTCAGAAATTGTTAACAACACCTGATGAAGAGTCTACTTAAGCAATGTTTCTGAGTTTGTATCTTTATAAATTGTGTCTTTAGAATGGATATGTGCTCATTTTATTACAAAGTCCAAGACAGTGAATGATGACGTTTTCCATTTAAGTATACTACGTTATCATCAGTTGATTTTCCTGTAGAACTTTTCAGAGAATTTTTTTTTTTTTGTAAGAATATGTATTTCAAAACTTATGGCAGCTATGGACGTTGTCCTTAAAATATACTCACATGCACAGAAAATTTTGCTAAATATTTTACGAAATCATAGACTTTCCATAACCCATCTGAGTTCTTTTTAGGGGGTCTATCATCTCAGATTTTTTTTTTTAATCAGAGATAGAATATCTTAACCTATTCCCACTGTGGTCTCACTTTCTCCCCTAGGTAAACTGTAAGAAATGTATGTTTGATAGAGTGGATACTAATAATCATATAAATGAATATATAAAGTATTTTAAAATATAATTATAGAAAAGTGTCCTTTGTGACTATAATATTTTAGCACTGCCTATACCCTGGACTAAATCACTTTGAGGTTATATGTGTGTGGTCTCTCCCCATTAAACATTGCAAAAACATTGGTATTCAGCCAATTTTGCAGATAGTCTTAAAATTTTATTTTCTCTATATTCAGATAACAATGTTTATACATTAATATTAGATTATAATGCATAGATATTAATATTAGCTCAATTTAAAAAATGATCTAATTATGGTTAGAAATAAAAACCAGGAACAGAGTTTGGATTGAAAGAAGGGCAAAGTAAATGTATACATTTCAGAGATTATAAGTGTTTTCGAAAACTCATTCTATCACTGGATCACACTTTCATTTTTAGTACTCTAAAACTGACATATGATTTTGCTTTTATTAATAGGGATTTAGGATAATTATTCAAAAGATGCCAAAGAAACCATGTTGGGTGCGGTAGATCTCAAAATACACAGAGTGAGAAGGCGAATGGACTGTAATTTCCACATCTTGTGTGAAGTAAAACAGCAGTGTGACATAGCAAATTGGTAAGTCAGATAATTACACATCAATACATAATTTTGATTGAGTTGCTCAAGAAAAAGATGTCTTCAGTTTTAACATGGTCTTTCTTTAAACTTGCAGCAACTATTTTGTTTTCATTCTTCTTGTATATAGCTTAGGTTTTGGAATGAATTTATGATATAGGTTTGTAAGATAAAGTAACTATGATGGTCACAGCATATTTGTTAAGTAATGTCCCCCATTGGGTATGTACATTGTTAAAAATTGTGGTCAGATATAACAGAGGATATTACTGCAGGGAGCAAAGCCAGTATAGATGCTAACTCTTAACCAAGAAGGCCTCCACAAGAAGGTGACTTTAGATAAGGCTTTTATTCTTCAACAAATATTTGAGAATAATTTTATCAGTGGAAATGTCCAGAAAAATGACATTTGGGTCACATTATTTTTGAATGATTGTTATAATTTTATATATATATACACACACATATATATCATACTTATATATGGATATGATCTAGGACACAAGTGGAATAGCCCTCCCCAAAATAATTCTGTATTTTATTTTTGTCTATGTTTCACTTTTCAGAAGGAAATTCTTCCCAAATGTTTCATGTAATTTTTACTTACATTAATAGATATCTCAGACCAGTGACTTTAAAATCTGACTAGACATCAGAATTTTATAAGCAACCTAAAAAGTGCAGCTATCAAAGCTCTACTGTGATCCATGAAATCAACCTTTGAAGACTATAATTTTAATCAATTCAGAAACTTTATTTAATATGCATTTCTTCTCTGCTCAATTTTCACCTTCTGGAAGATTTACAAGGTTTATATTTTATTTACTTAATACATTGGTATTATGTTTTCTGATCATATTCGCATCTTACTTGTTTTGTTTCTGAGTTCCGGGACAATTGTGGGATCATCTTTTTATTTCAGTGACTTGATTTTCTTGAGTATCCAGTGTGCTGTTTACTACCTTATTTGAATGTTTTAAATTCATTAAATGAACTTTGCAGATGAACAAAGAATTTTCTGATTTCAGACTGGGCCCATATGCAAATTCATATTCTTCTGAATCTGAAACAAGAGAATATATGGGTTTTTCTTAACCTATTTCTTTGATTGAGACTTGCACAAAGTTGTTTTGTGAATAAATTTAGCCCTGTACTTCTAGAGCACTCCCTGCCCCACTATACTATTCATAAGTGAGAACAACTTCTATGTTGGTTTATGTCCTGGTTATCCTTTTGTTATGTCAAAGAACTTATCAATCATTGCTATACCACACTTGACTATTGACATGTATTACTTTACAAGCTAATATAAGTGTATCTTGGGTACTTGTCAAAGGCATTTGATGAAAATACCCAAAAGTTACAACAAAAATTCACTTAAAATTTAATATACTAAATAATCTAAGTTTTCACACTTTTTAAACCTAATTTTGAGAATGCTTCATTTTTGATGACATTTGTTGAACTTTATAGATTTGCAGGCATTGAATTGTCCCGAAGCATTCAGTCATTGATTTATATTGAGAACACGGTATGAGAAATAGTCTCATTATTGCATTTAGCATAATACCCTCCAGGTTCATTCATATTGTTACAATTGGCCAAATAGCCTTCTTTTTTAAGGTTGGATGGTATTTTACTGTGTAAATATCTCTATATTACACTGATATATATATATATATATATAATTTATTATGTAATGTAATATAATATTTCTGTATTGATTCATTTGTTAATAAACACAGGTTGTTTCCATATCTTGGCTCTTATAAATAATGCTGCAGTAAACATAAGCATGCAGATATCTCTTCAACACATTGATTTTCAATTCCTTTGGATATATACCAGAAGTAGAATCACTGGATATCATAGTAGTTATATTTTCAGCTATTTTGGGAACCTCTATGCCATTTTCCATAATGTCTAGATTAAATTACATTTTTAGCCATTTTAAAACTTATATTTATCCTACATGTAAAAAAATTGAAGTGATCATTCACTATGAATTAATATTTTTATTTTGATACTTACGCTTTGCCTGTGATATTGATTTTAATTTTTAAAAAACTGATTCTATTTCCCTCTTTGCTTTGGCTCCCATGGAGCCAAAGGCAAAATATACCTCACAGCAAATATTTTCACAGATGTTTTGATTACCAATCTTACCTAGGATTTTTGTTTGTATTTTCCTATCTGCATCTAAATTTTGTCTTGAGTCCCTTTCTTTCAGTGTTTTCTCTTCTTGCCCATCATGTAGCTTTGGCATTCACTCAAATTAATTTATATTGAAGCAAGATGCACATACAAATAGAGTATTTATTTCTCAATTCCTCACAGATAGATTGTTCATTTCTTAAAAGGTACCGTACTTTCCTCAGAGTGAAGGCCACCCTCCAATGTCACTACCAGCACAGAACAGATAGTTTTACTAATTAAATAATTGTTTCTAAAAGAGAGGAGTCATCAACAATTACTTTTCTTAAAGATGTACAATGCCTCTAGTTTCTTTAACTAAAAATAGCTTAAGTTTTTGTGACCTACAGATTAATTTAATGGGCCAAAATGTGGGAGGAATATGTGACTTACTTGAATTACTGGGAAAAGTTAATGAGAAAGATAGGAAATACCTTCAAAATGAGTAAACAGCAGCTATCAGAATTTAGATTAAAGAAAAGCTGTCTAATATTTAATAGCTTTTTAAAAAGAGATAGTTTTAGGCAATATATGTTTAGCATTTTATCTTGACCTGATTCACTTATTAAATGATGGGGAGCATTTGATAAATATAATATCTGGGATAAATTAAATATATTCAAGTATTTAATTTGTTCCACCCCAATTTATCTCAGAATATTATGTTTATGTGTATATTATGATTATATACGTGAACAGAATATTCTGGGCCTATCTGATGGGGAAGGTCAGAGGAAGAGGAGAGTTTAAAAACTACACTTAAGGTACTAGCCTCACTACCTGGGTGATGAAATTATCTATACACTAAACACCAACAAGACACATTAATTTACTCATGTAACGAACCTGTACATGTACACCCTGAACCTAAAGGTTGAAAATAAATAAATAAATAAAAATGAAAAATAAATAAAATTTGAAGTTCCAAAATATATATCAATACATATAATAAGTTTTGCTACTACTATATTGCTATTTTTTTCTGTATTTTTACATTCACTGTTTGATGATGTAATTTAGCATATTTAAATTTTATCCTTTTTCTCCTCTAATAACTGAGAATCATAAATCTTTTATTTTCAATATATATTATATTTATATTTTAAATATAAATATCGCTATATTTTACAGGTATTTTAATATTAAGTATAATATGTTTATATTTATATTATGTTTATACTTATGAACATGATATTCTGGGTTAAATTGGTATGGGAAGCACAGAGATTGGTCTAAGTCTTCTAACAAATAATAGTAGAAGAATAAATCTCATTCAAATAATACTAACTACATGAATAATAACAATAACAATAATAATAATATTTAAAATATATCATGTCCCAGACACTATTTTAAGTACTTTCACTGTGTTGAGTAACTGAATTCTTATAGCAACTCAGTGAGGTAGGCATTACTACTATCGTCACTATAAAAAAAGAAAAAATATGGATCACGTAAAAATTAATACTTAATCAAGTAACATATATATATTTTTTTTATTTTTGAGACAGAGTCACACTCTGTTGTCCAGGCTGGAGTGCAGTGGTGCAATCTTGGCTCACTAAAACCTCCATCTCCCAGGTTCAAGTGATTCTCCTGCCTCAGCCTCCCTATAAACTGGGATTACAGGTGTGTGCCACCATGCCTGGCTAATTTTTGTATTTTTAGTAGAGAGGGGGTTCATCATGTTCGCCAGGTTGGTCTTGAACACCTGACCTCAGGTGACTTACCCACCTCAGCCACCCAAGTGCTGGGATTACAGGCGTGAGCCACTGCCCCTGGCCTCAAGTAACATATTTTTAAGTCATAGAGCCTGAATATGAATTTGCATAAGTGGAAGCCTAATTCTAGAATCCCCATCTTTTTTGATTTGTAAAATACATAATAGTGAAATGTACTGGAAAAGTAGCACAAAGATTGGTAAGGGAAATGGATTTGCAAAGTCTTACACAGGAAGTGATATTTTAGTAGCTACAGTAAAACAAATAAAGCAAAGATCTATGACTCCTAAGTTATTATAGGAGAAAAAGAATGGAATTTAAATATGTCAAGCTAAATAAACAACAGATGTAAAAAACAGAAAATAATAGTAACATAGCAGTAGCAAATCTTGTCATATTTATTTACTTTTTGGAACTTCAAATTTTATTTTTAAATTTTTATTATTTATTTTCAACATTTAGGTTCAGGAAGTACATATGCAGGTTTGTTACATGAGTAAATTGTGTCTCGTTGGAGTTAGGTGTGTAGATTTTTCCATCACCCAGGTAGTGAGAATAGTATAACCTATGCATGGTTTTTCAACTCTCATTCCCCATTCATCCTTCCCCTTCAAGTAGGCCCGGTGTCTTTTGTTCTCCTCTTTGTGTCCACATTCACTTAATGTTTTTCTTCCACTTATATGTAAGAACATAAGAATTTTCTCTACTGTTCCTGTATTAGTTCACTTAGGATGATGGCCTGCAGCTATATCCATGTTGTTGCAAAGGACATGATTTCATCTTTTATGGCTGCATAGTATTCTACAGTGTATATGTACCACATTTCCTTTATCCAGTCTATTATTGATGAGCATCTAGCTTAATTCTGTGTCTTTGCTATTGCAAATGGTGTTGTGATGAGCATACTAATGCATGTGTCTTTTTTGTAGAACAATTTATATTCCTTTGGGTAGACACCCAATAATGGGATTGCTAGGTCAAGTGGTAGTTTTGTTTTAAGTTCTCTGAGAAATTTCCAAACTGCTTTCCACAGTGGCTGAACTAGTTTACATTCCCACCAGCAATGTTCTCTTTTCTCTACAACCTCACCGGCCATTGCTATTTTTTGACTTTTTAATAATGGCCATTCTGACCTGTGTGGGATGGTATATCATTTCAGCTTTGATTTGCATTTCTCTAACGGTTATTGGTGTGGAGCATATTTACATATGCTGTTGGCCACATGTATGTCTTCTTTTGATAAGTGTCTGTTCATGTCCTGTGATCATTTTTTAATGGCGTTGATTTTAGCTTGTTAATTTCTTTAAGTTCCATATAGATTCCAGGTATTAGACTTTTGTTAGATGCATAGTTGGTAAATATTTTCTCCTATTCTGTATGTTGTCTGTTTATTCCGTTGATAGTAACTTTTCCTGTGCAGAAACTTTTTAGTTTAATTAGGTCCCATATGTCAATTTTTGTTTTTATTGTGATTGTTTTGAGATACTTTGTTGTCAAATTTTTGCCTGTTCCTATGTCCAGGATGGTACTGTCTAGGTTTTCTTCTAGGGTTTTTGTAATTTTAGGACTTATATTAACTCTTTAACCCATGTAGAGGTGATTTTTGTATATGGTGAAAGGAAGGGGTCTAGTTTCAATCTTCTACATATGGTTAACCAGTTATCTCAGCACCATTTGTTGAATAGGGAGTCCTTTTCTCATTGCTTGTTATTGTCAACTTTTTTGAAGATTCGATAGTTGTAGGTTTTCGGCTCTATTTTTAAGTAGAACCCTTGCTCTTAATCAATATCTTTACTGTCTCTGAAAAAAAAAATGAATAACAAAAAATCCACTAAAAAATTACTAGTTAGAATTAAATTTAAAAAGCAGATTGGGCCAGGCGTAATGGCTCATGGTTGTAATCCCAGCACTTTGGAAGGCCTAGGCGGGTAGATTACTTGAGGTCAGGAGTTTGAGACCAGCCTGACCAACAAGGTGAAACTCTGTCTCTATTAAAAATTCAAAAATTAGCCAGGCGTGGGGGCAAGCCCCTGTAATCCCAGCTACTCAGGAGGCTGAGACAGGAGAATTGCTTGATCCTGGGAGGTGGAGGTTGCAGTGAGCTGAGATTGCGCCACTGCGCTTCAGCCTGGGCGATAGAGCGAGACTCCATCTCAAAAATAAATGAATAAATAAATAACTAATAACAATAAAAATAAAAAGCAGACTGGAGTTTTAGTTAAAAAATGTATATATATTGCTGATCATTGAAAATGTTTTATATGAATATCTAGTTATGTGCAACTTAAATATCTTTAATTAGATTTTCTTATTTCACATTATTAACATTGAATAATTTACCACAACATTTGATCTTTTGTAAAATAAAAGTTAAACCAATTTAAACTACTAACAACAACTCTTGCCTTAAACTTTTCAGATTAACTTTTGTCATTACATATCCACATTTATTTGCAATAACTGTAGGAGCATCTAGTTTGCAAAGCACAAAAACTCTGCCTGCCGGTGTGCTCATGAGCATTGAGATAAGAGAATGTCTCTTTCTGCTTTGGGAAAGAGGATCTCCTTTCTCCAAAGTCTCACCCAATGAGGAATTCACCATAATAGTAAAGACTTTGAGATGTAAGATACTGTGAGGCCTGGCACAATGTTCTCACGCCTGTAATCCCAGCACTTTTGGAGGCCGAGGTGGGCAGATCACTTGAGGTCAGGAGTTCGAGATCAGCCTGGCCAACATGGTGAAACCACATGTCTACTAAAAATATAAAAAGTAGCCGGGTATGGTGGTGGGCCTGTAATCCCAGTTACTTGGGAAGCTGAGGTAGGGAGAATCACTTGAACCTGGGAAGCAGAAGTTGCAGTGAGCCGAGATCGCACCATTGCACTCCAGCCTGGGCGGCAGAGTGAGACTCCATCTTGAAAAGAAAAAAAAAAGAAGAAAGAAAGAAAAAGATAACACAAACAGCAAGCATACAAATAATGGCTTTTCAGTGTCACAAACTTGCTCTTGCTTTTTCACTTCCTTCTCAAGCTCTTCTTCGGAGAAGGTAGGATAGAAAAAGTTACTCCTTCAACATTGTAATTCAATCTTCAAAATTCATTTGTGACACTCACAATTTATTGGGAGGAAAGGAGAAGCAAAGTATATAATACTTTACGCTTGGTTACAAATTCTTCAAGAATGTTTTTCTATGGGTTTTTCAAAATGTTTTAATCATCTCAACTTCCTATAGTATATTCAAGTACCTAACTCGTAGTGGTCCACTGGTAAGTATATTTGAAGGAATAAAATACAAAATAATAAAAACGATTCTTACAATCTGACTTAAGTACTTAAATAATCTGATATTCTTTAATACATATATGGCAAGAGTCAAATCTCTGATTTTCTATCCCTGAGACTACCTGGTAGACCTGTAAGTACTTACTGAGCACTGAGTGTGTATTTCATATTCAAGTGACTTAAATGCAAAAAGCAATGTATAAAACACACCTTCTGCCTAATAAAACACATGATTAGCATAATTGGCAGTGAAAACAATAAAGACAGTACAAAGCGATATGTAATTAAATACTAATTTTTGTGGGTGTTGAGACTATGAACACCATAAGACTTCAGGAAATTGATGAGGGAAAGAATAGCTTTCTTAGTCAGGTTAACTATTACCGTAATAGAACTAAGTCATGTCATGTGAGCATTTTGCTCATGAGCAGTTGCAAATTCAAATGCATGTTAGCTCTCAAATGTATACAACTAAAATTATGATATTACCTGCAATAATATGTATATTACACATTATAGACTGGGTTTGAAAGAATGATAAGACACCTTTTATATCCCTATTTTGGTTGTTTAACTTCACATCAGAGATGTCTCTTTTCTATTTACTAGAGTTACTCAGCCAAATACTAGCTCTCTTGGTAAACCAGGACGGCTGAAATAGCTAAGATCATGAATGATAGTTAGCTGAGGAAACCTCTGTATGTATATTGTTAATGCAGAAACTCATTGAGTACAACATTAGTCTATGTGGAATACTGAAAAATCATCATGGAGTCAGGATACCCTATATATGTATTTTCTGATTTTATAAATAACTGCTTATGTACCATAAATACAATTACTAATTATTTAGTTTTTTTTTTAATTTTAAAAAGAGGGGGAGGGATGGATGATGTATAATTTTCATATATTTTAAGAATGTAGGAAATTAAATACAATATTGTGTAGATACTCAAATTTTAACCAGATATTAACTGGCATTTGGGCTCAAGAATTTTTGTTGTTGCTGTTGAAGGTGACAGAAACTACCCTGGCTTTTGTTAGCAGAAAAGAAAATTATTGAAAGCAGATTATGTAGTCAGTAGAACAAATATGGTAACAAACATTCCCCACTACACATTGAGGGATTTCAAACTTTCACAGAATTATACTTACCCTTATCTGTTATTCTGCAGTTCATTTATAAAATATTTGGTGCTACTTGCTAAGCTGATTTTCAGTTAGCCAATGTACCACATAGACTCTGCAAAACTGAAATTTTCTTTAATGGCCTCTTTATTTTGATAAAATAAAACAACATTTGTCATTAACTTTGTTTCTTAAATTTAATTTTGAAAAAACAATAAATTAGTAATTTACTAACATGTTAAGTAAAGATTACAAATGGACCTTCCCAGCTTCTATAGACATATTCCTCAAAATTTGAGGCAAAGTGGAAGAGAATTACAATCTGGCTATTTGTAGAAAAAGCATAATTTTTCTTTAGTAATATAAAAACTTTCTTTGTAACATGGATAATAAGCACCATTATCTCATGTATTATCTGTTTGGAAAGCTCTTATTTTTCTAAGGTGAGACAGTCTGTTGTTTTCCCATTATATCAAGATAATGTAAGACGCTGACTAGTTTAAATAATCACAATTACAGTACATTTATCAAATCATATCTCTGCATGTAAAGCATAATATACTTCATGTAAAAAAGGATAACTCTACCATAAGAGGAATTATAATCAACGTTAGACATGCTAGGCAGGATAACAGTTGAAAAGTATTTTAAGAAATATATAAATTAACAAAATTATTCATATTAGTATGCAGTATAAGATACTACTATAGTTCATGTTTTAAAAAATATGTAGAATATGTGATCCAATTTTGTGGGTTAGATTAAGCAGATTCCATTTTTACTCATAATTTTTATTCTACCAAAGTGGAGTTAAAGAGTATATTTCATACAATAGTTTAATCATGATAGATTTTATATATTTTGAAATTAAGGCCAAGACCCTAGAATATCCTATACAATGCAAAGTAAAGAATTAAGAGGACAGATTGAGGCTTTGAATTTGATCAGGAGTAAGACATAACCAAATAAGTCTGACAGTCTGCTGTGATATAAGAACCAAGGTAACCAGAAAGCATAAATGGAAATTTTTGATATACAGAGTAAGTGTGTTGGAACTCTTTTTAGAAGGAACAGGAAACTGCTAATACCTGAATAGGTGAAGGATGTTGTAGCTGAAGTGGCAAGAATAAATGGGAAGGACTAATCATGTGACGATATAGAAAGATGGGTTTGTAATAAAGTGGGAATTCTTGTTGAGTACGGGGCTAGAGTAGCACATACTTAGAAGTGAAACTATTATTCTAAAAATAAACAAATAAACCTTGAATATTTGTATTGAAATAATTTACTGACTCATTCACTATCAAAATTTACAAAATAAGTGTCTATTAGGGACTAGACATTCCAGACAGAAGAACAGGCATAAATAAATAAGTAAATAAAACAGGTTGAAGAGACTTGGAAAATGATGCTAAATACAATGTTATGGCCCTGTATCCTAGACTCAACTGGCTACTCTTTTGTTTTTGTTCTTCAGTTGTATTGTTAGGCATTAGAAGTCCTCACAGAAAGCAGTGGTTTCTAACTGGGAGGTTAGGAGAGCATTTCTGAGAAAGCTGAACGAAAAAATGACTGGAGATCTTTGGGGAGAAGGAACTAATTGACTTGGTCAAATAGGTGGCAACTCAAGTCAGAAGTCATTTCTACAGATTTAAGGGATCAAATAGTAGGAAAGAGAAATAGGCAAAGTGCCAGGGACAATAATATTCAAAAGTAAGAACGGTGATGGTCAAAATGAAGAAACAACCCTTATACCACCATGAAAGAAAAGAAGAGGAAAAGGGAAATGATATTGTTTTATTCAGTCATTCCATAAATATTTGTTGAGTGTTCCAAGCATAGTGCTAGGGGCTGAAAATATATCAGTAAATAGAGGAAACTAAAATTGCTCATCATGGAGCTTTCCTTAGAGGAGTGAATAGACAATAAATAGCAAGAATAATCAAATTCACAGAAAGTAATGATAACTATGGAAAAAATAGAGTATGGAAAAGGGAGTGTCAAGATGTAGAGAAAGGTGTTGTCAATATAAACTTCAGTGAGATTGCAAAGATTTCAATAAGTGAGAGGATGAACCATGAAGATATCTGGGGAAAGAGTTCTTCTATCTCGTGTTATACTTCAGGAACCTCAATGAGTTCTTAATTCTGAGTGGAGAAACAGGGAGACTTCTGAAAATGAGGTCATAAGGGTGAGGGATGTGTGTACACTAGGAAAAACCATGTGAGATTTGGTAAGTTATTAGGGCACATGATTCCTCTAACCTCTGGGATGACAGGCCACTGGAAGGCTTTGGTTTCATAGAATCATTCTGACTTCTTTGTAGCCTATCAGTAGACAGGGTGAGAAGCAGAGAGAGACTGTAATATTCTAGGCAAGTGGTTATGGTGACTTGGACCAGGGAAGTAGCAGTGACATGTCATGCTAAGCAACATACTAGGAATCCTAACAGATGTTTTATTTAATTATTAACATAAATCCTGAAGGAAAGGGCTATTTTCCTTCTGTAGATGAGGAATATGAAATAAGAAAATTTACAAAGCATATTTAAATAGATCTAGTTAGTAGAGGGCAAGCCTGAGTATAAATGTAAGTCTGTTGGACTAGAAAAATCATACTCAATAATGAGATAATTAATTACCTAACCAACAGGAAAGCCCATAATTTTCCTTTAACACTTGTGGTTGTGGCCAAATGAAGATTTTTCATTAAACTTGTTTCTGTATATCCATATCTTAAGATGACAGAACTTGATCATTTTTATAACTAGAATTCTGATACTTGCTTTGATTTTGCTATTTCAGTAATATATCAGTGGTCCCAAAGTCATAAAAAAGAAATAGGGTTGCTGGACATGGTTGCTCATGCCTGTAATCCCAGCACTTTGGAAGGCTGAAGCAGGTGGATCACCTGAGGTCAGGAGTTCGAGACCCACCTGACCAACATGGTGAAACTCCGTCTCTACTAAAAATACAAAAGTTAGCTGGGTGTGGTAGTAGGTGCCTGCAATTCCAGATACTCGGAAGGCTAAGGTAGGAGAATCACTTGAACCGGGAGTCAGAGGTTGCAGCGAGCTGAGATTGTAGCCATTGCACTCTAGCCTGGGCAACAAGAGCAAAAACTCCGTCTCAAAAATAAATACATAAATAAATAAATAAATAAATAAATAAATAAATAAATAAATAAGAAGGTTGTAGCAGTATCACAGTGGGATGATATTCAGACACATGCACAGCTTTTCTATGTTTAGTTTGCACTGGATGAACACATGTTATGGGTAAAATTGTATGATACCATTACATTTCAGTGATAAATATATACATTTAGACTTCAATTTATGAAAAATAATAGATTGTATGAGGATGTAGATCATCCTCAATTTATGGAGTCTTCTGATCACTCAACTGTCAACATTAGTTGAATGACTCCAGTGTCCCAGCAAGTGGAATCACAAAACATAGATAAAGACACATAGGTTTTAGTAGAGAAAGAGATTTATTTTTCATGATTCTTCATGAAATCTTAGCCCTCAAATAAAGGAGAAAAGAAGCATTGTGATAAAAAGTAATTTTTAAAAAATTTTCCTACCATAGGTTTTTAATACTCGCTGCATTTGGAAGCACTGCTGATATGGCTATATGAGGCCAATTACCTCCATATGGTTTTAACAGGACAATTAGTATAATTTGATACTGTAAGGTTTTCTCAATACTAAAAATCTGTAAAGATTTACAACAAAGCATCACTCTAAGTGAAATATGTTAATTCATTCCTTATCTATTTGTATAAGACTATCAAAAAAGTAAGAAGTCACACTTACAAATTTCATATTTATACTTGTTCTTTCATTCTAAGTACTACTAATATGAATAAATGTTATGTCTGAAACTTATTGTTTCCTATATAAATAAATATTTTTAACCTTATCTTTAAATATATGACACTGTGACAAAACAAAATGATAAAATGAGGTAAACTTTAAAAAGTTGTCATTAGGGAGTAAATTTAGTTTTAACATATTATACTAATGCAATTTAATTGCATTAACTATTTTGTTAATTAAATGTTACGTAAATTAAGGTAAAAAAAAGGACTATAAAGGCAAAGATCTATATAGATATTTTATATTACTTGAAAAATATTTCAAATTTTTTGAATAACTGTTTAATGAATCGTCATAGTCAATACCATGTATGAAATGATCATGGTTCCTTGCAGTCTGGCAAATATTTCACGTGGGGGTAAACTATGTTTTGGTAATACTATCCATATAAATGGTTACAATAAGAAGTCAGAAAAATCAGAGAAATGAGAGGCAATGTAAACTCGTGATTATGAGAATAGACTCCGGAGCTTTTATACCTGAGTAGAGTTTCAGGTGAATGATTTTCAGTCATTTACATAAATTCTGTACTTTGTTCTTATTTTCTAGTATGTGAGATGGAGTCAACATTCATTCATGTGTCATGAACTTTTTGAATATAAAGTGAATTTATTATCTTACAACAGTTCTTATGATATGGTTTGACTGTGTCCCCACCCACAATTCATCATCAATTCCCACATGTTGTGGGAGGGATTCAGTGGGAGGTAATCAAATCCCATGCTATTCTTGTGATAGTGGATAAGTCTCATGAGATCTCACAGTTTTAAAAAGGGGAAGTTTCCCTGCACAAGTTCTATTTGCCTGGTGCCATCCACATAAGAGGTGATTTGCTTCTCTTTGCCTTCTGCCATGATTGTGAGGCCTCCCCAGCTATGTGGAACTGTAAGTCCAATAAACCTCTGTCTTTTGTAAATTGCCCAGTCTTAGGTATGTCTTTAACAGCATCGTGCAAATGGACTAACATGGTAAATTGGTACCAGGACTGGGGTGTTGATGAAAAGACACCCAAAAATATGGAAGCGACTTTGGAACTGGGTAACAGGTAGAGGTTGGAACAGTTTGGAGGGAACACAAGAAGACAGAAAAATGTGGGAAAGGTTGGAACTTTCTAGGGACTTGTTGAATTGCTTTGACCAAAATGCTGCTGACATGAACAATGAAATCCAGTATGAGGTGGTCTCAGATGGAGATGAGGAACTTTTTGGGAACTGGAGCAAAGGTGACTCTTGTTATGTTTTAGCAAAGAGATTGTGCCTGCCCTAGAGATTTTTGGAATTTTAAACTTGAGAGAGATGATTTAGAAGATCTGGCAGAAGAATGTACTAAGCGTCAAAGCATTCAGGAAGTGACTTGGGTGCTGTCGAAGGCATTCAGTTTTAAAAGAGAAACAGAACATGTCGTTTGGAAAATTTGCAGCCTGACGTGATAGAAAAGAAAATCCCATTTTCTGAGGAAAAATTCAAGCTGGCTGCAAAAATTTGCCTTGGTAATGAGGAGTCAAATGATGATCTCCAAGACTACAGGGAAAATGTCTCCAGGGCATGTCAGAGGTCTTCATGGCAGCCCTTCCCATTACAGACCCGAAGACCTAGGTGGATAAAGTGGTTTCATGGGCCAGGCCCAGGTTCCTCATGCTGTGTGCAGCCTAGGGACTTGGTGCCCAGTGTCACAGACACTCCAGCCATAGCTGAAAGGGGCCAACACAGAGTTCAGGTCGTGGTTTCAGAAGGTAGAAGCCCCAAGCCTTGGCAGCTGCCACATGGTGTTGAGCCTGTGACTGCACGGAAGTCAAGAATTGAGGTTTAGGAACCTTGTCCTAGATTTCAGAGAATGCATGGAAATGCCTGGATGCCCAGACAAAAGTTTGCTGCAGGGATGGGGCTCTCATGGAGAACCTCTGCTAGGGAAGTGAGGAAAGGAAATGTGGGGTTGGGGCCCCCACACAGAGTTCCTATTGTGGCACCACCTAGTGTAGCTGTGCGAAGAGGGTCACCGTCCTCCAGATCCCAGAATGGTAGATCCGCTGACGGTTTGCACCATTAACCTGGAAAAGCTGCAGACCCTCAACACCAGCCCATGAAAGCCATCAGGTGGGAGAGTATACACTGCAAAGCCACGGGGGTGGAGATGCCCAAGACCATGGAAACCCACCTCTTGCATCAGTATGACCTGGATGTGAGACATGGAGTCAAAGGAGATCGTTTGGACTGCCACACTGGATTTCAGACTTGCATGGGGCCCGCAGCCCCTTTGTTTTGATGAATTTTTCCCATTTGGAATGGCTGCATTTACCCAATGTCTGTACCCCATTGTATTTAGGAAGTAACTAACTTGCTTTTGATTTTATAGGTTCTTAGGCAGAAGGGACTTGCCTTGTCTTAGATGAGACTTTGGACTGTGGACTTCTGAGTTAATACTGAAAAGAGTTAAGACTTTGGGGGACTGTTAGGAATGCATGATTGATTTTGAAATGTGAAGACATGAGATTTGGCAGGGGCCAGAGGTGGAATGATATGGTTTGGCTGTGTCTCCACCCAAATCTCATCTTGAATTCCCCCAGGTTGTGGGAGTGACCTGGTGGGAGGTAATTGAATCAGGGGGGCATGTCTTTCCCATGCTATTCTTGTGATAGTGAGTAAGTCTCATGAACTCTGATGGTGAAGAAAGGGGGAGTTTCTTGGCACAAGCTCTCTTTGCCTGCTGCCATCCACGTAAGATGTGACTTGCTTCTCCTTGCCTTCTGCCTTGATTGTGAGGCCTCCCTAGCCATTTGGAACTGTAAGTCCTATAAAGTTTTTTTCTTTTATGAATTGTACAGTCTTTATCAGCAGCATCAAAATGGGTTAATATAGCTGGACCCATAGTTCCACATAAATGTTTGCTTTATTGTTATACATGAATATCTGTTACAGAAAGATTGTAATTCATAAAATGAGTGGAGAAATCGATTTCAACAGGAAATACTGTAGCCAAGAGCATATGAAAGGTTCATTCCAGTAGGGGGATGTGGAGCCATCTTGGAGGCTAAAAACATGTTTGTTAAAGGAAAAAATAAAGTGAGATTTATTGAAAACTTACCATATAGTAGACACATTGCTTGCGTAATATCCTGTAATTCTCCCTATTGTACGTCAAACTTGAGATAATTTTTGTCATTTCATAAAGAACAATATTAAAGTAACATTAAATAAGTCACCAGTATTTTCCATGCCCGTAAAATGAACCCAGGATATAAAATGATAAACATATCTGGTTCTAAATAATGTATTGCTTTTATGTGTTTTTACCTAATGGTATAATTTGTGTCTCCTTGTAGAAATGCATGTAATGTCCTCTTCAAATCCTGTAATTTGGATGGTTTTAAGATTCCACATAGGTTATACCTGTCTGTGGGAGAAAACTGTTTATCATTCTGTTGTTGTTGTTGTTGAGATGGAGCATTGCTCAGTCGCCAGGCTGGAGTGCAATGGCACGATCTCGGTACTTACTGCAACCTCTGCCTCCCGGGTTCAAGTGATTCTCCTGTCTCAGCCTCCCAAGTAGCTGGGACTACAGGTATGTGCCACCACACCAAGCTAGTTTTTGTATTTTTAGTAGACATGCAGTTTCACCATGTTGGCCAGATGGTCTTGATCTCTTGACCTCATGATCCACCCACCTCGCCCTACCAAAGTGCTGGGATTACAGGCGTGAGCCACCATGCCCAGCCTGTTTATCATCTTTCTAAGGCACCCAATGCTGCTCTGTCTTATGGAAGGCAAGAATGATTGTATCCATTAATGCATAGATTAATTTAGAGGTAAAAATAAATATGAACAAGCAAATTATATAGGTGGCTCTGTGAAAAAGAAATTGAGTTTTTTCCTTTCCAACTCCTTCCTTAAATGCCCCTTAATTTCAAACCCATTTCAGGTACAAGACTGCAAAGTTGTTCAGGGGCAAGCAACAGATAGAGAGTAATCAAAGGAGAACCACACTTAGATGAGAATGTCCTAATAGTAGAGGGAAAAACCTGATTCACAATTATGAGGTGATACAACTTTTTCTCAGACAAATCATATGAGTGGTTTCTGGGCAAGGTTTCTTTCCTCTTCCTTAAGGATCCATGAGTGACTAGAGTAGACGACCAGATAATGAAAAACTAAGATTTCTTTGCATTTTAATATCAAAACATAACCTGATGATTGCTCTTAGTTTGTGTTAAATGAATCATTGAACATGTTTTGGGCTTTTCAGAATATTATAGTTTTATAACCAGACTGAATGCACCGTGTTGCTACTCTTGGTTAATAGCACTGAACAGTTTTACAACACACTTTCAAAGCTTTGTGCCAGAGTATTTTAGAATGAAGAAAAAATGATTCAGGCTTATACTAAATATTTCAGTGAGTTTCGTGTGGATTAAATGATGGAGGAAAAAGTGTTTCCAACTTCTCTCTTTTTTTTCTTTTCTTAAAGAGAGTGAACTTCATTCTTAGCACTCACATATGTCAAGAGCCTCATCCTATCCCAGCGTGACCAAGACACTAGTTCTGCTTGATTAAAGTAAATTCCATAATAATCTGTTCACTTGGGTCCTAATACTCTGGGATCCTACTCTTCATCTAGCTTTGATTTTGGAACAACTCTGATGATACACTCAATAAGAATGAATTGTTATTTGCATAATGTATGAGCTTCCAAAGTAGCTGCATGTTGATGGAATATTTACTCTTCACACAGTGGAAAAAAAATGAAAATGATCTTGCAATATCGGCATGTTGGGGAAGAGCAAATATTTTGTATAACTTGCTCTTTCTATTCACTTTTTCAAGGCCCTTTTTAATATAACTGTCTCTCTTTTCTTAAACAAGTCCAAATATTCCTGCTAGTCCAGGACAATCTGGTCTGTATCATATCATATTATTGAAAGTTCTGTTATCCTTTCACTGACATGAAGTGTAAACACTCTATGGTGTTTTAACTTTACCTCTTGCCTAGTGCTGCAATAGCTAATTACCTTATGTAAGGAGCCTTGCTGATTTTACGAACTTCAGAAATGTACATGTCCTTGTTCTAATGGTTTCTAAAAAAAAAAAAAATACTCTAAAATAAAAGCAATACAAAATTCACTTCAATAAAAATATAATCGGAGATTCAGAAATTTTAATGGAATATTCAACCTGCTCTGATCAACAAATGTTGTCAAATGAAACATGTAATTTAGTAGCAATATGATAGCAAAAACCAACTACCAAATTATTTTTACAGGGAAAAATTCCTTGACATTTAGGAAAATGCAACCTTTGGAAATCACTTGTCAAATAGTCACATATTCGTTTTCAAGGTAATCACTAGTAAATTACATTGACCATGTATCCCAGATACTGTTTTTTTCTAAAATTGATCACTTCTTCTCTCATATGTGGGGAGCAGGGCACTTTTGCATGCTGTCTCTGGAAGTATAACTGTAGAAGAGAATAGTCATTATATACAGATAGATTCCAATATAAAATGGCTTTAAAATATTTATTTATTAAGACTTGGCACATGAGTTCCAAAAGTATAAGGAAATAATACATTTTCCACCAGTTAGTTACAATAGTGGTGTCTGTTTTCTTGTCTGACAATAAGAGACATGATTGCTAAATGGAATGGCACATGTCCTAATGCATTTGAAATACAGGAAGAATAATCTTTTGAAAAATAAAAATTAGATAACTAATTTTTTAAATTTTGTGTGTAACAGAGTTAGAAACAGTAAATAAGAGGAAAATAATAGGATTTATTTAAAAATAATATTTGGAAGTAAGGATAAGCAAAGAAGATATGTTTGTGATTGTATATATATACACACAAAAATACAAAATCATGTAAACTCAGCTGAAAAATTTAAATCTCAATATAATTAATTTTACTAAAATTTATACCCAACATTTTTTGCCCCTAATTTAGGACGGCACAAGTTCCTACTAAACATAAAGATATATCAAGAAGTTTATTTTTCAGAAATATTCAGCCCTTGTTTTCTCTGCTGACACCACCAAAATGAATAATGATAAGACCTGTGATGAAGGTGTTTTTGTGATGCAAATTTCTCCATGGGGAGATGACTACAGTCATCATGAGTTTATTTCAAAATTCAGCTTATTTCTATAGCAAAGCACTATAATGAGATCAACTGTGTCCTTTCTGGTCTGGAAAGTGAAATTCCAATGGATCACAGCATGACCGATTTTAGTCCCTCAGCCATCATGGTAGTCATTGACTAAAAATACTTGGTCCATACAGAGATTTGCATCTCTTATTAGATGGTCAAAATGAGCAGGATGACTCCACTGTTGTTTAGTTCATTTTTTAGAACACAGAAAATCTGCCAGTTTGTGTTTGCTGAAGAAAATAGAGGTCACATTTTAATATCAACTATACCTACTTTATAATAATCTATTGTTTACACCAACATAATTATTTCACGTAGCAAGTGAATTATCCTTTGGACCACTGAGCCTGGCCCTCTACTCATTCCCTTTTTAAGCCTCCCCATTAGTAATGTCTATCACATTGTATTTATTGATAAACAATCCTTTCTTCAACCAGATTGTGATCTCTTTGAGGCCCAGGGCATCAAAGAGCTTCAAGACTGGCAAATCAACCACTTCCTCAGGACAGGGCTGGGATAAATCTATCCCTCACAAAAAGTAATAAAGTACCAAATGTATCATGATTGTTAAGTAAAATTTGAGAGGCTGTAGTTTTGAACTGAGATTCTACACTAGAACCAGCAGACCAAACCAGAATGAAGTCACTCATGTTAATAATATGAAACTCATATATTCTAATTGAACTTAAGAGTTGTCCAGTTTTTCAAAAAACAGGAGATTTACAACAACCAATCAAAAAATGGCTAAGTCTCCCAGCACTTTGGGAGGCCGAGGCGGGTGGATCACGATGTCAGGAGATCAAGACTATCCTGGCTAACATGGTGAAACCCCGTCTCTACTAAAAATACAAAAAACTAGCCGGACGTGGTGGTGGGCGCCTGTAGTTCCAGCTACTTGGGAGGCTGAGGCGGGAGAATGGCGTGAACCCGGGAGGTGGAGCTTGCAGTGAGCCAAGATCACGCCACTGCACTCCAGCCTGGGAGACACAGCGAGACTCCGTCTCAAAAAAAAATAAAAATAAAAATAAAAATAAAAAAATTGGCTAAGTCAGCCAGGCGCAGTGGCTCATAACTGTAATCTCAGCACTTTGGGAGGCCGAGGTGGGTGGATAACCTGAGGTCAGGAGTTCGAGACCAGCCTGACCAATATGGCGAAACCCCATCTGTACTAAAAAAATTCAAAAGTTATCCAGGTGTGGTGGCATGTACCAGTAGTCCCAGCTACTCGGGAAGCTGAGAGAGGAGAATTGCTTGAACCAGGGAAGCGGAGATTGCAGTGAGCTGAGATCGCAGCACTGCACTCCAGCCTGGGTGACAGAGCAAGACTTCCTCTCAAGAAAATAATAATAATAATAATAATAGGTTAAGTCAACCTAAGCCAGCATGATAAGGAAGTCTCCTCTGCTTTAATGTATATAAGGAAAGTAACCTGAAGTACCTGTTGCTAGACAATTCTCTTTTTGCATTAAACTGTTTCCTGCTGGTACTGATGAAAGTTTCCTGCTGCCTGATAAAAGCGGATCATTCTGCCATGATCTGCTCCTTCGATTTTGTAGATGAACTACTGCCCAATTCATGAATCCCTAATAAAAGCCAACTAGATCTTTAAAATTCAATCTGCTTAAATTTGTTCATTAATATGATGCAATTCTTACAAGTGATTTTCTGTATTTTTTTATGACTAAGAAATATCAGAAGAATTTAATCTTATAATCTTTGCCAATGTCTATACCAATCAGGTGAAAGTGAAATTTAAAGTAAATAACTAGCCAGTTAACTTTTAAGTACAATCAACCACAGGACGTTTCTGTGACACATTTATAAGACAAGAATTCCAAAGCATATACTTCCAGAAATGATCATTTAAATACTTATCAGTAATACTCATTTGGATTATGTTACAAAAATAATGAATTATATGGCAGTATTCATTTAACAATATCAAATCACTCTAGGAAATATATGCTTAGATTTTCTTCTCTATATGTTATGCACACACATACACACATACAGACATATTCACACAGAAAGAAAGAAATGAAAAAAAGTGATTGGCTTTGTTGAGAACATCATGCATGGTTTACACATGGCAATTTTGTGTAGAATTTTGGAACTTATCTGATTACTGTGATTATTGCTTAGAGAACTATAATATTTGCAAGTATAATATTTGCACAATTTATTTCATTTCCGAAATGTGTCTATTGGCTATTCCCTAACTTGTTTTGCTTTATTTTCTCCTACACCTTCCTTTTTAAATATCTCGTGTTAAAAAAACAAAAAAATAAAAGGTTATTGCAAAATGTTCTCTTCCTTTTTTCTTAATGAAAGGACATTCTGGTCTATTTGAAGGCTTTCTTCCCTTCTCCGTCTTTTCTTCTCTCTTTCTTCTTATGCCTTTTCAAAATTTGGTCCTTCAACAATATCTCCAGTAAACACTTTATTAGCAGAAACAAGACTACATAATCAGAGCTACTAGTGACAAACAGAAAGCGAATGAACATAACCTTAAACTAGATTAGATCTTCAAGGAAAAATCAATAACATGGCAAAGAACAAAGTTTCAGAGGAATGAGGTTTTATTTTCCAACTTATATAAAATAATAAAAAAAACCCAAAAACAAAATTACGAATTACAAGTCCGAATTGATGTCAACACATGAAAAGTAAAGGGCAAAATGAGGACAATTACCTGGATAATTGGAACAAAAGCAAACAGTTTTGCCTCAATGAAATCATTGCTTCACTTGAAAGTAATTTTGAACTTGAATTACCCTCAATAGTCTGATAAAAGTATTTATGAACCTGTCATAGGGGTAGGAGGTAGGAGGATTTACTTTATTTTCTCTAAGGACCTCCCCTGGGTATGAAAGGACAGATTTTTTTTTTTTTTCAAATATGAAAGGTAACTGATGGGAAATGTTACGTATTAATGACTATATAGTTGTCATTGTTACATTATCCTGGGCCTGACTATTTCTCACATCTCTGGCAATGTATGTCCTACCTCTTAACTGTTTATCCTCTCTCCATCCTATATTAACCAGTTGGAAAATACAGAGGTCTGGGTATTCTCAACAGAGGTATACAAGCTTAAGTTCATGGTTTATTGCTATTTCCCTTCTTTCTGTCCAACAAATCTAGCCATAAGTATAATGAGGAAAAACATTATGGATTTTCTGCTCTGGATTGAATGCAATGAGCACAGCTCTAATCCATACAGAAACAATCAAGATGATAATTATTATTCTAATTTGGCAGACAATGAAATATAGGCTCTAATAACTCACATACCTTACTTAAGGTCACAGACTGCTACATAGACCTTAGGCAGAGACCAAGTCGGAATTCATTTCTAGGTTTGTCTGACTCTAAAACTTATGGTATTTCTACTAAACAATATTATTTCTTATACTAATTTTATGATGTCATTAAAAGATCTTTGCTTGTTTTGTTTCCTTACGAGTAGGTGTAGAAAATTGTAACATTTCTGTTAAGGATCAATGGTCTTCAAACATTTCTTTTTTTTTTTTTTTTTTTTTTTTGAGACGGAGTCTCGCTCTGCCGCCCAGGCTGGAGTGCAGCGGCCGGATCTCAGCTCACTGCAAGCTCCGCCTCCCGGGTTCACGCCATTCTCCTGCCTCAGCCTCCCGAGTAGCTGGGACTACAGGCGCCGCCACCTCGCCCGGCTAGTTTTTTGTATTTTTAAAGTAGAGACGGGGTTTCACCGTGTCAGCCAGGATGGTCTCGATCTCCTGACCTCGTGATCCGCCCGTCTCGGCCTCCCAAAGTGCTGGGATTACAGGCTTGAGCCACCGCACCCGGCCAAACATTTCTTAATGTGTTTGCATTTTTTAAAAAGTTGGAGAGTACCTCTCCGATGCATTTTTATTTTTTTTCTAGGCAGGAGCCAGGTAAATCATTTAAAAGGTAAATAAATCAGATTGTGCCATTACCTCACCTGTTTGAAAGTCTCCAATGGACTATCACACTTTGACTAATATCCAAATTGCTGGGACAGAAAAGTTCTTGATGATCTGGCTTTTCTCCTTCCCATTTCCTCCTCATAATTCACTCTCCCATGCACTATTTGTATGTCTTGGCATTTTTCTTTCATGACACTTACGTCATAGAGCCTTCTCTCACAGTTCACTCTTTTACTTTCTTTTGATCTCTGTTAAAATAGTACATTTGGTCCACCCTAAATAGAATAGTATTGGCCAGACTCGGTGACTCAAGCCTATAATCCCAGCACTTTGGAGGTCGAGGTGGGTTGATCATCTGAGTCAAGAGTTCGAGACCAGCCTGGCCAACATGTGTAACCCAGTCTTTGCTAAAAATACAAAAAAAAGAAAAAAAAAAAATTAGCTCGGTATGCTGGTGGGTGTCTGTAATACCAGTTACTTGGGAGGATGAAGCCGGAGAGTCTCTTGAACCCAGGAGGCGGATGTTGCAGTGAGGCAAGATCCTACCACTGCACTCCAGCCTGGGCAACAAGTGTCAAAAAAAAAGAAAGAGAAAAAAAGATAGTATTATCTCAACATGTCTAAATCATGTTCTACAGGCATCTAACTCTACCTTAGAGTTTCTCATTATTCTTATCACTATCTTAAGTTACATATTCATTTGTTTGAGTGCTTGTTTTATAAACCATCGACATAAAGCAGATCTATTATATGTTGTGTCTTTGCCTCTTTCTATCATCACCGGCTCTCTAGAATCTGTATTGTGCCTGGCCTATGTAATTGCTCATTAAATATTTCCTGTATACAAAAATGTAAAATTGTCCTTGCATAGATTAATTACTAATACAATAATGTTTATCATACTTTAGATAAAATAATATAGATTTTAATATTATTTTTATACTCCACATTGAATTATCTTGCACTCCTATGGGAAGGGAATACTTTATTTCAAGGAATATTAAATTAAAATAATGAAACATTATAAGGTTGTAATTATGTTAATATGATCTCTGTATAATCTTCTTCCTCATTCAAGTTAGAAACAATTGATAGTTAACTTGAGTCAGCAGATGATAATTCAATGATTGCCTTTTTGCCCCAGCAAAGCTGTACAGACACACCTGACTAGGATGATGCATAATATGATTTGCTAATATTGCATCCCAGAAACAGGCGTATCCAGCCTGTCACAGGCTGACCTGGACAATAGAGGTTATCTTATCCAGTTATGTAAAAACAAACAAACAAACAAACAAACAAAACTGAGAATATCTGTAAGACAGAAGAATAGATGCTTACTCTATGCAGGAAAGCTATTATAATATCAAAGGTGAAAGAAAAAGGAAAGGCTCAAGCCAGGTACATCTAGAAATTACTCTAAAACTTTGCTGATAGCTCACCCGCTTTTCCCCAAAGTCAGTAGGGAGGCAAAAACCGTCTAATTGTATAATTATGATGAAATCCCTTCCATGTGGAATCCTGAGGCAAAGGAAAGGAAGTTCCTGTCCCGTAATATTACACTGGGTTATGTTCTCTTAATCAACTGGACTCAAGTACCAGGCCTCATCTTAACAAAAGTTGTGGATGCTACTTTTAGGGAAGGCACTAAGCTTTCTTTTAGGCCAGTTCTTTCCCTGAGGCAGCACGCCTGCTACCAAAAGTTGTCCCTTTTTACCTGTGTTGATTCTTCTAAACATACTGTTAGGCAGTATACATTCGTGCTCCCCACAGGCCCCTAAAATGTGGTCAGAGAAACTTTAAAAATACGATACACAAATTAAATTACTTTACAAGTAGGAATGCCAAGACTTTTAATTAAATTATAGTCGAAAGGTAAAAACAACAACAACAAAATCTTCCCAACTTTATAAATTCTATCAGTGCAGAAGAGATTATGAAGTACTGGATGAAATAAAAAATCTTTCAGGGATTACCAGCTGAGTTGTATCTCACTGGAAATTGTGACTTTCTTCAGGATTTCAGAAGATGTATTGATTCAGTGCCAGGATCTGAAAAATGAAAAACTAATAGAAAAAAATAATGTTGCCCCAAACCTGGCCCTAAATTCACCAAATTTTGAAACGAAGTCAAATATCACCCTGTAAAGAAGTGACCTAACGCAAAATGTTGTACTAGTACATAGATCGCAGTGTTGCCAAAGAGGTAAATGGAAACTGAGAAGTTACATAGGTAGAAAAATTGTTAATTTTATCTTCTTTAAGGTGTCATGAAAAAAATTAATAAAAAAATTTTCAGTCTGCAGTTTTTGAATTTCAACTCAAGTAGGAGAAACATACCAAAGGACATTAAAATTATTCCTTTACCCCGTGGATAAAAAGTGGCTTTATCGGTGGCTGAGGCAGGCAGAAAACAAGTTGTGCCATTCTTCTCTCTATATCATATGGAATTTGCTTTAAAGGTTTTGAGACACAGGTAAAGCACATGTGGCAAACTACTTCTTCATTGCTGCTTTACTTTTGGTTGCAACATATTAAGAAGTACGTGTGAGCTTGTTCCACCATCAGTAACACCAGGCTTGATCACTGAGTTCGGGTAATGAGGTCTAGTATCTGTCTTTAATAGTAAGTTATCCTTTAAAATCGGGAATCAAATATTCGTTCCAGAATTGTATTTCATTCTCGCCCCAACAATCTTATTATAACGCTCTTTTTAAAAATTTACCTCCTTTTGCTATCCCTCCCCCTTCCCCACAATAGGCCCCAGTGTGTGACGATCTCCTTCCTGTGTCCAAGTGATCTCATTGTTCAATTCCCACCTATGAGTGAGAACATGCAGTATTTGGTTTTCTGTTCTTGCGACAGTTTGCTGAGAATGATGGTTTCCAGCTGTATCCATGTCCCTACAAAGGACATGAACTCATCCTTTTTTATGGCTGCATAGTATTCCATGGTGTATATGTGCCACATTTTCTTAATCCAGTCTGTCATTGATGGACATTTGGGTTGATTCCAAGTCTTTGCCATTGTGAATAGTGCTGCAATAAACATATGTGTGCATGTGTCTTTATAGCAGCATGATTTATAATCCTTTGGGTATGTCCCCAGTAATGGGATGGCTGGGTCAAATGGTATTTCTAGTTCTACCTAATGTAAATGACGAGTTAATGGGTGCAGCACACCAACATGGCACATGTATACATATGTAACAAACATGCACATTGTGCACATGTACCCTAGAACTTAAGTATAATAATAAAAAAAGACCTCCTTTAATTATAACTCCCTTGATATTTCATACTCTATGTTTTTAAAATTTATTTTCACTCTTTAAAAAGTTTTGATGACCTCAATAGTGTATTAATTATATATTGTATGTTAACTATAAGACAAAACTTGGTGGCTTAAAACAGCAAACATTTATTACTTTAAAATTTTTCTGATCAGAAATCACTTAAGCATGGGAGCTTCTGACGGAAAGTTGTCCCATGAGGTTACAATGAGGGTACTGTAAAGGTTTATGATCTTATCAAAAGGTTTGACTATAGAAGATACAATTCTAAGCTCATCATATGGCTGTTGGCAGGATCCAGTTTTTCCCTGGATAGTGGCTGGAGATTTCCCTGTTTGTTGTCATGTGGACTTCTCCATAGGACAGCTTACAACATGACAGCTGGCTTCCTTCAGAGCAAGAGATCCAAGACAGCATGAGAGAATGTTTCCAAAATGCAAGCCACCATAATGCTCAAACTTAACTCCCAAAGTGACATCTTTTCACCTCTGCTACAGTCATTAGAAGTGAGTCACTAAATCTAGCCCACACTGAAGAGACAGGAATTTATAAATGGGTATGAGTGTCAGGAGCCGAAGACCATGGGGGTACATCTTAGAAGATGCTTACTGGAAGTGGTTTGCCAATTTTTTTCTTCAAGCATTGCTTATTTATTTATCAGTTTTTACATAATTCTGTTTTGTAATGCATACATTTATTATATCTTATTATTTATTGCTTTTTCTTTTGTATGTTCTTGCTTTATTTTTCCAACTTTTTCATTTAGATATTTAATTCACTTTCCTTCATCTTTTATTTTTATTGATATAAATAAATATTTATTTATTATAAATAAATTTTGTATTTATTATTATATATTTATAATATATAATAATTTATAATACTATTATATATTATTATATTTTTATTTATTATTATAAATTTATTTATTCTTCTTATTATTTTTTGAGATGGAGTCTCGCTCTGTCGCCAGGCTGGAGTGCAGGGGTGCGATCTTAGTTCACTGCAACCACCACCTCCCAGGTTGGAGCGATGCTCTAGCCTCAGCCTCCCAAGTAGCTGGGATTATAGGTGCCCACCACCACGCCCGGCCAATCTTTGTATTTTTAGTGGAGATGGGGTTTCACCATGTTGGCCAGGATGATCTCGATCTCTTGACCCCGTATACAGCCTGCCTCGGCCTCCCAAAGTGCTGGGATTACAGGCGTGAGCCACCGTGCCCAGCCTAAATCTTTATTTAGATGACAATTTTCCTCTGCTTGCTACTTTACTTTATCCCCCACACACTGAATTTTTACTCTTGGTATTATCGTCATTTGATTAAAAATCTGCCTCCAATAAACCTGCCTTCTGTATGGCCTCCACCTTCTGCTTTATTGTAGGCTCAGAAAGTCTGATTTCTAGTTTCTGGCCTAGCATATTTATTCCTTAGGTACATATAAACTGAAAATTGTAGAATTATTATCTTCTTTTTAAGAGATAGTCGTGAGTATGGTAGAGTGATCACATACCCCAGTTTGCGCTAGACAGTCATGGTTCAGGATTGCTGTCCCAGCATAATTATTACTATCACTCCCTTGACTCTAGTAAATTATTTGCTTTGTGTTCTAAAGCATACAATTACACAAATAATGGGAATTAATTGCTGCCTTTCGGTGTATGTGTGCTTGTGTGTGAGTGTGTAGAGATTCTAACTTAACCAAATACCATTTTGTTAGAGGAATATGGAGCTCTGAAAATCTTTGGAATGTTTTAAAATGAGAAAACTTGCAAGAAATCAATTTCTGGGTAACATCTGATACTATTTATAAACGTGTTAGATAAAATTAATTGAGACCTGCCCCTTGATTAAATGTTCTTTATCACTAATAAGTTTTAACATGAGCGACAGCATAAGAGATGATTAAGGTACTCAGTTGAGATTCTGAAAATGCTTGGATTTGAAAAGAACTGTTTGTGCCATTATCCCTATCACTGGGACAAGTTACTTCAACTCTCTGAGGTTTAGTTTCCTATGGCATAAAAGGATAATAATATTGTAGGATTTCAGTGAAAGTTAAGTGCCTGATAAATAATGGATGACTAGTAATTTATTGTTATCATTAGTTTTAACTGCTAATATCATGGAGTTCAAACTCTCTTTCAGACTCTTTCTGATTTGGGAATTTTTAAATTTTGTTGAAAGTAAACAGTTTCAAATTGTTTTTGTTCTGTTTATCATGGCAGTGTTTCCTCTATTTGTTCTGAAGCAATAAGAAACAAGTCCTTAGTCATTTTCTGACATTTCCTTATTTTATTCCCATAATCTACTATAAGAGAAAAGAAGATGCAATTTTCTAGTGTATTTCTGAAACACTCAATAGTACAGCTTTTAAAACATTTATGCATTTTCACAACCAAAAGTTAATTTTCAGTTGCATCCTTTCTTCATATCTACATGAAAATTACTGCAAGAAGACCAAAGCTCTCACTAGCAATGATTCAGACACACTCTCTGTTGCCATCATCACAACAAGTGTTATTCTCATGGTTGAGCTCATAAAGGAATAATTTAATGGCTCTTAGTAATAAAATTAAAAAATATAGAAACCACTGACGAGTACTCATTTAACTCACTGTAATAATAGTAATATGAACATTTGCTTGCAAAAATAATGTATTTACAGAAAAATCACTAAAGAGGATAAATTTATGGTAAAATGTTTGAGAAAAAGTGAAGCAAAAATATTTCTTCAGACCGTATAACAAAATATGATTTTGATGAAGTTGAATTTAAAATCTAAAGAAAAGTAATAAAACAGAAACCAATACTTATCTGAAAGGCTTTCCAAGAAAAACACGAACAATCTAAAGAGAGAGACAGACTACAAAAATGTAAATGTTTATACATAAGAAGCCACAATAAAATTGACTGCTGACAGAGAAGGGATCAGTTAATGCATATGTTAAAGACAGTGAGTTAATATATTAATATAGTCAAATCTAAACATTTAATTGAGTAGTGATCCGATAGTGAAAAAGCGAGGGAGGGTTTTGTTTTCACAGAACCAAAAGTTATGCAAGAAAATTATTATATGAAATCACAAATAAATAAATATAAACATTCAAATCATAATTAAGAACGGTAAATAGAAAAAATTACTATTTTGAACCTGGTATCCCCAAGATTTACAGGTAAATCATAATAATATGTACTGTTTTTAGGATATAGAAAAAAACGAACTTATATAATAGCGAAGGTAAAAATAATTATAACTAGTTTGAGAAATAGAAATCTGTCAAAAGCTTAAATTTTTACTAATCTTGACTTCATAATTTAGTTCTAGGATTTTAATATAATGATAACCAGAAACTGCAACTATGATATATGTGTAAACGTTGATGTTTATTACAAAGTTAATTAAAAATAAAATCTTAAAAACCCAAATGACCAAAACCAAGAAAAATTTAAAGTACTGTTTTAGGAGAGCAATGCAGTAGAACATAACTATGTAGCCATTAAAAATTTACTATTGTGGTAAAAGAGCTTACAATATGTTTGTAAGTAAAATAGCATTATGCATCACTCTGTGTATAATATAGGCTAAATTTTTAGCAAAGTATATGCCAACATTCATATGCTTTTACACCTATAGCCAAAATAATTATAATTATAATAAAAACTAAGGGAAATACAATGGTAATAAATGTTATTCTCATTTGGACTTCTGACAGTGGTTTTTCCTTTATGGTTTTCTATGTTTCCTATTTTTCTAAGTTAACACACATTACTTCCATAAGTAGCAAAAATTAACTAATAAATGTATGATGTTGGAAAATATAAACTATTCCATATGGAATTTTCCTTTTTAATTATGCATTTGAATCATTTTGAATTGTAGCGTTGGTTAGGTGTGAGCCTACGACTCTCCAGGTACGTGCTTTCAAAACTAATTTCAAGATAACAAATAACAGTGTTAAACAAGGACTGATTCCAAACCAGTACCTCTTGTGAATTTCTATTTCCCTTTTGTTTTTGTCCTCACTTGAGTTTCTTAGATGCGATCTCACTCTGTTACCCAGGCTGAAGTGCGGTGGTGCGGTCTTGGCTCACTGCGGCCTCTGCCTCCCGGGTTCAAGCAATTCTCCCACCTCAGCCTCCCCAGTAGCAGGGATTACAGGGGCGCATCACCACGTCCGGCTAATTTGCATTTTTAGTAGAGACAGGGTTTTACCATGTTGGCAAGCAAGGCTGTTCCCGAACTCCTAACCTCAAATGATCCACCTGCCTCAGCCTCCCTAAGTGCTGGGATTATAAGCCTGAACCACTGCGCCTGGCTGAGAGTGGTTCTAATTTACTGTGCTTTTTTGTTGGTTCGTTTATGCAAATGTACTTCTTAATCCTAGTTTTGGATCATAATGTGGTTTCAATGGCCTGATAGTCCCTGTCCCTCAATTCTCTTCTCGGAACTGAAAGTATTCAGTGTTAATGGCCATATCCCTACATCCAAAGCACATTTTGATCTTTTTCTCTGTTGCATTTGGCTCTGTTGTTCATTCTCTTTTTAAACCTCTCTCAAATATTTTCCCATGACTTTACAATCGTATTTCTCCTCAGGTGATTTCTTTAGTTGCTTTTTTTGTGGATATTTTCTCTTTTTCCTTCCTCTTTTGGCTCCTCTTTCACTTATAGATTTGAGCTCCTTGTTGGCAGCGTAATCTAAGGAAACATATCCAGGCTGTAAAATGATAAATGGTTGCAACCAAAGCTAATGCATAAAAGCTTTTAGTAAGTAACTTTATCACCCCCAGTTTTTAGTTTTTCTTCCATGGAACAATGGAATTGGGAGATGTAGGTGAGGAAATTCAGGTTTATGAATATTTACTTTCTTAACAGTGACTATGAACAAGCCAGAGATTATATATAATGAATCAGTAGAACCTGAGGATTTGCAAGCTTGTAGGCTCTTTGCATTACCACCTCAGTCCAAATCCTCATGATCTCATTTAATGATTACTGCAGACTGAGCACCAGAAGATTCCATAAGGTGCTGCTTTCTCAGGAATTAATGTTTTATTCATTTGCATGTAGCATGTTCTCATTACAACATCTACAAAGTAAAGTGGAAATCTTCCAAATGAGGCAGTTGGGAGTTTTGGTTGTCAGTTCATTCTTAATTCTACTAAAAATGTATTATTGATTTCCTTCATTCTTGTTATGAAACAAATATAAAAACTCTGCTATGTCTTTCTCATACTATTTTTGTTCCTCTCCTGAATTAACTGTCTTAATACATTTAATTAATTCTAGCAAAAATAGAGAAGATTTAATACTCACCTAATGTTTACTTCTTTTTAAAACTAATTTTCTTTCTGACCAAAATTACCCCAAGCTTTCTCCCACTTCTTATTTTTGTCTTTCTAATTACCTTTTAAAATATTCTACAATGAAAAATATAGCCTTTGTTTTCCTACAGATTCCTTTCTCAATCAGTGGTTTCCATCAGTTCCTTAAATATTGGTTGTTTTCCATACATTACTTCTCATCTTTATTTTCTTGTCATTGTATAATCTATTTTAGATAATATTGTGCACTCAGCATTTTAAGTAACACCAACACACTAATGGCTGCAGTGCTAATATTATTATTCTTATTATTATTATTAGGAGATGGAGTCTTGCTCTGTTGCCCAGGCTGGAGTGCAGTGGCGTGATCTTGTCTCACTGCCACCTCCACCTCCCGGGTTCCAGTGATTCTCCTGCCTCAGCATCCTGAGTAACTGGTACTATAGGCGTGTGCCACCATGTCTGGCTAATTTTTGTATTTTCAGTAGAGACGGGGTTTCACTGTGTTAGCCAGACTGGTCTGGAACTCCTGACCTCAGTCAATCTAGCCGCCTCGGGCTTCCAAAGTGCTGGGATTACAAGTGCAAGCCACCGTGCCTGGACTCCAGTGCTATTATTTTTACGTTCTTCTGTCTTGTGTACATATCTAACTGAACATGTTACAACATTGGGTGTAAATCAATCATGTGTTCATTCTGTGGGACTGTCTGAGAATTATAGTTCCTGATTTTAGGAATTAAAATAATGGGATGAAGTTATTGGCAGGATAATATCCAAGAGTTCTACTTGACCTCCACATCAACCCCTCATACTAAATTAAGCTAGAAGATGTGTTTATCATGGAAATTCCATACTCAGAGAGTTCAGTTACATGTAAAATCTAACTTCCATGGACTCTTCCACTACCTGTTGAGTATTATAGGTGTTCTTCTGCCACTTTTCCTTTGATTATGTATATTCACATTTTATGTCATTTTAGATACATAGAGATACATAGTTTAGAACTCACTAAATAAGCACTCATAGATTTCCTCATTATTTTTTAAATGTAATATCTATGCCATATTTAGGAGGAGAAAGGTGTAGTGAAATTACACTCTCCCAAGGGAAGAAAGACCAGCTGGCTTGGGTTCCAAACACAGCTTCCCCACTAACGCCTATATGTGCTTAACCACTTTGGCTACAACTTCTTTATTAATATTCGATGATCCCTGTGACAGTTAATTTTTACATGTCAACTTGGCTGGGCCACAATACGCAGATATTTGGCCCAACATTATTCTGGATAATTCCGTTAAGGTGTTTTGGGGATGAGGCTGATATTTATATTGGTGGACTTTTAGAAAAGCAGTGTTGGTACTCTCTTCTGTGAGGAAGCCTCATCTAATCAGTTGAAGTTTCTAATAGTACAAAGACTGACCTTCCCTGAACAAGAAGGAATTCTCTCAACAGACTTCGTTTGGCTGAAAACTGGAACTTTTCTCTGAGTTTTCTCCATCTCCAAGTCTCCTTACTTGATCTGCAGATTTTGAACTCACCAAGTCACCACAATCATGTAAGCCAACTCCACTCTTATCTTTCTTCACCTCTCTTTTACTCTTTCCCTGTCTTTCTACCTCTCTTAACCCTAATTAATACACTAATACATATTTTGGTACTGATAATGGACTTTTCACCTATTTCACCTTCAGGAAAACCATGATAAATTAACAAGACTAAATTTGTGCTAAATTTCTAAAGAAGATTGGTAATCCATTACTTATAGTTTAAATCTTCTTTATATTTTTAAAATACTTTATTGCATGAATATATAAATGATCGCAAAAGGAAGGCATAGTAAAATGTTCAAGAAGAAAACTATTATCTGGAAATATACATAGAGCACTTTGGGGTGGGGATTGGGTTATAAATGTGTAATATATTGTTTTACAAACAAACCTGGTTTCTAAAGGAATTAATTACTACCTAAATCTCTTTGCTCCATTTAATCATTTTGCAACATAATTATGGTGTTCTCAATTTTCCTAAGAAAGGAGTTTTATTTAAAATTGAACTATATTTTCTAAATGAAAATGCCATACCTGGCTTTAATTTCTTTTGTGTATTGTCAATAGATTTCAAAGACTTAACATTGTTAAACAATGCATTAATTATTTAAGTAATTATGTTTTATTAAAAAACATACACATCTTTTATTCCATTTCATAAATGCAAAATAGTTAATATAATTATGAATATGGAGAAATCAATGAAATGATTGAGTTATATTCTACAAACTAATTAGCAAAGCTGTTTTAAGAGGATAACTATCATCGTTTTGTTAAATTGTCTTATTTCTCATTTTATCAGTTGTCTAAAATTTCTTGTTGATTGCTAAAAAAGGACATACATTTTTCCGTTTCTTAAACATTGGTTTTAGTATTGTAAAAATCTCAACATTGCTTTTTGAAAAAGTAAGCACAGTCTTCAACTATGTGGAAAAAAAAATAGAAATGTGTTTTAATTCTAATACATGACATAATAAAACAACAGCAAGAATGCATGTTTATTACACCTTGTTATGTGCCAGAAACTTTTCTGCACTTGAGGTACCAAGCAATTAAACAAACAAGCCATTTTCTCTCAATAGGAAATACAGGACATAAACAAATACATATAAAACAAATTATATATCATGTAAGCGGTATATATTTTTTAAAAGTTAGAAATGTAGAATTGAGTTCATGATGCTGTTAATATTACAAGATCAAGAACAATATTTCTTATAAGATGGAAATTGATCATATACTAGAATAAAGTGAGGGAGTAACCCATGTGGATATTTTGGGAAAGAAGAAGTTAAAAAGAACAAGTACAAACACAACATCAGAAAAAAATAATAAAGTTACTAATATTCAGCTTCTGACATCAAAAATAAGATCAGGCAACAAGATTATAGATTGGAAAAACAGCCATTCTTAAGAGAGGAAAATATATTTCCTAAATTCTTTTTTTTTTTTTTTTTTTTTTTTGCTGTTGACCCAGATTTATTGAAAATAATATAGCACTGCAGAAAAAATTCAAAGAAGTCCCCGAGCGTTTTGAAATTCATCCTAACTGTAGGCTGAGTGACCTGCAGGTTGGACAGACTGCCGAAGTCCAAAAGCGTTAGCATTTCCTTAGTGTCAGGATCTACTTCGATTATCTCTTGATCCAGGGCTGAGACCTCAGGAACTTAATTGTCTCTCCTTTCTCTCTCCTCCTCCTGCAGCTTGATGGAGATACCTCTTACAGGGCCTCTCTGAATCCGCTTCATCAGATGCGTGACATAGCCTGATATCTTGTTGCGGAGCTTCTTGCTGGGGATAATGGCAATCTCCTCGCACACGCGCTTGTTCGTGTGGAAGTCGCTGCCCAGGCGCTTGTAGTACTTCTCTATGATGACCCGGGCCTCCTTCTTCACGGTTTTGGTGCGAATGCGGCCCATGTTGGCGGGTCCTTGGTAAAAGAGCTATTTCCTAAATTCTTTTAACTTTTGTTTTGACATATTAAAGGTCATGATGATTGACTGTTAGAGTACAATCCTATAATAACTCTCAGTTACCATTGTCTCTTGAGTGTGGCTAAGAACTATACGTAATGGCATAGTCAGTCCTTTGATTACGTTATTTTAACACGGTTGACTTAAAGAATGAAGGTTCTCTTGAGTGGACCTGACCTAATCAGGTGTGTCCTTAAAATTGACTGAGTTCTGCTTAGCAAAGAGATTTGAAGCATGAAAGAAGATCAACATGAAGGGTATTTTCCTAGGCTGGTTCTGAACATGAAAAAGGTCATGTGATAAGGAACATATGCGACTTCAGGAAGATCAAAACATCCTCTGACTGACAGTTAAAAACAGTCTTAAACCAGCAGAAACTTCAATCTTACAATTGCAAAGAACTGAAACTTACCAAATTCTGTGAACTTGGAAGTAGACCCCGAGCTGCAGATGAGAACATAGGCCCTCTGCCACTTTGATTCTAGGCTTTTGAAACTGATGAAAGAAATGAGCCATGCCATGCCTGGACCTACAGCATTGTGAGATAATAGATGGGTATTATGTTACGGTTCTAAGTTGCAGTAATTTGTTACAGAACATTAGAAAATGAGTACAACTGTAATAATAGAATTTTCTCCCTAGTGTAGACTATGACTACTGTTGCTTTATGTCACGAGGCATTGCATTATAGGGACAGTTCTAAAAGTTTCACACATTACATTATCTGGAAAGTTTAATGTACATTCTATTATACATTTAATGATTCGAAATAGAGAGGGGTATTATGAAAGTTTAAAATAGTACAATTATCAAATTCTAAATTTAATTATTAAAATTATTAAATTATCAAATCAGAGTAAATGGATAATATATGGCAATAAAAATTCTTGCAAAAAATAATATTTTAGATTATGTATTATTATTATTACTATTTTTTTGAGATGGAATCTTGCTGTATTGCCCAGGCTGGAGTGCAGTGGCAAGATCTCAGCTCACTACAAGCTCCACCTCCCAGGTTCAAGCAATTCTCTGCCTCAGCCTCCTGAGTAGCAGGGACTACAGGCACCCGCCACCAAGCCCAGCTAATTTTTTTGTATTTTTAGTAGAGATGGGGTTTCACTGTGTTAGCCAGGATGGTCTCAATCTCCTGACCTCGTGATCCGTCTGCCTTGGCCTCCCAACGTGCTGGGATTACAGGTGTGAGCCACTGCGCCCATCCAGTATTTTAATTATTAAAAATGGAGGTATTATGAAAGCTAAAAGGATATCAGAAGTGAATTGATAGACAAGAGTAGAGTAAATCAGACACTCAGGTTTATCAAGATTTGAGGATTAAAATAATTTAAAATATCATATAATTGAGGATTCTTAAATATAATTCTTTTTTTTAAATTTTTTAATTTTTTTTCAGACTCTCCCTCTGTCGCCAGGCTGGAGTGCAGTGGTGCAGTCTCAGCTCACTGCAACTTTCACCTCCCAGGTTCAAGTGATTCTCCTGCCTTAACCTCCTAAATAGCTGGGACTACAGGCATGTGCTTCCACACCCAGCTAATTTTTATATTTTTAGTAGAGACGAGATTTCACCATGTTAGCCAGGATGGTCTCGATCTCTTGACCTTGAGATCCGCCCACCTTGGCCTCCCAAAAGTGCTGGAATTACAGGCATGAGCCACTGTGCTCGCTCAATAGAATTTATCTTGATAAAAATGTGCAGCTGTGGGATGAACGTTTCTCTGGATGGACCAGTATAAGGTCATTCCAAATAAGCTAGAACGTTCAGCATGGTCACAGAGATAAGTAGTTTTCCTGGGCTACCTTCGGCACCAATGTGAGTCACTAGCAGATATAATAGAGTCCCTGAAGCCAACTACCTCATAAATGAGAGTGGGTGAATTAGAAACCATGGGCTCTGACAAACCTAAACAAGACATGATCGTATCACCTCCTAACTAAATCCCCAAGTGCTAGAAAAACATATAGTGAGCTACTGAATAAGGAATGATACCTTTAAGATTAGTGGAACAAGAAAACGTCACAGAGGATCTAAGGACTCTTCTCAAACACCACCAAGTTACAGAACCTCACCCAAACCCTAGATGTGAAGGAACTATCTTAGAGAGGTGCAGGACATGAGGAGAACTATTGAAGATCAAGCATGTTTACTTAGAGAGGCTGAACATTACTTAAAGTGACTATTTATGTTATCATAGCCAGGCTAATGTTAGTTGATGAGATTGTGAGATTATTCTTTCTATATATGGAAGGTAAGGACGTCTATAATAGTTATAGACAAAATAAAAAAGCTACATTGTTGCTGGGTATCCAAGTCATAGTGTGAATAAATGTGTGATATCAATACATAAACACATTTATATACATGCAGACAGACATATATAGACATACACGTTTACCTCAAAATCAATAATTATTGCACTCAGCTGTTTGGGCTGCTGTAACAAACAAATACAATATGCTATGTTTGACTTCACAAAGATTTATTTCCTACATCATTGGCAGCTGGGAAGTTCAAGATCAAAGTGCTGGCAGATTCAATGTCAGGTGAGGGCTCTGTTCTTTCTTCACAGATACTCATTGTATCTTCACAGGATGGAGAGAAGAAATCATAAACAAGACTCCCTTACTTGCTCTAATAGTTTTCTTATAAGGGCACTAATCCCATTGTAAAGGCTCCACCCTCATGACCTAGTTACCTCCCAAAAGGTCTCTGTCCTAATTCCATTCCACTGAGGGTTAGGATTTCAACATATGAATTGTGGAAGGACACATACATGCAATCTGTAACAATTCTCTCTAGTCACATGTAAATAATCTATATTCAATTTATGTTTTCACATACTTTTTTTTCACATAGAAAATGTAGTGAATGAGCAGTGTGCTAGTTCTTCAAATTCTTACAGTTTATTATCTTTAAGTTTAGAAATCTTTCATATGTTGTTTACTTTGATAATTTATATGGCAATGAAAATTCATGCAAAAATGTAAATAATATAATCAATTCAGAAAATGCTAACCTGAGCAAGCCCTATCTCAAAATCATTATTGCATTACCTAGTTATGTGTAAATGATCCTTTCTCTGTTTATGAAAGAGAAGGTTGAAAGTAAAGCATATTTAGTTATAGTCAGTCTTCAGATTTTTTTTTTTTTTTAAACAGAGGTATAAGCAATGTCTAGTTTCTAATTCTGGTGGCATCTGAAGTCAGCATGGAGTTCTGCAGCTCATTAGAGCACTATACCAGTATGAAAGTTTATTTTTATCCATTTATTTATTTTTACTTTTTCCTTGTTTCCAAGTCCAAGTGTTCTTATTTTCTACCTTGTCAGTACTGGACATAATAAGTGCTCCCAAATTTGTGGTTTTGGAAGGCAACCAGGGTAGCATTCCATTTCTTTAGCAATAAAACACTCACATATTATTACTGAATAAGATGTCATTCCATCCATTTGTTAACCTGAGAGAAAAACTTAACATTTTTTAAACATATGCATGAAAAGATCAAGAATTTCAAGTTGGGAGGCAAAGCTCATATTTGTTCCCTACCTAATCATTCTTTATGAGGAATAAGATTTAAATATGTATTTAGGGTAGAATATAAAATCAGACACTAATTTTCTAAGATTAATTACATTTGAAAACAACTTTTGTTACAAATACAAATCAACATTTGTCGATTCATAACAAATAACCATTCACCATTGTATTTTCACATCTTAGTCCCACCTGGAATTTATTTCATCCCTGGAGAATAGAATTTGGGAAAGTGTTATTCCACTTTCAGGAGGTTTTTTTTTTTTTTTTTTTTTTTTTTTTTTGAGACAGAGTCTCACTCTGTCACCCAGGCTGAAGTGCAGTGGCGCGATCTCAACTCACTGTAAGCTCCGCCTTCCGGGTTCACTTCATTCTCCTGCCTCAGCCTCCTGAGTTGCTGGGACTACAGGCACTGCCACCACGCCCAGCTAATTTTTTTTTTTTTTTTTTTTTTTGTATTTTCAGTAGAGATGGGGTTTCACCGTGTTAGCCAGGATAGTCTTGATCTCCCGACCTCGTGATCCACCCGCCTCGGCCTCCCAAAGTGCTGGGATTACAGGCGTGAGGCACCGCGCCCGGCCAGGAAGATTTTTATACTGAGAAAAATGTTTTATACATCTATTAAAAATTATTTTTCCTCTATGTGTTTCTATTTCTGCTTCCTTAGTATCCCTATAGTGGTATCCTAAAATGCAATAATTTAAGTAGATAGAAGACATCTTTTAAATTTTAATTTATATTTGTACAACAAGATAAGGTCCTCCTTATTTCAATATCAATAGGTCTCAATATTTGATTCCAAATAACAGTTTCATACCCAAATCAATAAGTGGCTATTTTGTATATTCGGAATTCACCCCAACAATATAAATTTATTCTCAAATGTATATATTGAAAATGATAGAGAACAGTAGGAGATTTTTCTATCACATGAAATGTCCTAGTTCATTAATATGATCAATATGTTGTCTCAGTGGATATTTTCTTCCTATTACAATGTACACTGAAAATAGCCTATAACATTAATTTATCAAAATATATTCAAAGGTTGATTAGATATAATTGTGGCCTAGAGGTGCATGTTGGAGGGCAGACTTACATGTAAAATAAATAAATGGTGGAATGCATTTATACATTCATGTCAAATAAACCTAGAGAATAAACAGAATACTGGGCAATAGGAAACAGAGAGAGTTAAAGAAAGGGACAAGAAATATTAACCATGTAAAGTATAACAAATTGGTTGTTCTAGGTTGTTTTCCTACTCTCACAACCTATATCAGATTAAACAATCAATTTTTATTGATTTCTCTTCCTAAACATTTTCAAATCAGTCTCTACCTTTCCCATATACCATTTGCCAAATATAAGTTTTCCTGAACTTGCCACCTCTTATCATGATAAAGTGTCAGGGACCAAGTTCACTCTTCTACCTTAACGAATTAAAAAAAAAATAGATAAAATACCTGAAGTCAATGTTCTTAGATTTTGGATCACATGCAAGGCATGGCACTGAGAACTGAGAGAAAAATTACACACAAGTGGAACCATATGATCGCTCCATCTTACTGACCAAAGGCAGTTTCTAGGAAAAAAGCACAAGAAACTCAAATAGAGGCTGGCTGTATTTCTTGGTTGAGGAACTTCAGAGTTCAGGGAAATCAAGAGGGCTAGAATTCACGGGCCAGAGACCAGACAGAGGGAGGAAGAGAGAGAACTGTGGAGACATGCAGTGTTTCCCTGAAGTCTACAGCTGAGTACTGAGTTCAGGAAAACACTACCAGACATAGAAAAATCCCTGGAATTTATATAATATCAAGTAGAATAATCCCTGTAAATTATACAGGGTCAAAGATCATTCACATTCCCACCAGCCAAAATGAAAAGAGCTCTTAATACACAAGGTTGAGTCTACAAAATATTAAAGACTCTCTCATGGGGCCATGTGAGTCCTAGATGAAAAGCTATCCTGAACTCCCGTAAACAAGGTTAAAAATGTGTCTTGACTGGTACAAGATGGTATCGTATTGTGGTTTTGATTTGCATGTCTCCAATGATGGGTGATAATGAGCATTTTTTTTCTCACATATTTGTTGGCTGCTTGTATGTCTTCTTTTGAGAAGTGTCTGTTCATGTCCTTTGCAAATTCACGTCCTTCATAGCAACATGGATGCAGCTGGAGGCCATAATTTTAAATGGAATAAGGTAGAAACGGAAAACCAAATACTCTATGTTCTCACTTATAAGTGAGAACTAAACATTGAGTACACATGAACATAAATATGGGAGCAGTAGATGCTATGGACTACTAGAGCGGGGAGGAAAGGAGGAGGACATGAGCTGAAAAACTGTCTATTAGGCACTATGCCCACCACCTATGTGACTAGAATCATGCCCCAAACCTCAGCATCACACAATATACCCATGTAACAAATCTGCACATGTACCCACTGAACCTACAATAAAAGTTGAAATTATTTAAAAAATAAGCCTTGAAAGGTTCAAATTGCTTTTAAGTAACTCAACTCCATTCCAGAACAAAGCCCAGAAATATTTGAAGGAATACAAATAATTTAAATACAAGACTCAGATAAGTTACAAGTAAAAGATTAGGCAAAATATTCCATGCAGATATTAATAATAAGAAAGCCGGAGTTAACAGATGAGTATCAAGTTTATTTCTTTTTTCTGAATCTTTGGAAGAATATTGTAATTAAGCTCAAATCCTCCTGTTTTGTAGAGCTAAAATTCTTCTTGCAGAAACATGTTTTTCTAAAGTAAATTTATTATTAGCTTCCCTGGATATATGGGTAACATATATATTATACCTGCAGAAATTCTGAGTAAATTGATATTTTTAATACTTTCCTGGCAATGCCAATCAACAACTACCAGCAGTGTGAGCATGTCATTATTTTGGTTAAAAACGTTTAATAGCTTTCTACCTCTTACAGAACAAAATATAACCAATTTTATGCTACATATAATTCTTTACGGCACAATCCATGCTTATCTCTGTGGTACTTTCTTCTTACAATATTTCTCTTAATACCATCAATATCAAAATATATATAATTCCTGATTCATAGGACTAACTGACAGAGTAGATTAGTTGTTTTTTAAATTGTTTATTAAATTATTGAAAAGCAAATAAAATAAGTTGATGTTGTGATTAGATATAAGGCAGAAAGTTGAGAATGTGCTCAATTAATAGTTATAACATGTCCACTATTTACAATTACTCTGGGGACTGAGTGTACAGTGGTGATAAAACAATCCAATTCCCTTCACTTATAAAACTTACATGTTAGAGGACCAGATTAAAAATGGCAAACTGGAAAGCTCCAAGCCCTTTCCCCTCAACAGGGAAATCAAACAGCAAGCAAAAGCTGGCTAATAGATGAGCCAGCTGGCTTGTGGGAGCTCCCTTATGGGAGTTCTGGAAGACAGTACAAGATCCATAGCAAAGCCACCTAGTGGGAGCTCTGGAAAACAGTCAGAGATACACAGCAACCAAGGGAATGGCCAATCAAGAGAAAGCCACATTGAAAATAGGAGGAAAATGTATGGTATTTTCACTCATTTTTGCCCTACCCCTTCCTCTATACAGCGTGGTCTTTGTCTGAAAGACACAGAAGCCCAGTTGCCAGTTCCCATCCTTGAACTGGAGGCAGCACAGGGGACATTATTGGCAAAGTTCTCATTTGTCTTGGTGATGCTTAAAGGACTGGTGTATGTTTTGCCTCTCTCAGAGGTCAGGTAACAGAAAGTGGTTGAATGCAATGGGATTTGTTCGTAAAAACTTCAGGGAAAAGAAGATCCACAGATATGCGAGAAAAGATATAGTTGGTGGAGATATACATTAGACTATCTAAAGTCACAAGGAGTGAGTGGTACCAATGGGGCTCTTTGGGAGTTCCGAGATAATTAAAAGCAACCATATGTACAAGGTATTAGAAAAGCCACATGTATGTCCAGACAAGACAAATGTTCAGAAAAGACTTGAGAAGACCTTAAGCTTTTCTTATTAGCTGCTCCAAAGTTTCAGAAAATGTCCTATTACTTATTAAAGAAGTTCCCTAGCATGGAACATGTCTGCAAAGACCGAGACAGGTGGCATGTTTTTTTTTTCCTTTTTTTAAAAAAGTCAACCTTTCCGTGCTTCTAGGTTTTTATATCTGGCTTGAAATATTTGAATATTTGGTTTATTCTTTAACTCTGATGATCCTTTTTACCTTTAACACATATGTATATTATCATTTATTTTGATAAGTGATAAATGTTGACCATCTTATTTCTATTCTAAGTAGTTTTGTGATTGTTTTGCTTTATTTCATGATGATGATGATGATTTGGTATTTTCCCCTTTACTCTAGTGTCCTCTTTTGTGTTATTTAGATTTTTCCTCTTTTTGTTTGATTTACCATTATTAACTATGTTTTCTAGATGAGAGAGCCTCAAGGTGACTGACTAACTGTATCTGGTACTCGCTTCTTCTGCAAAGAACCAAAATAATGAGTAGATAATTGTACTTTGAATAGATCATTTATCATAGAACGTTAGAATTTAACATAAAAGTGACAGGAAACACCAAAAGCAAAGAAGGAGAGGGAAGCAAGGCACCCTGCAAGGCCGGCATTGGCTGAGAACCTGGAGAATTTAGCTTCTCCAGGTTCAGAGGTTCTCTGCATTAGAGAATGCAGAAAAATGGTAAGGGAGAGGCCCCCGTGGTCCAAATTCTCACTGTGGACTCCTGCAATTCTAGCCATGAGAGAGGTCCTGTACCCTCAAGAGACCTGAGATTAACACAGGGAGTTGCCTGGAGACCATAAATGACGTTGCCCCAGAGAGAGCTCACAACAGGTCCAACAAACCCCTAAGCCTTAAGAAGCTACAGCATGAGCTGGGCATGGTGGCTCATGACTATAATCCTAGAACTTTGGGAAGTTGAGGCAGGCAGATCACAAGGTCAGGAGCTCAAGACCAGCCTGTTCAGCATGGTGAAACCCCGTCTCTACCAAAAACAATACAAAGTTAGCTGAGCATGGCAGTGCGCACCTGTAATCCCAGCTACTCAGGAGGCTGAGGCAGGAGAATTGTTTGAACCCGGAAGGTAGCGGTTGCAGTGATTCAAGATGGTGCCACTGTACTCCAGTCTGGGTGACAGAGCAAGACTCTGTCTCAAAAAAAAAGAAAAAAAAGAAAAAGAAAAAAAAAGAAACTACAGCATGATGCCATCTTGAGAGCTCAGTCACCATCAGACTGCATCCTACCCTGGGGCCCAAGAGTCTCTGAACTTCACATTTCTGGAGCCTCACTGACATTTCCTGCCCACAGCTGCAACTGCAAGGGGTGAGGTGGGAACCACTGGCAGCAACCCTGCCTCTCCCAACAGAAAGGCAGCCAAAGATTTTCATATGCCCTAGGACAAATTCTACTGCCTACAGCTTCTGCCACCCCTGTGGTCTACTGAGAGCTCAAGTATAAGCAAAGAATATGCCCTTCCCCCACACCAAACCAATGCCTATAGGTGCTTCTGCTTAAAGCAACCCTGCATTTCCCAGTGGCAGAGTTTCAGTGTTGCTACTGCTGCCCACATCTGAGCATTCTGCCAAAGGGCCTGGAGATTTCTCTGCCCTGCCTACCACAGCCAGCTCCTGCATACACCATTAGGAAGTAGGGAGGAATGGGTAAGGAGAGATCCACTCAGTCTAGCTGTCTAGCTCCTCCCTCACAATACCTGAGCAAGACATCTGGGGGCCTAGAGACAACCAGCCTAGTCCACTCTTGGCACCTGAATACTCCTTCCAGTGACTAGAGTTGGGTTTACCCAAATAGTTGCTATCACCACATCTGGTACTCACTTGCATGGACCACCAGTAGGTGTAAGGACTGGCCGTCCCAGCCTGTCACAGCCATCACCAACACCAGCATGGACAATTTGGGTCCCAGAGGGTTGTCCCAATACTGCTATTGCCATTGCCCACACCACACCTGCTTCCCAGGGACCCAAGAACCCTTTCAGGTGCTTGGCCCACCACTGTTATTTCTGGCAATTGAGCAAGCCACCTTGGTGCCCTAGAATTGACCTCTCTGGACCTGCTAACACAAGTGCCAGCATACACCACCCTGACACCCAATGACAGGCACGCACATGGCTGCCACCACTGGGGTCCCAAAACTGGCCCACCTGGCATCCTAGTTCCCAGCAACTTCACCATAGCCTCTACTAACAAACAACCAACCCTAAACCACCAAGTAACTCACAAAGACATCATATGATGCTGTTTACAGCCAAATAAATCATATAGAGACTGCACTACAAAGTACACCCATAATCAAAGCCAACATGTTCTACTCAACCAACACCATAGACTCATCTTCAGGAAAATGTCCTCCCATACAAAAGCCAATTCAGAAAAAAATATTGGAACAAAAGACTGATAAACCGAATGCACAGATATCAATGTGAATACACATGAATGACAAAAAAACAAGGAAGTATGTCAATTTCTAGAGGAATACAATAATTCTCCACCAATATATCCCGATCCAAAAGAAATGTGTAAAATCCTGGAAAAAGAATCAGACATATTGGTGTTAAAGAAGCAGAGTGAGATACAAAAGAATGCTGAAAAACAATACAAATAAACTAAAAAAAAATTAGGATATGAATAAGATATTTACCAAAGAGATAGATATCTTTTAAAAATATGGAACTGGAGAATTCATTAAACAAAATACAAAAATGCATTCAAAAGCATCAACAATAGACTAAGCAGAATAAATAATCATAGAGAATGTGAAAACAGTTCTTTTGAAACAACCCACTCAGGTGAAAGTAAAGACAGAAGAATAAAAAAGAATGAGCAAAGAGTATTTACATGTAGGACACCATAAAGCAGCAAAATATTCAAATATTCAGTGTCCCAGAAGGTGAAGAATAAACAAAAGGGTTAGAAAACCAATTTAATGAAATAATAGATAAAAACTTCCCAAGTCTAGCAAGATAATTAGACATTCAGCTATAGCAGGCTAAATGATAGCCAAATAGATAAAATTCATAAAGGTCTTCTCCATTGCACATTATAGTCAAACTGTCAAACATGAAAGACAAAGAGAGAATTCTACAAACAGCAAGAGGAAAGCATCTAGTCACTTATGAGGAAACCCCCATCAGACTAATAGCAGATTTCTCAGCAGAAATTTTACAGGCTAGGAGAGAATGACATGATATAAGTTATGTAAGAAACAAAAAAAAATCTGCCAGCCAAGGATATTATACCTAGAAAAGTTATCCTTCATAAATGAAGGAGAAATAACATCATTCCTGTAAAAGCAAAAGTGCAGAGAATTCATCACCACTGCATCAGCACTACAAGTACTTAATGGAGTCCTATACCTGGAAACGAAACATTGACACCTATCATCATGAAAACACACACAAATGTAAAATCAACTGGTAGAGAAAACACAAATAAGAGAAAAGACTCAAATATTGCCACTACAGAAAACCAGTAAACCACAATGCTAAACAATAAGGGAGAAAGAGAAGAAAAAATATATACAAAACAATCAGAAATTAATTAATACAATGTCAGAAATACACTACCCTGGCACCCAATGCCAATCACATATTAACAACAATCTTGAATATAAATGAATGAAACTTCTGATTAACAGATATAGACTGACTGAATGGATAAAAAATGACTGTATTTGTCCATTTTCACACTGCTGTATAGAACTTCCCTGAGACTGGTTAATTTATAAAGGAAAGAATCCTGCATGGCTGGAAAAGCCTCAGGAAACTTGGAATCATAGAGGAAGGGGAAGCAGGCACCTTCTTCACAAAGTAGTGGGGGAGAGAGGGCATGTGAAGGAGGAACTGCCCAACACATAAAACCATCAGATCTTGTGAGAACTCACTCACTATCATGAGAACAGCATGCGGAAAACTGCCTCCATCATTTAATCACCTACCACCAGGTTCCTCCCTTGACATGTGGGGATTAAAATTCAAGATGAAATTTGGGTGGGGACACAGAGTCACACCATATCAATGACAGGATTATATGCTGCCTATAAGGAACTCATCACTTTTAAAGATACACAAACTAAAAATAAAGGGATATTTAAAAAATTCCATATTAATGGAAACGCAAAGTGAGCCAGAGTAGATACACTTACATCAAATAAAACAAACTTGACATCAAAAACAGTAAAATGAGACAAAAAAGATGATATTATGTGATGATAAAAGGATCAATTCAGCAAGAGGCTATGACTATTCTGAAAATCTATGCACCCAGCAAAGGAGCACCCAGAAAAATAAAGGAAACATTATTAGATCTAAAGGGAGTCATTGACTCCAATACAGTAATAGTTGGGGACTTCAACACCCCATTTTCAGCATTAGACAGATAATCTAGAGAGAAAATTAACAAAGAAATTTTAGAATTACACTACACACTAAACCAAATGGACCTAAAAGACATTTACAGAACATTTTATTCAATAGCTACAGAATACACATTCTTATCATCAGCACACGGAGCACTCTCCAAGATAGATCATATGTTAGGACACAAAATAGTTCTTCATTTTTAATTCTTATTTTTAAAAATTGAAATCATATCAAGTGTCCTCTCAAACTACAATGGAATAAAACTACAAATCAATAAAAATAACTTGGGAAATTGTACAAATGCATGGAAATTGAACAACGTGCTCCTGAATGGCAATTTGATCAAGGAAGAAATTAAGAAAAATATGAAAAAAAAAAGTCTTGAAACAAATGAAAATCAAAACACAAAATACAAAACCTATAAAATACAGCAAAAACAGGGCTAAGAAGGAAGTTTATAGCAATACATGCCTACACCAAAAAATAGAAACATTTGAAATAAACAATCTAACAATGCACCTGAAGAAACTAGAGAAGCAAGAACAAATCAAAGCCACACTTAGTACAAAAAATATAACAAAAATCAGAGTGAAACTAAACAAAATAGTGACTAAAATACAAAGAATTTGTAAAATGAAAAATTGTTTCTTTAGAAAATATAAAGAAAATTGATAAACCAGTTGCTAGATTAACCAAGAAAAAAGAAGAGAGAAGGCCAAAATAAACAAAAGCAAAATGTAAAAGAAGACATTACAACTGATGACACAGAAATATAAAAGTGAATCAAAGACTATTGTGAACAAGTCTACATAAACAAACTTTCAAAAAAGAAGTAACACCAATTACCCTCAAACTATTCCAGGAAATTGAATGAGTGAATTCTTTCTAACTCATCCTGTGAAGCAAACATTGCCCCAATACTAAAGCCAGACAAGGACACAATAAAAATAAAGAAAAAAAAAACCCTACAGGCAAGAAAATATCCTGAAAAACTTAGATGCAAAAATGTTCAACAAAATACTAGGAAACAGAATCCAATAGTACATGAAAACAATAATATACCATCATAATGTGGGATTTATCCCAGGGAGGCAAAGATGATTGAACTTACCTCAATCAATAAATGCGATATGTCACATTAACAGAATGAAGAACAAAAGACATATAAAAATCTCAATAGATGCAGAGAAAGCACTTGATAAAGTCCACCCTCCTTTTATGATAAAAATCCTCAACAAACTAGGTATTAAAGGTACATACCTCAATCCAATAAATACTGTGTATGACAAAACCACAGCTGACATCAAACTGAATGGGTGAAAGCTGAAAGCCTTTTCTCAAAGAGATGAAATAAGACAAGAATGCCTGCTTTCATCACTCCTATTCAACATAAGAGTGGAAGTCCTAGCCAGAGCAACCAGGCGGGAGGAAAATAGACACACACACACACACACACACACACACACACACACACACACACACACGGCATCCAAATTGGAAAAGACGAAGTCAAATTGTCCCTCTTTGCTGATGATATGATCCTCCATCTAGAAAAAAATAAAAATTCCACCAAAAAACTATTAGATCTGGTTAATAAATGCATTAAAATTACAGGATACAAAATCAATGTAAAAAATTAGTAGCATTTCTATGAACCCATAATAAACTAGCTGAGAAATAAGTTAAAAATGCAAGAGTAGAGAATGGACGATCAGATGGGGCATATGGAGAAGGAGGACACGCCCTGCCCCTGGACTTCTGCACTGACTGAGGAAGTTAACAGGCTTGTGCCAGGAGAAGGATTATAGCCCATGCCCCACATTCCTCTACCTGACCTAACAGAGACCCCCACACCCACTAAAAAGCAAACGCTGTTGGGTTCAAAGGAAGACCTAGCACCTTTTGGTGTGCTGGAAAAACTGATCCCACAGTACCTTCTGTCAGAGGAGAATGTAGCTGAGGTACATTCATCTTGATGAATCTATGAACTCAGAAAAGTTGATCCAGGATCCATCTTCAGACTTAAGGCAGCTCTTGACCTCCCTCTGCTGCCTGCTGGTGCTGGCCAGTGCAGGAAGCAGACCCTATTTCTACCCCTTGTCTGAACAGCTAGTCAACTATATCAACAAACCAAACACCACACAGCAGGCCAGGCACAACTTCCGCAAAATGGAATGAGCTACCTGAGGAGGCCGTGTGGTACCTTCCTGGGCAGATCCAAGCTGCCCCAGAGAGTTAAGTTTTCTAGGACATAAATCTGCCTGAAAGCTTTGATCCACAGGAACAGTGGCCAGACTGACTTCGGAGAGATCAGAGACCAGGGCTCCTATGGCTTTTGCTGGGCTTTGGGGGCTTTGGAAGCCATCTCTGACTGGATCTGCATCCACCCCAACAAGGGGCAGGGGAGGGAGTCATATGGAGGTGTCCACGGAGGACAAGCTCACCTGTTTGTGTGGGGACGGCTGCAACGGTGGTTATACCAATGAAGCTTGGAACTTCTGGACAAGAAAAGGCCTGGTTTCTGGTGGCGTCTATGACTCTCATGTAGGTTGAAGACTTTTCCCATCTCTCCGTCCCTGTGAGCACCACATCCATGGCTCCATATGTGGAGAAAGGAGACTCCCCCAAGTGCAGCAAGACCTGCAAACCTGGCCAGATCTACAAAGAGGGCAGGCACTATGGATGCAGTTCTTACCGTATCTCTAACAGCACAAAGGACATCATGACCAAGATCTGCAAAAATTACCCAGTGGAGGAAGCCTTCTCTGTGTATTCGGATTTCCTGCTGTACAAGTTCAAAGAACACCAAGATGATGGAGGCCATGCCATCTGCATCCTGGGCTGCAAGGTGGAGGACAGCATGTCCTACTGACTGGTTGCAAATCCTGGAACAGGGACTGGGTAATAATGGCTTCCTTATTTTTTAAGTTTTATTTTAAGTTCAGGGGTACATGTGCAGGTTTGTTACGTAGGTACACTTGTGTCATGGGGTTTTGTTGTGCCGATTATTTCAACACTCAGATATTAAGCCTAGTACCCATTAGTTATTTTTCCTGATCTCCTCCCTTCTCCCACTCTCCTCCCCGCAACAGTCCCCCATGGGTGTTTTCCCCTCTATGTGTCCATGTGTTCTCATCATTTAACTTCCACTTATATGTCTATCAACGATAGACTGGATAAAGAAAATGTGGTACATATACACCATGGAATACCATATGGCCATAAAAGTGAACAAGATAATGTTCTTTACAGGGACATGGATGGGGCTGAAGGCCATTATCTGTGAAAATAACTTCTTTAAAATCCTCAGAGGACAAGATCACTATGGAATTGAATCTGAAGTGGTGACTGAAATTCCACACACTGAGCAGTACTGGGGAAAGATCTAATCTGCTGTAGGCCTGGCTGGCCATTCCTGGGGCAGTCTTTCCCTGAATATAATCAGGGATGGGGGTGAGATGGAGATAGAAGTGTGTTTTATTTTTTGAGTTCACATAAGATACAAGTCTGAGACAGGGCCTGAACTGGATTGGCTCTAACCTATCCATGACCCATCAGAGCTATCTTCCAATAACACACACCAAATCCCAGATACCTCCCAGCCCATTCAGTGGACTGGCAGCCATAGTGCAGACAGTTAGACCACATAAGCCACTGATGCAAGCACCATGTGTTTTTTTCCCAAAGACCAGTGCTGTAGGTAGTGCCTGTTGCCCTGGCTCTGGCTGCATTCCCCCACTCCCCCACCGCCTCCCCTACTTATGCATCTTCAGAGAGCAAGACAGATACCAAGTAATGAAAAGTGGAGATTTTAATGAGATGACAAATTCTCCGCTGTGAGCAGTACCTCTAAGCAAGCAGCTTTCCACATTTGTGACAAGTTCAGAGGAGATATGATGGTATGGTAACCTTTTGGAGAAAGTCACGTTCTCCTAGGGTTCCGGTACCTATCGAGCTTTGCAATGTCAGAAACTATCTCTGGTCTTGTCCCTGGCATGATTCTTTCTTAGTAGGAGTTTTATTTTTGTGCACCTCAGCCAATCATGTGAATGAACAAGTTTAATAGTTGAAGAAACTATACTAGTTTTACAGATTGCTTCCTAATGTGGCTTAAAGCGAAACTGAGTGGTTACAATCTGCTTCTGACCTGCTGACCCCAATGAAACTAGTTTTAGAGAAACCAGCTTTTACTTTTTTTTTTTTTAAATTACTGCTTAATTCTGTCAAGTTAATAAGACATGTCTGTGCCAATAAAATCTTTCCCCTTCAGAAAAAAATTAAAGAATGCAATCTCGTTTTCAGTAGCTAAAAAAAAAAAAAAAAAAAAAAAAAAAATCACTCAGGAATAAATTTTACCAAGGAGGTGAAGATCTCTATAAGAAAAACTATACAAACCTACTGAAAGATGTTGAAGATGACACAGACAAATGGAGATACACCCCATGTTCATGGATCAGAATAATTAATATTATTAAAGTGACCATACTGCTCAATGCAATCTGCAGATTCGGTGCAATCCCTATCAAACTACCAACGCTATTTTTCACAGAAATATTTTTCAAAATCCCAAAATTTGTTTGAAACCATAAAGGAGCCCGGATAGACAAAGCTATTCTGAGAAAAAAAGAAGAAAGTTGGAGGCTTCACACTGTCTGACTTCAAAATGAATGACAAAGCTATAGTAACCAAAACAGCATGATATTAGTATAAAAAAAGACATATACACTAGTGGAACAGAATTGAGAACCCCAAAAGTAAAGCCACATATTTACACCCAGCTAATTTTTGACAAATGTACCAAAGACACACACTGGGGAAAAATGCTCTTTTCAATAAATGGTGCTGGGAAAATTGAATATCCATATCCAGAAGAATGAAACTGGACCCCTATATCTCACCATATGCAGCATTCAACCCAAGTTTGATTAAAGACTTAAATGTAAGACCTGAAACTATAAAACTACTAGAAGGAAACCTAGGAAAAATGTTTCAGGGCATTGGTCTAGGCAAATGCTTTATGTCTAAGACCTCAGAAGTACAGATAATAGAAACAAAAATAGATAAATGAGATTATATTAAATTTAAAGCTTTCTGCACAGCAAAAAAAAAAAAAAAAAAAAAAGGGCAGAGTGAAGAGATAAACTGTTCAATGGGAGAAAATACTTGCAAAATAGATATTCAACAAGGGACTAATATCCAGAATACGTAAGAAACTCAAACAACTCAATAGTAAAATACCAAATAATTCCATTACAAAATGGACAGAGGACATGAATAAACATTTCTCAAAAGAAGACATACAAATGCTTAATAGGTATGTCAAAAAATACTCTACTTCACTAATTATCAGGGAAATGCAAGTCAGAACTACAATTAGATATCATCTTATGCCAGCTCTAATATATATTATTAAAAAGATGAAAAAAACAGATGCTGGCAAAGATGCAGAGAAAGGGGACTTTTATACACTGTTGGAGAAATTGTAAATTTGTGCAACCACTATGGAAAACAGTACAGACATTTTTCACAAAGAAAAAGAAAAACCTAAAAATATAACTACCACGTGATCCAGCAATTCCAAGGCTGGGTAATTATCAAAAGAAAAAGAAATCAGTATATCAAAGAGACACCTTGCACTTGCATGCTTATTGCAGCACTATTCCCAATAGCCAAGATATGGAACCAATGTAAGTGTCCATTAATAGATGAATGACTAAAAATATGTTATATATACCTAATAAAAAACTATTCATGCATAAAAATGAATGAAATCATGTTATTTGCAGCAACATGGATGGAACTAGAGGTCACTATGCTAAGTAAAATAAGTTAGTCACACAAATACAAATATCACATGTTCTCACTCTTATGTGAGAGCTAAAACCATGGATTTCATGGAAGTAGAGAGTAGAATTATAGATACCAGAGGCTAGTCAGTGCAAGTGAGAGGGAGAGGTAGATGAAGAGAGGTGAGTTAATGGGTGCAAATATACAGTTGGATAGAAGGTATGAGTTCTAATATTTGCTGGCATAGTAGGGTGACTAAAATTAGCAGTAATACATTGTATATTTCAAAGTAGCAAGAAGAAATGATTTGAACTGTTTCCAACACATACAAATGAGAAATACTCAAGGTAATGAATATCCCAAATACTCTGACTTGATGATTACATATTCTATGCATGTAACAAAATATAACATGTACCCAACGAATAAGTAAAATGCTATGTGTCAATTAAATAACCATGTTTCAAAAATCATATCCATAAATAGTTTAAATCGGTTAAACCAATCCAAACTTGGCTATGTACAGTATTTCTTAGGTAACAGATTCTTTTTTTTAAAAAATGACTCTCAAGAAGGGCTCAATCCAATGAGCAAGCATATAAAAATTTAAACAATGATATTAGGCAATATAAAGCTACTGTGAATTTATAGTAGTAATCAATGGTAGAGCTGGGGTAAATTAAAAGAAAACTTGGGGAAATAATAATAAAACTTTTGTTAAAATGATAATTTGGTATGTTATTGATGCCACACAGATATTTGTCTGGAGGTGGATGCGTAGAAGGAGTTTAAAATATAGAACCTATGAAAAAAACTGCAGGGAACCTTGAGTAACCTGTTTTGGTTGAAGAGTGTGTGTGTGTGTGTGTGTGTGTGTGTGTGTGTGTGTGTGTGTGTGTATGTGTGTTTGCAGTAGTCCTAATCAGAATAGTAAATAGTGGTAACAGTAATAGTAGTAGCACTGTTTAATACTTCTATTACTAGTAGATTTTAAAGTTGATGGGAAAAGAAAAAGGATTTTTTTTGGCATATTGATAAACATTTACTTTTATATTCAATGGGTAACCAATAAAATATTTGAACCCGGGAGTACAAATTACAGTAGAGTAATTCATGACTCTATTATGTGGGAAAAATTAGAAGAGCTAAAATTAAATGGGAGAAAAATAATTTAAGAGATCTTTGAGACAGTCCAGGACAGAGAGTCTCTATCAGTTTGGAACACAGATATGGGGACTCAAAAACTAGGACAAAAAGTTTTCAAGACATATGATGAAGGTAGAAATCTATGGAAATTGTCATCTGTTTTGATACTGAGAGAGTTTTGTCTTGAGGATAGAAGAAATGAAAACTGACTAGCCTGAGATATGGAACTCATGATAGATTAACTATATCACCAACTTACCAGACTTTAGAGAAACAGAAAACACACACAGACACTTGCATACCCAGGCTCTGTCCTTGTGCATCTCATTGGTAGAATGTCAAATAGGCATCCAAACAAATATATAAATTGCATTTTAACTCTATAGTTTCTTAAAGGGAATTCTCTTATTGAACATTACCAATTCTCAAACTCTTTTTTAGGAGAAGAGCTTGTTATATTATAAAAAAAAAAAGTGTTGAATTGGGATAGTGATACAGAATTAAATATTATATAAGTAAATCAGCACATTTGTTTATTTTAGGTATAAGGCAAGGTGATGAGGTAGTCTTGAGCGGCTTGAGTTTGAAATGCCTATAAGCATGGTATTTCTACAATCAATTTTTTCTTTTGGTAGATCATGATTTGTCAAGAAATGTCAAGAAAGAGACAGAAATATAAATTTTTATTTTTCTGTGTTGAGGGGTAGCTGATGCTAGAGGATGGGAGGGAGTTTGAAATGTTAACACAGGCAGTGTCTATTCCATTTAATATTGATCAAATTGCCTTCTCTGACTAAAGACTGAGTTATGTTTTCCCCTATTCCTGTGAAACCAAAGTCATAATCAAGAATTACATGAATCAGAGCTTCCTCTTTCTCTGCTAACTTACACTGCTGTTAAACAAGCCTATGGCTAAAGATAGAGGGATTCAAATTTGGAAACACAAACTTTATCAGAAGAGGTGAATCACCACTTTTAATTTCTCCTACTTTGTGCTTTGGGTTTGCACATTTTTTTTAGTAAAAAATAAATAATTCACAGCTTTGGCCAATCAGTACAGTTTCTTAAAATTCAATTATATTAAAAAAAAACCTATAGGACAACTGGAGGGTTGTGAAATATCTTCTGTTTTGCATTTAGATTTTAATATATGGATATTTTATAGAATTTTTAACTTTTAGCACTCCTTTGTAACTATTATTACATTTGGTAATAAATATCTGTGTACTATATGAATTAAAAAGTCAAAATTTAAGTTAAAACTCAGGTTTTATCCCAAAATCGTTGCAACCACAATGTAGAAAATGTTCAGATTGTTGTTTCCTTAAGAAAATAACAAAAATATCTTAAACTAATAGCTGATTTAGGCTTAAAATTCAATATAAAATGAACCTTAGTCTTTTAATGCTTTATTAAAATTTTATGTACATAAGCTGTTTGTTCATGAATTTCACATCTGTCTCTCCTGGATACTCTTTTAATTTTATGGTACAGAAATAATCTTTATTCCCAGTTGGAAAGTGTGTTTCTTTACTACTAATAAAGAAATTATCAATTAAATTTGAGAAATTCATTTAAATAAATTATTAATAACGAAGAAATGCACATACACATTAATGCACATTAATAATAATAAAGATTATTAATAAAGAATTTTATTCCCAATTGTTATGTGCAATTCTATTTTGAGATACATTGTGATCTTTTTCCAATTTATACATGTTCTTAACAAGATCATATGATTTCTGACACAAGTTGGTTAAGAAGGCTGAAGCTTAGGAATGATTGAACATATTCATTGTATCTCAGAAAACAGAAATGCATAAATTACTTTCTTGTCTCTTTAAATTAAATTATATGCAGCAAAGAATTCTCTGTTGAGATTTGGGCAGTCCACAGGATCTCATTTCTCTAATTAGTTACCTTGGTCCTGCTACTGCAGCCATGGCATCCATCCATAAGCAATCATCGCAATCCAAAAATGAGTTTATTTTTGAATGGCAGGCATATTAGCCAAGATGTTTCACTAACAGTATAGAAGAAATATTGGAAAAATAGAAGAAATGTAAAATTTATATAAACAAAAGTATCTGATATAGATTTATTTTAGGCAATTTACTCTTCTTAAATATCTTCTAACGCATTTTAAGGTGACCTCAATAATTTATATTTAAATTAAGAACGTGTCTACATATGAAAAACAGAGAGAGAGAAAATATTTGCCTTTATTTAAATTTTGGTATCATTGCCAAATTAAATTTGTTCCCCTTACTGCTTATGTCTATCTACATTTACATATCCATTTCTATATATCTTTATCATGCCTACAAAATTATCTATTTACTTCTATATTTACATATAGTTTTGTGGGGGTAGGCATTTACAAACTGTTACAAGTTTTAATTAAGATTTTAATTTGCATGTTGCATTCAGCTAAAAATCTTCTCTGTTGCAAGAGTCACTGTATGATTTCCCTCAATATTTATATTCTTAATAATATAATCACTGGTGTTTAGCTAAATACTTTACTTGCAGAAAATAGTAATAGGTTTTTTAGCCCTTCGTCCAGGTTTGTCAAGAGCTATGAAGTTTGAGAAGTAGGAGCAGACTTCTTGCCAATTATATTAAAAGAGAAATGGTAGAAAAACTGTTTTTAAAAATCTATGTGTGCTGGTTTCTTCTTATGACCTTTAGCTGAGTTCCACAGAAAGATATTCTTGACCTTGGACCAGCCTATATTTAAGCAAATATGGAAAAGTATGGATTTTGGCTAAGTTAGAAGCAGTCTGCCCATGACCTGTAATCAGAGTTGACAGTGCATCACCATACGAAGCACTTTAATATATCCACTAATTTCGTACCCCAAATTGAAGCAATTAAAAGTATTGTTGTGACGCTGCAGATTTAGCAGGATGTTACTGGTGTTCCACTTAATAAAGGCTGTGAGCCTCCTATTCAAAATAGGATTAAGGAACTTGCTATCTTAGCTAAACTCTGTAAGATGGCCCAAAGGTAGCTGCTATTAAATTGCGATGCAGTGTTCAAGGCCAAGAGTGAAGCAGGGGCCAATAACTTAAAATAAGTAAATAAATAAATAGAAATACACATAAAAATCTACAGGATTAAAGAGAGTATCTAGGTAAGTTTACCTGTGATAACACACATGTGAGATACTGTGTCTTTGTTTTCTAAAGTGTCTGCGTTTAGAGTCATTTGTTATCCTTCCATAGATAACTAATGTACCATGTGAGTTTAATAAGATACCAACTGGTACCCTGATTTGTTTAATTCCAGCACAAAAGTATAGTCCATTATTGTCTATATTCACATTGCAAAGAAAGACCAGAAAATCTTTTTGTCTCATAATATGGGCAGTTTAAATTACAGGCTATATAATGAGAAAGAGCAAAGTTCTGCTACTCATGAACTAGTTCATTTCTTCAAGGCTGTTTACAAATCTTTTTTTTAATCCAAAGGTACTATCGAGCAATATTTTTGCAATCTGTTTTCCATTGGTTTAGGTTTGATTTTTTACGTGAAGGGTTTTGCACACTAAGAGCTTATCATTAAAGGAATTTATCTATCAATTTTCTAGTGTACTGATGATAAACTGGATTTCTATGATTCTAAATCTCCTTCAAATTTTAAAAATCCTAATGAATCATACAGTTTATGTGGATGTCAGATGTAACTTAATATTTTCGAAATGCTAGTATTGAGGAAAAGTAGTAAGTGATTTACTTCAGTCTAGAAATCAGATTATTTAGTTACTTTTTCCTATTACTCTACCCTAAGTAAAAATTCATGCATAAAGAAAGGAAAAATTGATTGTGAGACTAAAATTGCAGAAGGATTAGAAGCATACTTAAGAAGTATAAGTAAAATAAACCACAAACCAGAAGTGTGCTTTGCATGTGGAAGGAAAAAATACATTTATTGTTAATTTTAATAATGATGGTAACTGATAACGACTAACTAAGTTAGAATATCAGGTTGAAAATGTAGCAGATATAAAATTAACAGTAAAATAATATTTAAAAGTAATTAAGAATTATAGAAGTACTTTAATGTGAAAACATTTAATTAAGCAGTTTAAAATAACATTGGGGCAAATATTTGTAAATAGGTTGTTTAAGAAAGACCATAAAACCACAAGATGGGGCATGAAAGTTGGGTAATTAATCACCTGTGCCCAAAGTCATGTTACTTAATATGTTTTAATCTCTGATTTTCTTGTATAAAGTCATAGTATTGGTCTCTTGAATTTAAATGTGAAAGAAGGATGGAAGATTATTTCTCTCTACAATTGTTTGCAAATAAAATATCAGTACAGTGAGACTGAAAGCAAAACAAATATATTGTTAACAGATCATGGATGAATCTTAAACTAACTTGTAAATCAAAATAACATTATAAAATAAAAGAAGACAAATAAGATATATATCAGCTAATTCCATTAAATTTTATTGTTAGGTGTAGTGTGTAAGATACCTAGAATAAAAACCTCATTTTGTTCTTAATAGTCCAGTCAGAGATATAGATAGTAAACAAGCATTTACAAAAGTGTGATGACAAATACTAGCCATCTCCTAAGTTCTCTTAGGAGAAGAGTTTTGGCTTGAAAAGTGAATAGGAACTATATTTGGAAAGGGTGGAAGATGAGATTGGTCATGGGAAAGAAGAGGTGGAGAAAAGTATTCTTGGTATAGTTAAGAATGAAAACCAACATTGGAAGATAATGGAGAAATACTACTTTGCAAGAAAATTCAGTGATGCTGCAGGGCAGAAACATGTAGTCCTTGATGGGAACTGGTGAGACATGAGGCAAGAGAAAAAAGCAGTGGCAGATTATAAACAATCAATGTAATATTTAGAGGAAATTTAAAACAGGTAAGTGAATAACAAAACTTAAGTTCACACAGGAAGCATTTTAGATAGAGTAGAATGTACAGGCAGGGAATTGAATTATTATTGATAATAATTATCAAGATAATGGATTTGTGTTAAATTTTGTAGATTTCATCTTAACAAAACCCCATTATTAATTCAAATATCTTTCTTATACAGTGTTTACTTCCAGAGACAAAAATTTATTCCAGATATTTAGGCTTATAGCATCTATCATTATGTCTTAGGTTCAGTACAGGAAAACCAAGTGAGCAAGTATTGTTGGAGTTCACAAAAGACCAGAGACTAGAAAGCCATCTGAAACCTAGGCAGATTCTCTTTCTCTGTTTCTGTCTGTCTCTCTCTGTCTCACCAGCAAACCATTCTTGACCCCAGCACACATACAGATACATAGACACACACACACGGTTTCTATTCAGCTTTGTTCTGGATATCTTCTCCCTTCTACTACCAGTCTCTAGCAATATACTTCTACAATACATAGACCAAGATAGCAGATTTAGCCCCAGAGTCAGAATTTCAATATTAGAAAGGCAGTGTCACAATCAGAATGGGAAATCTGCTATTGAGTCTGCATAACATTTTATGTAAGTTTGAGAGAATGTGCATGGGAGGATCTGCTGACTAGAACTCAGGGTAAATTGCTAATCACCACCACCAATTCCTCCCAAACAGTTAATCACTCCTTACCAATTAATCACATCACGATGAATCCATATATGTGTGCAGTGTTCTCCTTCACTGAATCAGGCAGGGCTTATGGCTTATTAAAATGGATAAAATGTAGTGGAACTGATATTTTGCACATTCCATACTTGGACCTTAAGGAGTTTTGCATTTTCTGTGTTTACTCTTTGAACCCTGAGTCACCAAGTAAAGATGTGCTAACTATCCTGTTACTGTAGATAGATGGAGAGAAAGACTCTGGAGGTATAAACATTACAAGCCTGGAGAATGAAAGACCATGAAAAGAAAGGCCCTAATTTTCCAGCCATTGCAACTAGGGAAAGGGGGCTAATTGCATATGGGTGATGCCATCTTGGATTTTCAAATTGAATCTTAGCCCAATGAGCAAATTCAGTCTATACCAGATGCATCAGAAATCAGCTCAATCCAGCTGAGCTCTGCACAGCCGAACTACAAAGTTTTGAGCAAATACAATGATTGTTTTTATAAGCTAATATGTTTCAGAGTTTTTTTACATGGCACTATAATTTATACAGCATTCTATGGCTAACCTCAAAGAGTTACCTAATTCTCTCTGCAAGCCAATCTCACATTTCTGGTGGAGACTTTAGTTGGGTCAGCCTACACTGGACCCTTAGTCTAAAGATCTGTGCTCACAGAGTTGGCTAGACACCCAACGGATACAGATAAAAGCACCAGTATTGGGCTAATATATTTTAAGTATGCTAGATAAGTAAAGTTTATTTATGGAATCTAGGAGTATAGTCTCTGGAGGTAGGACTACAAAAATAAATGCAACTTGATCCTTGCTCCTCAAGAGCTCAATCTTTCAGCAGAGGTGAAGAAATAAATGCAGGGAACCAAAAAGTACTATCATGAACATTCAGTTTGCGAATATTGGCAATGTGACCTGAGTGTGTTAAACTACTGTGTACATTAATACATGTGTAAATACTGGAACTGCTATGGTGAAAAAAAGATAAAAATAATGAAGAAGGTGATGTGAATGTATGTTGAGAAAATAAAATACAATAAATGTGAGATATGTTTCTACCTCTTGCTTATGAAGCTGGCTTATCGTTTACATAAGGTGAAAGACTTAGAATGAAAATTCCAGGAAAAATCAGGTGACTGTCAGTAACTATTTCATTATTCCAAGAAACACAAATGAAAAAATGCAATTAGAGCACCCAACCAATCTTCATAAAATTTGAAGGAGATCTTCTGCACCATTGAGAAAATCTCTAGGTGAGGTCTCCTCATACTCTCCCCATACTTTCTGGCATTACAAATCAATAAATGACAGCCAGTGGATTAGGAATTTGTTTCAGAGGATATCATTTTCAGGTTTATATGTTAACCAGCTAAATAAATTGGTAATATATGACCACATCGGTAATTTTTGTTGTTTTTAGACAGGGTCTGGCTTCATTTCCCAGGCTGGAATGCAGTGATGTGATCTTGGCTCACCGAAACCTCTACCTCCTGAGCTCAAATGATCCCCCCACCTCATCCTCCTGAGTAGATGGGACTACAGGTGAATGCCACCATGCCTGGATAACTTGTATTTTTGTTAGAGATGGAGTTTCACCCTGATGCCCAGGCTGGTCTCGAACTCCTAAGCTCAAGTGATCCTCCCACCTCGTCCTCCCAAAGTGGCAGGATTACAGGCATGTGCCACCACACCTGGTCTGCATGGTAATAATTCAATGATAATATAAATCTATGACCCTAATACTAGCATAATGTCATATTTTTATATTAACAAGAAAATTTGGTGTATGACATGAAAACATTTTGCAAAAAATTATAAGATACATATAAATTAATAACATTATTAATAACTGATGTTGACTGAAGAAGCATTATGCTAGGCAATGTGAAAAGCATATTATTATTATATTCTTACAACAATATTCTGTAGATGAGAAAATTAAGAGAGATTTGTTAAACTGTCCAAGTAACTCAGCTGCTAGATAACAAAGCTAGGATTACATCCTTGGTCGGTTTGGTTCCAGAGCCCATATTCTTAAACATTATGAAATATTATATCATTATTTAAGTGTGCATTGACATGGATATTGTAATGTTATTTCAAAATGGCATAAAATCATTATATTTTTATGGATAAAGTCCTAGGAAAAAATATGGAACAATGAAATTGTTGGGAATGCGGCTTAAGAAAGGTTTCAAAAAGGCATTTTTTATAGTTGCAACTGATGAAAGTTCCAACTTTATTTGATAACAAAGGAGGGGAAGTTAGTTGAGAACTATAATTCAATCATGAATTCATTTTGGCTGGGGCATTATAATTGTGGGTGTAAAGGGAGAAGTCAAGCTATATTTAGATTGAAAAAAGTCACCTGAGGCTAATTGTTTACTACCAGTGTTTATTTCTAACCTCTCAGCTTTTCTCACTCAAATATCCTACCCACTCAACAAGATAAATGGGTTTATCTGATTTTCAATACAGCCTTCAGCTGTCCCAGAGCTGAACACACTTTCTCTTCTGGCCTAAAGCATCTATCTGAACAAATCAAAGCCTTAGAATGAATACTATGTCAGGTTCTTTCAGAGAAATATCCATATAAAATAATCCACATTCTTGAACCTATATAACGAGGCAGTTGATTATTTCTAATGTAATCATATGAAACAAGATTAGTTGAATAATAAATTTTATTTTGAGATAGCGGGATATTGTTTAATAACTTGAGTATGTTTAAAAATATATGACAGCTTGCCTACTCATAGCAATTAGCAAGTATCTAGATCACAATTATTCATTTAGGCAGTGTAAGCCACATTTTTCAAGGAACTTGAATTTCTACTGCTACATGACCAAATAAACTCAACTGTTAGTAAGATGTTATGAATTTACTATTGGAATATAAGGAGGACTTAGATATGATACACCTGAAACAAATAACAGTTTGTTCAGCTATAGCAAACTAAAAAGACTTGCTAACTAAGCTGACTAGAGACTAGGATTGATATTATGTTATAAAGGTAGTCAGTTCCCCAAGGAGCAAAACTTGGACTACTTCAATAATCATCAACTTAGTGTAACACAGCACACTCATTAGAAACTATGACTTTCTAAAGTGTCAACTTCACTAGGATAAATTACCTTTCCAGAATTCCCTTGTTAGGGTGGGCTACAAGAGACATTTTTGCATGTGATTTGTGAAGCAATGGCATAATTGTTTTTTTGTGCTCTAAAGGTTGAGGCAAGGTCCACAGAAGATTTGGAGTTCACATATGTTATTTGTGTGCTGAATCACCTTGTTTATATGGGCAGAAGCTGGGTCCACAACTTTGCCACCTTCCCTTCCTTTAGCTTTTTCAACTTCCAGGCCGAATGTGGAATTAGCTCCCTAAAATGGGCAACTGCTTTTCACGAAAGGCACTACATCAGCAAGGTTGGCAGTAGTAAGAACTGGCACATTGTGGGTGGGTAGAATATTGCCCCCCACTAAGGTATCCACGTCCTAATCCCCAAACCTGTGCAAATATTACCTTAAATATTGAAGAAACTTTGCAGATATGATTAAGTTAAAGATCTTAAAATGGAAAATTCATCTTGGGTTATCAGAATAGGCTCAATGTAATCACTTAAGAACTTAGAAGAGAGAGAGACAGGAAGGTCAGAATCCAACAAAGTAATGTGGCAATAAAAGCAGTAAAAGCAAATATCATGATGAAGATACTATGCTGCCGGCTTTTAAAGTGGAGGAAGGAACCATAAGCCCAGGAATGTAGGCAGCCTCTAGATGCTGGGAAAAGCAAGGAAACAGATTCTCCTCCAGAGCTTCCAAAAGGAACAAATCCCTGTAAACAACTCAATATTATTTCATCAAGCCCTATTTCAGATTACTGACTCCAGAACTGTATGATAATACATTTGGGTTTTTCAAGCCAATGCATTTGTGGTAGTGTCTTAGAGCAGCAATAGAAGATTAATATTCATAGGTTCCAGTTCATTTTTGTGTGTATGAGCCCACGATTATGGACTCCACTTTGTTTTTGATCTTTCTCACTTTACATATATCTTCCTTTCCCAACTGTCTACCTTGAGGACTTAAATCTGCAGTAATAGGCATGAAGAAATTTGCCTTAGAGAGAGTTTTCAGCCAGCTCTCACAATTACATAAGCTAGAATCTCTATAACAAATTGTATATAACATTTATAGTGCGCTTGCATCTCTGCACCCTGATTACACCAAAGGTTCTGTCCTTATCTGGACATTGTTCTTCAAAGTGCTTAGAACTTTGTGGTTAAAGCACAGCATCTTAAAAGATGTTTCCCCATTTTTGTCATGATAATTTCTTGTTCAGAAATGTATCAGCCACTGTTAGGAATAGTTTGGGGTCACTAAAACACTCTTCTACCAACTTTTTCTTCTTAATTGACCATGGGAAACATTACCGCAGAGTTAGCTTGACGCAGAGAATCTCAACTAAACAATGATAAAATTATTTAGGGATGAAACAAAAATATTAGCTGCATATGCACAAAATGAATTTCGATCATTCAAGAGATGGTACTTTTGTACAAATTTTGCATTCAAATTATATCTAGTATATGACATTTTAGGTATATAGTGTTTAGAGGATGATGGATTTTTTGATATTCCAGATAAACATGACTTTTGAAATGCTGTTTTAAAAATTTGGAATCCTTAGGGAAATCTCTATATGGAACTTCATAAAGTTCCATTTCATGTCTTTTTCTTTTCATGGGGTTTGCAAAGTATACTATTTTCTATTTATTTTAATCTAGTTCATCCAAGGTGTATGGCTTTCTTATAAGAAAGTAAGTTGTCTATTTATAATGAAAAAGGAGACATGTAACACTTTCAAAATACCTGCAAGGCATCTGTCTTTGTATAGAAGTAGTATTTCTTTGCTTCCTAGTTTATAAAGAGAAATTTGTCTATTAGATTCTGAAGTAAGGTAAAGTGGAATTGTGCTTATATATGTCTCTTCCTGTAATTTCCTCCTACATAAATGATATAGCTTCATTTTATCTCCTGGAGGCGGTGAGCCTTTTTTCTTGAAACAGTTTTGCAATAAGCTCTGAAAAATCCTTTCAGCTGCCTCAAACCCAAGACAAAGGAAGTTCATACTACACAATTTCTGGGGCATTGAAAATGTTCAGGCTGTTGGTAAATATCATCTCATCCATGCATTTCTCTCATATATATTCCTATATATATGTAGACATAAAATTATATATATATATATAATTATCTATCTATCTATCTATCTATCTATCTATCTATCTATCTATCTTTATTTTTAGGCAGAGTCTCACTCTGTCACCCAGGCTGGAGTGCAGTGACACGATCTTGGCTCACTGCAACCACCACCTCCCAGGTTCGAGTGATTCTTCTGCCTCAGTCTCCCAAGTAGTTACGCACCACCACTAAGCCTGGATAATTTTTTATATTTTTAGTAGAAAAGGATTTTCACCGTGTTGGCCAGACTGGTCTCGAATGCCTGACCTCAAGTGATCTGCCTACTTCAACCTTCCAAAGTGCTGGGAATATAGGCATGAGCCACCGTTCTGGGCCTGTTCCAGAATATTTGACTAGCATTCTCATGAAGTGATTGAGGCAGCTATGGAGGACTCCAATTATAGCAAGAAATATCAATTTTTAAAAACTTTAATTTATAAATGGTGCTTGAAGGTGAAGGTGTAACCTTTAGACACCTCTCTTCTTTTCCTGAACAGAAAAGAAAATCAAGAATAAAATCTAACATTTAAATGGTGTATACAAAAGTGCTGCAAAAGAATGAAAAACATTTTCAAAATGGAAAGACAAAAAGTAGAAATCACAGAAAGTGGTGTCCTTTAGGCCAAAGGAAAAGAAAGACCTAATATAAGAATCAAATGGTTTTGGAGGTTTCATTCACCACTTTAGAGCAGGGTCAACCTCAAATGATCAGACTCCTTTTTCTCTTTTTATATTAATTGTTTTAGTTATATGAATGATATACTCTCTTTCTGAAGAAGAAGTAGAGATAATCATCATTCATATTTCTTGGAATTATGATCATGTCATAAACAAACACACAGAAACACACATATCTAAAACACAAACACACATCCATTCCTCTATCCACTTAACTACTTATGTATTTACATGTTTGTTTTATATCAAAGCATTACATTATACTACATAGGTATGCTATGATTTAGCTACTTCTCTATTAAACATTTGTAGTTTTTCCCCCAAATTACTCTCTATTCTTCTGTCAGATAGCGATATAATTTAGAAAGTTAATATGAGATTTTTAAATTGATATTTATTTTAGACTTAATACATGAAATATCTGTGCAATTCAGACGGAAACATTTAAAATGCTAAGAAATGTTTGAAATATTTTCAAAATTTTAAGTTTTTATAATTTGAAGGACATCAAAATCAGTGTTAACATATGGGTAAAACTGGGAGAAATACTTGGAAAAACTAACACAAGAATAGAAGGAAGAATACATAAGAATGAATATAAATCAAGGATTAAAATCCAATCACGTGGGATAATGGTAAAACTTTTATAGTTGGTAATTCAAGGCAAAGAACTACAGGTGGTATTGAATACGAACATCATTAGTCTCACTATTGAGGAAAAGTCAAACCGACCCATTGATTGAAGTGTCTACATGATATCATCTTGGGCCCGGAATCATTCTACTCCTCCAAAGTGCTCTGGCCACTTGGGTTAATAGCAGATTACATAATTCCAGAGACTTCACCACACCGAAGAATGGCAATTCTGTTGTGGTCACTTGTCCCAAGAGTCACGGGCAGAGGCACAATGTTTAACCTCACTGGTTGCTTTAAGTGCTGTTTTCCCAAGTAAACAACTTTTTGTTTGATCTAGAACCCACTTATGCTTTTATTATCCACCACCTGTGGGCATGGGGTTCCCACACTGATCACATTTTGAAGCTCATTTAGCCTACAGTTTTCTCACTTTGGATTGTTTAGATATTATATTCATCTTCTACTTTATCAAGAATTCCTGTTATAAATATTTGGTTAGTAATACATTTTACCCTATATCTTTTTTATAATTTCCATGATTAAGGGAGAAGATGGCAGTGCATATATCCAGTGGGCTATCTTGAATTGAAAATTTTTCAATTATTTATCAAATATTTACCCTTAGTAAGTCTTTTAAAGATAATACCATGCTAGAAAGTAGTGTCCAGTTTTCCTCTATGAGATACTCTCCCAATTTTCCATTCCCTGAAATTTTCCCTCACTCTCACTTTCACATCCCTATTCTTATCTGTCTTAAATATCCTATTTCTCCCACAGAACACTAAATTTCTTGTCAATTGTCTTATATTTTCCTAAATTTGAAGCAATGCTGGTGAATTTATCTGCTTCCATTTTCTTCTTTGTGACAATCTCTGAAATTAAAGAGCTGGGCTCCATTCTAATTATGAAGGGAAAGAAAAATATGGAAAATTTTAATGAGTATGTGTTCCTGTTAGAAAAAATAAGAAAATCTGTTGGCTATAAAGGGAAGTGGAAAACCAAGATAATATTACAATGGTTTTACTGGCCACTTAACAATCTTTATGCATCAAGAGAAATTTGAATTTTATTTAAGGTTAGAGAAATCCAAGGGAATAAAGAAGATATGTAGAATTTTGAGACTAATGCACTGTATCTTTATATAAATCAATGAAATATTTTCAAATGGTAATTGAGTCTAGTTAGCGTTATTTAATTCATAAGTAAGAAAATAATTAAATTTAGGTTATATGAAGATAATTGCATAATTATCATCAAACTAAAAATATAGTACAATGTATAGCAAATCATTTAAATGTAATTGCAAAGCAGTATAAAAAGTTTCCCCAGAAATCTGTGTAGACGTTACACAAAAAGAATCTAAAATTTGAACAAATTATGATTTAAGGAAACAGAGAAAAGCAATGTAAGATATGTAATTTTTATATAAAGATGATAGCTACTTTAACAAAATTTTTAATGCAATAAAATTCATATTAAAAGAATTTCAATAAAGAACTGACTGTCCTTAAAAAGTTAAGATTAGATTACTTTAGGCCAAAATAATCAGTACCCATTTTATAAATCTATTCATGAATAGTTGGCTTGCTAGAAAGTCTGGAAATCCTCCTTATAAATTCAGGTTGTTAACTTTTGGTATGTTCATTTCTTCCTACGTTTTGCATTAAATATCTAGTGCCTACTTAGTCCCACTGCAGAGATGCCAAAGCTCTTAGTCTAATCCACCGTTAGGTATCACCTATGCCTCAGAAGGTGCTGCTTTTTCTCTGAACTTTATCAGGACTACACAATATAGAGCTATAATTGTGATGTCCTCATTTTGAATAGAGATTAAATAAAACAGTGACTTAGTGTTATCTCTCTTGCTGATCTGAAGGGGTCAAATTTTGACAAGTGTGCGTAATGTTTAAATACAAAAATCAGGTAAACAATCCAATACTTGTGCAACCCTTGTTTTTATCTCCTCACTCCTAAAGACAAAGGACACCCTGCAGGAAGGAATTCATTGGCTCATAAGATTTGTGATGCAAATACAAAGTCTTGCATAAAATACAATTTGCATTTGATCTCTAAGTGATAGAGATCTTAGTTTCCATGTTACTGCTTGACTTGACTACCTTTTACCAAGATAGCCAGTAAAATGCAAAGTCAAATCGAAGTTGAAGCGAGACCAGGTCAGAGAATATTAAGCTCAGCAGTTCTATGGACTCTACTAGAGATATGTTTTTCATATACTTGGGCTTAAAAATTCTTCTTTTCCTCTTCCTCTTTTTTCTTTGTCTCATGTTTATTCATTCCCATTATTTTTTTTTTTTTGTATATACTCATACCAATTTCCTATTAATACTTTCAAGTTTACTATTATATAGGATATGTATACTTATAATTTTAGACAAACCAAGCCACATATTAGATTTTTATTATTAAAGTTTTCACTCCTTAAAAGTTTTTCTTTCTGCTTTTCTGGCGATCCAAGATTCATAATGATTTTGTTTGAACACCATACATTTCCAGTGTGTGGTGAAATTGTATGTTTTAGAAGGGTCAAGTCAGTAATGATAAATTCTAGACTTGTTGGAGGTAAGATAATTTATTGTTCTAGTCTAAAACATGCTGACAATAGACCTTTGTTATTTGATGAATTAAGATCCAGTATGCTTTTGGTCAGAGTTCTTTCTAGGAAAATGTAGTTATCTATAAGCTTTTACACATATCTGTTTTACTTTACTGTTCTTGCTAAAAAAAAATACAAATATTATCAAGTACTTTGAGAAAAAATAACATGGGATAATAAAATAATAAATGAAAAAAGTAGTACCCTTGTATTACACGCTTTAAGAAAATTTCAAAAATCAAAGATGATCCCGTCACAGTACGAGATTAATTCTCTGTTGTTGCTTTATCCCCTGCGAGTTGATTTATCTTCATGTACTTTTTACAAATGTCTGCTAAACACTTTGTATTTAATTTAAAGACTTTATAAACAATCATAATTGTGAAAAACAGTAACTCATATATAGAGAGCAAGAGAGTTTTGAAATATCTTTCTAAGTTCTTGCTTAGTTATTGGTTCAGCCCTTGTACAAAATATTCACTGTCTGAGCTGAGCATGGTGGCGCGTGCCTGTAGTTGCAGCCACTTGGGAGGCTGAGGTGAAAAAGTTGCTTGTGTCCAGGAGTTTGTCCAGCCTGAGAAACATTTAGAAAAAGGAAAACATTCACTCTCTCATATAGATAACATTACCAGACAATGCTGATCACTATCACATGCAATTTATGAAATCAGTCATAACATAGATTTGAAAAGGTATCTGTTTTCTTATCTTTGGAAAGCGTTTCATCAGATACCTAAATTTCTTTAAAGAGTCATTAATTTCCTCAATGGTCATATGTAATAAAACACATATATAATGATTCTTACAGTGTTATATGATGGTAGTTATCTAAGTTTGAAAATTTTGTTTCAAAATGTAAATTAATTTTAAAATTTAGATTTATTGTCAATATTTCAGCATTTTATTAAGGATTTTTGCATTGATGTTCATCAGGGATAAGGGATGTAAAGAACCTCTTCAAGGAGAACTACAAACCACTGCTCAGTGAAATAAAAGAGGACACAAACAAATGGAAGAACATACCATGCTCATGGATAGGAAGAATCAGTATCGTGAAAATGGCCATACTGCCCAAGGTTATTTATAGATTCAATGCCATCCCCATCAAGCTACCATTGACTTTCTTCACAGAATTAGAAAAAACTACTTTAAGTTTCATATGGAACCAAAGGAGCCCATATAGCCAAGACAATCCTAAGCAAAAAGAACAAAGCTGGAGACATCACACTACCTGACTTCAAACTGTTCTACAAGGCTACAGTAACCAAAACAGCATAGTACTGGTACCAAAACAGATATATAGACCAATGGAACAGAACAGAGGCCTCAGAATAACACCACACATCTACAACCATATGATGTTTGATAACCTGACAACAACAAGAAATGAGGAAATGATTCTCTATTTAATAAATGGTGTTGGGAAAACTGGTTAGCCATATGGAGAAAACTAAAACTGGACCCCTTCCTGACACCTTATACAAAAATTAACTGAAGATGGATTAAAGTCTTAAACGTAAGACCTTAAAACCATATAAACCCCAGAAGAAACCCTAGGCAATAACATTCAGGATATAGGCATAGCCAAAGACTTCATGACTAAAACACCAAAAACAATGGCAAAAAAAGCAATTTCAAAAAAAAGCGCCAAAATTGACAAATAGGATCTAATTAAACTAAAGAGCTTCTGCACAGCATAAGAAACTAGCTTCAGAGTGAACCAGCAACCTACAGAATGGGAGAAAATTTTTGCGATCTATCCATCTAACAAAGACCTAGTAGCCAGACTCTACAAGGAACTTAAACAAATTTACAAGAAAAAAACAAACAACCCCATCAAAAAGTGGGCAAAGGATATGGACAGACACTTCTCAAAAGAAGACATTTATGTGGCCAAAAAAGATATGAAAAAAAGCTCATCATCACTGGTCATTAGAGAAATGCAAATCAAAACCACAATAAGAGACAATGGCAATCATTAAAAAGTCAGGAAACAACAGATGCTAGAGAGGATGTGGAGAAACAGGAACGCGTTTACACTGATGGTGGGAGTGTAAATTAGTTCAGTCATTGTGGAAGACAGGGTGACCATTCCTCAAGCATCTGGAACCAGAAATATCATTTGACCCAGCAATCTCATTACTGAGTATATACCCAAAGGATTATACATCATTCTACTATAAAGAAACATGCACACGTATATTTATTGCAGCACTATTCGCAATAGCAAAGACTTGGAACCAACTCAAATGCCCATCAGTGATAGACTGGATAAAGAAAATGTGGCACATATACACCATGGAATTCTATGCAGCCATTAAAAAGAATGAATTCATGTCCTTTGCAGGGACGGGGATGAAGCTGGAAACCATTACTCTCAGCAAACTAACACAGGAACAGAAAACCAAACACTACATGTTCTCACTCATAAGTGGGAGTTGAACAATGAAAATATATGGGCACAGGGAGGGGAACATCACACACTGGGACCTGTCAGGGTGCGGGGGCAAAGGGATGGATACTATTAGGAGAAATACCTGATGTAGATGATGGATTGATAGGTGCAGCAAATCATCAAGGCACATGTATATCTATGTAACAAACCTGCATGTTCTGCACAGGTATCCCAGGACTTAAAGTATAATAAAAATAAAATAATAATAATATTTGCTTTATATATGTGGGTGCTCCAGTGTTGGGTTTATATATGTTTAAAATGGTTATATCTTTTTGCTGAATCCTTGTCTAATGAATGTCATTCTTTGCCTCCTTTTATACTTTTTGTCTTGAAATCTGTTTTGTCTGATAGAAGTATTACTACTCTGGTATTTTCCAGTTTCCTTTGGCATGGGGTATCTTTTTTCATCCTTTTATTTTCAGCCTATATTTAAATTATCTTTATAGGTGACATATGTTCATTGTATGAGACATATCATTAGGTCTTTTTTTTTTTTTTTTTCATTCGTTCAGCCACTCTCTGTCTTTTGATTTAAAAGTTTAGTCCATTTACATTCAATGTTATTATTGATAAATACGGAACTGCTCCTGCCATATTGTTATTTTTTTGGAGGACCGTTTTGCAGTCTTCTTGCCTTTCTTTCCTTTTTTTCTATCTTCCTTTTAGTCAAAGTGATTTTCTCTGGTGGTATGCTTTGATTTCTTGCTTTTAGCTTTTGTGTATTCATTGTATGTTTTTTTGCTTTGTGGTTACCATGAGACCTGTAAATACAATCTCATAATCCATAATTTCAAATTGATGGCAATTTAGCCTTGATTGCATAAACAGACTAATATAACAAAAGAAAACTGAAAAACCTCTACACTTAACTTTATCCCTCCACTTTTTAATTTTTCGCTATTGCTCTTTATATCATATTATAATGTTTATGTCTCAAAAATTGTTGTAGTTTTTTATTGTTTTATCATTTAGTCTTTCTACTTAAAAGAAGTTTATGCACCATGATTGAAGTGTTATAATATTCTGTGGTTTTCTGTGTGCTTATTATTGCCAGTCAGTTTTGTACCTGTAAATAATTTTTGCTTGCTCACTGACATCCTTTTCTGTCAGGTTGAAGAATTTCTTTGAGCATTTCTTATAGGACAGGTCTGGTGTTCATGAAATCTCTCAGCTTTTGTTTGCAGGATGTTCTTTATTTGCCCTTCATGCTTAAAGGAGGTTTTTGTGAATGTACTATTCTAGGGTAAAAGTTTCTTTTGTTTTTTGTTTTCCCTTCAGCATCTATGCTATGACACTCTCTTGTGGCTCCTGAAAAGTTTCCACTGAAGAGTCTTCTGTAAGAAGTATTGGAACTCTATTATATGTTAGGTGTTTCTTTTCTGAAGCTGCTTTTAGGATCCTTTCTTTATCATTGACCTTTGGGAGTTTGATCATTAAATGCCTTGCAGTAGTCTTTTTTGGGTTAAATCTGGTGTTTTAAAACATTCTTGTACTTGAATGTTGATATCTTTTTCTAGGTTTGGGAAGTTCTCTGTTGTTATCCCTTCAAATAAACTCTCTATCCCCATCTTTTCCTCTACACCATCTTTAGGGCTAATAACTCTTAGATCTGCCTGTTAAAACTATTTTCTAGATCTTGTAGGTGTGTTGCATTGTCTTATATTGATTTTTTCTTTTGTCTCCTCTGACTGTGTATTTTCAAAGAGCCTGCCTTCAACCTCGTTAATCTTTCTTTTGCTTGATCACTTCTGCTAGTAAGTGACCCTAATCCATTCTTCAGTTTGTCAATTGCATTTTTCAACTCCATAATTCTGCTTGATTCTTTTTTATTATTTCCTTTAATTTGTTAAATTTATCTGATAAAATTCTGAATTCATTTTCTGTATTATCTTGAATTTCTTTGAGTTTCCTCAAAACAACTACTTTGAATTCTCTGTCTGAAAGGTCGTATACCTCTGTGTCTCCAGGATTGATACCTAGTGCCTTATTGAGTTCATTTGTTAAGATCATCTTTTTCTGGATGATGTTGATGCTTGTAGGTCTTCATTGGTATCTGAGCATTGAAGAGTTGGGTATTTATTGTATTCTTCACAGTTGGTCTGTTTGTGCCTGTCTTTTTTGGGAAGGTTTCCCAGGTATTCGAAGGGACTTGGGTCCCAAGCCCAATAACGCTGTGTGTTTTGTAGACTTGGAGAGACATACCACTTTGTGGTCTTGGATAAGATCCAGAAGAATTCTCTGTATTACCTGGCAGAGACTTTTTTTTTTTTCCTTACTTTCTCCCAGAGTTTCTCTCTCTGTGCTGAGCCACTTGGAACTAGGGATTGGTGATGCAAGTACCCCTGTAGTCACCACCACTAGGACTGTGCTGGTTCAGATCTGAGGACAGCACAATGCCTTGCCTACGGACCTTCCCTTTAGGGCGACAAGTTCTCCCGGGCCCAGTGCATGTCCAGAAATATGTGGGAGCTGGGTGTTAGAGTGAAAAACATTAGCAATTTACCTTATGTTCTATATTCTACTACAGGTAAGCTGGAACTCAAGCCATAATACAAAGTCCTTCCCATTCTTTCCTCCCCTCGTTGCTCTACCCCACTGTGGCTTAGCTGGTATTTTGGGTGCAAAACAAGTCCCCTTTACTTTTTTCTCTATTTTTCTCACACAGAAGGAATCTCTCACCACAGCCACCACAGTTGGGATTATGCTGGGTCACTCCTGAAACCAGCAGGTCTCAGAGTTCTAGGCCCAAGGTATAGTCCCTAGGCATTGTTGATGGTTACTCAGGGCCAAAGGCACTTCAGACACCAGGTGATGAGTCCTGTCAGGACTGTGTTCTTTGCTTTAAGGCAGGGAGCTCTCTTTCAGCCCAAGGTGTATCTAGAAATGTCTGGGAGCTGGGGCCTGCAATGGGGCCTCACAGCTCTGCCTGGTGATGCCCTATCCTACTGTGGTGGAACTGCTATCCAAGCTGCAACGCAAACCCCTCTTTACCCTTCCCTCTCCTCTCCTTAAGCAGAAGAAAGGAGTAACTTCGATTTTTATGAGCTACACTGCCTAATGCTGGGGGAGGGATGGCACAAGCAATCCCTTAGCTGCACCAGGTGGTGTCTGTCTAGATCATGTGCCACCCTAGTTCACTGGCTCTATGCCCAGGCTAGCACTAGGAATTGCCTAGGAATTGTATTCTTTTTTATTTTCATGATATAGTGTCATTACTAATTATTATTATACTTCTCATAGGTGGGAATTGAACAATGAGAACACTTGGACACGGGGCGGGAACATCACACAATGGGAATTGTATTCTTTATTTCCTAATCTGCCTATCAAGTTTACCCAGAACCTCAGAACACTTAAGTTCATGGTAAGGAGGCATGCTGAGAAACTCAAGTCCTAATTGCAGGACTGAGTGATTCCCCTCTGGCTAGGGCTGGTCCAAATTCTCCGTTCATGAGTACATGAGCACTGGCCGAGCTTAGCATGGTTTTATTCTCCATTGTGACAAAGCAGCAATGAGTTCAATGTAAAGTTCTTCAGTCACTTCACTCCAAAGATTTCCTGTCCATGCCTCACAGCCACTGCCAAGGGTGGTGTTGGCGATTTACGACTGTCTCTCCTGCCCTCCTCAATTCCTCTTACCATGATATAAAGTTAAAACCAGGTACTGTGACTGCTCGCCTGATTTTTGGTTCTTGTGACAGTGCTTTTCTGTGTGTGGACAGGGGTTAAAATTTGGTGTTTCAGTGGAAGGGGAAGCAATGGCATAGGTTTCTATTCTGACATCTTGCTGTGTTGCTGGAAGACTTTTTGTCTGGCACATTTTGCCTTTAGTGAGTCCAAAACTGAAGTTGGGCCGGGCGCGGTGGCTCAAGCCTGTAATCCCAGCACTTCGGGAGGCCGAGACGGGCGAATCACGACATCAGGAGATCGAGACCATCCTGGCTAACACGGTGAGAACCCGTTTCTACTAAAAAAATACAAAAAACTAGCCGGGCGAGGTGGCGGGCGCCTGTAGTCCCAGCTACTCGGGAGGCTGAGGCAGGAGAATGGCATAAACCCGGGAGGCGGAGCTTGCAGTGAGCTGAGATCCGGCCACTGCACTCCAGCCTGGGCGACAGAGTGAGACGCCGTCTCAAAAAAAAAAAAAAAAAAAAAAAAAAACCCGAAGTTGTCTCTTTTTAATGTATAAATTAATAAACATATGTTATTCTATGTCCAAAGTCCTAAAATTCAAATATTTTATGTTAAATAGTAAGAAAATATGCTTGGTTATATGACTAACTTAAAATAAAAAAATATTTAATTTGACCCATAGCTAGATTTTTAATATAATGTATTTTATATAAAGAGAGAGAAAAAGAGAGAGAGTTAGTTTTAAGGCCTGTGATAGAAGGTTTTTACATACATTAAATACTATTGAAATGTATTACCTAAATACCAGCAAACCTGGGTTGTCTTGAAAATTAGTTTTCTCATATCAATGTGAAATAGACCGTAATAAGAAACTGGCAGAATCATCCAGACATCACTAAAGTAAGCCAATATTAAATAAAGCTTTCCTCTATAAGCAAGCTTGCTCCTATCAATATTATTTCAAAAGAGAAAGCAACAAAGGTAATAAATAAATAGAACTATTTAGGAAAAAAGTTTCTTAAATAATTTTTTCCATTTACAGTAAACTCGGTTTACACATTGATGAAACCAACAAATATAGTGTTGTAAATAACAAACACATTTGCTTGAGGGCACCACAGACTAACAGTTCACCATTTCTAACACTGAAGATTTTCACGTTTCAAATTGGCCTTCTTCTCATTTTCCTGCTCTGTCATTCATTCTCCTTGCATTTCCCTCCAACCACCTAATTCTTATCCCATCATATTTCGTTTCTGGTTGTTCCTTCACATAGTTCTTCAAAACATTAATATCCCCAAACTTTATTGCCCACGATGTTCTCATTTATCCACATTGTTGTTTGTATTGAAAATCATCAATTAAGTGGACTGAGAATGGCTTAGTGTGAAATAGCATCTTAAACAATGTTTCTAAAAAGAATGCTGGGCACTACTTTTTGAAAAAGTGCCTCTTTTTAAAATCAGTTCTGCTTAGGACAGTCCATTGGTTCTTTGACTTGCTTTGTCAGGATTTTAGCTGCTGCATCACTTAGCTCTGGGTATAGTTGGAAGCAGGTCAACCTGTGACTTATGCCTTAATAAAATGTTATTATTATTAGCTTACCTTGGCCTTATGTGTTCACTGCTGACTCAATGGTAGTTCTAATTAAAATTCTTAATTCTTGGCTATTTCAGTACCTGAATATTGTATTGCAGCTGCTGTTGTAATCGAATGAATCAATAGAAAACAAGTTATAAAAAATTAGTTCACTTATTGTCATGCTTATATTCTGCAGTGTTGGGTAGATTTCTTTTTTTTCTCTTCTTTATCTGGTCACCAAATTTTGTTAGATTGTCATGTTCCCTTAGATAACAAATCCTGAAAATTGCTTTCAAAGCATGGCTCTATATTATTTCTAAGTGAGAACATCTTCTTCTCATGGCGTAATAGGCAATTCAGACATCCCTGGGCGTTCTAAGTGAGATATAAGACAGGTCATCCTCTGAGTTTGAAGGAGACGAATGTGGTAAAACACCATTCTGATGATGCTTTAGATTGCTGACCTTGGTGTGGGAATGAAAAGTGATTTTAAATTCAAAGCAAAGTTAGTAGAGCTTCACTGCAACCTATTAAGCTGATATCCTATGCTTGCATTTTTTCCACTTTTTGTGCCTGACCCTATCAGCCTCTGGAATTCATCACTACAGTCTAAATGCCCTCTTCCTTTGTCAGTATCTAAACACGTCCCCAAGCTTTTTGCAAGCTAGCACAGCAGATTCTCAAATAACCTGTACAACCAGTCTACTTCCCCTTAGAATGGTATCTCGTGCATATCCACTCTTGTTTTAGGAACAGTGCATGCTTTTTTTTTTTTTTTATGAAGCATTTTCTGAAAGTTTTAGACATCTGCCCAATACTCCTCCTCAAAGTGCTTTTAATACAATAGCGCGTTTCACAGTATCTTGTATTCCTTGCTAACATGCATACTTTCCTTGTCAAACTGCAACATTGATAAAGAAAACTCTGTGCCCTATTAAAATTTGTACTTTTTGCATCTGGTATAATGTCTCAAATATACTACGTCTTCAATAAATGTTTATAGAATGAATGAATGAATGAATGACTGTTCTATGTCATCAACTGGACCGTCAAAGCATGGTGGGTAAGTGTGGCAGCTCTTACCCCCCTAAAATTGAGTTCATGTCTTGACTCTGCCTCTGACTAGCACTGCAAGTTTGTTCACATCACTTCTTTCACTCTCAATGTGTGCTTATTTATAAAACGTGATGATAGCAGACCGAGCTTCATAAATTTATTATAAGAAGTAATGAGTACAAGGTTTATCAAAATGCCTTGCCTAATGACTGTGGGTGTGTTCATGCCTTTTTAGGTAATATATTTTTAATTATTCATAAATATTGAATAATATACAAGGTATCCCATATAAGTTGGTTCTACATAACGTAATAAAGAGAAATATAAAGACATACACCTGTATATTCGTCTATATTGTTGGTATTGGGGAATATGGAAGTTATTCCCCTTCACTCAAATAGATGAATTTTTATTTTTGTCATTTAGTTTTGTTTTCTCTCAGAAATACAGTAATAAACAAATGAGCTCCTCTGATGTCTTCTCTTTTTCCAGGAAAAATCACCTGTTTTATGATTATGTGGAAACAACATCTCCTTCAATGAATTACAATAATGCAAATTATTTTTCCCTCTTTCAACACTATTGTATTTTTCTTAAAAATAGTTAAGAATTCTGAGTCTCATATCTCTCAGTTGTAAAATGTATGTGTTGAAATAGATGATTTCTAATTACTACTCATATCAAGGAATCAGCTAATTTTTTCTGAGCGAGTGTTTACATCCAGGGCACCATGGCAAATGTCCAACAAAAGTATAACAATAATTTCATCCAGAAAATAAATGAAAACTTGAAGAGGAGTTTAGGGTATAGAATTAGCAAAATCAGAATTGATCATTGATTAATTCACATGTGCTTTATTCAATAAATATGTTGTTGACCTTTTACTATGGACCAAAGGACTACTCTGTGCTGAGTGTTTAAGATTTTCTAAATATTCTTTACATAAATAATAATATTGAAATATTTTCAATTTTCTGATGAATTTTATTGTTTCCTTTGTTCTACAGATAAGGGAATTGAGATACAAAGCTATTAAAGAACTTGCTTAATAGCTCTGTATCTCAGTTCATTTATCTGTAGAACAAAGGAACAGCAACAGAGAACAAAGATGTTAAGATCACATAGTAGGTACTTGGGAGATATGAGAATCAAACTCATGTCTTTCTCAGTTTAAATCTCTTCACTAGCCTTGGTTGAGAGGATAGCATTTTCTCTGACTGGAGAGATTGATGTGTACTCTAAAGAGAGAGAAATGATGCTCCAGGCTCTAAGAAGGAAGCCCATGTTATATAATGATGAATTCCAAGGTGTCATGAGGTTCAAGGGCATCTAAGTCCAAAGTTCTCATTCTTTCATTATTATCACCATTACATCTAAAGAGAAATTTATCTTGCAGCCCTTAATATAAAGGATGCTTAGTGCAAAAACCAGAGCATCCATTCATTCCAGTATTTATTTATTTAGTCTTGAAGATATTGATTGAGTTCCTACTTGTGTAAACACAGCGCGGAACACTACAGACATAATCATGAATGAAGCTTTGGCTCTGCTCTCAATAACTAAAGAATGTATTGATTATTTATTTGCCTGTTTCCCTACTCCTGAAGGGTCTTCCTTAATCCTCTCCTATTCTTCAAAGTCCTCCTCATTGTATTGCAAGGTCTTTCTCGATCTGACACAATTTTAAAAAAAAGTTTTCCTCCTGACGTTTATTTCATTAAAATCTACTTGTCTATCTTTTCCATTGCTGGTGTTTCTTTCTCGGCTTCTTTACCTCCTCTGCACTCATTTACTCTGATTCACTTGTTCTTTTTAGCACTTTTCATTGCCTCCTAAGAATGACATGTAAGTTCTGGAATGTGCTGTGCTAAAGCTGGCTTGTCCTATTTGATACCTAATGGGGTAGCAATAGTTAATTGTGCTCATCTCTTCTTAATTCTGTTTAGTAACTTTATGGTGAAATCTTGAAATCAGCTTTGTGGCAGTTTGTACACCAAGAAAGTTGGAAAATATTACTAATCAGGGCTTTAAAAATTATCCAGCATGCTACTTTTGATAAGTATATCTCCTCAACTAGCCTAAGAGGACATTTTTGTCTAGTGCTCTAAGTCAGAGGGCCCGAAAAGTATCTGAAACAGTGGGCAATGCTAAATTATTATTACATGAATAATATTGAATAATCCTTTATAAAAAGTTAAATAAATTGTGACTTGATAATTTCCTAAGCAAACATTTTAAATAGTGTGTTATACCTTTAAGTAGTGTGTTTTACCTTTAAGTAGTGTGTTATACCTTGGAAATAATTAAACACGTATTTTCTTAGAAATATAATAAGTGAAGTGAGTAAATGAAGCTCCCTTATGCATTTACTGAAGATAACTTGAATACAATGATTTCTGTAATTATGCCAAATTATTCTTCGAGGAAAAAAATACTGAAAACATACCTTGGGGAGCACAGTCCCAACTCTGCCAGGCAATTAGTTTCTTAGAATATAACTGAGCAGCCCTTTTACCTGCTGGGAAATCATTGCAAAGCAAACATTGTACAAAAGTGAGTACAAGATGAAAACAGACTCAACTTTTGGTCACTTGTAAAATTAAACTATATGGAGTTTAAATGTTACTCACAACTCCATTTGTATCTATGTAGTTTCTCTTTCTTCCCGAAAGAAAGCAAAGAAACGCTTGTTTCTAGAAGAGCAATATTGAAAACTAAAACTTGTATTTTTCCACGTTCTTTTGCAAGCTTTAAGTTGGAATAGTGAGCAGGATAGAACAGTTAAAAAGCAATGATTCTAGATTCTAATGTCTAATGGCTTGCATTTTTATCCAGCTTCCACTAATTAGTAGCTATCTCATTAGAAGAAAATAATTAACTTCTCTGTACCTGTGTTTCCTCAGAAGCAAAAATGTTCATAATAATAACATTACTTTTACTCAGAGTATGATTGTAAAGAATAAATATGGTAAAATCTGCATAACACTTAGAACAATGTCCGGAATACTTAGTAAGTCACAGCTATTTAAATACCATATTTGCTGTACGGTCAATGCTTTATTCATATATGCAAATTCCACAATATTTATTTTCAGTTTAGGAAGCTAATTTATTTGAAACTAGCAATTGTGTTGTGTGCTATGAGTTTTGGAAGACTAGGAAAACACATTCATTCAGAAATTCAGCATTTTCTCAGTACTCACAATGTTCTAGCACTATAGCAGCGAGCAAAATGGGTTAAAATAATCCTTACTTTTGTGGTGCTTAGACTCTATTGTTCCTTTCTTTTGAAATTTCATGATAAGTAGAGACAGTATATAAGCCACATATTATATAACAAATACCTTAATAAAGTTAATAAACCCTAGATAGTAGGTTAATTCCCAACTGGAGAAATAATGGCAAAAACTGTTGAACAGCATCTTTTTCCAAAGGAAGTTCATCTGGCTGTACACGGAGCACAGCATCAGGATCTACCGCTGGTGGGGACCTCAGGAAATTTCCAATCACGGTGGAAGGCAAAGGGGAGCCGCTGCATCTCATGGGGAAAGAGGGAACAAGAGAAAGGGAAGGGTGTCTGGTGTCTGGCTCATTTAAACATCTTGCTCCTGTGTGAATTAATAGAGTGAGAACTCACTCATTACACAGAGGAGAGCACCAAGCCATTCACAAGGGATCCACCCCTATGACCTCTCACCAGGCCTCACCTCCCACACTGGGAGTCAAATTCAATACAAGCTTTGAAGGGGACAAATTTCCAAAACATGTCAAACTGCAACTTTAAAGATGAATGATAGTGTATGCTCCCCTCCCCCCAAAGAAAGAAAGAAAGAAAGAAAAAAAAAGAAACAGAGAAAGAGAAATAATTCACATTCAGTATGCTTTACTCAGCATACTTTATTAGATATAATCTAGTGTTAGTTTATAATTGAGTGGTTATTTTACAACAGAAAGAGACTATTTTTCTAACTTGTTGACATCCGTCAAGGGTTTCTTGTTGTGTATTATTTCCATATATTAGAGGTTGAAATTGTGTAATGCTGACATGCATATGCTGATTCCCCACTCCCAACTACCCCAGAATATGACTGTATTTGGAGATGGAGTATTTAAAGAGGTCATGAATATTAAATATTATGAGTATTTAAAGAGGTCATAAATATTTAAAGAGGTCATGAATAAGGTCATCGAGTTATGCCCTAATCTGGTATGACTGGTGTCCTTATAAAAAGAAGAGATTAGGACACAGACAAAAGAGACAGATGAAAGATCACACGAGAACATGGCAAAAAGGTGGTTACCTGTGAGTCAAAGAGAAAGGCCGTTTGAGAAAAACAAACCTTCTGACACCTTGGTCTTGAACTTCTACCTTCTAGAACTATGAGGAAATGAATTTCTCTTGATGAAAACATCCAGTCTGTGGTGTTTCTATGGAGGACCTAGAACATGAATACACTATACTCTTAATTTTCTTAGCAGAAATTCTCTGGAAGAAAGCAGTGGTCTAATATTGATGAGATGCAGACATGAATAAGTCACAATTTAATTTCAATATTGTATTGGAAATGGCAATAGTCAAAATCCAAATATCTATTTTTTTGATTGGATGTTAATTTTTCTGATAAGAGAAATCCAAAAGCATTGGAGCACGGTTCTGTAAAGACAGAGATGGATTATCAATCAGTTTTACAAATATTGATTCGTTAATGCTTCCTGCTGTAGGTGGAATTAAACTAGATCTTGAAAGATATGAGGATGTTAACAGATCTGGAGTCCAAGGAAAAGGAACTGCACGGACAAAACAATGAGGCAGTACTTTTTGTTTATTTTCTCCAGAAAACCAATTTTCCCTTTTGTGTTGTAGATTCAGGTATGTTTAGGAAGGCCTACTGATGACTATATTTTCAGACTCTGGAGATAGTAGTTTCAGCACCAAAGCATGTATCTATCTTGGGAAAACACTTAATTTCTGAGGCTTGATTTCTTCAGCTGACAAGTGTAATAATAATAGCAACTACTTTTTAAGACTATTGAGAATGTCAAAAAATAAAGTGTATAAAATAACATAACAATAGTGACTTGCAGAGTGTAATCACTCAAAAATGTTAGCTGTTTTTGTTATTTGGAAAAAGTTGCACCTGTAGCATTTATTTAAACGGCTATTTGTTGATAAACTTGAAAACATATGTCAATGTCAAAATATGGATGATAATGAAATAATTTTCTTTAATGAAGGGCACATATAAAACTGGAACCTGTTAAATAGAAGACTAACATGATGAGGAGTTGGAATTTATTGTGTTGATGCTATGATTACTTAGTAAGGCATCATCTCCTTAAGTGTTTCTGTGATAAACGTTTACAGATTTCAGAGGACAAAATGATAAAACAAAAAAATTATCTGAAAGGACAAGTTGCTCCAAGATTACTTTGTGACATAGTACTTATTTTTGGTTCTCAATTTTCAAATTTCTTGTATGTTCTTTTGCTTTCTTCATCTTTTCCAACTGATGACCTCCTTTTAAACCTTTCTCTGAGGTTTAGAAGATGTGAACTACTCACTGACAATGAGTTACGAGACAGGTGTGTCTCATTCTTGTCTGGGTGGTACATCTAATTTTCAACTTTATAGGGCATGAGACATTAAAACAAAGGGTAATTTTTGTGATGGAACCTTAAATAATTTGTTGGTAGAGCAAATTTTGGGGGATTAAAGAAATTTTCATTGTTATCATTAGAGGAAATTTACATCAAAAGCTTTTTTATTAAAATTATAGTTTGTCTCTCTCCACTGAAGTTTCACAGTACACAATTGGTACTTACCTTATTTTTTTTGCATATTTTCTTGGTAAATGTAAAAAAAGGTTGTGATACTAACCATTGTTTTCCAACATATAATAATTCTAAGTAATTATAGTTGCTATTTATTTTTAAAAACCACTTTTTATTAATTATATCATGCAGTTATGAGCTTAATAAAATTTATCTCAGGAAGTTATTATTCTTATTAATATTTTATTCCTAATCTTTTTTATGTAGAAAAAAATAGTTAATTGGAGAAATTTGTGGGCTGATTACTATTTGTACATCACAATTACAAATGACTCAATTGTTGAAATCTTAATTCTTTTTAGTAATGATTAAATTATAATGACATGCTTTCTCTCCCATTCTAAATTCATGTAAAAACAAGTTAGCCATGTGTTATTTCATGATTATGTAAATAATCATATAAAATTCTTAAAACTATGGTATGTTAAGCGAAAAATATTATATGGAAAAAGATCACAATGTATTATCACCAAAATAACGTGAGTAAACTTACTAAATGATAAAGCTGATATTTGAAAATCCTGGCTCTGTCTAAGATATACTAAATCTTAATATATACTAAACTTATGCAAATTCTCCAAAAAGCTATGTTTACTAAGTGCTATGTTTACTATAATTAAAGTAAAAAAAAAAAAAAACTTTAATTAAGTGTATGGCAGATTCACAAGAGATCAATAAAAGCCTGGCATGTTTAGTGTATTTATTTAATCCTTTTAATTCCCAGAAACCCAGAACAATACGAAACAAAATATTTCCCTTCTCTCACATCCCTATACTGTCATTAAACATGACATGGAATGGAAATTTTTGTCCTACTAAGTCAACCTTTATAATCTTAAATAGGCACATTTATAGAATGTAAAGAGTATAAAATTTATATATAGCAACAGAAATGTTTTTGCAAATATCTAGAACTTGTTTTTAGATAGTGTTTTGTGTTTTTGTTAACGTGATATAATCAACACATAAATAGATGAAATATTACGTAAATTTTTAAATATATTCATTTTATTCTCACCCTTTCCTATAGTCAAAACAGCAAGTTCATGACTTCAAATAATAATGATTTATATATCTGCTTGTTATTACATAAAAATAGTTGTACATAACATTTTTTCCTGAAATATTTTTAAAGAATTTTATTGCAGAGCCTGCGAAAGTTGGCAGTAAGTCTAATTTTTTTTTTTTTTTAATTTCAGCACTGATAAACCTTTAGTGTGAAGCCTTTCATGGATAATCAAATTCCCATTTTCATAATACTGCAATTTATCAAATTATTTGCCTTTGCACTCTACAGCCAAATCCGTTGTAATTAACAATACTTTCTTGGCCAAAGAGGATGCCATTGGAAACCTCAGATTACACTTTTTGGAGATGAAGACACAGTGTAAGAAAGGGGAGAAAAAGTAACAAAAACATTAAAAGACCACCACAATTACTCATACACATACAATGACACATTTGTTAAAACATTAAGTTTTTCTAATCTTACTATCTTCAGGTATATGTCAAAATGCTCCCCTCTATTCCAATATTTAAATTGTAATGAAATATAGTAAGACATATATACACCTTATAAAAACTATTATACAATTGGAATGTGAAATATAAAGATTTAAAATGTCTGTTTACTGACCTGAAATTGAATATGAGCCACATCACGTCACAGGCAACATTAAGAACAGTAGTCATTATGGAATCATTAAATGAGTAATCTTAATTTAAAAAATGCAAGCAGGGACTTTATTATTCTTTCAAATTAAACTCTCCTCCTAACAGAGACCTAGCAGAGGCAGTAAAAAAAAAAAATTAATTGATGTATTTCTCTTAAGAAAATACATTTATTAGCAATGATTTATGTGAACTGATTTTCTTAGTATATGTTATGTCTAATATGTATTTTACATGTATTCATTATATTAATCATACACACACACAGAGGAGTCTTATACTTGGAATTATAAAAATAGGTAGAGTAGTGTGATTTTGATTATATAACAAGTTATGTAATAGGTTAATGTTTTTGTTTTAAAGTCATGATATTTGCTTCTCTTTTGTATATTCTAGAGATACATGCAAAAACAAAGAAAAGTAAAGTAAGCAAATCTGGTGTTCATGAAAGCCATCTTCCTTGATCTCAAACTTTTTGACAGATGAAGTATACATTTTGGCCACAGGAAAAAATAATATATTTGGTAATTTGTCTAGAAGTTCCAAGAGAAGAAAAACTGCCAAAATGGAATCTATTTTTTTTTTTTTTTCTGAATGAATAGTTAATTATACAACAGGAAATAAATGAAGACAGATCTTTACCACACTGAAACATTCATATACCAATGAAGATGGAAATTTTAATGATAGAGTTAGTATATGAGTTCTTCAGGTAAAAATAAATGTTAAAACATTTATAAATTGACGATAGCCATATTTATACCTATTTTCTCCATATGTTTTTGTCAGCCCTGTGGTACTAGATTATAAATTGCTGAAACTATTTTTATTCGGTTAGGTCGACTGTTCTAATAATGTTCTTGGAAAGGCAGACTATAAAATGATGTCTGAAAATATACTTTTCTACTTGCTGCTAATTCTTTTCAATGTTTTGTGTTTTGTTTTCCCTTTACAGACTAGTGTATTAGCTCCTCATGGACAGGGTTTAAAGTCCTCTATGATGTGATCCCAGCTCATTTTTACTGTTGGTCATCATACATAAGTGCTCCAGCCAAACAGAAATATTAGCAACTTACACGTTTCATATTTTCACACATTATTTAGTATATGCTAAACCTGCACTTGGGTCGGAATGACGTATTTCCCCATGATTCAATATTTTTAAAAGTTTGTTACTACAGTTTAAGACCTCTGTCCTGGAAATTCCCAGAGCACTTTGTCTGTATGACACATAGTAGAACTTAAATATTTTAGTCACCTCAGCTGTGAGCATCCCTGACAATGGCACTGAGTGCTATTCATCTTTGAACTTTTTTCATGCTATTCAGGATATAACATATACCTTAAAAATTAAATATTGTTTCTTGAAGAAAATACAGATGACCCTCCTTTAAATAATACCATGGAGGAGAAAACATAAATATATTTTAGTAGGTGCTGTTGCAAAGTCAGTGTTGTGTGTTGCTAGAAGGTTAGAATTTTATAAAATCATTTTCAATATGCAATCATGAGACTTACTGGTTATGAGTTGTTTCTATTACTTATTAAAAAATTACTTGAGGTATTTCTCTTAAGAAAATACATTTATTAGAAATGATTTATGTGAATTGATTTTCATAGTATATGTTATGTCTAATATGTATTTTACCTGTGTTCATTATATTAATTAATCATACACCCACACAGAGGAGAGGGAGAGAGAGAAAGAGAGAAAGAGAGAGCATTTCTACTGAACCCTGCTTTTTTCTAGGGAAAAGTATTATTCATTTGTGAAAACTAAAACAGTAAAATACAATACTTAAAGCTACCGCTGAATTAGAATTAAAATTTATAAGCATTTTTTTGGTTATAAAAACAAATGATAGTGTAAAAAAAAAAGAGTCTCATATATAAAACTTTAATAAATTGTATTTAAGTCTATTGTCGAACACATTTTCTACTTACCTTTTTGTTTTGGCTTTTAGTACTCCACACTAAACTTCAGCTCCAAATTATAACTTTTTTTAGTCTATAATTTTGTTACAATGTATTTTTTAATTTTAATTTTTATTTATAAATACATTATAAATATTTATTTTATTTGTATTTTTTATTAAAATAACAAAAACAATAAAACGTAAAGACAAGAAGCCACATTAGGGTTTATAATAAAATCCAGCAGTCCTTTAATTAAGGTCCTAAATTAGTTAATTTTACTCATGAGGTGAGCTGTTTGGTTTTTTTGTTGCTTTTATTTTATTTATTTATGTATTTATTTAGTGGCAGGGTCTCGCTGTGTCGCCCAGGCTGGAGTGCAGTGGCATAATCATAGGTCACTGCAGTGTCCATCCCAAGTGCTCAAGTGATCCTCCTGCCTCAGCTTCCCGAGTAACTGGGACCACCGGCACACAACACTATGCCTGGCTGATTTGTTTATTGCTTTGGTAGAGACAAGGTCTCACTATGTTGTCCAGGGTGGTCTCCAACTCCTGGACTCCCCTCACCTCGGCCTCCCAAAGTGCTGAGATTACAGGCTTGAACCACCTCACTTGGCCCAAAGTGAGTTCCTTATAAAGAGAGTTTGGAGGTCAGAGAGAGAGAAGATTTTCTGTTAGCCTTGAAGAAATAAGTTTCCATGCTGTGAGAGAGGCTACAAGAATGTCACATGGCAAGAAACTGCAGTGGCCTCTAGAGGACAAAAGCAGACCAGGGTTGACAACCAGCAAGGAAACGGATGTTTGATCATACCTCAGTTAGGAAATTAATTCTGCCAACAACCTGATTAAGCTTAGAAAAGCAGAATCTTCCCCAGAGTCTCCAGATGACGCACCCTAAATTTGTCCTTGTGAGATCCTGAGCAGAGGACCCCACCTGGACCTATGACCTTCAGAAACGTGAGATAATAAATGGGTGTTGTTTTCAGCTGCTCAATTTTCAGTCATTTGTTATGCAGTAATACCAAACTAATACACGGTGAATAGGAGTAAATGTTGAAACCTTGGATTAAGACATGAAAATATTTTAGTCTCACACACTTAAAATGATTAATATTCTTGTCTGCTAGTTTCTTTATGTTATTTCTGATGTGTTTCTATTGATTATTATAGGTTGAAAATAAAATCCTTCACAATTTACAAAACATTATTTGAATATCTCCTAGATTTCAACGCTGTTCTTGAAGAGTCAGCTTCTAGTCTATGTATTTGTCTTGACTCTATTGTTTTGTGGTTACTATGTGGTTTAGAGTATACATCTTATTTTATCTCAATTCACAAAGATAATTATAATACACCACACATGGTCTATTTTACTTCCATATTCTTCCATTTCTCCTTTTCCACACATTGTGCTATTGGTGTCATACATTCAAGGTCTAAATATATTACAAAACCCACAATACACTATTACTGGTTTTGAATTATATAATCATATTTTAAAGAGTTCAAAAAGTGATTTTAAAGTCTCATACTCACTTGCTTATTTTGCATTTCAGGATTCTTAATTCCTTTACACAGATCCAGATTGCTATCTGGTATTATTTTCCTCTGCTTGAAATTTGTATTTAAAATTTATTGTGCTGCAGGTATGTTGACAATAAATTATCTCAGCTTTTGTTTGTATGGAAAATACCCTATTTTGCTCTCCTTTCCAGAATACATTAACCTAGGTAAAAAATTTAAGGTTGAGAGTTTTTCCTTCAATATTTTAAGGATGCCATTCCATTATCTTTTAGGTTGCATTGCTTCTCGTAAGAAGCTGGCTATCATCCTTAACATTGTTTCCTTCTGCATACTGTGCTCTTTATAAATATTTTGATAATTTGTTGATTGCTTGTTTAAAAATATTGATTATGATAGGCCTTATGTTGGTTCTGCTGGGGATTTCTTGATAGTGGAACTGTGGGTTCCATGCTTTCATTCAATTAGGATATGTTTTGGGAATCTTTCCTTCAACTATTCTTTTTCCACTTTCCATTATCTTTTGTAAGTATTTGGAACTACAATTACGCATATGACACATTACCGAATTATATCAAATAACGTCTTGATACTATAATTTCTTTCAATCCTTTATTCTCTGTGTATGTTTTTAGTTAGGGTTTTTGCTCTGTCTTTAACTTCACTTTTATTTTGTTATGCAGTGTCTAATCAGTGGTTAATTCCAATCAATGTACTTTATTTCAAAGACTGCATTTTTCTAGAAGTTTTATATAAGAATTCTTTTCTCTCTTCCAGTACATTTCTTATTATTTCCTCTACCTTCATTAGCATGTGAAACATATTTTTGATACCTATTTTAATATTCTTGTCATCTAGTTTCTTTACGTTATTTCTTATCTATTTTCTCCTGGTTATGAGTTATACTTTGGCTACTTGGGTCGTATTTAACTGAGTGATATATTTAATTAAATATCGTTTGCTGGATGTAGTTTTATTTTTAATGTACTAATGAATTTTACTCTACTATAAGTTTAAGAGAGTAGAATCAGTTGCATTTCTTCAAGTCATAATTTTAGGTTTGATGTGGAGTACTGATCAGTGATCAGAAGAATTTTTGGCAGCGTTTATTCACGGGATTATTTATTGCCATTAGTAAAGCAGTACATTTTCTACCCAATAGTCTACCTGATAAAAATAAATTATTTCAACCTTTGTGAACTTTGTGAATTGTGCAGAATACTGGTTAGAGATGATACTGTTCTCGTCATTAGATAGTTGCTATTCACACACGGACAACTCAGTACTCAACTAATGACTTACAATGACTGTTCTTCTAATCATTAGAGCTCCCGTCCAGTACATCTCCACCTCCCTTCACAAATTCTGGCCATGTTGGCCTCCTCAAACTACAACTCAATCTCTTTAATTTAGGAAGCTTGTTATACTTTCTATTGGTTCTCTCACTTGTGTTGTGAAAGTGCCTCCAGGCAATATATTGATGCAATCCTAGTTCACCTTGTTTATCATTCTTCTTTCAGGGATGACAATTATTCACTTCCTGCTGTCCAGTGAATGTAAATCATTACTGTTTTCTAAGTTATTTAAGAAAAAAGGTTTAATCCTACCCATTATTCCATCTTTGTAAGTATTAAGATTCCCTTAAATTAAAACAGTGTAGTAGAAAAAATAAGTTCCACTATTATGAAAAATGCGTTTTAAAGGGGTAATGACATCTCATGTCAGTAATAAATCTATTTTACAAGTTTTAGATAAAAATTAATTTTAATCTTCAATGTATGCCCACTAATTCATTAATTACATTTTAAAACATTTATAATAGTATAAATAGAAAAGACTTCTAAATAATTGTAATAGGCCACTTCACACCATACTAATTTTTTCTCTTTGTGTACATACAAAAAGTTAATTATGTATATGTTTTGTCAAATAATATTTTTATTTCTAGATATTTGGGAAAATAGTTAAATGACATTTTTTCTCAGAACATTTTAATACTTAATAATATTCACTTTAAATCTTTCAGATATGATTCCAAATTTTCAGCCACTTTTCCTTAATTTCTAGTTATTCCATCATTCCTTTAGAGACTTTTTTTTTCACATGTTATATTTCAGTCATATTACATTAAGGCTGCTTGGGCTTGATTTAAAATAAACTCATTCTGCAAAATGACAGTAAAAATCAACAAAATAAAATGTCATTGCAAACTGCCAAACTGTCTTATGTTTTGTGGCCAAAGATGATAAACATTGACTATATGATCTTTAACGATCAGGTTGACAGATCATTGGCCAAATTTCTGTCAATTCCTAGTTTCAAATTACTGGAGCAATAAATATAAGACAATAAGATAAAATGAATCAATAAATTCTGTTAGGTATTTTAAAGTGGAAAAAATATATAATAAAAACAGAAAATGTATAACAGTTATTAAATAAATGAATATACTATGTCTTGTATTATTTTTGAAAGACAAATATGTAAACATTTGTACTTCTCTTTATACCAAAAGTAAGTGGGTAAGCAAAGACAGGAACTCTTACCTAACTCAAAATTAATCTATGTGAGGCTTAAACTTGATTGCACTTCAGTCTAGTATCCATTTTCATGTGTTGCACTTATGTTAGGGAAGTTAATAGAATAAATATAGTGTTAGATACAAAACAGGTGCTTAATAAACCCATGTTAAATTGAATTTAGAACCTTTATTCCAAAATATCTTACCTGGAGTCAGAGATCTATCAACAATAGATTGAGTAAGCAGCATCCACCAAGCTAAAAGACTTGTATTCACATAACAACACCTTAATAAAGATTACTATAGTGGTATAGATGTATAGATATTTTGGGAAAGAACATAGACACAGTTAAATGCTGAAGTAACATAATATGCAAATGGAGTAGTGTACTGTTTGACTCTTCTAGTGTGAAGTTTGCTTCTGTGGAAAATTAGACCCAGTGGGCTCTGTTTATAAATGCAGAAAGGTTTATAGGGTCTGGGTTAAGGAGTAACCAGTGCAGTTTTAAAATGACTTTCCCAAAATAACATACAGAAAGCCCTTAATTAGTGATTGCCATTCCATTTGAAAGATGAGCTGGTTAATGATGCAAATAGCTTCATTTTCTATTTTGAAAATTTACGTTCTGTCTCAGTCAAATAAACTAGTGCCCCCAAGGTTAGTGCTATCAAGTTAACATACATTTGGCTTTTTCTGTTGATCCTAAATTTCACACATTTTGCACCCCAAGCAAACATTATGTTAATATTAAATTAACATGTTCCAGATAGCTACATGTGATGCTGAAAGCCTTAACTAGCTTGGCTTTAGAATTTGTGACAGACTGAAATCGTTATCCCTCTCTACCTCAAAGATATTCATTGAAATGAGGAGATAATTCCAGATTATCCAGAGAGGCTTGATGTAATTACAAGGGTCCTTGTGTCAGGGAAGCAGGAGATTCAGAATAAAGAGAATGCAATGTGAGAATGGAAGACGATTGGAAGGATTCAGCTAGGAGCTAAGGAATGCCTGTAACCTTCTTGATGTTGGAAGAAACAAGAAATGTAGGCTCTCCTGAATCTTCTAGAAGAAACCAGCCTTGTGAACATCCAAATTTTAGCATAAGAATCATGTCACTCTTCTGAGCTCCAGACTTGAAAGAGAAATTTATATTTCTTACAACACTTAGTTTGAAGTAATCTGTACAGTAATGATAGGAATCTAATAAAGAGAAGGAGACAATGTTTAAAAAATTGGCATTTTCCTTGGTTGTCTATACACGGTCATCTTCTTTACCCTTATTGTGATTTATGAAATTTGTCATTCTTTGGCTTTAATTTCCAAGTTTCCTTATTTATTTTTATATCTTATCTCACTGTCAGTAGAATATAATGTCCACAAGAGCCTGTACGTTGTTTTGTTCTCTGCTGTATGCTAACAAGACCTGGCATATGATGGGCACTCAGTGAATTTCTATCAAACAATGAGTAAAAACATGAATGGACACTATTACCATATTCGGGTTTAGAACTCTGTAATAAGAATAATGTTTACTCAGCAATGGAGTAAAAAATCCTTTAGAAAATTAGTAAAGATTTAAAATAATAATACATTACATTAAATCTTGCTTTAAGATTGATATACATTATCATGTATGTTTTTGAATTATAATGTAAAGTTTGAGAAACTAAAGGTCATTTTTCTTTTATCTTTCTAGTGACAATGTGTAATACAGTTTAATTATAAACAAATAACATTAACTATGACATACTTATGATCTGTCATATACACTGCTAAGAATTTCTCTTTCATCATTTTTTCATGCTAGGGATAAGGGGTAAAATTGAATTTCAGTTGTTTATCCAACATTTCATAGATGTTAAGTGGCAATTAACTGTGATTCAGCACCATTTAATGTTGACCTTATGGCCCAGGATCTCAATATGAAAAAAGCAAGAAGCCAAGTTGTCAGGTATTAAGGGGACTATATTTGAACAAAATTTAAGTCTTGATGAGTGTGTGCATATAGGTAAGAAGGAGAGATATCAGTAAAGATGAATTCAAATGCATCCATAGAAAAAGTAATATACACTGAACAGTAACCATAGGTATGGCATTAAACACAGAGTTTCTTTCCTTAAGATCATAATAATCTATTTTTGTAGACAATCATTAGAAAAATACTACGAATGATGATGTGTGGCTGTGATAGCAACATGTGCATGGACTTCTCTTACCTCCCTTCCACAGACTTCTACATCCCTCTAAATTAAGGCAGACTGGTCTTTTCAAATGCAACCACTTGCTGAAAACATTCTATAACCTTTCATGTTACTCTTGGAAAAATTATTATTCAGCAATATTAATAACCTAATCCTTGTTGCCATCTCAAGCTTTTTTTCCATGACCATTTGCTAGGAGTCCCACTTTCTTTTTAATATATATGTTTGCCCATAGGAATAACTACTGCAGAAGACCATAACTCTTTCTAGAATGTTCCAGGCAAACAATATGAATTTCATCACTTGGCAAATATTATGTTTTAGTAAAGACTTCCTTAATGCCCCATACATAGTCACCATTTTACAATTGACAGCCCCATGTTTAACAACTGATGCAATAAACTCTCAGAAAAATATTGTCATGGAAGAAATAAAAATTATAACCAAATTTTTACTATAATTTTTAAAACTGAATAGCAAGTGATTTTACTTTCTAAAGGAAAACCACAAAGTAGAAATGCAATGATTAAAATTCAAATAGGATAAAACAGATAAAATAAACCTATTGCCAAGGAAATATTAAAAAATAACTGGATGAAAAAGATTGTGAAAACCAAAATGGGAAAGAGGACAAGCAAGAATAGGTACACCAGAATCTAAAAGTAAAAAAATAATAAATAGTCAACAAAAAATGGCCACTGAAAGTTTTGTAAAAAATTAGAAAAAGAATGATAGATACAGAAAATAGACAATGAAGACAATTACCGACCTACTATTAAACTCCAAATAAAAAACAAAATTATAGAAGACAATATTATTTGAAGATGTAGTTGAGAAGACTTTTCTAAATACAAGAAGAGTTTACATCTACAAGTACAATGTAGTGATTAAAAGTGCATAGATTTATACCAGGCTTTCTATGTTCAAATCATGACTTCAATGATTATCTGGTTATTTAGCCTTTTGTTGCCCTACTTTAGCCTTCTAAAAAATGGTGACTTTTGCTCTTACTCCATAGAGTAAGAAGCTAATTGAATTAAATAATTTAGTCTATGTGAAGTGTTTAAGCAATATCTACACAATGTACATGCTCAGTATGTGTTAGTCTTAAAGTTAAATATTTTGAGGGCACACCAGGTTCAGGGGGAATTGAGCCAAAATGGAAAGTCTCAAATATTTTGTAGTAAATGAATGTCATAGAAATGAAAAATCCACTGGGCAATTATAAAAACACATCATGTCACATATAATGATAAGAACAACTCAGACAAACTTACATTTTTCCAGTGCAACACTGAACTACAAATAGAAAAATGCCTAAAAGATCTTGCAAACATATTGTAATGTAAAATTGTATATCTATCAAAGTTACAACTTTCACTTAAAGTCTATAGAAAAACAATTTTAAAAGTCAAGATTTTCAGAAATAATTTTAACATGAATCTTACAAAAAATAAATACTTTCCTTATGGCTCTCAGAACAGCAAGCACTATGGCAATTGGCAAGAACAAGTGCCTTACAAAAGGCAGCAAAAAGGAAGCCACAAATAAAATGGTTGATTCATTTTCTAAGAAATATTGGTATGATATGAAGGCACCAGCTATATTCAATATTAGATATATTAGAAAAACACTCATTACAATAACTAAAGAGCCAAAATTATACTTGGTAGCTTCAAGAACTGTGTTTTTTGAAGTAAGCTTTGTATAACGATAAAATTGCTTTTAGAAATTTCAGGTTAATTATTAAGGAAGTTCATGGCAAAAGCTGTCTCAGTAGGATATGTACCTTACCCCGACCAAATGGGATCATGCTCAAAAAATGGCAGACTATGATTGAAACTCACGTTGGTGTCACCACTATTGACATTTGGGTGGTTCACATGTTTTGTGATATTTTTACTATAAAAGGAAACAGATGTGGAAGACTTCTGATGGTCAATACCAATAGGTCCTTCATATCCAGAAGAAAATGTTGGAAATCATAACCCAAAAGGTGCAAAAAAATGCCTTGGAAGAAGTGGCCAACAAATTGACTGCAGACAACATTGGGAAATATATGAAAAGCTTGAAAATCTAGTCATCTTCTCCGTGGTATTCCCTTAGAAGATTAAACATGCTATGAAGCGCATATTTGAATTGGAAAGCTCATGGAACTTTATGATGAAGGTAGGAGTTCTGGCAAAGACTGTGGGGAAGGCCCCAGCGCGGTGGCTCACACCTGTAATCCCAGCACTTGGGAGGTGGATCACAAGGTGAGGAGTTTGAGACCAGCCTAACCAAAGAGACCAGCCTGGACAACATGGTGAAACCCTGTCTCTACTGAAAATATAAAAATTAGCCAGGCGTGGTGGCAGCTGCCTGTAATCTCAGCTACTTGGGAGGCTGAGGCAGGAGAATTACTTGAACCTTGGAGGGGGAGGTTGCAGTGAGTCGAGATTGCACCATTGCACTCCAGCCTGGGCAACAGAGTGAGACTCCATCTCAAAAAAAAAGAAAAAAAAAAAAAAAAGAGTGTGGGGATGATACAGGTATGACAATTGAAAGAGCTTATAGATGTAATCCACTAGTTCAATAATCTGTTTATAATACAAACTTTTGTTTTTTTTTTTGATACGGAGTCTCGCTCTGTCGCCCAGGCTGGAGTGCAGTGGCGCTATCTCGGCTCACTGCAAGCTCCGCCGCCGGGTTCTCACCATTCTCCTGCCTCAGCCTCCCGAGTAGCTGGGACTACATTGAATATTCACCACAAACAATAACAGACTGCAGCTACAGAGTAAGAAAATGCAATTAATATAGCCAAACCCATAATTTTGTATGTAAAAACAAAATGAAGCAAAAGCAACCGATTAGAAGAGATAATTGGAGTGAAGACCTTATTTATAGTAACAACCAAAAAAGCTGAAATGCTTTAAACTACTGAAATATGTTGCATCCATGTATAAAATACATAGACTCTGGAAAAAACAAGGAAATAGATGTACACAATGAAACAAAGATTATGTTTCTGTATAGTACCATTGAACATCATCAATGTATCTTGAATTAATATGCATATCTATAATCTCGTTAATATAATACCTTTAAAATATTTCCATTTTAACTGGACAAGTCATAATACAGTTTTTACTATGGATTAAATGATAGTTATATAAGCTATTATTTATTTGAGTGATATTTGCTAGATATTATTTAAACCCCTTAAATGTATACATAATAATCCTCTCATGTAAGTAATATTAATATTTCCAAAGATGGAACTGATTAAGGACCTTGCTGAAGATCTCAAGACTATAGAAACAGGACTTTGAATTCACATGGTGTGTGTACAGAGTCAGCACCTTAAAAAATATGCTACATAAACAATCAGGAAATGCTGAACAACAAGAACAATGAATGGTGACTTGCTCTGCCAAGTGCAAAACATATTTTAAATCTTTAATAATTAAAATAATTAAATATTCATATATGCCAGGTAAATGGACAAGTGACATCCAGATATAGAAAGAACTATAAACAAATATTAAGTAATATATATGCTAATAATCCCATCTTAATTTAGTGAGAGAAACATGACCCTTCAATATTTTGGGTTTTTAACAGTTGGATACTATTCTGATATTAAATGTTAATTGAATTAATAATCAGACATCTTATTAATGAATTATTTTTCCAATTATATAGATTGAGGAGGTCCCAGTGCAGGTTTGTTTTAAGGGTCTAATGTATGGGGTATGGTTGAACCTTTCACCGAGGTAGTGAGTACAGTACGCAATAAGTAGTTTTCAACCCTTGTCCTCATTTCTCCCCCCTACTTCTTGTAGTTGCCAGTGTCTATTATTCCCATCTTCATGTCCAGATGTACTCAATATTTAGCTTCTACTTATAAGTTAGAATATGTAGTATTTGATTTTTCTGTTTCCATGATAGTTCTCTTAGGATAATGTCTCACAGCTGCATCCATATTATTGCAAAGAACGTGATTTCTTTGGGTTTTTTTATGGCTGTATAGTATTCAATGTTATTAATGTATATTTACCATATTTTCTTTATTTACTCCATCTTTATTTAATCCACCATTGATGGACACCTAGGTTGACTCCATGTCTTTACTATTGTGAATAGTGCTGCAATGAACACATGAGTGCATTTGGCTTTTTGGTAGAATGATTTATATTCCTTTGGGTAAATATCCAGTAATGGGATTGCTGGACAGAATGGTAATTCTACATTTAGTTCTTGGAGAAATCTCCAAAATGCTTTCCACAGTGGCTGAACTACTTTGCATTGCCACCAACAGTGTATAAGCATTATTTTTTTCTCCACAGCCATGCCAACATCTATTATTTTCTGATTTTTAAATAATGGCTATTCTGACTGCTGTAAGATTTGGTACAAACTCAAATTCTAAAATAATAGCTACAAAAATTTCCTAAAATAATACAAATTGTTATTATTTTAAAATTTTACAACGTTGAAGTTTTTTCTAACTTTGTTTCAAAATCCCTAAAATGATTGGGAAGCTCAGTATATTCAACTACTCACAATGTAAGGAAAATGGGTGTGGCATAAAAAAACTACAAGCAAAATGTAAAGGTAAAATGACAAACTGAGAAACATTTTACAATTCATATCATAGACAAAAAGGTAACTCTTCAGGTATATAAACAGTTTCTACAAATTAGGTTAAAGCACAATTCAGTTGAAAAATTATCAAAAGCTATGAATGTTCACAGAAACTCTCAAATATATAAATAATGCTTACCATCTCTTGTAAATAAAGGAAATTAAAACGACATTATTTTTAAATTACTGAATTGTTAAAAGATAAACATTGGATTAAATTATGTTTTAACAGATATATTCATTCATTATTGATGAGGTTGCACATTGTTAAACACTATATGGAGATCAACTTGGCCATATCTATTGAAATAAAATTACATACACCCATGTGTGTCTAGCATTTCAAATGCTGAACAATTTATAATACATATAAACATGTTAAAAATAATGTATATGTCATTTTTGAATGCATTACTGTCTGTAATATCTGAAAATGCTTGGAAGCAAGACAGTTTTCCATCAATTAAAATATGAATATTATAAAATGTAAGATGCTCCTCTGTGCCAATATGGAAAGTTTGACAAGATGAATTGCTAAATGCAAAATCAGGGTTTAGAACAATGTGTATAGAATCCTATTGCTGTTAAAAGCAAGGAGTTGGAAGAGAAACATATGTTTGTATTTGATTGTGTACACTTTAAAACATCTTTTGAAGGATCACTAAAATTTAATAAAAATTGTAAGCCATTATTTTTTAAAGTGTTTATTATTTTCTGCTGCAAGGCAAAAGGTGAATTGGTTGGATGGGATCAGCTATGGGAGACAAGTAATTTTTGCAAATAAACTGGTTATATAGGATAGAGTGAAAATGTTCTATCTTCATACCAGTTTATGTAACTGAAAGTAAATGTGGGTATAATTATGATCTTTAACCTTTCGTGAAAGAAGAGTACAACGTCTGATGAAAAGTAGAATTATAAATTATTGAACAGGAGAAAATAACATATTTTCTAGGACTACTTGGCTGCACAATCTTTTTAAAATCTTACCTATGATAAATAAAGCAGATCTTCATTCCTTTTGGCTAGCTTTCATCAGCATATAGTTTCTTCCTCTTAATGAGATAAAGCAACGATGATAATATTGTAGCATATTTACCCTGTAAACTGGTGTTTTGTTAAGGACAAATTTTTCATTGTATAGTTTAGGAAAACAGAAAAGGGGGTGAAAAGAAATCAACTTGCACGCCATATCAAAATAAGATGAGTAAAAAGCCAAAGGAGAAGGTAGAACTTAAAATCACAATAAATGTAGATTTCTTTTTCCTTTTCATCTGGCAAGAAGACTAAAATAGATAGTAAAATAAAGAAGACACATTGTAAACTGTATACTGAGAGCTAGTGTTGGACTAACTAAATTAGGCACAGTGAAATTCAGATGAATTCTGTTTTCTGAAATGTAAAATAATGAGGTAGTTAAATAAGTATCAAGATTTGTTGACTCTTCAAGAAAGTATTTAATTTTCTGTTTTCAAGTGACAGTGCATGTCAAAATAAGAGGCATAAGGAAAGTATACTTTAAAGGTTTTGAAAAGGAGTATGTTTATTTACAAGCAGTATACATTATATTACAAGTTGTGTGGACTAAATAGGCAAATGTTTCCACATGATTTATATGGCAAATTTACAATCTGTTCTCTTATCACAGTCTCAGTTTTAAACATTCTCTTGCAATGTCCCCAGAAATCACCAAATGTTCCAAAAATATTGGCTTTCAAGATTCTTTTTTTTTGTCAGAATAATTGTCTCAAATTTCATTTGGTTTTAGGATGTTTTAAAAGAGTAGTTGTGTCTATGTGTTATGTTCATCTGAAAAATAAAGTGGCTTCAATTATTTTATTAATGATTTATAAATGCATAAGAATTGTCAATTAATGGTATTACATAAAACCTTAAGTGTGTATGTGTATGTATATGCATATGTATATATACATATATACATGTAAACATATAAATATATAATTCTCATATATATGTATACAGATATATTATATATATATAAATAATATGTATATGTATATAGAGACATAGAATTTTTAGAGAAATGAAGTCTTGCTATATTGTTCCTGGGCTCAAGTGATCCTCACTTTAACCTCAGGCATCTTTTAAAAAGGAGCTAAAGTTTAAATGAGAAGATTGTGGGGCAAACAGTCAATGATTTTTTTTTTTTCTCTCTCATCCAAGGTGTCACAGGACTTTGGCAAGTGTCAACCTGTTCCCCACAGTTAGGTATCAAGAGAGGCTGGAAACTAGTTCCATTTCAGGAACTAGGAATCAGTAGTAGGAGTATCACATGCAGGACTAAGAGCCAAGTGGTTTTAATGGTGACTTTATTCCTACAACAGCATTGCAGGAAGCAGCGTACATACATTACAATAAATTTTTCGCAAAGAGCCTACATGAAGAAGCTGTGAGCAATACTCACCATGTTCAACAGTAGGTGTGAAATTGCCAGAAAACAAAACCGAAGCCAAGGAAAACAGAGCTGAAGGAGGGAGGAAGATGGGCCCCCGATGACATGTTTAAGCACCTGAATCCTGCTGTACCTGAAGCCATGCCATCTCAGAACATCCTGCTAACAACAAGCTTCCTTTTATCTTTTTCTTTTTTCTTTTCTTTTCTTTTCTTTTTTTTTTTTTTTTGGTAGGCTTTCACTCTGTTGCCCAGGCTGGAGTGTAGTGGCCGAGTCACTACTCACTGCAGTCCCAACCTCATGGGCACAGGTGATTCTCCCACTTCAGTTTCCTCAGTAGCTGGGACTACAGGTGCATGCCACAATGCCTGGCTAAATTTTTGTACAGATGAGGTTTCTCCATGTTGCCCTGGCTAGTCTTGAACTCTTAGAGCCAATGCTGTATAGATACATAACCAAGCACAAAAAGAAATATATGATATATAATAATGTAATTTTATTGTTAGAATTAAATATCTGTACATTAAATAGTGAGATTTTGAAAAAATGTATATGAAATTGAAATACTCTCAGGTTTAAGAAGGAGTCTGGCAAATGCCATGTTGGAAAAGTCAGATATGGAATCAGGGTGACAATAGATTGGAGGTCAGATTTGAAAAAATGAATTACCCCAAACTTTCTTATCTGAAGCCTTCAGCCTAGCATTTCTAAAAGAAAGGTGCCCAGTATTACTTATATGGATTTATTTGCTAATACAAGCACACCTCATTTTACTGTTTCACTTTGTTGCTCTTCACAGAGGCTGTTTTTTCACAAATTGGAAATTTGTGACAACCCTGCCTGAAAGAAGTCTGTAGCACCATTTTCCCAACATGTGCTCCCTTCTTATCTCTGTCAGCATTTTTAGCAATAAATTATTTTTAATTTAGATATGTACCTTGTTCTTTAAGGCATAATTATATTGCAAACTTATTTATAACTGTTGCATGCAGTGGGAAACCAAAAAATTTGTTTTGCTCACTTCATCATGATAATTTTATTGCACAGGCCTGGAACTGAACCTGCACTATTTCCTAGGGATGCCTGTATCCCCAAAACTTATATTTGATTAAGGCAATTTTTAGTAAATTAAATATGGTTCACTTTCAGAAAAACCATTTTTAATTTTCAACTATTATTTTATTTGCTAATTCATTAGATATTTTTTAGAATACTAAAAAGTTAAAAGCACAGTGTTTTGCATTAGAACATGCAAGAATGAATAAGAAATCGTACATGCTTTTAAGTAGCCCATCCACAATTTTTTTAATGAGTTCTAGAATTCAAACAACTTTCCTACCTGTTGTTAGGTTGTAGTATTTGAACTGATTTACTGATTTAATAGGCCAGGTAAAATTCTCATGTACTGTCTGAATTCTATGTTACAGCATTTCAAGATAAAATAGGAGTGCATCTTTAATCAATTTTCAGAACTGGAATGTGCATTATGGCAAACATTCCTTCTAATACTCTTAGGGAAGTAGGACATTTTAACTCATATAGTGGCTCTAGCCTAACGCCCGGGATAAATAAGAAGTAACAAAATGAACAAATAATTAATATTCATTTTATTTTGATTAATTTTATTGTTTTTAAAATTATAATAGTATTTATACTACATGCTATAACTAATTTGTAAAAATAAATGTAATGCCAATTGTATGCAGTATGTTATTCTGACACTCTACAGATACAATTTTTTAAAGTAAAATATAGGTAGTGACTTTAGGAACTTTGCTATGTTAGATGAGATGAAACAGAGTTCTTCTGACAGGGCCACATGTGAGTTCTCAAACAAGGTTCCTTAGCTGGACTTGAGTAGTACCCATTTTCTTTAGATAACTTTCCAGTTTGACACTGTGACCATCACTACCCAAAGCTGGCTTTACTATTTATATCAGTTTTTTCTTCTCTGTGGGCATTGAGATTGTAATACCTGAAAGAAAATATGTTTGTAACCATAGAAAATGCAAGGGAGAATGATGTTCACTAAGAGAAGTCTATGCAAAAGATGGTGAGAGTTTTCAAAAGAAGATTACTTCTGGTTGAAATATCAGGATAGGTTTCATTGAGAAAGTGCTACTTGAGCAGAGTGAATTGCCTTGCAATTGCATTAAAAATACAGCCTTCACATCTTCACACTTTCTGAGAGGCCTTTCTCAAATTCTCAAGTAAGTACTGCCCAATTTTTGAGCAATAGCTCTGTCAGTCACTGTAAGAACTAAGAAGTAAGAGCAAACAAATATTTTCCTGCCTTCATGGAGTTTACATGTTTGTCTTAGAAGCTGTGTATTAAATGAATAATTCAATGTAGGGGAGATATAACAGAGGAGAAACACAGGGTGCTATAATATTGTCATGCTACCTTTGAAAATGGTATTTCCTCAATATTTCATTTACATTTTATAGTAACTGGAAATAGGGAATTCAAGAATATGCTCAAAAGGGTTGAAAACATGATCTCAAATGCATCATGGCACAGCTAGAATAAGCATCTTGAGAAAATATCCTTCTCAATTGTTCAAAAACTTAGAGTCTCATGAATGTATTATAATGAGATAATTGAGCATATAGTAATGATTTTTCCTAGACCTTTTCTCAGAAAATGAGACACTTCAAGGTCATTATTTCTATGTTCCTTTTTGGTTATGGTGTTTATCTCTATAGGATCTCTCACTTCTAATCTATTACTGCTTAGCTTTCCTCTTCTAAGCAGATACTCCTCAAGTTAGCTACAAGTTTACTGCTGTTCAGACACTGTGCCCCTCTTGCAGCAATCTTCCAAGACATGAAATTTCTAGCAAGAAAGCCTCAGTAACCACGAATGTTTCACAGGCTGATGTATGAGGTTCTAGAAAACAGTTGAAAATATGATTAAACTGATGAGGAGTATGTATGAAGAGAAATATAGTTTACTATATCATCATTCTGAAAATAACAAATTCTTTATTCCTAGTATTTTAACAATGATAGATTTTATTAATTTTCATTGATCATCTCTTTAGATTTGGGCTCTAAGGATAACATAAAGAGGCCAGGATAAATTTGTTTAGCATCAGGCAATATGTGCAAATGATTGTAAATTAGATAAGCATTAATAACAGTCATGATTTCTTGTCGACATATTTGTGTCTCAAAAATATATATCTGCTTCTAATGAGTATATATGAAACATAAGCCATAATTCTGCCCCTTCCTGAGGTTACAGGCATTGTATGGTTCTTCCATGGCTTTGATTACAGTTGTACAGTGAAATATGTTGTTCATCCCTCTCTTCTCTCTCTCACACACACATGCATCTGCAAACAAACACATATACTCATATCCATAACATCAACTATCACAAAATATATTAATCTGAATACTGTTCAAATATCCATCTAGAAACTCCATGCATTTCAAAAATATTAAGTAAGATACTTGAATGCCCACACTTGAAGGAGGTTGCTAGGTAACATCCAGTGACCTCCCAAACTCATCTCACATTCTCATCCTGATGATCAAACTTCAAATCAGGCATTCCCATTTATAAGGGTCTCATATTTAGCAGCATTCAGGTAAGCTAGGTTTCTATCATAAAACATAAAAGAGGCTGGGTGCCGTGGCTCATGCCTGCAATCCCAGCACTTTGGGAGGCCGAGATGGGTGGATTACCTGAGGTCAGAAGTTCGAGACCAGCCTAGCCAACATGGTGAAACCCTGTCTCTACTAAAAATACAAAAATTAGCCAGGTGTAGTGGCACATGCCTGTAATCCCAGCTACTTGGGAGGCTGAGGCAGGAGAATCGCTTCAACCTGGCAGGTGGAGGTTGCGGTGAGTCGAGATTGTTCCATTGCACTCCAGCCTAGCTGACAGAGCAAGACTCTGTCTCCAAAAAAAAAAAAAAAAAAAAAAAAAAAAGTCAAAAAGATTAAGCAAGAGTTAAAACTCATTAAAATATCAGAAACATCACCTCTGTTCAATAAACTAAATATTACTGCTACCACATTCTCATCCATGATGTTCAGATGAGCATTACTAATATTTGCATTGACATTTCTTTGCTCTTTATTTTTTTAATTTTCAGCCCAAACTCTTCCTACTGACCTCATCTTTCTTTAGCATTTTCATTACTTATAAAGGTTACAAGCAATTCCACTGTTCTGGTAATCATTTGGTCTTTTTGAGGTGACTTTGCACATTTGGTCTCACATCCATGATTAGTTATTTCATGTAACACTTATATGACAATCTTACTTATCTCATTTTATAAATCCACATAATGAGCTGACTTTTCCTAGTGAATAACCTACAGTCATTATATTGTTTGAAGTTGAGTCTTTTCTTTTTGCCAATAGGGATTACTTGCCTTTATCGTATAGCATGCTTTAGCCGTATGTTGAGATAAAATTTCAACAAGGTTTTAAATAAACTGATTAATAAATAATCATCAAAACAGCCATACCCAGTAGTTTATATTGTGGGTATTAACATTTTTAAAAGCCACATTAATAAAAGTAAATTATATTTCGACAATATATATTTGATAAAATATTTCATTGAACCAATATTTCTAAAAGTGTACCATTTCAATATCTAATCAATACAACATTATTAATGATATATTTTAACTTTTTCATACAAGTATTGAAAATCCAGTGTGTATTTTATACTTAAAGCACATATCAATTTAAACCAGCCACATTTCAAGTGTTCAGTATCCACAGATGGCTAGTGGCTACATTAGTGAGAATAGCCTCAGAAATACAAAAATGACCCCAATTTGCAAACTTGGAAATTTTCATAAATGATTACCTTAGTTCTTTTGTAATGATTTGTATATTCTTTTTTATATTTGAAGATTAAGTAGCTTTGACATATGATAATTGATGTTGTGACAGCCTCTCCATAAAATATCACCTTCAAATATATGGGAAATAATTTGGTTTTATTTATCACTATTATCTCTCTATTAAAGTATTTTAATATTATAGTAGCTGCTCTAATGTATCAAAAATATACATTTATTTGATTGAATACACGCAGGCATTGTCTATTTTTCACATCTTATTTAATGTAGTGTTTAAACATTTGTAATAGCATTACCTGGTCCAAATTTTTCACTTGTAGATTTTAAAGTATTTCAAAAGGATTCCAAATGAAAAATTTTGAGTGTTCATTTCAGTATTCAATCTTTTTAAAAATTAAGTGATTATATGAACAAAAGACTTTTTTTTTTGTATCATGAAATAACAACTTAATGTCATTTTTGAAATTAGAATTGTAGGAAGCCTGTATTGCTTGAATTTATATTCAAGACACTGTATAATTTTTGTGAAGACCTTTAAGCTGTCCTCAGATAACAGGAATAGATATTTAAATTACTTTCTTTTATTTTAGGTAATAATCAACGTCATACAATTCTGAAAGACTGGTATGTGGCATGCAGGCAAAGATTTTCAATTCAAATACCTGGTGTGTTTTGGTGGAATTACACTTAATTGGAACAGTAGATTTATGAAAGATATTCAATATCTCATATCAGAAGACAAATTTTATTCACTATGAACAAATTCCAAAGGTAATAAAAAACTCTTTTGCTAAACCTTGATGTAATATTATTTGTCTGATATTTTATCATGATTAGCACTCTTTGAACATTTTTAGTTTAAGGACCCATGATTTATGTATCTTTAAATTACTTGTAAATATACTTAATAAAGTGTTTTTACATAACATACTGTCTTTAAATATGGATAAATGAAACATGATATATTAGGTAACTAAATTATTAACTTTTAAAACAATCACTTCATAAGGGAATGACCCACATGAACAACATCCTTGACCAGTAACTCAACAGTCAACTTTCTCTTCTGTAAATTGACCTATAAGGAAACAGTATTTTCTATGATAACTTTTTACCAGGACATCTTCTATTCTTAAAATATTTCTGTTTGTATGTTTTAATAAAATGCTCTTCAAATGATTAATAAAGTATTCATTTTAATTATAACCATTATTATATCATCAGACAACCTTTCTTCTCATTATATTTTACTTTAGTTGAAAAATAATGTACTTACTGAAAATGTACATTATACTTTTAGAAACATTAATACAAAACAATGAAATGTATATAAAGAATAGTTTTTAAAGTAATTTTTATTTCTAATTTTTATAGGTATACAGTAAGTGTATATAATTATGAGTTACACGAGATATTTTGATACAGGTATCCAATGTGTAATAATCACATCAGAGTAAATGTGGTATCCATCACCTCAAGCACTTATCCTTTGTGTCACAAACACTCCAATTAAACTCTTTTCATTATTTTAAAATGTACAATTAATTTGTTTTTCACTGTAGTCACGCTGTTGTGTTAGCAAATAGTAGGTCTCATTTATTTGTATTTTTTTGTACTAAAAATACTTGTAATTACAGAATGATTTTAGAAATCATGTGGATAGAATGAATAAAATGTTGCCTTTCATTGGCTTGACTGTAATCCTTACACATGTAACTACCACATTTGACAATACTTAATTCCCAAGAAAGCAAACATTCATATTAAATTAAATTAATGTTTTATAGTGCAAAATTTATTTTGTTTCAATAATATGGTGCGCATACAGTGTAGTTTCTATAAAGTTATTTATTTTTATTTATTTGTTTGTTTAATAAACAGAGACCAGGTCTCATTTGGTTGCCCAGGCTCGTCTCAAACTTCTGGGCTCAAGACATGCTCCTGGCTTGTCCTCCTAAAGTGCTAAGATTGCAGGTGTGAGTCACCACACCCAGGCTATAGAGTTTGAATACCTTTATATACTAAATAAGTATCAGACACAAAAAAAGAAAACATGAATCACTATGGCTTTTTTAGAGCGGAGAGTAAATAAGGTGTTTATTGAATGAATGTATAATTAACATAAGTAAATGTCTTTATGATATTAATCAGTTGATTTTAAATACCCAAACGAATAACAAGGTTGTTTTTTATCTCTAAGTGAATGTGGGGCTTTGCAGACATGATGGTATATTTGTTATCATGGGCCTAGTGGAAAGGTGAAGAACAAAATCTTGTTAATGTGTATCTACATAACCTCATTTTGGGTGTTTTAACAATCCATCTTCAGAAGAAGACATGGCATTTGTTTGTAGATGTCTAGGAGATTGTGACAAGCTAGGGTGAGGATTTGTAAAGCAAGGAAAAAAAGAGTAACTGCAGTCTTAGAAAGGTAGAGTTTACAGAGTTGAGTGTGAACATGTGAGAAACGCCACAGTAATGGGGCAAAACAGCTATTATCTTATATCAGTTGCTTTCTCAAGAGGAAAGTAAGAAAACAAAATTCACCCACTGAACGGTCAATTCTCAACCAGTAAATACGGCACTATGCAATTTGCAAAATATCTAGGTTTTTGTGTTATTAGTCTGCTCTCACACTGCTATAAAGACACTAACTTATAAAGAGAAGAGGTTTAATTGGTTCACAGTTATGCATGGCTGGAGAGGCTTTAGGAAACTTATAATCATGGTGGAAGGTGAAAGGGAAGCAAGGTACATCTTACAAGGCTACGGGCAAGAGAGAGAAAACATATGGGGAACTGCCACTTTTAAACCATCAGAACTCCCTCACTATCAGGAGAACACCATGGAAGAAACTGTCACCATGATCCAATTACCTCCCACTAGGTTTGACCCTCCACACATGAGGATTACAATTTTGGATGAGATTTGGGTGGGGACATGGAGCCAAATCATATCAGCTTTCAATCACATTTTGTAACCTTTGCTCATTTGCTATTTTAATGATATTTTAGCTGATCTGTGATTGCTAAAGGAATTATATGATTACTGAAAAGAGAAGATAAATAAGACATATTTGCCATATAGATTTAAATAATTACTTTTCAGCTACTTTTAAACTGGCTATGTATTTTTGTATTTTAGTGCCATGTATGGCATTTAGAATTCATGATTTCTAAATCAATCCAGGTAAATCTTAATTATATCCTATGATAATTGACAGCCACTATAAAACAGTCATCAGCAGTAAATAATACAATTCTAGTGCTCAGTTAACACAATTAATAAGATTACATAAAATGTACTGACAAAATTAATGAACACTGTTAGCTGTTACATAAACTGTGATATATTTATGTCATTTTATTCTAATTATGACATGAGCAATGTGAATGTATTAGAATTATGAAATGGTAGACCTAGGATATAAAAACTATTTTTAAAAACCTTGAAAAGTATGAGGGATAGGTATATAATGTCTGTTTTTACTTTTTACTTTTCATTTTAATTTTTAATATATGTCTATTAATATATGGAATTAACTGAGAAAACAAGCACACTCATATACACACACGAAGTCAAATGTTAAACATGTCTAGTTCTTCTACACTATGGCATATGAAGACATTATTATTTTAAATATCTTTCTGTTAAATGCTGTGACTGTGATGCAGTTTAAGGGATAGAGTTTTACTATTGAAAGTGTTTTAATACTTTCAATATTTTTGAAATATTTTGAAATATGCTTTAAAAAATTTATATATATATATATATATATATAGAGAGAGAGAGAGAGAGAGAGAGAGAGAGAGAGATAAGACCTCTGTCTGTTGTTCAGGGTGGAGTACAGTGCAGTAAACATCACAGCTCATTGCAGCCTCAAACTCCTGGGCTCAAGCTGTCCTCGCACCTCAGCTTCCCAAGTAGTGAGTAGCTAGAAATAAAGGCATGCACCACCATGCCTGGCAAATTTTAAATTTTCTTTTGTAGACACAGGATCTTGCTATGTAGCTCAGGCTGGTCTCAACTCCCAGTCTCAAGTCATCCTCTGGTCTTAGCCTCCCAAAGTCCTGGGATTACAGGTGTGAGTGACCAGGCCTGGCTAATATTATTATTTTTTTCACATGTGCCAAAGATAATTGGCTGTATAAACATTTTATTGATTGAATGTGTCATTAACTAATAAAGTATTATGTTGATTATTTTAAAATATTGAGGATTCATGGAAAAATAAATTGGAAATAATATAGTTAAAGCAAAAGAAAAAAGACAATTTATTATCTGCTTGTACAGATGAAATCACAGAAATTTACTAAATGGTGTAAAATTAAAATTATTTTCTTTTAATTTTAAAATTCTGTGCATGTTAATGTTATGTAACTAAAATGAAGATAAAAAATAAACAGTGTTCTCATTCACTGCATGAAAATCCTTAAGGGTTAAAATAACTTTTATTTCGCTCCCTGGCCTGTTTTCAGAAATTAGGTCTTCGTGTATTTTCATGTGTGTGTGTTTAAAAATTATGCTCAATTACTTATAACAATTTGACAATTGATATCCCAGGGCATCAGTTTATACTTATATAATTAAAATACAGTTTATATCATAACCTCTAATATTATAAACTTGACAGAAAATTAACTACTCCAAGTTTTGTTCAAGCAAAAATATAACGAAGAAAAAAAAGAAAAAGAAAAAGTAATATGTAAATGTTAAAGCATGAAAGCATATTATTATTCAAATGAAAATTTCATAGAATATTAAAAGGGTTTTAAAAAAATTTTCTAGTACAAATTACTTGTATTGCTATATGTTATATAACCTTTAACTATTGCTGTCTGACAAACCACCTTCAATTCTGGTAACTTAAGGAAAATAATTACTATATCTCAGCAATCACAGGGCTGTGACTTTGCGTGTCTCACCTGGGATCACTCAGGTTTCTGTGCATGGTCTGGCTTATGCATCTAGAGGTAGGCTGAAGGCCTCATTCAAGGTTGGCTTTGCTAAATGAAGACGCTTAACTGGGGCAGCCTTGCTTCACGTAGCTTTTATCCTTTTTCAGCTCTGGAGGCCAGCCTGGGCATATTTCTAATGAAGATGATGAAGGTATAAAAGGCAAGCAAAACACACTGGATATCCTGAGATTTAGACATAGAACTGTCAGCATTACTGCTACTCGCACTCAGTTAGCCAATGTGTGGTCTAACTCACTGTTTGGACCTGCTTTTCACCCACAATGGAAGTAAACTGCAAATGGCATACATTCAGAGTGACCATTTATGCAAAGTTACTATAAAATAATCAATTTTCAATAAGATGTATATACATAATAAAAATATTCTTGTGGATATTTAGTCTCATAAGTAAATAGAGAAGAGAAAATTAATAAGATACCATTTCTTCAATCAGATTTCAAAAAATGATATTAACTTTATGGAGGCATACCCTTTCAAAAAGTAATGCAAATAAATAAAGCCAATCTGGAAAATTGTCAATATTTGCTAATATTGAAAACTTCGAGAAGCTGTAACTGAGAAATTTGCTTTCTAGATACTTAAACATTTTGCATTCATACGTTTGTGAGAATTTGATAATGCATGGGTACTCATTTCTCAGACAAGTTCACATGAAGCATACACAAGATTTATGTATTTTCAGGTGTTTCATTTGCAGTCTACAGCCTATACAATATTTCCTAAGGGCTTATGAACCCCATTCAGAGGCACATGGGAATTATAGAGAAACATATTCACAGCAACACTGTCTGCAATTGCAAAATTTGGAATTATGCTACAGGTCTAGACATGAAGGTCTAGAGAGTAAAAATGTGGTACTCTTAAGAAGTATATCATGAAGCCATCCAAACAGATGTCAATATCGATGAGTCTCAATTGCATGATAATTACTTAAAAAACACATAAAATTCAAAATTAAACTTTGAGTGCTAACGATTTCTCAGCTAAGAAACTCAGAAAATGCCAGTATATTATTCTGAGTTCACTTGAATGGGAATTAGAAGACTCACGTTAAGTATCTTAGCAAGTATTGACTATGAAAGTAGAATTCAGATTTTAATTGAAATAAGGCTAGAAGTGGGGAAAGGGAGATACATGTCTGAATAGAGGATTATAATATACCTTTAACTAATGTTATTATATAATTAACTAGTAATTATATTAAGGAGTATAGTTTATGGAATAGGTCAAAATTTATGCCCCTGAGGTCATACATAAATTTTATTTTATTTTTCTAAAAGAAAATCAATAACTACATATATATGCAATTGCACAAGTTTTTTTTACTCTCCTAGACTCAGATTCCTCACATAGTAAGAACATGCACAATGCCAGTCACTATCAGATAAGTCTGTAATGAAGATTAATTGAGATAATGTATGCAAAGTAATAATAAGCGACTGACTTATTGAAGAGTTGTTTAACATTTATTTGTTGAATAGTGTGATGGCTAATTTGAGGTGTTAACTTGATTGGGCTATGGGATTTCCAGATACTTTGGCAAACATTATTCTGCTTATTTTCTGTTGGATGTTTCTTTTATGAAATTCAACATTTAAATTGGTGGCTTAAATAAAGTAAATTGTCCTCATAATATGAGTGGGCCTCATTTAATCATTTGAAGACTGGAATAGAACAAAGAGTCTGATTCTACCCCTAATTAAGATAATTCTTCCTGTTTGGTAACCTCTGATTTAGGACATCAGCTTTTGTTCTGTTTCCAGACTCAAAATGGAACACAGGCCCTTCCGGGTTAGGAGCTTGCTGGCCTTTAGACTGGAATTCTACCACATGCTCTTCTGGTTCTGAGGTCTACAGATCCGACTGGCGCTACCCCATTCGCTTTCCTAGGCCCCCAGATTACTGATTCACCCTGCAGATCTTGGGATTTGGCATAATAATATGCGACAATTCCTTCACCTCTCTCTCTCTCTATATATATATATATATATATATACACACACACACACACACACACATATATGTGTATATAAATATATGTATAATTTTGAAAACTCATTTTCTTTCTCTGAACCCAGACTAATACAAACACCAGATACAAACATAAGCCAGGGTAATAACAACAATGAAGTGATCAATGGAGTTTCTTTATTCATTGAGCTTGAATTTTAGATGGGTGATGATAATAAAAGGAATGAATCAATGAATGGAAATATACAGATGTGTGAATCAATGTATGCATCGATGACTTGATGGATCCACAAAGAAAAAATCAAAGAGTAATAACTTAACTGTAATAATTAATATTTAGTGATATCAAAGTGTGTGTTTGAGAGGCCAACTTTAGATTTGATGACCAAGGACACACTTTTTAAGAGGGCTACATTTAAATTATAATATAAATAATAAGAAAAAAAACAACCTTTTAGTTTCAGAACTAAAGTGGGGGAGATAATTTTAGAAAGTGGGGGAGATAATTGCAGGAAGAAGGAAGTCAACCAGGTAGAACAAAGTGTTCAACTAGTTCTTTTTAATTCAAAGAATGAAAAAGGCCTGGGTGGTAGGACTATTATAGGGCTGGCTGGAGAAGAATGGTAAGCCTAGTCACAGAAAGCTATAGGAACCATATTTGTTTGTTTTTTTCCTTGTTTATTTGTTTATTCATTTATTTTTATTATACTTTAAATTCTAGGGTACAAGTGCACAACATGCAGGTTTGTTATACATGTGCCATGTTGGTTTGCTGCACCCATTAACTTGTAATTTACATTAGATATTTCTAATGCTAAAAACCAAGTAAAGAGTCATCATTTGATTCCAAATGCAATATGAAAACATACATGGTCTTAAGAAAGTGAGTTATATGATATGATTTATGTTTTAAAATGATTGTTTTGACTATCATGAGGATAAGGGATTATTGGGGAATAAAAATTTGAGAGGACATTTTAGGAAACTCTTTAAGTATTCCAGATATAGATAATAGTGCTTTAATTAGGGCAATAATAATGAGGATGAAAAAACAGCAGACATGTTCAAGAGAAGCTTTTCCCATAGATTCTACAAGACTCCTTGAAAAATTGGATGTAATGACTGAAAGAAAGAAAAAAGCCAGAACATTTTCTAGCAATTCATTATTGCAAGATAATTCATAGGAATTTTCATACTGGGTATTGTCTTTCCTTTGATGACCTTAATTAAGATCTAAACAAAATGGTATATGGAAAGACCTTAAGATCCAAACAAAATAGTATATGCAAATAAATACCTATACTGTATATAGGTATATCTATAGGTTTATTTACAAACTACCTATCCTCTTAAAAATATTAGCAGTGGCATATTAAGAAAACATATTTTATGTATTCTAATACTTAAAAATTTCTCATAAAGGCAGCAAAATAATTAGCTACAATGTAAAGGTAATTCTTAAACAGTAAGGCAAGAAAAAAGACTTGGCTTTAGATAGTTCTGGTATTTAAATCCAAAATTTATTTCTAAGACTTCATAAGTCAAAGTCAAATAAGAAATTCAATGGATTAACAAAGTATTAGTTTTCTGCTAGCAGGATTCATCTGAGAACATCAATGGACATCTCAGACTTTTAATGACTCTGAATTGAGAGAAATTGTGATATGATCATTTAAACAATATAAAGAACAGTATATTCTCTGAATTCCTTATATTTTTGGCTTAGTCATGGTGAAAGGATGACTTAATATCACTTTACAGATGACACTGCTCCTGCATTCCTTTGCCCATGCCTTACACTCTGAGGAATCCAACCAAATATCTCTTTTATTATTGACACCATATTTCAGGAGATGATTTATATCTCATGGATAGGAACATTGTTATGTTCAATCCTTCTGGATTCCATGTAGCCAAATCTCGCCTGCCTACCACCCCAGCCCAAGAACAGTGAGAAAAAAAAATTCTCTTATTTTGCTATTCCACCCAATAACCTCTCAGGTCTCTTTCTTGGGACTCAGGCCCCCTTAAAAAAAAGAAAAAAGAAAAAAATCAAAAAACAGTATTTTGCATTATACCACGTATAATCTGGAGCAATAGAGCTCTTTACTTCAGAATAATATTTGAGCTTTACATCTGCATAGGCAAGTGGCCTGTTGAAGCAGAGCCAAATTCAATCTCTTGCTGCGCAGAAAGAAAATGTTGGCAGCGTTTAAAGAGCAATTTGTCCCCAGTGAATAGACAATATCGTTTATGAAATAGCCTCGAGTTCCTTAAGAGCCCAGCATGCAATTAATTACATTATTCATTTATTTAACAAATATTTGCTATTTATTATTTGTGTTAGTATGATTTCACTACAACCGTTATTTATAATGACTGAAAAGAATGTAAATAAAGATCAAGTAGGTTCTTTGTGCTTCGTGGAAAGGCATGCATACGGGCAGCAAAATATAACCTAAGCGTTAAGTGATAATTGAACTGAGCCATTTGTGGATAAAGACTTGGGAGCGGGATATATATGAGAGAGATTTGCTTGTTGGTATGTTTGCTTTCCTAAATGGAGCACCTGTTTGGAAAGACCTTAGAAAAGGTGTTCTATTTAAATAGAACTTCAGAAACATAACGTTTTCAGACAAAAGAAAAGGGTGGAAAAGCACATCACTGGGAAAAAGTAAACATACATTGCAAAAAAAAAAAAAAAAGGGGGGGGATATAAAGAGAAAAAGAAATGATGAATAGTTGACCTTGGCTTGAGGCTTTGTGTTTTAAAGATGAGTGCTAGAGATAAAGTTCAAAATATAGGTTAAAAATGAACTGCAGGAGCTTTGTTCTTTCCTTCCAAGAAAATAGAAACATATTCATCATAAAACATATATTAAAATGGTGCTCAGGAAAATTAATATGGCAACAAAGAGGAGAAGTAAGATGAAATCCTCCTGGATCTAATCTGGTTCCTTTCAGTCATCATCTGATACTGACACTTTTAACAATTGCCTTGCCTTAGTCCAGTGCACGACTTAAAACTTTGCAAATAAATAGTACGAAAGACTAAAGGTAATAGAAATCTCTAGCATTTCAGAGGCAGCGTTGTTAATAAAGGAAAGATGGATGGCTAAATTCTCACATTTATTCATGAAAGGGGGATGGGTAGAGAAAAACATTTTAAAGAGAAGAAATGAGTGTGCCTCTCCATGATAAAAACGAGGAAACTTTCACTAGTCATGTACTTCTGTATACATTTATACTTTTAAGGAATAAGAAGTACTGCTGCATTATTTTCCATGAAAAATTCCAGTGAAAAATAGAACATAAAGTAACACTACTAATAAAAACCGCAGTATCACCAGAAATTAATAAACACAACAGCAGCAGGAATAAAATAGAAACATTTTTCATCTTGAGATTTGTTTTAAAGAATGGGAATTGTATCCTGTGACAAATTTTTAAGGATTTCATATAACTACATATCAATTTGTATATTCCTAAAAGAATGTTATTTTAAACTATTTTAAATATATCTTCTGCAAGTTGAAAAATAAAATATAGTTTGTATGATAAAGTATGTATAATAAATTACAAACATAATGGAATAAATGTAATATAGTACTACATATGAATGCATAAACTTCTGTAGTTTGTAATATTATATTGTTGTAATATACAATAGTTTTGCACTTCTAGAATTTCCATATAAAATATGCATTTTTAATTTTCAGTTTAATCATGATCTATTGTTCAATTTGATCATGATTTTCTGTATAAAATATTGTCTTTAAGTACATACTATGGGCCCGGTGCAGTGGCTCACACCTGTAATCCCAGCACTTTGGGAGGCCGAGGCAGGCGGATCACGAGGTCGGGAGATCGATACCACCCTGGCTAACATGGTGAAACCCCGTCTCTACTAAAAATATAAAAAAACTTAGCCGGGCGTGGTGGCGAGTGCCTGTAGTCCCAGCTACTTGGGAGGCTGAGGCAGGAGAATGGCGTGAACCTGGGAGGTGGAGCTTGCAGTGAGCCGAGATCGCTCCACTGCATTCCAGCCTGGGCAACAGTGTGAGACTCCATCTCAAATAAATACATACATACATATATACATACATACATACATACATACTATGAACAAGATATTTTTTATCATTATTAGATGTTAATATTTATATATTAATACATTATTTTTGCTGTTACTTACATATTTCTTGTTTTCCTAGCGTATATTTTATGATTATTTTAATTCTTAAAGTCAATTATTTCATTCATATTTACTTTTTGATTTATGACAAATTATTTTTAAGAAATAATTTTTTTCTCTGATGACAGTTGTGTCTCTCTCCTAAATGTTGTTTCTTCTTTTTTTTTTTTTTTTTTTTTTACCAAATATCATCTAAATGCATTGCCAGTTTTTATTAGGTTTTCAAAATACAAAATTTATGAAGGTAATTTTATTACTATTTGCTAATATTCTTGAATTATGGTGAAATAATTTAAATATTTTTATCCACTCTTGACATTTCTTTGAACCTACTATAAACTAAATTTTGTGAATATCATCAGGGCTTTGGAAAAGTTTTATTTTCCATATTTTGGTACTAATTTTACATTTTTCCATTATGTTAGACCTGTTAAACTATTAAAACCTTCTATGCATTTGTTTTATTAACTTCTTTTATATTTTTTCAAAGACTGAGATATTTGTATTAGTGTCAATAATCGTTAAACAAGCATCATTTTGTTGCTATTTCTCCCTTGTAATTAACTTTTCACTGACCCAACTGTATTCAAATAAAACAACATAGGTAGATTCCTGTTCAGCCTGTATTCTGCTATCCTATGTAACTAGCAAATCCTCATCCTAAGAAAGAAAAAAGTAATGGTCCCTTTGACTATAAATTCACAATCATTTTCTTCTTTACTTTTCCAGATTGATACTCTCTCTGACACCCTCTTATGCAACCAAAACCCTCACATCTCCAACATTCCTAGGAAGTACTGTCAAGATATACAGGGAGAGTTTAGATTAAGGAATAAACTAATATTCCATTTCTTAAAATATAATATCCTTGAGATACAGGAGCATATTTTAGCTTGATATAGGCTTAGAATGCCTTAAATAAGAGTAGATAAAGTGGCTCTCAGAATGTTCATTTTTCTCTCTATTTCAGTATTTAAAACTTGGTATGCAATGAGACAAATCTGAGATAGGTTTCCTTCATTCTCACTCCACTTGCCTCGAGTTTAGGGGGAATTTCTTCCGAAATTTGGTCTTACGTCACCAATGATATTGCAAAGTTTTCTGTCTGCATGTGAGTCCTTCTGAATACTTTGGTGAGGTGGCTCATGCCTGTAAAGACAGGTGAATCACTTGAGGCCAGGCATTTGGGACCAGGCTAGTCAATATGGTGAAACCTCATGTCTACTAATAATACAAAATTAGCTAGGTATAGTGGTGCACACGTGTAGTCCCAGCTACTTGGGAGGTTGAGGCATAAGAATCACTTGAACCGGGAGGCAGAGGTTGCAGTGAGCCGAGATTGCACCACTGCACTCCAGCCTGGGTGACAGAGTAATACTGTGTCTCTTATAAATGAATAAATAAATAAATAAATAAATAAATAAATAAATAAATAAAATGAAAAGTTTGGTGATAATGCATTGGAGTCAAACAGCACATTCAACTTAAAGTCATGTGACTCTCATATTTAACAAAGAGACAAAAAAGCAGTTAGCCATTTTTCTAATCCTAACTCCCTGTCCCCCCAAAGTCAGAAATCTTTTACTTGTACTTCTAGATCCACTCTTACCTTTATGTAGTCTACTCTGTGCCAGGATATAGGGTCATCAACAGATACTCTTACTCTCTAGCTTCTGGTTGGGTTACAGGATAAAAAGTATGCTAGGTTAGTGAAAGATGCGGGAGAAGGAGGTGAAGTAATTGATTTCCCTGTTTCTCTACTCCAGGGATATGCCCTGCTGGTTGACTCTATCATAGGTATGGCCAGCTGAGCTTTCCACTCAATAGGTCTATCTTCAGGTTCCAAAAACAATGTTTTTTTCTGATCTTTTCAGGCTTAGGTGTAATTCAGAATGCTCCTTCACTATGACCCTAACTTTGCAAATCTCCCTTTTATTAAAATAGCTTCATAGTACCCAACAATGTACTATCTCATTTATCTTTGGACACTGACTGATACACCATCATTGATTATATTATATCCTTTGCTACATTCGATTACTTACGTGTATCACCCTGCAGTCATCTCTCTAATCCCCATATTGACAATATTGACAAATCCTGATCAATGACCAAAACTGAAGCCTATAACTGTTACATTAAAGACACATGAATCGCAGGCTGCAGTCAGAGAGCAACTTAATTTTATCTACCACTGACATTTCATATGTACTCTGAATGACTAGATCTTCCACTGCTGCAGAGTAAAATTGAGAAAAATTCAATTAAAATTAGCTTTGACTTTGACACACACATATATGCACACTCACACCAACTGAATTTAAATAATTAATATGCAAGGCTTATGTAATGGTTGAGATTGCTTTCATTTGAAATGAAACCTGTTCTCTATCATTGTCCCTAGAGGGGGCCATTCAGTTATAATCACTTAAGAACAGTGGAAAAACTTGGGCCCATCTGAATGTACATTACTTTCATTTTGCCATTCTCCAACACTGCACAGTTCCCATTTTCTCCATTCCTTTTGGTTAATTCAGTGACATCGAGAGACTTAAGTAGAAACAATGATAACCGACAATGTTGATCTTTACCTCAGTCCTGTGCTCCTGGAAAACAGAAACAGTTAAGAAATCATTTCACCGTTTTGTGTCTGGAAACAGCTTTTTGCAAAGAGATATTTTTCCCCATACGACTTAGATAAGACTCTGAGATGATCCCCTGGGTAGCCTGTGATAGGGACAGACACAACACCCCCCCAGCAATGTCATTATTTTTCTCATCAATGATTAGCTAAACAGTTTGTCCCACTGAGCCATCTGGACAAAATGCTCTCTAACTTGTCTTGACCAAAATTTAGTCAGATGTCCTCTTTTCCCATAGGCCCCTAACCTTGACCCACCTTGGGCAGGCATTGGAATGTGGCATCATCTCTCCTTAATGGCCCCTCCTGAGAATCATCTGAGCTCAGGGAAAAACATTCCCTCAATTGTCTGATCTCACCATCTGCTCAGCCAGCACCCCCACACCTGGTTCTGTCTAGTCTTATTTCCTAATCCCTGTAAAAGAAAAGTCCCTATGCCTGACTTGAAGGTGTTTGCAGATCTTATGGTCAGATTTTGTCCTTACTGCAACTGTTCCTCTTCTCTTACTGTAATAGTATTTTCAAATGAAGTGTTTATGTCTAGATTTGTTTTCTACCTGATATAACTATATCCTCAGTTCTAAGGTAATGTACAGGTTACTCAATAAAAAGTAACTTTTTAATTCAAATTTAAATTATTTATTATTTATTAAACAGTAGATCTTCAAAACATAGCAAATTTTACAAATTTCCGACCCTGCCTTATTGTCCGTTCATAGTCTCAACACATGTTCTCTTCCCCTTTACTGAAAATGATGCCTGCATGTGAAATACTATGTACCTCCATTAAATCTATGATTTTTTTTGTTTTATTTGCTGAAAGTAACCCTTCATGTGTGCTCTATATCCTAAGTTTTTCCAAATCCTAGAGATCTTGCTCAATTATTCCTTTAAATGTGCTCCATCTATAATCTATCTCCTTCTCCATCTATATTAGTAATTCCTATAGACTAAGAATATATACCGATATATTCTCTGGTCTTTAAAACAATGGCAACAACACACACACACAACGTTGTTTTAATATCCTACAGACTTGTTTAAATCTTTCTTTTCTTGCCTTTTTGTGTTAGATGTCCTGAAATAGTAATCTTTGTGACCTCTCCCTGAACCTGCTCTTGTTACTCGGCCACCTTAATGATCTTCACATATCATCTGACTGAAACTAATCTTTCTTTTTTTTTTTTTTTTTGACTCAGATTCTCGCTCTGTCACCCAGGCTGGAGTGCAGTGGTGCAATCTTGGCTCACTGCAAGCTCTGCCTCCCAGGTTCACGCCATTCTCCTGCCTCAGCCTCCTGAGAAGCTGGGACTACAGGTACCCACCACCACGCCCGTCTAATTTTTTGTATTTTTAGTAGAGACGGGATTTCACTGTGTTAGCCAGGATGGTCTCGATCTCCTGACCTCGTGATCCACCCGTCTCGGCCTCCCAAAGTGCTGGGATTACAGGCTTGAGCCACTGTGCCCGGCCGAACTAATCTTTTAAAAACTAAATCCATCGCCGCTTTTAAAGGTTACTCTATCTTTATCATATGCTTTTAACAGTACAGAGAACCTCTCTCCAACTTAAAAACATTCAAGTAACTCCATACTAAGTAGTCTAGAGGTTCTAGATGTTGTTCCCATGTGGCAATGATGGTTTCTGTCTTTCAGTTTTTCCTATCTGTCCTACTTGGACTGAATTGAAGTGGTAAGTGTTAGATTAAAGTTCAGTTTTGCGTTGGGGCACCTTTCCTTTTCCTATCTGTTTTTTGTTTGTTTGTTTTGTTATTTTTTTAATCCCTGGACCAATTTATGCTCTCATGATTTCATGTGTCATTTCAAAAGGAATAACCAATTTCATATATTCAACTCTAATATCTTACCCATGTTGTGTGCTTCCTTGAAGCACCATAAACCTGATATATCCCAAATCAAATAATTACTTTTCCCTTATTAGCTAGTTTTTTCTCCTAAATTCTATAACTTGTTTTTTCATAATTTTCTCAATTATGTTGTTTTTCATTTGGTTTCCAACATTTTTTCATCTTCTGTCTTATTTCTATTTTTATTATTATACTTTAAGTTCTCGGATACATGTGTAGAACGTGCAGGTTTGTTACATAGGTATACATGTGCCATGGTGGTTTCCCACATCCATCAGCCCATCATCTACACTGGTTATTTCTCCTAATGCTATCCCTTCACTAGTCCCCCATCCCCCAACATGCCCAGTGTGTGATGCTCCTCTTCCTGTGTCCATGTGTTCTCATTGTTCAACTCTCACTTATGAATGAGAAAATGCAGTGTTTGGTTTTCTGTTCCTGTGTTAGTTTCCTGGGAATTATGGTTTCCAGCTTCATCCATGTCCCTACAAAGGATATGAACTCATCCTTTTTTTATGGCTGCATCGTATTCTGTGGTGTATATGTGCCACACTTTCTTTATCCAATCTATCATTGATGCGCATTTGGGTTGCTTCCAAGTCTTTGCTCTTGTGAATAGTGCTGCAATAAATATGCGTGTGCATGTTTCTTTATGGTAGAATGATTTATAATCCTTGGGATATATACCCAGTAATGAGATTGCTGAATCAAATGGTATTTTGGGTTCTAGATCCTTGAGGAATGGCCATAGTGTCTTCCACAATAGTTGAACTAATTTACACTCCCACCAACAGTGTAAACGTGTTCCTATTTCTCCACATCCTCTCCAGCATCTGTTGGTTCCTGACTTTTTAATGATCTCCATTCTAACTGGTGTGAGATGATATCTCACTGTGATTTTGATTTGCATTTCTCTAATAACCAGTGAGGATGAGCTTTTTAAAAATGTGTTTGTTGGTCACATAAATGTCTTCTTTTGAGAAGTGTCTGTTCATACCCTTCACCCACTTTTTAATGGGGTTGTTTTTTTTCTTGTAAATTTGTTTAAGTTCCTTGTAGGTTCTGGATCTTAGCCCTTTGTCAGATAGATGGCAAAATTTTTCTCCCATTCTGTAGATTGCCTGCTCAATCTGATGCTAGTTTCTTTTGCTGTGCAGAAACTCTTTAGTTTAATTAGATCCCATTTGTCAATTTTGGTTTTTGTTGTTATTGCTTTTGGTATTTTAATCATGAAGTATTTGCCAGTGCTTATGTCCTGAATGGTATTGCCTAGGATTTCTTGTAGGGTTTTTATGGTTTTATGTCTTATGTTTAATTCTTTAATGCATCTTGAGTTAATTTATAAGGTGTAAGAAAGGGGTCCAGTTTCAGTTTTCTGCACAGGGCTAGCCAGTTCGCCCAACACCATTTATTAAATAGGGAATCCTGTCCCCATTTCTTGTTTTTGTCAGGTTTGTCAAAAATCAGATGGTTGTAGATGTGTGGCATTATTTCTTAGGCCTCTGTTCTGTTCCATTTGTCTATATATCTGTTTTTGTATCAGTATCATGATGTTTTGGTTACTGTAGCCTTGTAGTACAGTTTGAGGTCAGGTAGCATGATACCTCCAGCTTTGGTCTTTTTGCATAAGTTTGTCTTGGTTATACAGGCTCTTTTTTGTATCCATATGAAATTTAAAGTAGTTTTCTCTAATTCTGTGAAGAAAGTCAATGATAGCTTGATGAGGATAGCATTGAATCTATAAATCACTTTGGGAATTATGGCATTTTCACAATATTGATTCTTCCTATCCATGAACATGGAATGCTTTTCCATTTGTTTTTGTCCTCTTTAATTTCCCTGAGCAGAGGTTTGTAGTTCTCCTTGAAGAGGTCCTTCACATCCCTTATAAGTTGTATTCCTAGGTATTTTATTCTCTTTGTATTATTGTAAATGCGAGTTCACTCATGATTTGGCTCTCTGTTTGTCTGTTACTGGTGTATAGGAGTGCATGTTATTTTTGCACATTGAATTTGTATCCTGAGACTTTGCTGAAGTTGCTTATCAGCTTAAGGAGATTTGGGGGTGAGACAATGGGGTTTTCTAAATATACACTCATGTCATCTGCAAACAGAGACAATTTAACTTCCTCTCTTCCTATTTGAATAACCTTTATTTATTTCTCTTGCCTGATTGCCCTGACAAAACTTCCAATACCATACTGAATAGGAATAGTGAGAGAGGGCATGCTTGTCTTGTGCCGGTTTTCAAAGGTAATTCTTCCAGCTTTTACCGATTCATTGTGATATTTGTTCTGGGTTTGTCATAAATAGCTCTTATTATTTTCAGATACATCAATACCTAGTTTATTGAGAGTTTTTAGTATGAAGAGGTGTTGAATTTTATTGAAGGCCTTTTCTGCATCTGTTGAAATCATCTTGTGGTTTTTTGTCATTGGTTCTGTTTATGTGAAGGATTATGTGTATTGATTTGCGTATGTTGAACCAGGCTTGCATCCCAGGAATGAAGTCGACTTGATCTTGCTGGATAAGCTTTTTGATGTGCTGCTGGATTCAGTTTCCCAGTATTTTTATTGAGGATATTTGCATCAATGTTCATCAGGGGTATTGGCCTGAAATTTTCTTTTTTAGTTGTATCTCTATCAGAATGATACTGGCTTCATAGAATGAGTTAGGGAGGAGTCTCTCTTTTTCTGTGGTTTGGAATAGTTTCAAAAGGAAATGGTACCAGCTACTCTTTGTAACTCTGCTAGAATTTGGTTGTGAATCCATCTGGTTCTGGGCCTTTTTTGGTTGATAAGCAAATAATTACTGCCTCAATTTTAGAACTTGTTATTGGTCTATTCAGGGATTCAATTTCTTCCTGGTTTATTCTTTAGGAGGGTGTGTGTGTCCAAGAATTTATCCATTTCTTCTAGATTTTCCAGTTTATTTGTGTAGAGGTGTTTATAGTATTCTCTGTTGGTAGTTTGCATTTCTGTTGGATCAATGGTGATATCCCCTTTATCATTTTTTATTGTGCCTATTTGATTCTTCTCTCTTTTCTTATTAGTCTAGCTAATAGCCAATCTATTCTGTTAATCTTTTCAAAAAAACAGCTTCTGGTTTCACTGATTTTTTGAAGGTTTTTTTGTGTCTTTGTCTCCTTCAGTTATGCTCTGATCTTAGTTATTTCTTGTCTTCTGCTAGCTTTTGAATTTACTTGCTCTTGTTTCTCTAGTTCTTTTAATTGTGATGTTAGGGTGTCAATATCAGATCTTTCCCGCTTTCTCCTGTAGACATTTAGAGCTCTTAATTTCCCTGCAAACACTGCTTTAGCTGTGTCCCAGAGAAATTTAGCTGGTACATTATGTCTTTGTTCTCATTGGTTTCAAAGAACTTATTTATTTCTGTCTTAATTTCATTCTTCACATAGTAGTCATTCAGGAGCAGGTTGTTCAGTTTCCGGGTAGTTGTGTGGTTTTGAGTGAGTTTCTTAATCCTGAATTCTAATTTGATTGCACTGTGGTCTGAGAGACTGTTTGTTATGATTTGATTTCCATTGTTTTGCATTTGCTGAGGAGTGTTTTACTTCCAATTATGTGGCCAATTTTAGAATAAGTGTGAAGTAGTGCTGAGAAAAATGTATATTCTGATGATTTGAGGTGGAGAGTTCTGTGGATGTCCATTAGAACAACTTGGCCCAGAGCTGAGTTCAAGTCCTGAATATCCTTGTTAATTATCTGTCTCTTTGATCTAATATTGACGGTGGGATATCAATGTCTCCCACTATTACTGTGTGGGAATCTAAGTCTCTTTGTAGGTATCTAAGAACTTGCTTTATGAATCTGGGTGCTCCTGTTTTAGGTGCATATATATTTAGGATAGTTAGCTCTTCTCATTGCATTGATCCCTTTACCATTATGTAATGCCCTTCTTTGTCTTTTGTGATCTTTGTTGGTTTAAAGTCTGCTGTATCAGAGACTAGGATTGCAACCCCTGCTTTTTCTTGCTTCCATTTGCTTGGTAAATATTCCTCCATCCCTTTATTTTGAGCCTATGCATGTCTTTGCACCTGAGATGCATCTCCTGAATACAACACATGGATGGGTCTTGACTCTTTATTCAATTTGCTAGTCTGTGTCTTTTAATTGGGGCATTTAGGCCATTTACATTTAAGGTTAATATTGTTATGTATGAATATGATCCTGTCATTATGATACTAGCTGGTTATTTTGCCTATTAGTTGATGCAGTTTCTTCATAGTGTCGATAGTCTTTACAACTTGGTATGTTTTTGCAGTGGATGGTACTGGTTTTTCCTTTCCATATTTAGTGCTTCCTTCAGGAGCTCTTGTAAGGCAGGCCTAGTGGTGACAAAATCTCTCAGCATTCGCTTGTCTGTAAAGGATTTCATTTCTCCTTTGCTTATGAAGTTTAGTTTGGTTGGATATGAAATTCTAGATTGAAAAATATTTTCTTTAAGAACGTTGAATATTGGCCCCCACTCTATTATGGCTTGTAGGGTTTCTGCAGAGAGATCTGCTATTAGTCTGAGAGGCTTCCCTTTGTGGGTAACCTGACCTTTCTTTCTGACTGCCCTTAACATTTTTTCCTTTATTTCAACCTTGGTGAATCTGAAAATTTTGTGTCTGGGGGTTGCTCTTCTCGATGAGTATCTTTGTGGCATTCTCTTTATTTACTGAATTTGAATATTGGCCTGTCTTACTAGGTTGGGGAAGTTCTCCTTGATAATATTCTGAAGAGTGTTTTTCAACTTGGTTCCATTCATCTGATCACTTTCACGTACACCAATCAAACGTAGGTTTGGTCTTTTCATATAGTCCCGTATTTCTTGGAGGTCTTCTCATAAGTCCTATAACATCTTTTCAGGTCAAAATCAAATTCTGTATTTTCAGGACTTCTTTAATGTTTTCTGTCTGTATATGTTATCTTATGTTACTATTTCAGACAAGACTATTCTCCTCAATTTGTTTCTAAAGAAAACTTGTAAACATCTGCTAATTTACACTCAATTTACACAATCTCTTTAAAGCATTCCTTTTCATTCTTTTTTCTCTATTCTTGTCTTCATTCTTTATTTCATTAAGTTGATCTTCAATCACTGATATCCTTTTTTCCACTTGATCAATTCAGCTATTGATACTTGTGTATGCTTCATGAAGTTCTCTTGCTGTGTTTTTCAGCTGTATTAGGTCATTTATGTTGTTCTCTAAACTGGTTATTCTAGTTAGTAATTCTTCTAACATTTTTTTCAAGGTTCTTAGCTTCCTCACATTGGTTTAGAGCATGCTCCTTTAGCTCAGTGGAGTTTGTTATTACCCAGCTACTGAAGCCTACTTCTGTCAATTCGTCAAACTCATTGTCCATCCAGTTTGGTTCATTTGCTAGGGAGGAGTTGTGTCCTTTGGAGAAGAGGCATGTTGGTTTTTGGAATTTTCAGTCTTTTTGTACTGTTTTTTCCTCATCTTCATGGATTTATCTACCTTTGTTTTTGATGCTGGTGACCTTTGGTTGTGGTTTCTGTTTAGAAGTTCTTTTTGTTGATGTTGATGTTGATGTTACTTCTTTCTAGTTTTCCTTTAACAGTCAGGCCCTTCTGCTGCAGGTCTGTCTGTTGGAGTTTCTTAGAGATCCACTCCAGACCCTGTTTGACTGGGTGTCACCAGCGGAGGCTGCAGATCATCAAAGATTGCTGCCTATTCCTTCCTCAGGAAGCTTCGTCCCAGATGGGCACCTGCCAGATGCCAGCCAGATCTCCCCTGTATGAGGTGTCTGTTGACCGCTGTTTGGAAGTATCTCCCAGTCAGGAGACACAGGGGTCAAGGACCCACTTGAGGAGGCAATCTGCCCCTTAGGAGAGCTTGAGCACTATGCTGGGAGATACACTGCTTTCTTCAAAGCCAGCAGGCAGGAACATTTAAGTGTGTTAAAGCTGTGCCCACAGTTGCACCTTCCCCAAGGTGCTCTATCCCAGGGAAATTCAAGTTTTATCTATAAGCCCCTGATTGGGGCTGCTGCCTTTCTTTCGGAGATGGCCTGCCTAGAGAGGAGGAATCTAGACAGGCAGTCTGGCTACAGCGGCTTTGCTGAGCTGCCCTGGGCTCTCCCTGAGTCAAACTTCCCAGTGAATTTCCCGAACTTTGCTTATACTGTGAGAGAAAAACTGCCTACTCAAGCCTCAGTAATGGTGGATGCCCCTTCCCCCACCAAGCTCCAGTGTCCCAGGTCGACTTCAGACTGCTGTGCTGGCAGCGAGAATTTCAAGTCAGTAGATCTTAGCCTGCTGGGCTCCATGAGGGTGGGATCCGCTAAGTTAGACCACTTGACTCCCTGACTTCAGCCCCCTTTTCAGGGGAGTGAATGGTTCCGTCTTGCTGGTGTTCCAGGTGCCATTCAGGTATGGAAAAAAACAAAACAAAACAAAACAAACAAACAAAAAAAACCAACTCCTGCAGCTAGTTCGGTGTCTGCTCAAATTTCTGTCCAGTTTTGTGCTTGAAACCCAGGGCCCTTGTGGTGTAGGCACCTGAGGGAATCTCCTGGTCTGCAGGTTGCAAACACTCCGGGAAAAGTGTAGTATCTGGGTTGGATAACACTGTCCCTCACGGCACAGTCCCTCATAGTTTTTCTTGCTTAGGGGAGGGAGTTCCCCAAACCCCTTTGCTTCCTGGGTGAGGTGACACCCCACCCTGCTTTGGCTCACACTCTGTGGGCTGCATCCGCTGTATAACCATTCCCAATGAGATGAGCTGGGTACCTCAGTTGGAAATGCAGAAATCACCTGCCTTCTGCTTGATCTTGCTGGGAGCTGCAGACCAGAGCTGTTCCTGTTTGGTCAACTTACCTGCCACTGTTTTATTCTTCTTCATGTAATAAATTCCCAAATTCTTATACAATACTAATGTGCAGTGTAAATATTATTCACATGTATGTATGTGTGTATGTGTATCAGAGAGCTGTTATTTTTCCAAGTAGATCTTTACTCTTATAATTTTGAAGAAGATTTTAACAAGAGTATGTAAAATATAAACCAGGAATTATCTTTGAGAATCCCAGAAGATGGATGATAAAGAAGTTGATTCTAGTTGAAAGGGGATAACAGCCTGAAGGCTGCTTGATTTGTCTTTATCTTACCCTTCTCAGTAGGTGGTAGAGCAACCTCATGAAAGTAATTCAGAATTGCTAGTAGAAATTATTTCCCGAATATCTCTTGAATCTGTACTTTTTCTTCTATTCTCGCCAATCCATTTCTGCTTTTCTTTCCATTCTGCCTTACTTTTGTCGATATTGTTAGAAATGATATCTGTTACATTAATTTATCTAGATTTCAACCCTCCTTACATCCTAGGGCCAAATTATCTCCGTAAGTAATGTGGTCATAAGGAAACTCCTGATCCCAATTGCTTTTAATGACTCCCTACAGCCTTACAAATACATTTTGATTTATTTTTGTAAGACCTAGGGGCTTTCTGCAATTTAGAGTCAACTTACACTTTTAGCCATACTTCTCATAAGTCTTGTAACTTCTTCTCAGGTCAAAATCAAATTCTGTATTTTCAGGACATGTCTAATGTTTTCTGTCTGTGTATGTTATCTTATGTTACTATTTCAGACTAGACTATTGTCCTCAATTTGTTTCTAAAGAAAACTTGTAAACATCTGCTAATTCATACTCAATTTATACCATCTATTTAAAGGATTTTCCTCATAAGAAAATCATCTGACATAAACTCTTTCTTCTCAGAACTCATATACACTGTGTGAAATTTTTTACATCATTCATCACCTGGACTTATGATCCGATGGTATTCACTGGGATGACGGGGCTAATCTGTGTAATTTTATTCTATATTGGTTGGCAAATTATAACTGTATGGGCCTCCTGAGGTTCCTCTGTTCAGTTATCCTGTCCTAGTGTGTGAGGGGTTAAGAGATTGATACTTAACTGGTGGCACCCAGGTTGAGAAGGTTTGCAACCACAGGTACCTCTTTCAGGTAGGCTTGGAGACTTTGAGGTTGATTCCATGCCTAGTGGTAATGCTAATAATAACACTCAAAACACTCAAGAGGGCAAAAGACTCAGTGTCCCTCTGAACTCATAGAGCCTATGAGCACCATCTCCTGGCCTAAATCGGAGTTACCTACATGCCTGCAGAAACTGCAGCTTCTTCCATGAACCATAGAGATTATTAAATATTTTGAATACCACTATAAACTATAACATTCTTCTACATAGTTATTTGAGTTAATGCATGTAAAGCACTTAGAACTGTCACATGTTAATTGCTCTGTAAGTGGGAGATCTATTATTTTTGTCATCATTGCTATCAATATTCACCTAAGTACCTTTCAGGTACAGATTTGCTTACTTGAACTGGCATATACTAGAGGATGTAGCCTACCTTCTTGTATATTATCTGTTTAATAATATTTTTCTTAAATATTAGTTGGAAAAATATATAAAATATTTCTCTGAATTTATTCTAAAGTATTTATGTGATGACTTCTGTGTTGGACTACAAAAAAACACAAAATACTATCTAAAAACTATCAAATTATGTCTAATTTCCAGGATTTATGACTTAAAATCAAATGTTCTACTTGAATTAAATTAAAGTCATGCTGTAACAAACTTTCAATAGATTTCCAGTTTCTATTCTTTGGTAATGATAGATTTTCTAGGAAATGCGTACTATTGAATAAATAAACAGATGAAAAAATAAAACTATTTTGGTTAACAAAATGGAAATAAGAGAAGATTTGACAAGTGATAGATAGAACTGTTATTGCAGTATAGAGAACTTTCACCTCCTTGGTTAAATTTGGTTCTAAGTGTCTTTTATTTTGTAGTTATAACAAATGGGATTGTTTTCTTGATTTCTTTTTCAGACAGTTTGCTATTAGTGCATAGAAATGCTACCAATTTTTGTTTGTTGATTTTGTATCCTACACTTTTACTGAATTTGTTTATTAGATCTAACCACATTTGTTGGTGTCTTTAGGGGTTTTCTATATATATAAGATCATGCCACCTGCCAACAGGGACAATTTTATTTATTCCTTTCCAACTTGAATGCTTTTTACTTCCCCATCTTTCCTAATTGCTGTAGCTAGGACTTCCAGTACCATGTTGAACAGAAGTGATGAAAGAGGGTATCATTGTTTTGTTCCATATCTTAGAGGAAAGGCTTTCAACTTTTCCCTGTTAAAATATGTTGGTTGTGGGCTTGTTATATACAACCTTGATTGTGTTGAGGTACATTCCTTCTATTCCAAATATGTTGAAACCTTTATCATGAAGGGCTGTTGAATTGTATTAAATGCTTTTTCTACATCAATCATATTGTTGCTTAGGATGACTCATATATAATATCATCAGATTGATTTCTGGCAGTCAATCTGCTAAGACAAACAAGTGAAAAAAAAAAAAGATGGTGTCTAGAATTTATTCATCTTGCACGACTGAAACAAGACAGCTCAATATTGTATACTTAAAAATTTGTTAAAAGGGTACATCTCATTTTAAGTGTTATTACCACCAAAACAAAAAATAAACCAAGGAACCAAACAAACAGAAAAACCCTAAAAGGAAAGATAACGCTATTGAAGCTGACAAATCTGTTCATCACCCTGATTTTAGTGATAGTTTCACAGGTGTAGTCCCATTTCCAAAGTCATTAAATTGTACAAATTAGATATGTTCAGTTTTTTGCTGTATTAAGTTTAACTCAATAAAACGTTTAAAAAAGTTATCTATCCTGCTAAAATAATGCTGTTCATTATAATTTTACTGATTTGGTAATTTAAAAAATCCCTGTTTAAACTCTGAGATGTTCTTAGTTACAACATCATTCAGTGCAGAATTAGTTGTGGTTTTTCCTATTGAAAGTAAAAGCAAAGCCCGCAATTAATTTTGCACCGACCTAATAATATTCTACATTTGTACATTACTACAAATAAATTGTCATCTTTCATGGAGTTGAAAAAGTATGTTTCTTTTAAATTATGTATGTATTATTCAGATATGAGGTAACATTTAATGGAAAGATAATTATTAGAAATACAAAAAAATAGAAAGAAAACAGCTGTGATATTTTAAAAAAGGATATCTTCCAATTTTCTAAACTTTGAACATAAAGGCAAAAATCCATGCATGTAGCATGAAAGGACCTAGGCATAGCTGATTCTTTCATTCCACTCATCCAATAAACGAATTTAGAAATAATGCAAATTTTGATTATGTAAATGATGAACTATCAATCAGACATAGCACAGTCATATTAGAATGTAAGCACAGTTTAAAACTCACATTTCCAGGTGCGGTGGCTCATGCCTGTAATCCCAGCACTTTGGGAGGCTGAGGCAGGTGGATCACCTGAGGTCAGGAGTTCAAGACCAGGCTGGCCAACATGGCAAAACCCCATCTCCACTAAAAATGCAAAAAAATTAGCTGAGCGTGGTGGCAGGCACCTGTTAATCCCAGCAACTTGGGAGGCTGAGGCAGGAGAGTCATTAGAACCCTGGGGGAGCGGGTTGCAGTGAGCTGAGAAGGCGCTACTGCACTCCAGCCTGGGCTACAGAGTGAGACTCCGTCTGAAACAAACAAACAAAAAACTCACATATGAGCCATTCAAAATAAAGTATTGTAACATAATGAGACAGGCTTTACTCACCCCTGTAGCGCTGACACAATTTTGTCGGCCTATGACTCTTAACAATATTTCTCCCATTGTAAAAGTTATTTAAATCTAAGATTGAAAATTTTACATGACAGCAGAGTGTGACCACTAGTTTCTTGCCTACCACTCTCTATATGAAGTATTCATTTCAGTGATGTTAGGAACTGAATTATGATTGACACAGCCTCATTTTAGGATGCCTTGAAAAACTTTTTTAATTTTTTTGATTACAGAATTATCTTAATAACTATCATTTAACATATTTTCACAACAAATGTATCTGAAATATTACAAGATGACCTCAAATTTCTTCTTTTTATGCATGTGATATGAAATCAAAATTAGAGTGTATGTACATCTTTAAGACAATTGCAATTATTTTTTCTGCTTATTTTTTCAATGATTGATCAATCATGTCTTTGCACTCTTCTACTTAGTAATTGCATTCTGTGATACATAGCTCACTGAGGTTTCAAATGTGTTATTTTTATCTCTCTGAAGAGTTTATTGTTTTCCTCAAAACAATAATAAGGCATAGTAAATCCCTGGACACAGTAAGTATTCACTACAGAACTGGTTTACTGACAGTTTTCTGAAGCAGTTTTTATTTGGTTGAAAGAACTAGGACAAGCATTCTCAAAATTTAATTTCCATAATAGTTCTATTTTATTACTTTTTATTTTCAAAGAAAGTAGTGTAAAATCATTATGTCACATGATTGATAAATGCAAACACAAAAGGTAGGGATGATTAAAATTTAATAAAAATTACTAATAAATCCATAAGCTTCTGATCAAATCTCATAGAAAAACAAAAACAAGACACAGTGTCACTTAATAGCTGTTTGATTTATAAATTCTTTATTACTTTAATATCTAAGAAATATTTACTGAGTATCCATTTTCTCCAACCACTGTGCTAGGAGCTATGGAAAAATCTAGAGATGAATAAAATAAAATACCACAAACTAGTGTCTATAATCTATCAGGGTAATTAAGACAGCTGTATGAAATCTATTCAAATTATAATTTAAGAACCAAAAATATTTTAAATTAATTAATTAATTTATTTATTTATTATTTATTTTCAGGCCCAGTCTCAGTCTGTAGCCCAGGTTGGAGTGCAGTGGCAAGATCTCGGCTCACTGCAAGCTCCGCTTCCCGGGTTCACGTCATTCTCTTGCCTCAGCCTCTCGAGTAGCTGGAACTACAGGCACCCACCACCACGCCCAGCTAATTTTTTTTTTTTTTTAGTTTTAGTAGAGATGGGGTTTCACCGAGGACTAAAAATATTTTTAAATGTTGTGGTTCTATAATGGTAAGCAAAGAAAAGTTTTAAAAGAAATATACAAAATGATGAGTTAATATTTAAATAAAAAACCTTTATTATATAATATATGTAAAATAAATTATGTTGTATAGGTATAATAAAAGAGCTACATATGTTCGTGGAATAATGTACCTTGATCTCTAAAAATTATGATGTTGGACTGCACTGAATGAATTTGGGAGGCATTTATGTTTCCCTGCTAAATCAAGGAGCAATTTAGAAAGCAGTAGAGGAAAACTCTAATCTAACAGCAAACATATAGGATCTGTGTGTGTGTGTGTGGGTGTGTGTGTGTGTGTGTGTGTGACAACTGGAAGCTTCTCAGCTGCTCCTCAGGAAGCCTAAGCTTATAAGGGTCACACTGGCTTTTACGGTTTAGTTGAAATCGGTTGTCACTCCCACCCTATCCTCTCATGTGCTTTAAGAAGAAACAAGCATTCTTCCTAACAAGTCTGGAGAAATGTGTACGTGCTGGCATCTTACCTGGACATTGCTGCTCTTGCTAATTCCCTTGCTTCTCTGTATTTCTATCTCTGCACGTGCAGCCACCTGTTGAACCAGTTTTCACCTCTCTCATTCCCAGATATTTCTCGTTTTTCTTCATCATCCCCAAAGAACCCATAAATAAATTTGCATGAGCTGAATTCTATGAAACATATGACACAATGGGGAGATGCTGCTCCACAACAGAACACAGCAGAGAGCTTACAATTCAATATTATTCCCCTCCATCTTTCAAAGTCACTTGGGAAATGAGTGGGACACTGTCTGTATCTCCCTAGTATGCCTTCATTTGAAGCTCCATCTTCACGCCCTCTTCTGCCATCTCACAGGGCTTCTCTTGCCCCTTTTCTTTGACTAACAATCTGTAAAAAAAATCCTTCACTGTCTTCTATGCAGAAAAATTCAGCTTTTTCAGATCCTCCCCTATAAACTATAGTGCTTATATTTGTAAGTCTTTGAGTGCAGTAATGCTTCTCACATTCTCCAGGATTTGGCAGCACAAAGAAATGTTGATATCCCATTTATGTGCCCATATATACCATGGGCAATTCAAATTTTAAGGTAGAACTTTTTCACCTTAAAGGAAATAAGACCACCTTCATTCCCTGTAGCATTGTTGGAAGAGAAGAATCGATTAAAATTATACACACACACACACACACACACACACACACACACACATATGTGTGTGTATATATATCTGTGTGTGTGCATTAATTTTACTTCCTACTATACATAATATGTATAGAAAAATAAAAACTTTGAAAATGCACAAAAAAGTCAGCCATAATGGTGTGATTCAGTATAATTTTTCTCAACTGAACTTTTTTTTAAATTTTCTAAAATATGCATGATGATTATTGTAGCTGAAAATCAGTAATAAAAAGAAGAAGGGTGAGACTACAGACATAAGAGCAGAAAATCCTTCATTCAACTTTTAAAAACTAGCTTTCACAGCTTCTTCAATAAATTAAAATTAGAGCTCAATTTTTCATTACTCAAAAAAAATCTGGTTTTCACTGTTAGATATTATCACGTTTTGCTACATTCTGCCCATTAACAGAAACACAACAAAATGTGTTCTAAGGAATACAATACATAATGAAATACCAAATACATAACTAATATTATGTATTTAAAATGGAGAACCAGCAAGAAACACCAAGACGATATCTCTTACTTGTGTCATCAATGATAGTCAGTTGAAAACACAATTAGGCTTTGAAAACAAAATATTACTAATCTTAGTGCTTGAAACTTTTGACTTAGGTAAAATTTTCAAATCTTTCAAAACATAGAGTACTGTCTAAAATAATTATTAACATTTGTTTTTTCCCTTTCTTTCTTTCTTTCTTTCTTTCTTTCTTTCTTTCTTTCTTTCTTTCTTTCTTTCTTTCTTTCTTTCTTTCTCTCCTTCTCTCCTTCTCTCCTTCTTTCTTTTTCTTTCTTTCTTTCTTTCTTTCTTTCTTTCTTTCTTTCTTTCTTTCTTTCTTTCTTTCTTTCTTTCTTTCTCTCTCTCTCTCTCTCTCTCTCTCTCTCTCTCTCTCTCTCTCTCTCTCTCTCTCTCTCTTTCTTTCTGTCTTTCTGACAGACGTTCACTCTGTCGCCCAGGCTGAAGTGCAGTGGTACGATTTCAGCTCACTGCAACCTCTGCCTTCAGCTTCCAAGTGATTCTTCTGCCTCAGCCTCCTGAGTAACTGGGACTACAGACATGTGCCACCAATGGGGCTAATTTTTGTATTTTTAGTAGAGACAGGGTTTCACCATATTGGCCAGGCTGGTCTCAAACTCCTGACCTCTTGATCCACCTGCCTCAGCCTCCCAAAGTGCTGGAATTACAGGTGTGAGCCACCACACCTGACCTTATTAACATATTTTTAAGTTAAAAATACATTCAAGCTTGCTCTGAAATTTAAGGTAATTAGTTATTTCTTATTTTTGAACCACTAAGTTAGTTTTCACTGTTTTAAGATTTTTCTTACTATTTCAGTTTGTCTACTGGACAGTTTGTTACTTGAGGGCAGAAGCTATGCCTAGGTAATTTTTGTTTCTGTTTTCTATCACATTGTCTGAACCAGGATAAAGGCTGCATATACCCTCATTGAATAGACATGTGAGTGGAAGATGCCATACATTCTCTGTTACTGTAATGTCCTCTTTTCCTTAATGTTGATTGATAATGGTCTCATAGTTGTGGAATTTCCTCAATCTGCTTTCTTATTTTTCAAGTTTCTCATGTTGTGCTCTGAGAAATAAATAGTTCAGTGATTACCTTTTAAATTTGATGAATAATCTTGATTATTGAAAGCAAAAAAATGAACCTATGCCAGATTTTTCCTGAATTATTATATCAATTCTTGATTAACTTTATAAATATTCATTAACCTTACAGAAAAAAATATACATTTTTGATATTTCAGTTCTGTTGAGCTTTGAATAATAACCATAGCTCACAAATATCTTTCCAGAAGCGCCTTCTATAGGAGCTAAATATAACTGAATGAAAAATAGAGACATTGGTTCGTAATCTCAACTTTGAGTTAGCAGTCGTTGTGCTAAAACCTAAATTCAAATACTCTCAAATATTATTTATCTATGTATCCCTTTCTCCATAAAATAAGCAGGTGAAATTATGTTAAGTAATAATTATACATAATGGTTCAAATGTTTAAATTAATGTTAGATGACATTACTTACTGAGTGTTTTGCAAAATTGCTACTGATCACAAGATGAAATCACGGCCTGAATAAGGTCAAGAGTGCAATCCTTGAAGAACTTCTCCTGTTCAGAGGTCTCCTAATGCAGTCCAAAATCCAGTCAGCACTAAAGCACAAACAAAAATCATTGACTACATGAGGCACTATGAGAGAATGGCTTTGAATCGATTACCAGTCCAAGAACAGTAAGTACATACAGTTTGCCTTATTGATATTATGCCATTTCCATGAATGAATGATAGATTTTATTTAAAAATCCACTAGGACAACCATTTCTTGCACTGTATTTTAAAGAGGAAAAGCATTGTGTAATTGTTGCCTTGGATTTTGTCAGTAAGCCTTCTAGGTACAGATAAGTACATGTTACATATATTACTACAATAGTTATGATCAATTATACCATTTTATTTGTACATAAGTATACATTTACATTTAATGTGTAGTAGCACATTAAAAATGTTTGTATAATATTCATTTATAGAATTCTGTATTAGTTGGGGGTTCTCCAGAGAAACAGAACCAGTAGTATATATATACATATATATATATGTGTATGTGTGTATATATATGTGTAAGTGTGTGTGTGTGTGTATATATATGTATATATAACTCCTGAGATTTATTATGAAACTTCAGCTCATGCAATTAAAGAAGCTGAGAGTTCCACAATTTGCTGTCTACAAGCTGCAGACCCAGAAAAGCAGGTGATATAGTCTGAAGGCTGAAGAGTAAGGAAGTTGATGAAATAGATTTTACTTCAGATCTAAGGGCAGGAGATGATCGATGTCCTAGCTCAAGCAGTCAGGCCAAGAGAAGGGAAAACCAAACTTTCTCTACTTTTTGTTGTACCTAGGCTCTCAATGGGCGGGATGCTGCCCACCTACACTGCAAAGGGCCAGCTACTTCAATCAGTCCGTCTGTTCCAATAATAATCTATTACAGAAACAGACTTACAGGCACACCAAAAATAATGTTTAATAAGAGGTTTAGGTATCCCATGGCTCAATTAAGTTGACACATAAAATTAACCATCACAAAGTCTTTATAGTTTACAAGAAAAAATGGCCATTGTTCAATATCTTTTCACATAAATATTATCATCACCATTTCCTAAATGAGAAAGTCAAAATATGGAAATTCAACAAATTTACTCCAGATTACCTTGTTGGTAGTAAAGAGAGATGGGCATTGTAACCAGTTCTGCTTTCAAACCAAGTCAAAGTGTGTTTGGGGTGTGTGTGTGTGTTTCATAAAACTTGAATTGATGTATTCATTCAGCTAAATAAATACATACACAAACCAACAGTAAAGCTCTCTCCTAAGGGCTTCAAGATAATTCCTTATTTTAGTTGATCTTACTTTTTACCTCATAATTTTCTAGTGTGCTAATAAATATCAACCCTATAATGCATACTATGATGGATGTGTTTGTGTATACATTGAAAGTTTGGCTATGTTTTGTAGTTGGTTTATTTTTTGTGAGACTACTCATCAACTTCTGAAGAGTCCTTACCTTATGAGAATTGGACTAAGATGGGAGAAAAAAGGCAGAGGAAGTTTTTTTTTTAAGAAATAAAAATAAAATTTCATATACTTTCATACTATTTAAATTATCTTACTACAGAACATTATTTTTTAATGTAGAAAAATGTACATGCAAAATAACACTTACATAAGTAAAAGGAGAGTTAGTGGTACTTAGAGAAGCCAAGAAATATGTCATCAAAGAAGAATAGAGTTTTAAACATGGCTTAGTGGAACTGAGTGTGGTAAATAATGAAGAACGCATTCTAAGATAGTTGAATAACATGTACTAGAAGAGCATCCTTTCAGCACAAGGACTAGGGATTATTAATTTTGTTTTATCAGCATTATGAATATTGTCTTTTATCTAATGTCATTTTTTATACAAATGAATACTTTGTTCAAGCTTTGTTGATTTTGAGAAATATATATATTTCTCAAATATATATATATTTTTGATTTTGAAAAATATATATATATTTCTCAATTATATATATATATGTAGAGAGAGTTGTTTCCCAAATTAAAACCAGAGATAAGCATATAAAAATAAATTATTTGACATTAGAGAATAATAAAATAAACACAGTAATATGAGGCCACACCCATTACTGAGAAAGACGAGTTTATGAATGATTTGCAAACATTCAAGGCAAACATAGTTTACAGTGCACTTTCTAGTGGGGTGGAAAGTTCATAGACTAGAGAGCCACATAGTTGTGCATGTATCTCGGCTATTTCTCCATTAGCTATAAAAGTTGGGGCAATTTAACCTCTGTGCCTCAATTTCAACTTTCTCATAAGTAAACTTGGTTTAATAAAAATAGTGCCAACTCATAGGGCTTTTGTTAGGCTTAAACATGTTTATACACATAAAGCATCAGCAACTACATCTTGTATATAGTAAGCCCCAAATAATTATTTGCTATTATTATTACCAAAAGCAATAAATTTATTACTGTTTTTGATGGAACTAGATTCAGAACTTCAACCCGTGTTATTTCAACTCTGGTTTAATATATAGTATTTGTATGTTTGTAAATGTTAACATATACCCATAATTGTTCCATTGTTAGTCTTTATAAAATAAAGCAGATGCCTCTAATACAGAGCCATCTGAGTTGGAAAAATAGTCTGTGGATCGCTTTGTTTCCATTAAAAAATATATTCAAAAATGATTTTCTGTTTTCAGGAAAAAAATCAAAATTAACTATAGTTATTATTTCTGGTACCTTTTTTTTTTTTTTTTTTTTTTTTTTTTTGAGACTAACTCTCGCTCTCGCTCAGTCGCCCAGGCTGGAGTGCGGTGGCGCCATCTCTGCTCACTGCAAGCTCCGCCTCCCGGGTTTACGCCATTCTCCTGCCTCAGCCTCCCGAGTAGCTGGGACTACAGGCGCCCGCCCGCCACCACGCCCGGCTAGTTTTTTGTATTTTTAGTAGAGATGGGGTTTCACCGTGTTAACCAGGATGGTCTGGATACCCTGACTTCGTGATCCGCCCAACTTGGCCTCCCATAGTGCTGGGATTACAGGCGTGAGCCACCGTGCCCGGCTTTCTGGTACCTTTTTTAAAGACATTTAATGACTTATTTTTCTCAGTGTCTGTCTTTAAATTGCTTAAAACATCCCATGATATCTTTCTAAAATATTTCAAAGAACATAGTTTGTTTTTCTTGTGAGTCTGTAGCATAGGAAAGAAAAATAATTTTTTAAAGGGAAATTTTCTCTTTTGAAGTGGTCGCTATTAGAAACATGGTAAAAACGATGTTGCCATGTGGTGTTTTATAATGACATGGATAGTGTTTACGCTATTTCTCAAAAATTTTGATTTTTACTAGGTTGAGAAATATGCAACCCCCTAAATATAGTAGATATGCCATTTATGTGCACAAGTATTATAAAATTTTAATATTTATGACAGAATACCAAATAGCACAACATTCAAATTAGTGTTCATTATTTAAATATTCTATATGATAACTTGAATTGTATTTAGCTTCTTTAACTAAGCTATATTTTTACATAAATATTTTATTTGTTTGGTTCCTGCTGCATCACAGAGAGAAGAGAATTGATAACTCCAGGAATTATGGCCTGTACTACTTTTACATTTACATTGCAGAATAATTATGGCCACTTTTCTTCCTTCAGGTTTAAAATAAAAAAGAAGACTTACTTAAAAATAATTACCTACAATTTTGATTTGACAAAGATGTCAAAGCTTATTTCCTTACAGCATTTTTTTGTGGTGGTCTGCATTAAAAGTAAAATGTTTTGATATGATATGTACTGTCATTGCATTTCATGTCTTGGATGATACAATTATGAAAAATAAAGCATAACATAGAGAAGCAACAACAACAACAACAAAAACACCCTTAGTTTAAGATTCCCTCTTTTAGGAGAAAAATAGGAAAAGATAACAATGTATTTTTCCGTTCATTGGTTAAAATAAGCTGTTCTTTAATAATGCAGATTTCTCAGTCAGGTTCCCCAGAGTCATCAAACACTTTTTCAATGTAGTTATAAACATTATTCAAACTTCTGCTTTGATGTTGCATATGTTATGGTAAGTAATTATATATAATTTTTTTAAATATGTAAATAACTTCCTTGATATTTAGGATTGTGGAATAATAAGCAAATTAACTCATGGATTCTTGACAAATGTAATTGGCAAAAGTCAACATCTAGCCATTTTAGCCAATATGTGAGCAATATCGTACATCCTGTGTTTGCAATTAAAATGAAATATGTAGGATAACTTTCTAGAAACTTTTCAGATCCCAAAGTCCTAGAATACACACACCAAGGAACTTAAATTTTTAAATTTCTGTGTCCACTTCAAACTGAGCTTAATCTAGGTAATGTTACCAGAAGGAGGGCCTTGAGTGTAAATTGTTCAGGTTCTTGGGTTTTGAACAAAAAATTGGACAAAACCCACAAACACAGTAACAAAGGAATGATACACAGGCCTGAAGTAGCAAAAGTAGGAATTTACTGAAGTGAGAAAGCACACCACGGGGTGGGAGTGGGCCCCAGCGGCAGCTCAAGGGCCCAGTCACAATGTTTTCTTGGTTTTAAGTACCTTTATTTTGAGGTTCCTATCGGTTACCCCTTATCTGGATGATGGATTTGGTATGTGGCTAACTAAAGGCTGAAGTTAATTGGCACTCTGTGCAGATGAAGGAATAGTCCCAACTTGGCCCCCGGCCAATCTAAGGCACTCTCCCTTTCCATCTGAGACGTGGTGAAAGGGGGAGGGTTGTAGGAAAGTAGTCTATGGTCTTTTGTTACTTAGCATGGGGAGATGGGGTTTACCTTTAGGAAGTTTGCGTGAATTGGCCTCAGATTCTCTGTCCCCAGACCTTGGTGTTCGTCCTTGATTCAGCATGAATTGGCCTTAAGTTCCCTGCCTCCAGACCCTATTCTCCTGGCTCAGTAATATACATAAGGAATAAAGATACATGAAAGGATAACAGATTACATTTAAATAATTCTAAGACATTTTGAAGTTGTGTCTACTTTTATTATTTGTTATGCTTGAATCATTTTATCTAGCTATTACTCTAGAATTTACTTTTTGACTAAAATGAATATATAATTATCTTTTTTCTTCAGTTGTCCAATTTTCCAACCACTAGTGAGAAGTCAGTTTTTATGTTCTTAGTATGAAATGTCACATTTATTACATAATAGATTTTTATAGAATTTTGAGTCTATTTCTGAGTTTTATCAACAATATCAGTCTTTTGCTTAAGGTTCCAATAATGTCACCAAATAAATTTATATATTTTCATTTTCTTCGTATATAATTTGTTATCTCAAAGAGCAAGTCTTCTCTCAATCCTCTTATCAATGGTTTCATGCCCATAATTTTTCACTTATTAGTTTTATTATAAAATGAGTTTATCAAGTTTCTAATTAAACTGGGATTTTAATTTGAAGTAAAAATGTGTTAAAATTAATTTTGTGATTAAAACACGTTTATAAAATAAGTGATTGCATATCAGTATAATTTTGGTTCCGTTTAATAAAATAGTATAGTTTTATCAATACGTTTCCTTTACGTTTCTTTTCAAAATAATATGGCTGTTTATCTTTTTAACTTTTCTATAAATAGTGTCTTCACAACAGTTTCTGTGGAGAGATCTATCTGTCTAACTCCTTGATTATTTGCCTTTTTCTAAGTATTGTTCTTCAATTCTCACATATCCCAGAATTATAACAAAGGTAAGAATTCATCATGTTGTAATGGTTAGTCAAATTGTTAAAGTTTAGAATAGACAGTTTAAAGAAAAAAAGGAATTTTAAGATATTGTACATTTTTATTAACACAAATTTGGGATGGTTGTTCTGGGACAGAACCGGAGGGAAGGAAAAACATTTAGATTAGTTTAAATTTAATAATAATATTAGGGTTGGCTTACCTGAGATTCTGGATTGAACCTGATAGTAGATGGGTTTGGTTCTAATTTTGTACTAAGGTGTTGACGGAGAGCTATACTTACTGTAAGCCTATGCCTACTATAATTGAGGTGAATATTATTGAAAACAAAAAGTCTGTAGGACAGACATAGGAATTATGTGGCAGACACATTTTCCCAGGTAGATATAATTTCATTCCTTTGAGTAGATTCAATTTTCCATATGGTATAATATTCTTTATGTTTCAATAATTTCTTTTAACATTGTTTGTAGTTTAAGAGTTCTAGTAATAAATTATTTCAGATTTTGTCTATGTAATACTTTTAATTTTAGCATTGATTTTTTAAAAAATATTTTAATTTGTATACAATTCTAGATTTGAAGCTTTTTGTTTAGTTTTTCTTGCAATGCTTGAGAGATGTTGCTCCACCATTTCTGGTTTGAATTGTTTCTGAGAAATGTACTGTTATGTTTATTTCTCTGCAAATATCTTTTTTTCTAGGTGCTTTGAAGATTGTCTCTTTTTTGGGGGGGGGGTTTTGATTAATCTATGCCTTTGCTCAATTTTTGTAATATTTCTTGTGGGTTGAGTTTTTGAGGTTTTTGTATCAGTCGCTTTATAGTTTATATCAAATTAAAATAAACAATTTTAGTCATCAATGCTACACATATGTTGCCATCTCCCCTTTCTTGGGATATATATCTGCACAAAACTGTGCCACAGTTCCCCAATCTTGTATTCTTTTTATAAAAATTTTGTATATTTCTATGTTTGACGTATTTCAGAGAGTTTCGGTTGTTATGCCTTCAAGCCTACTAACTTTTTTCTGCATGTCTAACATGCTGTTAATCCCATTTGGTATATTTTTCATCACTGAACTTTTAGATTTTCTTTCTAGAATTTTGATTTTAGTGTCTTTAAACATGTCCTTAATGTCTTTCCTTGACATAATAAAACTTTTCTGTAGCTTCTCCAACATATGAAATACAGTTATAACACCCTTATATACCAATTTCATCATTTGTGTCATTTGTGAATCATTTAAAATGATTTTTTTATCTTATTATTGTTGTAGTTTCATACCTCTGTATGCCTTATAATTTTTTATTGGATGCTAAACATGACAATTTCATCTTGTTAGGTGCAGGAAGTTTTTTATATACTTTAAATATTCTTAAGCTTTTTTTCTTCGACTTTTGTTTTAGGTTCAGGGTGTTACATGTGCAGGTTTGTTATATGGGTAAATTGCATGAAACAGGGGTTTGGTGCAAAGATTATTTTGTCACCCAGGTAATAAAGCAAAGTACCAAATAGAGAGTTTGTTTATCCTCGCCATCCTCCACCCTCAAGTATGCCCCAGTGTCTGTTGATCTTATCTTTGTGTCCATGTGTATTCAATATTTAGCTCCCACTTATAAGTGAGAACAAATTTTTGTTTTCGTTACAATTGCTTTTGGAGACCTCATCATTAAACCTTTGACAGGGCCTATGTCTAGAATATTCTTTTCTAGATTTTCTTCTAGGGTTTTTATAGTTTTAGGTTTTATGTTTAATTCTTTAAAAGATCTTGAGTTGATTTTTGTATATGGTGAAAGGAGAAGGTTCAGTTTCAATCTTCTGCAAATGGCCAGCCAGTTATCCCAGGACTATTTATTGAATAGGGAGTTCTTCCTCATTTTTTCTTTTTGTTCACTTCATCAAAGATCAGATCATTGTAGATGTGCGGCTTTATTTCTGGGTTCTTTAACCTATTCCATTGGTCTATGTGTCTGTTTTTGGACCATTACTATGCTGTTTTGGTTACTGTAGACTTGTATTATCGTTTGAAGTAGGGTAGTGTGATTTCTCCAACTTTGTTCTTTTTGTTTAGGATTGCTTTGACAATATGGGCTCTTTTTTGGTTCCGTATGAATTTCAGAATAGTTTTTTTTTTTTAATTCTGTGAAAAATGTCATTGGTAGTTTGATAGGAATAAAATTGAATCTGTAAATTGTTTTGTATTTTTTTTTTTTTTTTTTTTTAGTAGAGACGGGGTTTCACCATGTTAGCCAGGATGGTCTCGATCTCCTGACCTTGTGATCCGCCCGCCTCGGCCTCCCAAAGTGCTGAGATTACAGGCTTGAGCCACCGCACCCTGCCTGAATCTGTAAATTGTTTTGGGCAGTATGACCATTTTAAAACTATGAATTCTTCCTATCCATGAGCATCGAATGGTTTTCCATTTGTTTGTTCAGTCCCTGTTTCCCTCCAGCAGTGTTTTGTAATTATCTTTGTAGAGATTCCTAGTAAGCTGTATCTCTGTGTGTGTGTGTGTGTGTGTTTCTGTGTGTGTATGTGTGTGTGTGTGTCTATTGCAAATGTTATTGTGTTCTTGATTTGGCTCTCAGCTTGTATATTGTTGGTGTATAGAAATGTCACTGATTTTTGTACATTGATTTTGTACCCTGAAACTTTGCTGAAGTTGTTTTCAGATCTGCAGTTTTAGGGCAGAGACTGTGGAATTGGCTAGGTATAAAATCATGTTGTCTGTAAAAACAGAAAGTTAAGTAACTTAGAAACAGTTTTATTCCCTTGGGATTTTTATTTTGAGCTTAGTGTTTCCCCACTATAGAGGCAAGACTTCTCTGAGTCTAATGGATTGTCCATGAATTGTAAGTTTTTCCCCTTTGGCTAATGAGAACTAATTCTTTCTCTGGACCTTTGTAAGCTAGGGGCATTACTCTCTCTACATCTTTTTTTCCTGGCCAGGGATAATGTGCTTATGCATGCGCTGATTTGTGTTCAACTGAATACTTGAGAGGAACGCTGCGTAGGCCTCTAAAGTTTCCTTTCTATACAGATCTCTTTCCTCTTTGTTCTGAGAACTAGAGCTGTCTTGGCTTTTTCAGACACTCATATCTGTACCTTCAACTAAAAAAGACTACCAGTCTCTGCCTGAGTTCACCTCTTCCTGCATAATGGCCTGAAAGTTTTAGGCTAAAAAAGGAAAAATTGCAAGCTTATTTTGTTTTTGCTTTTTTGTTGTTATTGTTTTTCCTTTTTCAGATATAACTGTCCCTTGTCACCTGATGTCCAATGCCTTAAGATATGCTATTTATATATTTTCATTCAGCTTTTAACTTGTTTCAGTCAAGAGAGTAAATCTGGTCCCTGTTACTACATCTTGATTAAAAGCAGTAGTGATGTGAATGTATCATCTGTAACATTTCTACCCACTGTGATGTCCTAAGATAATCCCTGAGATATTCCTTTATCCATGTCTTAAGAAATCTTTAGTGGAACCCCAAGGTCTTTTCAACACTATAGACCAGTCTTCATTTCCTGCTCTATGAAAGTCTGGTGATGGTATGTTGGAGCCAGTTGGTACTAGCTCACAAATGCTTACTTTTAGTTTCTCAAGAATGTTATAAATAAGTTGTTAAACATAGTCATCATTAAAAAATTATACCAATTTACAATTAGACATAATACTTAAATGTAATAAATACTCAATGCTAACTACTTGTTAATTATTTTGTTACTATAAAATTGTACTGTAGTCAATGGTCTTGAGGTTATTGGAGTCTGGTTTATCTGTATGGTAGAAACGCTAATAGTGTGCCACCAGGCATTTCCTCTCAATTTTGAGTTCAGTGATACCATATTGGTAGCTTAAAATCAGTTATGATGTGAGTACTTACACCACAGAAATCAGCACACACTACAAACAGCGTTCAATTTGTTGTTTAGTTTAAATTGCCTAGACTTCAGAAAGGGATAAAAAATGTCAATAATGAAGCTTCAACTTAAAAATGTGTCATATACAGCCAATAATAGGGAATAGTATGCAAAAACTTAAAGGCAATGATTGAAAAGTGTGAGGTTTGATTTTACTTATATTTATACTTACTCGTGTTAGAGCAGGGGCTTTTAATTTATAGTTTCAAGAATACGTTATACCGAAGTATATTTGAAATGTATAACTATTGTTTCTATGTATCAAATTTTTTGCAGCTTTTTCATTCTTTGTATAATTATATAGTTGTTTAATAGCTTGTTTTGATTTTGGAGATATTATAATATCCATCTGAGCATATATTTATACTCCCAACATTTTACTCTATAGTCACTTTTATTTGGTCTTCAAATTCCATTTTATGAAACATAAAACATGTTCTCAATTATTTGGCTTAAAACACATACGTACTATTTATCAAATTTATTTACTTGTATTAAGTGTTTAATTTTCAGTTAGTCTTTAATGTGATATTAAAACTCTCATTAAGTAAAAACTTCTGAAATTCATTTACTCTTGTTTAATAATCAGGTAAGCATCTGGATAATTCATTCAGCAATTTAATAGAATAGGGTTTATTTTCAACTTCAGAAAGGATTTAGAAAAGATGAATTGTTTATTTTGCATTTCTTTGAAAATCTAATAAATGAGTTGTTTTAGATATTGCAAGACAAAACATGATCATTTCAGACACTATCTTTTGGGATTTGATTTTTCTTGAGTTTTTCTCTAAACTAATATGTGATTAAATTTTTCATAAATTTTAAGATTAGAAATCCATACCTTGAATCTTTTCATAATTAAAAGTGTTCATTAATTCTCATGTTGATCAGGTATAATGTGCAAAGTCTTTCGTGTTGTGGAAGATATGAATGTGACAGATAGATCTTCTTTCAAAGTTCTTATATTCTTATAAAAGGAGATAATTCAATGCAATTGAACAAAGATTAAAATTATATTAGACCAGTGAAATTTGCAATAGGAACACAGAAAAGGGAACATCAATATTTACCTAAGAAAGTTACAAGAGAATCCACAATATATTTGACAGTTTCTTCCTTAATATTATCTAGTTAACATAGCTAGAGCAAACCTCAGAATCCTCATCTGTGAAGACTTGGGAAAAAATCAGAAAAGATGTGGAATTTTTCTTACATTACATAGTTGTAGTGACTTACTGCATCCCTCTCACCACAGCAGCTCAAAAAGATTCATTGCACAGAGATCTACTTCCTAGAGAGAGAATGCAGTTTGTAAAACAACACAGACAAAGAATGCTCTGCTGAATGAGAAAGACAGAATTTTCACCCAGTTCATTGTTGTAGGCAGTGGAGATGAATATAATAATGGCAGTCCCTAATATATGTTAGAAAGCTACATTTAAGAACTCAATCTATAATAAAATAAAGTCCACGTTCTCTAAGATTCCTGGGAATCACAAAGACACTAGATGCAGTAAGAAGAGCGTATCAAGAAAAATGGGACCTTGTGCAGTGGCTCATGTCTTTAACCCCAGCATTTTGGGAGGCTGAAGTGGGAGGATTGTTTAGCTCAGGAGTTCAGGACGAACTAGGGCAACATGGCAAAACCCCCTCTTGACAAAAAATACAAAAAGTAGCTGGGTGTGGTGGTGCATGCCTGTGTCCCAGCTACTCCGAGGCTGAGGTGGGAGAATCACTTGAGCCCAGGAGATCAAGGTGCCACAGTGCTCCAGCATAGGTGCCAGAGCCATGACCCTGTCTCAAAATAAAATAAAATAGAAAATTTTTAAACCCAGAAATTGCAAACAAAGTCAAAACTGCACTGAAAAGCTTGATTCCTACATTGGAAAAATCCAAAACCACCAGCAACAGAAAAGAAACTCTACGTGAAAAACAGAGCACATAGGTGGAAAGAGTTAAGAGCAAGGTGGAATCATTTGTTCTGCTCTCTGTTCTGTTTCCTAATGCAGAAAAGAAGGGCTAGGGTCCACTGTACTGGTAACTGGGGTGGTCTGCATATGCATTTCTTCTTTGTATACGAATGTATTTATATAAATTGTTTTCAAAAATGAAAAAATTTTTTAAAAAGTTTACTTCAGCCAAGTTTTTCTTTCTTAAAAATTTCATAATATATAGCAAACTAAAAGTAATAGATGATGTTTTGGACACAGATCTTGGAATCTAAAAGTGTTCAGATTTTATACATTGATTAGACATAACGCATAGTCCTTGACAATTTTGTAAAACCATGTAAAGGGTGCTTGATATGGTTTGGCTGTGTCCCCACCCAAATCTCATTTTGAATTGCAGTTCCCATAGTCCCCATGTGTTCTGGGAGGGACCTTGTGGTAGGTAACTGAATCATGAGGACGGTTACCCCCATGCTGCTGCTCCCATGATAGTGAGTGAATTCTCATGAGATCTGATGATTTTATAAGGGGCTCTTTCTTCTTTTGCACGGCACCTCTCCTATTGCCAACATGTAAAGAAGGACGAGTTTGCTTCCCCTTCCTCCATGATTGTAAGTTTCCTGAGGCCTCACCAGCCTTGCTGAACTGTGAGTCAGTTAAACCTCTTTCCTTTATCAATTACCCAGTCATGGCAGTCCTTTATAGCAGCTTGAGAATAGACTTATCCAGTGCTTCTAACTAGTTCATCCAGTATGGGTCAATACGGAGAATAAAGATTCACACTGAATCTTGTAGCTCTCCTGAAAAACTTTGCTGAGTAAAGGACACAGTAAAACTGGTGTAATGAGAAGGCATAATTTTAGACTTGGACAGGACTTGATTAATTTCTCATTTCATCACTTCTAAATGTAAGACTTTATTCATGTGATCCTCACTTGAAAAATGGCTACAGCAGCTAATATTCACAAGTGTTTTGAGGATTAAATTATATAGGATTGTGAACAAAGTATTAGCACAATTAATGACTAGTACTAGAACATAATAAAAGCTAATTAAACGACACTTGTATTTTGTTATCTGCATTATCTATTGATCTTCATTTTAGTTAAGATTTTTTTTTTATTTCTACCATATTTCACCTCAAAAAATAAGTGACTGAAAGTCTAGAAATAGTTGATAATTTGATACTACTTTAAAGGTGTTGCTAAATTAGGATCTACACTTTTATTATAACCCACATCCTTTTCTGATAACTCCACTGTTGCTCGTAACACTTACATGTCTCTAGCATTTTATTTGTAGAAAAGATTAAGATATTCATTAATTATCATAAGCGTTAGCCCTATGCATAATAAGCAATCATTATTTAATAATATTGCATTGAAGTTCTACTCTGTGTCAGACACTGTGATGAGTGATTTGGGATTTACAATAATTAGGATAAAAATATTATATATCATCTCAAGTTACTGACATAGTAACCAGAGAGCTGTACACACATCATTGCTAGTGTGTTATAAGGGTTCTAACAGTTGTAAAGTATAGAAATGAAACAGAAAAAAAAAAAACTTAATCACTAAGAGTATGGGAGGAAAGATAAAATCATAAAACCAAGAATAAAGATACTAAATTCTTATTTGTTGTGATTTGATGGAATTAAATACAAATCAGGGACAATGTTTTGTTATCCAAAGAAATAAAAGAAAGATACAGGTGGAGAGATAAAACCTTCTACTAAGGTGTCACAAATAACATTTAAACATTTAGAAATGAGAGTTAAATATATTGTTTTCTTTTCAAAAATGTGCTACGTGTGTTCATAAGACCTCAAAAGGTTAAATTCAGTAAACTTTTGCTTATCTTAAGCAAATTATTTTATCAGTACTGTTTCAATGTATGCAGTACTGATTCTATCAGTACTAATTAGATTTATTTTTATTTTTTCCATTGATCCATTTATATACTGTTTATATATATGCTTTATTTCTTAATTTTTGCTTGGTTACTCCTTTCTTCTCTTTTTGTAGCTTTTGTTTTATGATATTTATTTTCAATAAAATGTGTAGTTTTCTTCACTATTGAGGAGCAGCGCCTTGGCAGATCATTTAACTTTCCTTTTTATCAAATGGCACATTTGGAAATTGGACTGGTTTAAAAAAAAATGGGTTCTGGAGAAATGTCAAAGGACATAGTTACATTTTAAAATAACCTATAGTTCCTAGGGTAATTCATTTGAGTGGGGTATTTGCACTCACACTTCTATCATTTCTATAAATTCTTTTTTTAACTTAAAAATTATTACTTTCATACTTGTGGATCTTTAATTTTTCAGTTGGAATATAATTTTATATATTTATGTATATATATATTTTTAAAAAGTTGTCTCCTAATGTATGACATACAAATCTTTTTTTTTTTTTTACTCAATAAATCTTAAGCCAGTGTGGGTCAAGTTTAATAATATCATAAACACTTAACAATTTTTTTTTCTATACAAGTAGGTCATAACAAATACTTTTTAAAAAATTTGGCAAAATTACAAAAAACCTAATTTTTTTGTTTTTCCATTAGAGTCGAAAGCTACTATAACTTTCTCTTAATTAAATAAAAATAAAACTTGTAAATCTGATTTTTCTTTCTTCTTTTATTTTGAATTGTTTTTATTAATTTCTTTAACAGACAGAAAAATGGCCCCCAAGATGTTCATATCATAATCCTGAAAAGCTAAAATTATATTTCTTAACAAGCCAAAAGGAACTTTGCTGATGTGTTTATGTTAAGGACCTTGAAATGGGACAAATATCCTGGATATCCAAGTAACTACAAAGGTCTTCATAAAAGGAGGCTAAAAGGTCAAAAGCAGATGAAATTGCACCTGTGGTTTGTGCACAATGAATTGTATAACTTCATTTTTGTATTGTTATAAAGAAATACCAAAGACTCGGTAATTTATAAAGAAAAGAGGTTTAATTGACTCCTAGTTCTACAGGTTGTACAGGAAGCATGGCACAAGCATCAACTCAGCCTCCAGTGAGGCCTCAGTGAGCTTACAGTCATGGCTAAAGGCAAAGTGGGAGCAGACATGTCACATGGTGAGAGGAAGTAAGAGAGAGGGGAGAGGTTCCATGCTCTTTAAAAAAAAACAGATTTCACATGAACCATGAGGGAGAACTCACTCTTTACTATGAAGAAAATACTAAGTCATTCATGGGAGATTGACCCTCCCATGACTCAATACCTCCTACTAGGCCCCGCTTCCAACATTGGTGAACACATTTCAACATAAGATTTGGAAGGGTCACACACCCACGTCATATCAATAATACATAACTAATACTTGTTGAAGATGAAGGAAGTGTTCTCTTTTAAATGCTTTTCATGAATCCACTCATTTAGTCTTCACAAATACTGTAACAGGAAAGTAATAATATTATTTTTCTATTATTGCTAAGGAAATGAAGGGATTAAAAGGGTATTTTGGCCCTTCTCTATATTTATTCAGCTAGGAAATTATTATAGATCATATGAATACAGAACCTGAAATTTTAAAAAAATATATACCATATTGATTTCCAGGAGAGATTAAATGGCTTACCTAAGATCATATAGCAATTACGGGTTAAAGCTGTGATCTGAACCCGGGATTCCTATAATTATTTTCCATGTCACATTTTTAGTTTTCTTCATGAAGTAAATTATGTATACTAATGATTCAAAGATAAACAGGCAACAATTAATTTATTCATCATTTATTCATTACTCTAGTCATGTACTCAATTAATATTAAATGAGAAATCTCCTGTAAAATGTAATTAGCTCAACCCTGACAGACAAAAGATACTTTATAACTGTTTGGTTAACGGAAATACGAATTAATCAATAAACTGATATTTTAAAAATCCTGGTAGTTTTCCCAATCTTGGTTTGTATTCTTTAATATTAATTATTTATTTTACTATATTAAATATTATAGATACTTTAAATCAGTATTTGAAAATGTAGGCTTTATGATAGCTAATAAATTATCAGAGTATTATTAAAATATACTTACCAAACACAGAGCTATTGACTTTAAAATGTTGTCTTTGTTTCCATCTGTCTTTGAGGTAAAAATAAAAAATACAAACAACATTGTTTTGAAGAGTGATTAGGAATTATTTAGTTAAGTAAGATAACTAAAATGATAAAATTATGATCTATACCCCTAAGAAAATATAAGCCATAGAGTATCTATGGTCTGTCTTGTGCGGATGTGAATGTCAGTGAAACTTGTTTTATTTTTTTCATGTGTTATTTAAATAACATTCTTAACCAAGAAAGCTACTTTTGTGACGTTAAAAAAAAGTGACAGAAAATATTCTTATCAATCTTAAACAGATCAAAATTATTTAAGTAAAATCTGAGCTTTTTGGTTATTTGTGTGTGTATGTCCTCAGGAACATGTATAAATCCTTAGTAATTTTCTATACACACATCCATGCAGAAAAGATTGGCATTTGTTGTTATTAAACTCTAGAATGGCTTAAATAAATGCTCTTTTCCTTGATGTTAATAACCATGGAAATAGCTCCAGTTCTCTCCAAAGTTATATATAGTTAGGCATAGCTTAATCAAAAGCTAAAGAAGATTTAAAAAAAAAAAAATCCCTTCCTTTTGGTTTTCATAATTTGGTCTTGTTTCCTATTCCTGTTGATGATCCCAATCATTAATACATTAGTAATGACCAATTCCAAACTTCCTGATGATTGACATTAAGTCAAAATTTGTTTCTAATTTTATTAAATATTTGTACTAGCCAGTGAATGTGTGGTCTGATATTTTATACTAAACAATAATGTGTGGTCTGATATTTTATTTTATTTATTTTAAGAGACAAGGTCTAGCTGTGTTGCCTAGGGTTGGGTGCCATGGCTATTCACAGGTGCAATCGTGGTGCATTATAGCCTTGAACTAACAGGCTTAATTGATCTTCCTGCCTCAGCTTCCTCAGTAGCTGGTACTATAGGCACTCACCACCAGGCCCAGTGTGGGGGCTAACATTTTAAGTTTCGATACTTCAGTTCTGTAGTTACAGTCCTGTAGAATAAGGAAAGGTATAGCTTGGTCAGAGGACTACAGAGCCACGTGCCAGCCCACAATCAGACCACAATCCTCTGTGTTGATGTAGGAGTTACAGTTGGCCCCCTATTCATATTCCTTTTTCTAGGAGTGTACTCCATTTTCTACCTACCTTGAATTTTGGGTAGCGACGTTCACAGCTGTACCTCTCTCTGCATCCTTCTCCACAAACAGGAAACATCTAGCCTATTACAGGGAGGTTGATTTATCAGGTGTGAACCTCTTATTTACCAGCCCACCCCTCCAGTTACCCACGGCTTCACAGATGTAGATCATCCTCTGGGCATTGGCCGTCTTCCCCTGGTTAGAGTTGTGTACTCGAGGAAAGAGTCAGGAATTGCCTGGTTCAAATTCCTCTTTCTTGATCAAGCAATGGTGCATTGGTCAGATGGATAGTGAGAGGGGTTTTTAGTAGTTGATGGGTGTCACATATATGTCAAGTGATGGACCATAGCCACGAGGCACCATTTACCCAGCACCTAGAGAATATCTGTTTTCAATAGTATGACATTAAATATTAAATGAAAAAAAAGTCACGTTGAGATACCATGGAACAATAGTATAACATTGGTTATGTTATGGTTTAACACTTTTCCTACTGCTTTGAACAAGGGCTCTGTCTTCCTTATAGTTGACATCTCCTCTGTTTCTTTTCCATATCTTGATGCAAAGTATGGGTATTATTAAATAACTGTTCTATGGATTACATTTTTCTATTCCTCTTAATTATGTTGTTTTGTTTTCCTTTCTTTTTAACTTCTGTTTCCTGCTGATATTTTACTTTCTTGTGGTTTAAAATATCACCTCTGCGTGAATGACTACTGTATTAATTTTCTGTGACTACTGTAACAAATTATCACAAACTTGGTTCTCCAAAACAATGCAAATTAACTGCTTTAAGGCCTGGTAACAGTAATCTGAAATGAAACCGACTAGATGAAAATCCAGATGCCAGCAGTGCTATGTTCCTTTTTACAGGTACTAGCAGAGAATCTGTTTGCCTGCCCTTTACAGCTTCTAGAAGTTGCCTGCATTCCTTTCTTTGCTTGTGGCCCCCTCCACCATCTGCAAAGCCAATAACAGCCAGTTCTACTCCTTCTAACATTATGTCACTTTGATAGAAATGAAGCAGCATAGAAGCTCATATATATTGGCACATTGCCCAGAAAATTGCACATCATGTCTATTTTACATTTATTTTTTACATAGTCATGCCTAGATTCAAGGGGACTGGAAACATATTCCTTGGCCTCACCATTACTTCCCAGGGAAAAGCAATTGAACACCTGGGCCAAAGTCTGAATGTAAGGCCACAAATATTTCTGCATGCTCTTCCTCCCATGAAGACAAGGGCCCACATCTGAAGAAGATGCCACTTCATCAGATCTGAATATACACATTTCTTTATCACATCTGCATATGCATACCATGTCTTAAAAACATATGAACTGGCTGGGCGCCGTGGCTCACGCCTGCATTCCCAGCACTTTGGGAGGCCGAGGCAGGCGGATCATGAGGTCAGGAGATCGAGACCATCCTGGCTACCACGGTGAAACCTCGTCTCTACTAAACATACAAAAAGAAAAATTAGTCAGGCGTGGTGGCGGGCGCCTGTAGTCCCAGCTACTCAAGAGGCTGAGACAGGAGAATGGCCTGAACCCAGGAGGCGGAGCTTGCAGTGAGCTGAGATCATGCCATTGCACTCCAGCTTGGGTGACAGAGCGAGACTCCATCAAAGAAAAAACGAAACAACAACAACAAAAAACACATATGAACTAAAGCACATATGAACTAAAAATAATTTAGCTAAATCACTCAATATACAACAGTTGTATATGCCACAAAAACTCCCCTTTGGAAACGAAAAGAATGGGAGACACATCTAAATATCTGAAATGTCACACCGCTTGCAAACTAACAGTTTAGCCTGGGTAGTTTTGTGGTTGAGGGTAGGGTATATAAAATTTCTGGATCACAGATGAAGGCGAAAGACAGTTAATATTTACAGCACTAGTTGTCAGAATATTAGTATTTTGTGTATGTGTGCCTGTACTCTGGGTCAGTTCTCCCAGGGAAACATAAACACTCTTTGTATCGCCTTCACATGCAATGAGTTGTGTTACAGGAGAGGAAACATGAGCTGAGGGAATCTGGATCTTCTACAATGTGAAGTAAATGGACCTGCCATTAATTCTGTCTCTCAAGGCTGTGTGTGATACAAATGTGTGATATATACAAAGTTTTCTATGCTAACACTTTTGACAGTTTGGAAGAAAGGAAAATGACTATCTCACTCATAAGATGTGCAGAAATATGAGAGACTTATGAAGAAGTGTCTCCCAAATTACCTTTTTTTCTGATGATGGCTAAATATATTGATTAGATGCTTATTCAGGTTTCTGGGATAAATTCTTTTATAAGTAATTGTGGTCTATTACTGCCTTCTGGGTGATTATTCTATAATTATTATCTTTTTAAATAAACTTTTTATTTTAGAATAGTTTTAAATTTATAGAAAATGTTTGAAGATAGGAGAGAGAATTCCTGTATACCCCACATCAAGTTTCTCATATTATTAATATGTTAATTATTATGAGGTATACTTGCCAAAATAAGTGAGTCAATATTGATACAATGTTATTAAATTAGCTACATAATTTAGTCAGATTTCATTAATTTTTAGCTAATGTCCCTTTTTTGTTCCAAGATTCCATCCAAGATACCACATTACATTTAGTTGTCATATTTCATCATGTCACATCGTACTTCTTGGTTGTGATGGTTTATCAAGCTTTTCTTATTTTTGATGACCTTGAGAGTTTTGAGAAATAATAGTGAAGTATTTTGTATAATAACCTTCAATTGGCATTTGCTTGATTTCTTTTTTTTTTTTTTTTTTTTGCATTAATAGACTGAGAACATGGGTTTCTAGGAAAATTACTAAAATAAAGTACCATTTCATGACTTCATATCAAGAGTATATATTATCATATTTACTTACCACTGTTGATGTTGATATTATTCTTAATCACCTGGCTAAGATAGTGTTTGTCAGTGTATTAGTGTGTTTTCACACTGCTAATAAAGACACACCCTAGTCTGGGTAATTTATAAAGGAAAGATATTTAATTGACTCAAAGTTCCACATGACTAGGGAGGCCTCACCATCATGGCAGAAGGCAAGAAGGTGCAAAGTCATGTCTTACATGATGAAGGCAAGACAGCATGTGCAGGGGAGCTCTCCTTTATAAAACCATCAGATTTTGTGAAACTTATTCACTATCATGAGAATAGCATGGGAAATACCTGCCCCCGTGATTCAATTACCTCTCACTGGGTCCCTCCCACGACGTGTGGAAATTGTGGAAACTACAATTCGAGATGAGATTTGGGTGGGGACACAGCCAAGCCATATCAGTTAGATTTCTTCACCATAAAGTTACTTTTTTTTTTTTTTTTTTTTTTTTTTTTTTTTTTTTTTTGAGACAGAGCCTCGCTCTGTCATCCAGGCTGGAGTGCAGTGGGGTGATCTCGGCTCACTGCAAGCTCCGCCTCCCGGGTTCACGCCATTCTCCTGCCTCAGCCTCCTGAGTAGTTGGGACTGCAGGCACCCGCCACCTCGCCCGGCTAGTTTTTTGTGTTTTTTAGTAGAGACGGGGGGTTTCACCGTGTCAGCCAGGATGGTCTCGATCTCCTGGCCTCGTGATCCACCCGTCTCGGTCTCCCAAAGTGCTGGGATTACAGGCTTGAGCCACCGCGCCCGGCCCTGCCTTTCTATACTATACTTTTTGGAGGTAAGCCATTATCCACACACTTAAAAAGTGGACATTTATGCTCCAGGTTTTTGAGGGTGAAGCATCTACATACACCATTTGGAATTCTTCTGCATTTTTATCCATTTGCTTATTTATTTATATTAATATGGGTACACGGATATTTATTTTTTTTTTTTACTTTTGGTTATAATCTAATACTTTTAAATGTATTTTGTTGCTCAGTGTATTCCAGATTGGACTTTTGGGAGTTCTTTCAGTTGGCTTCCGTGTTCCTTTGATATATTCCCTCCGTGTGTGTGTGAATGGCTATGCTGAGTACTTGCTTACTCTCTGACACTAGAAGATGCTCCAGATTCATCTTGTAGATATTCTGCCTCATACCTAGCATCAGCATTTTTCTAAGGAGCCCTGATTCATTTTACAAGATAATAGAAAATAATGCTTCTTGCCTATTGCTTAAACACAAAAATAATAAAATATATGTAGGGTGTTGCAGGTGGTATCAATGTTGGTAAACAGGGCAAGGTTAGTTGCAAAAACCCCAAACCTTAGAGAGAGAGAGACCTTGGTAACATAACACTTCATTCTTTTTGCAGGTTTTCAGGAGTTACACTTCATGTGGTAAGTTAGGAAACAGGGCTTCTTCCATCTTTAATTTCCAACATCCCTAGCACTCTGAGTTCCTGTACTTACAGGAAAAGAAGTTGGAGACGGTAAATTTGCTTCTTTCTCACATGTCCTAATAATTTCACTATCGTGTCCCCTTGCATGTTTTTAGCTATCCTTAAACTTTTAGCTATCCCTTACAGAAAAGAGATTTAAAACCTACAGTCCCTGCTAGACAATTTCTTCTTAGCTAAAATTTTAAGCTATGGAAAGTGAAACAAACATTTTTGTAAAGAGAAGATGTTCATATCTAAGCCCCATAATGTTTAAGTCCAAAGTATTTCTCTCTCCCAGGCCATTACATTAAACGACTCCTACCCCTCTTTTCTATTTTGTGGACCTTTCATTAGTACTTTTAATTATTTCCAGTAAATTTGTTCTCAAATTCCTTTTATACATATCTGCCAGATTAATAATCCTAAACCTAAGATATTTTATTAAATTTCCCTGCTCAGAAATTTTTGATAGCTCTGTATTATGGCCAATAATGTCTTATAATTAATGATCTGATTATTCAAATTTCTCCACAAGCTGTATATGAGTATATATATAGCTATATATATATATACACACATGTATATGTGTATATATACACATATATACACACATATATATACACATACACATATACGTGTGTGTGTGTGTGTGTGTATATATATATATATGTGTCAGTCTTTTCTCACACTGTTTCTCAATATATGTTAAATGATGCGGCCAATCTGACCCACTCATCATTCCTAGAACATACCATGTGGTTTCCCCTCCTCACTGTTTTAATACCTCTCATTGTGCTCCATTTTTACTTACTTTTAAAACCTGACTTAAATGCCATCTTCCTCCAAGTTGATAGAAGTCTATTTTCTTTCTTTTGAAGCCATTTCCCTGTATTCTTATTTGTGTTATCTGGTTATTATGAACACTAGAGTATATGGGCCTGGATAACAGATATTAAAGTCTACTCATCTTTATATTACCTGTAGTAAATGATAAATTATCTTTCATAAATGTTTCATTTAGTAAATATTTGTTAAGGAAACATGCACAAATAAAATTTAAATTAAAAAAACAACTTATAATGCATAAGTTGTGTAGACAAAATGTTCTTTTATGTTAAATTAAAACCGGTTACATATATAATTTAAATGTTTAAAATGCAAAATTAATATTTCTCTGATATGATTTTAAAATTTTTATACCATCATAGTACAAATTAGTAAAGACAAATTAAAAGAGCAGGCAGTTAAATATGTAAATTGCCAATTATAATAATGAAAACTCATTTATTAGAGTTTTGGAATTTAAACATGTTTTCTCACATTACGTAAAGATACAGTAATATGAATACCATACATGCATTAAGAAGTATTCATGTGTTCAAGAAGTATAAATTGAGAAATCATGCACATTTAAATATATATTTTTTTCACATGACTGCAATGTCCTTTTAAACAAGGATTCCACTTTTTTTGCAACTAGCATCTCAAATGTCCTGGGAGGAAAAGATAACCAAATAATATTTATTTATAAAATCTTTGAAAAGTTTAAGTTAGTACATTTTAATTTGATTAAGAGTCAGGAAAAAAGAAGATATTTGAAAGGTCAACAATTAAATATCTAATCAACTAAGTATCTATAAATCAAAAAGTGTTTATAAAATGCATTCACTGAAAATATACTTAGAAAACCAACATGGTTTAGAGAACTAAAGCTAGTCTTCCTAAGAAACTAGAAACTACTATCTTCCTTAAAGTGAGGTGAATTGAAAAAAATTCTGAAGCAGCACATTCACTTAAGATACTCCATATCAAACATTTAAATATGAATTATAAATTAATAATTGTGTTATGATCATTGTATTACATTAAAATGAAAACATTTATCAATATTCAACAATAAATTATTCATTATAAATGTATGTTCTCAACAAATATGTGGTTAACAGGAAAGCTTTTAAGTGATTTTCATTTACTCGATTAAACCTTGTCATATAAACTACACTGATGCTCAGCATTTGAAGAAAATGGTTCTGTCCTCTGGCTTGAGGGTCCATGAACATTTGGCTTGGTCACTTCTTGCAACACATAACTGAAGACATTGTTACTTGTTTATCTAACAACTTGAAACTCTGATGAGGCCAGTTGTACCAGACGAAGCACTAGGACTTGCTTTGGACAGTTTATTAAGTAATTAGAGCAACAAGTTGATGCGTTTCTGGTGAGTCTGAAGAATGGTGTTGGTCGTGCATTTCTGAAGAGCTTAGAATTTTCTGAATTAAGGTTTTCCTCAAATTTCCAGCCTTGTCCTTTGAGTATATGCAAGTTCCAAGGGCAGAATTACTCAGACATAAAATACTATACTTAAAATGTTGTGCACATTACACGGTTTCTTGTTCCATATTTTTTTGCTTCGTGTTTTCAAAGCTAAGTAGTCTTTATTACTTATGAACTGAGGAAGCCTATTGTATTTGATGAGTTTGATTCTCATTCTCAGTCAAGACATTGATGCTAGTCAGAGCAAAGTAGGCATTGTCATACTGCACCCACTCTCCAAAATTTCCCAAGCATCGTATATATGCGATATATTAAGTATATGAGAGAGAGGTTTTCTTCTCGTGTAGCTTTGTTTTTTTATATCATATTGTGTTTCACAAGGTTTTGGTCAGTGTTGGTTACCTTTAATTGTATTTTTTAACTGTTAGCATTCAAAGAAGAGCCAAAAAGTTAAGACATATAAATTCAGAGATTTATTTATAAACGGTCAACATGTTAAATTAGTCAAAAATTGAGTCACTAACTCAAATATTGAACTTAGATTGATGATAAAACCAGCAGGTATTCTACAATTTTTGGAAGTTGGTATATTAAAATTTGTGATATAGCCATTTGAGTTGAGAAGCTGAGAATAAAGATGATTCGTGGTTCAAAATCTACATGGAGACATTCATTCTATTTTATTTAACTCCTATAATTTTGTGATCAGGAAATCTAGACTTTTCAGAATATCTCTAATAGCTTTGAAGTAATAAAGGGTAAATGTTGAATCAAATATTGCAGTTATTGTATATACCCAACAGCCAGTGGAGGTGGTCGAGGATTGAGATGCTTGGCTTTAGCAAGGAATTTCGTAAGTCACCGCTTGATGACAGCTTATCATCAAGGTTATCTACAGTAATTTTTCTCATAAATCGTGTTTTCTAAATGCATATTATGTTTATACATTTTGGATAAACGTCTGCAAACCAAGTCACTTAAAATAATGATACACACTTATAACCTAAAATTTTCATTTGAAATATCTCAATTTTTTTTTTTTTTTTTTTTTTTTTTTTTTTTGAGACAGAGTCTTGCTCTTTTGCCCAGGCTGGAGTGCAGTGGCCGGATCTCAGCTCAGTGCAAGCTCCGACTCCCGGGTTTACGCCATTCTCCTGCCTCAGCCTCCCCAGTAGCTGGGACTACAGGCGCCCGCTATCTCGCCCGGCTGGTTTTTTTGTATTTTTTAGTAGAGACGGGGTTTCACCGTGTTAGCCAGGATGGTCTCAATCTCCTGACCTCGTGATCCGCCCGTCTCGGCCTCCCAAAGTGCTGGGATTACAGGCTTGAGCCACCGTGCCCGGCCTCAATTGTTATTACTAAAAATTAACTCTAGTCGGGCACGGTAGCTCACGCCTATAATCCCAGCACTTTGGGAGACTGAGGCTGGTGGATCACGAGGTCAAGAGATCGAGACCATCCTGGCCAACATGGTGAAGTCCTGTCTGTACTAAAAATACAAAAATTAGCTGGATGTGGTGGCGGGCGCCTGTAGTCCCAGCTTTACTCAGGAGGCTGAGGCAGGACAATCACTTGAACCTGGGAGGCGGAGGTTGCAGTGAGCTGAGATCGCGCCACTGCACTCCAGCCTGGTGAATGAGCCAGACTTCGTCTGGAAAAAAAAAAAAACAAAAACAATACTTTTCTATCTTCTATATTTTCTTTCTGGGGAAACATTTCAAAAGCAAAACCAAAGGTATCTGTGATAGATACCTATCCAACAATATATTCCCTAAGAGTCATTTTTTGATGACTATACCAATGCTCAAACTTGCAATCTTTTTATTTAACTACTAAATTCAAAATGAATTAGTTTTGTGTCTATGTGCCAGGCACTCTTTTTTGGGATGATTTTTAAAGTGGCCTGGAACATTCATAAATTTTTATCGCACCTTCAGTCTAGTCCTGTGTCTTAATTATTATTATCACTATTATTTTAAATTATTTGAGACAGAGTCTCACTCTGTCTCCCTGGCTGCAGTGCTGTGGCAAGATCTCGGCTCACTGTAACTTCTGCCTCCCGGGTTCAAGACATTCTCCTGCTTCAGCCTCCAGAGTAACTGGAATAACAGGTGTGTGCCGCCACACCCTGATAATTTCTGTATTTTTAGTAGAGACGGGATTTCACCATGTTGGTAAGGTTGGTCTCGAACTCCTGATCTCAAGAGATCCACCGCGTTGGCCTCCCAAAGTTCTAGGATTTACAGGCATGTGCCACTGTGCCTGGCCTGTGTCTTAATTCTACACAAGGCCTAACTGGGCCCAAAATAACTGCACAAATGTAGCATAACTTCTTTTCCGTTGATTATATTACTGCTGTAATAAAATGGTTCCTTTAATTATAACTCTGAGTTATGCGTACTTGTTTAAAGACACATTTTAGCTGAATAATTACTATACTGTAAAAATCAAAAATATTGCATGTATTTTAATGGAAAAGCAAAGTTTCTTAACAGTAATTAGTGCCTGACTTGAGTTAATTTAATACAACATTTTAAAACAACTTTATGTCAGAAACTGTGCTAGGAATCGAAGATGTACAGATAATGCCATATAGCAGAAATAATAGAATGAATACCATGTAAACTTTTGGATGCTTAAATCCACACTGGCAATCTATTAGATATGTTCTAGCAACTGATTTGTTTCCAAATGTATTTTTCTGTGTTGTGTCAGATTGTGGGTTTTAAATTTTAACTGGTAACAATTGTCTTTTCAGGTTTTGCTATTAGTTTTCTCTCTAATGCTCAAAAAGAAAAAGTGTCTTCAAAAACTAAAAGCATATATTAACTATTGTTCAGTTTTCAAAAACATTTTTCAAATATATGAGGAAAAGGAATCCGCACAGGCAGCGTGTTGCTTCTTCATTCTTTACATAGCATTTGGTGATGGTATGTATATTGTGTACAACAATTGGTATTGTGTGTATATTGAGGAAAAAAAACACAAATTGGCCTAAAAATTTGATTTGAAAGCTCAAAAAAACAGATACCTATTTAAAAAATACATTCCCTAAGAATCACTTTTTGATGACCATATTACGGTTCAAACTTGTAACCATGTTATGTAAAAACTAAACTCAAAATAAATTAATTTTGTATCTAGCCACATTCGTGCTCCCAGAATTGGGAAAAACTAAAGTATTTGGAGGTTCTTTTAGACAAGTAAGAGAAGCATGATAAAGAATGCATGACCTGGTTGACAGTACTAACTTTTTAATAATATTTAAACAACTTCCAATTAAAACTGCACTTTTTTATATGAAATTCTTATTGATTGAAATAAATTCCTACTGTAAATTCCGAGGCTAATTTGATCTAATTATACATAAATGGATTTAAAATTGTGTATCCCATACGAATTCTGCCTTTTATCTACATTTTTACTTATGTCCCTAGATACGAATATGTGACTATAAGCTCCTTCAAGGGAAAACTGTATTTTGTGTTTCACTGAATCCCTAGGTCATTAAACCACTGCTCTAAGCAGATAATATATTTAAGACATATTTTAATGCATTAATAAGTTTTGTAAAAATTTATAAAGCTCTCAATTGATAAAGAAACTTAAAAAAATGCCAGCAAATGTTTGTTTAGTACCAGGCACTGTTTTGAATTTTGTTCACATGTTAACTCACCTATAAGGTAGCTGTTATGAGATTAGAAGAATTAATTTTAATGGAAAGATTTAGAAAGGTTAAAAAGTTAGCTAGAAAATTGAGAAAATTGGGGAGGACATCTCATTTATTAGTATTCATCTTTCTACATTTTACTGATGGACTTGTGGGAAAATATTTTACTTCCATAGTATGGCTGAAGTACTAAAATGTACCTTCTCTGTGAAGATTAGGAGGAAGATGGCGATTTGGTTAGAAATTAGGAATGGAGTTCTCACAGAAGCCCTACAAAGACTTTGGCTAGTAAAATCATGCATGCACGCGCGTGCGCACACACACACACACACACAGAGGAAGAGAAAAATGTGATAAAGAAAAGTAAATATGAAATGGTATTGACAAAAGGCATAAAGTTTATCCAATGTGAGTGGTGAATTTTAAAATACTTTAGTTTAAACTAGAGACCATCTTAGACAAAAAGAGTTCTCTCTCTTATCTTGGAAGTCTCAAATAAATGCCCCATCCAAAAGTCACAGGATATTGGTGCACACAAAAAGACAATTAAAGAGATAATTGAAAAAAAACTACAGAGATTAAATTAGAACATAAACACACACATTGCATACATACAGCCACAAATAGGTTATTAAAAATCTATATAAATTGGCAGTACTGTATTATGTCTGATCAAATGGGAGAGAGAGAGAGAAACCAAACATATAAAAAATGAAAATGAAAAAGTGCATCCTACCATTATGGAGGGAGAAAATAATTTATTTTCCACACCCTCCTGAACTTTTGTTATTTTTAACATAATTGGGTTCATATTGAATATACATTTTTTGTATTCTGGATATTCACTCCCTTATTGTGACATAGGTACGTTTGCATATTATTACATAATCTTCATAAAGATAATTCTTACATCTTCACAATATTCTGACAAGTGTATGTGTTCCCAGAAGAATGAATATTTTATTAACTTGATACACATTAATTTGATAAATATAGACAATTTAACTTTCCAAGAATTGTACCAATTTACACCATTATACTGTGATACCATTATATTGTGTGAGGGTGCCTATTTCATCACATTTTCAGTAGCATTAATCTATTCCTGGACTGTTTGTTCGATTTCTTAGATCTCTTTCTCAATTCCTGCGTTTCAGTTTAAATAACAAAGCTTTGGAGCGTATTTTGATATTGGACAGGTGAATTTGCCTAAAGATATATCTTTTTCCATCAGTGTTCTAAAAACTTTATTCCACTTTCCTTCATATTAACATTGAAATTGCTTCTAAATGCAATCAATACAAATAATCTTGAGATTTTGTGCTATTCCTAAAATCTTGTTTTCTAGGATTATTTAGGAGTGTTTATTTTTTTCTGGCTTTTCAAAGACTTTGATGTGGAATTCTGGTTCACTTTCTTGATTTGGTACCCCATAATACTTTGAGTCCCAGAGTGTACAGGTTAACTCTATATTAAATATATTTTATTATATTGAATATTTTTTATAATTCTACATTAAATATCTCTATTAAATATATTTAAACTTTTTTTTTCTGGAAGTATCCATAGTTGTTCAAGAACTGTATTATTTCAACCCTTTTTTCAGGGTTACTAACTTGCCTAATTTAAATATATCTTTTCTGTGATCAAAGTTCATTAAAACATATGCAATATTAGTTATTGTTAATTTTGTTACAGATATTTCACTGTATGCCTCTTGTTGCAATGATTTTTAAGTTATCAGTGCCCAAAACTTCCTAGCAACATATTAAGAAATCTTAAGTTTCAAAAACATTTTATTACTGATTATTTTTCTTAAACTTTTCATATATTCTTGAATTTATTTTAATCTTGCTGCTGTCTATTTAATCTTATCCTTAAGAAAAGTTGTAGAGATGATAAATTCACTTAGATATTTTATATTCTTTTAGAATTTTCTCTTCCTTTTATTTTGTTTGTTCTATTATAATTTCCAGTTACAGATGTTGAAATACCAAAGTATGTTCTATACAATTATCATTTTCTCTTTTAATATACATAGCTGTACTCCAGCCTGGGTGACAGGGCAATAGTCCATCTAAAAAAAAAAAAAAAAAAAAAAAATCTGAAGTGGAGCCTGAAGATTAAAGTGAATTGCTGCAATCTCATGATCACCTTTGAAAGCACGAGGAGTTGCTTCTTATGGAAGAATAAAAGAAGTGTTTTCTTGAGATGGAAACTACTTCTGAAGATGCTGTGAACGTTGTTGAAATGACAACAAAGGATTGAGAATATTACATAAACTTAGTTGATGAAGCTGTGGCAGGGTTTGAGAGAATTGACTCCAGTGTTCAAAGTTCTGTTGTGAGGACAATGCTGTCAGAGAGTATCACATGCTGTAGAAAAATCTTTCATGAAAGGAAAAGCTATTTGCTCTGGCAGAACATAATTGTCTTATTTCAAGATACTGCCAAAGCATCCTAACCTTACGTAACTACCTCCCTGACCAGTTAGAAGCCATCAACATTGAGGCCCGACTCTCCACCAATAAAAAGATGACTCACTGAAGGCTCAGGTGATTGTTAACATTTTTTACCTAAAGACTTTTTTTAAATTAAAAAATGTTAATTTTAAAGATATAATGCTATCACACACTAAATACACTATAGTATAGTGTAAACACAATTTTTTTATGTACTAGAAAACAAAAATATTTGTGTGCCTCACTTTAATGTGATATTTGCTTGATTCCACTCCTCTTGAACTGCACCCTCAATATCTTTGAGGTATTCCTATATCACATATTGCTATCGTTTTAATTTCCCTTAGGTTTAGGTAATTTGTTTTTATTTTTTTATTCCACTTTTGTGTCCTTGTTTCATGATACTGGTTTTCTTAACTGTTTGATTATTATTTTTTAATCTTTTGAATATTTATTTTTATTTTTAATTTTTTCCATAAGTTATTGGGGTACAAGTGGCATTTGGTTACATGAGTAAGTTCTTTAGTGGTGATTTGCGAGATTCTGGTGCATTCATCACCCAAGCAGTACACAAGCAGTATAGGCTGCACCATATTTACAGTCTTTTATCCCTCACTCACCCCGTCCCGCTCTTCCCCCCAAGTCCCCGAAGTTCATTGTATTATTCTTACTCCTTTGCATCTCATAGCTTAGCTCCCACATATCAGTGAGAACATACGACGTTTGGTTTTCCATTCCTGAGTTACTTCACTTAGAATAATAGTCTCCAATCTCATCCAGGTCACTGCAAATGCTGTTAATTCATTCCTTTTTATGGCTGAATAGTATGTCATCATATATATATACACACATTTGTATATATATATATATTCCATTGTGTGTGTGTGTATATATGTATATAAACATAGATATACCACCACCATCACAGTTTCTTTGTCCACTTGTTGCCTGATGGGCATGTGGGTTGCTTCCACGATTTTTCAATTGTGAATTGTGCTGCTATAAACATGTGTATGCAAGTATCTTTTTTTGTATAATGACTTATTTTCTTCTGGGTAGATACCCAGTAGTGGCATTGCTGGATCAAATGGCAGTTCTACTTAGTTCTTTATGGAATCGCCACACCGTTTTCCATAGTGGCGGTACTAGTTAACATTCCCACCAGCAGTGTAGAAGTGTTCCCTGCTCACCACATCCATGCCAACATCTACTGTTTATTTTTTGATTATGGCCATTTTTTTCAGGCATAAGGTGGTATCACATTGTGGTTTTGATTTGCATTTCCCTAGTCATTAATTATGTTGAGCATTTTTAAAAAATATGTTTGCTGACCATTTGTATATCTTCTTTTGAGAATTGTCTATTCAGGTCTTTAGTCCACTTTTTGATAGGATTGTTTGTTCTTTTCTTACTGATTTGCTTGAGTTCATTGTAGGCTCTGGATGTTAGTCCTTTGTCAGTTGTACAGATTGTGGAACCATCCCTAATTCATTCTATGAAGCCAGAATCACACCAATACCAAAACCAGGAAAGGACACTATCATAAAAGAAAGCTACAGACCAATATTCTTATGAACATAGATGCTAAAGTCGTTAATGAAATTCTAGCTAATTGAATCCAACAGCACATCAAAAAGATAATCCACCATGATCAAGTGGGTTTCATAATTTATTTCTGACCAGAGCTGTTACCTCTAGATGATGAGTATTCGTGTTTAGTGAGCCCCCAGCTAGGCATTCTGCAGGAAAATATCAACTGCTTTAGTTGCTGTCTATCTTGCATATATGAGTTTGAGTTTTCTCAAGTCTTTTAGGTTTTCTGGCAAACTCTTCTATTGTGCCTTATACTTCTAGAAATAATTTTGTCTAATTCTAAAATTTATATTAGTTTTGAAATGCTGCATTTTTGTCCTTAAGTTTATTTATCTTAAACCTGTTTTCCTTTTCATTCCATCACCTTTAAAGAGAAAGAAAATGTAATCAATTTGTTCAACCCATCATCAAAGATGTTTTATCTTAATTGTTTCGATGTGTATCAATGTCTTGTATTTTTCTAACTACAATATATTAATCTTTTATGTTGGGGGCAATGTGCTTCATTTACAAGCGTTATCTTATTCAATTCTCAGTGCAATTAAGACATGTTCTATTATTATATTTGTTTTAATGATAGAGAAACAGAAATGGTGAAAATTTGAGACACTTGTTTACTGTTACACTGTTTTTAAGATGGGGATCAAGAGTTCTTGCCTGCATAATTTTTCCATAACGGATATAATAGTCACTTTATCTCTCTCTAAACAAGACCGGTTCAAGAATATTTGTGGGAGTAGTAATTACTCTCTGTTCTGTATCTATTTTACTCCTTCTGCTTTTTAACTTATAACTCAAGAGAATTTTTCTGAATATCCCCTTCCCCTTCTCTAAGCTTATATCTTGCCTTCAAACATTCTGTAAGTTAACTACTGTAACAAGAAGACAGGTGTATCTCCCAAGGATGAGCATCAATATACACTTTACAAAGAATGTGCTTAGGATATGTAATCTGCAGTAATTTAATTGTGCCTACTAAAAACAAACCTATTTAAAATATTAGTTGAGATTTACCTATCTGGATATCTGATGTTTTAAAATGTGTTTTAGAAGTGGCTCTTTGGTTTTCTTAGTTAATAGAATGCACATCCAAAGATTTTTCTAAGCAAAGAAACGTTTTGCACCATAGAAATAAAGCATCCTAAACTTCTTATAGAGATTTGCATCAAAAGGACTTTGAATAATAAAAGTAAGTTTACTGACATTTTATATGTATTTACTTGGTATATTTTCATCATGTAATTGTTTGTTTTATATTTTTATTTGTGATTACACTTTTATATAATACAATTGCAGTTCTTGTTTATACTTTAATGTAATATGGTTGGAGCTCCAAGAGAAAAATAACAGATTGTGTTCTTTTTTAAATCTATAATCCCAGTCCCTGGCAGAGACACTAGTAGACACTGACTAACCTAATATACATTATATATATATATCTCGAGTACAGTGGCACAATCTGTGCTCACTGCAACCTCCGCCTCCTAGTTCAAGCAATTTTCCTGCCTCAGCCTCCCTAATAGCTGGGATTATAAGTGCCTGCCACCATGCCCAGGATTTTATTTTTTTTGGGGGGGGGGTATTTTTTTCTTTTTAGTAGAGATGGGGTTTCACCACGTTGACCAGGCTGGTCTCAAACTTCTGACCTCAGGTGATCTGCCTGCCTTGGCCTCCCAAAGTGCTGGGATTACAGGCCTGAGCCACTGCACCCAGACCTAACCTACTATCTTTTAATCACAGATACTTAAACACATTTATCATTATCTTTTCCATTATCAAAATTTTAAAATATTCATTTCCTAATGATTCATGAACTCAAATTGAACTCAATAATTATTAACTGAGCACTTAAGTTGTGTCAAATGATTTTAAGTTTTGAGGATATAGAAATGAAAATATTAATTATATCTTAGAAGAACTTATATTTTGTTGGCAATACTGTGGGTAATCATTTATAATATTCTATGTTAGGTTCTACAAGATCAAACCAGTGCTGCAAGATTCTGTTAGATGCATTTTCTAATTTTTCGGGAAAAAAATAGTAGAACAGACAAGACAGAGAAAGTGACATTTTAAATAGGTCTTAATAGACATGTAAACACTTTGCTGAAATAGCTGGATAAGTGGTCTTATCAAAAGGAAATTGCATCATTGTATTCATTTGTATTGCATCTGTGATAAATGATAACAGACTCAGTGATTTTAAACACTTTAAAAATTATTTTACAGTTCTATAGATCAAAATTTCTACACAAGTTTCACTAGGCTGAAATAAATGTGTTTGCACTATGTTCTTTCTAAAGGCTCTAGTGGAGAATCCATTGTCATGCTTTCTCCAACTTCTAGAGGTCACATCCAGTTCCCTTGGTTAGTGGCCCACTTCCTGCTGTTCTTAACTAGCTGCATTGCATCTTTTTGTATCTGTGGGGCATTGCCACATTTCCCTTTGTTTCTCCTCCTCTGCCTCTCCCACTTATGGAACCCTTCTAATTACATTGGACCCACCTAGATAATCAGAGATGATTATTTTGTTTAAGGGGAGTTGATTAACATCTTTAATTCCTTTTTGCCGTATAATCTGACATATTCACAGATTGCTTACCAGAATGATGTTTTAAGGAACCTGCAATGAATGTGACTAAAAAGTAGGGCATGGGGAATTACAAGAGAAAGGAGTAAAAAAGTAGCATATTGTTTAGGGATGTATGTGTAATTTAACAAGGTCTTTGACTTTATCTTATAATAAAAATATTCCATTTCCATTATTAACTAATTCATCCCCATACTGCTTGAATCAGGTAAAATAATATTTATTGATTTACTGTTTCACCTATGTGCCTTAATGACTTACTCTATCCCAAGTTGGCATTTAAAAATATACAATTACCCAGCCATATTTTTATATAACTCCAATCATTTTATGACGAGCTGACAACAACTAGACTAATGCCTTCTTGCTTATAAATATTTTAAATTTTTATTTACTTTGATATACTTATATCAACCACATTTTAATGACTTATTCTTATATTATCTAGCATATAGTATTAGTTAAGTAATGGATAATGTTTAAAGCATACATTGTATAAATTGTATTAAAATGAAGGCTGCCTAGTTCTGCATTTACTTAAAAATTGGAATAAGAAATATAGCAGGTCAGCAATTTCACATACCAAACTTAGGAAGAGGCTCATGTGACTGAGTGAGAAATAAAGGAAAAATTTGTTAAACAGTTAGACTCTAAGTATACATCTGTAGATATCCAGATTTCTTAGGTCTGAAAAGGAGCCTGTGAATCATAATTTTAAAGTGTCAGATGACTCTTCTAGGCCAGCCATGGTTCTTTTGTTTGTTTTCCCTGTCAATACTATATCTGTCTCTACCCTGAAACACTTTTATGTTGATTTTTTGAAGAAGTATAAGAACAACAGGGCATTATATCGTTGGGTTTTAAAGAGTAGATAATATGTCAAGAAGTAATTGTTAAAACTAGTAAAATTATTATAGTAGAATGGGTAGCAGTCTGTAAATATTAGACACAGTTAAAACATAGTTTTAATCTGCATATTGCTTCATTTTCATTGCAATCGTGAGATTGTCTTTAATATGGAGTACAGAATTATGAAATTGTTAACATTTTAACTTTCACTTATCTGCAGCTTTATCAGTCACAATCACTTTCTTATTACTTCAGCAAAATAGCATTTTGGCTGAAATAATAAAATGAGAATAAAGAAATACTTTGATGATGTCTAGGAAGATGAAATATGAGAAAAATATATTGTGCATTTCATTTACTGGCTAGTCCCCATTAGGTTGGATAATAAAATGTGTACAAGGAATGTCATCAAAATATTATAAGAAAAAATCTAGACACAAGTTCAGTTTTGATCTGGCAGTGTGCTAGTTTTATTAGCTTTAATGCATTTTTACTTCTGTTTGATTTTTTCACCTCTACAATGCTTAAATACTATTCTAACAACTCTTATTAATTGCTTTGAAAATTAAATAGTTCATAAAATGTACAAATGCTAAGAACAAATAATATTATAGGTGAAACATATACAATGAATAAAATTGATTGGTATTTATAGTGTAGCTAGCATAAGCATAAGTTCTAATGATAGATAAATCAGAAACAAAATTCTAATTAGCAAATAAAATATTTCTACAAATTTAGTAAAAAAAATTGTATAACATTTGGTTTCTAATTACTTTTAAGTAAGATTCTATTTTATGTATTTAAACACAATATTATGAATATTTAATATACTCACATTTTACAATTACTTAGTACATATACTGATTGTGAGCTCAATTCAATCATATATGCTCTCCCTTACAAATTTACCTTTCATATAAAAGTTTTGAGAATGAGCTCCTTTAGTACTAAACTAAGTTATGAAAATATCATTATTATTTTTATTATTATTATACTTTAAGTTCTAGGATACATGTGCACAACGTACAGGTTTGTTATATATGTATACATGTGCCAGGTTTGTGTGCTGCACCCATTAACTTGTCATTTGCGTTAGGTATTTATCCTAATGCTATCCTTCCTCACTTCCCCCCACCCCATGACAGGCCCTGGTGTATGATGTTCCCCTTCCTGTGTCCAAGTGTTCTTGTTGTTCAGTTCCTACCCATGAGTGAGAAAATGCAGTGTTTGATTTTCTGTCCTTGTGATAGTTTGCTGAGAATTATGGTTTCCAGCTTCATCCATGTCCCTAAAAAGGACATGAACTCATCCTTTTTTATGGCTGCATAGTATTCTACGGTGTATATGTGCCACATTTTCTTAATCCAGTCTATCATTAATGGACATTTGGGTTGGTTCCAAGTCTTTGCTATTGTGAATAGTGCTGCAGTAAACATATGTGTGAATGTGTCTTTATAGCAGCATGATTTATAATCCTTTGGGTATATACCCTGTAATAGGATTGCTGGGTCAAATGATATTTCTAGTTCTAGATCTTTGAGGAGTCGCCACACTGTCTTCCACAATGGTTGAACTAGTTTACAGTCCCACCAGTAGTGTAAAAGTGTCACTATTTCTCCACATCCTCTCAAGCACCTGTTGTTTCCTGACTTTTTAATGATCACCATTCTAACTGGTGTGAGATGGTATCTCATTGTGATTTTGATTTGCATTTCTCTGATGGTCAGTGATGATGAGCATTTTTTCATGTGTCTGTTGGCTGCATAGATGTCTTCTTTTGAGAAGTGTTTGTTCATATCATTCATCCACTTTTTGATGGGGTTGTTTTGTTTTGTTTTGTTTTTGTAAATTTGTTTAAGTTCTTTGTAGATTCTGTATATTAGCCCTTTGTCAGATGAGTAGATTGCAAAACTTTTCTCCCATTCTATAGGTTGGCTGTTCACTCTGATGGCAGTTTCTTTTGCTGTGCAGAAACTCTTTAGTTTAATTAGATCCTATTTGTCTATTGTGGTTTTTGTTGCCATTGCTTTTGGTGTTTTAGTCATGAAGTCCTTGCCCATGCCTATGTCCTGAATGGTATTGCCTAGGTTTTCTTCTAGGGTTTTTATGGTTTTAGATCTAACATTAAGTCGTTAATCCATCTTGAATTAATTTTTATTTGAGGTGTAAGGGAGGGATCCAGTTTCAGCTTTCTACATATGGCTAGCCAGTTTTCCCAGAATCTTTTATTAAATGAGGAATCCTTTCCCATTTCTTGTTTTTGTCAGGTCAAAGATCAGATGGTTGTAGATGTGTGGTATTATTTCTGAGGGCTCTGTTCTGTTCCATTGGTCTATATCTCTGTTTTGGTACCAGTATCATGCTGTGTTGATTACTGTAGGCTTGCAGTATAGTTTGAAGTCAGGTAGCATGATGCCTCCAGGTTTGTTCTTTTTGCTTAGGATTGTCTTGGCAATGTGGGCTCTTTTTTGGTTCCGTATGAACTTTAAGTAGTTTTTTTCCAATTCTGTGAAGAAAGTCATTGGTAGCTTGATGGGGATGGCATGGAATCTATAAATTACCTTGGGCAGTAAGGCCATTTTCAAGATATTGATTCTTGCTATCCATGAGCATGGAATGTTCTTCAATTTGTTTGTGTCCTCTTTTATTTTGTTGAGCAGTCGTTTGTAGTTCTCCTTGAAGAGGTCCTTCACATCCCATGTAAGTTGGATTTCCAGGTATTTTAATCTCTTTTGAAAGGGAGTTCACTCATGATTTGGCTCTCTGTTTGTCTGTTATTGGTGTATAGGAATGTTTGTGATGTTTGCACATTGATTTTGTATCCTGAGACTTTGCTAAAGTTGCTTATCAGCTTAAGGAGATTTTGGGCTGAGACCATGGGGTTTTCCCAATATACAATCATTTCATCTGCAAACAGGGACAATTTAACTTCCTCTTTTCCTAATTGAATATCCTTTCTTTCTTTCTCTTGCCTGATTGCCCTAGCCAGAACTTCCAACAATATGTTGAATAGGAGTGGCAAGAGAGGGCATCCCTGTCTTGTGACAGTTTTCAAAAGGAATGCTTCCAGTTTTTTCCCATTCAGTATGATATTGGCTGTGGGTTTGTCATAAATAGCTCTTATTATTTTGAGATACGTCCCATCAATACCTAATTTATTGAGAATTTTTAGCATGAATGACTGTTGAATTTTGTCGAAGGCCTTTCTGCATCTGTTAAGATAATCATGTGTTTTTTGTCTTTTTTTTTTTATGTTTATTTATTTGTGTGTGTTGAACGAGCCTTGCATCCCAGGGATGAAGCCAACTTGATCATGGTGGATAAGCTTTTTGATGTGCTGCTGGGTTCGGTTTGCCAGTATTTTATTGAGGATTTTTGCATCAATGTTCATCAGGGATGCTGGTCTAAAATTATCTTTTTTTGTTGTGTCTCTGCCAGGCTTTGATATCAGGATGATTCTGGCCTCATAAAATGAGTTAGGGAGGATTCCCTCCTTTTCTATTGATTGGAATAGTTTCAGAAGGAACAGTACCAGCTCCTCTTTGTACCTCTGGTAGAATTCAGCTGTGAATCCATCTGGTCCTGGGCTTTTTATGGTTGGTAGGCTATTAATTAATGCCTCAATCTCAGAACTTGTTACTGGTCTATTCAGGGATTCAACTTCTTCCTGGTTTAGTCTTGGGAGGGTGTATGTGTCCAGGAATTTCTCCATTTTTTCTAGATTTTCTAGTTAATTTGCATAGAAGTGTTTATAGTATTCTCTGAGGGTGTTTTGTATTTCTGTGGGATTGGTGGTGATATTCCCTTTATCATTTTTTATTAGATGTATTTGATTCTTCTCTCTTTTCTTCTGTATTAGTCTTGCTAGTGGTCTATCAATTTTGTAGATCTTTTCAAAAAACCAGCTCCTGGATTCATTGATTTTCTGAATGGTTTTTTGTGTCTCTATCTCTTTCAGTTCTGCTCTGATCTTAATTTCTTGCCTTCTGCTAGCTTTTGAATGGTTGCTCTTTCTTTTCTAGTTTTTTAAATTGTGATGTTAGGGTGTCAACTTTGAGCTTTCCTGCTTTTTCTTGTGGGCATTTAGTGCTATAAATTTCCCTCTATACACTGCTTTGAATGTGTCCCAGAGGTTCTGGTATGTTGTGTCTTTGTTTTCATTGGTTTCAAGGAACATCATTATTTCTGCCTTCATTTCATTGTTTACCCAGTAATCTTTCAGGAGCAGGTTGTTCAGTTTCCATGTAGTTGTGTGGTTTTGAGTTAGTTTCTTAATCCTGAGTCCTAGTTTGATTTCACTGTGGTCTAAGAGACAATTTGTTATAATTTGTGTTCTTTTACATTTGCTGAGGAATGCTTACTTCCAACTATGTGGTCAATTTTGGAATGAGTGCAACGTGGTGCTTAGAAGAATGTATATTCTGTTGATTTGGGCTGGACAGTTCTGTAGATGTCTATTAGGTCCACTTGGTGCAGAGCTAAGTTCAAGTCCTGGATATCCTTGTTCAATTTCTGTCTCGTTGATCTGTCTAATGTTGACAGTGGGGTGTTAAAGTCTCCCATTATTACTGTGTGGGAGTCTAAGTCTCTTTGTAGGTCTCTAAGGACTTGCTTTATGAATCTGGGTGCTCCTGTATTGGGTGCATATATATTTAGGATAGTTAGCTTTTCTTGAATTGATCCCTTTACCACTATGAAATGGCCTTCTTTCAGAGCTTGCAGTGAGCTGAGATCCGGCCACTGCACTCCAGCCTGGGCAACAGAGCGAGACTCCTTCTCAAAAAAAAAAAAAAAAAAAAAAGAAATGGCCTTCTTTGTCTCTTTTGATCTTTAATGGTTTGAAGTCTGTTTTATCTGAGACTAGGATTGCAACCTCTGCTTTTTTGTTGTTGTTATTTTCCATTTGTTTGGTAGATCTTCCTCTATTCCTTTATTTTGAGCCTATGTGTGTCTCTGCACGTGATATGGGTCTCCTGAATACAGCATACTGATGGTTCTTGACTGTTTATCCAATTTGCCAGTCTGTGTCTTTTAACCTTACATTTAAGGTTAATATTCTTATGTGTGAATTTTATCCTCTCATTATGATGTTAGCTGGTAATTTTGCTTGTTAGTTGATGTAGTTTCTTCCTAGCATCGATGGTCTTTACAATTTGACATGTTTTTGCAGGGGCTGGTACCTGTTTTTCCTTTCCATATTTAGTGCTTCTTTCAGGAGCTCTTGTAAGGCAGGCCTGGTGGCGTCGAAATTTCTGTTTGTCCTTAAAGGATTTTATTTCTCCTTCACTTATGAAGTTTAATCTGGCTGGATATGAAATTCTGTGTTGAAAATTCTTTTATTTAAGAATGTTGAATATTGGCCTAACCCTCTTTTGGCTTGTAGAGTTTCTGCTGAGAAATCTGCTGTTAGTCTGATGGGTTTCCCTTTGTGGGTAACCTGACCTTTCTGTCTGGCTGCCCTTAACATTTTTTCCTTCATTTGAACCTTGGTGAATCTGACAATTATGTTTCTTGTGGTTGCTCTTCTTGAGTAGTATCTTTGTGGTGTTCTCTATATTTCTTGAATTTGAATGTTGGCCAGCCTTTCTAGGTTGGGGAAGTTCTCCTGGATAATATCTTGAAGATTGTTTTCCAACTTGGTTTCATTCACCCTGTCACTTTCAGGTACACCAATCAAACATAGATTTGGACTTTTCAAATAGTCCCATATTTCTTTCTTTTTTTTTTTTTTTTTTTGAGACAGAGTCTCGCTCTGTCGCCAAGGCTGAAGTGGAGTGGCCGGATCTCAGCTCACTGCAAGCTCCGCCTCCCAGGTTCATGCCATTCTCCTGCCTCAGTCTCCCAAGTAGCTGGGACTACAGGCGCCCGCCACCTCGCCTGGCTAGTTTTTTGTATTTTTTAGTAGAGGCGGGGTTTCACTGTGTTAGCCAGGCTGGTCTCGATCTCCTGACCTCGTGATCCACCCGTCTCGGCCTCCCAAAGTGCTGGGATTACAGGCTTGAGCCACCGTGTCTGGCCTAGTCCCATATTTCTTGGAGGCTTTGTTCATTTCTTTTTACTCCTTTTTTCTCTAAACTTCTCTTCTTGCTTCATTTCATTCATGTGATCTTCAATCACTGATACCCTTTCTTTCACTTGGTCAAACCATCCACTGAAGCTTGTGCATGTGTCGCATAGTTCACATGCCATGGTTTTCAGCTCCGTCAGGTCTTTTAAAGTCTTCACTATGCTGTTTATTCTTGTTAGCCATTTGTCTAATCTTTTTTCAAGGTTTTTAGCTTCTTTGCAATGGGTTTGAACATCCTCCTTTAGCTCGGAGAAGTTTGTCATTACCGATCTTCTGAAGCCTACTCTGTCAACTCATCAAAGTCATTCTCCATCCAGCTTTGTTACATTGCTGGCGAGGAGCTGTAATCCTTTGGAGGAGAAGAAGCACTCTGATGTTTAGAATTTTCAGCTTTTCTGCTCTGGTTTCTCCCCATCTTTGTGTTTTTAATCTACCTTTGGTCTTTGATGATGGTGAACTACAGATGGGGTTTTGGTGTATATGTCCTTTTTGTGGATGGTGATGCTATTCCTTTCTGTTTGTTAGTTTTCCTTCTAACAGTCAGGACCCTCAGCTGCAGGTATGGTGGAGTTTGCTGGAGGTCCACTCTGGATCCTGTTTGCCTGGGTATCACCAGCGGAGGCTGTGGAACAGCAAATATTGCAAAACAGCAAATGTTGCTGCCTGATCCTTCCTCTGGAAGCTTTGTCTCAGAGGGGCACCTGGCTGTATGAGGTGTCAGTTGGCCCCTACTGGGAGGTGTCTCCCAGTTTGGCTACTCAGGAGTCAGGGATCCGCTTGAGGAGGCAGTCTGTCTGTTCTCAGATCTCAAACTCTATGCTGGGAGAACTGCTACTCTTCAAAGTTGTCAGACAGGGACATTTAAGTCTGCAGAAATTTTTGCTGCCTTTTGTTCAGCTATGCCATGCCCCCAGAGATGGAGTCAACAGAGGCAGGCAGGCCTCCCTGAGCTGCAGTGGGCTCCACCCAGTTCAAGCTTCCCGGCCGCTTTGTTTACCTTGTCAAGCCTTAGCAATAGTGGACGCCCTTCTCTCAGCCTCACTGCCGCCTTACAGTTTGATCTCAGACTGCAAGGCTCTGTGGGCATGGGACCCTCCCAGCTAGGCATGGGATATAATCTCCTGGCATGCTGTTTGCTAAGACTGTTGGAAAAGCATAGTATTAGCGTGGGAGTGTCTCAACTTTCTAGGTACCATCTGTCATGGCTTCCCTTGGCTATAAAAGGGAATTCTCTGACCCCTTGTGCTTCCCAGGTGAGGTGATGCCCCTCCCTGCTTTGGCTCATACTCTGTGGGCTGCACCCACTGTCCAACAAGTTCCAGTGAGACAAACCCAGTATCTCAGTTGGAAATGCAGAAATCACCCATCTTCTGTGTCAGTCATGCTGGGGGCTGGAGACTGGAGCTGTTCCTATTCGGCCATCTTGGAACCGATGATATTACTATGTGTTTTACTGATAAAATTTAAAATCAGTTTTTCCTTAGAAAATGTATTAAAATTTTATAAGTTTTCTTAGCACATTATTTTCATATCAAACCACTATATATCTTTAAAGATACCATAATATATTACATTTTGGAAGCAATAAAACAAGGTAGTTATGTGTAATCCATTGCTGCTTATGAGGAGCCTCTAACCAGTGTCCACTGTCTTTCTAAAAGCTTGTTTCTTGTTGTTGGTGTTCTGTTTTTTTTTTTTTTTTTTTTTGTTTGTTTGTTTGTTTGTTTCAGTTATAGGTAAATTCATCCTTGATTTTTTGGGGGGATTTTTTTTCTCGTATTGTTTCTCTTAAATCTGCTTCTGAAATTTTAATTAAATATAACTTTCACCTTCTCAATCAATCCTTCATGTTTCCAAACTCTCCACTTCTTTTTTTTTCTATCTCTTCATCTTTCTAATGTATTTTTACAACAAATGCTTCCTGAGCATATAGAAGTTGGAGTACATCAGGGAGGAAATATGGAAAGTATTTTTCTTTGTGGACTTTATATATTATCAGTGGATAACAAGGAATAAACATAAGAACAGTAATCAAGATAGGTAGAAATTGATAAGCAGTATAGAAATAAAGACAGCAGAGTGTTAGGAGGACAATACGGCAGTGTCAGTGATTGAAGTTATAAACAGTAGTGATCAAAAACTAATTGAGAAGACACCCATTAAGAAAATTCTTGAAGGATATAAGGAAGTTAACCATGTGGGCATCTAGAAGCAAAATCATTTTAGTCAAAGAAGAAAGCCAGTGCAAGACTTTAAGGTGGTAGAATGTCTGCTCAAGGAACAGAAATGAGGGCAATGTACCTGGAATAGTTCAAGAAATGGAGAGGTAGTAGATATAACATCAGAGAGATCAGATTCATCAGTGGCTATGTTGGCTATTGTAAGCCTTTGTCTCTTGCATGGAGTTAAGAAGTCATTGATTGGGGCATAATGGCCCATGCTTGTAAACCCAGCTACTCAGGAGGATAAAGAAGGTGTATTTCTTGAGCCCAGGAGTTCAAGGCAGCAGAAAGTTGTGATCATATCATGTCACAGCACTCCAACCTGGGTAACAGAGTAAGACTTCATATCCTGAAAAAAAGAAAAGAATTCATAGATTTTGTTGGGAGCACTGATGAGGCCCGACAAAAGTAGTTATAAGTGGTCAATGTTGAAAGCAAGGAGACAAGCTTGAAGGCTATTGTAGTGGTCTATGTAAAAGAGAATGATGGCTCTATCAGAGTAATCACATTGGAGGAAAGAGATGATGTGTTTCAAAACAGAGTTGTAACAGGTAAGTTAAAAAAAAAGTAATTGTATTTGGAGGGATCTATAACAAAACAATCAAACTTCCTGATGGAATGTCTAAGGTTTACGTAAGAAAGGAGACAACCAAATATGAAATCAAGGTTTTGACCAGTCCAACTCAAAGAACAGATTTGCCATTCACTAAAATGGAGAAACTATGTCTGCAGTAGGTTTGAGAAGGAAGACCAGATTACATGGTAAGTTTGAAACATGAGGTAGGCATTCAAATGAAGATTTTGGTTAGACATTTAGACACATAAGTCTGGAATTACATACAGTGGTCTGGGGTGGCAATACAAGTTTAGGAGTCATTGCATATATATGAGTATTATTAAAAGTCATCAAATTGTATTATATAAATAAGTGAATGAACATAGTAAAGAAAACACTCACCTGAAATGAGCCCTGAGACTCTTCAATATTAAGAGACTTAGGAAAGTGGAGTAAAAAGCAAAGAAAATTGAGAAGTAACGACTTGTAAGAAAGGAGAATAAATATGGGACTGTTGTCTTGGAATCCAAATGAAGAAAGTATACCTAATACGAGGGAGAGACAAACTTACATCAAATAGGTAAAATAAGAGGAGGAAAGATAATAAAGCACTGCTTCAGTTATACAGATAAAATTTGTAAATTGGACAAGACTGTTTCTGTGACTTGGTTAAAGATGAAAGCTTGAATAAAATGAGATTAAGAAATAAAGACAGAAAAAAATGTAAATTGAAACTATAGGCAATTATTTTGGGAAATTTGCTCCCCAAAGGAACAGAGCATTGCAGAGAAAGATTGTGGAAGAAGTGTGGATGGGAGATGTTTTTGCAATATGCCCATTTGAAAATGAATAATTGTGCAGGTAACTCTCTGAGAGGTCAGTGAGGAAATTAATCATCAGTTTTATAAAAACCATTTAGTTTGCTCTTTCATTTTTATGTGTTCACTGCCACTTCTCTGGCTTCTCTCGTTGAGGTTATTTCTAAGTGATCCACATATATTTTATCTGGTTCATTTTTAATATTTGATCAAATTCTAACACATCTGGATTTCTCTGTATTGTTTTGTAGCCCTATTGTTAATACATCTTTTATGCAAGAAAAGAAAATGTTTTCATGTAGCTGTGTGATTAGCTTCTTTGAGTTAGGGTTCTTTGAGGTGATTTTGTTTCCTAGTGCAATCAATGTTTCTCGAGATTTGATGTCTGTTGCTCCTTTGTAATCTAAATGTATTGCTCATTATACTGACTAAATTAGTGCCTGAGCTCAGAAATATGGATCCAATGGCATCTAGTTTAGAAAATATTCACCACTCCCCGATGAACAGCTTAGGATAGGGTGGAGGATGCTTTTTTGCCCAGATTTCTTAAGTCTCACTTTTTTGTATTTAAACATTTCTGTCTTTGTAATACATACAACAGTATATTTACTAAGCGCATATTGAATAATGCATTAATAAGTATTATTACTCTGTGCTGGTGGATATAACTTAGAAAGCCTCTATGATAAGGGGAGTTACAGTAAAGCACTTCAATTAAAATAATCTACTTATAATGTAGCATTGGTTATTTTAAGTAACTTTAGATAATTTGAACACTGCTAGCCAAGATATAGATTCCAGCCACAGATAAAATTTTCTTAGCTAATCACTTTTCAAAAATAAATTATTAAACAACATTTAAAAAAAAGATTTGTTGTGTGTGAAATCCAGGTATTGAACTTCTCTTGAACAATAAAATTTTTTATCAACCACAGATCCCCTTTCTCATATAACTACATCATCTGGAAGCTTCTCTCTGGAAGACCATGAGCCCTTTTCTTCAGTTTCCTACTTACCTAATTTACTATAACTTATCCTATCTATAAGAAGTTATGTTTCTTGCCTCTGGGCAGCCATTTCGTATCGATATTAGATCATTGTAATACTTAACAAAAATTGTAAACATGTAATAAGGCATCTAGTTTAACAAGCAGAGTCAGAAGACAACCAATTTCCAATTAGCTTATTTTAAAAATCACAGATGTTTAAAATGATAACTACCAGACATACTGCATAGGGTTAGGGTTAGGTAACAGGTAAATACTTATACTTGTAACAGTGTACTAAAGATCACAGATAGTTGATTTTTGTTGTTGTTCATGTGAGTTAAGATTTATTTTAGGCAAATTTAGATTAGTGGTTAGTGAAAAACTCTTAGGAAATAGGATCTGCTATGACATCAACTAAAAATGTTATGAAGTGAGGCCAATAAGAGGAAGTAATCCAAGACTATGAAAAGCATCATCAGTTACATATGGAAAACTCATTATTATTTTAGGTTACAGATTGCTTATTGCAATATAGTGAGAGAGAATCCAGATGAGATGGTGCATTTTTATTACCATGGTCCAAGTACCCATCCAGAGTTCAAGCCAAAAAATCCTTGAAAAAAAGGCTTACAATTTTTCAGTGAGGCAGAAAATAAAGTAGCACCCCAGTCTGAAAAATATATGGGAATCATGGGGAACTATGATCCAAAGAGACCCCTGGGAGTTAGATACTGAATTGCACCTTAGATCAATGACTTAGGATAACCAGAAAACAATGCAGAAACCAGAAACATTAGCTTGGAAAGAGCCTACTAGAATTACCTGGTTATATAACTTAATATATCAACATATAGCAAAACTCCTTTGTAACCAAAAATATCTAAATATTTGACATACATGATTACATCCAATCATAATCTAACGAAACATCATGATGAACAAAATGATACACATTCTGGCTTTGATTTCCTGTGTATTTAATAATATTAATATATACAGTCATCAGAATCACATAAAAATCTACAAGAATCTTACATAAAGATGTTCTGAGCTGTAAAAACAAACCAGTGTAAATATCACATCATACAATGCATAAAACAAGCTTACCTGTTAAGTTGCTAAATGCTACACCATGACTTATACTGCCTTTTCCCCACAGCTTTTACTGCTGTAAGGTGCTCTGATAAGAAACCAGGTCTAATCATTTTGATGAGCTTTTAGATGAAGCCAGTTTCGTTTTTTTGAAACTAGATCTGTATATAGGTTTTCCTAGGTATCACATTTGCTTTCATTCTAAGCATATAAAGTATCAGGTTAACATGGCCAAAGCAGTTTTTAGTCGACTGGAACGTATTGATTGAAAAGCATTTTAATTTGAAATGTTTCTGTCAGATTAAAAAATTAGAGTAATAAAATTATATTGAAAATACCTGCTTATGGAAAAGAGGCCATACAAAAATCAATAGGGAGGAAAATATGTAGGAGACACACTGTAAATTTTCTGAATGAAATTAGTTTGTCTGATATAAGCAGTGTTTGATTATTAAGATTCTTTTATGGCAAGATAAGATGATGCAATGTTGCTTATCTATACATTGATCTTGTTTACATGTTATTGCTAAGAGTACAATGCAAATGCTTTCATAGGGAGAAAAGTCTGCCCAACATAATTTGATCAGTTCTTAGAATACCAAAAAATAATACATTTCATATTAGGCATATTTCAAATTGAGATAATGTAAGGGTCAGTATCTGGTGTCATGGACACAGTAGAGTATTGAAATGGAAAAAAAAATAATTGATTCAGTTTTCTACTAATTTCAAATAGCAATGGGATTTTGAACTATGTAAAATGATAGAATAATTTCACATTCCTGGATAGACAGATGACATATAAAATTGATTGATCTATTAAAATTTATAATGAAATGAAATAAAATGAAATTTTAAAATCTTGAAAGACAGAGAACACCACTTTGTGATTTCGACTTAACTTAGTTTTAAACACAGTCTAACACAGACTTCACTGGGTCATAAACTTAGAACCTTATTACTTTGACAGTAATAAAATATAAATTGTCTCATATTGAAATTAGGTCTTTATACTTTGGGAGAGAAAGAGAGGCAGAGAAAGAGAGCAGTTCTAAAGACTGAGCTTTGGCTCTCTCTATACACATTTCTAAAGACGACTAATTTATTATTTTTAAGCTTCTATTCTTGTGAAAAAGACATTTTAAACAATATAATTCTTTTATATAATAACAGTAAACTAATATTGATAACATTTCTATAAATGGGTTTACTAGCTTCTGGATAAGGTTATTTTGTTTTTATATTTGTTTTATAGTCAGCTTCATTCCTCTATTTCTGCTCCTTTCTGTTATGACTTAATGGAGAAAAAACAAGATTAATGCAAAATTTAATTGTAGAAGAAAATATTCTAATTTACTTTATATAATCCTTCCATTATGGCTAGTATATTGCAAAAAATGTGATTTTTTAAATTGTTTTCATAATAGTTGATTTTTTTGTTGTTGTTTTTTTGAGACGGAGTCTGTCTCTGTCGCCCCAGGCTGGGGTGCAGTGGTGTGATCTCAGCTCACTGCAAGCTCTGCCTCACGGGTTTACGCCATCTCCTGCCTCAGCCTCCCAAGTAGCTGGGACTACAGGTGCCCACCACCATGCTTGGCTAATTTTTTGTATTTTTAATAGAGATGGGATTTCACCGTGTTAGCCAGGATGGTCTCATCTCCTGACCTCGTGATCCACCCGCCTCAGCCTCCCAAAGTGCTGGGATTACAGGCATGAGCCATCGTGTTAGGTCATGATTGTTGATTTTTAAACCAAGTTTGTAAACATTTATTTGTAAAAACCCTAAACTCACTGTTTCCAAGGTCTTATATAGTACATCTATGCTAATGCATGTAGCTGTGCCAAATTTAACATAATATTGAGTAGGTCATTAGAGAATCAAGATCTCAGTCTATGTTCTTGATTGTATAAAAAACAAATAACAGTAATTTATGTGAGAAGTATTTTGGAATAAAAATTAAATCATAAAATGACATGTAGTAAAACTTGTGACTCATACTTTAGAAAGGTCTAATTAGGAAAAGAAAACAAATATTTCTACCTAGTTCATAACGTAAAGCCCTAAACAATGTACAGCCACTTTTCAAACTTTCTATGTGTCAAGAACAATACTAGAAACTAAGGTAAAGTTTAAGAAATGTGACTTCCTCTCAGATCACAATGGAATAAAATTGGAAATCAACTCTAAAAGGTTGCCCTCAAACAGCAGTAATATATGAAAATTAAATAATCTGCTCCTGAATGATCTTTGCAAAAATAATAAAATCGAGATGGAAATATAAAAATTGTTTAAACTGAACAATAATAATGAAACAACCTATGAAAACCTCTGGTATACAGCACAAATGATGCTAAGAGGAAAGTTCACAGCATTAAATGCCTACATCCAATATTCTGAAAGAACACAAGTAGACAGTCTAAGCTCACACCCAATGGACTAGACAAACAAGAACAAACCAGACACAATCCCAGCAGAAGAAAAGAAATAAACGAAATTAAAACAAAAAAATACAAAAGATAAATGAAACAAAAAACTGGTTATTTGAAAACATAAACAAAATTGATAGACCATTAGAGAGATTAACCAAAGAAAGAAGAGAGGATCCAAATAAGCTCAATTAGAAATGAAGTAAGAAATATTACAACTGATACCACAGAAATACAAAAGATCATTCAAGGCTACTATGAACACCTTCACACAAACTAGAAAACCTAAAGGAGATAGGTACATTCCTGAAAATATACAACTTTCCTAGGTTAAATCAAGATGATATAGAAACTCTGAACAGACCAATAACAAACAGTGAGACTGAAATGATAGTTTTTAAAAATTGCCAACAAAAGAAGTCCAGGACCAGACGGATTCACAGCTGAATTCTATCAGACATTCAAAGAGTTTCACCAATCTTACTGAAATTATTCTAAATATAGACAAAGAGGAAATTCTCCCTAAATCATTCTATGAAGCTATTATCACCTTAATACCCAAACCAGGAAAAGATATATCAAAAGAATAAAACTGCAGACCAACAGCCCTGATGAACATAGATGCAAAAATCCTCATCAAAATACTAGCTAACCAAATCCAACATCATATCAAAAAGATAATTCACCATGATCAAGTGGGTTTCATACTAGGGATTCAGGGAGGGTTTAACATACTCAAATCAATAAATGTGATACATCACATTAGGAGAATTAAAAGCAAAAAAACATGATCATCTCAATAGATGCAGAAAAAGTATTTGACAAAATCCAGCATTCCTTTATGATTAAAACCCTTAACAAAATTGGCATAGAAGGGACATACATAAAGGTAATAAAAGCTGTCTATCACAAACTCACAGTCAACATTATACTGATCAGGGACAAACTGAAAGCATTCTCCTGGAGAACTGAACAAAACTAGGATGCCCCTTTTCACCACTTCTGTTCAATATAGTACTGGAAGACCTAGCCAGATCAATCAGACAAGTGAAATAAATAAAGGACATCCAAATAGGTAAAGAGTAAGTCAAACTCTCGCTATTCACTGATGACATAATTGTATAAGAATATACTTAGAAAACCCTAAAATCTCAGCCAAAAATCTACTAGCTCTGATAAATGAATTCAGTAAGGTTTCAGGATAAAAAACCAAGGTACATAAATCAGTAGCATTGCTATACACGGACAGCGATCAAGTTGAAAATCATATCAAGTACTCAACCCCTTTTAAAACAGTTAAAATAAATTCTCAAGAATATACCTAACCAAAGAAGTGAAAGATCTCTACAACTACAAAACACTGCTGAAAGAAATCACTGGTAACACAAATATATGGAAACATACCCCAATGCTTATGGATGGGTAATATCAATATTGTCAAAATGACCATACTGCCAAAAGCAATTTATAAATTCAATGCAATTCTGATCAAAATGTAATCACCATTTTTCACAGAATTAGAAACAACAATCCTCTAATTCATATAGAATCAAAAAAGAGCCTGCGTAGCCAAAGCAAGTCTAAGCAAAAAGAACAAATCCAGAAGCATCACATTATCTGACTTCAAACTGTGTTACAGGACTATAGTTATCCAAAACAGTGTGGTACTGATATAAAAATAGGCACATAGACCAATGAGATAGAATAGAGAACCTAGAAATAAAGCCAAATTCTTACATCCAATTAATCTTCAACAAAGTAAACAAAAATATAAAATGGAGAAAGGACACCCTATTCAACAAACGGTGCTGGTATAATTGGCAAGCCACATACAGAAGAATGAAACTGGTCATCTCTCACCTTATACAAAAATCAACTCAAGATGGAACAAAGACTTAAATGTAAGACCTGATAACCATAAAAATTCTAGATGATAACATCAGAAAAACTCTTCTAGACAGTTGGTTTAGGCAAAGAGTTCGTGACTAAGAACCCAAAAGCAAATGCAACAAAAACAAAGATAGAGATAAATAGATGGGACATAATTAAACTAAAAAGCTTCTGCACAGCAAAATAAATAATCAGCAGAGTAAACAAACAACTCACAGAATGGGAGAAAATATTAACAAACTATGCATTTGACAGAGGACTAATATCCAGATTCTAAAAGGAACTCAAACAAATCAGCAAGGTAAAAAAGAAAAAAAAATCTGTTTAAAAAGTGGGCTAAGGACATGAATAGATGATTCTCATAATAAATTACACAAATGGCCAACAAACATATGGAAAACTGCTTAACATCACTAATTAGCAGGGAAATGCAAATAAAAACCATAAAAAGATAACACCTTAATCCTTACTTCTGCAAGAATGGTCATAATAAAAAAAAAGAGAAAAGAAAAAATGTTGGTGTAGATGTGGTGAAAAGTGATCACTTTTATGCCACTGGTGAGAATGTAAACTGGTACAACCACTATGAAAAACAGTATGGAAATTCCTAAAAGAACTAAAAGTAGAACTACCACTTGATCCAGCAATCCCACTGCTGTGTATCCACCTAGAGGAAAAGAAAACTATGAAAAAGACAGTTGCACTCACATGTTTATAGCAGAACAATTTGCAAATGCAAAAATATGGAACTGGCCTAAATGCCTATCAGCCAACAAGTGGATAAAGAATATGTGGTATCTCTATACCATGGCATACTACTCAGCCATAAAATGGAAGGAAACTGGTATTCACTGCAACCTAGATGTAGTTGGAGACCATTATTCTGAGTTAAGTAACTCAGTACAGAAAACCAAGCATTATATTTTCTCACTTGTAAGTGGAACCTAAGCTATGAGGATGCACAGGCATAAGAATGATCTAATGGACTTTGGGGACTCAGGAGGAAGGATGAGAGGGGGTGAGGGATGAAAGACTACACGTTGGGTACAGTGTATACAGTACAGGTGACAGGTACACCAAAATCTAAGAAATCACCACTGAAAAACTTATCTATGTAAACAAAAACCACCTGTTTCCCAAAAACTAATGAACTAAAAATAAATAACTGAAAAGAAATATGACTTAGTACCTAAGAACCAAGTTATTTTGCCTGATCTTGCCATTTGTGAAAATAATTTTGTCTTAGTGTCAGGAAAAATTTTGTGATGAAATGAACAGCCTCCAGAATCTGATTCCTAGGAGTTCAAGTTCTGGCTCCATTACTGACTCAGTTAAGACGGTACTTAACTATTGTCAATCTAAGTTTCTTTATCTAAGTGGTAATTATGTATTTGTACATCTCTATGTACAAAATATCACAGGGAATATTTACAATTTTGATACAAGCATACAATGTGTAATGATTAAGCTAAAGTAAACTTTCAAATTATGTTATTAGAATATTTGACCAATTGGAAAATTATGCTAATTATAATACTGTAAATGATAATATAGAAAGAAGCAAATTATACACACACACACACACACACACACACACATATATTTGTATTTGTAATTCTGCCTCCTGGGTTGTAAGACTGTGATCAACTGTGAAAATGTCTAGATTTCCAATTAATTACTACATTTTTTTCACATTATACAATGAAAAGTTAGACATAGAAATAGACCTGAAAGACACAGCCACATTTGCAAGTTTCTGATATGAGATGACCATGCACCTAACAGTCAAAGGCAGCAAATATGTAATTAGCCAGATGAGTTGCAAATAACACCAAAATCTCTTTTTTCCCCCTATATTCACTGTAGGCAATGAATTGGGATATCATGGATAGGCAAGGCCTCTTCTGTTGAAAAGACAAACTAAACAAAGAAAAAAATAAAATAGTAGCAGTAGAAAGCTAGAATGGTAAATTTTATGTGTCAAATTGACTTGGCAAAAAGATACCCAGATGGCTGATAAAATATATCTGGGTTTGCCTGAGAGGGTATTTCTAAAGGGAATAGCAATTTAATTAGTAGACTGAGTAAAGAAGGGCACCCTTATTAATGTGGGTAGGCATCATCCAATCTGTTGAGGGACTGAATGGAACAAAAAAGTATAAGAAGGGTGAATTTGTTCTCTGCTTGAACTGGGACATTCATTGTCTTCTACCTTCCCATATCATTGGATTTTAGGTCTTTGAACCTCGATTGGAACTTATACCATTGGTTCCTGCTTTTCAGTCCTTTGGAGTCAGATTGAATTATGTCATTGACTTTCCAGTTTGCAGATGGCTGATCATGGGTCTTCTTGACCTTCATAACTCTGTGAGCCAATTCATATAATAAATCTACTTTCATGTTTATGTATTGAAGTTGACTCCTCCAATCTGAAAATCTGAAATCTGAAATCCTTCAATACCCAAATTTTTTTGAGCACCAATATATCTCAAAGGAAATGCTCATTAGATTATTTTAAATGTTGGATTTTCAGATTTAGGAGGATTAATGTGTGTAGTATATACATTTCAAAAATCTGAAACACTTCTTGTCTTAGGCATTTAAAATAAGGGACATTCAACATATACATAATATGTATGTATATATGTATATATGTGTGTGTGCACATATATGTGTATAAATATAATACCTATCATATTAGTTCTGTTTTTTTTTTTCTGTAAGACCCTGTATATTACAAAGACTGAAAAAGTACAGAAGTAATAGAAGAGATTAAAAAATAGAATTGATGGGTGCTAGATTCGTTTTAGGAAAGGTCTAATAAAGGACTCTTGAAATTTACACACACACACACATGCACACACACAAACAGAGGTAGAATGACAAGCTCAAGCTAAATGGAGATTAATAGCATGAGAAAAACTATACACACACTTTTTTTTCCCTGAAAATTAATGTTTTTGCTTATTTGGGTTTCTTTTATATGACGTGTTTTATTTTAGTAAGTAGGATGTCAAAAAAAAAACAACACAAATTCTGATTCCAATATTGATAGGCATTGTGCTGGGTGGTATAAAAAACGTAAAATGAATCAGGTATAAATACCACGTTCGAAGAAGCTGTACACTACCATGACTCATGTTTGCAGTTGTGAATGGTCAGGAGGTGATTGAAGGAGAGGGCGGACACCACTCATCAGCCTTCCTGGAGGGGAAGGGTCTCCCCTTCCCGACCACCGGCTATAGAGAATGTAAGAGATAATTGGAAGCAGAGTTTGATTGGACAATATTAGAGATGGAGGAGCAAGAGTAAGAGACACTTAATTTAGGGCTTTTTAAATTAGCTATGCAGGCATGAGTTTTTGTTGTTGTTGTTGTTTGTTTGTTTGTTTCTTGATCTCTTTCTCTCTCTCTCTCTCTCTCTCTCTTTTTTTTTTTTTTTTTTTTTACCTGAGACCAGGTCTCCTTTTGTATCCCAGGGTGGAGTGAAGTGGTGCAGTATCAACTGGTCTTTCCTATCTACTTTAATTTTTTTTTTTAGAGACAGGGACCTACTATGGTGCTCAGACTGGTCTCGAACACCTTGGTTCAAGAGATCCTCCTGCCTCAGCCTCTCAAAGTTCTCGGATTACAGGCATGAGCCACTATGCCATGCCAAGATACTCTGAAAAATAAATGTACTATTAGACACTATTATGAAGGATTGATTAAATATGAAATAATAAAGTCCAAATTACTCTGCTCCAAGATGGCCAAATAGGGACAGCTCTGGTCTGCTGCTCCCAGCATGATTGATGCAGAAGATGTGTGATTTCTGCATTTCCAACTGAGCCTCCGCTGGTGATACCTAGGCAAACAGGGTCTGGAGTGGACCTCCAGCCAACTGCAACAGACCTGCAGCTGAGGGACCTGACAGAAGGAAAACTAACAGACAGAAAGGAATAGCATCAACATCAACAAAAAGGATATCCACACCAAAATCCCACCTGTAGGTCACCAACATCAAACACCAAAGGTAGATAAAACCACAAAGATGGGGAGAAACCAGAGAAGAAAAGCTGAAAATTCTAATAAAGTACAAATTAAAATAATTAAGTATCACTCACTAAATAGAAGAACTAAAATATATGCAAAGGCCAGAGAACACACATTTTACATTTTAGAAAATGTTGTGTTCTGCAAGTATGTGGGAAAAGTATAAAGTAATGCAATGTGCTGAGTTAAGTTTTGGTCATAATGAGCATAAAACAAGGCAACACTCCCTAGTAGAACTGATTTGTGGATACTTCTTGTTCAAGAAGAGCTTTAAAAAGGGTACAAAAGCCTTGACAGAATATTATTTTTTCCTGCTACATTTGACCAAGTAGGAGTGACTTCTGAAAATGACTATTCTATGGAGTAGAACAAGCTCTTGACTCATTACTGAGCCATGGAAGTAGTGTCATGTAGGTCTCAGTGAAAAAAATCCATTAGGAACAAATCAGAAGACAGTTGCACATAGTCATGCTGTATAGTTATGGTCATATTGTTAAAAATAATCCAAAAATCACTACATCTTGAAAGCCACCAAGGAATAAATAATGTTGAATGTTTTTCATGTTTAAAACTAATTCTTTGTACTCTCTAATAATGTTTATTGCTGACATCTGTGAAGATTTGCAAAAAAAAAAAAATTGGATGTTTAATGTCTACTTGTCAAATGTAATGTTCTCTCTGTCCTTTAATAGTTTTCTGAGAAGATGCTTGCTTTCATTTATTTTTTGAAATGATTATTTTTTCGTGGCAGTTATTCTAAACACATGAAAAAAAGCCAACACAAATCATGAATTGTTTTGAAGTGTTCTCTGGCCCAGTAGAGGAAAAAAAAAATCAAGTAACATTTTCAGAGCCAATATCTGTTAAAATATAATTAACTTACTGTATTTAAGACCTCTCCATGCTCACTCAGTAGCTAAGGGAGGACATGACCCTGCTGGCACTGTAGTGTCCTGCAGACTGTGACAGGTATGAGGCTGCCTTTTATTTATTTTTATTTAAACTTTTTTTACTTTGAAATATGTTTAGATTTATAGGAAAGCTGCAGTATAATACAGAGAGCTTCTTTAACCCTCTCACAAGTTTCCTCCATTGTTGGAATCTTACATTCCCTTGCTACATTTGTCGAAACAAAGAGGCTGACATTGGTACATTACAATCAATTAAACTCCAGACATTATTTGGACTTCACTACTTTTTTTAACTGATTGTCTGTGTTAGTCCATTTGCATTGCTGTAAAGGAATACCTGAGGGTGGGTAATTTATAAAGAAAATAGATTTATTTAGTTCACGGTTCTGCAGGATGTACATGAAGGCTAGTGTTGGCATCTGCTTCTGGTGAGGATCTCAGAACCTCACAAACATGGCAGAATATAAAGGGGAGCCAATGGGTCACATGGTAAGAAAGAAAGCAAGAGAAGGAGGCAAAGGGTGCCAGGATCTTTCAAACAACCAGATCGTGTGTGAACTTATGGAGTGAGAACTCTCTCATTACCAAGAGGACAGCACTAAGCCATTCCTGAGGGATTCACCCCCGTGACTAAAACACCTCCCACTAGGCCCACCTCTGACATATGCAGGCTTGAGATCACATTTCAACATGAGATTTGGAGGGGACAAAACATCCAAACCATATCATAGTCTTTATAATGTCCCTTGATGTAATCCAGAATATCATATTTTATTAGTGATCATGTGTCCTCACACCCATCTGGTCTGTGACAGTTTCTCAGTCTTTCCTTATTTGTTATGTCCTTGGCACAGAAGTATTTTATACTTTTGAACAGTATCCTGTACAATAACCCCAAAACTGGGTTTGTCTTTTTTTTCTGTTTCCACTATTAGACTTGGGTTATGAGATTTTGAAAAGAATACCAAAGTTGATGTGCCCTTGTCACATTATATGTGGAAATACATGATATCCACCTAACATCACTAATGATGCTCATCTTTATCATTAGTTTAAGGTGGTATCTGGCAGATTTTCCACAGTGAGAAGACTAGATTTCCCTTTTCCTATTCTGTACTTTGAAAGCTAGGCACCAAGTTTAATGCACCCTCAGAGTGATGGGGATTTAGTAAAGGGATAAACTCCACTTCTTTGAGACAGCATCTACATATGTATATTTTTGCACTTCTTCTGTAAGAAAATTGATGTCTTCCATTTATTTGTTTATTCAATCATTTATTTACATCATGATGAATTCTTGTTTTTATATTAGTAATGATTCAATAATATTTTTGTTGCTCAGAATTCTCAAATTTTAGTCATTGAGAGCTCTTTCAATTTTGCTCCTATGTCCCTTTGGCATGCACTCTTTTTTAAAGATATTTTTAAAAACTATTTTAAAAAATCTAGTATAAAGAAATAGCATTTGTCCTTGTAACAACTTTAAGTGTGCAATTTAGTAGCATTAATTATATTCATAATGTTGTGCAACCATGATGACATAAAGGATTCACACCAATGACCAAAACACCTCCCACCAGGCCCACCTCCAACTCTCCATTTCCAAAATTTTTCATCACCTCAGATATTACTGCTTTTTAAAAATTTTCAAATATATAATGTCTTGTTATTAGCTATATTTACTATGATGCACAATTAGATCTCTTGAATTTATTCCCCTTATCAGACTGAAATGTTTTATCCTTCAACTAACATAGTCCCAATCCCTCCACCCTTCAGTTTCTGGTAAGTATCATTATACTCTCTGCTTTTATAAGTTCAGTTTTTTAAGATTCCAAATATAAATAAGATCAGGCATTATTTGTCTTTCTGTGCCTGGCTTATTGTCCTTAACAAAATGTCTTTCAGGTATATTCATGTTGCTGCAAATGAAAAGATTTCAGTCTTTTTAAATGCTGAATTATATTCTATTGTGTATATATAACACATTTTTAATATATTCATCTATTGATTGATACTTAGGTTAATTTCATATCTTGGCTATTGTGATGAACCATGCAATAAATATGGGAGTACAGATATCTCTATGACATACTAATTTCATACCATGTAGATATATACCCAGTAGCAGATTTGCGGGATCATATGATAGTTTTATTTTTCTATTTTGAGATAACTTCATAGTGTTTTCCATAGTGGTTACATCAATTACACTTCCGCTAATAGTATACAAGTTGTGGACCCCAAATATCTAAGAAAGGTTTCAGTTAATTTAGAAAGGGTATTTTGCCATTGTTGAGGATGCGTACTCATGACAGAGCTTCAGGAGGTCCTGGCAACATAAGCCCAAGGTGGTCTTGACACATTTTGGTTTTATACATTTTAAGGAGACATGAGACATCAATCAATATATGTAAGATGGATATTAGTTTCGTCCAGAAAGTGAGAACAACTCGAAGAAGGGAGGGTGCTGCCAGGTCACAGATAAGTAAGAGACAAATGGTTGCATTCTTTTGATTCTGATTAGACTTTCCAATGGAGGTAGTCAGATATACATTTATGTCAGTGAACAGAGGGATGACTTTGAACAAAGTGGGAGACAGTTTTGCCCTAAGCAGTTCCCAGCTTGACTTTTCCCTTTAGCTTAGTGATTTAGGGACCCCAAGATTTATTTTTCTTTTCACATTTCCCCACTTTTCCTTTTAAAATATTTTGGAGAAAGCATTTTAGAAGAAAATGAGTTTTTGGTCTCAGGTTTCATCTGATCTCTCATGGCTAGGATGGTTTCTTCTTAGATGGGTATGTCCCAAGTTACTAGGAAAGCTCATTTTTAGCAGGTTGTAAAATCTCATGTCCTGTGAAGGTAAAATAAGGGGAGGAGTCAAGAAAAACAATAACGAACCGAAGAACAATCCTGGAAAATCTATATAGGCCACATTACTCCAAAGTCCATACATCAGTAGGCAGGTATGAAAATGGCTTATGTATGTAAATAGGTTGTTCTTATTTTCTTCTGAAGTTTAAGTTGTGTAGCTTCAGTTTTCAGGGCTTTAAGAAAGCACAGCTTAGTTTTCAGTAATTTTAAATTAGAAAAAAATGGGCAAAAAAGGAAATGAAAGAAGAAAAAATTGAAAACATTATTTTGGAGACTTGTAGCCAGGAAAAGTTAGAATTCAGTCCAAACTGTAGAAAATAATAAAAATTGAAAAACATTAGTCAAGACTAGACTCTAACATTAAGTGTACTATAGTTTTTGAAACAATTCTCTCTTCAGTTTCCCATTTTTACTAAGACAAATCATGGTAGGACAGATTTGCTTTATTAAACTTGGCCTGATTATTTGTATAAAGTAAAGAAAGAATAATTATTTTTCACATAGGGTTTTAAAATTGGTTTTGATGGAACTTTTTTCCACAGAAAGAATCTCAGATAAGGCTTTTTAAAAGCCAAGCCCTGGGCCAGGCATGGTGGCTCATGCCTGTAATCCCAAGCACTTTGGGAGGCCGAGGCGGGCAGATCATCTGAGGTTAGGAGTTCAAGACCAGCCTGGCCAACATGGCGAGACCCTGTCTCTACTAAAAATACAAAAATTACCCAGGTGTGGTGGTGAGCGCCTGTAATCCCAGCTACTTGGGAGGCTGAGACAGGAGAATTGCTTGAAAGCAAGAGGCAGTGGTTGCAGTAAGCCAAGATCTCATCACTGCACTCCAACCTGGGCAGCAGAGTGAGATTCCATCTCAAAACATAAATAAATAAATAAAATAAAAGCCAAGCCCTGCCATGGGTTTGTATCCTCTGACACCTATGAGTTGGGTGAATTCCTCCCCTCTTGAGGTACAAAGACAATTTGGGATTCCTGGCTCTGTCAGAAAGTGAGACATTCTTTACTTACCACAGGTCAGAAACCTTGTACAAAAACTGTGTGGACAAGGTATGAATCCAGTTTTCCCAAGGGACTTTTACTGCCTCTATAAGTTGAGTTTGATTCCTTAAAGCAAAGCACACCATTCCAGTCAAAGCCTTAGTGAAATAACCAGCTTATCCAATTGTGTCCTGTTACATGTGAAAACAGGTTTTTATTACAATTATGCAAATAAATCTATTGCCATAAGTTAATAATACTCAAAAGTCCCCAAGTTTTGTAGAAATCAGGTAAAGAGAAACAAATATGCCCCAAATTTGGTTTGTAGGAGTTACTTAATTCTTAAAAAGCTGTCAATGCCTCAAAAGAAAAGTTTCCTTGACTCTGGAAAACAAAACAAAGGATCAGCAACATTTTATGGAAAAAGTCAAAAAGATTACTTCAGTCTTATTAGTTCAGTCCATACAGTTAACTCCTGTTCTGTTTGATAATCATGAACATTTTGGCTTTCCATGAGTCCTGAAAATTCTTCCTATATTTTGATGTCACAGTCTCCAAAGTTTTCAGAAACCTGCATTCAAGAATACCTGTTAAAGTTTTATAGCTGATTATAAAACAACCTTTTAAAGACGACCAAAACAAGACAACAATTATCCAGCGATGAAAAAAAGTTTTAGGGAAGCCATAAAGACCCAATTGGCAAGGAAATTTGTTACTTCTGTGGCACATGACAATTAACATTACACTTGTAATTATTACTGATAATGTACGCTGTCATATCAGAATTATATATTTTCTTTTTTTTTAATTTATTTATTATTATACTTTAAGTTGTAGGGTACATGTGCATAATGTGCAGGTTTGTTACATATGTATACTTGTGCCATGTTGGTGTGCTGCACCCATCAACTCGTCATTTACATCAGGTATAACTCCCAGTGCAATCCCTCCCCACTCCCCCCTCCCCATAATAGGCCCCGGTGTGTGATGTTCCCCTTCCTGAGTCCAAGTGATCTCATTGTTCAGTTCCCACCTATGAGTGAGAACATGCGGTGTTTGGTTTTCTGTTCTTGTGATAGTTTGCTAAGAATGATGGTTTCCAGCTGCATCCATGTCCCTACAAAGGACACAAACTCATCCTTTTTTATGGCTGCATAGTATTCCATGGTGTATATGTGCCACATTTTCTTAATCCAATCTGTCACTGATGGACATTTGGGTTGATTCCAAGTCTTTGCTATTGTGAATAGTGCCGCAATAAACATACGTGTGCATGTGTCTTTATAGCAGCATGATTTATAATCCTTTGGGTATATACCCAGTAATGGGATGGCTGGGTCGTATGGTACATCTAGTTCTAGATCCTTGAGGAATCGCCATACTGTTTTCCATAATGGTTGAACTAGTTTACAATCCCACCAACAGTGTAAAAGTGTTCCTATTTCTCCACATCCTCTCCAGCACCTGTTGTTTCCTGACTTTTTAATGATCGCCATTCTAACTGGTGTGAGATGGTATCTCATTGTGGTTTTGATTTGCATTTCTCTGATGGCCAGTGATGATGAGCATTTTTTCATGTGTCTGTTGGCTGTATGAATGTCTTCTTTTGAGAAATGTCTGTTCATATCCTTTGCCCACTTTTTGATGGGGTTGTTTGTTTTTTTCTTGTAAATTTGTTTGAGTTCTTTGTAGGTTCTGGATATTAGCCCTTTGTCAGATGAGTAGATTGCAAAATTTTTCTCCCATTCTGTAGGTTGCCTGTTCACTCTGATGGTAGTTTCTTTTGCTGTGCAGAAGCTCTTTAGTTTAATGAGATCCCATTTGTCAATTTTGGCTTTTGCTGCCGTTGCTTTTGGTGTTTTAGACATGAAGTCTTTGCCCATGCCTATGTCCTGAATGGTACTACCTAGGTTTTCCTCTAGGATTTTTATGGTATTAGGTCTAACATTTAAGTCTCTAATCCATCTTGAATTAATTTTCGTATAAGGAGTAAGGAAAGGATCCAGTTTCAGCTTTCTACTTATGGCTAGCCAATTTTCCCAGCACCATTTATTAAATAGGGAATCCTTTCCCCATTTCTTGTTTCTCTCAGGTTTGTCAAAGATCAGATGGCTGTAGATGTGTGGTATTATTTCTGAGGACTCTGTTCTGTTCCATTGGTCTATATCTCTGTTTTGGTACCAGTACCATGCTGTTTTGGTTACTGTAGCCTTGTAGTATAGTTTGAAGTCAGGTAGCGTGATGCCTCCAGCTTTGTTCTTTTGACTTAGGATTGTCTTGGAGATGCGGGCTCTTTTTTGGTTCCATATGAACTTTAAAGCAGTTTTTTCCAATTCTGTGAAGAAACTCATTGGTAGCTTGATGGGGATGGCATTGAATCTATAAATTACCTTGGGCAGTATGGCCATTTTCACGATATTGATTCTTCCTATCCATGAGCATGGTATGTTCTTCCATTTGTTTGTGTCCTCTTTTATTTCACTGAGCAGTGGTTTGTAGTTCTCCTTGAAGAGGTCGTTTACATCCCTTGTAAGTTGGATTCCTAGGTATTTGATTCTCTTTGAAGCAATTGTGAATGGAAGTTCATTCCTGATTTGGCTCTCTGTTTGTCTGTTACTGGTGTATAAGAATGCTTGTGATTTTTGCACATTAATTTTGTATCCTGAGACTTTGCTGAAGTTCCTTATCAGCTTAAGGAGATTTTGGGCTGAGACAATGGGGTTTTCTAAATATACAATCATGTCATCTGCAAACAGGGACAATTTGACTTCTTCTTTTCCTAACTGAATACCCTTGATTTCTTTCTCTTGCCTAATAGCCCTAGCCAGAACTTCCAACACTATGTTGAATAGGAGTGGTGAGAGAGGGCATCCCTGTCTTGTGCCAGTTTTCAAAGGGAATTTTTCCAGTTTTTGCCCATTCAGTATGATATTGGCTGTGGGTTTGTCATAAATAGCTCTTATTATTTTGAAGTACGTTCCATCAATACCCAATTTATTGAGCGTTTTTAGCATGAAGGGCTGTTGAATTTTGTCAAAAGCCTTTTCTGCATCTATTGAGATAATCATGTGGTTCTTGTCTTTGGTTCTATTTATATGCTGGATTATGTTTATTGATTTGCGAATGTTGAACCAGCCTTGCATCCCAGGGATGAAGGCCACTTGATCATGGTGGATAAGCTTTTTGATGTGTTGCTGAATCCGGTTTGCCAGTATTTTATTGAGGATTTTTGCATCGATGTTCATCAGGGATATTGGTCTAAAATTCTCTTTTTTTGTTGTGTCTCTGCCAGGCTTTGGTATCAGGATGATGTTGGCCTCATAAAATGAGTTAGGGAAGATTCCCTCTTTTTCTATTGATTGGAATAGTTTCAGAAGGAATGGTACCAACTCCTCCTTGTACCTCTGGTAGAATTCAGCTGTGAATCCATCTGGTCCTGGACTTTTTTTGGTTGGTAGGTTATTAATTATTGCCTCAATTTCAGAGCCTGCTATTGGTCTATTCAGGGATTCAACTTCTTCCTGGTTTAGTCTTGGAAGAGTGTAAGTGTCCAGGAAATTATCCATTTCTTCTAGATTTTCCAGTTTATTTGCGTAGAGGTGTTTATAGTATTCTCTGATGGTAGTTTGTATTTCTGTGGGGTCGGTGGTGATATCCCCTTTATCATTTTTAATTGCATCGATTTGATTCTTCTCTCTTTTCTTCTTTATTAGTCTTGCTAGTGGTCTGTCAATTTTGTTGATCTTTTCAAAAAACCAACTCCTGAATTCATTGATTTTTTGGAGAGTTTTTTTGTGTCTCTATCTCCTTCAGTTCTGCTCTGATCTTAGTTATTTCTTGCCTTCTGCTAGCTTTCGAATGTGTTTGCTCTTGCTTCTCTAGTTCTTTTAATTGTGATGTTAGAGTGTCAATTTTAGATCTTTCCTGCTTTCTCTTGTGGGCATTTAGTGCTATAAATTTCCCTCTACACACTGCTTTAAATGTGTCCCAGAGATTCTGGTATGTTGTATCTTTGTTCTCATTGGTTTCAAAGAACATCTTTATTTCTGCCTTCATTTCGTTATGTACCCAGTAGTCATTCAGGAGCAGGTTGTTCAGTTTCCATGTAGTTGAGCGGTTTTGATTGAGTTTCTTAGTCCTGAGTTCTAGTTTGATTGCACTGTGGTCTGAGAGACAGTTTGTTATAATTTCTGTTCTTGTACATTTGCTGAGGAGTGCTTTACTTCCAATTACGTGGTCGATTTTGGAGTAAGTACGATGTGGTGCTGAGAAGAATGTAAATTCTGTTGATTTGGGGTGGAGAGTTCTATAGATGTCTATTAGGTCTGCTTGCTGCAGAGATGAGTTCAATTCCTGGATATCCTTGTTAACTTTCTGTCTCGTTGATCTGTCTAATGTTGACAGTGGAGTGTTGAAATCTCCCATTATTATTGTATGGGAGTCTAAGTCTCTTTGTAAGTCTCTAAGGACTTGCTTGATGAATCTGGGTGCTCCTGTATTGGGTGCATATATATTTCGGATAGTTAGCTCTTCCTGTTGAATTGATCCCTTTACCATTATGTAATGGCCTTCTTTGTCTCTTTTGATCTTTGATGGTTTAAAGTCTGTTTTATCAGAGACTAGTATTGCAACCCCCGCTTTTTTTTGTTCTCCATTTGCTTGGTAAATCTTCCTCCATCCCTTTATTTTGAGCCTATGTATGTCTCTGCGTGTGAGATGGGTCTCCTGAATACAGCAGACTGATGGGTCTTGACTCTTTATCCAGTTTGCCAGTCTGTGTCTTTTAATTGGAGCATTTAGTCCATTTACATTTAAGGTTAAGATTGTTATGTGTGAACTTGATCCTGCCATTATGATATTAACTGGTTATTTTGCTCGTTAGTTGATGCAGTTTCTTCCTAGCCTCGATGGTCTTTACATTTTGGCATGTTTTTGCAATGGCTGGTACCGCTTGTTCCTTTCCATGTTGAGTGCTTCCTTCAGGGTCTCTTGTAAGGCAGGCCCAGTGGTGACAAAATCTCTAAGCATTTGCTTATCTGTAAAGGATTTTATTTCTCCTTCACTTACGAAACTTAGTTTGGCTGGATATGAAATTCTGGGCTTAAAATTCTTTTCTTTAAGAATGTTGAATATTGGCCCCCACTCTCTTCTGGCTTGGAGAGTTTCTGCCGAGAGATCTGCTGTTAGTCTGATGGGCTTCCCTTTGTGGGTAACCCGACCTTTCTCTCTGGCTGCCCTTAAGATTTTTTCCTTCATTTCAACTTTGGTGAATCTGGCAATTATGTGTCTTGGAGTTGCTCTTCTCGAGGAGTATCTCTGTGGTGTTCTCTGTATTTCCTGGATTTGAATGTTGGCCTGCCCTACTAGGTTGGGGAAGTTCTCCTGGATGATATCCTGAAGAGTGTTTTCCAACTTGGTTCCATTTTTCCCCTCACTTTCAGGCACCCCAATCAGACGTAGATTTGGTCTTTTTACATAATCCCATACTTCTTGCAGGCTTTGTTCATTTCTTTTTCTTCTTTGTTCTTTTGGTTTCTCTTCTCGCTTCATTTCATTCATTTGATCCTCAATCGCAGATACTCTTTCTTCCAGTTGATTGAGTCGGTTACTGAAGCTTGTGCATTTGTCACATATTTCTCGTGTCATGGTTTTCATCTCTTTCATTTCGTTTATGACCTTCTCTGCATTAATTACTCTAGCCATCAATTCTTCCACTTTTTTTTCAAGATTTTTAGTTTCTTTGCGCTGGGTACGTAATTCCTCCTTTAGCTCTGAGAAATTTGATGGACTGAAGCCTTCTTCTCTCATCTCGTCAAAGTCATTCTCCGTCTAGCTTTGATCCGTTGCTGGCGATGAGCTGCGCTCCTTTGCCGGGGGAGATGCGCTCTTATTTTTTGAATTTCCAGCTTTTCTGCCCTGCTTTTTCCCCATCTTTGTGGTTTTATCTGCCTCTGGTCTTTGATGATGGTGATGTACTGATGGGGTTTTGGTGTAGGTGTCCTTCCTGTTTGATAGTTTTCCTTCTAACAGTAGGACCCTCAGCTGTAGGTCTGTTGGAGATTGCTTGAAGTCCACTCCAGACCCTGTTTGCCTGGGTATCAGCAGCAGAGGCTGAAGAAGATAGAATATTTCTGAACAGCGAGTGTACCTGTCTGATTCTTGCTTTGGAAGCTTCCTCTCAGGGGTGTACTCCACCCTGTGAGGTGTGGGGTGTCAGACTGCCCCTAGTGGGGGATGTCTCCCAGTTATCTACTCAGGGGTCAGGGACCCACTTGAGCAGGGAGTCTGTACCTTCTCAGATCTCAACCTCCGTGTTGGGAGATCCACTGCTCTCTTCAAAGCTGTCAGACAGAGTCATTTGCGTCTGCAGAGGTTTCAGCTGGGTTTGTTATTGTTTACTGTGCCCTGTCCCCAGAGGTGGAGTCTACAGAGACAGGCAGGTTTCCTTGAGCTGCTTTGAGCTCCACCCAGTTCGAGCTTCCCAGCAGCTTTGTTTACCTACTTAAGCCTCAGCAATGGCGGGCACCCCTCCCCCAGCCTCGCTGCTGCCTTGCCGGTAGATCACAGACTGCTGTGCTAGCAATGAGGGAGGCTCCGTGGGTGTGAGACCCTCCCGGCCAGGTGTGGGATATGATCTCCTGGTGTGCCTGTTTGCTTAAAGCGCAGTATTGGGGTGGGAGTTACTCAATTTTCCAGGTGTTGTGTGTCTCAGTTCCCCTGAGGAAAAGGGATTCCCTTCCCCCTTGTGCTTCCCAGGTGAGGCAATGCCTTGCCCTGCTTCAGCTCTCGCTGGTCGGGCTGCAGCAGCTGACCAGCACCGATCGTCCGGCACTCCCCAGTGAGACGAACCCAGTACCTCAGTTGAAAATGCAGAAATCACCGGTCTTCTGTGTTGCTCGCGCTGGGAGTTGGAGACTGGAGCTGTTCCTATTCGGCCATCTTGCTCTGCCCCGAATTATATATTTTCTATAATTTTGGAACACATGTTAATGACTAATTTACACAAATGTAGCCCAAAGAAAGCCAAATACCATTTCACATTTGACAATGCTTCCTGTATAATTTTTATACCAAATAAGTCAAATATGTCATTTTTGGACTTTAGGGAATCTAATAGCGTAAAGGATTAATTAGGTCAGAAGAAGACATAATTTATAATTTGATTTGGGACAGTTTCTCCAATACCAAATGTTTAAAACACTTGATATCGCAAAATACTACCACAAGTTTTTATTGTCAAATAATTCATTAATTTAACTAAAGTGAGAACTCAAGGATTTCAAAAAAGGCAAAAACCTTCATTCTTTGAAGGTTTCTTAATTTTCCAAACAATATGCTCTAAGAAAAACAGCATGAAGCCAGTTAAATTTGTTTCTCAAAATTGTATAAAGAATATATACAATTTTAGTCTTGACCATAAGATATAACTCCCATAAGCCTTTTATAATCTTTATAACCTTTAAGAAAGAGTCCGTTAATGCTTCAAGAAAACTTTGTTAATCTGACATAAGGGCCCATATGCTGATTTTGCATCAGTGTACCTTTAATATTCATGGTTAATTTATAAAGAAACTGAACTTATTTTATCTCTCAAAATCAGTCGTTACACTCTAACATGCCCACCTCTTCTGCAGTAGTCCATGGGTCTTGAGGAGTTGAATGGCTTTAATTTCTGGACCTGTTTCTCAGGAACACAGTTTATTTTGATTGGCATCTTCCACCAGGTCTGAAGATGAGGCTTTAATTGCTGTAGAGTTTAAGACTTAACAGGACTTGGTGTCCGTTTTAGATCCAGGAGTCAAAGCCCTGTAACTCAATGTCACAAAGACTTTAAAAGTACATACAGAAAAATACATAGATGGAATAATCTTAATTTAAAAAAATCCCTGTTTTTTCTAGGCAAACCAATGTTTAATAAAAATGGTATAGACATTATTTTGATAAACATAAAATCTATTAGGCCAGTTACCAAAAGGCAAAAGAAGAAACTTTCTGCAGTGCACAGAGTATTGTTAGAAGAAAACATTTTCTTTAGAATTTTAAGAAAACATTGTTATTATCAGGCCATAACAAACAGAATTCAAGAAGAAAAAACAAAATGAACAACAACAACAACAAATAAACTAATATGAGCTGAAAATGAGTTAAAGGAGAGCATTACTATTTTGCTTCTTTTAAAAGGGGAGATAAAACCAAAAACAGTAAGATGTAATAAAAGTTGAACTTTGGGTTAAAAAACTTAAAATATTTTAAAATTTATTAAGAGTAAATCAACCTCTTAAGAAAATTTCATTGTTGTTATAAATTATTTAGTGTATAAGTGTTGTTTGTTTGTTTTTACATCATACCCAATTTCTAGAAAGACCATTATAATTTCCCTTTACTCATAGGCAACTTGATCATATAAAAGTTTTTGGTTTTTAAATTTTTAAAAATAAATTCCTTATTGTGACTTACACAGACCATTCATGACATACTTGGACTTTCTGGTTTGTCCTGAACATTTCCCTTTCTTAAACAATTAGTCACTTTATTCTAGGATGAAATTTACAGACAACATTGTTTCTCACATGAAAGTATTTCTTTTATAAAATTATTTCTCTTAAAACTTTCTTTCAAAAAAAGAAAAAAAAGAAAAATATCTTCATTCCTATAACTTTCTTTACATCTCTCTTATTTCCTCATTCCTTTTACCTTGTTTTATACATAAGCTTTAAGTAAGCTTTGAATTAGACAAAAAATATTCATCTTTTTGAAAAGACACTTTTTTTAAGAAAGAATGTTTTCCTACAATATATTTTTATTGGAAAATCCCCAAATAATGAAATATTTATTATGTAATTTAACTTTAAATTCTAAATTATGATAAATTTGTGTACAAGTATTTATCCCATTACATTTACCTAATTATTTTAGTCATTTACTGAGATTATTTATGAAAACTTCAATAGTCCTTATTTAAAGTTATTAAAACATCATTGCAAAATTATAACTGAGACAACAAAAATGATCTCACCTAACTGACTCCATATTGCTTCTAACTTCCAAACTATCCTTGTTGATTCCTGGGCATAGGTTGAGCTACCTTTGGGAGAAACTTAGTTTATAGGTTAGCTTTGAAACATAGATGATAACAGTTCTTTTGCAAAACAAACCTCCTTCCTGCCTGTAGACTAGACTGACTAAAGCCACAGGATTAGAAGTTATGGAAATTTTACTAAATAACTTAAGATATACCTATTTTCATTAAACCAATACCAATGTCTTATTTGTTAACAATTATACAAGCAAAGATCATTTTGTTTTGGGCTGAGTTTATGGTTTTTTGACCCCATGCCAAATTTTGACAACTTATATTATTTGGCAAGGATAAGGATGAAATTGCTTGATCAAAAAATGCAAACAAAAATGTATGTTGGCAATTCTTAAGACATTTCTAATATTACTTTACCAATAATTTCAAAGCTAGCTCTTTTATTAGAGATTGTACTTAATCATGTAAACTGGAAAAAACATTTGACTAGTCTTTTCTTTTTTTCTGGTAAATATTTCATTTAAGGGCTTTTATTTTTCTTTAAGCCAGTTAATTAGATCTCTTTTCTACATCTTCGGTAGTGAAACATGGTGTACACATTATATAAATACATAGATGTATTAAGCATACCTATAGAAATACATCTTTTTTTTTTTTTTTTTTTTGAGATGGAGTCTCGCTCTGTCACCCAGGCTGGAGTGCAGTGGCCGGATCTCAGCTCACTGCAAGCTCCGCCTCCCGAGTTTACGCCATTCTCCTGCCTCAGCCTCCTGAGTAGCTGGGACTATGGGTGCCCGCCACCACGCCCGGCTAGTTTTTTTTTTTTTTTTTTTTTTTGTATTTTTTTAGTCGAGATGGGGTTTCACCATGTTAGCCAGGATGGTCTCAATCTCCTGACCTCGTGATCCGCCCGTCTTGGCCTCCCAAAGTGCTGGGATTACAGGCTTGAGCTACCGTGCCCGGCCTAGAAATACATCTTATAGATTTATAAGACTTGCTTTTTTCCCTATCTTAAACTTGCAATTGTTTGATAGCCTTTTTCATTACCCTGGCAGATGTCAGCTAAATAACCCTAAATCTGCATAATGAAGGAAACAACTCTTAGGAGAAAAATCAGATATCAAAAGTTACATTTCAAGGTACAGAGAGAAAATGTCTAGTGATGCTAGAGAGGGATTAAAGATGGATGCCAAATCAAGCATAAAATTATAGAAATCTATCACAGGACTGTATAAGGAGACCAGTTTCTTTTACATAGGGACTATCTATCTTCTGAGTTCTGGGGAGAGCCCACACTAACTCCTGGGTCTTCAAAAAGGGAGAATTACTATGAAGCTAGACCATGTGATACTTTTACAGTGCACGTAAACTATACTCTTTCTTAAAAACCCAAGAGTAGCCTCTGTTGCAATAACTATTTTAGTAAAAAAAATCAGGTGACAAGCAGTATAAGAGCTGAGACAAACTTGTCTAATTACACTCTTGGGGTTCCATAAGGAAAATCAGAGCTTTCTCCCCAAAAGGGAGTCTGGCAACTTCTTCATTTTCTTTAAGAATCCTTAGGCTATTACAAACTATTATAGATCCCCCATGCAGTAGAAGATGCAAGCGAAAGGAGAGACTTCAGAAATAAATGAAGAAAACAGATTTCAGTCAACTGGGAAGAAAAAAAAATATTTTTGCTCAAAAAAGACAAAATCCTTAGAGAGAGAAAAAAAAAAACATGAAAGCCTTTTAAATATAAACACACACACACACATAAACAGACACACACACACACACACACACATCTTGGATGTTAGCTTTTAATTAAGCTGAGTTTTAACCATTGAGCTACTTTAAATATTTTTTTATCTCATTACCATATTTAGCTAGGACAAATTGCTCCTCTTCCAGAAGTACCAAGTATCAAACCAGAAAGTGCTTGATTTAGGAAACAAACTCTGGCTGTTGTGGTGAAATAAAGAAGACAGAACCCTAGCTATGGAATTGCAGCATGGGGTAGCGGCCATTGCTCTTTCAATTTGGCCTGGCTAGCAAAAAGGTGACCTTGTTATGTAAATAAAGTCCCATACATAGTCAAAAATCTTTCCTTTTTTTTTTCCTTTTGTTGGCCATTTTTTCTCCCCAGACCATACCACCTTTTCTGTGTGTGACGCAAAGGGGTGGGGGTAAGGGAGGCAGAATTTAGCCTCTTCAGAGGCCTTGTTCCTGATAATTTGGAACTTACCTTCAGATTTGATCAAATCTGATAGCGCTGGTCAAACCCAATGGAAAAAAGACTGAAATAACAACAACAACAACAAACAGAAACAAACAGACAACCACTACAACAAAAACAGTTAAGCAAAACAAACAAATGATTGTACAACTTATGTGATTACTGAGCGCTCTAATGCTAAGGAGAAACTAAGACCAGCTGGTTGTTAATCTTAACTTTAGCCAAGAAAAAACCCCAATTCAGGTATTTACCTAGGGATGAGTCTCAGACTGAAGACTGCTCTCTACCATCCTAGAAGCAGAAAAAAACTCAAACTCATCTTCCCTGATGGAAGTGAGCTCAAACACCATGGAGGAATTACCTGCCTTCCATCGTCATGCAAGCAGGAAAACTTGCGTTGCTCGTGTTGGAAGCAAGTAAAACTCCAGAAAAACGAGTTGTACAGCAGTACGTTTTTTAAACCATGACCACATTTTTGGAGATTAGGGATTCTCTCAAGGGGGTGCTTCTAGGCCTCAGCAAATTTTCCTATAGATTTGAGCCATAAAGATAGCTCAAGTTGATATCAAGTAAAGATAGGCGATTTGTTCAAGGTCAGGGGCACCTCTTCTCAAAATCTCTTTATGGTTACCAAAATGTGAAACCTGAATATCTGAGACAAGTCTCAGTTAATTTAGAAAGGTTATTTTGCCAAGGCTGATGATGCATGCCCATGACACAGCCTCAGGAGGGCCTCACAGCATGCACCCAAGGTGGTAGGGCACCGTTTGGTTTTATGTATTTTAGGGAAATGTGAGACATCAATCAACGTATGGAAGATGTACATTGGTTATATACAGAAGGCAGGACAAATGGAAGCAGGAAGGGCACTTTCAGGTCACAGATAGGTGACAGCCAAATGGTTTCATTCTTTTGAGTTTATGATTAGCCTTTCCAAAGGAGGTAATCAGATATGCATTTGTCTCAGTGGGAAGAGGGATGACTTTGAATACAATGGGAGGCAGGTTTGCTCTAAACAATTTCCAGCTTGACTTTTTTTCTTTACCTTAGTGATTTAGGGGCCCCAAGATTTATTTTCCTTTCACAGTGTTCTCTTTTCTCTGCATCCTTTCCAACACTTATTATCTTTCATCTTTTTGATAATATTCATTCTAACAGGTGTGAGGTGATATACTGTTGTGATTTCAATTTGCATTTCCTTGATGATTAGTGATGTTGAACTTTTGAAATATTCTTGTCCATTAGTATGTCTTCTTTTGAAAAATGTCTATGGACATTCTCTGTCCATGTTTTAATCAGACTATTTGCTTCCTTAGTGGTGTATTTATGATGATCTGAGTTCTTTACATATTTTGTATACTAACCTCTTATCATATGTATGGTTTGCAAATATATTCTTCCATTCATTAGGTTGTCTCTTCACTCTATTGAGTGTTCCTTTGATTGTGCAGAGGCTTTTTAGTTTGATGTAATCTCATTGTCTATTTTTGCTTTTGCTGCCTGCCCTTTAGGGTTCACATCCAAAAAAAAAAATCATTCCCCAGCTCAATGTCATGGAGCTTTACCTTCATGTATAATGTTGTTGGAAATGTAATTAGGCATGCCATGCAATTCTATGTTTACTTAAAGTTCTCGGCCGGGCACGGTGACTCACACTTGTAATCCCAGCACTTTGGGAAGCCAAGGCAGGTGGATCATGAGGTCAGGAGATCGAGACCATCCTGGCTAACACAGTGAAACTCCATCTCTACTAAAAATGCAAAAATATTAGCCGGGCATAGTGGCAGGTGCTTGTAGTCCCAGCTACTCAGGAGGCTGAGGCAGGAGAATGGCGTGAACCTGGGAGGTGGAGCTTGCAGTGAGCCGAGATCCATCCACTGCACTCCAGCCTGGGCGACAGAGCAAGACTCCATCTCAATAAATAAATAAATAAATACATACATACATACATACATACACACATACATACATACATTCTCACAGTTCTGTGGCTTTCCATTATCTTGAAGAAAAGTCTGAATTCCTTACTACGGCTTGGAAAAGAACCCTGGCTAATCTAAACTTGCTTATCTCTGAAGCCTCATTTGCAATTTTTTCTCATATTTTGTCTCTTAATTTAAACCACCCTTCTGTTTTCAAACTCCTTGACAACACTATTATTTCCTGTATTGAAACTTCATACGTGTTTTAAATCTCTCCCAGAGTGTGTGAGTAGGCGTGCTTTTTGATTTTTTTTTTCTTTTTTTCCTGCTGTATTCACAATGCCGAGAAAGTTTTCTGACACAAAACATGGTAGAAATAAATATGTCAAATTAATGGTTAAATAAATATTTTTTTTTCTGTTTCTGATATTTTCTCTGTCTTCTCCCTTTCACTTCAGTGTTAACTGGCTAAATCCCACTCATCATGCAATTCTATGCTTAAACTTTACTTCTTCAGAAAATCTTTCCTGAACTATACCAAAAGACATTAGGTTAGTTTTTTCTTATTACTAGGTTGGTGCAAAAGTAATTGCAGTGTTTGCAATTAAGGAAAACACAGGCTCTTTGGAATCCCAGCCCGTGTTTTCCTTCAGACCACTCATTGTGATTACAATGTTAACAGTTACTTGTCTTTCTTTTCAGATCAGATGGACATGTAGCTTCAGAATTGTGTTTCCCTCTTTTCTGTCTGTGTCCCCAGTGACTGTTGTACAGTTTGTCCACTCTAGGAACCCATAAGTTATTTGTTGAATGAAGGAAGGAATGAATTGAAGACAGAAAAGATTAGATACAGGACATGTGTAGGCAATGGAGCAGCTCCTGAGATTAAGGGTCATTTCTCCATGGACTCCTTATCTGGTACCTTCAGCTGCAGGCAAAAGCACCCTGGGGTACTTCAAGAAACAGGATGTAAATTGTCTGTGAAAGTGTCATTAACTCTTTGAGGCAGTGAGAATGCCATTTGAAGAAGTAATCTTGAGGTTTTAGAGTTCAGATTTTTTTTTTTTTTAAATTCAGTGGAAGATTGAAACAGACCTGGGAAATCTTTTGAAAAGATAAACATGAGCTGATTCTGTGGTAGAAAATAAAAAACCCTTACCTGTTTTAAGTTTGCAAGAGTGTGTGCTTTTTTATTTTAATTTTTTCACTTATTTCTCTTAAATGTTAATCCTCTGAAAATGTTGACATCTAACTCTGCAGGGGACGCTGTCTTTGTTAATGTGATGTTACTATTCTGTTCTCTTCATTATCATGACCTTACTGCTCTGAAAGACTCTTGTCCAGGAAAAGAAAACTCCTAGACAACTTTATTATTCATTTTAGGAATTGCATGAAAGACCCATCAAATCTTCATTAAAAAATATCAAGGGACAGTTTACGTCTCAAAACTCTGAACTGCTTGTCTCAAATTTCTCACCTTGCTATAAACCACCAATCCTAAACAATCACATCATGATCCTTCAGGAAACTCACACACACAAAAAAGCTTCTCACATTGACCCATTTACTTCCAATCTGTGTTAACCGAAACAATGAAGATACATAATTACATTTTGGTTTTATAGGTGAAAATAAAAATGCACGTAAATAACCAAGATTATTTTTACTACCCTTCAGCTAACAACTTGACAATTATAAAGTCATAACTTATTTAATCTTTTTGAGAAAAGCATAATGTAATAGTACATATCAAATCATACTAACCAGAATGTCATGGACATTTGCCCTAAACCACTGTAATATGGGTTTTCATTTGATTATGATGTCAAAAAATGTTTTCAATGTCAACATGTTATTACTGAAAGTCTTTGAAAATATTGTTTTACTGTACTTTAAAAAAGTTAATATTTTAAATTATTAAAAGTTAATATATTTTAAATCATATTCAAATAGAGTAAGAGAGGAAAGTATACTTCCTAATCGTGGCTATGTGGCCATTCGTAAGGTGATCATTGAAACATAATTTTTGCTTCACTTTGTGTAGTCTTCTAGTAATTATGCAAGAGACAAAGTTTTATTTTGCAAAACTAAAGCAAAAGACTATCAGTTAATAAATGTTAACTGTGAAAGAAATGAATGGAGCAGCAAACTATGTATTATCTGCCTAATGCATTGCAACAACAAAGTAAATGCCACCGTCCCTGCCTTCAGAAAAATGTGTGGTGTAAATAATGCATCCTGATTCCACTCTCAAGCCCATAATCATTTTCTTATCGTATACTTAGGAAAAATATAAACAAGTGGTCTAAGACCTTAGATTTTGTTCCTATTCTGTCTTTACCTTTCCCCTCAAATTTGAAAAAGTAAATTCACTGTTCAACCTCCCTGTGTGAAATGAAAAAGTTGGATTAGACAGTTGATTTTCCAGTTGTTTTCCACAGACATTTCAGGGGTACCTTGATATGAGCAGGAATGAGTTTAGTAAGAGGAACCTTTTACTACACACTGCCTCAAATAGAGAAATTCTGATATTTCTTTTTTTATATATTGTTATGTTGTACTTCTAAGTTCCTGAAAAGCATGTATTATAATTTTTTTTTTAAAGAAAGAAATTGAATACTAGAGATACTGATTTCCAATTCTCCATTCCCCAGCATTTTTTTAAAAGCTTGCTTGTACCAGGCGCTCTGCTAGATGTGTTTTAGTGCCATACTTACAATAGCCCATGTCGCTGTTTACACAGTAAAGCCACAGAACTGGTCCTGGAGTCCAGAGTAGCTGACAGCAAAGCCAACATTTACCAATGAGAATGATGATAGTAAAACTGCTGCCCCAAGAATAATGAGATAGCTGACCTTGACTTGGAGGGATACTCTTGCAAAACACTGCATATGCATGGTGTTATGTAAGTTTCACAATACTATGAGGTAGACTCTTCAATTATCCCCATTTTCAACATAAGGAAGCTAAAGTTTAAATATGTTAAGTGATTTTCCTCAGAACGTATTTAAAAAAAAAAAGAAAAAAATAGAACTAGTGGTAGACATAAGGGCACACACTAGAAAAAAAAAGTCACCTTAGACTTGTCATAATGTGTCTCAGGGCCTCTTTGTGGCTTACTCAAAGGAACTGGAATCCCCTGCCAGACCTTATTTGCTGTTCCCAGCAGGTGCTTACAACATGGCAGAGTTTGTTAAGCACTTGGTGGGGATAGAGAGTATGGCCTGTCCCTAGCAGGTCATAAGCTAATTGCACACAATCATTCCCCTGGACGAGGCCCATTGTGCTCTGTTAGAGTTCCCCCTTTACAGAGTTTCTTAACAAATTTTATTTATATTGATCTTTACCCTGATGACTACTAATATGACTTAAAACAAAACAACTGGAGCCTAATAAATTGACTATACCCTACACTTAAACATTTTCCATAAAATCTATGGTAGAAAGGCATCCATTGCCATGTCAAATACTTGCCTATATTTTGAGATTTGACTACCGTGTCTTCTGCAATTTGAATTTTCTAGATCCCCTGAGTAAAAATACTTTTGCCTTTTACTCTTTCTAATCATGTCTATTGTTTGACTTCTTCACATTTTATATATAGTTTGGGTTATTATTGTCTAAACTACCATTTTTGCTCAGGAAAGTGTATCTTACATGATACATCAGTAATGAGTTTGGAGATCCAAAATGACTAGAATAACAGTTGAATAGTTGAATGAGAAGCATTAAACCCAAACTGGATTTTACAGACAAAAATATGTTTTGTTCCTCAGTAGTTCTCTACATTTATCAAACCACATTTGCTTTGAATATATTCATAATGCCATGGCACATTTTGTTTTTCTTCTTTGAAATTGGGAGCCAAAATTAAAATTTGCAAGAAAGTATAAAAACTAAATTGTTGAAAAAAATTCAAGTTAGCAAATCTCTGTGTTACAACAAATACATGCGATTTTTTTTCTCTGAGTAACACATGGTTTAGACAGGTGTTAGTATTAATAATGACAAGAAATTTGCATATTTTATAAACAAGTTTACATATGTACCACAATACCTAACACTCCATACATAAATTTCCACAGATGCATCTCTCTTGTTAAAATATGCAGAAAACTTTCTAGCAAGTATGCAAAACATTTCAGCAAGAATGCTTACTGCAGCAAAAGCAGGGGTACCTATTCCCACGACCTAGAATACATTGCGAGTTAAATTTCACCTCAGGATCCAAAAGGTAATTTAAAAATTATTTTCTGGAAATAGAAATTTTTAAAATCTTAAAATATAATATATTGAAAGCAAAATTGGCATGCTTTTACTGAAAATAAAAAAAGCTGCTGCAGTGCTGCAGTACTTAAAAGTCTTTTATCTATCTGTTGTGTTGGGGAAGCATGGATGCAGCAACACATTTATATTTCCTGTATTTGTTTTTGACCAGCAGCCAGTTAAGGCTGAAACTCTAGCCTGTGGAAATTGGTAGAGTACATGGAGACAATGAACCAGGTGCAATGCATGAAGATTAGGCAGGCTACAATTATAGAGTTTGTGAGGTGTGATTCCACTTTTTCAGCAGTAGCATCAATTCCTACTACAGGAAGGTGGGATGTGAAAAGAAACACCACATAAATCAAAATACATTTCCCATATATATATGTGTTTTAGAAATAGTGCATATTTCCCTTATATATGTGTGTATATCCAGTGCCTATCCATATATTAAGTTTATATCTGTATGAACAACCACTTAAAGTTTTTTTTTTTTATCAAAGGTTTTCACATTTGTCTTCCCTTTTTCTTTTACCACATCTCCTTGCCTACTGATAAATAGATTTTACAAAATATTTTGAAGACTTCTATAATGAAACAAAATCAGAAAAGCATACATAAATTTAAACTCTGGGTCACTTAATAAAAGTCTGTCAGTGGAGTCATACACATTTACTACATCATTAGCTACTCTTCTTGTGTATAATATCAAAATTATCTCTAGATGATTTGATTGATTGAAGATGACATGTATTTTGTCCTCTGAAATTACAACATACTTCAAAAATGGTAGCTTAAATGACCTTTACAAGCAAAATATTGACATTAACATGGTCTCAAGTGTTCTACAGAAGCAGTGGCTATTTTTGGTTTATGATCTCCTTTTCCCCGTCTCTCTGATTATTTATAAAATTTTTGACACTGAGTAAGCAATCCAATGCATATTTCCCTGAAAAATGGAAATCATGTGGGTGGGTATTCCTTGAAACTAAGGAATGAACATCTTTAAACACTTTACGAAAAAAAAAAAAAAAAAAAAACCCTCATGTTTCAATACAAACCAATGAAAGGAAAACTCAAGGTCAAGTTATTTAGAAATTAATACATTCAAGAAAAGTAATTCTGCATGTTTTGCATGCATATATTGAAATAATAAGCCATTGCTAAAGACCTATTAGCAATTATCAAATCTAAGTCATTCTAAGACACCTTCTATTTTGAAAGGTTTTCCAATCACTACCTAAGGTTTTTGCCAGTGATGGTTCTTATAGCCAATACTGGCCATCCCACTCTGCCACATTTAACAGAGTGGACAAGGAATATTATCCTACTTGTTTTAAATTATTGTTTTGAATGTATGCTTCCACTAGACAGAGACTTGGTGGTTTACCTATATTTCAAATACAAGAATTGCCATGAAATTAAGATTTGCTTGGACTCAGAGTGACCACAAAGATGTCAAATGCTCAGTGCATATTTTAAACTTCTTAAAATACCACCAACCTCTTTGTTTAATTTGCCATTTCAATGAGCCATTTTATAAGTTGAGAGATTGGTGCTTTTAGTATTGTAGCTAAAAACAAGCATCTGCAATGGACTGTGGGTATGTGCATATGCATGTCATATACTTAAATTGTAAAACAATAAAAATGAGGAAGAAAGGAAAAAAGTCAGAATGCATACTGGAATGCTAAATATGGTAAGCAGGAATGCATCCACCTTCCCCCAAGCCATAGTGATTATTGCATGCTTCAGGCTCTTAATATCTAGAATTATGTAAAGTCCCCCAGAATTATGTAAAATCCAAGTTATTATGTAAAGTTATACCTCCATAATTTATCTTTACTGCAGCCATCTCCTCTCCCTGCTTCTAGAGTTTTCAATTATCTGTGCCAGCCTCTTGTACTTCAATGCTATTAATGGATCAAATTCAAGCCTTCCCTTTTATCTACACTGCCCCCATAATAGGTGTCCTAAATAAAAATTATCTTACAAAGGGAGTACCTGAAAAGCAATACATTGTGAACTTCTTTTGGAGAAGAGCACTTGAAACTTCTAAGTGTAGAGTAAAAATGAAGTGCACATGAAAAATAACCTCTTATTTGTTTCAGTCTCCGATGTTGGGAAACCCGGAAAGAAATTACTGACTCAAAAGAGTACCCTTTTGAAAGTATATGATCCATCATATCTAGAAGTATTATTTGTATTTATTTTTCAAGAAAATATTATCTGTTGGCACAACTCTATTCCTAACATATTCATTTAGGATACTGAAATTATGACAGACTTCATTAATTTTTCTTGTTGTCCTTCAAATACTTCTTAATTAATTCTTCCTCACATTCAAAGGATAACTTTCTCTAACTGTGTTAGTCCATTCTTGCATTATTATAATGAAATACCTGAGGTCAGGTAATTTATAAAGAAAAGAGGTTTAATTGTCTCAAGGTTCTGCAGGGTGTACATGGCATGGCACCAACATCTGATTAGCTTCTTGTGAGGGCCTCAGGAAGTTTACAATCATAGCAGAAGGTGAAGGGAGAAGTCAGTATATCACATAGTGAGAAAGGTGGAGAGAGAAAGAGAGAGAGGAGAGAGAGGAGCCATCACATTCTTTTAAACAACCAGATCTTTTGTGACCTCAGAGAGAGAGCTCACTCATTTTCATGAGGATGACACCGAGCTATGTGATATATCTGATATGGTTTGACTCTCTGTCCTCACCCAAATCTCATCTTATATTATAATCCAAATTTTAATTCCCACGTGTTGGAAAAGGTACTTAATGGGAGGTGATTAGATCATGGGAGTGGTTCCCCCCACTAATGCTGTTCTCATGATAATGAGTGAGTTTTCATGAGATCTGATGGTCTAATAAGGGACTTTTAACCTCTTCACTCTGCACTTCTCCTTCCTGCCAGCATGTGAAGAAAGACATGTTTGCTTCACATTCTGCCATGATTATAAGCTTACTGAGGACTTCCCAGCCATGCTGAACTGTGATTAAACATTTTCCCTTTTAAATGACCAAGTCTTGCATATATACTTCTTAATAGGATGAAAACACACATATGCAGTAAATTGGTACCAGGAGTGGAGTGCTAATATAGGAATACCTGAAAATATGGAAGTGATTTTGGAACTGGGTAACAAGCAGAGGTTGAAACAGTTTGGAGGGCTCAGGAGACAAGAAGATTTGGGAGAGTTTGGAACTTCCTAGAAACTTGTTGAATGTCTTTGACCAAAATGCTGATAATAGTGTGGACAATGAAGTACGGGCTGAGGTTGTCTCAGATAAAGAAAAGAAAGTTATGGGAACTGGAGCAACCACCCTTCTTGCTATGTGGCAATTCTACTAAAGGGCATATTTTGCCTTGATAATATTTTTATATTTAATAACCTCACTTAGAATCTCCAGGATCTATCCCATTTTACATTTTGTTGTTGTTGTTGTTTAAGTACATTTTAATGGCTTACATACTAGAGAAAACTAAGATTCACAGTTATAAAAAACTCTGTAAAGCAGAGACATTAAAAAAACTCAATAATGACAGTTTACCTGAAAAAAGCTTGCAGTTCCATATTCCCATAAGGGAATTATCAAATTGCTAGCATGTCCCTTTTTGATGGAAACCGAAACTACTGACCAGATGACATATTTATCATAGAAATTTGCTATACTGTGGTGCCATTTTTTATCAACCAGGTTGAGTTTGAATATAAATAAAATGGAACTTAAAAAAAAATGAATCATTTAAGGGGCTGGGCATGGTGGTTCACACCTGTAAATCCCAGCACTTTGGGAGGAATAGGTGGGTGGATCACGAGGGCAGGAGATTGAGACCATTCTGGCTAACATGGTGAAACCCCGTTTCTACTAAAAATACAACAAATTATCCAGGTGTGGTGGCAGATGCCTGTAGTCCCAGCTACTCGGGATGCTGAGGCAGGGCATGAAGCCACAAGGCAGAGCTTGCAGTGAGCTGACATTGTGCCACTGTACTCCAGCCTGGGCAACAGAGTGAGACTCTGGCTCAAAAAAAAAAAAAAAAAAAAAAAAAAAATCATTTTATTTTTGCCAAATTGCATTTTACTTATAGTGCTGTAGTATAATTCCATGGTAATATATCCAAATCTGCATAGATACAATTTATCAATGTGAGAATATTTAATTGTTACTACAACTTCAGTGAGACACCTATAAAGTTGCCTCTTTTTAGAGAAAGCAGTCTCAATGCAATGAAGGCTTCCAATTTGACCATGATAGTAAACTTCAGGTGCATTCTTGGGCATCAAGCCTTGTACTGGCAAGGATAGGTAAAGAAATGCAAAGCAGCAATTTTAACGTAAATTTAGGAAGTACTGGAAGTAATGAAGGTAAATTTTTCTCTGCATGAAGTAAAACATAGACTTCCGAGAAACAAAACCAACTGTGGCCAATGTGGGAAGGGCCAAGATAGATTTTTCTTTTCCTCATCACCCTGACTATATCCAGGGCTTAAATGCAACTTGGGTGGCAAAGTTGCAGAGTTAACAAAGTAGAACCTGCATTATTATATGGCTGATATGGTTTGGCTCTGTGCCCCCAGCCAAATCTCATCTTGTAGCTCTCATAATTTTCATCTGTTGTGAGAAGGACATGGTGGGAGATGATTGAATCATGGGGGCAGGTCTTTCCTGTGCTGTTCTCATAATAGTGAATGGGTCTCATAATTTCTGGTAGTATAAAAAATGGGAATTTCTCTGCACAAACTCTCCTAGACTAATACCGAAAATTGATAACAGTAGAGTGGGGTGCTGCCAAAAAGATACCTGAAAATGTGGAGGGACTTTGGAACTGAGTAACGGGCAGAGGTTGGAATAATTTGGAGGACTTAGAAGAAGACAGGAAAATGTCAGACAGATTGGAGCTTCCCAGAGACTTGTTGAATGGCTTTGAATTAAATAATAATTATGATATAGACAATGAAATACAGGCTGAGATGGTCTCAGATGGAGATGAGGAACTTGTCGGAAGCTGGAACAAAGGTGACTCTTGTTATGTTTTAGCAAAGAGACTGGTAGCATTTTTCCCCTGCCCTAATTTGTGGAACTTTGGACTTGAGAGAGATGATTTAGTGTATCCAACAGAAGAAATTTATAAGCAGCAAAGCATTCAAGAGGTCACTTGGGTGCTCTTAAAAGTGTTCAGTTTTGTAAGGGAAGCAGAGCATAAAAGTTCAGAAAATTTGCAGGCTGACAGTGCAATAGAAAAGAAAATCCCATTTTCTGAGGAGATGTCCAAGCAGGCTGAATAAATTTTCACAAGTAATGAGAAGCCCAATGTTAATCCCAAAGACAATGGGAAAAATGTCTCCAGGGCATGTCAGAGATCTTCACAGCAGCTCCTCCCATTACAGGCCTAGAGGCCTAGGAGGAAAAAATAGTTGTGTGGGCCAGACCCAGGATCCTTGTGCTTTGTGCAGCCTAAGGACTTGGTGCCCTTTGTTTTAACTGCTCCAGCCATGGCTGAAAGGGGTCTATGTAGAACTTGGGCCATGGCTTCAGATGGTGCAAGTCTCAATACTTGGCAGCTTCCACATAGTGTTGAGCATGCCAGTGCACAGAACTCAACAATAGGGGTTTGGGAAATTCCACCTACATTTCAGAGGATGCATGGAAACACCTGGATGCCTAGGAAGAAGTTTGCTGCAGGGTCAAGGCTCTCATGGAGAACCTCTGCTAGGGCAGTGCAGAGGGGAAATGTGGGGTTGGAGCTCCCACAAAGAGTCCCTACTGGGGCATAGTCTAATGGAGCTGTGAGAAAAGGTCAACTGTCCTCCAGACCCCAGAATGGTGAATCCACTGACAGCTTACACCATTCACCTGGAAAAGCCACAGACACTCGATGCCAGCCTATGAAGGCAGCCAAGAGGGAACCTGTACCACAGGGGTGGAGCTCCCCAAGACCATGGAAACCCACCTCTTGCATCACATGACCTGGATGTGAGACTTAGTGTCAAAGAAGATCATTTTGGAGCTTTAATATTTGACTGCCCCACTGGATTCTGAAATTTCATGGGGTCTAATAGACCCTTTGTTTAGAGCAATTTCTCCCATTTGGAATGCCTGTATTTACTCAATGCCTGTACTCCCATTGTAGCTATGAAGTAACTATTTGTTTTCAATTTTACAGGATCATAGGTGGAAGGGACTTGCCTTGTCTCGATAAGACTTTGAACTGTGGACTTCTGAGTTAATCCTGAAATGAGTTGAGACTTTGGGGGACTGTTGGGAAGGCATGATTGATTTTGAAATGTGAATATATGAGATTTGGGAGGGAATAAGGGTGGAATAATATGGTTTGGCTGTGTCCCCCTCAAATCTCATCTCGTGTCTCTCATAATTCCCAGGTGTTGTGGGAGGGACCTGGCGGGAAGTAATTTACTTATGGGAGCAAGTCTTTCTGGTGCTGCTCTTGTGATAGTGAATGGGTATCACAAGATCTGATGGTTTTAAAAACAGGAGTTTCTCTGCACAAACACTCTCTTTGCTGCCATCCATGAAAGATATGACTTGCTCCTCTTTACCTTCTGCCATGATTATAAGGCTTCCTCAGACATGTAGAACTGTTAGTCCAATTTCTTTTGTAAACTGCCCAGTCTTAGGTATCTTTATCAGTATTGTGAAAATGTAATAATAAAATGCACAAAGTCTGTCTAGCAATTGGTGATTGGGTTGGGAACTTAGAGCAGAATATTTGATTGAACCAAACTTAAGACCTGATGATCATGTAACCAATGTTCTGAGGCTCTCACTTGCAAGATCAGCTACCTTTAAGTTTGTATCCTGAGGAGAGATAAAAAGTACCCTAAAAGGAGTTCTATACCCAGTATCACACACATCCTATGTAAAAAAACAAACAGAAATTTATAAAAGGGTAAGTACAGCTACTAAAACAAATAGTAATACATTTTAAAATAAACAAACACATTAATTAGCAGAGAAGGAAAAGGAAACACTTTTCAAACATTAAACAAGGAAAGGTAATTATGAAATAGAATTTGATTTTATACTTATGGAATCATGACTCATAATATTCACATGAATGCTATGAAATATGGAACAAATTGTGGAAAAGATATACTTGTTTTGGAAGAATATGAAGATCTTAGGGAATGTTTTATAAGAATAGATGTAGCCACCCAGTGAAACAGTACACTGGATGACTGCATCTAGACAAATTTCAAAGTTTAAATAAATGGCAAAAGATGAGAAAAGTAAAGATACATGAAGACAGAAGGGCTAACATATATTTATTAAGTATTCCAAAAGAGAGAAAAATATTGTAAAGTAAAAACTAGTGGAAGAAGAATAGATAACATTTTTCCCAAACTTAAGACTAAAGAGTGCAAACTGAAAGTTTATAAAATGTTAGCTCTGATGGATAGCAAGCCAATATAAAAGCACAGCATAAAAAAATTAAGAATATCAAAGACAGAAAATTATAAAATATTACAGAGAAAAAAATAGAGACCTCCTAATTGAAAGTGATCTTTACATTAGAGTTCTCAGCATCAGCATGGCAAGTAAGAAGAAAATTTATTAAAATTTTCAAAATATTAAAGAAAGACAATTAAAGGCAGACTTTCAAATTCAGTTTTAGCTAGAGTGAGCAGCAAATTAAGCTTGTTTAAAATGTATGAATAATTAGGATTTTTCATACACACAGACTATATGTAAAACAAATATGTAGGCCGGATTTTAGCAAGAAGAAATATGTGAAATATGGGAAGTAAGGGAACCTACTGCAGGTAAAAAAAATAAATTACAAAAGTTGGCCCAAAGAAGGAAATGCATATTTTGCACATATTTAAAATTCATCTATAAAATTAAAAGAGCAATTATACACTCCCTGAAAAAGTACCAGGCCTATTCAATTTTCTTGATGAATTTTATCAACTTTTTATTTGTCATTTAATCACAAAATTTCCAAATATTTTTCTAGATCATAGAAAAAATGAAAGCCATCTAACTTGTGTTAGAAGATGTGTATCATCTCATAATGCAAACTAGTTATGAAAATAGAGCCAAATAAAATTATTAGCCAATTTCTCTTGTAAACACTGATAAAAACTAAAAATATTCACTGAATTATTTAAAGATTGATAAATATTAGAAGGTTCCATGTAATTCCATATTAACAAACTAAAGTAAAATGCACTATTTCAATTTATAATGAAGACATATTTAATTATGGTTTAAATCTATTTATAATGAACCTCAAAAGTAGAAGATAAGTGAGACTTTTATAAATGCATAATGTCTTTTCACAAAATCAAAAAAATAGGAAATTTTAGATTTCTATTTTAGTTTTTTTTAAATATATGACTTTGATATGTTTGAACATGCAATATAACAGAGTCAACATAATCAAACTTTTTTGAAGTTTTTCAAGTATAGTGAAGGAAGAAGTGAAACTATCATTGTTTACACAATAAATGCTTATTTACAAAAATAAAATAAAACTAGTTAGTGGTCTAAAAACATCTAGCAAAATTGAGATGAAAATATTACATTTCTCAAAATAAAGCACCACTGATCTTAAAGCACCACCCTCTCTTATTTGACTAGTTCACTGATAAGAGAGAAGAGGAAATAAATGATCATTTGACATTCTCTACCAAATAAGACATTGGTTACATAATCACCAGGTCTTAAGTTTACTTTAATCAAATATTCTGCTCCAAGTTCCCAGCCCAGTCATCAATTGCCAGGCAGACTTTAGGCACTGTATTATTACATTTTCATGATGCTGATAAAGATACTTAAGACTCCAGCCTGGGTGACAGAGCGAGACTCCATCTCAGAAAAAAATAAAATTAAAAAAAAAAAAAAAGACTGTATAAGCACAATAAACACTTGGAATTTGACATTAAGAACACAATATCATTAATACAAGCACCACAGAAATCAAATAGTTATATGTCTAGTAAAAATGTACAAGATCTGTATGGGAAAAACTACAAACTAATTAATGAAATCGAATAACTAAATAAATGAAGAAGTATTCCATATTCATGGAAAAGAAGACTCTTTATGGTCAAGATGTCAGTTCCTGTCAATTTCATCTATAGGTTGATTGTAATTCCAATCATCCCAGCAAGTTATTTTGTGAATATAAAATCAAGTACCTGACATGAGTACCTACTTTCTAAGTGCAATTTATTAATCACTGTTCTTTGCCTAGCAGAAAGTAGGTCTTAATACATATACATTGCATAAATTAATGAAAGGATATCACGAGGAAGGAGGTGCAGGGTTCTAGAAGGTGTAATAGATCCCGTATGTCAATGTGAAACTAAATTTGCAGTATATTTAACCCAATTACATACTGAAAAATCCTGATAAACACTCTATTAATTTCATAGATTAATGTTTCATATCATTGAAGATTGTTTCAAAAACTTTGAAAGGAGCAAGAAAGAGTAAAGCATGTTCTCTGCATTGTCACCATCAACCATTTGGGTGATGGCACACATCCTCAATAGCTTGGGTGATAATCTGGACAGAACAATGTGAGAGTAATGGTATTTTGACATAGGAAGCTCTTTGTTACTTTTCAGCTTCTCTGCATTAGCAATGATTAAAATTTGACCTCAGGTAGCTATAGTCACTCTGTACAGTAGGCCATTATTTAATTAGGTCCCAGTAGAATATTTAATAAATGAACAAATTGTATGAATGAATGAATGAATAATAACCAGCAGATTATCATGGCTTAGAGCCAGAAGGCAGTGACCATCTTTTTAATTATAATATGACAGCGTGAAGAAGGTAAATGACTTATAAATCAAATGAAGCTCTTATGTGTTTTTAAAGCCTATTACTTAAGAAAGTCAACAAGAAAATACCTACATTCTTCTGTTAGTTAGATATATGCATTTTAAAAATTAAAGCTTGTTGCTTTATCTATTTACTTATTACCATAATATTTCTTTGAGCTTTATCTCTAATTCACAAGTGGTGTTAACAAGGTTCTGTTATTCCAAATCCTACTGTGCCCTGTTCTATAACTTCACCTTCTACCATTAACTCTACATTGTATTGGTCCCCTAGAGCTGCCATAACAACATTGTCAGAGACTGGGTGGCTTAAAAATAAAAGAAATATGTTTTCTAGCAGTTCTGAGGCTGGAAGCCCTAGATCGTGGTTAGTTTCTAGGGAGCCCTCTCTCCTGGCTTGTGGATGGCTGCTTAATCTCAGTATCCCATGGCTTTCCTTGTGCTGGTGAAGTGGCAGGGAGAGAGAAAGAGAGTGAGAAAGGGAAAATCTGCTATCTCTTCCTCTTCTTATAAAGACAACAGTCCTATTGGATTAGTATCCCATGCTTACAGCATCACCTTACCTCAGTTATCTTCTTAAAGACCTTATTTCTAAATACAATCACATTGGAGATTAGGTTTCCACTATATGAGTTTTGAGGGAAGACAATTTAATCCATAAGACAGAGCAACCAGCTTCTCAGTGATGCCAGTCAGCACTCAACCACTCATCACTAGGATATTTCTTTTTCTCATAGTGAAGATGGTGTTCCTTGGGCTCTCCTCTAGGTAGTTGCATTTAGGGAATAAATTCATGTAGTGAGCTTTGGGAATATACAAAATAATCCCATGCTAAAGTTCTCACTTGCTTGACCCTTATAGGTCCTACCCAAATGCCATTTCAAGGAAGTTCTGGTATCTCTACCTCATTCATCATAATCAATCTTTATATCAAATTTCAATAAACTATTCATCAAAAATATTAGTGCTGTCTACAGGTATCCTTAAAAAAAAACTTATATCTGGAGATATTATTGAGTGCCCCCATGGCAGTAGATATTTCATTAACCAACTTTATATGTTTCCCTACCCTCATGATGACCCAGTAATGTCACTGACCACGGCACATGTACTCTCCTAAGACTAAGTAGGTGCTAGTCCTTGCTAATTAACTCCTTTAATATGTCGCTTTTAATTGGTAAGGCAAGTACATTGCTCACGTAATCATTTTAACACATAAATGATGTTTTTCCAGGGCAGGAGCTGTACTTTCTAACTTGGATTGTGCCAAAACCTGACCCTTATTTTTAATATGGAGAAATGAATAATTCAGGTGAATATCTTGAAAACAGCATGAAGCATGAAGCATTCTTAAAAAAACAGAAACAATAAAACTTCCCTGCATAAACTCTTTTCACAGCCTCCTGGAAAAGAGTTGGTGCTTTCTTCAGGAAAGGAAGAAATAAGTGTTCTTCCAAACCTAGAGAATTCCAGAGAATCTGAGAGTTCAATATCCTAAGATTTTTTATAGAGATGCTCCCATTCTAAATCTTACCCTCCCAATATTTTCCTATGCTTTGACATGGGAAACCTATCAAGGCCAGACACAGAATATACTTAGAAGCATTGATGTCAATGCTGTAGGTGTTAAGCTTGATTTACTACAGCTGCAGGAGATGTGTGTCTCCCTAAGTGGAGGTATAGAGGCCCTCTGCCTTTCACACCTTGCCCTAAGTTAAAAGTTATTAAATAATTATAATAACTTTTCAGGGAAAGTTATTCCCTGAAACTATCATTTTTGTGTTATAAAACTTCAAAAGAATTTATAAAAAACAGCTAGAGCACTACTACACAATTATAGTTATTACTGCCTTCATATAGTTCAAGTCAAAAAAATAAAACATATCCTAGTGTTTTGTCTCAGTTTATCACAGGTGTAAACCATAGCATTCATGATGCACTATGTGCAGGATTAATCAAAATCCTAATTACAATTAGTAATGTGGTTCTTAAAGTTATCAGACTAAGGAGTAATCTAGGTCCAAAAATCTATCCTGAACATCTATTCATGACTCCCACCCTTGTACCAACTGGCATACTCAGGTTCATCAAAAGTAAAGTCTGAGAGAGAATCTGTTGAAATGTAATCCCAAAGAAGAGGGGTGAAGGGCAAAAGCAGGACCTACAGAAAATCAACATAAAGATTCTTTATCGAGATGGCCACCTCTAATTAGGCCTGATTGCTTAATACATTTAGACTGTTCACAAAAAAAGTCATAAAAATTCTATATCAGAACTGACTCCCTGGAATTATTTATTCACTTCATCCTATTTCATTGGTTTGAGAAAGGGCTAACACCCAGTAACTGGTTTTTACCAAGTAAGCTATCATGTTTACTTGTTAAAGATTTATTTTTCCATAATATCAACATCAGACAGGACACTAATGGACTGAAATGATAAATGAATAAGACAAAATCACTTCAAAATAATGTCTAACTTCTCAAAATGTCAAAAGACAGCAAACATTGGTGAGGGTGTAGAGTAAAAGTCAATCTTTGTACACTGTTGGTGGGAATGCAGATTGGTGCCACTATTATGGAAAACAGTAAGGGGGTTTCTAAAAATATTAAAAACAGAGAAACCATATGATCCAGCAATTTCTCTTCTGGGCATATACACCAATACAATGAAATCACTACTTTGAAAATATATCTGGACTCCCATGTTCATTACTGCATTATTCACAAGAGTCAAGATACAGAAACAACCTATGTTTCTGTCAGCAAAGGAATGAATAAACTGTAGTACAGATATACATTGGAATAATATTCTGCTTAAAGAAAAAGAGTTTCTGCTTTTACACAATATAGAAGAACTTGGAGGAAATTATACTAAGGCAAATAAGCTAGACACAGAAAGAAAACTATTACTCAATCTCACCTATATGTGGAATCTAGAAAGATAAAGCCAAATATATAGAAATAGAAAATAAAACAGTATATACTGGGGATGGGGGTAAGGGTGAGGAAATTAGAAGATACTTGTCAAAGGATACAAAATATTAGATATGTAGGATGAAGAAGTTTAGAGGTCTAAAGTACAACTTGAGGATTATAGGTAATAAAATTATACTGTATTGTAGTGCTCAATTAGTAGATTTTAGCTGTTCTTGGCAGCAAAAAGAAAAATTGGTTAACTATGTCAGATGTCGGATGTATTTATTCGTGTTACTATAGTGACTATTTTACTACATATATATCTCTAATATTATTATGTTGTATATGAATACTTTAAATAGACACAAAATTATTTAACAAACAAAATCATGCCTAGAAAGTGATAAGTGTGAATGTATTTTCCAAGCACACAAAGTAGACTAAACATTCTCTTCTCATAGTTTCTTCTTCAGTGATAACCCGAGCTCTGTTCTATTCCTCCTGTATCCATCCTAAAAAATATCAAAATATCAAATTTCTAAATTGCCACTGACTCCTTAAGAGTACTCAATCTAGAAAAGCACATTTTAATGAATGTCCTCCCAAATCTCCCAACATATGCTCCAAATTCTATAAGTTCCCTTAACATCTCTTATTGGTAATGTACCACGTTTTCCATTATTTTCTGCCTCCTTTAATAAACCAAGCTTAATTAAATCTAACTTTGGACATAGATGTATTCCATATGGTCTTTATCTGATGGGCATTTACAGGGGAATGATTCATATTTCTGCACTTACGTGTGCTTGGGCACCAAGGTGAGTCCTCCAGAGGCTTCAACAATAAAGCTCCAGGGCAGAAAGCGAGAGAGTAGCATCAAGAAAATTAGGCAAGGGCCTCTCAGGTATACCTGTATGAATGTTTCCACAGCTCATAAAAAGCCTGTCACCAAAGTACAAAGATGTACCAGAGATGGGGGCAAATAGAAATTAAATGTGAAGTAAGGAATATGAAGTATATCATAAAAGAAGTATCCAAACAAAGCAGGACGAAGCTTAATTTGAAGTACAATGTGAAATGTATTCCTTTAGTCTGCAGGAATGTATATTTCTAAAATATATTGAGAAAATTATATAAAGATGATAGATATTAGTTATTATTGCACAGTGACCATTTCAAAATTACCATTATTATTATCATTATTATTATTCATTTTTTAAGACGGACTCACTCTGCTGCCTGGGCTGGTGTGCAGTGGCACCATCTCAGATCACTGCAGCCTCCTCCTACTGGATTCATGTGATTCTCCTGCCTCAGCCTCCCCAGTAGCTGGGATTACAGGTGTGGCCACCACATCTGGCTAATATTTTTGTATTTTAAGTAAAGGTGGAGTTTTGCCATGTTGATCAGGCTGGTCTGAACTCCTGGACTCAAATGATCAGTCTGCCCCGGCCTCCCTGTGCTGGGATTACAGGCCTGAGCCACCGCGCCTAGCCTCAAAATTATCAGTATTGTTTTTGAATAGCTTGTGAACAAGTTAGGGACACATGTCAAATACTATTTATGCACCCAATTCTGCATTAAAAATTTACTTAGAAGTAAAGATAAACATATATCTGGAACTGACCTGGTCTCTGAAACAATCTGTTCATATTGGAAAAAAAAAAAAATGGAGTCTGATCTGTAAAAAAAATGGTCTCTGATTCACTATAATAGCCAGGATGATTCTCAGGAGAAGAGGTGAACACTGAGGTAACTCTTTAGGGCTTTATAAACGACAGTAAATAACAGAGATTGTTCTCCAATGATACTGGTTGCTAAAGTACTCTGTTAAGATTTGTGTAGCACTGTTGTTATGTGAGCTCCAGGTATTTCACATTTCCCTTCCATATGTTTCCCTTGAGATGTGTTATGATGTTTAAACAAAATAGCTGTCCAGGGATATTACTCTTTCCTAGCAAAAAAAGTAAAATAAAATCCTGTTATCCACGATCTTTATGCCCAGGCGGCCATTTAAAAAAATGTCTCCCCTTATGTCACCATAAACAGAATTGCTTCCTATTTCTATTTCAATAAACAGTATTTTTCCTCTTTAATTTTTATCTGCTATAAAAAGTTGCCAAACCAGTACAGCCACTTTAACTCTACATTGTTTTTTATTAATATAAAATACTTTTTATTAATTTTGAGAGACAGATTTTCCTCAGGTTATAACACGTAATTGAAGTAAAGATCACATTTAATAATCTCAGATTTGTAAGATCTTTTACTGTCTTTATTAATTCATTCATGCTTTCTTTTACTCAGTCAGCAAATATTTACTGAATATTTCTGTGCCAGGCACCATGCCAGGTACTTAAAAGTAGTCGTAAACATGATACACTCAACCTTTGTTCTCATGAGGTGTATAATTTAATACCATTATGCTTAAGAATCTCATAGTAAATATGAAAAAGGCTTTTAATATTGGGATTGACCTCTAGAAGAAATTGGAAAGCAATTTCAATATTGTCTGGAAGTCCTTAGGCATTTTCTTACGCAGGTTTGCAGAGGTAGGCTGCCATGTTAGGCAAAGCAGTATTTTCCTTAGATGAAAACAGTCATTTTGTAACAGATATTTCAAAATGATGTTTCGCTACTATTAGTACTTTGTTTTTTTCACTTGCCAGACACTGAAAAACATGAGTATATGCAGTTAGAATGCATCTGAAAATAACATGGACATTTCTGGCCAGGCACGGTGACCCATGCCTGTAATTCCAGCACTTTGGAAGGCTTAGGGGGGCAGATCACTTGAGCTCAGGACGTTTGAGACCAGCCTGGGTAACATGGTGAAACCCCGTCTCTACAAAAAAATACAAAAATTAGCCAGGGGTAGTGCCGCGTACCTGTAATCCCACCTACTGGGGAGGCTGAGGCAAGATAATCACTTGAGCCTGAAAGGCAGAGGTTTCAGTGAGCAGAGATCACACCACTGTAATCTAGCTTGGGCAACAGAGTGAGACTCTGTTTCAAAAGAAGAAAGAAAGAAAGAAAGAAAGAAAGAAAGAAAGAAAGAAAGAAAGAAAGAAAGAAAGAAAGAAAGAAAGAAAGAAAGAAAGAAAGAAAGAAAGAAAGAAAGAAAGAAAGAAAGAAAGAAAGGAGGGAAGGAGGGAAGGAGGGAAGGAGGGAAGGAGGGAAGGAGGGAAGGAGGGAAGGAGGGAAGGAAGGAAGGAAGGAAGGAAGGAAGGAAGGAAGGAAGGAAGGAAGGAAGGAAGGAAGGGTTCTAATTTTAAAACACTCAGTCACTTAACGGTTCATCACGTCCAAAACTTCTTTATTTAAATACTAGCATCACTGTTGTAAGGATACCAGCGTTTGATGGAAGTTAATAAATATGCTGGAGATAAAAATACCTTCAATATATTTAATACCAAGGTCTACAAAGAAGTGGCCACTTTTGCCTTTCTTACATTTATGCAAATCCTAATATTGTTAATAAGTACAAACAAAAATATAAAGGATATTTTCTGTTTGTAATTGTTTTGAAGCATAATTTTCCAATTAATTAGTACAATGATTCTGAAAATAGAGACTGCATTTTGAGAAACAAAGTCATACATACACAAAACGTGGTAGTGTATTTACTGGGGAAATTATTAGGTAATTTACAGAAGAAAGGATAGCTAATAAGATGCCTTAAATCTATTAATAAATGAAATCCTCATTGTGTATACTTTTAAATCACATGATGATGAAAGAAAAAATAAAATATTTCAATAATTACCCTGTACTTTACTACGAAGTTTGAGTCATAGTAAACTTTTTGTGCAAGTTTACCTCCTGTTGTTTGTTGTGACAGATTCTCTCCTTGACTATACTTTACTCAGGATTTCCTGAACTTTTTTTTCAGCTAGGCCTGACTTTTGGATTTCTATATTTGTGTCTGCATTGTCAGATTTTAGCAAGAATCTTGCTAAGTCAATTCAGCCACCTTGGATATCTGATCACCTTCAATAGCTGATAGGATTACTCATCCTTCACCATCCCAAAGGTGATGTCTGATCACCTGGGCCTGTTTCCACACGAATCCTATTAGGTCTGTTTAGCAAGAATTCCCCCTTATCTCTGATGTTTCTTCTTAGCAACTTTCCATCTACTGACCCCCGCCCTGCTCCTTGACTATAAATTTCAACATCCCCCATGTTGTATTCAGGGGGAGGTCTAGTCTCTCATCTCACTACAAGAGTGCTTTGCAGTGGTCCCTATACCTGTATCAGTGGTCCCCTCTGAATAAAGTCTTTCTTAATGTCATTGAAAAGCATCATAAATAAGTTTTCTTTAACTGTTGTCATTATAGTTCTAAATAAAAACGAAAAAACAAACCTAAAGCATGTTTTGCCATATTTCTCTGAAATGTAATGCTTTATAGAGACAGTAACAGCCTCAAATGTGGTAATCACCATTTTAAAGACTCACTATTTATATAGATGTATTTCTTCACATGTCTAAGCCACATTTGATGCTTACAATTTTATTACAAATGTGATAATGATGCATAGAGAAACACAAAGCTGTTAAGATTCCAAATTTGTTATAATATTTCACTTATAAATTTTTATCCATTCTAATAGTTGCCATATAGCTATGTTTTCTTTTGAAAAGGAATACAGAACACTATCAAATACATTCATATGATAATATTAGGACAAGTAATGGCGTGTCTTTAATAGAAAACAGAGCAGTGATTTCCAGGTGTCAAAAGTGACAGGAGGTTTTGACTATAAAGGAGAAGCACTAGATAAGTTTTGGGGTGAAGTAATTGTTTTGTATCCTATTGTGGTAATGATTACTTTTTTTCTTTTCTTTTCTTTTCTTTTTTTTTTTTTTTGAGATGGTGTCTTCCTCTGTCACCCAGGCTAGAGTGCAATGGTGTGATCTTGGTTCACTCAGCCTCCCAGGTTCAAGCAATTCTCCTGCCTCAGTCTTTTGAGTACCTGGGAATACAAGTGCCCGCCACCATGCCTGACCATTTTTGTATTTTTAATAGAGACAGGGTTTTACCATGGTGACCTGACTGGTCTTGAACTCCTGACCTCAGGTGATCCACCCACCTCGGCCTCCCAGAGTGCTGAGATTACAGGCGTTAGCCATTGCACCCAGTCTGATTACATACTTCTATGTATTTCTCAGAACTCCAAAAACTGTGAACCCCAAAATGCAAATGTTGCTATATGTAAACTGAAATATGAAATAGATGTAACTAGGCTTATTCTATAGACCGTCCATGTATATGAAAGATTTTTTACTTGAAAAAAAATTCATTTTCTACAGTCTACTGTTTATATGTTTTGAAGAGATTTATTTTTATGTTTCAGATTGTGTTAACTTTGTGGGAAATTTTTAAAAATTATAATTTAAGCATACTTTTCTTATTTGTTTTCTGAGAAATTGGTAACATTTCTAAATAATTCAATAGAATAATTCAGTAGGATAGTTAACAATGTTGACTGATTTTTATGTCTCCAGAAGCTCCAATAGCCTTCTGTTTGTAAATTTGGACAGGCTGTTCCATAAAATAGAATAGAATTTTCCAGCATTTGATATCGTGTATTGTTTCTTCTTCTTTTCTTAAATTCCCTGACTACAAAAACACTGCTAATTTAGACAAGAAATAAAATGCCATAAAGATTTCTCACTCTAATAGCATTTTAAGCGACATTCCAGGTTTTAACTCTTAGTTTCCTGTAACTTTTATTAAATCATTACTCATCACTTATCTGCCAGTCATTCTGCTTGGCGATAAGGAGATTAAAAGCTTAGTAAGAAATGATCCCTGCTCTTAAGTAACTTACAGTTTATAGGAGAGAATTCTAAAAAATAAATAACCGAATCTTAATGCTTAATAATAGTTGTTTTCTAAAAGCAGGTAATATGCAGAGAGGTACAACTAATAATTTTTTGAACTTTTATATTGACTCTAAAATGATCATCAAGAGTAAAACATTTAAAATACAATGTCATTACATTATTGGATAAAATCAGAGGTCTCCAATCTGAGTGAGGTTGAATTTGTCACCACACCTTCCCAGGGAAAAGTTCTTTTCCTCTCCCAACACTTAGTGATAAAGTGACTTTCTTCCATAGTGGAAAGATGGTTTGACTGGTTTATTCCTTTTTTCCCCCCACTCTTTTTGGAAGCATCAAACCCTAGGGCCCTGCTCTGTGGCAATGTCTTCAACGCAACATCCATTTGTGTAAGTACTATTCTTTGTGTTCTCTTTTATTACCACAAAAACAGTCAAACTGAAGATCTTTATTTCATTTTGTGATGAATGGTTTTAAGTCCCATTTAAAAAATCTTTGCCTACTCAAATATTTCAGTTTTCTCCCAGAAGAATTTTTCATTTCTTCTCAAAGCTTTGAAATTGAAGAAGCTTTTACTTTTCAATTAGCTTTATGATTTAAAACATTTGTGTTTTTGGCTTAAAACTTACGTGTTTTTGTTTTTGCTGTAACAAAACCAGATTGATCTAGCACATCTGTCTAGCACAATTTATTAAAAACAAAAACAAAAACATTCTCCACTCATGAAATTGCACTGATGTGTTTTTCATAGAGCAAGTTTATACATATGTGTATTTGTACTCATTGACTCTTTATTGTGCTGTACTGGTATGTTTGCTTTCATTATTCCTATAACACGCTGTCATAAAATTACATTGTAATACATTTTAAAACTTAATGCATGACCTCCAAATTTGTTCTTTTTCTTCCAGATTATCTTGATTAATGGCGAGATCAGCTCAGTTGGAGAGACCCTAACCCAGCGGCGCTAGGGGAATTAAAGACACACACACAGAAATATAGAGGTGTGAAGTGGGGAATCAGGGGTCTCACAGCCTTCAGAGCTGAGAGCCCCTAACAGAGATTTACCCACATATTTATTAACAGCAAACTAGTCATTAGCATTGTTTCTACAGATATTAAATTAACTAAAAGTATCCTTTATGGGAAACGAAGGGATGGGCTGAATTAATTGCAGCAGGAACACGCCCTTAAGACACAGTTCGCTCATGCTAATTGTTTGTGGCTTAAGAATACCTGTAAGCAGTTTTCCACCCTGGGTGGGCCAGGTGTTCCTTGCCCTCATTCCCCTAAACCCACAACCTTCCAGCTTGGGCGTAGGGCCGTTATGGACATGTCACAGTGCTGCAGAGATTTTGTTTATGGCCAGTTTTGGCGCTAGTTTATGGCCAGATTTTGGGGGACTTGCTCCCAACAATTAATATATATCCTATTTGTTTTCATATGAATTTCAGATATCCATTTTAAATTTCTACTAAAATATTTGGAGTTCTTAATTAGGATTCTATCAATTATATGAAGCAATTTACTCAACAATATAAAGTCTTCATATTAATGAACATGGAAAATCTCTCTATTAACCTAGGTCATCTTTAATTTCTCTAAGTAATATGTTCTATTTTCAACGTAGTTATTCCATATTTTTCTAGACTTTGTTTCTACTTATTCATTGTTTTGGGTACAGTTGAAAGTGGTATTTAAAAATTCCATTTTCAATATTTGTTTATTGCAAGTATTTGTGGGTTAAATTGATACTTATCTGTTGATCTTTTAACAAATGACATTGCTAAATATACATATTAATTGCTATAGTATGTTTGTATAATGCACTAAATTTTCCATATACACAGTTGCACGATTTATGAGTAAAGATAGTTCTACCACTTTCATCAAATCTCTTTATTTGAAGGAGGAAGAGAGTGGGGAAGTTGTCCTATTGTTTTGTATCAGATTTTTAGTACAATGTTGACCACCTGTAGTGGGAGTGAAAATATTTTTCTTATTTCCAAATAATTGAAATAACTAAATAGTTAACTATAAAATACAATAATTATATGTTACTTTTTATAGATATCTTTACTTTAAGAAATTACCATTCTCTGTGTATTTGTTGAGTGTTTTTGCCAATAGGACATATCAAGTTTTAACAAAATCTTTTTTTGTCTCCATTATTCTGTAAATGTAGTGAATTAAAGTGATTTATTTTTAAATGTTAAACTAGTCTTACATCACTGGAATACATTTGCCATGGTTACGAAATACTAATCTTTTTATTATATTGCTATTTCTCCCCTAATTTCTAATATCTTGCTTAGTCTTTATGTATCTAAGTTTATGCAAATTCCTTATAATACCTTAGTACTTACATTATAGCTTTTCTTGAAACTCTCAGAGGCTTGACATAAAACGACCACAAAAGAATATCTTTAATTATTCTCTTACTTTGTTGTATGGCCTAGAACTTGAAGAAAAAAAAGGAAAAAAACAAATGAGGTGATTAGTATGATTAACCACCAACTTAAGGTGATACGTGTAATTAGGCCTCTTTGGCAGTATGTAAGGAGAAACTCATCTTCTACAGTCTGTGAGCAGAAAAAATGTAAAACTTACTCATAAGCATGTCCTAGCTCTATAAATGTTTACATTCAAAACCCAAGAAATTCTGATATGCCGAGATTGGAGACCTTTTTGAGAAGGGTTGCTGAGACTGGAAATTTGTACATCTGGATAGATGCACTTAGATACTTCAAAATGTCAGATTCCTCTGAAACCTGTGGCTTCACATTTTTCTTCTTAAAGGATAACCATCTCCCCTTCACTGAGGATGATGTAGAAGGCTCTGAGACTTTTTTTTTTTTTTTTTTTCTCTTTGAGATGGAGTCTTGCTCATTGCCCAGGCTGGAGTGCAGTGGCACGATCTCCGGTCACTGCAAGCTCTGCCTCCCGGGTTCACGCCATTCTCCTGCCTCAGTCTCCCGAGTAGCTGGGACTACAGGCGCCCGCCACCACGCCCTGCTACTTTTTGTATTTTTAGCAGAGACGGGGTTTCACCGTGTTAACCAGGATGGTCTCGATCTCCTGACTTTGTGATCCGCCTGCCTCGGCCTCCCAGAGTGTCTGAGTTTTTTTATTCTACTTCTGTTTTAAATTTAAGTGTCCATGTGCAGATTTGTTACATAGGTGAACTCACATCATGGGAATTTCTTGTACAGATTACTTTATTACCCAGGTATTAGGACTAGTATCCATTATTTATTTTTCCTGATTTTCTCCCTCTCCTAACCACCACCCTCAGGTATGCCCCAGTATCTGTTGTTCCCCTTTCAGTTTCCAAGTGTTCTCATCATTTAGCTCTATTTATAAGTGAGAACATGCAACTTTTGGTTTTCTGTCCCTGCGTTAGTTTGCTAAGGATAATAATGTCTTTTACTTTTAAGGGAGGCCTACACTGAAAATTATGTTCATGTATCCCCCTGGAAATCAAACCAGGGTCAAGTTATAAATCAACAAGTTATTTATAAGTTGGGCTATATCTGAAAGGAACTGCAGGACCTAGCAGAGAGGAGCTAGACAAGTATGTATGATCTTTGTTTCTGAGTGTGTTGAATCAAGAGTGGATGGGGAAACATAAAGTTTGATAAAGAAGAATTAGAAATAATGGAACTCTATCTCCTCTGTCAGATTTAACAGCTTGGTGAAAACTCGGAGACACTTTGTTAAGGTGTTGCTAACATATACTTGGAATTTTGGAGAAAGCAAGAATGTGTGAGTGAGATTAAATACAAGGACTGCTATCAAAGACAGTAACAAGGGACAAAAGCTTTGGATAACTGGCTATATGATATGAAAGGTATAAATATCCTTCAGTTGTCCGTGTTCAGTGGAAGGGACCAGACAGAAGTGAAATGAAATGCACTGCTTGAGAAAGAGATCAGCATTAATGAGACAGTGGTAGTTCTCCTCTGTTAGCCAGGGCTGATGGTAGGAAACATCATTACAAATCTGGGCTCCTAACAGCAATGGAGCTAATAGGATCCTAAACTAATAAAAGTCGAGGTGGTGGCAATTAACCACAATTACACAACTTATTTAATAAACAGAAAGATTGAATTTGCAGCCAAAGAGTCCTAACCTGCAAAGAGACTTGGAGATGGTAAACAGAACACAATATAACTAGATGCCAAATGAATAGGCAGCCCACAAAGGCTGATTAAAAAGAATCACAACATATTAAGGATGAATTATAAGGATGATGAACAAAGGTGTCCTATTACACGCTAAACTATCTTGTCCAGTTCCCAGAATTGATTCAGTTATCAGTCTCAGAATCCATCGACTGAAGAAGAAATCAAGTCTCTGAGAAGATGTACCTTGAATTGCCCAAATACATGTATACCTGGATGATTTCCCCAGTCTACTTAAACAAGTCTATAGCCATTTATTAAGGTAACCAAATGCAGGGTAAAGAGCAATGCCCAGATAGTTTGATGAAATGGGATCTGAGTTACTGATATCAGCGTACTTAAAGTGTCATTATGACTCTCATGTTAGATTGGGGTGGGTAGTGGGAGAGGAGGAGGTGCTGTAAGGTAATAAAAAAATACTCACCAACATTTGGCTTGCAACAGATCCTCTGGGTCAATGGCCAATATGGCAATGATTTTCTTCATTCTCAATATTTATTTGATTGGATGTATTTGGTACTTGGTAGAAAATTTGCATTAGTTTCTTGGCCTGTGATGTAAAATGTATTGAAGTAAGACAGGCTCTAGAATTGTCCTCTCCCACTCCAGCTGCAACAGCAAATAAAATTGATTTGTGCTGTATCTCACAAAGATTATATACTAGTCTATGTTTTGCTGAGATGTTCAAATCTGTCCTTCACCCTCATTGCTGGAGATAATGGGAGCATCCTTTGGATACCGAATGATGACTTACAGCTTAATCTTTATCTAGGAATTGTTCCTAGCAAACGAGATTTTCCTTTGTTAAGGTTCCATCCTCTCCCCAGGTATAGCCTACAGACAATAGCTGTTCAATGAATCTGGATCTTTAGCTCAGTCAAGGTGATTATAAAGTTCTATGTTCCTTTCGAGATTATCTGAGGCCTTTCCTACAAAGGAATCTCAGTTTAACCTCCCATTTGCCAAATATGTTCCCCCTTTCTCACATGTAATGATTTGCAACGTTCTCCCTAAGAAACTTTTCATATGCCATTCTTCATCTCAGATTCCCTTCTTTGTCTTCTGTGAGTCCATTTTCAGATAGGCTGGGCAATATTACTTTGTTTTACACAACATTTTTGTTGTTGTTGTTCTCTTATTATATTCTTCTCTATGCTTCTGGTTGGGTATTTTTAATTTACCTGCCTCTGATGTCACAACCCTGTACTTTACTATGTCTGTCTGTTGTTAAACCTATTGAAGGAATTCTTAATTTTAAAAATTACAGTTTTTATCTTCTTCAATGTCCATTGTATTATTTCATGTTAAATTATAATCTCCATTGAGATTGTTTCACCATTTATTGCATTATTGTCTTTATATTTTCTTTAAAATTTTATAGTTACTTTGAAGTTTTCTGCTACCCTCAACATCTGTATTATAAGTTGACCTACTCCAGTTTTGTCTTCACCTGATTATCATTTAATATCTGGTTTTGTTCTTTATATTATTACATTCAATATATAGGTGTGTCAGCTATCTCCTATAAGGACTTTACTTCTAAGCATTATAGGACAAAGATTTCATGGCTTTCAGATGCAGCCAGTGTCCTTTGTAATTAAATACCTATACATACAGTGGCAACCTGTGTTCTGATTTTAACAAAGAGACAGCCCAGCAAGAATAAACTATTTTCAAAGGAAGTGAACCAAGTTTTGCTTCCAGTTATGACTGAGTAAACTTCTAGCAAACTGACCCTCCTAAAAATAATAGCTATAAGTCTGAGAAACAAGAATGAGAAAATTAATACATCACTCAGGCAATTTCTAAAGTGAGGATAACATGTTGTGAAAGGAAATGACATTGTCTGGTTACTCTTTTAAGTGGCTTCTAGCTTGAAGGCAAGATGGTCTTTCCCATGCGAAGCAGACAAAGCTCCAATAGAAAGCTTTCTGTGTTTTTGGCCTAAAGTACCATAGAACAAAAGTTTGGGGTAACCAGAGCCACTAGTAATAAAGGGAGAATCATAGAAAAGAAAAAACCCTAAAGAGGAAATTTCAAATTCTATGTACAAACTCTGCTTCCATTGCTGGCCAATTGCTAAATTAATTGTGTATGGGGCCAAATCAGCACTTAGATAACCAAGTTAAGGATAAAATATCTAAGCTGAAAGGTCAACTGCTGCCCAAGAGAAATAAGTTATAGTTGGAGTCCAATCAAGTTAACTACCAGTCATGACAACAACAGAAAGAAAAGCAATAAAAAAGAAACCTTCAGAAGACTGTAACAAAATCCAGAATATACACAATATTATGTTTTAAATGGCCAGGATATATTCCCAAGTGACTTGACATAAAAAAATTAAGAAACTATAACCCATTCTCAAGAGAAAGAACAATAGTCACCCTATAGTGACTTAACTGTTGGGATTAGCAGACGAATAATTTTGGTGCATTTGTTATAGCTATGCTCAATGACATACAAAAATATAATTATAATGAAAAAAGAATAGAAAATTTCAGCAGTAGTACAAATGCTAAAACATAATCACATGTAAATTGTACAACTGAAAATATAATATCTGACATTAAAGAAAACTACTAGATAGATTAAAAGCAGGACTGACATGAAAGAGGAGAGTCAATTAACTTAAAAATAGATATTTCCATAGCATCTAATCTGAAGAATTAAGTAGAAAAGATGAGAAAATTAAAGATTAACACAGAAATTAATATGTCTTTATCAAAATATCTAGCATATGTTTAACAGGAGTCCTAAAAAGAAGGATACAGAAAACAAGCAGTAGAAATATTTCTAATAATAGTTATCACAATTTCTCCTAAGTTGGTAAGCTATATAAATGTATAGATTTATGAAGAAAAGCAAACCTCAAGCAGGATAAATAAGAGAAAATCATGGCAAGGTACTTCATCAACAAATTACCAATAAAAAAGGTTAGAGGAAAATTGAAAGTAACCAAAGTAAGCAAACCAAACAAACAATGAATCAACTTCTAAAACAGAAAGAAAACTGACCACTAATAGAAAAATTAAAGCTTTAGGCCATATAATAGTTAAATATCTTCAAACAGCTAAAATAATTATTCAAACCGCTAAAACTTTTATTACAGAATAAAAGAAATATTTTCAAAATAAACTAGAACAAAACAAAAACATTTAGACAAAATAACATAAAAACATTTTCAGATAAAAGAAAACTGAGAGTTCTTTGCCAAGAGACACACACTGCAACAAATGCCAAATGAACTTCTTCAAGCTGAAGGGAAATACTAGCAGTTTAAAACTCACATCTTCAGGAAGAAATCTAAATATTGGAAATAATAAATATCTCTGCTACAGTTTGACTGTATTTTCCAAAATTCTTGTATTTGAACTTAGTGAAAATATGATAATATTAAAAGATGTGGCCTTTAAGAAATGATTAAGTCAAGAAGGTGGACCTCTTCTGGATGGGATTAGTGGCCATATAAAATGACTTGAGAGATGGGATTTTCTAACTTCTGCTCTTACACCATGTGAGAACACAGCTTTACGCCCATTTTCCTTCCCCTTCTATTTCTTTCACCCTGTAAGAATGTAGAAAAAGGACTTCACTAGACGTGCAACCTGCTCACACTTTGACCTTGAATTTTCAGCTTCCATAACCATGAGAAATACATGTCTATTGTTCACAAATTACACAGTCTGTGGTACACTGTCATAGCAGACCAAATGAACCCACACAGTCTGGATACGTCTAAAATGTTTTCTAGCTCAAAATCTCTAAAAATTCCTATGACTGTTTAAAGGAAAGTTACAATACTGTCTTGTGTAATTTTATACATATGACGATTTTAGCATAAAAGACTGAGAATGGATTAATGGGCATACTAAATTGTAAGCTTTCATGATGCTATCTAAAGTGGCACAACATCTTCTTTATATAGACTATGGAATACTGTTACTGTAATAGCTATAATAATCACTAAATAAAATGCAAAGAGGTACAGCTAAAAGAAAACAGTAGGTTTATGTATGGGTTTTCTGTTCTGTTTCATAGGTCTCTGTGTTTGCTTTTATGCCAGTACCGTGCTGTTTTGGTTATTATAACTTCATAGTATAAAGTAATGCATAGCTTAGCGACTGGAAAAAATTCTGATAAATGTATCATTAGGCAAATTCATTGTTGTGCAAACATCAGAGAGTGTTAAACATAGATACTGTAGCCTAGTATACTCCTGGGCTATGTGGCATAGATCATTTGCTCCTAGGCTATAAAACTGTACAGCATGTTACTGTAGTGAAAACTGTAGGAAATTATAACACATGGCATTTGTGTATCTAAACATATCTAAACATATAAGTGGCACAGTAAAAGTAGAATATTATAATATGGAACCATAATCATATTTTATATGATTTTATAATTTTATATGAATTTATATAATTATAATTATAATGTTATGGAACCATAATCATTCAGTCCATCATTGACTGAAACATGGTTATATAGTGCTTGATTGCCAGTATGTGCAAGGCATGGCTGTCTACTATTTTTGGCATGAGAAGAAAAAAGAAGGGCGAAAATTACTGATGGCATGTTAAGCCATATGGTTTTTTATTAATTTATTTATTCTCTGATTAAAGGGAGTGTTTAAGTTTCCTATATTCTGGTCAACAATCCCAAAAGGAGGGAGGATATTCCAGGCAATAGCAGTTATCTTGGCACTAAGATGTTTTCTCCATTCACTGAGTTCTCAGTTTACAGTCAGGTACTCAGAAGACATTTTCACAACAAGCTTCATGTTTTTGATCTGTACACTGAATTTTAGGGATTTCAATGGAAAAGCTCAGGCAAATATACATATATATATGCATATATATTTGTATATTTAAATGTATATTTATATATTTATGTATATATATTTTGTGTATATTTATATATACAAGTACATATGTTACATATAATAGAAACCATTCTACTCTCTACTTGTGTGAGTTTAACTTTTTTAGATTTGACTTTTAAGTGAGATTATGTGGTGTTTGTTTTTCTGTGCCTGGTTTCTGTCACTTAACATAATGCCCTCCAGGTTCATCTATGTTGTTCATGTTGGCACAGTAATACATCAAACTACGAAACTTCTGCACAGCCAAGAAAAATAGTGACAGAGTGAAGTGACAACATAAGGAATGGGAAAATACATTTACAAACCATACATCTGATAAAGAGTTAATCTGAAAAATATGTAAGGAACTCAAACAACTCATTATTTTAAAAATCTTGTTAAAACCTGGGCACAGAATCTGAATAAATATTTTTCAAAAGAAGACATACAAATGGCCAGAAAGTGTACATAAAAATGCTCACTTTCACTAATTATCAGGGAAGTTCAAATTAAAACCACAATGAAATATCACCTAACACCTGTTGGAATGGCTATTACTAAAAAGACAAAACATAAGTGTTGGAGAGGATATGGAGAAAAGGGAACCGTTACATACTGTTGATAGGAATATAAATTAGTACAGCCACTATGGAAAACAGAATGGAGGGCCCTCAAAAAATACATGTAAAACTACCATATGATTTAGCAATCCCACTGCTGGGTATATATCCAGAGAAAATGAAATCAGCATGTCTAAGAGATATCTGCACATTCATGCTCATTGCAGCATTATTCAGAGTAGCTAAAATACGGACTCAATCAAATTGTCCATCAACTGATGAATTCATAAATAAAATATGGCATATATACACAATGAAATACCATTCAGTCTTTAAAAAGAGGAAAATTCTTTAATTATGCCAACATGAACAACATGGATAAACTTTGAGGACATTATGTTAAGTGACAGAAACCAGGAATAGTAAATAAATACCACATAATCTCACTTATATGTCAAATCGAAAAAAGTTTACGTCATATAAGTGGAGAGTAGAATGGTTCCAAAAATACTTTTGATGATTTTCCTGTTATATGTAATGCAAGTAACTTGCTGGAGCACGGTAAACATATATTTATACTAATTTATAGTTTCTTGACCAATCTTATAAATCTTTTAATAAACTCTATTATATAAAATTCTTATTACACTAAAAGCCCAGACTCCACCACTAGGGAATATATTCACGTAATAAAACTGTACTTGTATTCTCTAAATTGATACAATTTTTTAAAAGAACCCTGCTATTCAAATTAACAATATTTCAGAAGTAAAATAGACAGAAGTATAAAGAAAAACATCAAAGATTTTTGAATTGATAGAATATACCAAAAAGCTATTATGAGTTTTCCACTCTTTTAAGTTTCTAGGACCTCTATATTTTGTCAACACACATGTTAATAAAATTAAAATTATCATTTTGGGTAAATAGGGGAATATCATCTTTAAATGAAGAAGATGAAGGTAAATATTTGTCGGAAAAGTGAATATTTTTGCCAGAATATTTTTGGGTTAATATATAGCTCTCAAGATAACCATATCTAAGGCTTCCTTGCAGAAATACTTTTTATGAGTTGTTATTTATTTCTAATTGTTTTAGGTACACAGTAATTGTATATATTTATAGATTCCATGTCATATTTTGTTACAAGCATACAATGTGTAATAATCACATCAGGGTAAATGAGGTATCTATCAACTCAACCATGTTACAAACAATCTAATTATACTTTTTAAGTTATTTTTAAGTGAACAATGAATTATTATTTATTACATCTAATTGTATTTTAGTATCCCTTAACCAATTCTACTCCCCAACCCCAATGCCCTTCTCAGCTTCTGGTAATCCTCATGCTCCTTTTATCTCCATTAATTCAATTGTATAATTTTGAGCTCCCACACATAAGTGAGAACATGTAAAGTTTGCCTTTCTGTATTGACTTATTGCACTTAACATAATTACTTCCAGTTTCATCCATGTTGTTGCAAATAACAGAATATCATTATTTTTATGGCTCAGTAGTACTCCATTGTGCATATGTACCACATTTTCTTTATCCATTTGCCTGATGATGGACACTTAAGTGTCTTTCAAATCTTGGCTATGGTGAACAGCACTGAAGTAAATATGAGAGTGTAGATATCTCTTCAATAATCTGAATTGTTTTCTTTGGGTATATACCTAGAAGTGGGACTACTGGATCATATGGTAGTTTTATTTTTGCTTTTTTGAAGAACCTCCAAACAGTTTTCCATAATGGGTTTAATAATTTACATTCCCACTAAAAGTGTACAACTGTTGCCTTTTATTCATGTACTCACCAGCTTTTGGATAAAAGCCATTTTAATTTGAGTAAGATAATACATAATTTTAGTTTTGATTTGCATTTTCCTGATGACCAATAATGTGATACCTTTTCATATGACTGTCTGGCATTTATATATCTTCTTTAGAGAAACATTTATTCAAATCAATTGTCCATTTTTTGACAGAATGATTAAATTTTTCCGATAGAATTCTTTGAGCTCCTTATATATTCTGGTTACGAATCCCTTGTCATATGAGTAGTTTGCAAATATGTTCTCCTATTCTGTGAATTGACTGTCTCCTTTGTTGATTGTTTCTGATCCTGTGCAGAAGCTTTTTAATGAGAAGTCATCCATTTTTTCCGTTTTTGCTTTGTGGCCTCTGCTTATGGGATATTACTCAAGAAATCTTTGCTCTGTTCAGTGTCCTGAAGATTTTCCCCAAAGTATTTTTTAGTAGTTTCATAGTTGATGTCTTAGATGTAAATCTTTTATCTATTTTTGACTAGATTTTTGTATATGAAAAGAGACAGAGATTTAGTGTCATTCTTTTGCATAGGGACACCCAGTTTTTCCAGCACCATTTATTGAAGACACTGTTCTTTCTCCAGTGTGTATTCTTGGAAACTTTACTAAAAATAAGTTCACATTAGACATATGTGCTTTTCTTTTTCTGGGTTCTTCATTCTATTCAACTGGTCTGGGTCTGTTTTTGTGCCAATATCATATTGTTCTGGTTACTAGAGCCCTGTAGTAAATTTGAAGTCAGGTAATGAAATTCCTCTACTTTTGTTCTTTTTGCTCAGGATAGCTTTGGTCACTCTGGGTTTCTTGTGGATCATATAAATTTCAGAATTGTTTTTTCTATTTCTGTGAATGATATTATTGGTATTTTTAAATAAGGATTACATTTAAAATGTAGATTGTTTTGTGTAGTATTGACATTTTAACAATCTTGATTTTTCCAATTTGTGACCATGACAGGTCTTTCCATTTTTTTTGGTGTCCTCTTCAACTTATTTCATTGAGGTTTTATATTTTCCATTGTAGAGATCTTTCATTTCATTTCTTTGGTTAATTACTATGCATTTTATTTCACTTGTACCTATTGTGAATGGCATTACTTTTTAACATTTTTTCAGATTTTCCAATGTTGGCATATAGATTTTCCAATGTTGGCAAAATTCATAACATGAATTTTGTATGTTAATTTAGAATCCAGCAACTTTACTGAATTTATTAATCAGCTCTGATAGTTTTTCGATCAAGTCTTTAGGTTTTTCAAAATAAAAGATCATGGCATCTGCAAACAAGCATAATTTTACTGCTTCATTTTCAATTGATTCCCTTTATTTCTTTTTATCTATCTGATTGCTTTAGCTAGCACTTCTAGTTTTATGTCAAATAACAGTGGTGAAATTTGACATCCTTATTGTGTTTCAGATCTTAGAGGAGAGACTTTCAGATTTTCTCTTTTCATTACGATGTCAGCTGTTGGTCTGTTGCATTTGGCTTTTATCATGCTGAGGTATCTTCCTTCTACACCCCGTTTTTCTGAGGATTTTTTTTTTAATCATAAAGGGATGTTGAATTTTATCAAATGCTTTTTAGCATTTGAAAAGCAAGAGAAGTTTTGGAAACTGTACAATGATTTTGAAACTGTACAGTGGTTTGTTCTTGATTTTCTAATTCTTTAAAATCAATTGAAATGATGACAGGGATTTTGTTCTTCATTCTGTTGATATCACATTGATTTGCTTGCATATGTTGAATTATCCTTGTATCCCTGAGATAAATTCCACTTGGTTATGATGAGTGAATTTCTAATGTTTTGTTGAATTCCATTTGCTAATATTTTAAGAATTTTTCCAACAATGCTCATCAGGGATATTGGCCTGTAGTTTTCTTTTCTTTTCTTTTCTTTTCATATGTCTTTGTCTGGTTTTAGTATCAGAGAAATACTGGCCTTGTAGAATGAATTTGGAAGTATTTCCTCATGTATTTTTTGGCAATACTTTGAGTAGGATTGCTATTAGTTCTTCTTTCAATGTTTGGTAAAATTCAACAGTGAAGCCATGGGGTCCAGAGCTTTCTATTTTTGCTGCAAGACTTCTTCTTATGATTTCAATCTTATTACTTGTTATTGGTCTGTTAAGGTTTGAGTTTCTTCATGGTTCAATCTTAGTCAGTTTCTATGTGTCTAGAAATTTAATTATTCTAGGTTTTCCAATTTATTTGCATACAGTTTCTCATGGTAAATTTTAATTTTTTAAAAATTTCCATGGTATCAATTGTAATGTATCATTTTTCATGTCTGATTTTATTTAATTTGAATGTCTCTATTAATTTTAATTTTTATTTTTAACTAATTTTTTAGTTAGCCTGGCTAAAAGTTTTTCTATTTTGTTTATCTTTTCAAAATAACTTTGCTTCATTGATATTTTGTATTGTTTTCTTTGTTTCAATTTCATTTATTTCTGCTCTGATCTTTATTATTTATTTTCTTCTGCTAATTTTGGGTTTAGTTTGTTCTTACTTTTCTAATTCTTTAAAATGCGTCATAACGTTGTTCAATTGAAGTTTTCTACTTTTTTGATGTAGGTGCTTATAGCTATAAACTTTACTCTTAGTTCTGCCTTCACTGTATCCCATAGGTGTTGGTGTGTTCTGTTTCCATTATATTTGTTCAAAATATACTTTAATTTCCTTCTCAGTTTCTTTATTGACCCACTGGTTATTCACAAGCATATTGTTTAATTTCCATGTGTTTGTATATTTTCCAAAATTCCTCGTTACTGATTTCTAATTGTTTTCCGATGTGGTCAGAGAAGACAGTTGATATTATTTGAATTTTTTGAAGGTTTTAAGATTTGTTTTGTGGCTTAATATATGATTCATTTGGTGAGGAGACAAATGTGTATTCTGCAGCTTTTGGGTGACATGTTCCACAAATGTCTATTAGGTCCATTTGGTCTATAGTGCAAATTAAATCTGTCTCATTTGTTGATTTTCTTCCAGTGTGAATTTTTTACAATGCTTAAAATGGGGCATTGAATTTTCCAGTTATTATTGTATTGGGGTCTATCTCTCTCTCGAGCTCTAATAGTATTTGCTTTATATATCTGGGTGCTCCAATGTTAGGTACATACATATATTTACAGTTGTTACATTCTCTTGCTGAATTGACACCTTTATCATTGGTAATGACCTTCTTTGCCTCTTTTTGTAGTTTTTGTCTTGAAATCTATGTAGTCTCCTGTAAGTATAGCTACTCCTGCTCGCTTTTTTTTTCTTGGTTTCCATTTCCATGAAATATATTTTTCCATCCCTTTATTTTCTATGTATATATGTCTTTATACTTCAAGTGTGTTTCTTGTAGGTAACATATTGTTGGGTGTTTCTTTTTAATCCATTCAGTCACTCTATATCTTTTGATTGGAGAGTTCAGTCCATTTATATTCAATGCCATTGATAAGTGAGGACTTACTTTTGCCATTTTAAAATTTGTTGTCTTTTCTATCTTTTGTCCTTCCTTTCAGTGAAGATGATTTTCTCTGATAGTATGTCTTAATTTCTTGTCTTTTATTCTTTGTTTATCTGTTGTATGTTTTTTGAGGCTTGCAAATAATATCTTATGACTCATTATTTTAAACTGATGACATCCTAACGCTGATTGCACAAGCAAGCAAACTAACAAGTGAAAACTAACAACACTTTAAGTTCATCCCCCGACTTTTTATTTTTATATTTAGTTAGTTAGTTAGTTTATTTATTTACTTATGAGATGAAGTCTTGCTCTGTCACTCAGGCTAGAGTGCAGTGGCACAATGTTGGCTCCCAGGTCCAAGTGATTCTGCTACCTCACCCTCCCAAGTAGCTGGGATTACAGCCGTGTGCCACCACACCCAGTTAATTATTATTATTATTATCACCACCATCATCATTATTGTATTTTTAGTAGAGACAAGGTTTCATCATGTTGGTCAGGCTGGACTCAAACTCCTGGCCTCAGGTGATCTAGGGATATAGGCTTGAACCCTGACGCCTGTCCAATCCCCCCACCTTTTAACTTTTCACTAGTTCTATTTATATCTTACTGTCTTTCTATATGTTGACAGCATATTGTAGTTATATTTTTATCAGTCCATCTTTTAGTCTTTCTAATAAAATTGTAAGTAGTTTATATATCACAATTACTGTGTTATCATATTCTGAGTTTTTCTGTGTACTTACTGTTACCAGTGAGTTTTGTACCTTCAGATGGTTTCATACTGCTTAATAACATTCCTTTCTCTCAGATCAAAGAACTTCCTGTAGTATTTCTTGTAGAACAGATCTGGTCTTGATGAAATCCCTCAGTTTTTGTTTGTCTGGGAAAATCTTTTTTCTCCTTCATGTTTGAAGCATATTTTTGCCGGCTATATTAAGACTATTCTATTATACAAGTTACTTTTTCTTCAGTACTTTAATATTCATTTCATTATTTCCTGGCCTATAAGGACTTCACTGAGAAGTTTGAGGCCAAATGTATCAGAGCCCCATTGTGTGTTATTTGTTATATTTTTGCTGTTTTTAGGATCCTTTCTTTATCCTTGATCTTTGTGAGTTTGATTAATAAATGTCTAGAGGTAGTCTTGTTTGGCTTAAATTCACCTGATAGTCCGTAATTCTTGTACTTGGGATATAGGTTTGGGATGTACTCTCTTATCATTCCTAAAAACAAAACAAAACAAAACAAAAAAAACCCTCTATACCTCTCTCTCTCCTCTTTAAGGCCAATAACTGGTAATTATTAGATTTGCCCTTTTGAGGCTATTTTATAGATTTTGTAGGCATCCTTTATTCATTTTTATTTTTATTTTTTGTCTCCTCTGACTGTGTGTTTCCTAATTGCCTGTCTTCAAGCACTCTAATTTGTTCTTCTGCTTGTTCAGTTCTGCTATTGAGTCTCTGATGCATTCTTCAGTAAGACAATTGCATTTTTCAACTCCAGAATTTCTGCCTGATCCTTTTTAAATATTTCAGTATCTTTAATTTATCTGAATAGATTCAGAATTCCTTTTCTATGTTATTGTATACTTCTTCAAAACAATCATTTTGAATTTTATCTCTGAAATATCTCTCCAAATATTTGGAATGATATTTCCATCTCTCCAAAATTAGTCACAGGTGCCTCATTTAGTTCATTTTGTGAGATCATATTTTCCCAGATGGTCCTGATGCTGTGGATGTTCATCGCTGTCTGGGCATTGAAGAGTTAGGTATTCATTGTAAGCCTTCACAGTCTGGCTTTTTTGTACCTGTCTTTCTTGGGACTGCTTTTCAGGTATTCAAACAAACTTAGGTATTGTGATCTAAGTTTTTGGTCACTACAGCTATATCTGCATTAAGGGGGCACTTCAAACCCAGTAATGTAGTGAGTCCTGCAGAGTTACAGAGGCACTGCCTTGAATAAGATCTCAAAGAATTACCTGTATTACCAATCAGAGACTCTTGCTTTTTCCTTTACTTTGTTCCAAACAAATGGAGTCTCTCTGTGCTGAGCTGCCTGAAATTGGGGGAGAGGAGATGGAAGCAGCTCTGTGACCACCACAACTGAGACGATGCTGGGTCAGACTTGAAGCCAGCACAGCACTGGATCTCACCGAAGTCCTGTGGTAACTACTGCCCAGTTACCACAAATGTTTTGTCAAGTCCTTAGGGCTTTACAACCAGCAGATGGTGAAACCAGCCAGGATTGTGTCCTTGTCTTCAGAGTGATGAGATTCCCCTCTCCTTGCCAGGTTTCAAGATACCATCCAGGAGGTATGGCCTGGAGTCAGAAATCTTGGGAATCTATATGGTACCTATTCTCCTGTGGCTGAGCTTGTGCCCAGCCACTAAATGTTTCCCACTCTTCCTCACCCTTTCTACAAGCAGAAGAGTCTCTCTCCATGTCCACGATACCCCCCCACTCCAGATCCTGGGCAAGTATTGGTTGGGTACTGCTGATACTCACTCAAGGTCTAAGAGTTCCTTAATCAGCTTGTGGTGAATTCTGGAAGGTCTGGAACTCTCCCTTTGGTGCAGTGTGCTACCCTCTGGGGCAGGGCATGTCCAGAAATGCTGTCTAAAGTCTTGAAATCAGGAACCCCAAGATCTCACTGTGGCTAAGCTAGTACCTAAGCTGATATTTGGTTCTTATGAAAGAGCTCTTTTTGTGTGGCAAGTTGTTCAATTTGGTGTTCCTATAGGCAGAATGATCGGTGGAGGCTTCTATTTGGCCATCCTGCTTTCCCTCCTCTTGAGATATTTTGTCATTAAACACTCTAGACTTGTTAAAATACCTTGTGCTTTCCCCTAGAGAGGTGAATGACATTCTTAATGAGCCAATAATCATTGCTTGCATGTCAAATACCATGATTGTAAAAATTTGCATATTTTCTCTTTCTCTCTGGCACCATATTATTATGAGGTAGCTATCTGAGAAAGTGAATCTGAGGATGCAATGTTTGTTTAAATAATCAATTCTCCAGGCCAGACAGGAGGGCTAAGGAATCAGCATGATTATTTTGGTTCTCACGTTAAGTGATGTTATTTTGTCTAGCTTTTATCTGTGATAAAATTAATTTTTCACCGTAATCTGACTCTTTTGTGTAACTTTTCAATTTGTTCACAGCAGGTATGTAAAAGGAATGCTATTTATTGTGCTTTCTGAAAAATTTAATGATGTACATTCTGCTTTTTATAACAAATTCAGATAGAAAATTACCCATAATTAACAATAAAAACATTGTTATTAATGTTGCCCAATATAGAAAATCTAGTTCAATTAGAATTTCAGAAAAATAAGGCTTTTTAGCATAATCGTGTCATATAACATGTAGAACATCAGCTTAAAAAGTACCTTTACTGAAATTTAATTTTAATTGTATACCATATATTTTTATCTGCAAAACTGCCAATCCAAATTATCTTATATATATAGCTATAATAATTGCTATAATTTTATGATTTCCTCAGAAAAAATGAAATCTGAAAAAAACTCTGAAAATCTTTTGGTACATTAAACTAATGAACATTATTCCTGCTAAAGTCTTGCTCAAAAGAACATAAAAGTTGAACTTTTATGAACAAAATAAACATTTTTATAAAGACAAACTTATCAAAATTAATATGATTGATCTGAAATGCACTTTGCAAAAAAGTTAGAGTTTAAAAAAAGAGAATAGAAATATATACTTTGATAAAATACTTATCAATCCTATAATTATAAAGGTTATGAGACAATATGTTAAAGTGAGTAGCAAAAAACAGGTAGAGCTATAAGTTGACAATAGTGAAAAGCGAGAAGCAAAAAACAGAGCTATAAGTTGACACTAATGGAATAGAGTGAAAAAAAAAGTCAAAAGCTTAGATGATACTAGTTTTCTTCATCAGATTTTCAAAGATTTTGTGTCTTTAAAATAGCATTAAAACAGACAAAAACCACAGCCGGACGCAGTGGCTCACACCTGTAATTCCAACACTTTGGGGGACTGAGGTGAGTGGATCACGAGCTCAAGAGATCGAGACCATCCTGGCCAGCATGGTGAAACCTGTCTCTACTAAAAATATAAAAATTAGCTGGACATGGTGGCACACACCTGTAGTCCTAGCTACTTGGGAGGCGGGGGCAGGAGAATAGTTTGAAGCCTGGAGGCGGAGGTTGCAGTGAGCTCAGATCCTGCCACTGACACTCCATCTAAAAAAAAAAAAACCTTTGAAAATCTGCTGAAGAAAATTAAAAATCAGAAAACAAAATTATAATACAGTTATGAAAGAGAAAATGAAATGTCTAAAAGACAAATAATATTAAAGACAAGTATTTGCAACTTAATTGTAATACAGTAGTTTCTCTTTATTTGTGGGGGGTTTACATTTTAAGACCCTCAATGAATGCCTGAAAGCACAGATAGTACCAAACCCCATATATACTATATTTTCTCCTGTACATACATATCCATGTTAAAATTTAATTTATAAATTAGGCACACTAAAAGATTAGCAGCAATATCTTATAGTAAAATTGAATACTAATAATTATGATAATATACCAGCATCACTATTCTTGCACTTTGAAGTCAAATTAAGTTTAAAAAAAAAAAAGTGTTACTTGAACACAAGCAATAAGATATTGCAATGGTGAATTTGATAACTGGTAAGACTACTAAGTAACTAACGAGCGAAAGGGACAATTCATGTCCCAGGTAGAATGGAGTGAAATAGCACAAGATTTCATCATGCTACACAGAATGGAGTACATTTTGCAACTTACGAATTGTTTATTTGAAATTTTCCACTTAATGTATTTAGACTGCAGTTGACCATGGGTAACTGAAATCATGAAAAAGAGGGGATTACTGAATAACAGTGAAAAGTTAATGACAACAAACTTTTCTCAGGCAATCCATGGTGTCAGGGTTTTCCTGAAGAGTGTTAAAAAACTTTAACAGACTATTCACTCAGAGATGAATATTTCAATTAATTAAAAGACACTATATTCACATCATTTTATATCTGACTTTTATCAAACCATTTCGTGTTATATGATTTCTATGTTCTTTTGGTATTACAGGCCGTGGAAGTCCTTCCCTCAAATATATGATTCTGAATTCCCAAAATTGTTAAGCAAATTATCAACAAATACTACATTCAATTATGTAAATCTTGGATTAAAATGAAAATATCTGTTGAAGAAATTTGAAACAAATTATCAGCAATTATTTGCAACATTTAAACGGAGAAAATGACTTTAACATTATGCAGGAAACAGAAGAAGAAAACAAGGACAAGAAACACTAGAGAGAAATGTTCAATTGACGTCTCAGGAAATCCTCATATTTGTTCTCAGATTGAGTATTTGAAGTGGCTCATGAAAGTGATAAAAGTCACAGAGACTTCTGGAAATTTGAGATGCATGCATCTTTTCCCCTTTGGAGCCCTTAGTGGTAACAAGTCTCATGGAGTTCCCTGAGCCACCACAGAATGGTGGAAGCTCTCCAGGAGTGGTACTGTGGTGCGGAGAGACCATTTGAGAGAGACTGTCACAATCCTTCACAAATTCAAAAGATCCAGAACAGCGGGAAGAGCACCTAAATGTTTTTCTAATCTCTCCCTCTAGCCAGAAGAAAGGTAAAAATTCAGCTGAGAGAGAGCCAATATGATAGGTGACAAAGTGCTAGCAGCACTCACTCTCAGCGCCTCCTCGGCCTCAGCGTCCACTCTGGCAGCGCTTGAGGGCCCCTTCAGCCTGCCCCAGCACCGTGGGAGTCCCTCTCTGGGCTGACTGAGGCCAGAGCCCCCTCCCTCTGCTTGCCGGAAGGTGTGGAGGGAGAGGCCCCGGCGGGAACCAGGGCTGCGTGCTGCGCTTGCGGGCCAGTGTGAGTTCAGGCGGGCGGGCGCGCACACGCGCTCAGCGGACTCTGCACACTGAGCGACCTGCCCGCACTGCCAGCTCAGGGCAGTAAGGGGCTTAGCACCCAGGCCAGCAGCTGCGGAGGTTGTGCCAGGTCCCCTAGCAGTGCCTGCCCGCTGGCGCCACACTCAAAGTCTTGCTGGGGCTTAGCTGCCTCCCTGCGAGGCAAGGCTCTGGACCTGCAGCCTGCCATGTCTGAGCTCCTCCCCTGGCAGTGGGCTCCGGGGAGGCCTGAGCCTCCCGGACAGGTGCCGCCCCCTGCTCCGTGGCGCCAGGTCCCATGGAGAGCCCAAGGGCTGAAGAGTGCAGGCTTGGCTCTGGGCCTGCAGTCCTGGTGCAGGATCCACTGGGTGAAGCCAGCTGGGCTCCTGAACTGGATGGGGACTTGGAGAACTTTTATATCTAGGAGGATTGTGTGTGCACCAATCAGCACTCTGTGTCTAGCTCAGGTTTGTGAATACACCAATTGGTACTCTGTATCTAGCTAACCTAGTGGAGACTTGGAGGACTAGCACTCAGTGACTGTGTCTAGCTCAAGGATTTTAAGTGCACCAATCAGCACTCTGTGTCTAGCTCAAGGTTTGTAAATACACCAATCAGTACTCAGTGTCTAGCTCAAGGTTTGCAAAAGGCACAAATTGGTACTCTGTATCTAGCTAACTCTGTAGCTAACTAGCACTTTGTGACTCTGTGTCTAGCTCAAGGATTGCAAACGTACCAATCAGCACTCTGTCAAAACGGACCAATCAGCTCTCTGTAAAGTGGACCAATCAGCTCTCTGTAAAATGGACCAATCAGCAGGATGTGGGTGGGGCCAGAAAAGGGAATAAAAGCAGGCTGCCCCAGCCAGTGGCAACCCTCTGGGGTCATCTTTCACACTGTGGAAGCTTTATTCTTTTGCTATTTGCAGTAAATCTTGGTGCTGCTCACTTTTTGGGTCCACACCGCCTTTATGAGCTGTAACACTCACAGCAAGGGTCTGCAGCTTCACTCCTGTAGCCAGCAAGACCACGAACCCACTGGGAAGAATAAACAACTCCCGACGCTCTGCCTTTAAGAGCTGTAACATTCACCAAAAAGGTCTGCATCTTCACTCCTGACAGCGAGACCATGAACCCACCAGAAGGAAGAAACTCCGGACACATCTGAACATCTGAAGGAACGAACTCTGGACTCACCATCTTTAAGAACTGTAACACTCACTGCGAGGGTCCGTGGCTTCATTCTTGAAGTCAGTGAGACCAAGAACCCACCAATTCCAGACACAAATAGATCTGTAGCCCTGGAGATGAGGACGATGCAGAGGGTCTGTGTGGAACGCAGATATTTATGCTGACTCTGAGGACAATAGTTTACTTCTTACTGAGTGTTCCTATTGAGTAAACTCATAGCTACTGAAATTTATTAAGATTTCCTCTAGCTGACAGGGGACTCAAAAAAAAAAAAAAGACTAAGTTCAATGTATAAAAACAGAGAAACTAAGGGCTATCGCCACTGATCCCACAGAAATACAAACTACCGTTAGAGAATACTATAAACACTTCTATGCAAATAAACTAGAAAATCTAGAAGAAATGGATAAATTCCTGGACACATACACCCTTTCGAGTCTAAACCAGGAAGTAGTCAAATCCCTGAATAAACCAATAAGAGGCTCTGAAATTGAGGCAGTAATTAATAGCCTACCCAGACGGATTCACAGTCAAATTCTACCACAAGTACAAAGAGGATTTGGTACCATTCCTTCTGAAACTATACCAAACAATAGAAAAAGAGAGAATCCTCCCTAACTATGAGGCTAGCATCATCCTGACACCAACACCTGACAGAGACACAACAAAAAAGGAAAATTTCAGGCCATTATCAATGATGAACATAGATGCGAAAATCCTCAATAAAACACTGGCAAACCAAATCTAGCAGAAAACAGAAAGCTTATTCACCATAATCAAGTCGACTTCATACTTGGGATGCAAGACTGGTTCAACACACAAATCAATAAACGTAATCCACCACATAAACAGAACCAATCACAAAAAACAAATGATTATATCAATAGATCCATAAAAGACCTTTGATAAAATTCAACACCCCTTCATGATAAAAACTCTCAATAAACTGGGTATCAGTGGAACATACCTCAAAATAATAAGAGCTATTTATGACAAACCCAGAGTCAATATCTTACTGAATGGGCAAACACGGGGAGCATTCCCTTTGAAAAGTGGCACAGGACAATAAAAATCCTAGACAAAAACCTGGGCAATACCATTCAGGACATAGGCATGGGCAAAGACTTCATGTCTAAAACACCAAAAGCAATGGCAACAGAAGCCAAAATTGACAAATGGGATCTAATTAAACTAAAGAGCTTCTGCAGAGCAAAAAAAAAATTATCATCAGAGTGAACAGGCAACCTACAGAATGGGAGAAAAATTTTAATCTATCCATCTGACAAAGGCCTAATATCCAGACTCTAAAAAGAACTTAAACAAATTTACAAGAAAAAAATCAAACAACCCCATCAAAAAGTGGGCAAAGGATATGAACAGACACTTCTCAAAAGAAGACATTTATGCAGCCAACAGACATATGAAAACATGCTCATCATCACTGGTAATCAAAGAAATGCAAATCAAAATCACAATGAGATACCATCCCACGCCAGTTAGAATGACAATCATTAAAAAGTCAAGAAACAACGGATGCTGGAGAAGATGTGGAGAAATAGGAACACTTTCACATTGTTGATGGGAATGTAAATTATTTCAACCATTGTGGAAGACAGTATAGCAACTCCTCAAGGATCAGAACTAGAAATAACACTTGACCCAGCAATCCCATTACTGGGTTTAAACCCAAAGAATTATAAATCATTCTACTATAAACACACATGCACAGGTATGTTTATTGCTGCACTGTTCACAATAGCAAAGACTTGGAGCCAACCCATTAATAATAGACTGGATAAAGAAAATGTGGCACATACATTCATGGAACACTATGTAGCCATAAAGAAGAATAAGTTCATGTCCTTTGCAGGGATATGGATGAAACTGGAAACCATCATTCTCAGCAATTTATCACAAGAACAGAAAACCAAACACCACATGTTCTCACTCATAAGTGGGAATTGAACAATGAGGACACATGGACACAGGGAGAGGAACATCACATACTGAGGCCTGTTGGAGTTTGGGGTACTAGGGGAGGGATAACGTTAGGAGAAATACCTAATGTAGGTGCTGAGTTGATGGGTTCAGCAAACCACCATGGCACATGTATACCTATGTAACAAAACTGCATATTCCGCACATGTATCCCAGATCTTAAAGTACAATAAAAATTAAAAAAAAAAAAAGAGAAACTTACATGTTGGCACATTTTATTTTATATTTATGGATATAATTTACAAAATTAAAACTAAGTAAATAAATATGCATTGTCTCATACAACTTGTAATTTTCTAATTGGTACACCTCTAATTTTCTAATGGATTTTGTTTTGTTTTGTTTTGTTTTTCTACAAGGTACTATGCTCTCTATAATACGACATTTAAATGCTTGCTTAAAAGTCATTTTTCTTTAGCAAAAATCTTATCACAATTTGTACTAGCATTGTATCCATTTATCAAATGTTTCCTAAGCTCCAAATATAGCTTACCTATCTTCACATACAATGTTCATTGTCACACACTAGAAAATTAAACACTACTAGTGATAATGAAAGAAATTCATGAATTAAATCAACAATAAAACAATGTTCTGAAAGCAAAGTGTCTTTTCATTTGTAGATTGTGGTTTTGATGGTAAAGGATACATTCACTGAGTATGTATAGGGTTAGATTTTCAGTTATTTTAAATGTTAGATATATATATATACATACACACACACACCTGTAATTGGGAGCTGTGTGTGTGTGTGTGTGTGTGTGTGATTTTGTAAACTGAGCTACACAAGCTCATGATGCATATTCTAAGGCACATTTTCATGTACGTAAAGAACTACCTGTTATCCAATTCACTATTAGGTTTCCCTTTGATGTTAAAATAACAACACATAGTTGAATCTTACCAAACATATAATTACACCACCCAGTGAGGTAGCTAGCCCTCTCTTTTCAAACCTCATCCTCCAGAATTATAAGGTATGTGCAGACACGTAAAATGTATTGATTTCTCATTTTTTTCCCGGAACTGATACTTCTTATATATTTGTGGGAAAAATCCCTCTGTATAAATACGGTAAAATGTTTGTGTAGTTAGATTTGATTACAAAGTATGTATTTATTGATAAAGTCTTTATTTTTTCATTTTCCTCAAATATATTTTATTTATATCATTTATTATAGACTTCTTGCATTTTCACTGAATAAAGCAAACAATAAAGGAAACTACATACCAACAGAGAGAGTTGCTTGGAATATTTTCATCGCCTTTCCATATATATTCTGAAAAATTATCAATATGAGGCACTAAATATGTGTATGTATATATCTCAAAAGGTAATCACGTATATATGTATTAATATATGTAGACTATATATATGAGATGTGTGTGCGTGTATGTAAGACTCATAAGATAACTCTTACTGTATTGCTTTAATGAAAATAATAAACATGCTTCAGAAGCAACTTGCTACAGTTTCATACTCAATAAAGATGAAATATTTGCCTTTGGGTTACACGGTACTCCCCACTCTGACAATCAATTTCATTCCCCCATGAGAAAACAGACAGTAAAGGAGAATGCACTAAAGTTTCAAAATTCACAAGGTAGAAAGGGCAACTGATAACGCAAAAAGTGTAGCAAAGGGCTTGACTTGAAAAGCAATTTTAAAAAGTAAGAATTGCCCTGTATCCCTTGGTTCTTTAATGATAGACTCAAATGCTCTATTTCTGCACTGTCTCATCTGACAGGAAGCTTCTGCATTTATAGACATTATCCTAAAACTTTCTGAAAGACCTAGACCTGACCTAGTCCTCACCATCTGAATAGTAAAACATGCCAACTTTGTGTCCCCTTTTTTCAGCTCAGGCAATGTAATTAAAAATGAGTCACACTTTGGGAAACACAGAAAGACACCTTTTCTTGAAATGTAGGTACAGTGCTATTTCTGGTAGATTCCAGTGGTCTAATTTATTCAAATGGCCAACAATAACCCAGCAGGGACAGTGCCTGGGGTCCTATCATAAAGTTTCTGTCTCTCAAACTACTTTCTTGAAATAAAAAAAAGCTATGGAAATTATTTTCCTTTGGCCTTCTTTGTCCTTCAATAGAAGCAAAAACTAAATAATCTCTTCCAGCAGTCTATGTGGACCCATTGCTCCTCAATCCATTGTAACAATCCTACCTCTTTGTCTAGAATGAGACCATGCTCAAAAGGCAGAAAGGTCAGCATAAAAAAGCAAAAGAGTTTGAAAATCAAAACTGTAGGATAAAAACACTATCAACTTCCACAATCAGTGTAGTGCATAACCATGTTTCTGCTCTCTCTGTGGATATATTATACATATATACACACACACATATCAGATGTATATGATATATATAAGTAATTACATTACCTACATCTTCATATCTTATGTAAAATAAGTACTAAATACATAATTATAGTCCCTAGAGGCACATTTTTTTCTTTCCAAGTATATTTTCCAAAATGTCAACTACTGATTCTTCTTTGAAGGAACTCAACAAATAATAATGCTGAGATTAATGGGAACTCCTTAAAATATAACATGGGTGACAAAACAAAACCCCAAAGTAAAGAATTTCTCAAGAACACAAAAAAAGCAAGTTTATTGATGCTGGCATTCAATTACTGTACTACAAAGCCTTCATTTCTTTGAAAGAACCTATTATTTTTCAAAATAATGTACAGTCCCAGCAGGTGCCATCATACTGGGTTGTGCATGCTGCATCTCTGCCAAACTCCAGTAATTATTTAGACCAGTCAGACTCTGTGTATGCTCTACACAGAATCACCATCCATTACATCACTTCAAATTGTTTGTTGGATCTTATTGTTAGGATCGTGACATTCATTACTAGGGACTAAACCCATCATTACACAGTTTGTCAAAGTCTTCAAGCAATACAGTATTTGAAAAAGAACAAGCAGAATTAGTTTCCCATTGGGAGCTCCAAGAAGCAACAGAAAAAAAAGAAAAGAATTTTCAAAATACATGTTACTTTGTCTCCAAATAGTGACAGCTCTACTTTCACAGAAATGTCAGTCAGATCAGCAAAAGTACACAACATTTAAGAATAATCAATCTATGCAGTTTTAGCTGTAGTATAGCTTTGAAAGTGCACTTTTCCAAAATATTGTATTTTCTAACAACCAAATAATACTATTACATACAATGGGTTTTTGTTTGTTTGGAACAGATAAATGATATGAGGAAATAAGAGGTGATATGGGAATGAGATGATATACTACATTACATAAGGAGACAATCATTTTATATAAGGCCTTTTATTTCAATGTGCCTTTCAGTAATATTGTCATAACCCTACTGACATTAGAAAAGTGTAAACAATTTGTTATAAACTTTAGATTAACTATTGGCTACTGGAACTTCCCTATTTTCAAAAGAAATTCCAGAGGTTATTTCTTAGTCACATCCACTATGTCTTCTAATTCAACACTTATATAGCAATCTGCATAGGACTTTATTCATGGTTTTATTTTATTTTATGGCTTTGGGGGGTAATAAATCAAAGTTTCTCTTCAATGGAGTACAAATGTAAAGAAAGTTGGCAGTGTCTGCGAAATGGAATATTTAACACCGATGAAATGCATTCACTGTCAAGGAAACCAACCTACATTACAGACAATGGCTTAGGACTTTACTTCTTCAGATGACCATTTACTCTTCAAATTACCCAGACCTATCAAAAGATGCTGCAGCACGTCCACTTAGCTTCAACTCTCTCTGTTTCACTCTGAGTGGATTTGCTGATTGTTGTTTCTTTTCCTTTAATTAACTCAGTCCTCACTCCATGCTGTAAGCTGAACTCAGGGAAGCTAAGTGCCTTTGGTACTCTTTTCCAGATACCGTTTATTCTTCATATAGATAGTCTTCATCCCCCACCTTCCTTTCTGAATTTTGTTCTTCCTTGTGGTACTATATTGCTGGAGGTAATTTTCCTTAAAATTCAACTTCTATAGTTACCTTGCTTTTTCCATTTATCTTGCTCAAATTTTAAGGAAACCATGTATGTATAAATTGTGTATTATTAGTAATTATGAGAATGACAAGAGAGAATATTAAAGTCAAATGAACTATAACCGATACCATATTTGAGAACAAATTGTGATTGGAATTTATAAGGTCACCTGAATGTGTGTGTGTAACAATGATGTCCTCATCGCTGCCTCCTCCTCTCCCTCTTCCTCCTCCTCCTCCTCCTCTTCTTTTTCTTCTTCTTCTTCTTCATCTTCCTCCTTCTCCTCTTCCTCCTCCTCTTTCTCCCCTTTATTCTCTTCCTCCTTCTCCTTTCTCTCTTTTTCTAATTTCCCAGTCATTTAAGGTCTGGGCTTTCTCTATAATAGCTGTATGTTTTTCTACCCTGGTGTTATCGATTCCTGAGATTTGATTTTGAACAATATAAAATGAACCATCCTTGTTTGGGACTTGAGTTTCACAATTCAGCTATTTCTGCTTCACAGGTATGCAGATTTAACAAATTGTCTTGACTCCCTGCAGTTTCCAATTATTACAGTTTACATGTTTTAAATTAAACTGTGGGCCTCAGGCTGCTCTGGGGAGGAAATCAGTATAGGATTCCTTGTTTTGGCATTCTGAGACCACGGAAGAATGGGTCCCAAGCCCAGTGAAGGTTCGGAGAGGAAACACATCATCAGAGCTCAAGAAAAGTACTTTAGTCCCAGGAGAAAATCCCCTTGTAACTGAGCCAGCATTTCAACAGTAAGAATAAGTTTTAGGGAGAACGACTCTGTCTTATATTTTAAGTGGACTGTAGTCTATAAAGTGTCAGCAGATATGCAAAGCAAGTCTTGAGGCAGGTAATGAAGAGTTGAACAGAAGAGACTCTCAGGCTACCTGGCATTGAGCATCTATCTTTTATAATAAGGTATTAATATATCTGAATGTTTCAGTATACTATTTTCTATTAAAATAAATTCATCAAATAATTTAACACTTCTTTGCAATTTCATTTTGGTAACCTGTTAGCAAAAAGCAGAATGCCCTTCCTACCCATTAATGGATAAATTAAATATCTGAATTATAGTAACTGAAATTTAGAGAAATGTTAAACATTTTAGGCTTGAACACCCTTTCTTCTGTGGTAGTTTTAATCCTTAGGTCCCATCCAGAACAATTTCAGCATGTAATTGTCCAGCTGGAATACGGTATGTCCACTTATGCATATTGCTTTTTACCTAGTGACACACAGTAATACTAGGTGGCCTGTTTCTTCAAAAGAAGAGTGAGGTGAAGAACGTGTGACTGGGAAACCACACACCATTGATGATTTGCATGAACTGTCTTACTATTAAAATAACTTAAAGATCATGATGACTATGGGCAATAGGCTTTTTCATCATCAAAAAGTGGTCATCATTCTGATTCAGTTAAGAATTGGAATTCTTTTTGGTCTGCTTCCATCAGTGCTCCCTCCTCCTGCCCTATCTCACTACCAGGAGAGTCTTAGATGATATTCTTGCTTAGGGTCTGTATTGCTTTTTCTCTGAGTTCCTACATTTTCTTTCATGAGACAATTTAGGATGAAGGTAGTGCAGTTATATTTTCCAGCAACGAAACTATTTTCTGTTCTTACTTAATTTAGCATCTCAGATACTCCCATGTTATTGACTAACTTCGCTTTTTTTTTTTTTTTTTTTTTTTTCCGGACAGGGTCTTGTCCTGTCACCCAGGCTGGAGCACAGTGGAGCGATCAGAGATCACTGCAACCTCAACCTTCCAGGCTCAAGTGATCTTTCAAACTCAGCCTCCCAAGTAGCTGTGACCACAGGCCTAAGCCACCATTCCTGGCTAAGTTTTAAAATGTTTTCATAGAGATTAGGTCTCTCTATGTTGCTTAGGCTTGTCTCAAACGGGGCTCAAGTGATCCTCCTGTTTCTGTCTTCCAAAGTGCTGAGTTTACAAGTGTGAGCCACTGCGCCTTGCCTAACTATGTTGTAAAGTAACTCCTTTACAGATTGATATATGGAAATGTTTTACTGTTATTTTCATGGATAAACTATTCTTAGGAATGTGGGCAAATATTAAAGATTAAAAGGAAGATGTTGGCACTAATAGGTACCACATTAAACAAAGTTCTGACAGAAGTATTTCTGGCTTAAGGAACTAGAGGAAGAGGTAAGAGTATAACACAGTAAGCAAAGTATAAGAAAAACATTTAAAAAGAGAAGAACCAGAGACCAGGCTTCTAAAAATTTGTGAATAAATGCTGCCCAAATCTCTGGCTGACTCCCAAATAAGGTAAGAATCAAGGAAGACTGTATGCATCCTAGTTAAATGAATGAACAGACCAGATTTTACCTGCCATCTGATAGCAAGTACCATCAGATTAATTGTCTGCTAAACTCAATGAACAAGCAAATAAAAGTAACACTCTTTAGAAGAAGAGAATACAGTCTGGTATGGTGGCCCACACCTGCAATTCCAGCACTTTGGGAAGCTGAGGCAGGAGGGCTGTTTGAGCCCAGGAATTCGAGACCAGCCTAGGCATCATGGCAACGCCCTGTCTCTACAAAAAAAAAAAAAAAAAAAAAAAAAAAAAACAGAAAAAAAAAAATTGGCCAGGTGTGCTGGCACATGTCTGTAGGTCCAGCTACTTGGGGGGCTGTGGCAGGAGGGTCGACTGAGCCCAGGAAGTTGAAGTTGAGGCTGCAGTGAGCCATGTTCACACTACAGAACTTCAGCCTTGGTGACAAAGTGAGACCTTTCTCAAAATATATAAATAAGAGAATATAGAGTGTTTAATATGGTAATCACAACATTTAGTAAATGATAAGAAAAAATAATGAAAAGCAAAAAAAAAAATTATGCTTTCTGAAAGAAAAGACATTTAAGGAAATCAATTTTGGAAGGACCCAGATGTGAATATTGTCAAATACGAATTTTCTTTAACTCAGCCATTATAACCATGCTCAGTGATATAAAAGGAACTATTAATAGAGTGAATGAAAAGTTTATTTGACCTATTCACCTGAGAGTAAGTATCAAGGAAAAGAAATTAAACAGACTATCAAAGTAAGAAAAATGTGAAGCCAGTGTGTGAAGTTGGGGAATTGGATAGTGGGGAGGAATTAAACACGCACATACACACACACACACACACACACACACACACACACACACACACACAATATTCCAGTTGTATGAGATTGAAGCATGACTTGCATAAGAAAAATACAGTAAGCTTTTGAAAAGAGAGAATATGTAATTACTGAAAGGACAATTTAAAATTGTTCTAAAAAATTAATATCCTAGTGTTTGAGACGTATATGCAAAAGGAAATTCATAGCCAAATACTTAGAAAAATGTACAGTTCTGGGTGAGGTAAATAAAAAGAAAGAGGAGGTACATTTGTATAATTTTCTCTTAGCTTTTGTGTCTTGTGGCAGATGATGGGATGGGGACCAGGGACTGTGTTACTATTATTTGAGTGACTGATGTAAAATATCATAAAAATAGGATCGCTAACTCATGTAGCAACTAAGGTTTATATAACCTTTGATCTGATGTGATATTTCTTTTATTTAAGGAGCAATTCTTGCTGGAATTGCTCCCTGCATCTTGAAAGAAACAAAAAGTGGGATCACGACTGGCTCTCCAGAGATACAATAATTATGATAATCAATGTTAGTTTCGAAATAATCATTAGACCGTGTAAGTGTGTAAGTGTTGAATTGCAAAATAAAAAACACAAAAAATACACCCATGTCTGTTTTTTAGTATAGAGATAGATTGTCATAGCCTGTGTTCTCCACTAAACAAAGCCTGATTTAAAAATTTGTTGTCATAACTTTATGAGGAATACAATTCCAGAAACAGGAGCAAAGGAAAAGGGCAGTGAGGTAGGAATGCCAACAAGCAAACACAAATGTATGTTATTGAGTAGCTATCCCAAGCATATATGACTACTCAATCTTGCAATCCCATCCTTCAATTGAACTTCACCTACTTTTCCATAAATAGAGCATTTATATTGCAATTATATAATATCTGAGTATACCTATTTCACCAAAACATAGGCTCCCTGGAGAATGTCTACAGGTGCTTAGGGAAGGATGGGGTAATGTTTATGGTATATAAATAATGGTGCTGTAGATACCATGTCCAAGATAAACTGGACTACTCTTGAAACAATTAGCTCTGTGTTTATGAAATGTTTTAAAACTAGAAACTGGACTAAAAATCATAGTTTTCTATTGTAAAATTTCTTTTAATTATTTAAATTGACCTACATTCTGATGTGCTATTTCACCCTTAGTAATACTATGATTTATTAGCCCATAGGTTTCTGAAGATCTGTGTACTTCGATTATATTTCAGGTTTTTCTTCCCTGCTGATGGGGCTGTTAGGCAGACATGAGCAGAGGAAAAGAGAGCCCCCCTCTCCTACCAGCCCCAGCAGGAATGCCTGGTGACCAACAGGTCATAGTCAGGCATCTGTTAAACTCTCTTTTAAATAATAATTATCACAGCTGGTGCCAGGAAATGCAGTGTTCCAGTAGATAGAAAACACTAGATACTGGTGATCGGCAGCTTCCCAATAAGATCTCAGGAGCTGGGCGAGTGGACTCAAGCATGAACGCTAAGAAGCAAAATAGTGGAGGTTAGCTGGTGTATGATTTTCTTCTAGGAACACCTAACTGATAAGGGAAGAACACCTCAAATGTGCATGTGCACAACTTCCATAAACGCACTGTGCATGTGGCCCCTCCTAAGTGCTGGCAGGCTGCAGCACATGCAGACAGCCTACCCCAAGAAAAGAATCAGGAGAAAAAGAACAAAACCCTCTGGAAGCATGCCAACAAATAAAACCCCAAGTCAAAGGTCAAGCCATGCATGTGAGTCTCTCCAATTGCCCACTTGACCCTATTTCAAGTGTACATTACTTCCTTTCATTTCTGCTCTAAACCTTTTTAATAAACTTTTTTTAAATTATTTAAATTTATGGCAATTACACATACTACCAAATATTTCATAATGTTACATAGTTTAGAGATTATTTTAAAGAGTACATGATCAAAAATATTTAGAGACTGCTGGCATGGAAAGTATTAGTCTTCAAAAATGCAGATTAGTGGAATCTGTTAAATGATTATTCATGTAATCTTTTGTTCATTCAGCACTAAGCTCCCTTTTGTAGCAGGCAACATGATACGCATTGGTTTTACAGTGATGAGCAAGTGAGACTTGGTCTCTCCCTGACAGAGCTTCTGGTTTAGCAGTAGATTGTCAATGATACTAAAGTAATAGTGCAAGTGGAAGATACTAAAATTCACTATATTAAAATATTCTTTTAACCTCACAGGAATACTTAATAAATCAAATGGAATCAGATATAAATCCTTATGTATCCTTACTGAGGACTCCCAAGTTGTATTTTTTTTTTTAAACACATCTCTAAAATAGTCACTTATAAAATTTCAATTCACCTTAAATACCTTTCAATCAAATTGATCTGGACTCTATCATATACAAACTCACCGCTATGATAACACAAATAGAAGTCCCTCATTCATAACATATATTTAAAAAAAGATCAAAGAACATTTTTTATATATGGTATCAAGTTTTCATCAATGGTACTTTCTTCAATCAATTACAATAAATAGTATTTGCCTGTTTGTTAAACAAATTTATTAAAGGGTATATGGCAGTCAAAATGCACTATTTTTCTGCATATTTCTCTTTTATTTCAGTATGTGTTCAAGTAATTTGGATCACCTAAACTGCATGTTTATAAAAAGTAGCCCTTTATTTAAGAAACTGGTTACAAGTCAGCATCTTCATTAAGTTTTTCCTACCAACCAGTAGACAAGAACCCTTTTTTTCTTTGTAATTCTAAAAAATTTAATGTGCTTATTTTATGATATCATCATCATTAATATCACCATTACTATCATCTTCATCTTTCATAATTTTATATTATATTGCAGTTAATTGTGGGTTTCTCATTTCTATTATAATTTATAAAGTAGTTTGTTAGACACTTCCATACTAGTGGTTTATGTTGCTAAACTCAATCTTTGTGATCAAAACATATCTGATATAATCATCTATCAAATTTGTGCAGATTTTCATTGACATAAAAATCTTCAAATTTCTTTTGGACCACAGTAATTTGGTCATGGTATGTAGACTTCCTTTCTGTTATCAGTGTCATGTTTGATTGTCTCTATTGAGAAGGCTAAAAAGATCAAATGAACTTTATATGCCATATTTTTTAAATAAATTTTTTCTTGTCTAAAAAAGAATCATAATCACCACGCAATATGAATTACTATAAATAGACCAGAAACTCTGCCTGTTAAGAATCATTTCTGTTATTTTATAAAATATGGTATTTGAACTCAAATATAGAGGGCTTTTTTTGAATCTTTTAAAGATGTACCATAAGGAAAATATCTAAAAACAAAGAACAAAGCCACATGCTAATTCTACTCCCAAAATGTTATTAATGTTACTATAATTTAAATATATTATTGATTTACAATGTATCCTAATAAAACTATTGTTTATTTTTAGTACTTCTGTCTTTCAAATTAAAGGGAGATTTTGCTTCTGGACTCTTATAATTATCGTTATTGAATATTTATTTTAAAAAATTGCATTTTTGGAAAGATAAATTTAATAATAGGAATTTGTTACACCTAAAGTGCTTAGGAAATATGGAGAGAAATACCACAGAGAACAGACATGTAGCAACACCAGGCACATATAGTTAGATATTTTTCTCCACTGAGATTCCTAAACCTCATATTCAATGGCAAGTAATGAATTGTGTTGATTTTGTAGATTGTAGATTTATAGTTGTGCTGATGCTGGCTGAAGGATAACCTATTATTCAATAACTTTGTTCTCTCCAGGGGGAATAAAAACCATTACACAAGAATCCCTTCCCTGTTTTATACACAAACAAGGGGTTAAGTTCAGAGACTATAATCCTATTTTGTGTGTGTATGTGTGTTTTTCTTAGAACATTTTTTTTTTTTTGTGATCTAGCAATTGAGTTGCACCTGCTCTCAATCACTCTATATTTTACATTACATCATATGTTCATGCATAAAACAGGACATATTACAGCCCTATATTCTAAAGTGTCTCAGTGGGAGGGATTTAAAAAAAAAAAAAAAAAAAAACTTGCTTGCTTAAAGATTTCAGTGTTTCCATGTACTGTGTTTTTCCTTCTCAGAATGTAATTGAGTTCCATGAGAGATTTGGCACATTTCCAAAACGCAATAAAAATCGTTAATGAGCTAGACTACACAGAAATGGTATTTATTGAAAAATCTGTTTCCTGTGGAGCTGGTGAAATGTACAAACCCTTGTTTGAAGATGTGTATGCCATGTGGTACTTCAGTATACAAAGGAGCTCTTCTTATTTCAAATTTGAAAGTATACAGAGAAACACAAAAGAGAACACTTAAGCATGCAAAAGGAGCAAAATGAGATCATATTGTTTCCAGCGAGTATTAATACTTCACATATTGCAAACCCGTAACAGTTTTTATATTTAACAGTTACTTTAAATGAACTGCTGCAGTTAAATCACTCAAGAGAGCCTCATATTCATTAGAAGATATTGGTCAACTAAGATAATATAGATCTTATTTTATTGAAAGATAGCTCTAGGAAATAAGGGTCGTAAGACAGTATAAATCTGTAATAATCAAGCGTGTGGAATCATTAGTGAGTTGCAATCTAAGATAATTTGATGCTGTATTTTATTTCTTTGTAGAAATTTTGCACACACCATGTTATTTTGTCTCTCACTCCAGAAACTGATAAACAGAAGAAAGACGAAGTAACAAATCTGGGGTCAACAATACTACAAGTATTTAATTTTGAGTGATGTAGAGCTGTGTTTTACTGTTGTTTTTCAGGCAAACCATGCTTCTTTATCGGATTTTTTCAACTCTGCACATCTTTCTTCCCTTTGAATCTTGGCTGCCCCCTTTTGGTCATGTCTCTGGAGATTTTCACTCAAATCCAGAAGTGTTCTGTTACAGGGCGGAACGCTTTACTTTATTAGAGTGATATAGCTGTGTCTCTGTATGCCGTGTAAGATAAGAAAGTGGAAGACAGGCGGGAAGGCGGGAAGGCAGGAAGGCAGGAAGGCAAGAAGGTAGGAAGGGAGGGAGGGAGGGAGGGAGGGAGGAAAGAAGGAAGGAAGGAAGGAAGGAAGGAAGGAAGGAAGGAAGGAAGGAAGGAAGGAAGGAAGGAAGGAAGGAAGGAAGGAAGGAAGGGAAGGAAGGAAGGAGAGGAGGGAGCAAAACAGATGGGAGGAGGGAGAGAGAGAAAGACAAAGGAAAATGTAGGAAAGAAAAAGGGAAGGGTAAAGGGGAGGGAAAGGTAGAATATATTCTGGGATCTTCCACAGTATTGTGCCTTTATAAATGGTTAGCCCTGTGCAAAGAAACACATTAACAAGCACTGCAACATTTCTGTGTTGGAAGGAGAAATCGCTCAACAGCTACCGGTTGCATTAATATAAATCCTGCTGCCTCAACTGAAAGCAGAAAGCGTTAGTCTCACCATGTGTTTAGAAAGGTAGGTCAAGTTTAGAATTATTACAGAGTTAACAGTAGTTCATATAAATAATTTGGAAAGACATGTATTAGTTAAGCAAGTAGAAGTATAATTAAGTCTCATGACAATAGTTCTGTAAGGTTTATAAAATCTTCCCATTCACTCTTTAGTTGTATGCATTGTATACTTGCATTCTTACATTCTTAGAAATCAAAGCAAGTATTTCTGTGGACCTCTTGATAATCATTGAACCAGGTGTGATTTTCTTTTTTTTTTTTTTTTTTTTTTTTTTGAGTTGGAGTCTTGCTCTCACTGTGTCACCTGGCTGGAGTGCAGTGGGGCACGATCTCGGCTCACTGCAATCTCCGCCTCCCGGGTTCAAGCAATTCAATTCTCCTGCCTCAGGCTCCCAAGTAGCTGGAACTACAGGCGTGCGCCACCACGCCTGGATAATTTTTGCATTTTTAGTAGAGATGGGATTTCACCACCTTGGCCAGAGTGGTCTCAGTCTCTTGACCTCATGATCCCCCTGCCTCAGCCTCCCAAGTGCTGGGATTACAGGCCTAAGCCACCGTGCCAGGCCCAGAAGGTGTAATTTTAACAACAGAATTAAACCAATTATCTGGTCTAGGAACCGACATCAACCTGTAACTTAACACTGGGGCAGTATTTTCATCTTTTCAGAACTATGTCTTTACTAAAGATTTTGTTTGTTAAATTAAAAAATGTCTCTGACAGATACCAAGTTATTTTCTGAATTGCTTGAAAAATATATGAAAGTTCTTAAAAAGATACTGTAGAAAACAATGATATAATAAGAATCATAAAACAAAATAGATTATCTTTATTGTCCCAAATAAGTTCTTGACACTCAAACATACAAAGGTAGGCACAATCTCCCAACATACAGATATATGTAAGCCTATGCTCATGTCTGCAGAGATAATGAGTTAGGAAACTAAGCGATCACAGCTTGTAATATGGGATCTAATTCTAATTATTTGTGTTATTTTAATCATGTAAATTCTAATCCTTTAGCTCTCAGTTTTTTCTAAAATAATAGATTTAGGCTGCAGTTTCATTAATATTACATGGTTCAGCTTTAACATTCTCTGGTTTATTTTCTGTACACTGACCAATCTAATTTACAGAGTATTTCAGTGTATCTCTCGTTCTTGGATACTTTTATGTCTATTCAGTGGTTTTGCTTAAGCTACAATAAAATAACTCCTATACTTTTATTTGAGAATTGGAACTATTTTAAGGGAAAATAACATGTATATCAGAATACAGTTAATTCTATTAAGTCCTCACTTTTCAAATCCTCACCTTGGACCTATTCACACCATTTTCTTACACCTGTTTATGCTTACAGATCATGGTCAGAAGTCAAATAACTAACATCAGTTGCTAATCACCTTAACTATTTTAAAACCACAGATACTACCTGTATTTCTCCTTGCAGAAATGATGATGAACCTTAATATTGTGGCAAAAATGGTGGAGCTAAGAAATCTCACTGTTTCTATTTTTTGTTCACTTTTTCTACTTACCACCTAAAATTCAAGAAGCTCTGTCTCTTGTTCTCTCCTTTTCACATATATTTATTTTTTCCCTTTAGAGTAGCAGGCCCATCTTTCTTTTCCACTGTGCTGCCAGGACCTACAGTTCTACTGTACCTAAAATACATCTTCCAACTGCTCACTTTACTCTTCAGTCTTAAAGGCTAATGGGCTGTTTCCCTGTTAAATGTACTAGTAAAGTTAAAGATTATCATTTGCTATCACCTAGAGAAGTCAACATTTAGGGGCATAAATAGGACTGAAGTGTATTTCTCTAAGAAGAAACAGCTCTTCTTAGAGAAGTAAGTGGAAACGAAGTATTAGGAGTGCCATGACTCCTCAGCACAGTCTTCACACTGTCCAAAGCAATTCCTCTCAATCTCATCATATCTCTGCTATAAGGAAAGAGGAATTCTGAAGCCGTGGGTAATCTGCAAATTGGCAGTTTCATTTCTACTCACATGGCTTAAGCCAAAACATGGCTATACCAAGTTGCTAGATATGTTTTTGCAGTTGAGCAGCCATATGGCCACCTAAATTTCAGAGGGATCTATAACTAAATGGAACAAGGTGGTAATGGCTATTTGTTGACATTTGCTTTCCCTGCCATAATTGTTTATCTGAAAACCTCTCATTTCCCACTCACTACAAATGTTACAATGGGTTTCCTATTTCTCAACCAGTATTTTCGTTCTGATTGAGAAATAGGAAACCCATTCTATAACATTTGTAGTTAACAAAAAGTCTCAAAACATTTTTGTTAAGGCTCACAATTTTCTATATAGGACATGTGGAATGTGTTGCCAAAGGTGATAGTCATTTTCATGTTTTATCCTTAACTGTTAAATATTTGACACTGCTATATATACTTTCCCTTCTCAAATCACGGATTTTTATAACTAAATTTATGTAATGATTTTCCATTTATGAATGTTCTTAATAAACTTTTTTTCTTTCTCAATCTTCTTCATCACTAATGATGTTAGTGGGGATATAGTCTCACTATAAACAACTTAGAATAAAGTAAATGGTGAACATTGAATAGCTTTGTACCCATTACTGTCTTCTTTATTAAAAGGAAAAAAGTCCTGTAGACTGATTACTGTAGCTGATTATTCAAATGCTTAACTCAAGGGCAGCTTGGATATGTAAATTCTGATTATAAGAACTTCATGTGACGTGAAACACATCATATATACTGGGTATATTTTGAACTGGCTGCAGAACTTATAATGATTTTATTTATTTATTTTTGAGAAGGAGTCTCACTCTGTTGCCTAGGGTGGAGTGCAGTGGTGCAATCTCGGCTGACTGAAAGCTCCTCCTGGCAGGTTCATGCCATTCTCCTGCCTTAGCCTCCCAAGTAGCTGGGACTACAGGCGCCCACCACCATTCCCGGTTAATTTTTGTATTTTTAGTAGAGATGGGGTTTCACAGTGTTAGCCAGGGTGATCTTTATACCTGGACCTCGTGATCCGCCCACCTTGGCCTCCCAAAATGCTGGGATTACAGGCTTGAGCCACCTAGCCCTGCTCTGACCTTTCTATTTGTACCATCTTCCTCCCATTCATAGTAACAGCCCCTCACAACCATTAGGAACAATGTAATTCTGCTCACTTCCTCCTTCCAAACTGACTGGGCCAGGCAGAGTAACCTAATGTAAGTTGAAGCAATCATCACACAATACTTGTATTTAGAATAAAAAGTGGTGTAGAAAGAGTCAAAGAGACAGGGAAGACAGAGAGCTAGCGAGCACAAATGAGCCAGCGCCCTTGTGAACAAAGCAGAGGAAGAGAGTTTGCAGAAGAGAGTAAAGACAGGACAAGAGAAGCAGAGATAACGAGGGAAACTAACACTTCCTAGTTGCCTATCAGCCTTCTAATTCCCTGTTCCAGAAGTCTCTCAGCCTTAATCCTGGTATACTTTGAGAACTCTGTGAAAGACTCCTGCCTTCTCATAGCAAACTACCTCCCATACTTCTTTTGCTCAGATTAAGTTTTGTAACCTGAAAGTAGAGAGGCATATAGGACATAAAATTATGTATTTAAATTTGTAGCTATACATCTCTACCCATGATCTAGAAACAAAATAGATGGGTTTCCGGAATTGGTGGGTTCTTGGTCTTGCTGACTTCAAGAATGAAACCGCGAACCCTAGCAGTGATTGTTACAGTTATTAAAGATGGTGTGTCAGGAGTTTGTTCCTTCAGATGTTCTGATGTGTCTGGAGCTTCTTCCTTCTGGTTGCTTTGTGGTGTCGCTGACAAGAGTGAAGCTGCGGACCTTTTTGGTGAATGTTACAGCTCTTAAAGGTAGCGTGGACCCAGAGTCAGCAGTAGCAAAATATAGTGCAAAAAGCAAAAGAATAAACCTTCACCAGTATGGAAAAGTACAGAGCAGGTTGACACTGACTGACGGGGGCAGCCTGCTTTTATTCCCTTATCTGGCCCCGCCCACATCCTGATGATTGGTCCATTTTACAGAGAGTTGATTGGTCTATTTTACAGAGAGCTGGTTGGTCCATTTTGCAGAGAACTGATTGGTCCATTTTGACAGAGTGCTGATTGGTGCATTTACAATCCCTGAGCAGAAACAGCTCTTCTTAGAGAAGTAAGTGGAAATGAAGTATTAGGGGTGCCATGACTCCTTAGCACAGTCTTCACACTTCTGTGTCCAAAGCAGTTCCTCCCAATCTCATCATATCTCTGCTATCAGGAAGGAGGAATTCTGAAGCCATGGGCAATCTGCAAATTGGCAGTTTCATTTCTACTCACATGGCCAAAACATGGCTATACCAAGTTGCTAGATATGTTTTGTCACAGAGTGTTGATTGGTGCATTTACAATCCTTTAGCTAGACACAGTGCTAGACAGAAAAGTTCTCCAAGTCCCCACTAGGTTAGCTAGATACAGAATACTGATTGGTGTATTTACAAGTCCTGAGTTAGACACAGAGTGCTGATTGGTGCATTTACAATCCCTTGGCTGGACACAAAGATTCTCCAAGTCCCCATTAGACTCAGGAGCCCTGCTGGCTTCACCTAGTGGATCCCGCACTGGGGCTGCAGGCTGAGCTGCCCACCAGTCCCGAGCTGCGCACCCCACTCCTCAGTCCTTGGGCAGTGGATGGGACTGGGCGCCACTGCACTCAGCTCTCATCGGGGAGGCTGGGGCCATGCAGGAGCCCATGGCAGGGGGTTGGGCAGGGGAGGCTTGGGCATGGCAGCCTGCAGGTCCCAAGACCTTCCCCACCGTGAGGCCGCTGAGGCCAGGAGAGAATTGGAGCGCCGGCTGGCATTGCTGGGGAACCCCGCACATTCCCTGCAGCTGCTGGCATGGGTTCTAAGCCCCTCCCTGCCCCAGCGGCCAAGCCCACACCCACCCAGGACTGGCGCTGGCCCACAAGTGCCCAGTGCAGTCCCAGTTTCCACCTGTACCTCTCCCTCCCCACCTCCCGGCAAGCAGAGGAAGCAGGCTCCAGCCTCCTCCAGCCCAGAGAGGGGCTCCCACAGCGCAGCCGTAGGCTGAAGGGTTCCTCAAGTGCCACCCCAGTGGGCTCTGAGGCTGAGGAGGCATCCAGAGCGAGGGAGGGCTGCCAGCACGCTGTCACCTCTCAGATGTTTCAATGGGAATTTCTATATATTGTTTGCGGTTGGTTTCTGTAAAAAAGACAAAAAAATAAAAATAAAAAACTTTTCATACTTTTCTGAATAATTAAAACGACGTGTGAAAAATGTGAGGTAATGTATAGCAACTGAGTATGTTAGTAACAATAAAATGTAATGAGTTGTTTTTTAAGTGAATATTTTGATAATAAAATTGTAGATCAGCTATATACTAGCATGAGTATAAATGAATTGAGAACTACGTTTCACAACATATAGCATAGATTTGTTCAAGAGTGTTGAATAATGAATATAGTCAAAAACATTTTTGTTTTTCATTTTTTACCACTTGTCTGGGGAACATAAAAGATAGATTATGCCTTTCCTCTTTCACACAGTGTAGCCTAACTTCATTCCACTGATCACCTCAGCTTTTTATAAATGAACAGCTACATTTATAACAGAGTAAAATTAGGTCTAACAGCTATAAGGCAATTTTTGCATCAAAGCCATTAAAGTAATTCAAAATACAATGCAATAACAAATTTTTTTGTTTGTTTGTTTCTATGGCCTTCCAACAATATGGCCTTTGTAATGTCAAATAAATTATAAAATACGGAAATTAGAAACAAATGGCAAAGAGACGGTAGCAGTAAATTGTGTGGATGTGCAAACGGATATGTGTGAATATGTATGTGTGTGTGTCAGAGAGAGAAATATCAGTTAGAATTAAGAAAATATGTCAATAGAAAAGAAACAAAACCATAGTGGCAAATTGGAGATTAGAAACATTCTATGACCCCATGTGTAAATATTACAAAGACAGGCAACTGACCTTAAATAACAGAGCATTAAAATGAGTCTGTGTCACCTATAATGTAAATTTAATAAAAACAAATTTGGCATAAAGAAATTGAGTGAGTTTTAACCAGACTATACAACTGACATATTATAATTTTGAATGATTAATGAAATAATTTATTTGAACGTGCTGATAGCGATTTATTGTAAAAATTGAAGTATATATTGTTTATAAGTTTTCTTGGACAATAGTCTTTTTTAATAAAAATTAATTATCATTTCTTCTCTTTTTGTTGTGCTGTATAAAGTGTAAATTATGTCTATTTTGTTCCTTGTAATTTTATGTTACAGAAACTTTGTTGATCATACTAATTATATTTTTGTTTTGCTGATGTTTTGTAGTCATAAATTCATTGTAGTGCAACCCTTGATCTATGACACTGATTTAAAAATTAGATAATATAAAAATATCAATTGTGACTTTGTAGTGATGCAATGCTAATAGGCATAATACTGTCTTTAAACCATCAGTCTAGATATAGGTATCTGGATTAAATAAAAAATTTACTCAAAGTTCATGATGTTCAATGGTATGAGATCCAAGACTTAAATATAATAGTGTCCTTCAAATGAAGGCAAATTGTAGAAGCACATTAGCTAAGAATACCAAATGATATAAAATAAATTACTTAGTTCTGCCTAGCATGTTAAGTAAATGGCACAATGCCAATTGCCTAACCTCTGATATAGTGGAATACAGTATGCCTTCCATTGGGTGTGCTGATTGCACTTGCTAGAAAATTTAAAGGCACTCTGGAGCCCATATTCCCATAAATTACTCCCTTGAGGACACTGTGGTAGAGTAAAAGCATGGAAAATGAGAATCTTCCCCCCTTCTTAGATATGAATGATGAATCTAGTGGGAAAAGGTAGGGAAGTTAGAAAGATGTGGGAAATGATCTCACACCCTCAAAGCTCTTTACTGTTCCTACAAAGAGCTCTAGGGAATACACTGGTGGAAGTTCCAAATCACTTTCCTGTTGTAAATCTATGGGGAAATGCCAGATGATTCTGAGGACTGCAAATGAAAAGAAACTTTTCTCTCTTTGTCACATTCAAGAAAAAGTTTGGAATCTCATTTTCTATCTTTAGGAACAGACCATTGCTATGGTTCCTACCTGAGGCTGCAGGAGCATGGGTGGTTTAATAAGAGTGAGAATCTGTCAACAGTATCTAAGACAGCTAAGCAATAAAGAGGATCTATTAGAAGAGAGAAATTGGAACATGTTGGAAGAAGAAAATATATAAACTTAATCTTTAGAGAAACAGTTGTTGAAAAAATGCAGAACAAATAAATCAAGATATCAGTTAGACAATTGGAAAAATAGAAGTAGGAAGGAAAAGAGGAGGAAAGCTCTTTAAATGTAAGCAATGTAGCTTAATAAATTTTTCCTATCTTTATAAAAACTCTATTTTGCCTATTGAATGTCTTAAATTTATAAGCTGTTAAATTTCACTGATACTCATTTTCATATTAAAAGATAAATTGAATGTAATCATTATTCAAGAGTATTTGCTTGTATTCAACAATAAACTTAGATCAAAAAAATAAGAAATAATAATGATTAGAAGTTTCTGAGAATGGAAAGTGAGAAAGTGATGAAGTTGGTTTGTGGGTTTCCAGGAAGTTACAAGAGAGTCACATAATCAAGTTCATGGGCAACAGACATATCAACACATGATCTAGAAGGAAAAAATTGTAATTATTTCAGCAAGTATCCACTAGTTTGTAACCCCAGTTTTCTTCCACTTATTTAAATCTCGAGTTTACAAAATGGAATTAAGAGGATTAAAATGTAAAATATTTATTTTTTATTTCTATCTATTCACTAATTCATATATCCAGTTTACATTATTAACAAACTAATATGTACCAAGCACTCTAGTAAATACTGGAGATCAGACTAAACAGAATACAGAGAATTTCTGTATTTGTGGAGTTAACAGTACTACAGGAAAGACATAGACAGTCTACTGCTAATTATAAATGTGATTATTGTTGAAAAGGAGAAAAAATGAAGTCATATTATTCGGTAAGTTGTGCTGGTTCAATTATTCAACTTGAAAAATACATCTTCCTTTGTTTACAGTTGATTAATTTTCTGACTTTGCTTTAGCATATTTTCTTTACTATTACATTGCAACACCTCTGTATCAGGTAAGGTGGTCTTACAATTTCCATTTTTGGGACCAGGCAAGAAAACCCATGGAGCAAAAGGGCATCACAACATAAAAAGGGCCCTCAAACTACTGTCAATGGTGCAAATCCAGGTGGCTTTTGTATGACCCCAAATCTATGTACGGTTTCTACATTTTGAAATGACTGAAACATACCAATTAAAGAACATTTTGTGGAACATAAATTACATGAAATTCAAATGGTGGTGTCCATATATAAAGTTTTATTGTAAAAGTCATCTTTCATTTACATATTTTTTATGTCACCTTTCCCACTGCAAGGGCAGATTTGAATAGTTGGGAAAGATATCATATGGCCTGTGAAACTTAAAACGTTGATTATCTATATGGTCCCTCTCAGAAAATGTTAACCATTTCTGGCAAGAAGAGGAATAATTCTTAAAATTTTCATAATACCTAAGTTTGATTGAGTGTTTTATTATGTGTGAGCCAAAATCCTTGCGTGTATTAAATTGAGCAGCAAATGAATTTATGATCAAAGAACTTCCTTCCTCTTATAAATATGAAAATAAAAGTGAAGTGTTTTCTTAAGGTCAGAGACTGAGTTTGAACAGGGATTTTAACCTCAACAGTTTGGCTCCAAAGACTCAATTCTTTTTCTACTGGCCTATGCTTATGCTAGGAGTAGACTGAGCATGCACAGTTTTCAAGATCCCCTCAAACTAGAAGTTACTATAATCTGAAGCCCAAACTCTTTTGTATAAATGGGTCACATATTTCTGTTAACTGTCTATTTGGTATTTAAAATATTTATGGGGAACTCCACCAACTGTAATTTCTGCTCCATTATTTAAAACTGAAAATAAACACAGTATCATGAAAAAGTCTCCTCTTTGTAGGATTTATTTTATTATCATGTCCATTGTCTATAATGATGAAGGCCACTCATTCTTCACTGGCCATGGAAGTGATTGAATTTAAGGATGTATAGTAAACTCTTAATTTCTTATAGGGCCAGAAGTCTCATTTATCTTTTTATCCTTTTTGCTTTCAATAATCTATGACAGAATTTGGAAAAATGTAGGTGTTTTTATTTTTGTTATTTATTTATGTATTTATTTTTTTGAGGTGGAGTCTCACTCTGTTGCCCAGGCTGGAGTGCAGTGGCGGCGATCTCGGCTCACTGCAAGCTCCGCCTCCCAGGTTCACACCATTCTCCTGCCTCAGCCTCCTGAGTAGCCGGGACTACAGGCGCCTGACACCACACCCAGCTAAGATTTTGTATTTTTAGTAGAGACAGGGGTTTCACCGTGTTAGCCTGTATGGTCTCGATCTCCTGCCCTCGTGATCTACCCGCCTCGGCCTCCCAAAGTGCTAGGATCACAGGCTTGAGAGGTGTATGTTTTTAACTAAGAATAAAAATTTATTATTTTTATTGAACTAAAATATTTTACAAATATGTGGGGTACAACCAAAGTATTTGTTACATTCATAGAGTGTGTAATGATCAAGCCATGGTATTCGGAGTATCCATCACCTGGTGTATTTATCATTTCTATGTGTCAGTAACATTTCAATTTCTCTCTTTTAACTACTTTAATATATACTATATAATGTCATTAACTATAGTCACCCTATTCTGCTACTGGGGCTTATTTGTTCTATCTAATCGTATGTTTTTATCCACTAATTATCCTCTTTATATCCCCCTTTCCACCCACGCACGGTTCCCAACCTCTGGTATGTATCATTCTATTCTCTGTCTCCATGAGATCAATGTTTTTAGCTCCCACATATGAGTGAGAACATCGACATCTGTCTCCCTGTGCCTGACTAAAGCAGACACCTAATCCACATTTGTGTTGTGACCTTAGTGGCACTCACTATTCAAGAAGTTAATCCTCCCAGTTCAAGATTCATACTCAAATCAAAGGTAAATGATTGAACAACAGTAAGTTAGATTCATTACGGCATGTAATATGTTCTTTATGTCAGAATCATTGGTAGGATAATGAACATTAAATAATCATACTTGCTTTTATTCTGAATGAGTTTAAAAGAGGGGAGCAAGACCTAGGATTCAGGTAGCTTACTTTTAAGTTTCATTATAAACTGCAAAGCGCTGCTCAATACTACCCTCTGCAACCTTTTAATAAAATGGAGCAAAACTAATAAAAGAAAAATTCATCTAATCCCCACACAAACTAATATAGATACCTCAAAGTCTTTAGTCCTGTGCCCAGTAAGAGATGCTAAACCAACAAAGTTCATCAACTCTCTTTTTGAAATGCACTTCATGCCATATTTAAAAAGTGAGGTGATTTCTTAAGGTCAGAGACTAAGAGTCTACAAGTCAGACACTTTTCTAAGTTTTTCTCTTTGTGTGACTAGAACTCTACAGTGAGCATTAAGTCTCCAGTTAAAGCGGTACTGAGATTCACTACTTCAAGGAGTCACCTGCCTTGACCAATTCTTTTTTTGTTGTTGTTGTTTGTTTGCTTGTTTTTGAGACAGTGTCTTGCTCTGTTGCCCAGGCTAGAGTGCAGTGGCATTATCTCAGCTCACTGCAAACTCTGCCTCCCAGGTTCAAGTGATTCTCCTGCCTCAGCCTCCCAAAGTGCTGGGATTACAGGTGTGAGCCACTGCACCTGGCTGACCAATTCTTTATTATCTTTAAGTCATTAAAAAAAATTATTATTATGTATGTGCCTTTAATTCTAGTTTTATTTGTGTGGCTTTCTGTATATAATCCATTACTTACTAAATTATAATTTGCATAAAAGAGAGTCAAATATTTATTTCTTAGCCTTTTGACATTTATGATAGCACTGAGAAATTCTGTAGTTTTTAAATAAGAGCTTTGAAATAATGAAATAATGATTTTTAAAATTTAATTTTATCTTGAAATTTTAATAAAAATATAATCATTCAGTGGTATTCATATTTACAAAGGAATTCAATATAAACATCCAATTGTTATAAATCATCACTTTATGTACATGAGTGAAAGCTGAAACTTTCAAATAAGTCAGACATAGGAAACTAGAATTACAGTAAGAAATGCCTGAATCAAGTTCTTTTCTTGTATACAGTTGGTAGGAATGTAAGTTATTACAACCACTATAGAAAACAGTATGGAGGTTCCTCAAAAAACTAAAAATAGAACTACCGTATGATCCAGCAATCTCATTGTTGGGTATATATTCAAAAGAAAGAAAAAGAGCATATCAAACATATGTCTGCACGCCTATGTTTATTGCATCACGATTCACATTTGCCAGATATCAAATAAATCTTTGTTCATCGATGAATGAATGAAGAAAGAAAATAGGTTTAATTGGAATATACCTGAAATATTATTCAGCCATAAAAAAATGAAATGCTGTTATTTGCAACAACATGGCAGAAATGGAGGATATTATATTGAGTGAAATAAGCCAGGCACAGAAAGTGAAATATTGCATGTTCTCAAATCTCATGATCTCATGGTTCTAACACTGATGTTTATTTCTATTGAGTAATTTTTAACATAATTTCCTTATTTCAGCAAGAGGGAATATTGGCATTAGTGTACTTGAATTGATTTTCTATTTTTAATTTGAAAATTTATAAATGCTTGCATGCAAAGTGAAAGCATTCTTAAATGATGCAAAGTAGGTTAAGCTTTGTTGCAGGGACAGTAAACAAAAAAGGAATTCATGGAAGTTTGTAAGATGTGAATCCTCAATCTTTGGACCCACAGTCAAGTGTGATTCCAATGAAAGAAAGGATTTAAGTATTACTCAAGCTCCTCAGAACTCCAATTAGCTCATCAGATTGTTCAGTTGTGACCTCCTATTTTATTATGCAGCAATAAGACACAACAGGATAATCAAATCACAAAGATTATAGCATGCCTTTGCTGAAGTTGCAAGTCACGAGTCAGAAGAAAAGATGACTGCTTACTACACGAATTGCAATAATGACTTCAGAATTTACTGTTTAGAGCAGCTCCTTGCCATCATTATACAAATAAAAAATAAGTCAGTGGACATATTTGGAGTTCTAGTACAATGCCTGACATGACTGACAACCAATTATAAACTTTGAACTGTTTATTTTGAGTGTAATCTCAGTTCTTACTTAATAAAATTCTTTGTCTACTATGGTTTAAAAATACATGCTAAAAGTTTCTCATGTAACAGATGTGGGTATTTTTTTGGTCATCAAAGTACTCCTTCTTTGGCCCTTTGTTCACCTTTTTAGTGTGTAATTCCTGAGGCTACAAGAAAAAGAAAATGCAGAATACTATTACTGACTATAACTCCCATTTGACCTGATAAATCCCTGGCTACCCAGAAGGAAACCAAGATGAACTAAGGTTAACAGAATCTTCTTACATTTGAGCACCAGCTAAATAGAAAACAGAAAAAAAAAAAAATACAACAAGATGAGACATAATACTACTCAAATAAAATTACTATAGGGACATAAGGAGAAATAATATAATTATCTAGTCTATATCCTATTCAGGAAACTGGGTTTAGCTTCACTAATCCCAATACAAATTGTCACTATATTTTCAAAATCATGCAATTTGCCTCTGGTGATGGACAGACATCAACATTACAGCATTTCCTTTATCGCCTCAATAGTGCATTTAATCTGCCTTCCTGACTCTACTTAATGATTTTGAATAACTTCACTGCAGTTAAGAAAATGCAAAATAAATGGATTCTTTCTTCTATAATAAAATAACTCTCTATTGTATAATACTTAGGGAGTTTGGAGAATGATTTTATTAATTGTATAGTGAAGAGATAGATTGGCTTTAGCTAATAGTATCATCATAACATAAAAATTATTCCTTGTCTATATATCAAAGCCTAAAAGTTTAATTACTTAGAAAGATCATATTCAAAACATATTTACAAAGTAAAATGTGCTTTCTTTTTTTGTTAAAATTACATCTTAACAAGTACCATAATAACTAATCATTAATTATTATAATGATATTTGGGATAATTTCAACATGATTTTGTGGGAGCAAACCACTAAAGTAATGACAATTTGGAGTTCTCTTAAATTTAGTCAGAATAATTGGTCAACGGAATTCAGTGGAATTATCAACATCCATGTCTCTTATTTCTTATGTTCTTTGAACTCTGAAACTTATTTTATCATGTTTTTTTTCCTTTTATCCTCTAAAAAGATGCTTGGAATTTTCTTCTTTCCTGCTCAGAAATCCATTTGAATGTCTGTTTGTCAGAAAATATGTGGCTATGAGTTACTCTCTCACTATTCTGTTTTAATAGTATATATAGGACAATAAATAATATTGGAATGAATGGTTATGAGTCTTACATCAAAAAGCAGATCTAATACTTCTAACACTTTGCAGATGGAGGTGAGGTTTAAGCAAATTTTAAATGGTGGTCCTTTTGAATGACGCTTCTGAGATCCATAGTGGTTCTCATTAAGAAAATAAGAAATTAGATGAAGATTGTAGTGGCATGGTGCAAAGAGGAATCCCAGAATATGAAAAATAATTTGTCTGTGAAATTTAGTTGATTCTATAGTAAGTAAGGGATAATGGTGCATTTCCCGAAACAAGAAAATGTAGTAGCAACTAGACCTCAAAGGAGTGCAGAAACCATACATGTTGCTCGGCTATATAATTTTTGATATAGATATTACTCCCATATTTGGTCTTATAGGAGCTGAAAGTTTTTTTTTTCTTTTTTTTTTTTTTACTTGAACTACTTTGGAGTCACATCTTTCAGACTTTGTCAAAAATGAGTTATCTGTAGTTTCAGATGAGAAAAGTAAGTTCCTTAGCTATTAAACGAGGCAGTGCTTTTCAATGACAACTTAGAGAAAAGAGTCAGCAACAAGTCCAGGCAAGAGGTGAAGTTTTTACTCAATAAGAGTGTATTTAAAGTTACCTGATTTTTCTATTTTATTTATTTAACAAACACTTATAAAGGACTTACTATCATCGGGAACTCTCATAAGTGCTATATAAATATTAACCATGAAATGAGGAATGCGAGAGCTTAAAAGAATAGCCAAGCACCAATCACACACCTTTAATGAGTGGCAGTGTTGGGAGACTCAGAAGATGTAACATCAGTTTGAGTCAGTAGGTTACCACTATGCTATGCTGCCTCATAGATACATAACTTTCAAAAAAATTTTTCTAACATTTTATTTCCCTGTAAATAAATCGAGGATAAAATACCATGCATTAGCTTTCCCTCTCAGTTGGAATAGTACATGTAAAGGCACTTCATAATGAACATTTTATTGTTCATAACAGTAATTAATTAAAATGGAAAATAATGATTAATTTGTCATGCTGCACCAGATACTTTGAAAATCATTATATATTCATCATTTCATTCAATACAGCCATCCTATGAGCTTGGGAGGGTATGCTATCACGCTGATTTACAGATAGTAAAATTCTGTTCTATTTACAATTAGTGTTTGTACTTATAATTCTTCTGATATTAAATAGAAGGTATTCAAAGATAGATATTTTCAAGAGTGGTGTTATTATACACTTATCTGTCACCATTAATTCTTCAGTGTCATAATTAATCTATTAGTACTAATAAATTTCCAAATTTCTCTAGAGATGTACTTTTAACAATATGAATTACATCATAAATGACATTATTCTTATAACAACTGAAACTTCTTCATTTGCATTCTAACACGCTTTGTTGAGTGGAAGAAAAATAATAGAGTAACAACTAGAATGCTAGAAATGGCATATATTAATACGTCACATCAGATGAATCATTCTGTTGAATATATGCTGATGTATTTTTTAAAAGCATATATATTTAAGCACATATTTTAAAAGCATATATTTTTAAAAGCATAAAAATATAAAGATATCCCCATCACCTTCTTTTATAAATTAATACTCATAGACAGCATCGTATTTGGTATTCACTACTGCTTTTCTGGTATTTATGTGGCTATAATCTATCTGGTCCTTTTACCAATTCTTAATAAGCTTCAATATATTTGCTAAGAACAAATGTCTGACAGCTTGAAGCCAAATCAATAATGTCAAAATACCAACATATCTAGTATATCCCAATTTGATTTTATTAAAATAATTGTAATTTGTTTTCAACCAATATTTTAAAGGGCAACTTATTTAATGTCTAAAGATAGGTTTTGAGAGTTTTAACATTGTTTATATTCTGATTGAGAAGACAAGTCTATATTGTAGTATGATGTGATAAGTACATAAAAAGATGGAAGTTCGTATCCACAGTTCAGTCTTTAAAAGAATGGATAACTCGATTTGGAAAGATTGCGGCATGCTTCCCTGAGGTAGTGATAGTAGACTGAGATTCAGTACATGGACAGTAATTTCACATATAGATACAACTACAACAGTAATAACAAACATATTTTATGGTATGTTGTATTATGGAATAAAATTGATCTTATACAATGTTACCCTAATCTTCTGTAAATGCTAATAGTTTTTCCTCCAAAAATTACATATGCATACATGAATTCAAAGTTGCAAACTCACATTTAAGGGGTTCATGCCCAATGAGAACTCCCTTCCCAGCTATGAGGTCCTTATAATTTAAAAAATGGTCATGAAAGAGTTAATGAGATAGAAAATAGTAGGATTTTTATCTTTATACATCTTGATATCACTTTATTTCTAAATAACCAATAAAATAGAATTAAAAAAAATCTCAAGCTCAGATTATTCTTTCTCTCACTGCATTCAAAGATTATTTCAAAAAACTCAAATCAGTTCGTGTTGCCTCTCTGCATGAAGAGCCCACCAACTTCATAATGGCCCCAAACTGAAGTCTCAACTCAAGTGCATGGGATATGAAACTATTACAACCTGATTCTTAGCATCATTTTTTGGCTCTTCCCACATATTCTGTGATATAGTCACATTAAACTTTAAATTCTTCCCTAAATATGCTGTATTGTTTTCCTAATTCCATGTCTTTTTACATATATGCTGATCATCTGCCTAGAATGTTCTACCTTTTGCTTGATAACTTTATAGGACAAAATTTAAAGATTTTGTTTTACAACCTTTTATATTGTCCCACACCTCTTGCATCTTCTGTTCTGTAGTTTTTCAGTTTTATTCATTTTGTTGATTTATTTTATTTAGTTCTGAAGAAAACTCTGTTGATCTATCTTCAAGTTCACTGATTCCTTGTCTTGTCACATCTACTGATAAGTCCGTCAAAAAAAAAATTATTCATTCTTGTTACTGTGGATTTGATTCCCAGCATTTTCTCTGGATTATTTTTTAAAATTTTAATTTTCTGCTTACATTACCCATCTGTTTTACATATTGCCAATTTTTTTTTGTTAGGGACTTTAACATATTAACCATAGTTATTTTAAATTATTTGTGTGATAATCCCAACATTTGTGTTATATCTGAGTCTGGATTTGATGGTTGTTTTATCTCTTCTGACTTGATTTATCTTGCCTTTTGTTATAAGTTGTAAGTTTTTGTTGAAAGCTGTTGTGTCAGGTAATAGGAAACATCATAAATAGGAATTTGGTTTATTTTAATCTTGCTAGGTGCTTATTTGTATTTAATGTTGCTGTAATCATAGGAACCAGAGGATTCCAATTCCTTGAATATTCTCAGTTTTGTTTGCCCTCTTGGTATGGTGCTTACCTGTGTACTGCATTGCCCTAGCAGAGATTCTCCATGAGGACCTCGCCCCTATGGCAAACTTCTTCCTGGGCATCCAGGAGTTTCCATACATCTTCCAAAATCTAGGCAAAGGTTCCCAAACCTCAATTCCTGACTTCTGTGCACTGGCAGGTTCAACACAATGTGGAAGCTGCCAAGGCATGGGGCTTGCACTCTCTGAAGCCACAGTCTGAGTTCTATGTTGGCCCCTTGCAGCCACAGTTGGAGTGACTGGGATGCAGGACATAAAGTCCCTAGGCTGCACATAGCATAGGGACCCTGGGCCCAACCCACAAAACAACTTTTTCCTCCTAAAACTCCAGGCCTTTGATGTTGGAGGTTGCCATGAAGACCTCTGATATGCCCTGGAGACTGTGTCTTGCATCTCTTTTTTTTTTTTTTCTCTCATTTTCTACTGATATTCTACAGTGCCCCTGATGGTGTGATAAAGTGTGGAGTAGGGGAAGTTTCTATAATATTCTGGATTTTCGGTTTTTTACTGAGGATTTATCTTGAGATTTTGTCCCTCACAAGTGTTTCTGTCCCTCTTTATGTATTATGGATAGCTGTTTTTCCACCTGCTGGTTATTTCATTTCCTGGATACAATAGTCCTACCTATTTTCTAGAAACCCTGGTCTTGGTCAACTCTTTTTTTTTTTTTTTTTTTTTTTTTAACCTTCCTCTTGGGTAGGACAGGAAGGCTAAGTGGGGATCCAAGTGAGAAATGCCCCCTTCACTACAGCTGAGATAAAGTTCTCTCATAATTTTGTGTTTAGGCAAAGCCTTTTCTTCTGGAAGATAAGCATTTGTAGTGAAGAACACTCTGATATGCTTTGCAAAGGTTATTCCTCTCTTCTCCCTCCCAGGATTACAAAGAGGTATTTTTCAACTTCCAAACATGAGAACCTGGTAGAATTCTAAGACTATGGGTTCGCAAGACTTTTTGCCCCTGAAGTTAGTCCATACGAAGGTTCCAACAATTTATGAAAATTACTATTCACATGTTTCTCTCTAAATTTTGAGATGGTGATTTTCCCTCTGATGAATCCAAGAAAAGTTATTCATTTTCAATTTGTGATTTTGTTGTTGTTGCTCTTGTTGTAAAAGTGAGTGTGACAACTACTAAGCTTTTTCTACATTGCAGTTTGATATGGTTTGGCTCTCTGTCCCCACCTAAATTTCATCTTGTAGCTCCCATAATTCCCATATGTTGTGGAAGGAACCCAGTGGGAGACAATTGAATCATGGGGGCAGGTCTTTCCCATGTTGTTCTCATGACAATGAATGGGTCTCATGAGATCTGGTGGTTTTAAAAAAGGGAGTTTCCCTGCACAAGCTCTCTTTTTGCCTGCTGCCATCCACGTAAGATGGGACCTGCTCTTCCTTGCCTTCCTCTGTAATTGTGAGCCCTCCCCAGCCATGTGGAACTGTAAATCCAATAAACCTCTTTCTTTTGTAAATTGCTCAGTCTCAGGCACACCTTTGTCAGCAGCATGAAAACAAACTAATGCAGTAAATTGGTACCAGGAGTGGGGTACTTCTGAAAAGATACTGGAAAATGTGGAAGTGACTTTCAAACTGGGTAACAGGCAGAGGTTGAAACAGTTTCGATGACTCAGAAGAAGACAGGAAAATGTGAGTAAGTTTGGAACTTCCTAGAGACTGGGTGAATGGCTTTGACCAAAAGCCTGATGGCGATGTGAACAATAAGGTCCAGGCTGAGTTGGTCTCAGATGAAAATGAAGATCTTGTTGGGAACTGGAGCAAAGGTGACTCTTCTTACATTTTAGCAAAGAGACTGGTGGCATTTTGCCCCAGCCCTAAAGATTTGTGGAATTTTGACCTTGAGAGAGCTGATTTAGGGTATCTGGTGCAATACATTTCTGAGCAGTAAAGCATTCAAGAGGGGATCTGGGTGCTGTCAAAGACATTCTGTTTTAAAAGGAAAATAGAGCATAAAAGGTTGGAAGTTTTGCTGCCTGAAAATGTGTTAAAAAGAAAATCCCATTTTCTGAGGAGAAATCCAAGTTAGCTGCACAAATTTGCATACGTAACAAGGAACCAAATGTCAATCCCCAATCCCATGGGACAAATGTCTCCAGGGCATGTCAGAGGTCTTCATGGCAACCTCCAACATCAAAGGCCTGGAGTTTTAGGAGGAAAAAGTTGTTTTGTGGGTTGGGCCCAGGGTCCCTATGCTATGTGCAGCCTAGGGACTTTATGTCCTGCATCCCAGTCACTCCAACTGTGGCTGCAAGGGGCCAACATAGAACTCAGACTGTGGCTTCAGAGAGTGCAAGTCCCATGCCTTGGCAGCTTCCACATTGTGTTGAACCTGCCAGTGCACAGAAGTCAGGAATTGAGGTTTGGGAACCTTTGCCTAGATTTTGGAAGATGTATGGAAACTCCTGGATGCCCAGGAAGAAGTTTGCCATAGGGGCGAGGTCCTCATGGAGAATCTCTGCTAGGGCAATGCAGAAGGGAAATGTGGGGTGGAGCCCCCACACAGAGGACCTACTGGGGCACGGCCTACTGGAGCTGTGAGAAAAGGGCTACTGTCCTCTAGACCCCAGCATGGTAGATCCACTGACAACTTGCACTGTGTTCCCGGAAAAGCCACACTCAACACCAGTCTGTGAAGGCAGCCAGGAAGGAGGCTCCACCCTGCAAAGCCACAGGGGCAGAGCGGCCCAAGACTATGGGAACTGACCTCTTGCATCAGGATGACCTGGATGAGACAGAGTCAAAGGAGATTATTTCAGAGCTTTAACATTTGACTGCCCTGTTGGGTTTTGGACTTGCATGAGGCCTGTAGTCCCTTTGTTTTGGCCAATTTCTCCCATTCGGAACAGCTGCATTTACCCAATGCCTGGACCCCCATTGTATCTACAAAGTAACTAACTTGCTTTTGATTTTACAGGCTTATAGGAGGAAAGGACTTGCCTTGCTGTGGATGAGACTTTGCACTGTGGACTTTTGAGTTAATGCTGAAATTAGTTAAGACTTAGGAAGACTACTGGGAAGGCATGATTGGCTTTGAAATGTGTAGATATGCGATTTGGGAGGGGCAGGGGCAGAATGATATGATTTGACTGTGTCCCCACCTACATCTCATTTTGTAGCTCCTGTAATTCCCACGTGTTGTGGGATAGCTGCAGCACTATGGCCCCTTTCTATGACATCCCTGAAGGACAGTGGTGAACAGCACTTTTCCCACTGGGTAGAATTTTGAGCAGTGTATTTGGTTGTGCACTATGCATGGAGGGAGTAATGGTCAGATGTGCAATTATATACTGATTCATAGGCTGTCGCCAATGGTTTAACTGGTTGGTCAGGGACTTAGAAGAAGTATGATTGGAAAATTGGTGACAAAGAAATCTGGGGAAGAGGTATGTGGATGGTCCTCTCTGAGTGGTCAACAAGTGTGAAGATATTTGTATCCCATGTGAGTGCTCACCAACGGGTGACATCAGCAGAGAAGGATTTTAATAATCAAGTGGATAGGATGACCCATTCTGTGAACACCACTCAGTCTCTTTCCCCAGCCACCCCTGTGACCACCCACAGGGCCCATGAACAAAGTGGCCATGGTGGCAAGGATGGAAGTTACACATGGGCTCAGCAGCGTGGACTTCTACTCACCAAGGCTGACCTGGTTATGGCCACTGCTGACTGACCAATTTGCCAGCAGTAGAGACCAACAGTGAGCCCTCGATACAGCACCATTCTTCTAGGTGATCAACCAGTTATCTGGTGGCAGGTTGATTATATTGGACCTTTTCCATCATGGAAAGGGCAGAGGTTTGTCCTCACTGGAATAGACACTTACTCTGGATATGGGTTTGCCTATCCTGCATGCTATACTTCTGCCAAGACTACAATCTGTGGACTCATGGAATGCCTTATCCACTGTAATGGTATTCCACACAGCATTGCTTCTGACCAGGGCACTCACTTTATGGCTAAATAAGTGTGGAAATGGGCTCATGCTCGTGGAATTAACTGGTCTTACCATGTCTCCCATCATCCTGAAGCCTCTGTACTGATAGAATGGTGGAATGGCCTTTTGAAGTCACAATAACAATGCCAACTAGGTTAAATACTTCGTAGGGCTGGGCCAAAGTTGTCTAGAAGGCCTCACTGGTATGCTCTGAATCAGGATCCAATATATGGTACTCTTTCTTCCACAGCCAGAATTCATGGGTCCAGGAATCAAGGGGTGGAAGTGGAAGTGGCACCACTCACCATCACCCCTAGTGATCCACTGGCAAATTTTTTGCTTCCTTTTCCCACGACATTACATTCTACTGGCCTAGAGGTCTTAGCTCCAGAGGGAGGAACACTGCCACCAGGAGAGACAACAATGATTCTGTTCAACTGGAAGTTAAGATTTCCACCTGGACACTTTGGACTCCTCCTACCTTTAAATCAACAGGATAAGAAGAGAGTTACAGTGTTGGCTGGGGTGATTGACCTGGACTATCAAGACGAAATCAGTCTACTATTCCACAATGGAGGTAAGGAAGAGAATGCATGGAATACAGGAGATCCATCAGGGCATCTCTTAGTATTACCATGCCCTGTGATTAAAGTCAATCGCAAAATACAACAGTCCAATACAGGTAGGACTGCAAATAGCCTAGGCCCTTCAGGAAAGAAGGTTTGGGTCACTTCACCAGGCAAAATCTATGACCTGCTGAGGCACTTGCTGAAGGCAAATGGAATACAGAATAGACAGTAGATAGTGGAAGAAGGTAGTTATCTTCTTCTACCAGTACGATGATGTCAATACCAGTATGACAATGTCAATACCAGAACGACAATGCCAACAGTTGCAGAAACGAGGACTGTAGTTGTCATCGGTATTTCCTCCTCCTTTTGTTAAAAATATGTTTGAGAGGCAGGAGAATGGCGTGAACCCAGGAGGCGGAGCTTGCAGTGAGCTGAGATCGCGCCACTGCACTCCTGCCTGGGTGACTGAGCGAGACTCCGTCTCAAAAAAAAAAAAAAAAAAGAAAAAGAAATATGTTTGTGCATATACAAGTATACACTTGTACTAAGAAAATATCTTCATTTTATTTCCTTTTTCCTATATCATGTGACGTAAGGTTTATTGACTTCATATCAGCATTTAACTATTGTTAACTTTATGTAATAGTATTTGGTTTCGGGACTGGCGTGTTTCTGGTTGTACAAAGGATAGTTGTATTATGTTAGACGTAATTATGACCTTATTATTGTCTTTGTTTGAAGATTATGTCTGATCTCAGGAGATGTGTATGGGTCCAAGTTGACAAGGGTGGGCTTGTGATAGTTAATACTGAGTATCAACTTGATCGGATAGAAGGATGCCAATTTTTTATCCTGGGTGTGTCTGTGAGGATGTTGCCAAAGGAGATTAACATTTGAGTCAGTGGGCTGGGAAAGGCAGACCTACCCTTAATCTGGGCAAATACCAACTGATTAGCAAGGGTTTGGCTTTCTAGACTAGTTCCTGCAGAGATTGTGCGCCAGATTGTGTTTTTATGCCTGTTCGGGTCGTTTTCCATTTCAATATTTAGTCTCTCAGTAAACATCATCCCCGTCTTGAAGGGCAGTCTTATTATCTTTTCAGTGACTAGTCTACAGCTAGAACAAAGTACTTACATGATTGATATATATTTGTTGAAAGCATGATTTAATTCATAAATTAATAATTTATTTTATTGTCACAATAACTTCAAGGTTTTCAAGATTAATACTAATGTGCCAATTTATTTTAGATTAATAAACTGGAGTCCATAAATTCTAAAACAAAACCATAATAAATGTTTAGGTCCATATTGAACATGGGTTTGTTTTCATGTGTTATTTTTAATATTCATTCCAGAAACATTCATATTATAATTATTACATATCTACTATGCACCAGTCTCAGCACTATACATAATCACTTTTATTGTTTAACTTTTTCTCATAAAATATTATTAATAAAATATTTATTATTTAACTTTCTCTCATAAAATGTTATATTAATATTTAACATATTAATATAAAATATTAATGAAGTTTATATGCAAATATAATTTATAAATAAATCAAATGATTTTTTTATTTTCACTAGATGTTATATCCATCTCTAATTACAAAGAACATCTGATTATTCAATTAAGCAATTTTAAGAATTAATGCAAAACAGTATTTTATCTTATTCTTTACCTCAATTTTTTTCAGCCAAATTTTAATTGAAACATTATTATGGGAAAAAGTGTATATAATACTGTATGCTTCCATAACATCACCTATTCCTTTTCTAGAGTATCTTTCCCTTTTCATCATATACATTATGCCTTTTTCTCTTTCATTTTTCTCTCTGTCTTTCTCTACTTCCTCCCCTAAATGTATCTTCTTATATTCATTTATTAGTCCAAAACTATGACAGATCGAGAAAACTTTTACATCACTATAAGCTTAAAAACAACAGTAATAACAATCACAAAAGCATCATGCTGGTTAAAATTATGTAGGCTTTACTAGTGGTTCTCAGAGTCTCCAAACACACCTATTAACAAGAGGCAAGTATTATATAGCGCACTTTAGGTTAGGTATAATTACTCGCCTCAGTGTATAAATAAAGAGGCACAAAATGCTGAAGGTTTTATGTGTACTACATAAGGATTATAGAGACCAAGAATGAGTCATATTGAGAGAAAAGAGGATCAAAAACTAGTAGATTACCTAATAAAGGGTAGAAGAAAATGTGATTTATTAAATTGTTTTATTAAAATAAGACTGATATAAGGTAGTTGGGCTGATTTATTAATCTGCAGTCTAATCATGAGTTAAAACACCGTAATCACTTCCTTTTTATGAACTGAGCTTGTAGATGATGTCCCAGAAGAGAAGAGATTGTAATAGTAGCAGCAGATAGAGACCAACACATCTCATATCGACTGATTTTTCAGATCTATAAAAATCCACACATTCAGTGGAGGCCCCGTGGCAAACAAGTGATAAAAAAAGCAAACATTTTAAGCCAAAACAAATAAAAACCAGCCTTGCAGCTCCATTTCATTCAAAAAGCTTCCCTATAAATTAGAGCAATCTGGTCTCAAGGAGTCTCTTCTCCACTCTCAGAGACCAAACAACATTAAAATTTAACAAATAGAAGGAACTATAAGGCCTGAGGACTGTCCTTGATCAAATATCCAATATCCCTTTCATTTACTGTAAACAGGTAAATTCTGGTTAATCCTAGATGGATTGAAAGCAGCAGGAAACTTAAATATGCAATTCATGCTGAAAAGACTCTTCCTTTAGGCACACTCAGAAACAACAAATGGTATTTATTTTCAGCAGGCTCAATATTGGTTCTATGGAAGCAGAGGGGGAAATATACATATGGATAAACCACAGATAGAATATCTGAAAATATCTGCTTTCTTTTCAAAAAGGTTGGCATTTTAAGGACAACATTTTGACAAATGTACTAATTTTGTTCCCAGAGAGTCACAAAATCCAAGAGGGACTGGGCCTATTACCCCTGGCAGAGAATCTGACTGCCTTTACTCGGCCTATTCTCCCTTAGGAGTGAGCCATAGGGATGGTGGGGCACTGGCAATCTTAGGGTAGACCCTCTGGGCTGTAAAGAAAAATTGGAGTTCATAAATCAAATGGCAGAAATAAAGTATATATGGCAGAATTCAAAGTCAAATAAAAACTCTGAAACTGTATATCATAGTAACAATAACATTCGCTATTTTAAAAGTATCAGGAGGTGCCAGGTATTATACCGAGCACTTTAGATTAGGTATCACGATTCTCTCAGTTTATAGATGAAGAGGCACCATTTGCTGAAGATTGTACATGTAGTATGTAATGATTAGAGACACCAAGCATGAGCCATATTAAACAGAGAAAAGAGGTTCTGAAACTATGAAATTATATAATAAAGGGCAGAAGAAAATGTGATAAAGCTGCAGCAATTCTGAAAGTAGAATATAGGAACTTAGAAGTCTATCAGCGTCTAGACAGAGAAAGATAGCAAGAGGAAAAAACTTGTTCAGTAGTGTATTTTATTTCTAATGGACATAATTTCCATATATTATCCATTAAGGATTACACAGACACACACACACACACACACACGCACACACACACAGCTGTCTTTCTGTATGCATGGGGAACTGGTTTCAGGATCCTCTGTGGCTCTGTGGATAATCAAATCCACGAATGCTCAATTTCTTTACATAAAATAATGTAATATGTGCAAATAACCTAAACACACCCTCCCACATATTTTACATTATCTTTAGATTACTTATAATACCTAATACAGTGTGAAAGTTTGTATAAAAATAGTTGTTTTACTACATTTTTTAGGGGAAAAGTAAAGAGAAAAAAAGCTCAGCACATGTTCCGTACAAAAGCAACTATGAATTTTTAAAAATATTTTTGATTCACACTTGGTTGCATCCATTGATGGGATATCCACAAATACAGAGGGCTGACTGAGTATATATATTAATGCTGATAAAGGTAAATCAGAGACCTGGATAAAACACTGTATTGCATTTGTATGAATAGAAGGTACACTGCTTCAGAGTGAAAAAATAGTGGCTCTGGCATGTGAGAGTCAGCACACCTGTCCTACGTAAGTTCATGGACAACAATCACCACCAAATTTTTGGCTAATTCATTCTTGTAGTAGAATGGTCCCAAGATCTGCAGTCATTTCAAGCTGCTTTTTATTCAGTGTGATGAACTTCCGAGTATTTAATAGTTTAAGGATATGTGTGAATCCATGAAGACTGGAAACAAAATGCAAATTTTCATATAATCTTTTCTAAAGAACATTTGAAAAGATTGTGTTTTAGGATTTTTGTTCCAGATCTAGTTTAGACACTTACTAGCTGTTTGAATTTGAACAAGATATGTGATGTATTGGAGTTCCATTTTCTGTACTAGTATACAAAGATGAAGATGCTCCTAGAATATAGGGATGCTGTTAGAATTAAATGATTTAAGTCAAGTTAAAATACGTTGTACATTTTAAAGAATATAAACACAGTGATCATTACTATACTGAAAATATTGATTTTAAAAACTACACAAAGTCGTCATTTTAAGAAAAAATCAAATAAATAGAGAAGACATAAGAGAAAACATATTAAATATCATTATGTGGCCAAAGATTATATACATAAAATATACCAGTAATCTGCTTTCTCTGAACTAAAGTTCAGTTAGTCACCGTGGATTTTTAAATATCTTACAGGTATAAAGTCCTCTTGAGGATGTGCGACATCACAATTTAAAAATTCTTTCTGGAGAAGAAAACTGAATAAATAGAGAAAATGGAGAAGTATAAAGAGAAGAAAATAAAATAAGAAATGGATAAAAAATAGGTAGATATTGACTCAATATTTATAAAGAAAGCAAAAGAGATGAGATGCAGAAGCTCTAGCCAAAAATCTCCTTGTGACTGTCTATTGCTTTAATATGAGAGAAATATTCTATTAAAGTTTATAAATATTAGAATAAGCACTAAGCAATAGAATAAGTTTGAAATACTAGACAAGCAGCTGATACTTAGTTCTCAAGGTCTAGCCCTCTATTGAGTCATTGGTGAATAGCGGAGAAGAATGTGTTCTTTCCATTATAAAGAAGCAAACATCCTTCTCAACCTTGTAGTTTTTTAAGCTACATTTTGTGCTCAATTATTACTTATGACTTTTAAAACAGTTAGCTGGAAGTGAAAAAACTTTTTTCTATAGCAGCTGTAGTCATCCAGGAAAAATTAAAATGTTCACTTAGTCTTAGAGACAAAGCCCATGTTGATATTAAATTAGGATTTTCAAATCTAGTGAAAAATTTTTTGGCAAAAACTTGAGCAGTGAAATTATGTTGACCTTCATTGAGAAGAAATATTGAGTCCAAACTCCCTAAATGTTAACTTTTGAACCAAATTAGTGTTTAGAATGATTATAATAATTTGATGTTTCTGCTAATAGTTTTTGTATAACAGCAGCATATTTGACCTTTTTAAAATGTCAGAAATAATATTTAATATTAATACGCTCTTCAGCCACTTTAAACACTCAGGTAATATTTAATATTAAAAATAATAATCTTGATATTTGTACTCAAAATGTCATCATATATTGCTGAAGGATGATTCAATGTCTCTCTAAAATTGATGAATTCAAATATTTCTTCCACAAAGCGGTATAGGAATTGGAATGGATAAAAGTAATTTATTTTTGTAGAAATCAAGTAGACTGTACTCAACATAAAGTGAAGTGCAATGAAGCCCATTTACATTAATGCAATTTTTATTGTGAGGATAATGGTAGTTTAGAATATGAATGGTTGGAAAGAAAAAAACTATCTTAGTGTTGACATCAAAGCCCCTAAGTAAAAAATTCAGGGAATGCTTGTAATGATGAAGCTTAGGAGAATATTAGTTGTCTTAGTCCATTTTCTGTGGTCTTAAGAGAATACCACAGATGGGGTAATTTAGAAACAATAGAAGTTTATTTTGGCTTACGGTTCTGGAGGCAGAGAGGGTCAAGATTTGGTAGCTACATCTAGTCAGCTTCAGGTGAGGGCCTTGTGCTCATTCATCACATGGAAGAGAGATGGCAGGGAAAGCAATCATGCAACAGATCAAAACACAAGCAACAGTCTAGCCTTATAATACTCTACTTTCTAGGTCACTAATCCAGTCCCATGAGTGTGAGAACCCACACCTTCCTACAGAATTAACCCGGTCCTGTGAGAGTGGCATTATTCCCTCTTAACAACCTAACCACCTTCCTATACCACCACACAGGGGAATGCATTCCCAACACATGAATGTTGGAGGCACACTCAAACCACGACACTAGTTAAGATACAATTTCAAGTAATTTCTGTCTTTATATAAACAATATATTAAATTTTTGTTTCACTGTTACCATAAACTGCAGTTGTACATCTACAGCTAGAATCAGTTGGAAAATTTTTATCAATTTGGTTCATTTGAGCACCCATCTTCATCTTACTTGAATACTACTTTAAATGGCAAGCAATTTACACGAATATTTTTTAAGGGATTCATGTAAAATACATACAAATGTTTCTCTTAGATACCTGACATATAAACATACATTTCCTTTTTTAAAGAAAACAGCCTATGCACTATTCTGCCTACTACTATAGTTGTTATATCAGGAAATATCAATGTGGTGTTTATATACGTCTTTTGAGGTCTTCTGGGTAAGAGTATTAACCAGAATACTTCAGAGTGTTTGTGAAGATTAAATGAAGACATTCATGGTCAACACTTGATATATAGCTTGGTCATTAATAGGGGCTCCAGGCCAGGTGCCAGTGGCTCACTCCTGTAATCCTAGCACTTTGGGAGGGCGAGGCGGGCGGATCATGAGTTCAAGAGATCGAGGCCATCCTGGCCAACATGGTGAAACCCTGTCTCTACTAAAAATACAAAACTTAGCCAGGCGTGGTGGCAGGCGCCTGTACTACCAGCTACTCCGGAGGCTGAGGCAGGAGAATCGCTTGTATCGAGGAGGCTGAGCTTGTAGTGAGCCAAGATCATGCCACTGCAAAACAGCCTGGGTGACAGTGCGAGACTCTGTCTCAAAAATAATAATAATAGTAATAATAATAATAAGTGCTCCATAGAGGAAGCAAAAAAATTTTTGAGAGGCAGTGGTGACTACTTAAAAGAATTTAAGCATGGAGTGACTGACACACAGCTGGTATTTGCAGCCATCTTCAAAAATTACTGATAGTATGATTTAAGTAACAGAGTAGGATTGTGTTTTACAAAAAAATAACGCTTTTAATTATAGTATGAACAATTGTGCTGAGGAAGGTTTTGTGATCATTAATGTTGTTCACTATTATTTTGGGTTCTTCTGAGAATACTATAGCGCTTCACTTTTCTATCCATGAAGTGTGAGTGAAATAATGCCAGCCACTTCTAGAAGAAAACATTAAGAGCTAAGGCACAAGTGAACACTTTCCCTTCCCTTGTTAGCTGCAATGCTTCTTATTTTTGGAGATTTTAAGAGTGTGAATTTCTGAGTAAAGAATATGTGGAAGAAGTTAATTTCTATTAGCATGCTGGTTCAAACAATTGTGGGGTTCTCTTAAGGCCTGGGTGGTAGCCAGCAAGCAACTTGATGTTAAAGGTAAGAAAAATGACAAACATTGCTGTTAGTAGAAACTATTCTATGACGTGTTGGCAGAAGCTCCTGGTTGTGATGATGACTCTCAGGTACAAATTTGGTCACTCAAGCCGGGCGCGGTGGCTCAAGCCTGTAATCCCAGCACTTTGGGAGGCCGAGACGGGCGGATCACGAGGTCAGGACATCGAGACCATCCTGGCTGACACGGTGAAACTCCGTCTCTACTAAAAAATACAAAAAACTAGCCGGGCGAGGTGGCGGTCGCCTGTAGTGCCAGCTACTCGGGGGGCTGAGGCAGGAGAATGGCGTAAACCTGGGAGGCGGAGCTTGCAGTGAGCTGAGATCAGGCCACTGCACTCCAGCCTGGGCGACAGAGCGAGACTCCGTCTCAAAAAACAAAAACAAAAACAAAACAACAACAAAAAAAACAATTTGGTCACTCATAGGATGAATTCAAAAACAAAAGTTTAAAAATGGAGAGGGTTTCTGTTAGCTGCAGTTGGCAAGTAATTCAAGTAAATGGTAGTTGCTAAAAGTAATTAGCTAATGAGCAAACAGGAATAAAAAGGAATACAGCAGTTCCATGAATTCAGGGATCTTCAGCATTCAAAAAGACAGCAGATTCTTAACCCCAAAAGACAAAATAATTAAAGATTGGAGTTAGACAAAATAATTTAAATTTAGCTTTCAGGTAATGGCTAAATTAAGGGTATTAAGGAACCTACTTATAGGAAGCAGAATTAGGATAATTTTTTTTTTTTTTAATCACCAACACATCTGGAATTTTAGAATTTGTAGGCTCCCTTGCTTATTATAAATGACTCATTTTTTTTTCTTTTATGAATCAGAAAGGGTTGGGATATTATATTAATGTTCTACCACACAATGTTCTACCATTGTAATTTGTATGGTGGGAGAGGCAGGTAAACATGCAAATATCCTAACCTTTTAGTTTATGGGTTTCTTATGTCCCCTAGAAATCTTGAAATTTCAACTTGATCCTGTGAATGAGTAGGGATTTGGATTATTACTCCTATGTTTGGTAAGAATCAATTTTATTAGATAAAGAAATGAGACCCAAATAATTGTTGAAAAATAAAGTATGCATTAGAAAACTGCACTTTTCCACTGAGGAGTTGGTTACCTGGGCCAAAAAGTATGAGTAGAAGTGGTATAAATTATTGCCAGGCAGAAGCTCACTGTGCATGTTTTTTTTTATGGTCCCCCCTTCCTTTTACAAATGCCAAGTGTTGAAGGCTTTGTGCTTTGGTGGGTGTCCTGAAGTGAGGGTTACAGAGATCAGCATGAGTCACAAATACAACATAGACAGAACGTATACATGAGAAGTAAACTCCTATTTATTTATATTAGTGAAATATCAGGTTATATTTTACAATGACATGTCTCATTTTGTCTCAATGTGGGAAAAGAAAGGAGACAAAACAAAAACAAACCAAATTTATGAGAATGTTAAAATAAATAAGCCAGAGATACGGTAGCCAATTAGAATGATGGGTATATGAAAAGCAGCAGAGTTATCTAAGATGTAAAATCTGATAAAATGAAGTAATCTTTTGGAAATGGGAGAACAAAGCATGGATTCAAATGCAACATTTGAATTTATTGCTCAGAATAGTTTCATGTTAAAACTATCCATAGAGAAAAACAGAAAGCATTTGAGGCATAGAAGGTAAGTGAGTGGAGTTTTGTGTCTTTGTAATTCTAGCGATTCACATATAAATATTTAGAAGACAGTTGGATATAAATTTAAAGCTCAAGAGGAATAACTGTGTTAATAATGCATATCTGAGACTCATTATTTTGATCATGGCAGTTAAGATGCAATAATTTAGCCAAGAAAACTGTAGGAGAAGATAAGAAGCAGATAGCCAGGAGGGGAAAAAAGAAAAAAAAAAAAAAAGCATTTATAAGGAAGCTGAAGAGTAAGCTTAGTGGTAGGATAAAAAGCTTAATAATCTGGGCCACAGAACCAAACAATAAGAATATTTCTTAAAAGCGAAGTAAGTTCACAGTCAGATGCTCCTGCAGGTTAAACAACGTAAGATGAGGCGGGTTTTATAGTTCACCACATGGAAGTCATAAACGTCCTTAATGGGAGCTCTTTTAATAGAGTGCTGTTGATATTGTGTTTAAAGAGTAAAAGGGAATGTAAGAAAGTAGAAACAATAAGTGGTGGGCAACCCTCTCACACAGTTAAGATATTACAACAAGCCAGGTATACCATGTTAGGTGGACTGAGTTACGGGTCAGGAGTAAGATTCTGTAATAAATTCATTTTTGTCTTCTATAAGAAGAGAGGCTTAAACATGTTTAAATAATAGGATGAAGTAACCAGAAGTGAGGGATTGAAGACAGCACAAATAGGTACAAAGAGCTTCTAGAAAGAAGGATCCTGAGCTCTGGTAAAATTATTTATTTTATGTAATACCAAGACTATATCTTCCCTCCAAACAGAAGTGGAGGACGAAAAGATGAAAGCATAATTTTTAAATGTTTCTTGGGAAGGTGAAAATAATTTGAAAGATTATTTTCAGTTTCTACTTTCTCTTTGAAGTAAAAGGGAAGGTCATTGGTTCAGATTGAGTCAGCCATGGCAAAGTCACATGTTTTGGTTTAAAATAGTGAGTAGGAAATCTATAAAAATATCCAGTTCACACTGAGGGATTATTTAAGGTGGAAATAATTTGAGATTTTTCTCTAGCAGTTTTAGGACTTCTGAGTATTAATGCAAATGATGCAGTTAATTTTTACTAGGGTTGTGACTGTACTAGACCTATAAGGCATGAAGCCACCAAGAGAAAGGGTTCAATTATATTAGACATTGAACTTCAGAAGTGATACATTAACGGGTCTAAACGGGTTATAAAAGAAAGGAGCGAGTAACAGAAAGCACAAAAGAGCAGTGATTGAATAACTAAGTCTAATTATAGTCGTAACCATGCTTATGAGGGAAATATTTTAAAATATAGGAGGCTATATTTTAGTACAGAAGGTTATTTTTGTTTGAAATTTTTAGATTTATATCATCACTGTTACGTTTGTGTGTATATTCAGAATGTGTAATTTAGAATTGTATCTGAAGTATGATCGGACAAGATCAGACACAGAAATTCAGGTAACTTGCTGAAGATATTTGTGAACTGCCAATAAAGAAGTTGACTTTGGAGTTGAGGCCATCTGTTTCTTAACCACTATCTGCAACTCTCTATCGGTAAGTTTATACGTGGTTAAACTGTCACTAAAAAGAGATTTATGAAAATCTGACAAGGTGTTTAGAGAAAGAAACAATTGAAGTTAGCAAATATAAAGAATCATAGGAAATAAACTAGAAATTTTTAAGGATGATTCTATACTCATGAAGAAAACAGCAGTAACAGAGTATGTATTCTGGGAATTATATACAATTAAAGTAATTTTTAGAGACTATCTTTCAGTGTGTGTGTACGTGTGTGTGTGTGTGTGTGTGTATATATATATATATATATATATATATATATATATATTTTTTTTTTTTTTTTAGATGGAGTCTTGTTTAGTCGCCCAGGCTGAAGTGTAATGGTGCCATCTCAGCTCACTGCAACCTCTGCCTCCTGGGATCAAGCAATTCTTCCACCTCGGCCTCCTGAGTAGCAGGGAGGAACCCGCCGTCATACCCGGCTTTTTTTTTTTTTTTTTTTTTTGTATTTTTGTAGAGACAGAGTTTCACCATGCTGGCCAGGCTGCCCTGACCTCATGATCCACCCTTCTCGGACTCCCAAAGTGCTGGGATTACAGGCGTGAGCCACTGCTCCCGGGCATTCAGCATACTTTTATTTCCACACATTTTTTAGTCAAATCTTTCACTAATTTTTCTTTAGTGTCCTTTCCTTTAGTAATCTCATTTCCCTTAAATTACAGATAATATTTCACTTCATTCTCTGGGAAAAATATACAGAGAGAGAGTTTTAAAATGGGTATTTTATTTTTTATTGTAAGTAAATTTGGGCTTTGGTAAGTTTCAAGATATCACTCAAAATATTGTCTAATTCTGAAGATCACATATAATAACAGAGATCATTTTATCAGAAAACTTAAATAACATATTTAGTCTACACAAAATAAAATGCTAGCATTCAAAAAAATGAACAGTTCAAACCTAACATGTTTTACAAGAACATCATTCCATCAATATTAGACTAAAATTGATCTAATATTTAATGATAATTCTAACATAAGAATGGTCCAGTCTGAAATAAACACAACCTTATTTTTTTATTTGCAAAAAATAAATTCTTATTAACTCGCAAAAAGTTTAGAAAACTAAAACTTTTTCTATATTATTTTGCATCTGCTTGATAGATATAAATAAAGTTGAAAGTAAAAACATTTTGTGAGTTAATTTTTACTTCAATTCAATAAACATTTATCGAGGAGCTAATGAACCATGTCTGATATGACGCTGTGCTAAAATCAGTAAGATATCGGACCTCAAGGAGTTGGCAGTCTAATGGGGGAGAAAGACACTTGTTCAATTTGCTACACTAAAGAAATATAGTTTTCTCAGACCTAAGGGGAAGAATTAATGTTGACTGAGATAACAGGGTAATGCATCATAGAACAGGTTACAGGACATTTGAACAATTAGTGTTGTTGAATATGAGTATAGATAAAGCAAGCATGAAATACAGAACTAAATTTGTAATTGTGACACAGCATATACGGAAACTTTTAACAAATACATATCTTCTCAAATTATACAGTAAAAAAGATTCAGCAGACGTCTGTTTAAAAGTACATGTGCCCACACATGCATGCATGCACACACACATGCACACATACACACCAGATTCTATACCATTTCTGAGAAATATTAGAGAAACCACTTTATATATACCTAGCACATATTTCCCTAAATGAGTTTTGTTGTAGGGAAAGCATTCACTATTAAAAATTTGTACATAGATTTTTGTTTATATATATATAGAGAGAGAGAGTTCAAGTTCTGGGATACATGTGCACAACGTGCAGGTTTGTTGCGTACATATACACGTGCCATGGTGGTTTGCTGCACCTACCAACTTGTCATCTACATTGGGTATTTCCCCATTTGCCCTAATGCTATACCTCCTCTGTCCCCTCAAACCCCAACAGGCCCCAGCGTGTGATGTTCCTCTCTCTGTGTCCATCTGTTCTCATTGTTCAACTCCCACTTATGAGTGAGAACATGCGGTGTTTGGTTTTCTGTTCTTGTGTTAGTTTGCTGAGGATGATGGCTTCCAGCTTCATCCATGTCCCTGCAAAGGACATGAACTCATTGTTTTTTATAGTTGCATAGTATTCCATGGTGTATATGTGCCACATTTTCTTTATCCAGTCTATCATTGATGTGCATTTGAGTTGGTTCCAAGTCTTTTTAATAAAAATTTTTATTATATTTATTTTATTTTATCATTCATCATATCGAGTTTGTTAATAAACTTTTATTATACCTATCAAGCAGATGCAAACTGTTCTGAAAACAAATATATGAAAGTTTACTTTTATCATTATTTTTATCTTAATAACTTAATAGTGTAAAAAAATGCACAATCTTCATAAAATACATTGTATTATATGTGTAGTGAATTTGGTACAAAGATATTTCATCATGGATGTGATTCTAGGTTTTATTTTGAAAATGATTAAAAATATCTTGATATTATTTTGCATCCTTTGGGAATATTTTAGCAGAGCTCTGGGATATGTTTCAACTTTTTAAATGCATGATGATTATCAATGATGTACAAATATAATACTACAAATCATGCTAATTATCATTATATAAATACATAAGAATCCTATATTTTCTTTTATAATTATTGCAAATGAAAATGGAATTGTTCTCCCATCACCCGACTAGAAATTTTATTCAATTTGTTTTCATCACAAAGATTACAAATGACAGATGACAGTGACCATCGGGAGCAAATTGAATAAAATTATTAGATGTGAAGTGCTGGAAGAAGAAAAGTACAAATAGGAGAGACCTGTGTATTTAACCTAGCTAAGCTTGGGGCAATAAGACTAATGTCCAAACAAGAAAAGGCAAACTGGGGAGATAATAGTCATAATCAAATTTACTGACAGTAAGGGTTATACATAAACTTCACAGTGAAAACAATTTTCAAAGAGGTGAAATTCATTAAATAGTTTACTGTTTGGAAACAAAAACCCAAATCATGGCCAAATAAAACATCATTTTATTCAATCAATAAGTGCAGCTATTAGTATATTACAAAATGCATTTATTTTTATGCTTATGGAATGTGTGAGACCTGGAGACTGTAAGCTTCATGTGAGTAAAGATATTTCTTGCTCTAAGGCATCACTTTACCTCCTGTTTGTCTCATCTGTCTCACAGTTTCTGGTGACTTGATCCATTGCCTTCTGTAACCAATTCTGTGCGGTCACTGGCAAACTTCACTTGGACACACCCATGGTATAATCCTCTTATGTCCTACAACAACTATTCCCTATTGATAGACAGATTCATTCCAGGCATGAATGTTTGCCTGGAATTGCGAGTTGACATGGCGATGCTATGTACTTAGATGCAGTGATGAAGTGGAGGGATGGAATCTGGTTTTAGAGGTAGATGTGATCCTGTGTGGAGAAATTCCTTTTCTTTTGTAACCTAGCAGAGAAGTACTGAGAAGCGGCTGTTTGCATGGTTTATTAAATACTTCACAAAAAGTGAGAGTCATCCTCATGTTGGCTCTTTTATCTGTCCTCTTCCTGTCTCTGATCTCTGAAATTTCATTCTCTAAAACACATTTAATATTTGCTTTAGGTTCTGTCCTGAAACTAAGCTAAAGTGTGTGATGACCTGTACATCTCAGAAAAGTGAGAGGAGTTTCCTTTTTCAGGAAGGGAACGTTGAGTGGGACTGTCTTCATAACCTTAGTGAAGGCTACATGACTGAACCCACACCAATCAATGAATTATGCTTCTCGACACACAGCAACAACATATTTTCTTTTAAGACTTATATCCCCCAACCTAATGCGTACATTCACACACGTTCTTTCTCTCTCTATCTCATATTACTGCCACTAGACCATATACTCAATGAGGCCAGAATATTTTATATGTTCTTCACTTATATAACTCTTAACACCTAGAATATAGTACAAAAATATATAAATAAATGAATTCATTTACTGAGGAGATACTATGTGCTAGGTACTCTTCTAGGTTTGGGGAAAAATATTAGTAAGTAAATAAAACAAAGATACTTTTGTGATGGAGTTTATGTTCTATTTAGGTAAAATGTGCAGTAAACAAAGAAATAAGAACGTGTGTGTGTGTGTGTGTGTGTGTGTGTGTGCACGTGTCCACATGTGTATTTACATCTGTATATATAAGTTACATAGATACAAAATTTAAACATATAACAATTATATATATATGATAGTGAGAAGTACAATATCGAGCAAATAAAGCAGGGAAGGGGATAAGGAATATCTGATGAGGAAGGATTAGATATTAATAAGTTAATTTGAATAAATAGATGAGTAAATAAATTATTGACTCAGGGACAGTCAAACTATGCTGGTACTGTCTTTCTCCTGGTCTTGAATTTGAGTAGATAAGATATAGTCACGGAACTGCTGGCCATCAACCTGAGTCTTCCAGGGAAATCTAGCTGAGGGTCCACCCATCATCGAGGGAAATGGAAATGGAGATAGCAGGCAAACACCTCGATGATATAATATCAATCACTGGACCTAGAGCCACTATTATTTTTATGATATCTTTGGTTATATGAACCAATAAATGTTGTTTGTTTTTAGAGAGGCTGAAGTTGAATAATCTACCATGTACAACTGAAAAAGTTCAACTAAGACAGATGAATAAAAAAGTTCTAAGTCTGAAGGCTTATTTCTTAAAACTTTAAGTGTACAATTTATGAAGAGGCAGACACACCTAAAATGATATTTTGGCTATAGATTGTAATTTATAAAGAAGATTGCAGTTAAGAAAATTAAATTCTACCACATTGTTGCATCACCGAAGTTCCATTATTTCTTTTATTTTTAATCTTCTCCACTCTCTTTCTTAGTATTTATCTTTTACTATGTCTTTTTTTAGTTTTCCACATCTATCTATCCATCTGTGTAATTAATCACAGTTGCAATATCTTTCTTAAAAAATACATAAAGTCTTTTCAAAATTTTACAGATTTTTTTTTACCAAACAGAAAAAATATTGAAAAATATTAGTTCATTTAAAATAGAAATGTAAAGGTAGTAACAAATATAAATTATTTGAAAATAAATATAATACATGAAAACTTTTATTAAAAGTGTGCCAAAGTAAAAACTGGTTCAGAAAATAGAATTATTTGGAAGGGAAGTCAGCATGATGGTGAAATTGGAAGGCCCAGCTCTTGTTCTTTCACAGGAACGCAGTGTGAAAATGATATACAGCCCAAAATGCCTTTATGATGAGTCCGGAATCCACTTAAAAACTGATAGAACCCAGGATGAACATAAAACCAAGAAGAGCAGCATAGAAACAGATAAGAAGGGCAATTTTACTTTACCTGCATCAATCCAGACTGGCACAGATAAATGCTTATTGCTTCATCCTGTGACTTCCTCTGCTGGAAGAAAGAGAGAATGGAGCATGTATCCAGTCTTTCAGCCTTTCAGAGCACTCGTCAAAGATCCAGTTTCTGGCTCACCTCATACTGAGCACTGACAGAGATCGCACATTCCAGACACTTGGAAAAGTTAGAAACAAAGGAAAAGAGTCAGGTGGCTTTTTACAGATATCATATCTGTGAGACTGAAAAAAGATTCAAAACCATGGTTCTCCCTCAGGAGGGTGCAAGAAGAGAAGGATGTGTCTCCAATGTTTTTGACTTGTTCACTGCACTTATTAAAGGGACTGGTTTCTGTACTGCTCAGCTTGGCTGATCAGTAAAGAATTTTCCCATCAAAGCCACTGTATAATGACTGGGAAAGGTGGTTGTTTCTTTAAATAGGCAGACACCAACACAAATGTATAAACAAATGAAGAATTAGGAAAAAAAAAAGTGACATAAGCAAAGGAACAAAACAAATCTCTAGTAATTGACCCTAAAAACAGGGTCTGACAAATAATTCAAAATATCATCTTCAAGAAGCTCAGTGAGTTGCAACAGGACACAGATAAACAATAAAATAAAATTAGAAAAACAACGCATGAAAATTTAGAATATAAACAAAGAGACAGACATAATTAAAAAGAACAAAATACAAATTCAGGAGCCAAACAATATAACTAAAATGAAAAATTCACTAGAGGGTTTCAGCAGTAGACTTGATCAAGCAGAAAACCAAACAAACAAATCCAAAACTTACTGGAAAATATTCAGTCAAAATAAAAAATTAAGAAATAAAAAAGAATAAAGAAAGCTTAAGAACTTATGGAACTCTCGCAAGTGAAACAACATATTTACTATGGAATTCAAGGAAGGAGAAAAGAGAAAGTAGGGGGACATTATTTAAAGAAATTATGTCTGAAAACTTTTCAAATCTGTGGAGGGAGATAGACATTCAGAATTATGAAGCCAGAATGAATCATAAAGAAATACTTTAAAGAAATATATACTGAGCCATATTATAACCAAATCATTACATTCATATAAAAGAGGGATTTTTGAAAGCACCAAGATAACAGTGACTTGTCACATTTAAGGATCAGATTTCTCAGCAAAAATCTTGCAGGCCAGAGGAGAGGGATGTGATATATTCAAGATACTAAAACAAAAACAAAAGCTGCCAAACCAGTACACTATATTCAGCAAACATGTTCAGAAATGAAAAAGTGATAGTTTCTCAGACAAACAAAATTTGATGAAATTTATTACCAATAGGTGCAAGAACAAGAGTGAATATTCAAGAACAGGAAGTGGAACAAGAGGGTCATCAAGTTAAAATGAAAGTATGCTACACAACAATATGAAAGCATGCAAAGTATAAAATTCACAGGTAAAGGTAATTATTTAATATATAGATAAATGCATAATACCCTAATACCGTAATGGTGACATGCAGTTCATGTTTAACTTCAGTGTAACAGTTAAAAAATATTAAGAATAACAACAACTAAATAATTTCATGGATATTCAACATAAAATATGTAAATTTTGCCACCAGTAACTTAAAATATCAGGGGAGGGAGAATCAAAATTGCAGGGTTTTTGTATTTGATTAACATTAAATTGTTATCAACTTAAAATAGACTGTTATAAAATGTTTTATTTAAGCCTCATGCTAAGAGAAGAAAAAAATATATCCATTGGTATAAAGAGAAAAAAATGACAGGATTAAAGTATATCACTACAAAAAAATCATTAAATCAAATAAGAAGACAGTAAGAGAGAAAGAGAAGGGAAAGTTAACTGCAAAAAAGACAAAAACAATTTAACAAAATGGCAATAATAGGTTTTTACCTACAAAGAATTACTTTAAATGTGAATGCATCAAACTCCACCAACAAAAATAATGGAGTGGCTGAATAACAAAAACAAAATATCCAATATTATTAATTACAAGAAACTTGCTTTAGATTTAATAATATACATAAGCTGAAACTGAAGGGATGGAAAAATATATTCCATGCAAATGGCAGCCAAAAGAGAACAGCAGTGACTATAACCGACAAGATAGACTTTAAATCAAAAACTGTAAAAATAATACAAAGGAAGTCATTAGATACTGAGAAGAGGGTCAATGTATCAAAAAGAGAAAATTGTATTATGTATAAATATATATAATTATACCTTATATAATTATATATGACAATATAATTATATATAATATATATGCATTATATTATACAATTCAATGTAAATATAATATATGCTTATATGTAATATAATTTATATTGAATTATATATTATAATTTATATTAAATATAATATACATATTATATATTATAAATGCATATTTATATTTTACAATATTTAAAATATAAATGTTATATATTTAAATATATATTATTTAAAGCTAATTGGCAAATCATTTGCTCTTTAAAAAGAACAAAATTCTATCATATGTGACAAGATGGGAATGAACATAGAGAATTTTATGCTAAGTGAGATAAGCCAGTAACAGAAGAAAAATACTCCACCATTTTGCTTATATGAGGTATCACATATAGCCAAACACATAGAAACAAAGAGGACAATGGTGGTTGCCAGGGATTGCGGGAAAGGGAAATATAAGTTAATTGTTGAAATGATATGAAGTTTCAGGTATGTAAGATGGTAAATTCTAGAAATTAACCGTACAATATTGTGCCTATACTTAACAAGATTGTATTCTGAACTTAAATTTTTAAGAGGGTAAATTTAAAATTAATTGCTTTACCACAAGTTAAAATAAGAAAACAAAATGATAAAGCAAATAGAATTTGTGGAGTATGTTAAAATAAATTATAAGTTAATACAAATAATTAAATGAACATTGGACTGACAAAAGGGCTTGAATTCTTTCTATGCCATTTTATAGCTCATGTGATGTTAGGTTACACCTTCCTCACAGGTAGTCAGAGCGTTAATAAGCCAATGAATGTAAAGTAATATCTTGTTAACAAATTTTGTTTCTTAGCCTTTAAAACTGATTGCATTGTTGAAATTATGCTTTGGTACTTTTCCTCCACTGTTAAACACTTTTCTGCATCACTCCTCACTTCTGTGTTTATTTTTCTCCTTTTTTTTCTTTTCTGAACTTTTATTTTTGGTTCAAGGAGAACATGTACAGATTTGTTATATGAGTAAAAAATTTTGTTACCCAGGTAGGGAACATAATACTCTTTAGGTCATTTTCTGAACTTCACCCTCTCCCCTCAGGTAGGCCTTGGTGTCTGTTATTCCTATCTTTCTGTCCATGTGTACTCAATGTTTAGTTTCCACTTACAAATGAGGATATGAGGCATTTGGTTTTCTGATCCTGTGTTAACTTGCTTAAAATAATGACCTCCAACTGTATCCAGGTTGCTGCAAATGAGATGTTTTTTTGTTTTTTTCTTTTTTTCTTATGGACTATTCCATGGCGTATATGTACAATATTTTCTTTATCCTCTCCACTGTTGATGGACATCCAGGTTGAATTCATATCCTTGCTATTGTGAATAGTGCTGCAATGAACATGTGGGTGCATTACCTTTTTCATAAAACCATAATATTCCTTTGGGTATATACCCAATAATGGGATTGCTCAGTTGAATGGTAGTTTTGTTTTAAATTCTTTGAGAAGTCTCCAATCTGCTTTGCATAGTGGTTTAATTAATTTACATTCCCACAAACAGTGCTATTACTTATGTTATAATGTATGATGCTGATGACATTGGAAATATTATAACAACATGAAAGTTTATCACACTAGCTTTATCAAGTCATCTGTTTGTTTGCATAATGCCCTAGGAAGGCATTATAATAATTCCATGATATAAACTGTGGTATGAGACACTGAAAATATATATTTTTTACTTTATTTTATCCCCTTTATTATTGGTAAGTTGGTAAGTAGTCTTGTACTACCTTTGTAAATATTTATTTAACGATATCGATTGGAAATTACATTTTGTTCAGAAAAAGTGACTTTTGAACCGTGAATAAGAAAATAGTTATTTATCAGTTTAATCAACACATAGAAGAAATATTGCAAGTCACTAGAAAGTTAGGTTAATACTCAAAAACTGGGCCTTTAGGGACAGGAAATTAGTAGCTTCTGGAATTAGGTTGTAACAAATATGTTAGAAGCTTGAATTAAAGTAAGATGCTTGAATCAAAGTTTATACACATAAAATGTGGACAGTCCAATAGACCTCTGACAATGCTTTGAGGATGCAAGATTAAAATTGTATAGACAAATTATACTAGAAATGTTACAAGTAAATATATTGAATATTTAAAATTTTTAAGCATTTTTTAAAATAACATTACTCTTCATGTTTGTAAATCAAGTGTTGATAAGTTTTACCTGTTAATCATCTATAGAGGTTTTTATAACGCTAAAAATAAAGGTTGACTAAAAGTCATCATTTTCCATTTTCTCTCATTACATTTAGAAATACTATTCGCCTTGTATTTTAGCTGCAGCTACTTTTTTTTGTTTGTTTGTTTTTTTCCCCTTTTAGTTCCTTGAGAATGGCTCCATGAGCAAAGATCTTGCTCTTGACTGAGGAGTAAGCAGTCTTCACTCAAGATAACTCATGGAAATGGAAGCACAAATTGGAAACACCAACAAAGTGGCATTATTTAAAAGAAAGAATGAAAAAGTATAGGGATATCACAAGAAATTAGAAATCAAACCACCCAAATTAAAGTATGAATATTAGAAGATATTTTATATCAATCTAGTAAAAGTAATATACAGGTATTATTGATTTAACATAAATAATCTAAGTAGAATTTATAGTGAAAGGGTACTGATTTCTAAAGTGTATTTAACAATACAAATACCATCTCAAGGAAACTACTCACATCACAAGCTGAAAAGATAAATTCCCAATTAAATAGAGAAAGAGGCTATCATTACATTTCAAATGACTGTTACCTCTCATAAATTTATTTTTAAGGTAGAAAGTCACTTTACAGAACATAATGCAGCTCATTATGAGGAAATTCTGTTTAATTATAGTGAGTCAGTATCTATAAAAAAGATTTTTCTTAGAGAAAAAGACTACAATGAGTTATCTGAACAATCAGTTTGGCTCTGTCAGGATGAAAATTTTAAATGATCCCAAGGATTAATAAAACTTTGAACAAATTGAATAATTTGGCGAAAATTAATACACTGGTCTATTATCTCTGTTGCCAAAGCATTTTTAGTAACTCGATTTTACACATAGCAGATTACATTGTCATTGTTCTATACACAGCCCTATCTTCTATTAGACTGTAGCCCTATCTTCTATTATCCTTCTCTAGGGCAAGGGCAAGGAGAATACCATTTTGACCTATCTTAATTTTACAACAAATGGGACTCCAAATACTTTATATGTATAACTCTTTTGCAGAGGACCTCGTCTAGTAAAACCAAATATGGCAGGTGTTTTTTTTTTTTTTTTTTTTTTTTTTTTTTTTTTTTTTTTTTTTTCCAATCTGCATTGCTCAGTTGAAGCTTGAACTTATTTTCTTTTGTTACCTGAGATTTGCTAAGCCTGGTAGTGAACAGGACCATGAGTTTCAGAGGAATTAAAATCTCTCCTTACTCTGCCCAGCTTGCTAATTTAAATTAGTCTCTAATCATCTCCCTATTACCTTTTGGCTTTTTATTCCTTAGGAGACAGGTCCTTCTTCAAGAGTATTTGCCATGATGCTGATGATATTTTTTTATTTATAACTCTGTAGTCCCCCAAAATCCACCCGGAAACAGTTGTGTTAGCTATGATCTTTGAATGTAATGTTTTAGTCTTTCCTTTTGAAGCAGAGTAGCCAGTTATTTCTTTGTCTATTCAAAGTATTTCTGACTCAGTTCTTTTGTATCCCTGGAGATCTCAGCATGCTGTGTATTACAAGTCTTTGAAAACTGATGAGTAAAAATAGTAAGTGAATGGATTACCTTTGCTAGTATGTTTCAAAGATTTACAGCTTATATATACTCTTGATGTCTAAAAAAAGAGGGCTTCTTCTTTAGAATAATATATATTCTAAATTCCTCTGCCTGAAGATAATATTAATTTTGCCCTCCAAATGAAGATCAGTTGTGGTAAAAATACACAAAGCATGCCAAATCAGGGATTTTGCTCATGTTGACTGTGTATATTTAACAAAGGAGGAAAAAATGTACACTTATAAAAGTTGTAAAGTGAAATGAAAATTTTTTTAAGTGCAAAATACTCTTTCTGAAGTAACTTAATATTGTCTGACAAACAAAAAATGACATTTAAGTTAAAAATAACATTTACATGTTATGATGGTGAGATGCTGTGGATGAAGGTGCGCTAGACTCTGCTCGAAGAGTCTCAGGAAGAGGAATGTCATCTGACCTAAATATATGAAATATAATAAAAATTTCTAAGGGGTGCTCCGACCCACTGAGCTCTCCCCAGTTCTCCTTAAGAGCCACCATTGCGCCACCATAGGTTTGTCTGGAACGATTGTTTCTCTAGAAGTTCAGTGAATTATTAAAGAGACTTCAGATTAGAGTGACAAGTTATGTCGTTAGTGATGGATAAAAATGGAGGTAATAGTATTAATTAACTGACTATTGTAATAGCCTAAGCAATGGATGATGGTGCCACACCATAGCAGATGACCATATGAGAGATATAAAAAGCCAGAATTGATGTGATATAGTGGCAAACAGAATGTTAATATAGAGAATGAGAAAGAACACAGGTGGTCTCCCAGGTTTTTGTATTGGCCAACTTGATGACTGGAGTATTATACACAGTGTGCTTGCTGCTGTGAAGGATTTGATCATTTTTAAAAAATGTACAAGAGCATAATCCAAATGCTCTGCTTAAGTTTCTTAAGGGTCAGTTTAATATTTAAATATGATGGTGGATTATTGAATATGTGTCTTCCATGCTTATATTTACAGCAAAATTTATCTATCACTTAGACCAACTGATTGCCTTATTTAGATCAAACTTCAGCCTTCCTTCTATAGAAACAAGAAAGGGAGCATCATTTGTACTGTTGGGTTGATCTTTCTTTCCTATTAGAAAAATTGCTTCATAAAACATTTGGCTCTTCTAATACATTTTTGTTTAAGAAAAGTATATGTATCTTAATTTGACCAAAATAAAAGGTTTTGATACCCGTGGATAAAATGTTGCTACATCTACTGTTGCATTGCCATATGTCTTAAACCTGTAATGACTTTCTAGACTGTACTTACAGATTACATCTAGAATTTGACCTTTACCTAATGGGTATCCAATTTCACAAGTGTAGGGATACTGAATTTATTCAGGCATTCATTTATTTAAAAAAAAAATTGGATTATACCATGTGCCCAAAACTAAATGTGCTATATTATTGGGGTGCAAATGCGTCTTGGGTGGTCCTTGTTCTGAGAAACTTACAATTTATGTAATTATTGCAATATGATATGATGTGTTAAAAAGGTCCTACAAAAATGCTGTAAAAAATAAGAAAAAAACATAACTGACATTTCTCTCAGAGAAAGAAAGGGGAAAGAAGAGAGAAAGGGAGAGAAAAAAAAGATAGAAAGAGAGAGAGAGCAGAAGCTTCAAAGAGCTCATGATAGTTGAGTCATGTTTTGAAGAATGAGTAGGAAAATGAAATTGAGAAATGTTGGCTGTATGGGAGCATATAGATAGAGGGACAACATTTGCAAAGGATTTGAGACGTCCTAAATGAGACAATATTTGAAGAGAGACATGTCAGTAGTACAGAGCATACAGAGGGAACAGTAGAAAGAGAGTGGTGAAAAAGGACAAAGTCTTACCTTATTACTATTTTTAATTCCTCTATTGGAATTAGAACTTTCTGTGTTGTCACGGAAACCTAAGTAAATTACCATAACTAAGAAGTTCACATGTCTGACTTTCAGCTTGAGAATAGCATTGATGATAAGCATGTTTTGTCTACAAGAGTGGGGAAAATTTCACGGGGGAAAACTGTGATGAAGACTATTTCTAGTCTAGAAAATAAAATAAAATGGGGAGCATAGATAGGAGAATGGTTAGAGAAACGCAGATAAGATGACAAGTTTGAAATCTATTTAGAGGCTAGAATAGATTCTGATGTCTAAGATGAGGAAGTGTAGCAAAATTGCCGAGTTGCCGACTGGAAAACTCAGTGAATGCTGATGCCATTGAGTTAAAATTAGGAAACAGTTGAAGACTGAAGGTGTTTTTTGAAAACTCATCATAGGGAAGTAGAATTAAACACCATCTAATGGATAAGGTCACTTGTACAAACATACAGAACATGAACAAAGAGGATCACGTGCAAAACTTTGCGTGTATGTAACTCTGGCTAAGAATGAGAAGGAGTTAATGCAGAATAAGGAGACTACTGCCAAGGAAATCTCCAAAACTAAGAACTTCAAGAAGGATGCAAAATGAGTTAAGAATAGCAACTATACATGGAGAATCACATAAGATTAAAAAAAAAATTGAAAAGTGTCTAATTTTTAAAAATTAGATATTGGTTGATAAGTAGTAAAAATGCATTTTTGGTGGTTTTCTTTTTTAATATATGTGTGGAAATCTGGCTGCAAAAAGTTGAATAGGTTGGAAAACATTTATAAGTGCAAGATTTAACCCATACTCCAAGGAGTGAATAAAAGAAATCAAGGAGTGGCTATAGAAAATGCTGAATCAAGGGATTCTATCAACAGAATGCAATTGAGCATTCATTTACATTATATAGTCAAGAAAATGAAGGAAAAACAGGTACTAGTACATGTAGTACACCTATAGGTACTATTTCTTCCCCCATGAATTCTAATTGCCCTTGGAGTGGGCATTAGAATTCATGGGGGAAGAAGTAGTACATATTGATGGCATAATTACTTTTATAGTATAGGAGGAGATAAACTTTAGAGATAGATAAAAAGTTTTAAATAACCCTCCCATATGTAAATAATTAGAGTCCATACTCACAACCAATCTTCTCAAGACTAATTTAGCATTAAATGATATATGAGTAGAACTCTTTATAATTGGGCAGATCTTTTAAGTTCTATAAAGAACAAGCTATGGCAGCCAACTGATCAACAGACTGAAAATCTGGACTTCCTTTTTAGTAACCAAATGTTCCCCTGGGATGTGTAACCTGCTTGTTAAGGTAACACCTAGATTTTCCATTTAATATAATGAATGACAGAGCTTAACAAATATCATGCTTCACACTTCAGAGCTCAATGAAAGTGATGCAGACAATCAAAGAAGCAAGATACCTGATTCCTCACGTCCCATTAAATGTCACATTCAGTACGCCTCAAATATAAGTAAACAATCAAACCGACATAACTTTTAAACCATAAACTAGTTCTTACCAGTTCTTGCCAGAAATATTACCTGATGATCTCAAATTTTTCTTTTTTTTATTTTTTTCTTGACATAGGAGACAATGCCTGGTACAAAGAATATGACAGAAAATGAGATAATGAACTTGATAAAAAAAAAAATCAGTCCTTTTATTCTGTAGAGCAGCCAAACAGGATAGGAAAAGTCATTTAGGGTGAAAGAAAGACTCTGATAGCATAAGATAAAGAAACTTGAAACTAGAAGAAATGATAGAAGAAACTTCATACTTATCAGCATGGAGAAGAAAAATTTCAGTGAGGGCAGGGAACTTTATACATTTTAAGAGTAGTCACAGATAGAGGAGATTAAGTTTGTCTGCATAATGTTATATCTCTGTGACCAATTGATAGAAGTCAGAGAAAATAGGTTTTGGCTCTTTGTAAGGGAGCATTGTATATGTAATAGTAACATACATTCAATCATAAAAGAACTAGATCAAGGAGTCATATCTACATTAACGAAGATATTTAAACATAAATCAGACTATTTTTAAGGAATTTGCAGTCCAAGTCCATGGTTAACAGTTCTGCTGAAATGACCTTGATGTGATGATGTCCAAATAATTTATTTTTAAGATGTCTTAACATATTATTTTATCGAAATATTTTATTAGAAAAAAAGGCTCAAATTATTTACCCCATTGTAAAAGCATGTTGTGTTTGAGTCAAACGTTTCAGAATCTCTCTCTTTCACCAGTACTTACCTTCATGTATAAAATTTCTAAAGTAAAAGAAGAAAAAGGAAGATGAAACCTTGCAAAAAAAATCTATAATCTAAATATCACAATTTGTTCTAAAATGGAGAGTGGTCATCTTTTTTCTTTTATATTTTTGAGAGCTAGGCTTTTTGTTTATGAAAGAAGTGTACATTTTTTACATGTATGATATATAAGTAACATGCAATACTATTCACCAATTTAAAGTGTAAAATTTATTAATTTTATCATATGTATTAACCTGTAAAACCATAACCAAAATTAAGATAAAGACCATGTTTGTTAACTCGTGAGTTGCCTTTTGCCCTTTAGTAGTCTCTCCCTTCTCTCTCCCAAACACACTCTTTGCATCATCTACAGACAAGGACAACTGCTTTCCTCATAATATTTAATTTTTTATTATCTATACTTTCATATAATTTAATCATGTGGTATGTACTTGACCTCGCCTCCTTCACTCAGCGTAAATATGTATTAAGTTTCATCTATGTTGTTTTGTGTATCATTTATTGTTATTTTATTCTTTTATTGCTAAGTATTACTCCATTTATGGCTATGCTGCAGCTTCTTTATTCTTGCATCTGTTAATGGCCATTTAGGTTGTTCCTATGACTTTTCCATTTCAAATACACTTGTTATGAGCATTTACCTGTAAGTCTTTATTTTTGCATATGCTTTTATTTCTCTTAAATGCAGAGTTCCTACTTAGTGGGCCCAAATCAATAAATTTAGCCTAATCCAACTCTATATTCCTTCCACCATTATCCCACCCCCTTAATATCCATTCTCGTGCCTGTTCTCCAGATTTCAGCTTAGATAAATTAGAAAACTAAAGCAATTCTTTTCAAGTGCAATGCACTCCTTATGGTTTGCGCTCTCAACCTCACCTCTAGAGACCCACCGGGACTTTAGTCATAGGTCTAGAAGCAAACAGGAGTATTTGGGGTGACTCTGAAGGAGAATCAACATTATCTTTCCAGGCAACTGTCTCAAGGAGGCCATTACTCTTTCTTCAGGCAGCATAGGATTTATTTCCTCAGACAACGGTGGAAAGGCTGATGGCAACATGGGTTGGAGAGGAGATGTTGCCACTAATGGGGATAGGGAAGCTGTTTTTTCTGGCAAAAAAAAAAAAAAAAGATTAATCAGAGTTTACAAATTCAGTGTCCACAGCTCAATTAGGGTCCTTCACACACTTCCAGTTTCCAAGTTACAGGGCCCCAATCTTTTCCAATCAATGCTTTCACTTTAACAGTAGACACCTGTCGAGGCTGTGCATGCACCTTTCATTGCAGGACAGTCACTCGCATGATAAGAGCTTCTGTCTGTTGATTCACAATTTCAGCTCTTTCTCTACAGGAGATAAGACTCTTACATGGGGCAGTCTTAGCAGACTGGAGGCTCAGTGTTTGCTTCTGAAGCCGGGAGTTTGAATCCCTGAGTTCATCATATTCTTTCATCATTTTGTCCCCGAACTTGGGAGCAACCAACCAGTTTCGTTATGTTCCTTGGTTCTCCACATATGGTGAAAGATATTATGCATAGAGTCACTAAACTAAATATATATATATGTACATATATATGCACACAGGGACATATATACATATATATACACAAATATATATGTATATATTTAGACAGAATTTTTTGCAAATTCTGTTTAAGACATAAACTCTTTCTAGGTTTATTTTTAACTAATAGATATTATTAACCCACTAATCCATTTGTTAAAAATCTCTCCTAAATCCTATGAACTGCCTTTGTGTCTTTGTCAAAAATCAGTTGTTATATTTGTGTGCATCTGAGATTTATTTTCTGTTGTCTTGCTCTATATGTCTCTCTATATACAGATACATATAGAGAAAATTCTCTATATAGATACATATATATCTATAGAGAGAGAGGAATTTTCTCTATTTCTACATGAAGGGTTTCTTTTTGAGTTTTTTTATTTGTTTGTTTAACTACAGTTCATATAAGTATATGGGTGTTTATTAAGTATTAACTCACATGATCACAAGGTTCCACAGTAGGCTGTCTGCAAGCTGGGGGGCAAGGCAAGCCAGTTCGAGTCCCAAAACTGAAGAACTTGGAGTCCGATGTTCGAGAGCAGGAAGCATCCAGTACAGGAGAAAGATGTAGGCTGGGAGGCTAGGCCAGTCTAGTCTTTTCACATTTTTCAGCCTGCTTTATTTTCTAGCAGGACTGGCAGCTGATTAGATGGTGCCCACCCAGATTAAGGGTGGGTCTGCCTTTCCCAACCCACTGACTCAAATGTTAATCTCCTTTGGCAACACCCTCACAGACACACTCAGGAACAATACTTTGCATCCTTCAATCCAATCAAGTTGACACTCAGAATTAATCATTATCATGTATATACATATATATGCACACACTGAAAGTTTATATATATGTATATATGTGTATCTATGTATATAATGTATATATTTATCTGTGTATATATATGTGTGTGTGTATATATATATTTATACTGGCCTGTTTATATACAAGTCCATAAATATTTCTATTCATAATCATTTGTATCTACATTAAGCTAAACATGATACAGGAATGTTCAGTATTTTAGATTTTAGTCATTCCAATAGGTATGTACTAATATTTTATTGTTCTTTTAACCTAAAATTTTTAATAAAAATATTTTGATAATTTATATTTTTATTTTCTGTCTTTATATCTTCTTTGGTGAAATGTCTGTTCAGATTTTGTGCATTTAAAAAATTCAGGGTTTTTTTTGGTTGTTACTGGGTTTTAAGAGTTATCTGTGTATTTTGAATAGAAGTTCTCTTCAGATATATGTTTTGCAAATATTTTCTTCCAGTGGCTTCTTTTTTCATTCTCCTAATGGTGTCTTTCACAGAGAAAAAGGTTTGGATTTTAGTGAAGTCCAGCTTATCAATTTTTATTTCTTTCACTGATCAGGCTTTCAGTGCTGCATTTAAAACTTCATTTGCAAACCAAAGGCTATGTAGCTCTTCTAAAATTTATTTTGAAAGTTTTAGAGATTTATATTTTATATTTAGACCTATGATTCATTTTGATTTTTTTGCAAATTCTCTTTAAGATGTTAACTCTGTGTCTAGGTTTATTTTTAACTAATGGATATCTAATTGTACTAACCCATTTGTTAAAAATCTATCCTAAATCAAATGAATGGCCTTTGTGTCTTTGTCAAAAATCAGTTGTTATATTTGTGTGCATCTACTTCTGAGTTTTCTGTTGTCATGCTCTATATGTCTATTTTTTTTTTTTAACCAATACGATACTTCCTTGATTGACATAACTTTAGAAGAGTGTAGGTCTTCTAACTTTGCTCTTCTTCAGTTTTATGTTGGCCATACTATGCCTTTCATCTTCTCATACGATCTTTAGAATCATTTTGTCTGCATCTGCCAAAGTTTTAGTAGGGATTTTTACCAGGGTTGAATTGAATCCATTGATCAAATTGGGAAAAAAATGACAGCTTAATAATATGGAGTTTTACAATTTGCAATCTCAGACTATCTATATCTCCATTTATTTAGCTATACTTAGATTTTTTAATCTATATTTTCTAGTTTTTCTCACATCAACTCTACATATTTGCTAGACATTATTAGCCTCATTGCATTTATAATTTTTTATTTAAAAAATCTGTATATAAAAGTACCTAACTTTTATATATTAATCTTGGGTACTGTAATTTTGCTATTTTCACTTATTAGTCTCATAAATTGCTTTCTCAATTCTTTGGTCGTTTCTTTATAGACATCATGTCAGCTGAGCAAAAAAAGAGTTTCATGCTTTCTTTTCAATTAGTATATCATTTATTTTATTATGTCATTCTATTTACTACCTTGGATTTTCAATACAATGTTGAGTAGCAGTGATGAGAAATAACATCCTTGCTTTGTTCCTAATTTTAGGGGAAAAATCTAATAAATCAATTTTAAATATCATAGATATTTTGTAAATGGTTAGGTAAGGTTGAGGAATTTTCTGTATTTCTAGGATGAGAGGTTTCTTTTTAAGCTTTTTTTTTTATTTGTTTAACTACAAAATTGTATTGGATCAAATACCAATTGATACAATTATCTTATTTTTCTTATTTATATTGTTGCTATGCTGGATTCTATTTATTAATAGAACAATATGAAGAAGACACATAGCATAGCATAGCAACAATTTAAGAAGAAAAAAGTACAACCACCATTGCATACCCAGAATAAACCCACATGGTTGTGATATATAATTTATCATAAATTATTAGATTCAGTTTGCTAATATTTTGTGGGGGCTTTTGCATCTATATTCATAAAAGTTACTGGTGTAGTTTTTTAAAAGAATAATATGTTTATTTTCTGTTTTTTATTAGGGCTACATAGAATAATATAGAGACTGTTCCAGCTGCTTTTATTTTTTAGAAGACATTATGGAGAATTTGCATTTTCTAGTCCTTAAATATTTGGTATGATTCACCAATGCAACCATATAGGCCTGGTACTTTCTCTTTTGGAATATTATTTATTATTGATACAATTTCTTTAATAAAAATAGGGATATACAGGTTATCTCTCGTGCTGTGGACTTTAGTAATTTGTTTCTTTTAAAGAATTGGTCTGTTTTATCTACATTATCGAATCTGTGGCTTAGAGCTATTTATTATCTTTTTAATGCCCATGGATGACTAATAATGATGTCTTCATTTTTGACATTGGCAGTTTGTGCCCTCACTTTTTTTTACTGGTTAACCTGACTAGAGATTTGTGAATTTTGCTTATATTTTCAAAGAATCAGCTTTTGATTTTGTTAATGTTCTCTATTTTGTTTCTACTTCAATTTTATTGATTTCTGCTTTGACTTTTATTTTTTTCTGTTCTTCTGCTGGCTTCATACTTAACTTGTGCATTATTCTCTTGTTTCCTAATGTGAAACCTAAGATTTTTTTATGTTTATTTTTTCTAACATAAAGAAATATTGTACATATAGAGAAAAAAGTATGTATAGAAAATACATAAATATAGATTTATATCACTTAGTACTATCAATTTCATTCTAAGCACTGCTTTTTAAACTTTTTTTGTTTGGTTGGTTGGTTTTTTTTTTAAGACAGGATCTCACTCTGTCACCCAGACTGGAGGGCAGTGGTGTGATATCCAAACACTGAGCCTCCAGGCTCAATTGTTTCTCCCACCTCAGCCTTCCAAGTAGCTAGGACCATAGGCATGTACCACCACGCCCAGCTAATTTTTTTGAATTTTAATAGAGATGAGGCTTCACCATGTTGCCCAGTCTGGCCTTGAACTCCCGGATTCAAATGATATACCTGCCTCAGCCTTCCCAAAGTTCTGGGATTGCAAGCATGAACCAGTGTGTCTGGCCTAAGCACTGCTTCCCTTATATCACACACATTTTATTAATTTATATTTTCATTTTCGTTTACTTTAAAATAATTTTTAATCCTGTTGAGAGCTTTTTGACCCACTTTCAATATATAAATTTGTTTTTTAATGTTCATATATTCTGAGATTTTTCAGCTATTTTCCTAATTGAGTTCTAGTTTCATTTCATGTGATCTGATAATTTCCTTTAACTAATTTATATTAAAATATGTTAAAGAGTATTTTATGGCCCATAACTTGCTCTATTTTGGTGAATGTTTCATGTGAGCCTGAGAGAAATGTGTAATCTGTTTTTCTTGGATGAAGTAGTCTATTACTGTCAATTAGATTAAGATGATTGATAGTGCTGTTCAGGTAAATCCTGACAGATAATTGTCTGCTTTATCTATCCATGACTAAAAGAGATGTGTTGAAGTCTCCACATCTGCAACTATAACAGTGGCCTTGCACATTTCTCCTTTGAGTTTGATCAGTTTTGTTTCACATATTTTGATGTTACCATGAGATACATATCTGTTAAGGATTATTAAATATTCTTAGATAATTGATCCCTTTATCAGTTTGTAATGCCTCACTTAATGACTGATTATCTTGTTCTGAATTCTGCTTTGTCTGAAATTAATATAGTTCACGAAGCTTTATTTTGATTAGCGTCAGCATAGTCTATTTCTACTTAATATAGAGTACATTTCTAAGTTTAACTGATCAAATTCTTGATACTTAAATTAGGTTTCTTATAGACAACATTTTGCAATTTCTTTCTATTCACTCTGACCATCTATGCACTTTAATCAGTGCATTTAGATCATTCGATTTAAAAAGAATATTAAAAGGTTTTTGGATTAACATCTACTTGATTTTTAATTCATTTTGAGATTCCAACAAATTTGCTCGATATTGATGTAACTACACAAAATTTTATATGTAACATATGGTCTTTGATATTACAGAACTTGACCTTCTAAAGTTACTTACAGGTGAACAAAAGCATGCTGCATTTCTGTCCTAACCAACGGTGTTGCAACCATAGCCCTCTCATGGCTTTTCACTAGGTACTTTAAACACATTTTCTTTCCCTTAAAAATAAGTGGGGGAAAAAAACCTTCTCCATTTCCAATCAGAAAAACATGTTAACTCAGAATTATCATACTCCCATGAAGTTTCAGCAGATTTTCAACACCATAAATAGATTTTGAAGTCCTTTGCCTAAGCATTTCTAAAAATGTTTCACTGTTGACCAAAAGAAGACACAGATTTCTCATTCAACTTTGTTTTAATGGGTATCAAAATTATGTAATGGATTTTTGGTCACGTTACTTCCATTAAAAAGTACCGATTATTAAAACTAATAGATTAAAACTGCCACACACACACTCATGCAAAACCCCAAAATGGTTCATTAAACATTTTTCTTTCCTTCTCAAGGTTTTACGATCCACTGTTATCATTAACCAGTCTCTTACTTAAATGGCCGATTGAAACAAACAGTTCTGGGACCTTTTCCTCACCACCGATTAAGACTGGGTCAGCAGTCGTTAGGGATATTTATTAAGTCTTCTGGGCTATCTGGGTTGACTTAGTGACCTTGGCATTTCCAGCAGGCTACTTGTCCACTGCTTTGATGACTCCTACAGTAACTGTCTGTCTCATTGCAAACAGCAAAATGATTCAAAAGAGGACAAGCAGAGGAGCTCTCAACAAACATGCACCTGACAGGAGCCATATCAATCACTGGATTTCAGGAATTTAGGGCCATCTTCCAGCTTCTAACTAGAACAGCAATCAATCTTTACCTTCAACTCAGCAAATTGGAAAGCAGTGTAAGCTGTGTGATGATCCATCACAAGGGCATAGCCAGCACTGATTTGGCTTGGATGGTCCAGGAAAATCATCTGAGCAATGAAGCCAGCTGCTTCCATTGATGGGTCATTTTGTTGTTACCAGCAATGTTGCCATGACAAACATCTTAGACACATTCTTGACATTGAAGCTTACGCTATCTCCAGGAAGAGCTCTACTCAAAGCTTCATTGTGCATTTCAACAGACTTTACTTCAGTTGTAATGATAACTGGAGTAAAGGTGACAACCATTCTGAATTTGAGAACACTGTCTCCATTCAGTGCACAGGGCTCAATGCCATCAATTTTGCAGATATCTGGAAGGGTAGACCTAAGCACTTGTCAGTTGGGCAAGTTGGTGGTAGGATGCAACAAAAAGCTTCAAGCAGCATGGTTCCATTGACATTGCTATCTTTACAGGTGACTTTTTATCCCTTGAACCAAGACATGTTAGTACTCGGCTCCAGCATTTTGTTCCATTCCAACCAGAAATTGCCACATATAGTACTGCTTCAGTGTTATAGACAATTTTTTTGTAATGTAAGTGCTGACTTCTTTAATAATTTCCTCATGTCTCTTCTGACTGTAGGGTGGGTCAGTGGTATCCATGTTGTTAACATTGACAATTAGTTATTTCACATCCAGTGTGTAAGTCAGAAGGGCATGCTCATAGGTCCGTCAATTCTTTGAGATACCATCTTAAAATCACCAACACCAGCAGCAACAAATAGGACAGCACAGTCTGCCTGAGATTCTTATAACCATGGTTTTGATGGAGTCTTTATGTCCTTGGGCATTAGTGATAGTAATTTAATACTTTCCAGTCTCAAATTTCTGCAAGGAGATATCAGTGGTGATGCCATGCTCTTGTTCAGTCAAGCATACATGAAGAAGTCCTCTCCCATCTCACCGGCCTTCTTATCAAATTTTTCAATGGTTCTTTTGTCAATCCCACCACATTTTTAGACCAGATGGTCAGAAGTGATGAACATGCTCAAATCTATGTGTCTAATGACAATGATGTTGACATGAGACTTTTCTCTCCCATTTTGGCTTTAAGGGGTTATTTTCTCAACACTTGTTCTTTCATGGCAAACTCATTGAGAAAAAGTTTTATCTTTTTTTTTTACTCATTGCATTTTTATTTATTTCTCCCATTTTTCTCCCTTCTCTGATTTAAAATGAATGTTTTGTTTGTTTCCAGTGATCTGTTTTAGCCTATTAATTGTGCTTTTGTTTTTAATTTTTGAGTAATTGCCTAATATGGTTTGACTTTGTGTCTCCATCCAAATTTCACGTCCAATTATAGTTCCCAATTTTAGGAGAGGGACCTGGTGGAAGGTGATTGGATCAAGGAAGCAGATTTCCCCCTTGCTTTTCTCATGATAGTGAGTGAGTACTCATAAGATCTGGTTGTTTGAAAGTGAATAGCACTTCCTCCTTCTTTCTCTCTCTCATCACTAGGTGAAGATGTGCTTGCTTCCCTTTTACCTTCTGTTATGATTGTAAGTTTCCTGAGGCCTCTGAAGCCATGCTTCCTGTACATCCTCTGAAACTATGAGTTAAGGAAACCTATTTTCTTAATAAACTACCAGTCTCAAGCAGCTTTTTTAGAGCAGTGTGGGAACATCCTAATACAGAAAATTGGCACTAGAGAAGGGAGGCATTGCTGTGAAGATACCTGAAAATGTGGAAGCAACTTTGGAACTGAGTAATGTGCAGAGGTTGCAACAATTTGGGGGGTTCAGAAGAAGACAGGAAAATGAGGAAAAGTTTGGAACTCCCTAGACACTTGTTGAATGGTTGTAAACAAATTGTTGATAGTGATATGGATTGTGAAGTCCAGGCTGAACTGGTCTCAGTTGGAGATATGGTTTGGCTCTGTGTCCCCAACCAAATCTCACCTTGAATTGTAATAATCCCCACATGCTATAGGAGGGACCCAGTGGGAGGTAATTTAATCATGGGGGCAGTTTCTCCCATGCTGTGATTTTGAGTGAGTTCTCATGAGATCTGATGGTTTTATAACCATCTGACATTTTCCTTCCTGGCATTCATTCTCTATCCTGCCACTCTGTGAAGGTGACTTCCATCATAATGGTAATTTTTCTGAATCCACTCCAGCCATTCAGAACTGTGAGTAAATTAAACTGCTTTCCTTTATTAATCACCCAGTCTTATATAGTTCTTTATAGCAGCGTGAGAATGTACTAATACAATAAATTGGTACCACACAGAGTGGAGTGCTTCCATAAAGATGCCCAAAAATGTGGAAGTGACTTTGGAAGTGGGTAACTGGCAGAGGTTGGAACACTTTGGAGGGCTCAGAAGACAAGATTATGTGGGAAAGTTTGGAACTTCCTAGCGACTTGTTGGATGGCTTTGACCAAAGTGCTGATAATAATATGGACAAGGAGGCCAGACACGGTGGCTCAAGCCTGTAATCCCAACACTTTGGGAGGCCAAGAAGGGCGTATCACAAGGTCAGGAGATTGAGACCATCCTGGCTAACATGGTGAAACCCCATCTCTACTGAAAAATACAAAATCCTAACCGGGTGTGGTCGGGGGTGCCTGTAGTCCCAGCTACTGGGGAGGCTAAGGCAGGAGAATGGCCTGAACCCGGGAGGTGGAGCTTGCAGTGAGTTGAGATCAGGCCACTGCACTCCAGTCTGGGTGACAGAGCGAGACTCCATCTCAAAACAAACAAACAAAATAATAATAATAATAATAATAATAATAATAATAATGTGGACAGTGAAATCCAGACTGAGGTGGTCTCAGATGGAGATAAGAAACTTGTTGGGAACTGGAGTAAAGGTCACCCTTGCTATGATTTAGCAAAGATACCGATGGCATTTTTCCCCTGCCTTAGAGATCTATGGAAATTTGTACTTGAGAAAGATTCTTTAGGTTATCTGGTGGAGAAAATTTCTAAGTGGCAAAGTGCTCAAGAGGAATAAGAGTATGAAAGTTTAGAAAATTGCAAACTTGTGATAAAAAAGAAAAATGATGCACTAGAAAAGAAAATTCCATTTTCTGGGGAGAAATTCAAGCTGGCTGCAGAAATTTGCATAAGTAATAAAGAGCTGGATGTTAATCACCAAGGGAATGGGAAAAATGTCTCCAGGACATGTCAGAGAGCTTTATGGCAGTCCCTCCCATTACAGGCCCAGAAGCGTTGGAGGGAAAAATGGTTTCATGGGGAGGGCCCAGGGCCCCCTTGTTGTGTCCAGACTAGGGACTTGGTACCCTGCATCCCAGTTACTCCAGCTCCAGCCATGGATAAAAGAGGCCAAAGTACAATGCAGGCTGTTGCTTTGGAGGGTGCAAACCCCAAGCCTTGGCAACGTCCACATGGTGTTGGGACTGAGGGTGTGCAGAAGGCAAGAGTTGAAGTTTGGAAGCCTCTGCTTAGATTTCAGAGGACATTTGAAAATCTCTGGATGGCCAGGCAGAAATCTGCTGCATGGAGTAGACCCCTCATGAAGAAAATCTATTAGGGCAGTGCAGATGGGGAATGTGGGGTTGGAGCCCCTAAACAGAGCACCCAGTGGGGCACTGCCTAGTGGAGCTCTGAGAAGAAAGCCACTGTCCTCCAGACCCCAGAGTGGTAGACTCATTGACAGCTTGCACCTTGCACCTCAAAAGGTCACAGACACCCAATGTCAGCCTGGGTGAGCAGCCATGGAAGATATACCCAGTAGGGACACAGGTACAAAGCTGCCCAAGATGCTGGGAGCCCAGCATCAGTGTGGCCTGGATATGAACCATGGAGTCAAATGAGATTATTTGAGAAATACAAGATTTTATGACTTCCCTTCTGGGTTTTGGACTTGAATGAGGCATGTGGTCCCTTTGTTTTGACTGATTTTTCCCTCTTGGAATGGGTCTGTTTACTCAACGCCTGGAACTCCATTGAATCTTGGCAGTGACAAACTTGTTTTTGATTTTACAGGCACATAGGTGAAAGGGACTTTCCTTGTCTCAGACAAGACTTTGGAATTGGAATTATGATTTAATGCTGGAATGAGTAAAGACTTTGAGGGACTGTTGGGAAGGCAAGATAGTGTTTTGAAATGTGAGAGGGACATGAGATTTGGGAGGGGCCAGGGTCAAAATAATATAGTTTGACTCTTTGTCTCCAACCAAATGTCAGGTTGAATTTTAATTCCTACTGCTGGAAGAGGGACCTGGTGAGAGGTGATTGGATAATGGGGACAGATTTCCCCCTTGCTGTTCTGTTGATAGTGAGTGAGTGCTCACAAGATCTGGTTGTTTGAGAATGTGTAGCACTCCCCCCTTTCTCTCTCTCTCTCTCTCTCTCTCTCTCATCACCATGTGAAGATGTACCTGCGTCTCCTTCACCTTCTGCATGTTTGTAAGTTTCCTGAGACCTTCCCAGCCATGCATCCTGTACAGCCTGTAGAACTGTGAGTCAATGAAACTGCTTTTTAAAAAGATAGTAAATTACCCAGTCTCAGGTAGTTCTTTATGGCAGTGTGACAACAGACTAATACACTGCCCTAGAGTTCACAATAAACATTTTTTTATACTAATCTAAGCCATCACTGAAATAGAACTAAAGCATTTCATATGTAATATAAGTAAATTATATAATAATAATTTGGATCTTTCCTTCCTTGTGTCATTGCAGTCTTTGATTTAACTTATTAATAAGGTATAATCAATCACCCTATACATTCTCATTTTATTGCTTTATACACACAATTATATTATATATATTTAAGAATTTAAAAATCAAAAACACATTAATTTACCTTATTTTTTCTTCAGCACTGTTTGATTTTTTTCTCTATTTCCTTTTTCTTTGTAGATCTAAATTTCCAACATGTATTATTTTACCTCTGCCTGAAGAAATTCTTCTAGTTTATTGAAAATAAACTCCTTCTGTTTTTGTCTTTGCAATATCTTACATCATTTTAAAGAATAATTTAGCTGGATAAAAATTTCTAGTTTGGCACTTTATTCTTCTTTCAATATTTTACATATTTACTTCGTCTTCATTTACTTATAATCTGAGAAGTACTCTGCATTTTATTAATTTTCCTCTGTAAGTAAAATATTTCCCCATGTCAGCTTCCATTCAAGATTCTTTTTCTCTTTGGTTTTCTGCAATTTGAATATGATATACCCAAAAAGAAGCATAATTTTGGTATTTATCCTGTCTTGTGTTTTTGACTCTTCTGGAATTATGATTTGATTTCTGTCCTTGATTCTGTAAAGTTCAGAGCCATTATTACTTCAAATATTTCTTATGTTTGTTCTTTTCTTACTATTTTTCTTATAGTACACTTATGCACTTTTGAAACCGTCTCAGAGATCTTGGATATTGTGTTTTGCTTTTACATTCCTTTTTTCCCCTTTTTCCCAATGTAACATTTTTCATTTAATTTTGTGATGTTTGAGAACACAAATAAGGAAGGAATACTAAATTGAAGAAATCTGCTAAGAGAAAATTTGCATTGGCTTAATATATACCAGTTAACTTACTGGATATTCAGATTACAATAACTTGGTACACTTGTCTTAAAATAATTGAGCACTTATAGTCTTATTTAATAGTTTCTAGTATTATCAATATCAATAATCAAAATTATCTGGTAACTTCACAACTTAGTGCTTGTAAACTGCTGTCGGCAAAGGAAAAGTGTTATCAACAAAGGAAAAAGAAAGAATGAGACATTTTAATAACTGTAAAGTCTCACGGAGGAAGTTTCTGGGACTAGAAAAGGAGACATTAACAGATGGGAACATTTTGAGTCAAAAAATGCTAAAATTTAAAAACGGAACCAAAGTAGTCCCCTCCTATTGGCAGATAATATGCTCCAAGACTTCCAGTAGATACCTGAACCTGCAGATAGTATCAAACCTTCTATATACTCTACCTATTGTTTTTTTCCATAATTTTATAGGTAGAAGATTGTCTTACCTTAGATCTTAGCAAACTCAGCACATGATTTTTTTCTTTCCTCATTATCAAGAACATTTACCTTTTCACTTATAAACAAAGCACTTTACAGCTTCTCTTTGGCATATTCAAAATGCCAGCATTGCACTCTTGCACTTTGTAGCCCTTACTACATAAACTAGGGATTGCTTTAGAACAAGCTCTATCACACTCTGGCAGTCAATCTGATCACCCAAATGGCTACTAATGACAAAGAACTTCTATAGATAGAGATGCTGGACAAAGTGGGGATGCATATCTAGGCTGAAATGGAGCAGGATGGGATGGGGTGGCACAAGACTTCATCTTTGTGCTCAGAATGGCATGCAATCTAAAACTTAGGAATTGTTTATTTCTGAAATTTTCCATTTAATATTTTCTAATCACAGTTGACCACAGGTAATTAAAACCGTGAATAATAATAATAATACAACTATGGAAAAGAGGTGCAGGGGGTCAACTACTGAACTGTATTTGTTTGCTAGGGATGCTACAGCAGAATACAAAAACAACAAATTTATTTTCTCACAGTTCTGGATGGGGGCTGGAAGTCCAACATTGAAAAAGTTAGTTTTCCCTGAGCCCTCTCTCTTTGGCTTGCAGATAGTGCCTTTTGACTATGTTCTCACATGGTCTTTTCTCCATGTGTGTGCACCCTTGGAGTCCATCAATCACACAAGGACACCCGTCTTAATTAATTTGGGCTACACCATTCTGACCTTTTTTTTTTTTTTTTTTTTTTTTTTTTGAGACGGAGTCTCGCTCTGTCGCCCAGGCTGGAGTGCAGTGGCGCGATCTCGGCTCACTGCAAGCTCCGCCTCCCGGGTTGACGCCATTCTCCTGCCTCAGCCTCCCGAGTAGCTGGGACTACAGGCGCCCACAACCGCGCCCGGCTAATTTTTTGTATTTTTAGTAGAGACGGGGTTTCACCGTGGTCTCGATCTCCTGACCTTGTGATCCGCCCGCCTCGGCCTCCCAAAGTGCTGGGATTACAGGCGTGAGCCACCGCGCCCGGCGACCTTATTTAATCTTAATTGTTTTTTTTTTTTTCTCTTAATTTTCTTGCTTCCTTTTTTAATTTTTTTTATTTTTGAGTCAGGTCTCTCATCCAGTCTGAAGTGCAGTGATTTGATCATGGCTCACTCCAATCTCTTTCTCCCCAGCTCAAGTGATCCTCCCATCTCAGCCTCCTGAGTAGTGGGGACTACAGGCACATGCTACCATACCTGGCTAATTTGTGTATCTTTTGTTGAGATGAGGTTTCACACTGGTCTCAAACTCCTGAAATCAAACAATTTGCCCTCCTTGACCTCCCGAAGTGTTGGAATTACAAGCATAAGCCACCATGCCTGGTCTTAATCGTTTCTTTAAAGACTCTACCAATACAATTACACACTAAAGTGCTGGGCTTTAGGACTTCAATATATAAATTTGGGAGGGACCCAATTCAGTTCATAACAAGTATATTTACCGAGCTGGTATTAAAATTCTTAAAGATATGTCAGAATGTAAAAATATCTTTCTAATTCATTTAAAAATTATGTTCTTTGCTTATTCTCCCAGCATATTGGAAATTTTACTTCTGAGAATAGTATTTGGCGTTCAAGATATTACTCTTATTGCTTGGCATTTTATTCTGTGAGTACTTCTGTTTTTCACATTATAAGAGTCATGAAACCAGACCTGAAGGATGACATAAAGACAAATCTGGAAGAGAAGCCCTGTCTGGGATTGCTATTGTCTCTTATGATCCATTGTGCATTTCTATTATACACTCCAGATGGCAATGGCATTTTATTTTATTTGTTTTGCTCTTCCTGCCTTTCTGTAGATATTAAGTACCAAAAGTACCATGAGTTACCTTGAGGTTACAGCCGTGTAGCTTTCGTGGTGTTCTAAAATCTTGCCTGAAGAAAAGACCAACAACTAAAAGAAAACTTTATCTCCATTTCAAAATATATTTTCTAGCAGTTCAGTTGAGTTATTATTAACATACAATGAAAATCCACTTTCATGTGTTGTATGAGGCAGTGGAATAGGATATTTACTAAATTGGCTTCCTTCTTTTTTTTTTTTTTGAGACAAGGTTTTGTTCTGTCACCCAGGCTGGAGTGCAGTGGGACAACCATGGCTCACTGCAGCCTCAAACTCCTAGGCACAAGTGGTCTTCCCACTTCAGCCTCCTGAGTAGCTGGAACTATGGGCTACTAGAAAAACAATCCTGGTGAGAGAAAGAGGATTTATACTGTATAGCAGCTTTGTCTGCCCTTGTTTCTAAGTAGGAATGGAATTATCCCATTGACTGTAATAGCTATATATCTCAGATTTTATAGGACAAATTAAGGCAATCTTAAGTTTCAGAAAGTGTTTGGTTGCACAGTTCGTAGACTACATCTTATCTCTTATTAAAAAAAGTGAAAGTGTATTTCTATAATTTATCCAGATAGTCACATCCATTTTAGCAGTAATAATTACTTGGTATCAAATCACAGAATATGGGATTAATTATTTTACTGGTCTAAGAGCTAGAGTGGAAGTTGATGGAATACAAATGGAGAATTGAGATGGGTCATCCTTGGCATACATGAAGTTGAAAGGAGACAAAGTAAGAAAAATCTCATAATTTTTCAAATTTTAACATTGCGTATGACACTTTGGGAATTTTCCATTTTATCATAATATTATCTTGTATCATACTCTCCAGATGGCATTTCTAGAGTCAAACAAATATTGTAGTTATAGGGCTCAGTTCACATAGAAGCCCTTTGATGTGATAACATCCACTTTTTATCAGAAGAGTCAAATATATGTTTCTAATGGGAATGCTGTTCATACTGTGTTGGCAGAGAGGTTTTATCAATGGGGTCAACAGAGCAGAGAAAACAGCACATAAAGTTTGCTGCAGAGTTTTTCATTCATAGAACTTCTGCAGCTGGCATGAAGTTTACACCAGTGCTCTGATTACAGAGACATGAGGGGCAAACTCTTCAAAGGGAAGTGTGGACTTGAGAGAACACACTATTCAAAAGACTTCAATAAGTGACTCAGAGATGCCCTTAACAGTTCACATCACAGGACTCGAGGTTATGAAGATTTAAGAAAATCCCAGTGAAGTTAAACTCCAGTATTTAGAAGTTAGGAGCAAGGTTTGCCAGAGGGTATCTTTGATTATGTAACAGATCTCCTCCAGCTCAATGCACTGAAGACAAATTTCAATTTTGATTATTGACAAATGAAAAATTGATTTTATGATGGTTAAGCAACATTTTCACAAATGGTATTCACTCAATTTTGTTCCATTGTGTTGGCAACCTGTGGAGACAGGGAACTCCTATCTCTTTCCCAAGCTACGTATGCTTTTCCTAACTGCTGCACTCTGACTTTATCTGGTGGACAATTTTTTTTTTTCGCAAGGTATGCTGAATGATAATTGAAAAGGAAAATTATGCTGTGTAACTCTGCAGTGAGAAGCAGTTCAGTGCTTCCTATTGTTTGAAGAACAAATGCCTTCTTATCACAATGGCCTAGGTAGAAACTAAGAAGTTTCTTGATCAGAGGATTGGCATGGTCTCCACAAGAGCCGCAAGGGATAACTAATGACTGATCATTACCAGTAGTGTCATGATAATCTGTTTTTTATTAGGTATGTGAGCACATTCTGACTAGTACAATGAGCTGAAAGGTGTCTGGGTAGTACTGAGACCACTCACACACACACACATATACACACACACACACACATACTCACACTTTATTGTTTCAAAAAAGAAAGCCTTTTACTGTTCTCCTCCTTAAAACTGATCAAAGTACAGCAACCATCTTGTACTTAAGAGAAGAAAGGTCACCTTGCCAAGAGTGATAGAATATGAAGACAAAACATGGATCATTAATGACACTGCTGAGCAGCTGAGCCAATACTAGAAATATTTCCAGATACATACAAAAAAATGCCCCTGGAAGTAGTACTCTAGCTGTATTTTCTGTAACTTCTTCCAGGTTTACTTATTCCAAACTGACACTTAACTTCTGGCGTTATTGTGAAGACAAAAGAAATTATTCTTTCACTTATTTTCCATAAGACAGGAGACTTAGCCACACATTATTACTTAAAAATCTATGGAATAGATGTGAATAATTAATACATACTTAGTTACAAATGGTGTATTGCTTTATGGTTTTATATGATACATATCAGTCATTGTCTTTTGTGAATCCTTCCAGTTTTCCAGAGGTTATTATGGAAGGAATGGCAAGAATTTTAGACCTTCTTGGGATCTCTTCTTTTTGTGCCTGAAGATTATTGTCGTTTTATGCAATTATTACTTACTGATAAAAGCACTATTGTAAAAGTAGGCCACCAGCAAGGTAGCGAGTTGATATATCAAACAGTTATTAACGTCACGATTTCTGTTAATACATAAAAAGGACATTAAACATTTTTCCCTCATAGTTGAATATTAAATGTATTGTGTCAGTGCCATGTTGAGACACATCATGGCAAATAGCTCTGAGGCTTTAATAAGGATATTTGTAGTATACTGTAATCCAGTGAACGTAATTGTACACAAATTAATAATGATGCTCTTATTATCAATAGGGAACATTCATAACCACCTCTGTAGTCATGCTGTGATACTTTCAAAATCTGTCTTTTGCTTACTGAGTCACTACATTCTCATCTTGGGAAAGCCATTTACGTACTTATTCTGTTAGCTGCCTATCACTGTAGTTTATAGAGTTTGTTTTGCCATCTCCATCAAGACATTACATTGTGATGTGTTCATTTTCTCTCCTTCAGATACCTTTAGAAAGGAAACATACATTATAGAAGAACCTCATTATTACATGTGTGAACATTTTGGCAAATAGGTTGAAAAAGGGGATGGTGCAATACTTACGGGGATGATAGTACCTCCCTAAATCTGTTTTACCAATTTTTCTTTTTTTTCTTGTCTATTCACATTTTTTGCATCCTTTGTGAAGGAAGCTATTTTGTAATGAAAAGAACAAAGTAAAATAATAGACACATGAAAAGGTAAGTTAAATCTGAATGCAGAAGTGAATCTTAACCTCACCTGTAATTAACATTTTCACTATCAAGTTCAAATTCTGCCTTTTGTTTCTCAATTATCCTTGCATACTCTTGCTAATAGTCATCACTTTTCATGTCAGTTTACTATTCTGTTGCATTTGCATCATATTTTCAGGCCTATGGGTTTATATTTACTTTAACTGTTTTTCCAAATATCATCTTATACTTAAAATAAATAATTAAGACCTTATTTCTCTGCTATCATTATTTTCATGTTAACACTTAATAATACTCAATTAAATAGTACTAGCATTGAGTTATGCATTTTAAAAATAAATATTAACCTCATTATTTCTTCTCTACCTAAAATTCCTACCACTTATTCTTTTCAATATTGATGCTTCCATTTTTAAAGGATTTAACAACAGGCAGATATAGATTAATTTTTCATGTCATTTTTGGATTTATGGGTTTGGATTTATTTCTCAAATGTTTTTATGCCATAGGAATTTCTTATTTGGATAAGGTTCAGGATCTTTTAGTATAAACAAAATAAAGAGACCTTAAAATACGAATGCTTTAAAAATCCTGTAGATATAAGATGGATATTGCAGCAAAATGTTTTGTTTACTGGATAAAATAGTAGAAATTACTTAACATGGTCCTAAATGAGACTGATTCAATGAATTACTTTAAACCCATATGTAAGCAGACATTTCATATGATGCTTCAGAAAACACATAATACATTAGAAAATTGTATGCAATTAATTAAGAAAACAAACACACACCAAAAAAAGCAGTGTCCCCAAAAGAATGTAACGTATTTCTTGCTTTAGTCCATTTTCATGCTGCTGAATACATACATACCTGAGACTGGGTAATTAATAAACAAAAAACGGTTTAATGGACTCGCAGTTCCATGTGGTTGGGGAGGTCTCACAATCACGGTGGAAGGCAAAAGGCACGCCTTACATGGCAGCAGGCAAAAGAGAATGAGAGTTGAGTGAAAGGGGGTTTCCCCTTATAAAACCATCAAATCTCATAAGACTTATTCACAACCATGAGAATACTATGGGCAAAACTGCCCACATGTTTCAATTATCTCCCACTGAGTCCCTCACACAAAACATGGGAATTATGGGAGCTACAATTCAGAATGAGTTTGTTGGGCATACAGTCAAAACATATTATATCATATTTTTCTGGAAATATATATGTAAATATGTAATCTTTTAACACTGAGCTGGTTAGAAAAATATTTAAGGGATTTAAAGTTTTTCTGCTTTCATAGCGGATAAAAAATTTTCTTTGATGTACTAATGTTCAATTGGAATTCACCTGAGGCTGCTTTGGTCTATGGCTACAATTTGATGCAGTTGTATGATATTCTTCCTGATTAATCTTGCTTGAAGCTACTATAAACTATGTCCTGCCAGATGTTTTGGGAGAAATCAAATTGGAGAGGTGGAATCTTAGTTCAGAGGGTAACAAGCGATTTTGACTAGTGATTTTCATCTTTTCTTTGCTCAAAGAAAACATCGTAAAATCTGTTAATGGATGCCATCTATTGATGGAACCAATAAAAGTAGTTGTTCTGTATTTTTATAGTTTTTAAATAAAAATTTAACTTCAATTTTCACCAGCTTCCTTTGAAAATATAAGCTACAGGCCGGGCGCGGTGGCTCAAGCCTGTAATCCCAGCACTTTGGGAGGCCGAGGCGGGTGGATCACGAGGTCAGGAGATCGAGACTATCCTGGCTAACATGGTGAAACCCCGTCTCTACTAAAAATACAAAAAACTAGCCGGGCGTGGTGGCGGCGCCTGTAGTCTCAGCTACTTGGGAGGCTGAGGCGGGAGAATGGCGTGAACCCAGAAGGCGGAGCTTGCAGTGAGCCGAGATCACGCCACTGCACTCCAGCCTGGGAGACACAGCGAGACTCCGTCTCAAAAAAAAAAAAAAAAAAAAAAGGAAATATAAGCTACAGTGGTCGATGTTTCAATTATGTCTAACCAGCAGCAAAACAAATTAGTTCCAATCTCGTGTGCTACCGGTTCTTACTGGATTCTAGATTTCTCATGAATGTTTTTTGGGCTGTATATCATTTTCACATTGACTTTCTGTGGAAGAAAAAATAAAACCTTTTACTTATTTCATCAGCGTGCTGATCTCACTTCCAAATAATCCTATTTACTGAACCAGTTTTTACTTTGAGACATTGTTAATACAAGTTTGCATGTGTTACATTTATTTATACATGATTTATATTTGTTATTGCTCTTATATTTCCATTTTAAATGAACTGATATTTTTCAATATTTTTCTGTTTGATTAAAAAATCTGTAAAATCTTGAAAAGACTATGCATCTTGTTTTTTTTAGAAAACATATTACAACCAATTAATTAGACAGGTGGATAGATGTGGAGAACTCATCTCCATTAGGCACATTTCTTACAGAAAATAAATGTTAACTAAGACATTTTATCAGGTGAGTTTATCATTTGTGTTAACATTTATGCTTTCAAATATCTTATTTTATAGCTTAAATATTATTATTTTTGCCTCTTTGTACTCCTTCCAATTGTGTGAGTTTTCCTGTAATGAGAACACAAATGCTTTTTTCCAAAATGAATATGTAAGCATTTTTAGATAAAATACATATCAGCCTTAATCTGTATTATATTAAAACATGCATTACTACAATATTTCATGTAAAATATTGCAATTTATTTATTCCACATTTACTGGGTCAGTACCGCTACGGTAAATAGCTTGCCTGTGTAAATCTTCAACTTAATTCTAGGGCTTGGTTTTTATACATGCTTCTGACTACTAAGGCCATGCAATATTGACAACTACCACTGGGTTCTGATTAATTAAATAAAATTCACTTCTACAGTTCTTTTTAGTTTAAAAAGGGCATGTTTATTCTACCTGTTACCATTGAGTCTTTAAAGCCATTTTTGCTTTGTTCTCAGTTCTGTGTTTGTAGTGTGATTCGTCATTTATCTGTAAACAGTGGTCGGATAAATGGACAGATCTATCTAAACTGAAATTTCTTGGTATCATTTGTCATCCAATTAAAAAGAGTTTAAAAGGGAAAGCCCTAAAATGAAATTAAAAAAATATATATATATAGGGCTAGATGTGGTGGCTCATGCCTATAATCCCAGCACTCTGGAAGGCCAAGGTGAACAGATCATTTAAGCTCAGGAGTTCAAGACCAGCCTGGATAACATGGATGGCTGTGATGATACATGCTTCTAGCCCCAACTACTTAGGAGACTGAGTGGGAGGATCACCTGAGCCTGGGGAGGCTGAGACTGCAGTGAGCCATGATTGTACCATTGTACTCCAGCCTGGGAGACAGAGTGAGACCTTCTCTCTCTCTCTATATATATATATATAAGGCTCATACAAAAGTCATTGCTTTGCCATTACTTTTAGTGGCAAAACCACAATTACTTTAGTACTGTCTCTCTCTCTATATATATTTAGATAGATAGATAGATAGATAGATAGATAGTACTGCGATTCTTTCAAACAAGTGAATAATTAAAACATACATTTTATATCAAGTGGTTTAAAGTATATATTTTGTGAAAGATTCTGTAATGGTCATACTTTAAGTAAAAGGGTAATTCAACAAATCAAAACCCAGACACTAAGTAAAAATATCCAGACTTTCTCAATCTATCAACCTCTCCTACATCTTGGAACCTCATCAAATTGCAAAATGTTCCACGCTTACAGAGTTAGTAACTAAATTATGCACTATTCAAAAATGTAGAGTGAAGAGCAAATGGGTTCTTAAGAAAATACATTGAATATAAAAACATTTTATTGTTTACTCTTCACCTCTGATATAATGGAAAGAGTAGTCAAAGTTGATAAAACTCTACTTTGCTCCTCGTAAAATGCAATATGTAGATGCCTTTATCACTAATATTTCAAGATTGGATGAGATATTATCTTTCTCATTGGTTTAGTAACTGCAGAAATGTCAATGTGGCTACAATGCTGTGAGACAGATTTGCTATTAATTCTAATGTATGATACTGTGGGAATGTATTAAGAGGTAAGTCAGATGGGCTAATTAAAATTTTATTGTGTACAAGTAAAAGAAAAGTAACATCACTCTTCAGTTTTGTTTTGTTTTGTTTTTTTCTGTTATTTTCTGACAGTGTGCAGATAACCTCAGACACTAGCTTGGGTTGCTAAAATAAGTGTGTGTGTGTGTGTGTGTGTGTGTGTGTGTGTGTGATGCAACTCAGGAGAAAGATAAAAATTTGCTTTCAATATGACATTTACATGCCAGCCCTTGATTTACATATGCAGAGGTAGCAAGACATTAGCTTAAAGTACCGTTCCAGCATATTTCTAAACATGATGTCCCATTTATGTTCAAAATGATGTGGATGGAATCAATTAGGAGAAACAAGTGAGTTCCAAGACATACTTTTAAAAAGCTGCAGAGTTGCTTAGTAACCTCATGTTATACCTCATTTCCCAACAGAGCTATAAGGCTGTCAGAGTTGGTAATGGAGCACTCCAGAAAGAATTAAGTCTCATGTGCTCTGTCAAGAACATGCTCATATTAAGTATGCTAGGCCTCAGAAGTTGTCCACACATGCTTAATAATACATGTAGCAGGACACTGATTGGGGAATGTGGCTTTAAGTTATGCCCTGACATAAAAATCTTGTTTATTTTCTTTATGCACACTGTATTGCCACAAATCAGCATAAAGTGCATCTACCATTACTCTAGGGAAAACGTTCATTCAAGTGTTTCATTCTGCACAGTATCGCTTGCCATTCACTTGGCTCCTCTTTGGCAAAACTTACTGCAGTCTGCACCTCATACACTTTGTGTATTAGGATTTCACACATGAAGTGATGAGCGGTTTTAATTTTCCTTAACGTTGTCCAGGCAGCCATCCATCCACTCATAAAATTGCATTCCTATATAGAAACTATATTTATAAAATATTGTAAATAATTTTTACATGTCATGCAGATAAAACCGGGCTTCATACACATACACTAAACTGTAAATATAACTTTAAAAAGGATGACTCATGCTCATAAATCATTTGAACCCATAACAGCCTGTAAATTTTTGCATTAACTTTTTGAACTATTACTTCTTTTTTTAATTTGCCAGAACAGGAAAAAAATACTGGCAAGCTGGCAGGACATCTTTTTTGAATTGCAATAATTAGTATTTGAGAATTCATAAGCTGTGAAAGACGCGTGCATATCTACTTTTCTTTTTTTCCATTGAGATGCATTAGCTGACTACCTTCATCAAGTAACAATGCAAATGACAAGTCTTGATTTCCAAGTTAAAGATCTAAAGAGAAGAAAATCCCCTATTATCTCCTACTCAGCTATTTGACACATGATTATTAAATTATTAATTCTTATATCAACTTTGTGAGATATATTGGGAGCAATCATTATTTTCATTTTTAATATGTAAAAGATTTTGTAAGCTTCTATAGCTGTAGTTTAACAGACTATCATGTGGCTAGATCTTAGAAAAAATCATAATCACTTATAAGATTTTATTGGAATATTTTATAGACACTATAATAAATTATGTGGTTGATAACCATGTGTAAAGTTTTATTTCAGGAAAAAAATAAAAATCTTATTTAGTTTATGTTCAACATCCCCGAGAGAGTTTGGCCCCCTTTCCCATAGGTCATGGCCTTAGATTGTAGGGCTAGAAATGTAATAGTAATATACCTTTCACCAAGGCACATGAGAGAAACATATAGATCATTCCTCTTAAAAGTAATTATTTTAAAAAGAGAGATGGAAAAATGGAGAGAGAGAGAGAGCACAACAGAATAACAAATACCAGTCCTCTAGGATTATTGCCATATAATGCTTAACACTATGATCATCCATGAAAGCAAACCAAACCCTCAAAAATGAAGATGTATCAAATAACGCAAAGCTGATTTCATTTTTGCCATCCTTTGAAAGGCAAAAAACTGCAGAGAAGGCTATTGAAGCATTAATTGCCACACAAAAAAGACCAAGGTCACAGTGGCCCAATAGGCTAGAACTTTTGTTTTTTTAAATACTTGCAGATGAGGTGGTCTCACAGGCTAGAAATGATTGACTATGATATTGCCTCATTGTAACTATGACTTAAAAACATATAGTATTGGCCAGGCACAGCAGCTCACGCCTGTAATCCCAGCACTTTGGGAGGCCAAGGTGGGCGCATCACGAGGTCAGGAGATCCAGGCCATCCTGGCTAACATGGTGAAACCCTGTCTCTACTAAAAATACAAAAAAAAAAAGTAGCCGGGTGTGGTGGCGGGCGCCTGTAGTCCCAGTTACTTGGGAGGCTGAGGCAGGAGAATGGCGTGAACCTGGGAGGCGGAGTTTGTAGTGAGCCGAGTTCGCACCACTGCACTCCAGCCTGGGCAACAGAGCAAACGCCGTCTCAAGAAAATAAATAAATAAAATTAATATATATATATATGTGTGTGTGTGTGTGTGTGTATACATATATGTGTGTGTGTATATATGTATGTATATTATAGTATTATACAACCAATCAACAGACTCTACAACTAGCTAAATAATTATGTCTTAGGGCTATTTCAAGTATTCAGTTTCACCTATTCTGACCTCAGAGAGTGTATTTATGCAATCTGCAAGATCAGAAGAGATCTCTCTATTGGTTGTCCTTATAAAGAAGCACAGAAAAAGAAAATGCCTAATCTTAGTCCATTTGTGCCGCTATAACAGAATACCTTATAATGAGTAATTTTTAAATATAAATGTATTTTCTCACACTTTCAGAAGTTGGGAAGTCCAAAATAAAGGCACCAAAACAGGTTAAGTTGTCTGGTGAGACTGCTCTCTGCTTCCAAGATGGTGCCGAATTGCTTCATCCTGGGCAGGGAAGAAAAGTGGTGTCTTCACATGTAGAAGAGCAAGAGAGGCAATGCTGCATGAAGTATCTCTTACAATACCTTAATCTAATTCACAAGAAAGCAACCCTTGTGGCTTAATCACCTCTTAAGGTATCCCGACTTAATACCGACCCATTGGCAAACACCTGAACTGGAGGGACACAAGATAGTACACCCCTTCCCTATCCATAAATACATAATAAATGCCCTGCCATGAAATGTGTGCACATAATTTTCTGAGCCATGAATTAGAGAATTAAGATACTTTGTTATAGTTAGACTTTAAAAAGTGAACACCAAAGTTTCGATATTTAAGTTTGAAGGACTGGTCAGCTGTTAATAACTGCTGAAGAAAAACTGTTATATCTGCTGTCCTCTTTATTTACAGGTTGGGTTGTCTCGGCACAGTGAAACAAGAGGCAAATGAAGACTCTTTCATATTTATTTCCCCAAAAAATCCTATCACAGTATCCTTTTGCGACATTTTTTTTCTGCCAGAGATTAGAGGTTTTAACCCCACATTCCGTAGGGCATAGATGTGCCTGTCTCTGGCAGGTACATCCTTTTCTTCAAATTTCTCCTCTGGGAATACACTCTCTCTTTTCTCTTCTGACTCTTCCACTATCAGCTGAAACATGGATCAGTCACTCCAGTCTGTCTGGAATTTGTTCTAGACTGTTTGGCATGTGGACATCATGAAGCATTTTCCTCAAAGTAGTAAGTTGTATTTACAGCTCACGTCACGCAATAGCCATGAGAGAGTTAATATTCAGTCTCATGTAAGGTACACAAAGTTGGCATTTTTTTTTAAATTTATTTATTATTATCATACTTTAAGTTGTAGGGTACATGTGCATAACGTGCAGGTTTGTTACATATGTATACTTGTGCCATGTTGGTGTGCTGCACCCATCAACTCGTCATTTACATCAGGTATAACTCCCAATGCGATCCCTCCTCCCTCCCCCCTCCCCATGATAGGCCCCTGTGTGTGATGTTCCCCTTCCTGAGTCCAAGTGATCTCATTGTTCAGTTCCCACCTATGAGTGAGAACATGCGGTGTTTGGTTTTCTGTTCTTGTGATAGTTTGCTAAGAATGATGGTTTCCAGCTGCATCCATGTCCCTACAAAGGACACAAACTCATCCTTTTTGATGGCTGCATAGTATTCCATGGTGTATATGTGCCACATTTTCTTAATCCAATCTGTCACTGATGGACATTTGGGTTGATTCCAAGTCTTTGCTATTGTGAATAGTGCTGCAATAAACATACGTGTGCATGTGTCTTTATAGCAGCATAATTTATAATCCTTTGGGTATATACCCAGTAATGGGATGGCTGGGTCATATGATACATCTAGTTCTAGATCCTTGAGGAATCGCCATACTGTTTTCCATAATGGTTGAACTAGTTTACAATCCCACCAACAGTGTAAAAGTGTTCCTATTTCTCCACATCCTCTCCAGCACCTGTTGTTTCCTGACTTTTTAATGATCGCCATTCTAACTGGTGTGAGATGGTATCTCATTGTGGTTTTGATTTGCATTTCTCTGATGGCCAGTGATGATGAGCATTTTTTCATGTGTCTGTTGGCTGTATGAATGTCTTCTTTTGAGAAATGTCTGTTCATATCCTTTGCCCACTTTTTGATGGGGTTGTTTCTTTTTTTCTTGTAAATTTGTTTGAGTTCTTTGTAGGTTCTGGATATTAGCCCTTTGTCAGATGAGTAGATTGCAAAATTTTTCTCCCATTCTGTAGGTTGCCTGTTCACTCTGATGGTAGTTTCTTTTGCTGTGCAGAAGCTCTTTAGTTTAATGAGATCCCATTTGTCAATTTTGGCTTTTGCTGCCGTTGCTTTTGGTGTTTTAGACATGAAGTCTTTGCCCATGCCTATGTCCTGAATGGTACTACCTAGGTTTTCCTCTAGTATTTTTATGGTATTAGGTCTAACATTTAAGTCTCTAATCCATCTTGAATTAATTTTCGTATAAGGAGTAAGGAAAGGATCCAGTTTCAGCTTTCTACTTATGGCTAGCCAATTTTCCCAGCACCATTTATTCAATAGGGAATCCTTTCCCCATTTCTTGTTTCTCTCAGGTTTGTCAAAGATCAGATGGCTGTAGATGTGTGGTATTATTTCTGAGGACTCTGTTCTGTTCCATTGGTCTATATCTCTGTTTTGGTACCAGTACCATGCTGTTTTGGTTACTGTAGCCTTGTAGTATAGTTTGAAGTCAGGTAGCGTGATGCCTCCAGCTTTGTTCTTTTGACTTAGGATTGTCTTGGAGATGCGGGCTCTTTTTTGGTTCCATATGAACTTTAAAGCAGTTTTTTCCAATTCTGTGAAGAAACTCATTGGTAGCTTGATGGGGATGGCATTGAATCTATAAATTACCTTGGGCAGTATGGACATTTTCACGATATTGATTCTTCCTATCCATGAGCATGGTATGTTCTTCCATTTGTTTGTGTCCTCTTTTATTTCACTGAGCAGTGGTTTGTAGTTCTCCTTGAAGAGGTCGTTTACATCCCTTGTAAGTTGGATTCCTAGGTATTTGATTCTCTTTGAAGCAATTGTGAATGGAAGTTCATTCCTGATTTGGCTCTCTGTTTGTCTGTTACTGGTGTATAAGAATGCTTGTGATTTTTGCACATTAATTTTGTATCCTGAGACTTTGCTGAAGTTGCTTATCAGCTTAAGGAGATTTTGGGCTGAGACAATGGGGTTTTCTAAATATACAATCATGTCATCTGCAAACAGGGACAATTTGACTTCTTCTTTTCCTAACTGAATACCCTTGATTTCTTTCTCTTGCCTAATAGCCCTAGCCAGAACTTCCAACACTATGTTGAATAGGAGTGGTGACAGAGGGCATCCCTGTCTTGTGCCAGTTTTCAAAGGGAATTTTTCCAGTTTTTGCCCATTCAGTATGATATTGGCTGTGGGTTTGTCATAAATAGCTCTTATTATTTTGAGGTACGTTCCATCAATACCGAATTTATTGAGCATTTTTAGCATGAAGGGCTGTTGAATTTTGTCAAAAGCCTTTTCTGCATCTATTGAGATAATCATGTGGTTCTTGTCTTTGGTTCTGTTTATTTGCTGGATTATGTTTATTGATTTGCGAATGTTGAACCAGCCTTGCATCCCAGGGATGAAGCCCACTTGATCATGGTGGATAAGCTTTTTGATGTGTTGCTGAATCCGGTTTGCCAATATTTTATTGAGGATTTTTGCATTGATGTTCATCAGGGATATTGGTCTAAAATTCTCTTTTTTTGTTGTGTCTCTGCCAGGCTTTGGTATCAGGATGATGTTGTCCTCATAAAATGAGTTAGGGAGGATTCCCTCTTTTTCTATTGATTGGAATAGTTTCAGAAGGAATGGTACCAACTCCTCCTTGTATCTCTGGGAGAATTCAGCTGTGAATCCATCTGGTCCTGGACTTTTTTTGGTTGGTAGGCTATTAATTATTGCCTCAATTTCAGAGCCTGCTATTGGTCTATTCAGGGATTCAACTTCTTCCTGGTTTAGTCTTGGAAGAGTGTAAGTGTCCAGGAAATTATCCATTTCTTCTAGATTTTCCAGTTTATTTGCGTAGAGGTGTTTATAGTATTCTCTGATGGTAGTTTGTATTTCTGTGGAGTCGGTGGTGATATCCCCTTTATCATTTTTAATTGCGTCGATTTGATTCTTCTCTCTTTTCTTCTTTATTAGTCTTGCTAGTGGTCTGTCAATTTTGTTGATCTTTTCAAAAAACCAACTCCTGGATTCATTGATTTTTTGGAGAGTTTTTTGTGTCTCTATCTCCTTCAGTTCTGCTCTGATCTTAGTTATTTCTAGCCTTCTGCTAGCTTTCGAATGTGTTTGCTCTTGCTTCTCTAGTTCTTTTAATTGCGATGTTAGAGTGTCAATTTTAGATCTTTCCTGCTTTCTCTTGTGGGCATTTAGTGCTATAAATTTCCCTCTACACACTGCTTTAAATGTGTCCCAGAGATTCTGGTATGTTGTATCTTTGTTCTCATTGGTTTCAAAGAACATCTTTATTTCTGCCTTCATTTCGTTATGTACCCAGTAGTCATTCAGGAGCAGGTTGTTCAGTTTCCATGTAGTTGAGTGGTTTTGATTGAGTTTCTTAGTCCTGAGTTCTAGTTTGATTGCACTGTGGTCTGAGAGACAGTTTGTTATAATTTCTGTTCTTGTACATTTGCTGAGGAGTGCTTTACTTCCAATTACGTGGTCGATTTTGGAGTAAGTACGATGTGGTGCTGAGAAGAATGTATATTCTGTTGATTTGGGGTGGAGAGTTCTATAGATGTCTATTAGGTCTGCTTGCTGCAGAGATGAGTTCAATTCCTGGATATCCTTGTTAACTTTCTGTCTCGTTGATCTGTCTAATGTTGACAGTGGAGTGTTGAAGTCTCCCATTATTATTGTATGGGAGTCTAAGTCTCTTTGTAAGTCTCTAAGGACTTGCTTTATGAATCTGGGTGCTCCTGTATTGGGTGCATATATATTTAGGATAGTTAGCTCTTCCTGTTGAATTGATCCCTTAACCATTATGTAATGGCCTTCTTTGTCTCTTTTGATCTTTGATGGTTTAAAGTCTGTTGTATCAGAGACTAGTATTGCAACCCCCGCTTTTTTTTTGTTCTCCATTTGCTTGGTAAATCTTCCTCCATCCCTTTATTTTGAGCCTATGTATGTCTCTGCGTGTGAGATGGGTCTCCTGAATACAGCAGACTGATGGGTCTTGACTCTTTATCCAGTTTGCCAGTCTGTGTCTTTTAATTGGAGCATTTAGTCCATTTACATTTAAGATTAAGATTGTTATGTGTGAACTTGATCCTGCCATTATGATATTAACTGGTTATTTTGCTCATTAGTTGATGCAGTTTCTTCCTAGCCTCGATGGTCTTTACATTTTGGCATGTTTTTGCAATGGCTGGTACCAGTTGTTCCTTTCCATGTTGAGTGCTTCCTTCAGGGTCTCTTGTAAGGCAGGCCTAGTGGTGACAAAATCTCTAAGCATTTGCTTATCTGTAAAGGATTTTATTTCTCCTTCACTTATGAAACTTAGTTTGGCTGGATATGAAATTCTGGGTTTAAAATTCTTTTCTTTAAGAATGTTGAATATTGGCCCCCACTCTCTTCTGGCTTGGAGAGTTTCTGCCGAGAGATCTGCTGTTAGTCTGATGGGCTTCCCTTTGTGGGTAACCCGACCTTTCTCTCTGGCTGCCCTTAAGATTTTTTCCTTCATTTCAACTTTGGTGAATCTGGCAATTATGTGTCTTGGAGTTGCTCTTCTCGAGGAGTATCTTTGTGGCGTTCTCTGTATTTCCTGGATTTGAATGTTGGCCTGCCCTACTAGGTTGGGGAAGTTCTCCTGGATGATATCCTGAAGAGTGTTTTCCAACTTGGTTCCATTTTCCCCCTCACTTTCAGGCACCCCAATCAGACGTAGATTTGGTCTTTTTACATAATCCCATACTTCTTGCAGGCTTTGTTCATTTCTTTTTCTTCTTTGTTCTTTTGGTTTCTCTTCTCGCTTCATTTCATTCATTTGATCCTCAATCGCAGATACTCTTTCTTCCAGTTGATCGAGTCAGTTACTGAAGCTTGTGCATTTGTCACGTATTTCTCGTGTCATGGTTTTCATCTCTTTCATTTCGTTTATGACCTTCTCTGCATTAATTACTCTAGCCATCAATTCTTCCACTTTTTTTTCAAGATTTTTAGTTTCTTTGCGCTGGGTACGTAATTCCTCCTTTAGCTCTGAGAAATTTGATGGACTGAAGCCTTCTTCTCTCATCTTGTCAAAGTCATTCTCCGTCCAGCTTTGATCCGTTGCTGGTGATGAGCTGCGCTCCTTTGCCGGGGGAGATGCGCTCTTATTTTTTGAATTTCCAGCTTTTCTGCCCTACTTTTTCCCCATCTTTGTGGTTTTATCTGCCTCTGGTCTTTGATGATGGTGATGTACTGATGGGGTTTTGGTGTAGGTGTCCTTCCTGTTTGATAGTTTTCCTTCTAACAGTCAGGACCCTCAGCTGTAGGTCTGTTGGAGATTGCTTGAGGTCCACACCAGATCCTGTTTGCCTGGGTATCAGCAGCAGAGGCTGCAGAAGATAGAATATTTCTGAACAGCGAGTGTACCTGTCTGATTCTTGCTTTGGAAGCTTCCTCTCAGGGGTGTACTCCACCCTGTGAGGTGTGGGGTGTCAGACTGCCCCTAGTGGGGGATGTCTCCCAGTTAGGCTACTTAGGGGTCAGGGACCCACTTGAGCAGGGAGTCTGTCCCTTCTCAGATCTCAACCTCCATGTTGGGAGATCCACTGCTCTCTTCAAAGCTGTCAGACAGAGTCGTTTGCATCTGCAGAGGTTTCGGCTGTGTTTGTTATTGCCCTGTCCCCAGAGGTGGAGTCTACAGAGACAGGCAGGTTTCCTTGAGCTGCTGTGAGATCCACCCAGCTCGAGCTTCCCAGCAGCTTTGTTTACCTACTTAAGCCTCAGCAATGGCGGGCGCCCCTCCCCCAGCCTGGCTGCTGCCTTGCCGGTAGATCACAGACTGCTGTGCTAGCAATGAGGGAGGCTCCGTGGGTGTGGGACCCTCCCGGCCAGGTGTGGGATATGATCTCTTGGTGTGCCTGTTTGCTTAAAGCGCAGTATTGGGGTGGGAGTTACCCGATTTTCCAGGTGTTGTGTGTCTCAGTTCCCCTGGCTAGGAAAAGGTATTCCCTTCCCCCTTGCGCTTCCTAGGTGAGGCAATGCCTCGCCCTGCTTCAGCTCTCGCTGGTCAGGCTGCAGCAGCTGACCAGCACCGATCCTCCGGCACTCCCCAGTGAGATGAACCCAGTACCTCAGTCGAAAATGCAGAAATCACTGGTCTTCTGTGTCGCTCGCGCTGGGAGTTGGAGACTGGAGCTGTTCCTATTCGGCCATCTTGCTCCGCCCCCTAAAGTTGGCATTTTTAAATCCCGTTTTACAAAGACATGGCCCATAGCTCAGCAAGTTGAACTTTTTTTTTTTTCTTTTTTTTTTTTTTTTTTTGAGACGGAGTCTCGCTCTGTCGACCAGGCTGGAGTGCAGTGGCGCGATCTCAGCTCACTGCAAGCTCCCCCTCCTGGGTTCACGCCAGTCTCCTGCCTCAGCTTCCCCAGCAGCTGGGACTACAGGCGCTTGCCTGTATTTTTAGTAGAAATGGGGTTTCACCATGTTAGCCAGGATGGTGTCAATCTCCTGACCTTCTGATCCGCCCACCTCCGCCTCCCAAAGGGCTTGTATTACAGGCATGAGCCACCGCGCCCAGCCAAGTTGAACATTTCTGAGTCTCAGAGCTAATAATTATGGAGTCAGAATTGTTGCTCTTCTCTATCTGACAATAAATGTTCATGCTGTTTCCTTGTACGCAGGCTGCCACACCCGCACCATTCCCCCAAGGGGAAAGAAAAAAAAAAAGGAATTAAAAGGCATTGCTAGCAAGGGTACGAAAAAGAGGACTCCATCAATGTGTGTCATTTCCAGTGAGATAATAAAGCTAGGCTCTTTCCATCATAAGTGATCACAGGGTCACTTATGATGGAACACAACTCTTGTGTTCAGAACCCAACTCTGATATTTGAATGATATGAACTTCTTTTAATAAGCCAGTTCCCTCATCTTTAAATGGCAATGGCTTCTGAATCATGTAACTGTGGTGAGAATGTGAAAGAACAACATACATAAATTGTGATCATAGTGCCCGGCATAAAATAAATGCTCAAAATATTTTAATTATAATCATGGTTACGTTTATCTCTAGGTTCAGCCAGACTAATGTTTCATAAAGCTCAGTGGGTGGGGGTGACAAGAACCAGGTATGTTTCCAATGGTTACCTCTGTTTTGTCCCATTTATGTTTTGTATCTACCAGAATAGTCTATGAAGACATTAAAGATTCAAGAGAGTTAAGTGACTTCTATAAAGACATGTAAGTAGAGGGAAAAATACTTTTCTATAACCCAGGTATCTTCATTCACGTATCAGATTAATCAAAAAACACCTTACCCCTACATTCACTAATTATCCTAAATGTTATCTTATGTGTTAACAAAAGTCTTGGATGAAATTGCTAAATAGACAAAGAAAAGGTATTGATCAACATGGAATGTTTGATATACATCTATTGTTTGAGAATTACAATAGAAAAGAAAAAGAGACATAAAAAACAGAATCACAGCTTTATCTCTTTTTAAATCATTTTCTTTTCAAAGAGCTAATGCAAAAGTCTACAAAAGGCACAATAGATAAATCAAAAAATCAAAGAGCTTACATTCTACGAAAGTTAAATATTTTTGAGTATATAAGTTCATAAAATACAGATTTGTTTATTCAACAAAGCAAAAGAGATAAATATAACTTTGATGACTATTTGAGCATACATATATCACATTTCGGCATGTAAAGAAATAATATAACCAGATAATTACATGACAATATATTAGAAAAAAAATAACTGTTCAACTAATTTAAAAATGGTAGAATTTTTAATATGAAGACAGTCTTTTTGTGAGGTAAAGAATGACAATTCTATACACCTCTATATTTTGGCAAATGTTGCTTTGTAGACATATTACCCTAATATTACCATGAGTTTGGGGTTTTTTAAAGTAGGTCATAGGAAAAGTAATTTCAACTCAATCTTGTGATATATTTTGTTCAATGCTATTTATGCAAAAGAACAACCATGAAAGGCATTTTTCTTTTAAATTTAAATTTTAAAATTATACAAAACAAATGATAGTCTCACCTGATACAGTTAGAAATGATTTTATTCCTAATATGCCATCTCCATGGTGTCATTCATCTCAAAAGTCAAGTACAGGATTTGGACAGTAATATGTGGATTCTGTTAAATCTGATGTTAATAGGACTAATTATATAATTCACAAACATTAACTTTGGTGTGAATAAAAGCGTATGTATTTATATTCATTTTACAATACTCATTTTAATAAGTTTACAATACTCACTAATGCCAAATGAGACTCTTTCTACTGGTTTCAAACTTGTTTGAACACATAAGTACATGTTTACTTTTACCCTTTTTTATGCAAAATCTTATACATTCAAATTGTATCTTCTCTTGATATTCTAAAAAAAATGCCTTTTTTTTTTTTTTTATTTCTCACATTCTCATAATAGGAATCCTGAGAATGTTAATTCCAATAACTGCATTCTTCCTAAATGTGTGCGAGACAGGCACTTCAAGTAAGTTTTTATCTTCTTTGTCTCTCTCTTTGCCTCTCCCTCCCTCTCCCTTTCTCTCTCTCCCTCCCTCTGTATCTCCATATTTACTTGCATTTATGTGTAAGATCCCCATATGTCTTATTTTTTAATAGAATTTTAACAATTATAAATAACAGCTAGTTATCCCTTATTTATTGGTGATAAATATATAAATAAATATTAATAATACAAATAAGTATGAATTGTACTATACAAAGCAATAAGCATAATTGAAAAAATGCAGATGCTGCCACTATAATACTTACAGTTTTATTAACTTTGAAGGACCAATTAGGAAGGAAAAAAAAATATGTTAGGGTCAGAGTTACAGAGAAGCACCAAGTGTATCTTGGCCTATGCAATGCTATTTAATTTAGTCGCATATATGTGCTTTTAAACATGGTTCTGCATACTTATGATTTTTGGAAAAAAATGCCATAAAATTATTCTTTATGTTAATTCTAATCATTGGTCCTTGGTATGACTAACTTTTTTTGATCTGAAATTTAAATTCAATTATTTTTAATACTGCTGTCATGTCTCGATAGCATTAATGAATTATGGGTAATAAAACACTCAGGTGTTCTCCCAGTTAAATAGTCTACATTATGCAACGAAAGTAGCTCAAATGTATTATTTTCATAGCAGTGAATTTTCTAGATAATTTTGATTTGATATTTTAGATCTTTCAGTATTTCTGTCGCAATAGATCTTATTGGGACGCTTTTTAAAATTATTTATTTATTTATTTATTTTTGAGACTGAATTTTGCTCTTGTTGCCCAGGCTGGAGTACAGTGGCATGATCTCGGCTCATTGCAACCTCCACCTCCCTGTTGCAAGAGATTCTCCTGCCTCAACCTCCTGAGTACCTGGGATTACAGGCGTGAGCCACCACACTCGGCCTGGGATGTTTTAAAGTTAATTGTCAAAGTCACAAAATATTTATTACTTCTAATATTAGTTAAATGTTTAGAGTTTAGCATATCTATTATAAATAGACATATTTATTTAAATTTTGCCTTGTTTTGTATTGTTTTAGTCCACCTAGGAAACTATTTTCTAATGTTTGCTGTTACACAGTTCATAAGATGAAGGGAAGAATTTCACCCAGGACTTCTGTCATCTACTTTCCAGTCATTGTTTGGGTGCTGTTATAGTCTATTTACTGTAGCTTACTTTTATGTGTTTATATAGTGTCCTTTTTATATATGTCCCCTTTTTATTTTATATAGGCTGCATAACTCAAAATACTATTAGAATAAGGTATCCATAAAATACTTTCTATTATATTGTCGCTTTTTCCCCAGTATGTAGAGTGTGTGTCTGTATAAAATATATAGAACTTATGTGTTTCTAATATGGATTTTTTAAAAACCAGTATATTAGTGAATTTTTGGTACAAATCTTTTGAAGGAGTTTTCTAGAAGCAAATCAGTTATGAATTTAAACAAGGACCTCCTAGTGGCTAGGAATTAAACCTTGTTGCAGTCGTTCACAGGTGTAAGGAAACCAGAAAAGGATGATTTAATATTTGATCGACATGATGAAGCTCACCTCTGCAATTAGCATTGACTTCCAGCAGTTGGGATACAATCAGAAGATTCTTGTCATGCAATGTTGAAAGTGGAAAGGACTCTGTCTCTACAATCAGCTATGGATGTTAGATTTTCTTCTGCATTATTATTATTATTATTATTTTGTCACAGTAATTCTCCTAATCTGTAACCCCTCCCTCTCTTTCCTACTTCATTCTTACCTCTCTCACTGTTTCTCGTGTGTGTGTGCGTTTTGTGTAAGGACCACATATGTTCTATGTTAATATGAGAATATGTTAATATGAAGATATTAACTAGAAGGTAAATATTTGTTGAAAAAATAAACACAGATCGTGTGATTATATTGAAATACTTTGCCAGCAAAGATTATTATATGGAAGATGTTGTTACTGTTCCAGAATTGGTAACTTTGAATAAATTATTTACCTCTAGAGTTACGTTGCTACAAAAAAATTATATCCAATAATTTCTAGTGGTTTTTTACTAAGCAGATACATTTATATATAAGAAAAATTAACATTAACAAGAAACTTCAATATAAATATTCACAACTATCTAATAAATAAGAAATATAATAAATAAATACGAAAGAAGTTGCTACTTGTCCCATTAAAGCTAACTGAATAGAAAGAAAAGCTTTTAATTAAAGTCTACACATTTTCAATTTCTAAACAAAATATGAGATAAGAATAATTTAAGACCAATTTTTATACCTCATTATTCCTTTAATCATCTTATAATTTTAATTATTATTATTATTTGGATTGGCCATTGCTTTGATATTTTCTACTTTGCAGAAATATTCATAATAAATTTCTACCTAAACATCTAGAGCAAGTGAGACTCGTAAAATCATCCAATAGATGGTGCTAACTGTGGCATTTGCTAAAACACTGACAAGTCTGTTAAAGGCATTGAGCTTTGTTGAAATGGATTTAGTCGGCTTTTAGTGAGTGTCATAATAACCTCAGTGTAATGCATATCTTAAATGAGCAGTCGTAGAATGTGTTCTAAAACTCATCAAGTTTTATTGGGAAGCTGATAGGCTTTATTTCCTGCTGTACAGGTATAGTGAATCATAGGGAGTGTTAGGAAAGAAGTTCAATGAGGATTCAACCTTGAATCTTTCTGCTCATTGGAAATCCCAATTAGGAATAAGACACATATATATGATTTATATAATGTCTTTCCTCCGTAAGACCTAATGTGACACATACATTACCTCTTAAAACAAACAACATCCTTTGAAAGGTTAACCATAACTCTGGACAAAAAGGTAAGGATCAAGAAACTGTCGTGCTCAAATTAGTCCAATGGGAAGCAGTTCATATTATAAAATACTATCATGGAGAAAAGAAATAAACCATGTGATTTAATACAGATTCAGGAAATACTGTTGCACTGCAGATCAATAGAAACTTGGAAAGAGTATTCAAATGCCACTGTTCTATTCCCCCAGCCCTAGGTATGATTCACTGTTATTCTCTGACACATATGTGAATTAATGAATAATTAGATTTTAAATACCTTTGAAAGAAATTTATTCAAAATTCAGTGATTTTGCACCAAGTTTTTTCTCTTTTTGATATATGGGAACATATACCATTAAAATGGAGGCAGTAGGCCAGGCGCGGTGGCTCAAGCCTGTAATCCCAGCACTTTGGGAGGCCGAGACGGGTGGATCACGAGGTCAGGAGATCGAGACCATCCTGGCTGACACAGTGAAACCCTGTCTCTACTAAAAAATACAAAAAAAAAATAAATAAATAAAAAATAAAATAAAATAAAATGGAGGCAGTAGTGTCAGAAAACATTGATTTAATTTTAAATATTGGAATCAGTTCAATTTAAGGATACACTATATCAACTCCCTTAAAGTGACAGTGGTGACTAAAGCCTGTAATCCCAGCACTGTGGGAGGCCGAAGCGGGTGGATCACCTGAGGTCAGAAGTTGAAGACCAGCCAGGCCAACAAGGTGAAACCCTGTCTCTACTAAAGTTACAAAAACTAACTGCGCATGTTGTCGGGTTCTTGTAATCCCAGCTACTCTGCAGGCTTGAACCTAGGAGGCGGAGGTTTCAACGAGACAAGATTGAGTCACTGCACTGCAACCTGGATGACAGAGAGAGACACCGATTCCGACAAAAAAAAAAAAAAAAAAAAAACTGACAGTTTATAATTTGTTCAAAATTTAAATATCTTAAGTGCCTTTTTTATTACATGTATCATTACCCCTGAACATATCTACTATATAGTAGAAAATACATATACCTACAAACATTATCTTTTCTTTCCAGTCTAGGAATCTAAGGCACAGCAACAAATCATGAAACACTAACCTTTATACACTGTTACTCAAAAGCCTCTTTCATCTCTGACAATATCAAACATATTAGGATTCTAGATTTCTTTGATTTCTCTTTGATTTTGAAAGCGATTTTTAGATAACAAGTTGCTATTTATTTCCTTTAAAGTATGAGGGTTATGCAATTTTGACTTAATGGGAAGATGTACCAAGTTTTAAGGAAGCTCCAGATTTCTTAGGTCTGATGATGACACCCAGATACAAATGTAGAAATTAGTGGTAGTGGAGAGAGGACATGATACAAACTAATCTTCCTTCTGTGGATAGAAATTGGTGAAACAAGGCAGCCATTCCTGTACTATATCTTTTATCTGCCTTATCAAGAACAAATTGTCTTTTCTTCTTGATGCAGTTCTCAGGCAATACGTAAATTTGGAGTTGGAGGAAATTGAGGCACGGAAATGGAATTAAGGACATTATACCCTATCGCTTCAAGGCACTTTCTCTGCAGTTATATTACCTGTGGTGCAAATCCTGATTCTGCCAATGATGTCCTTGGCAAATTACCTGACCCTTCTATGCTTCAGTTTTCTGTATCATTATATAGAAATAATAACAATAATGCCCATCTATTAAGGTTGTTGTAAGAATTAAAAGAGTTAATACATATATAAGGCTTAGGATAGGGTCTGATATGTAATAATATGTAACCTTAGATCCTCCCTAATTACTTTTATGTTTTTTTTTTAATTATCTCCCTATTAAAATGTTTGATGAACATGAAGTTTAAATGATTTTGTGCTCAGGGGGTCATAAACCTGTACTGTTTTTGCACGAGATGCTGTAAATAACACAGTTTCTAGCACCTTAGAGTCTGCAAAGTGTAGAATGAATAGCATTCTCTGAGTCTAGGTTAGTATTTTGATGTTTAGATGTACTGAAACTAATGCTTTGTATATTTATTTGTTTTAAACATAAACTGACTAAAGTCTACATGTTAATGTGCTGGTAATATGGCCAATATGGGATTCAATTAGCTAAACCAATTTCACTCACGTTCCTCTATTTGGCTGGGTAGAAATGGTTTAGGATTAAAATACTTGACTATTTGAGTTAAGTACATCCAGCCCGATTATCAAGTGCCACAGAATAAATTATTCCTTTCAAAGCCCTTTTTGGTACTTGGATTAAGTAATTATCCCACCTGCCTAAGTGTTTTACAAAGTGGGTTGCTTTTACTAACCTAGGCTCTCCCAAGTTTTCATAATACCATTATTACTTTAACATACCATTCCATTACTGCCATGAGACAATCCTGTAAACTAAACATTACCAAATTTCACTCATTGGTCAGATTATTTCATTCCCAGACAAGGTTTTCTCTGGTTCTTAAAGCTGGTTATAGTGGTTATAGTGGAATTTGGGTCATCCTAATGTTATATAGCCTGTTCTAAGGGGATTAAATGGGACACAAAGGGAGACAGAGGCATATTAAAAAATGTCTAAATATGAGTAACAATTTTGTCACTGGTAGGTTAAATTATTAATAATTGTAGACAAAATAATGTTTGTCTATTATGAGATAAACTACCATATTGTGCATGGTACTAAATAACAATAATAATAGACTTTTAATATACTGAAATACACATATATAGTTACGAATTTTAGAAGATGTACTGGAAGATATGTATTGGCATTTTATTTAATCTCTGAGTTCAGAAAAATTCAATAGTTTTTGATATAAAAGTGTATACTGTCTGGATTAATATGTGCATCAAAGGGTTAAAAGCAAGATCACAGAGACAGAACTTAAGGCAGATCACCTTACTGGGATCAAAGGATACTATGAAGAGATAGACGAATAAGTACCATAAAGAAATTTTTGTTTTATATCCTGGTGTTAAGGTTTAGGGTCATTGCCCTAACGTCTAAATTTTCTTACCCCAAAAGAAGTGTGTCATACAGGGTTTAAAAATAAATAATAAATGAATAAAGAAGATCCTGTCTCCAAGTAGAGAAAAGGTACAAAACAAGTTTGAGGAAACTTTTTATAATAAATGCCATCTAGGTTGAGTTGTGAGGATAGGAGGCATTAATGAAATTGAGAAAGTAGGGTGTATCATTTCAGGAAAAGAGAATCACAAGGTAATATCAAATATCATGACATATTAAGGTGATGGCAAACAGTCCAATCTTGTTTGTTTCCAAATAATACTCTTTTGCCCAAACTTTAAATATCAGAAGTTTAACTAAATGGACAATGTTTGTAATTGAGCGAATAGCATCCTACTGGACCACAAAATCAATATTCACGTAGTAGAACTGGTTTCTTCATCATTTTTTTTTAACTTTATTTTAAGTTCAGGGGTACAAGTTCAGTTTTGTTACATAGGTAAACTTGTGTCATGGGGGGTTGTTGAACAGATTATTTTACCACCTAGGTATTACGCCTAGTACCCATTAGTTACTTTTCCTGATCCTCTCCCTTCTCCTACCCTTCACTCTGAAAGTCTCCAGTGTGTTGTTCCCCTCTGTGTGTCCATGTGTTCTCACCATTTAGCTACCACTTGTGAGTTTTAACCACATACATATTTAAAGCAGAAGTAGGTAGTAATGTTTTGTAGAATCACTGTCTAAATTAAAACAATTACTTACATATTCAATTTAAATTCATTTTTGATTTAAAAATATTTTTCGATTTAGGATAGAGTTTAGGACATGATACTTGAATCATAATTAGAAATAAAAAGTTATATGCAAGAAAATATTTAATTTTGGCTAATGTTTATTGTTTTCCAAAAAAAAAAAAACTTATTTTACTTAAGTAGAAGAGCCGGCAGAAGAGAGTGATAGTGTAAAATTATCCATAGCAGATTTTTGTAAAAAGAAAATAAATTGAAAAAAAAAATAAGTGTGGATATAAGAGGTCAGGCATTCTGGTTCAAAAACAAAGAAATGTCATTTAGTTTAGAAAAGTATAGACTATTAATGTGAAGAAAAAAAAAATCTGAGGCCATCCACTGGAAATATAACCTTTGAAACAGTAATGTCAAATGAATGCTGTGGTGTCTCAACATAAATGCACCTCCTGGCAGGTGTCTGCAGGTATTTCCTTTTTTAAATTTGCCTACAGATAGGTTATTAAAGTCATTGCAAATGAGAACATGTCTTTCCCACAGCACAGATTAAACTACACAGGAGCGGAGGCAAACGAAAGGACAAGAACACTTAGAGGGCAGAGAGAGGATTGTCTGTGGATTCCAAGTTAACACTGAGATATGGTTTTAAATAGGTACACTTGATTTGAAATAAAATATTATTTATAAAATACATGATTTGATGACTTACCTCTACATATGAAGGCAGAAAGGTAATTTGGGTATGTAAAAACTGAATGATTTAGTTGATTGTATTAGTGCTATTAGTGGTTTGCTCATAATTTATTTGGGGTAATTACTTATTTTAGGAGCTTAGGCCCAATACAAGCTTACGCCTGGCGTTCTAACTTAGTCATTAATAGCCTTCTCTTTCATTCTCAAGACCTTCCAGTTGTATGGCCTAACGCAGGTTTATGTGAATTGTCAAGTATCTATGCAAATGTATATGAATAAGTTTTTGTATGTGTGTAAGCATGTGTGAAGTACATGTTTAATTGTCAGTCATTTCATTATTGTATCTGCCTTGACTATGGCAGGAATATTCTAGTTTCCTTGCTCTTTGGTCTTGTCTTTTTAAGTCTTTTAAAGAGTAGTTTCCATCTTAGGGAGAGGGGTTGAAGGTAAGAAAAGAGTAACCAGGTGATAATGCTCTCTTGGCCTCTATGAGAATTTGTATCTTCTTAGGTTCTCTGTTACTATAGTTGCATAGAAATCTATTCGATAATCTACATTCTGCCTGATTTTCTTTGGCAAATATTACATAAAAGTTTATTCCTTGGCTACAAACCACATTTCTCCATTTAGCTCTTGTTCTTGTACCTTCTCCTGTTCTTCAATATTCGATAAATTTTTATCAGTGGTTCACAGATCCCTGACAGCTTTTAAATTGCTTGAAAATACCCAGTGCTAAATATGAACGCCAAATATGAATACTAAGCACTGCTGTTTACACAGTTCCTTCAGAACTCTAATAGTCAGCATCCAGATGGGTTAATAATCAGGAAGGTGCTTATTGATTTATAGAAACTCAAATAAATATAGAGCACTAACTACATTAAAGAAAGGGACCCTGGGAACTCTTCACTTTCCCATGTGCTGTTTAATAATGATTGAAGATGTAAGCTGAATAGTAAGTTCTCTTGAGTTCTTAGGCAGACTTAAGAAAATATGCTTAGCGTACAGAAAGAAATCAGGTTGTAAGATATTACAAACTCACAATTCATATTCTATATTTTCACACATTGTAACATAATTGTAGGTTGTTTAACTACTAGTCTTAACAAAAAGACAAATTCCGTAATAAACACGATTCTGTGTTACCACATTTTCAGAGAGGCTTAGCAAATAGTTTAGCAACAACATTAATAGAGATGAGGCTAACTCTAACATTTTTTACCTGGAGTAATGGAAGTATTTCCAGGAAGAAAAAAATGATTTGGGTAGTTTTATGTGCTATAGACATTACTTGTATGCAAAGGACCTCAAGATGGAAAGGTCAAAAGGATGGTATTCCAGGTTCTGAAAAAACTTCAACAGGCATTATCTAGAAATTGTCTACATTTAGTTGTGGGTTTCAAAAATCAGAAACGTGGAAAATACTCATAATATTGCATGAGGCACTATCCATGTAGCACCCTGCAGTGACGTTTATATTTTATTGTGGTAAGAACACAACATGTCAGGAAGTCTCAGGAGGAAAGTTCATAAAAGAAGAGAAACAATCGCAACATTAACAATGTTATATTTATTAAGCATTTTTTCTGTTTTAGTTACTAATCTAAGCAATTACATATCTCATTTCATTTAAATATCAGCTGAACCTATGATATAAGACGATTATATATTCTTTATGATTATTATATGCTTCATAGTACAAATTTAAAAAATGAAACTAGAGAAAGGCTACACAATTTGGCCAAGTTTATAAAGCTATAAAATGCCGGAAACATTTTTTTTTTTTTACTCACTGCCCATGTTCTAAATGTGAGGGCAACACACTTTTTATGTGAATTACTAGGTAACAAATATTTTAGGCATTGTGAACTGCATGTTCTCTGTCATAACTATGAAGCCCCATCATTATACGACAAAAGCAGATATAGACAATATTTAGATTAATGTACTTGGTGCTGTTCCAATTAAACTGTATTTATATAAAAATAAAAACAAGCAGCCAGTTTGGTCTGAGGGTCAGAGTTTGCTAATCCCTCCTTTAAGCTACTATGAATATGGATTCCATTCCTATTATATTGGGTACATTTCTTAAACTAGGATTTTCAGGGACTGCATATTCTTGAACATCCTAGTAATTAATTTACTTAAAAAATATGCTATAGTTATTTTAAAAGTTAATTTCAGTTAAAATCTTTTTATATGGTGGCATATTTCAAAATGCTAGAGAAGTAAGATTAATGGGATATACCAATCTGTCTCACAAGTCCTAAACTGCTATACCATATATGCTAACAACGGATTACATTTATACTCCAAGTCTGTGAAATATTCATTACAACTCGTTTAATACTTACTTTAAATTTCCTTTAGAATTAAACACTTAAAGAATAATAAAATCTACTTTTATTTCTTTAGCTTTCTGTAAAGAGAATTGAAGATTATTTATTATGGATTTTTAAGTACAAAATCAAAAGCTTACTGCCTAGTAGGGTAGTACGACATCAAGAATCAAGAGCACATGTAATTAATTTGTATTGTTGCTGTTATAATTATCTTCATTATGTCTGACAAGATCAAACTGAGCTATGAAGAAATAAGTGAGCTACTAAAAACAACTGCATATTTAACACATCTTTTTGTCATAACAAATCCTATCTGGACACAGTATTTTAAAAATTGCAAATCAGCCAAGAAAAAAATCGAATTTGAAGGCAATAAATAAATCAAATTACGTATAAGAAGGCAGTGAAAATATACCCTGGAGGTTTGGCTGCAGAGCATCTTATAAGTTGGCTTCCAACTTGAAAATGTCAAGCTCCTGTGCCCTAAAATATTTCTACTTGCCATAGCACATTCAGAGAAGACAACCAAGGGTTGTCTTGTCAAACTACAAAAGGGACAGAGTCACATCTGATTCCAGTCACATTCATGTTTGAAAAGATAGCATTGTGGTTTGTTAGGGTGGTTGTCTTTTTATTGATTTTCTTCTTCTCTGAAACAATGACCGTAAGCCTGGTTCACTGACAGACCAAAGTGTACAAGGCAGATTTTGAGCTAGCTTTCATCTAATAAGTGACTTGTGTTCCCCACATTTATTGTTTAGAACATTTTGGAGGCTTATTTCTTACTTCAAAGAATGCGTTGGCTATCTTGTCATATACCTGAAAACTGAGGACTGGATCCCATTGGTAAACAATACTAATGACTAACATACCACCACCTGTCATCACTGCATAATCTACTGTGTGCAAAGTGCTCAGAGCAGTAAATTTTTAAGTGACTAAGGCAGCATAAGCTCTTCTAGCAAATTAACTTGAGAAACCTAAGAGTGGTAAGAAGTGTGTCAAGTCATGATGGGAACTAAGATGTGATAACATAGCAGTATATTTTTAAAGCTCTGGGTGAGGTCAACAAGATGGCTGACTAGAGGAGCCTGGTACCTGTCTCCTTCAACAAAACAGGATCGAAACAATGAATAACCAACTATATTTCTCATAGAGTGACTGAAGAAGTACACTGAACCACAACAAGAGAGTGGCAAAATCCCTGTGGAGCATGGCAACCCAGGATGGAAGCGTAGAGAGTTACAATTGGAAAGAAAAAATAAGTTCTGGCATTCTGTTGCATGGTAGAGTGACAACAGTTAGCAGAAAGATACTGTGTGCCTCAACATAGTGAAGAGAAAAGATTGTGAATGTTCCCACCACAAAGAAAGATACACTTTTGAGGTGATCGATAGGCTAACTATCCTGCTATGATCATTACACAATGTGTACATGGACTGAAACATCACAATGGGGCTCATAAATATGGACAATTATGATGGGTCAATTTTTTAAAAAGCTCTGTGCACCTGGATAAGTGAGTGTCAGCCGCCTCGAGATGTCAGGTAAAATTTTATGACTGGTTTATCCTAAGAGATGATTTGAAAACTATTTATAGGAATTTAACATGTGATATTTGAAAGAAAGGAGGCCTTTTCAAAATTGTGGCCTGGACAGGGGACATAGTAAATATCTATTTTTGCCTGGAATTTGTGGTGAAGAGGATAATGGGCATAAGACTTTGGTCAAAAATCATAAAAATATGACAATAAAGAGCCATCATATGTGCACAGCTCCCTGGCTTGTATCATCATGTACGTCATCTTAGTAATCTAGAAAAAAATAAAATATTTTTAAAGTAGTGGACTCCAGGTCATTCAGAGTCCAGTTAATGGATAGATGATATTTGCCTCATTATGTAACTGCTCTGAGCTTTATTTTTCCCATTTGAATACCAAAAATATTAAAATACCCTGCACATGTAAGTTTGAAGAGGATTATGTAAAAATATAAAATGCTTTGTACTGTATCTGCATAAAATAAACATTTGATAAATGATAGCCATAATCATTAATGAGAAGATAAGCATATACTTTGATATTGTGCATAGCACTGTGCACTTTTTAACTTAAATTCTATCTAAATGACCAAATTTTCCATGGTCCTTTATAAAAAGTCTTACACTGAAGTTTCATATAACTGCTTAAAAATGTTTTTTTCCTCACATACCCATCTTTCTTTTACTCCACCTCTTTGAGTAAATAGGCAGAGGACAACATTTATTTTTAATGGTTTTATAATGGTAAGTTAAAATATCGCATTTCAATTGCACTAATTTAATTTCATTTTATTTCAAAATTGAAATCAACCAGTGAAACACAATAAATGATATCGATAGATACATAAACAAAAGTAATTTTAAGGTTAAACTTGAGTCTCTTTTTTCACAATGCAATTTTGTGTGTTATATGAGACCTCTTACATTCCCAACTCTACATTATTGCCAGAAGATAGCAGGTAGTGAACTTTGATTCTTATTTTTATTTACTTACCCAAAATTCAGCAGGGCATGATGCCTCATGCTTGTAATCCCAGCACTTTGGGAGGCCAGGATGGGAAGATGACTTGAGGCCAGGAGTTTGAGACCAGCCTGGACAACATAGAAAGATCTTGTGTCTACAAAAATATGTATTTTGTAATTATTTGGGCATGGTGGCGCAAGCCTGTAATTCTAGCTACATGGGAGGCTGAACTATTAGGATCACATGAATCCAGAAGCTTGAGGCTACAGTGAGCTGCGATCACACCACTGCACTCCAGCCTGCATCACAGAGCGGAGGCCTGCCTCTTAAAAAATGAAACAAACAAAAAAAAAAACACTGCAGAGAGTTCCAGCCTTTGAGTGCTATCCTAAAAAACCTGGACTTACTGGAGGCTAATTTGAGGCTCAGGAAGCAAAAATACTTTGGAGAGTAAGATAAATTGACACTTACTGATTTTATTCTATGTACCTCCTGCTTGAATGAACTTAAAAGAAAAAAAAAAAAAAGGAAAGTCAATAAGCCTGATGTAACTTTCTCAATTTCACATAGTAACCAGAAAAATTTCTCAATTTCACATAGTAACCAGAAAAATTCAACTGTTTCCATGGCTCATCCTCTTTCTATGCTAAAAAAAACTCCTTGTTTTGCTGCCTCCAAATTTTTTTTTTATTCAAACTCTTTTCTCAACAAAGTATTACTTGTTGCAAGATTTTTTATTAAAATGGAAAGTAAAATTCGAGAAAGATTATAAAATACTAGACAGTATTTGTTCTTTCGTGTAAAAGTGTGAAATGGTAAATCAGATCTACTTACGTTCTGGGGAACAAAAGAATGTTATTCTAAGTAGGAGAGTTTTGTGTGCATCTTAGTGGACAGAGAGCAGAAATATAAGCTGTTAATTATGGAAGGCATACTTTATGCATTCTCTTCAAAGAGCTGTGCTTTCGAATATGATAACACTGAATACCTATGACCTTGTGCTTATGAGGTCCTACCTCTTGAGCACCATTCATTTGCTGATCAATAGACATGAGCCTGGGAAATTGAAATTGGGTCTTAAAGTACTATAATTTACTCCAGCCCTTTCTGTGACTCCTTATTGCATTCCATTGTATACCTAGATTTTGACTTTACCTGACCTAGACTTGAGGATAGATTTTGTGTTCCCTAGTTTTAATTCTTAATAAAGATACCCTTTAACGTTATTCTAGCCTCTGGTTATTTCTGGATGTTATTCAGCTTCCGTTGTTGGTACCCTAAATGGACAAATTGAAGCAATAAATAAAAACCTCTGACAATGATCCTGCTCATGGTTATACAATGCCTTCACAGCACTAAAATTTCCATTAGTATTTAAGAGATACCAAGACGCATATAGAAATAATCTCAGGGAGGCTTCTCCTTTTCTAACTCTCCTATCTAGATGCAATATTGTCTTTTCCTTTAAAAAAATATATGAAAAGCAAGTGTAATATATTTAGAAAATAGCAGTCAGGCTCTCAGTTAAAGAAGTCACTGATCTGTGAAAAATAGATCTATAATGAATACATAAATAGATTATTGACGAATTTCTGATTTCCCTTGGAGCCCTTTTTTTCTTCTTGATATCTAGTGATGGTTGTGTATCACCTACTTATGTAATTTCTTTTAGAGAATGATGGAAAGTTTTATAAAATACTGTAATCCAATATTCATGAAAAGTATTTATTTATAGGCCACATGATTCCAACATGATGGCTGTCAGAATGCTGGCTATCTTTAGATCATTGACTTAAACATTGTTCTGTAGTTTCATTTGCCTCTGATCCAAACTTAAACATTTCAAATAATGGCTTTAAAACAACTTTTTCTCCTGTTTCCCCCTGTTCATTGTGTGTGTGTGTGTGTGTACATATATATATACTTATACATACGTATACATTATATTCCCACATCAAGGACAAAAATCTAAAAAAAAACATTAATAATTGAACTTGACTTCTTTTTTTATAAACTATAGACAAAGTTTACAGACAGATACTCTTCAACGCCTATAAAAATCAAATTGCTCCCCATTGTTACCAGGAACCCTTATTGAGCTAAACATATAAATAGGGTTGTCAATGTCCATGGAATTTAAAACATTAAGATGGATGTACTTTAAATTTCAAAAGCATATTCTGAGTTGAATTTCAATCTTCAGGGAAGTGCCATTGTAAATTTTCTACTAAAGAAAGTTTGATCACTGAGGCATCTATTAAAATGGTGGGGAATTTTTTTAATAATTTAGAATTTTTCAAATGACATTTCTTATTAGCATTCTTCTGAATGAATATTACCACATAACACTTTTCAATATATAAAGATTAACAGTTTTAAAAGGTTTGCAATAATTCTGCCAATAAATGCCATCAAGATTAATTAAATGCTTGTATTGTGGAAGACCTCCTAGTAGGTGCTTTGCTCTACAGAAAGATCTGTCATATCCATCCTGTTGATTGAAAGAAAATATCTGCAAACTATTCATTGGACAAAGGATTAATATACAAAACATATAAGGAACTCAAACAACTCAACACTAAAACAAAACTTAAAAAATTATATTAAGAAGTGAGCAAAGGACACGAATAGCAATTTTTCAAAAGAAGAAATGCAAGTGACCAACAAGTATATATATAAAAAAGATGCTCAACATCTCTAGTCATCAGGGAAATGCATAGCAAATTTCATCGTGATGAGATAATATCTTATTCTAGTTAGAGTAGCTGTTATTATAAAGACAAAAAAATAACAGATGGTGGCAAGGATGCAGAAAAAAAAGGACTTCTTATACACTGTTAGTAATGTAAGTTAGCACAACCATTTTATGAAAAACAGCATGAAAATTTCTCAAAAAATCTAAAAATAGAACTCCGCCACTATCCAGCAATTCCACTCCTGGCTATTTGTCCAAAGGGGGGAAAAATGGTCTATCAAAAGGATACTTGTACTGGCACATTTAACACAGCACTATTCACAATACCTAAGATATGAAATCAACTAAGATTTCAGTGGACAAATGGATAAAAAAATGTGGTATATTTATATCATTTGGCTAAAAAAAAAATGAAATCACATGATTTGTGACAACGTAGATTAACCTAGGGGTCATTATATTATGTCAAATAAGGCAGACACAGAAAGACACATATAACATATTCTCACTTATATGTGGGAGCTAAAAAAGTTGATCTCATGAAAGGAGACAGTAGAATGATGCATACCAGAAGCTGGGAAGGTGGTGTGGGTAGGAGGAGGGAATAAAGAGAGGTTGGTCAATGAGTACAAATATACATTTAGATACAAGGCATAAGTTCTAATGTTAGATAGCACAGTAGGGTGACTATAATTACCAACAATATATTGTATATTTTGAAGTAGCTGGAAGAGAACATTTGAAATGTTCCTAACACATAGAAATGATAAATACTTAAGGTGATGGATACACCAAATTCCCTGATTTGATCATTATACACTCTCCATATGTAAGAAAGTATCAAATATACCTCATAAATATGTAAATACTATGTATCGATTAAAAGATCTGCCTTATCAAAATTTCTTCTAAAGTGTCATTGTATCATGTTGCAAATAGTTTAGGGTATTAGAGTCAGATCTAGATTCAAGGTCTCAGTCTGCAACTTGCTACCTTTGATGATGTCTTGTGAAAATATTGAAACTTTTTTGATTCCTGATAATCTCATTGGCAAATGCTGTGGGGATTGCTTCATGTGCACTCCTTTTTTTCCACCCCCTCTGGCATCTCTTCATCCATATAAACAATCTTTTCTTTGGAAAGAGAAGTGAGAAACTCAGCATGTGAGATGTATTCCCAATTATCTCATCTCTCTTGAGAGTTGGATTGAAAGCACAGAACACATACTGTGATCTTCTTTTTGGCCCTGCAAGGAATGGTACTAGCCCCTGCCACAAGTAAGTCTGACTAATACTGGGGTGGAATTTTATGAAATCTAACTGCACAAATCTCAGCCCTAACCTTTAATATCAGATTTCCAGGTAGTATAGTTGTTTATTACTCTTCATCTGCTGACATCCTGTGTCCCTCAATTCGTATAGAATTTGGAAAAGCGAGAGGGTGTTACTTATTATCAGAACAACTCAAACAACCCAAAGTGGTGATCCACACAGTAGTAGTACTTTTCAACCTTCTTGTAATATTTAAGTATTTAGTAAGATAAATAAAGTATATTAAAAACATATGTATAATATAAAGCGATAGAAGTTACCAAAAGTTACCAGAATTATAGTAAATGTTCATTCTTACAGTACAGAATATGGTCCTGTGTAGAATGAGAGATGGCCGAAAATATTCTATTCTGTTTTCACTAAGAAGTGAGCTATGTCTCCTTCATCCTGGAATATAAGAAGACCTGCAAGTGTTTCAATCAATAGAGGATAGTGGAGGTAATGTCATGGCAGTTCCAGGTCACACTCTTTAAGAGTTCTAGCAGCACACAACTTTGTCTTAGGTACCATCCTGAAGGCAGCATGTAAGAAATATGGATATCCTAGGAGATAATGTGGTGGGGCCCTGAGAATACATGGGAATGAGACAAGCTGACTCTAGTCTTCAAGCCATCACCAACACCAATGTCAGCCATACATATGAGCAAACTGCCTTGGATCCTCCAGCCCAGTTCAGCGGCCAACAGAGGTCTACCTCCTGACTCCAGGTGACAATGAGCGTTACACAATAAAATACCATCTGGATTCTGTATCCACAAAATCATGTAATGCAATAATTACTTTTAAATCCACCAAGTTTTTAGGATGTCATTGATGATCAAAGCATCTCTACCACAAATAGACAAAATAAAAAGAAAATATGTGAGTAATCAATAAGTGACTGAAACATAGAACAAAAACCTTTAACAATTCAAAGAAATGTGCCACCTCCAGAAAGTAAAATTACTTGGTAAGGGTTTAAAAACAAATTAGAATAATATCATGGTATACTGTGAAAGATTAGAAAATTTGTAAATTAGAGACTATGAAGCAATAAAGGAGCAAAACTAGCATAATGTAATCATCATGTAAACAAACATCTTACTGTTTATTCCTGCAGTTTATTTTTTCCTAGGTAGGCAATCTTCAACCTTAGGGTTTAAATCACATTCTGTTTGTTACATTTATATTTACTTTTATGTTATAATATAACTAAATATTTTATCAGTGCTAATATTACTTTAAAAAGAGACACATTATGCATTTACATCTCCCTTCCTTCCTTCCTTCCTTCCTTCCTTCCTTCCTTCCTTCCTTCCTTCCTTCCTTCCTTCCTTCCTTCCTTTCTTTCTTTCTTTCTTTCTTTCTTTCTTTCTTTCTTTCTTTCTTTCTTTCTTTCTTTCTTTTCTTTCCTTCCTTCCTTCCTTCCTTCCTTCCTTCCTTCCTTCCTTCCTTCCTTCCTTCCTTCCTTCCTTCCTTCCTTCCTTCCTTCCTTTCTTTCTTTCTTTCTTTCTTTCTTTCTTTCTTTCTTTCTTTCTTTCTTTCTCTCTCTTTCTTTCTCTTTCTTTCTTTCCTTCTTTCTTTCTTTCTCTCTCTCTCCCCTCCTTCCCTCCCTCTCCCCCTCCCTCCCTCCCTCCCTCCCTTCCTTCCTTCCTTCCTTCCTTCCTTCCTTCCTTCCTTCCTTCCTTCCTTCCTTCCTTCCTTCCTTCCTTCCCCCCTCCCTCCCTCCCTCCCTCCCTCCCTTTCTCCCTTCTTTTCTTTCCTTTTTTTTTTCTTTTCTTTCTTTCTTTTTTTTTTTTTTGGATGAAGTCTCACTCTGTTGCCCAGGCTACTACCTCCACCTCTAGGGTTCCAGCGATTCTCCTGCCTCAGCCTCCTGAGTAGCTGAGATTACAGGCACCCACCACCACACCCGGCTAACTTTCGTATTTTTAGTAGAGATGGGGTTTCACCAGATTGGTCAGGCTGTTCTTGAACTCCTGACCTCAAGCAATCCACCTGCCTCGGCCTCCCAAATTGCTGGGATTACAGGCATGAGCTACCGAGCCACGCCTTCATGTGCTTCCTAATGGCTGTTTAGCTTTCCAGTAGGTAGATATATGAGAAAGTTATGTTTTAGCGATTTAATGCTAATGTAAATAAGCAATGGCAATGCATCATGGATTTTTTTTCCTAAGCTTTGTCTAGACATTGGGAATGTATTAGTGGAAATAACATTCCATATAATTTACAATCTGTATAACACTGTAATGAGCAATTTAAATCCATTAATTTCATTTAATCCTCCCAACAAAAAAAATAAATTGTCTAATATTATTTCCCTATTTTACATACACAAGGAAATGAGGACAAAAGAGACTATTCATGGAGCAGAGATTTTGCAAGCATGGAAGCATAATCATATTTGACCTAACATTAGGGAAGATTAAAACTTGCTTAAGAGATCATAAGAGAAATAATTTGAATAGGTTATATGGGCTTCATGAAAGTGGAAATAAGTTAGGTTGCAGTCTAACTTTTAAGTTCTTTAATTATCAGGTTTAGTGACCAATGTAACAACACTTAATGCTGAAGCTCTCTTCTCAAAGATCTAATTTTCATACCCTTGTGGAAGAACCATCTACAGGGGTTTACCTGGAGAGATAATATGTGTCCTTCTCAAAATGGTAAGTGAGGGAAGCATGGCCAGTCCTTCCTTTGGTTCTTTCTCAATGGTCTGAGTACACCAATGAGAAACTTGTATTGGGAAGATTTATAGAACAGAAATCAACAGCACAAAGTAATGAAGAATTCCACAGCCTGTAAGATCATTTGCTGACATTCAGTTCTATTAGACCTAAAATCATGGCCCAGTATTATGTGTGCCGTGAGAGAAATTAGGAAAACCTAGAATAGCCTCATCACAAGTTCCCTTTCCAGCTCTGCCCCTACAGAGGAGGTCCTTTAGCCAAACAATCCTCCTTATCATGGAGACCACGCACAGACTCATTCTTATGTTTGGATAGAGGGCTTCAGGTCTCTGCCAGCCCATGGAATTATTCAAGCAAGTTAATCACTGCCTCTGTTGGGAACCAGGACTTTCTCTCCCTCTTGATGGAACAAAGCCTGCCTCCTAAAGGCTGTGGCTGTTTGCTTTGTTCCTGAGTACAACACGTGTGTGGCCCTTTGTGGTATGCAGTTGCTTCATCCCCGGGACTAATAAACTGCTGTCATCTCAGCTATCTAGCTTCAGATTTCCTGTGTTCCCCATAACTCTAGGGCATGAATCCTGTCCTCATGAATGGGGCAAATAGGAAGAGATCAAGGCATACATAGGCACTTGGCAACAAGAGGAGACATCTGTGAGTATCTGAAAGGTAACAGTTAACTTGTGCCTACTTGTATGCTGTATACATAGCAAAATAAAACATATTCTTCAGTTTCCAGGAGGGAGTTTGTAATGTATTTAGGGAGATGTCAATATAATTAGATGAATCAATAAGCCAACAAATTATCATGCATTTTCCAAATGTGTGGCCATATATTGAGCATCTATAGCAACTATAAAACTAAATTTTAGTTATTTTACAAAAATAATTATATACGAATTATAGACATCTTTGGAAATAATGGAGGCCATTTTATAGACAGTGATTCTCTCCTGGAACAAAGGCTGAATTAAGGAGATAGTTAATAAGCTCAATATAAAAAAGAGACTGCATTAAAAGTATCTGCATTAGCAAGAAAAGTAGAAAATGCAAATAATGATCATTTGGCCACGTACTACATGTCATCATTGGCTCCACAATGTGCCTTATGTAAGGAAATAAAATATTTAAGAGAAAATACACCTGCATTAAAATCTAATATAAAAAATAGGCAGGTTTTTTTTTTTTTTAAGTGAAGAAATCTTCCTATAGGCCTGAAAGAAAACATAGCCAATGAGCAAATAGAAGCTTCAGTATCAAGAAATATGACTTGCAGCGTAAACTTGTCTCCACGATTTCTATGGATTGTACCAAAAAGTAAAGGTTTCGCAGAGTAGTTTAGGACACAGTTCATATGGTTGGGCTGTGTCCCCACCCAAATCTCACATTGGATTGTAATCCCCATAATCCCTGTGTGTCAAGGGCAGGACCAGATGGAGGTAATTAGATCATAGGAATGGTTTCCCCCATATTGTTCTTGTGATAATGAGTGTGTCACAGGAGATCTGATGGTTTTTAAAGGGACTTTTCCCCTTTAATAAGGTCAGTTACCTGAGACCTCTTTTCCTTTATAAATTACCCAGTCTCAGGTGTGTCTTGATTAGCAGTGTGAGAAAGAACTAATACAGTAAATTGGTACCAATAGAGTGAGGTACTGCTATAAGGATACCCAAAAATGTGGAAGCAACTTTGGAACTGGGTAATAGGAAGAGGTTGGAACAGTTTGGGGGGGCTCAGAAGAAGACAGGAAAATGTAAGAAAGTGTGGAACTTCCTAGAGACTTGGGGTGCTCAGAAGACAGGAAGATGTGGGAAAGTTTGGAACCTTAGAGACTTATTGAATGGCTTTGACCAAAATGCTGATAGTGATATGGACAATAACATCCAGGCTGAGTGATCTTAGAAGGAGATGAGGAACTTGTTGGGAATTGGAGCAAAGGTGACTCCTCCTATGCTTCAGTAAAGAGATTGGTGGCATTTTGCCACTGGCCTAGACATCTGTGGAACTTTGAACTTGAGAGAGGTGATTTAGGGTATCTTGCAGAAGAAATTTCTAAACCACAAAGCATTCAAGAGGAAGCAAAGAATAAAAATTTGGAAAATTTGCAGCCTGACAATGCAATAGAAAAAGAAACACTCATTTTCTGGGGAGAAATTAAAGCCAGCTGCAGAAATTTGCATAAGTAATGAGGAGCCAAATGTCAATCACCAAGACAATGGAGAAAATTTGTCCAGGGCATGTTCAATGGGGTGGCAGTCCCTCCCATCACAGGACCAGAGGCCTAGGAGGAAAGAATGCTTTCTTGGCCAAGGCCCAGGCCCCTCCTGCTGTGTGCAGCTAGGGACTTGGTGCCCTGCATCTCAGCTGCTCCAACCATGGCGAAAAGGAGCCAAGTTACAGCTCAGGCCATGGCTTCAGAGGGTGAAAACTCTAAGCCTTGGTGACTTACATGTGGTGTAGAGCCTGCAGATGCACAAAAGTAAAAAACTGAGGTTTGGGAACCTCCACTTAGACTTCAAAGGATGTGTGGAAGTCCAGGTAGAAGCTTGTTGCAGGGGCAAAGCCCTCCATGGTGAACTACAGCTAGGGCAGTGTGGAAGGGAAATGTGAGTTTGGAGCCCACACTCGGAGTCCCTGGTGGAGCTGTGAGAAGAGGCTCAGTGTCCTCCAGACTCCAGAATGGTAGTCCCACTGACAGCTTGCACCTTGTGCCTGGAAAAGCTGCAGGCACTCAATGCCAGCCCAAGAAAGCAGCCAGGAGGGGGGTTGAACTGTGCAAAGTCACAGGGCAAAGTTGTCCAAGGCCATGGGAGTCCACCTCTTGCATCAACGTGACCTGAATGTGAGTCATCGAGTCAAAGGAGGTCATTTTGGAAATTTGATGTTTCATTAGTACCCTATTGGAGTTTGGATTCGCATGTGGCCTCTAGCCTGTTTGTTCTGACCAATTTATCTGATTTAGAACAGGTGTATTTACCAAATACCAGATCCCCATTGTATCTAGAAACTAACCAACTTGTTTTTGATTTTACAGACTTGTAAGTGGAAGAGACTTGTCTTCTTTCAGGTGAGACTTTGGACTTGGACTTTTGGATTAATGTTGGAATGAGTTAAGACTTTGGGTGACTGTGGAACGGCATGATTGTGTTTTGAAATGTGAGGACATGAGGTTTGTAAGGGTTCAGCGGCTAAATTATATGGTTTGGCTCTGTGTCGCCACCTAAATCTCAACTTGAATTTTAATCCTCATAATTCCCACCTGTTAAGGGCAGAACAGGTGGAAATAACTGAACCATGAGGGTGGTGTACCCTATGCAATTCTCATAATAATGAGTGTGTCTCATGAGATCGATGTTTATTTAAGTGTCTGGCCATTCCCCTGCTTACATTCATTCTCTCTCCTGCCACCCTGTCAAAAGGAAACTTCTTCTATTATTATAAGTTTCCTGAGGCCTCCTCTGCCATGCAGAATTGTAAGTCAAATAAACCTCTTTTCTTTATAAATTACTCATTCTTGGGTATTTCTTCATAGCAGTGTGAGGGTGGACAAATACAGCAGTTCTCCTCTTTGACTGGACTTTGGTTTCATAGTCTGTGCCACTTGATCAACTATGGAAAAACTAAAGAAACCTAGTGGGTGCATAAGTTTATGTAACCACTCAAACTTTCCACATAAATGCTAAAACTCTTAAAATAATGTGATTATACAGACACTATTTTGGTTATATCAACAATATTTTATTTTATGTATATATTTGTATATATTTTCAATTAATTCAGAGTTTTTAAATTATAAGCAAATGTGAGTAGATTTTTGGAATAAATGTATATATTAGAGCACCCCACATATCAATCACTATCACTCTCTTTTAGAAAAAAAAAAATATAGTAATTGTTCTTCTCTTGTGTGAATGTAAAATACTACATTTCAGTCCTAGAGTAAATGTGATATAAATCCTAATCTCAACTTCTTGTTTTAAATATTTTAAATACCTCTAAAACAAACAAACAAAAAAACAAACAAATACTTTGATGATGGCCACTCGGTCAGTGAAGTATGTTTTTATGTAAAACATTGTACATATTAAGAAAAAAACTAATAATTTTAAATCATTACATTTAAATGTAGGCTGAAAAGTTTAGAAATGTTGTCAAAATTGGCACAATAAATGGTAAAATACCCCAATGGTTTTTCCTTGTAAACTGAATATTTTATAGAATAAACATGGAGCTTACATTAAGGGCCACTACAGTGTAAACTCTCTCAGGTTCCCAATGGAAATTATAAATAACCCTTAAAAACATGCACATATTGTTTTTATTCATGAAATTTCCTCTGCTTTGGACACTGCCCATAGCAACTCTTATTTTAAATATGATAATTTTTTAGTAGAAGCATCTTTACCATTACTCAAAAAAGTTCACTAATTCTATTAAAGAAATACAGAAACTAACTTCTCCAAAATCCCATGGTTTTTACTGTTCTCTACATCCTTATAAACTTATAGTTCACATTTCCTTCTTTTTATATTTGAGTGCATAGTGTCAAATATATCTTCTGTAACATATGTTTCCACCATTCATACATTAATTTATTAACCAAACATTTTTTTATTTTTTTTTTTTTTTTGAGACGGAGTCTCGCTCTGTCGCCCAGCCCAGGCTGGAGTGCAGTGGCGCGATCTCGGCTCACTGCAAGCTCCGCCTCCCGGGTTCACGCCATTCTCCTGCCTCAGCCTCCCGAGTAGCTGGGACTACAGGCGCCCACAACCGCGCCCGGCTAATTTTTTGTATTTTTAGTAGAGACGGGGTTTCACCGTGGTCTCGATCTCCTGACCTTGTGATCCGCCCACCTCGGCCTCCCAAAGTGCTGGGATTACAGGCGTGAGCCACCGCGCCCGGCCCAAACATTTTTTTCATTTTCAACATATTTGCTTGTTGTGTAGTATACAGTGTTGAACAATGAAGATATTATCCATCTTATTGTGAAGCATTCTGTCTAGCATAGGTAACTGGTATTTAAAGAAGGAAAATAGCAGACAGATATGTATTTAACTGCAACTGTGAAAACATCTCTCTCTCCCCCATATCTATCAAAAATCAATAAACAGAATAACACAATAGATTCATAAATTAACAAATTAAAAGCATAATAACAGATTAAATGTGTTTAATACAATTCCAAAGTAATTATCTTGATTTTTTATTGCTGCCATAACAAATTACCACAGACTTAAAACAAATTTATTATCTCACAATTCGAATGTCAGTGGCTGAGTAGGCTCTGTTGAGTTATCTGTTGTGTGTAGTAGAAAACCAACATCGACATGTTTCTTCTGGAGGCTCTAGGGGAGAATCTGTTTCCTTGCTTATCCAGGTTTTTGGCATAATTTGATTTCATACAGGATTGAGCTAACTGTTTTCTTTTGGCTGTCAGTTGGTAGTCATTGGGAACCTCATAGGGCCTACTTAATTCCTTGGCTTATTGTTAATTTCTTTCATCTTCAAAGCCATGGTCAAGTCCTTCTCATGCTTTGAATCTCTCTGACCTCCCTTTCTGCCCTCCCTTGATGTTGCTGTGTTCTGCCACATTTCTCAGACACACTCCTTAGTCTACTTCTGCTGCTTTTAATGGTTTGTGTGACTTAAATGAGCCCATGTGTATAATTCAGGATACTATCTCTATATTAAGTTCAGCTGTTTAATAATCTTAAGTTCATCTGCAAATTACTTTGCAAGTCTACCTATATTGGTCTTTTATTGAGTAACCTAAGGAAGAGGACATCTTCAAGATTCTGATAAACACCTCAGAGTCTTAGTTTTATCAAAACCTATGTCTATTAGTCCATTTGCATGGTTATAAAGGAATACCTGAGACTGGGTAACTTATAATGAAAACAGGTTAAATTGGCTCACATTTATGCAAGCTACACAAGAAACACAGTCCTAGCATCTACTTCCAGTGAAGCCTCAGAAAGCTTACAGCCATGCAGAAGGCAAAGGAGGATTTGGCTTTTCACATGGCAAAAAACGGAGCAAGAGAAAAAGAGAGGCGGAGGTGCCAGGTGCCACGCTCCTTTAAACAACCAGTTCTCATCTGAACTAACAGAGCAAGAACTCACTCATTACCACAGGGAAGGCACAAAGCCGTTCAAGAAGAATCTTCTCCCATGACCCCCACATCCAACTTTGAGGATCACATTTCATATGAGACTTGGAGGGGAAAAACATCCAAACCATATTACTGTGATTAGTGAGCTGACTTGAAGAGAACATTATACTACATATCTAAATAATAAATTCAAAAAGATAAAAAAACAAGCAAATGAATTTCTTTCTGAATTGCACATTTTGTTTGCACAAGTTTCATATTTCCTAAAGTGATTGTATTTTGAGATAATGCAAAAGCAGTGTGAACTCTTGATTACAGTTCAATGAAGACCAGGACCTCTGTAGGTGCTTTTGAATATTTTAATCATCATAATAATTATACTATTACTCTTCTGATGTGGGTACTAGGTCAGATATTATGAAAGCTATCAGCTCTGCTTCAATTCTATACTTATATTATAATGTGTTAATTAGCTCAAAGTTTTACAATAAAAAATAGAAATTATAAATGAACATATGTAATGTCCTTGCTTTCTCCTACCTCTACTCCCTACATTTTCAGCAATCTTCTGACATACAGGTGAATTTCTCTTCCCTGGTTTCCATGGTGCATGCTGAAACTCAGCAATGCAGTTAATTTCCAAGAGTATAGTTTCCACAGTAACCAGGTGGCAAACAAAACCAAAAGTTTTCCTCAACATCAACATGTTTGATTTCTTTAGGAGTGGAACATCTTCGTTTTATAATTTTGGCAAGTGTTTTTAAGGGAAAGGTAGAGATTAATATAGAACCTCTACCAATATAGTTTAAATTGTTTAAAATATAAATGCTTAATTTGAAAGTTAACTGTTTAACATCTTCAAATCACCACAAAACTAATAAATAAAAATACTCATGTTAATTATGTTAAGGATCACTCTCACCTTTCATTTGATATAAGAACATTTTGAAAATCATGAAGAAAATATATATTTTCCAGATTCCATTTATAAAGTGAGAATAGAAATATAGTGAATAATTATAATTTAATGACAACATTTTGTCTTGATTTAAATAAATTTCAGAAAAATACTTCAAAATGTATGAAATATATTTTACATGTAGCATATACAATAAAATCAGCTTTTTATTAAGACTGCTTATTATATCTCTAATGTGTTCTAAAAAGTTAAAAAACACTACTAGTGCATTAAAATACACTATCATATTAGAATTAATATTTTTAAAATTTTACAAACAATCTATGTTTACACAAGGTTAGTAGTAGATTTGTATATTTTTACTTGAATTTATCTTGCCTCAGTGCAAATAATAGAATATTATTTTAATATCTTAAAATGGTAATTTTTTAAACTAAATAAAAATTAACGGGTTAAATTTTGTTCAATAAAAATAATGGCTGTATTTTTCCACCCCTTGAACATGAATTTGTCATGTGGCTTTCTTTGGCCAATGAGACATTTAAAAATATGACAAAACAGAGTCGTGGAACATTATTTTCACTGGGATATGCCATCTTTTGCTGAACTTAGGTTCCTCTGACCATGTCTACCAGTCTGAACTAGCATGTTGGAGGATGAATGACCCTGTAGAAGAGAATGCAGCCATCCAGAAGATGGAAAGTTCCAGTAGTCCCAGCAGTTCACCACAAATGCATGGTTGAACTCCAGTCCAGTTCAGCTATGCCCCTCCAGACCAAACAGAACTCTCAGTTAGGTCCAGCCCAGATTTCTGACCCACAGAACCATATGAATCACTGTGGTTTTAAGATATTAAACTCTGTGGGTCTGTGGTGTTTTATCACACTGCAATAGCTAAGCAAAACACATTTTTACATTTAAAAATATAAATTGAATTAAATATCTAATGTGATACTATGTATTCCTTTGAATAAATCACCTCTGTCTTTTCATAATCTGGGAAGGGAAAGACGTGTTTGTTCCGAATTTAGGAAATAACTTCAAAAGAGTTTCAGTGTGTATTTTTTCATTTTCACATTACTATAAGGGAATACCTGAGACTGGAAAATTCATAAACAAAAGAGCTTTAATTGGCTCCTGATTCTTCAGGCTGTACAGGAAGCATAGAAACTTCTGCTTCTGGGAAGGTCTAAGGAAATTTACCTATCATGGCAGAAGGTGAAAAGGGAAACTGGCACATCTTGTATGGCTCAGCCAGAGGGAAAGAGCAAAGGAGGAGGGGCAACAAACTTATACAACCAGATCTCACAACAACTCACTCACTCACTATCAAAAGAACAGCACTGAGGGGATGGTACTAAGCCATTCATGAATGACCACCTATATGATCCAATTACTTTCCACTAGGCCCCACCTCCAACATTGGGGATTACAATTAAACATGAGATTTGTTGGGGTCACTGAATCGTATCACAATGTAAGAGCGCATTTTTTTTTCTTTCTTTCAAGATGGAGTTTCCCTCTTGTCGCCCAGGCTGGAGTGCAGTGGCGTGATGTTGGCTCACTGCAACCTCCACCTCCAAAGTTCAAGCCATTCCCCTGCCTCAGCCTCTTGAGTAGCTGGGATTACAGGCACCTGCCACCATGCCCGGCTAATTTTTTTGTATGTTTAGTAGAGACGGGGTTTCACCATGTTGAGCAGGCTGGTCTTAAACTCCAGTACTTAGGTGATCCTCCAGTCTCGGCCTCCCAAAGTGCTGGGATTACAGGCATGAGCTGCAGCACCTGGCCAAGAGCACATTTTAAAAACATCGTTCTTCAGTTCTTATTTTAAATAAATAAACTTTTTAGGTCATCTTGATTTAAGAAATTATCAACTACTGATGAGTTTCATGCAAACTTGCCACTGTTGTATAAATTATTAGAAACTGACAAATATAGTACTATACTAGAGTAAAATAAATTTTTTTGTAAGTACTATTGCTCATCATGTAAAACTAAAACATTTCTGTGAGGTTGAGTTTTATGTGGGGATAAAAACTGTAATTTTAACAATAATATGAATTAATATTTATCACTGAATAGACTTTTAATTATGAGTTGATCTCATTTACCAGTTTTAACAAAAGGCACTATTTAAAGCTCCAAATTATTTACATATCAAGTCTAATAGGAAGAACGCCTCACAGAATCAAAAGGACATCAATGTTTTAATGAAGATTTGTGTTTATTCTTATAGTGATTATGTGCTAGTATTCTCACGTGATATTGAACATTAACTTTATTACTGCATAATAATGACATACTTCAATGTATATATGTTGTTAACTATTCTCTTTGTATTGAAGAGAAATTATTCAGTAATACTTGTTAAAACATAGCAAGAAGACTTTATTCAGGATCCCCCCGATAGGCAGTCAAATGTTAAACCTCTGAATGTCCTGCTAGGCTTATTTGTGCACATTCTTGTAAAATCAAGCTTTAGCAAAGAATCCTGCTAAATCTTGTGTAGCAAGACACCCCCATCTTCAATATCTGATCATCTTCGATGTCTGATCAGGATCCTCATCCACCACCAACCCCCAGATAATGTCTGAACACCCTAGCCTATCTTCAGCAAAAATCTTATTAGGTCAGTTTAGCCTGAATACCCCTTACCCATAATGTCTCCTCTTAGTAATTTTTTATCCATTGACCCTCCCAACCCCTGCCACCTGCTTCTTGGCTATAAATTCTCACTCGCTCAAGCTGTGTTCTGAGTTAAGTCCAGTCTCTCTCCCCGACTTACAGACCCCACTGCAGTTGTTCTTATGCCTATTCCATTGGTCCTGAATCAAGTCTTCCTTACTGTACTTTAACAAGTGTCATTGAATTTTTTTTAACATTTCATATTCCACATATTTTTTCATTTCCAACTAACAGTATTTAATAAACTTTGACATATTTTACCATGCAGAGATCTCCACGGAACATCCACATCCAATTCATCAGCAATATCTGTCAGTTCTGTCTTTGAACTCTACCTAGTATAAGACCATGTTTTGTCAATTTCATAGGTTTTGGCAGCATTGTACATAAAATCAGAAACATGATGAATGGACAAATACAGTCAGTTAATAGAAAGCATGCAAACAAAAATCAGAGGGAAAGATATAAAACAATTTTCACATGTAAGAGATGTGAAAATGATGGAAAAAGAATAATATTTTGAACAACTAAATCTTGTATCAAATTGTCATTCAATAAAATAAATTATTATGTAGGGAAACCAACACAAGAATATACAAGTAAAGAGACGGCAGAGGACAAAACAGAAAATCATATGATTACTAGTCCCCGAAAATAAAAAACGAAAAAACGAAGAAACATAAAAGAGGTGAATCAACTTGAAAGAATAAAGGAAGAAAATGGTTTGAAAGAAAAAGCGAAAAATTAATAATCTGAGTTGCTACTTCAAGAAACTAGAAAAATAAGAAAAATACTAATCAAATAAAAGGGACGAAATAAGAAAAATATGTTGAATGACTGGGAACCTATGTTATGAGACTCGCATAAACTTAATCAAAACTTAATGAGAATTACTTTAAAAATCACTTGCTCTATCAGGACTTGAGAGAAGCAGATAAGAAGATACTTCTCACTTCTCTTCCCTCCTTACTAAAATAAGGTTTTCTGTTATTTTCTTTACAATTTGAAAGGACAGGAGAGTGAAATTTGAGAAAGAGGGGAAAGAACAGAGTGAGCAAAAAAGTCTCAGAAAAAAATTGTTAATATTCCCAGGCATTAGTGAAAGCTTGTATGAAGGTGAATAGCATGAATCCCAGTATTAATGTTGTGATTTCTTCAACACTCCCCACATGCTTAAAAAGACTTGGACAAGTCCAGTCTTTCAGGTTAATGGTTCCCCCCCACCCACCCCGCCCCGGAAGAAAGGAAGAAGGACAAAGTAACAAAAGGAGTTGAGAGCTTGAACAAAGAACTAATTATAATTGAAAGTTCCAAGGCTGGGCACATAGACAATGTAGTCAAGAAAAGTATGATAAAGGCCAGGAGCAGTGGCTCACACCTGTAATCCCAACACTTTGGGAGGCCGAGGTGGGTGTACCACCTGAGGCAAGGAGATCAAGACCAGCCTGGCCAACACAGCGAAAACCTGTCTCTACTAAAAATACAACAATTAGCTGGGCTTGGTAGTGGGTGCCTGTAATCCCAGCTATTCGGGAGGTTGAGGCAGGAGAATCTCTTCAACCCGGGAGGTGGAGGGTGCAGTGAGCTGAGATTGTGCCATTGCACTCCATCTCAAAAAAAAAAAAAAGAAAAAAGAAAGTGTGATAAAAAATGATGCAGTCATTGGCTTAGTAGTCCTCTATGAGGACCAAAATCTACATCTGAATATCTCAAATGAGTTAGTAGAACGTGATACTGCTTGATGTTAAAAGATTTCACTCAAAGAAACAGAAATTACGGATTTTGGAACAATCAAAGAAAAACTAGTTTACTTTCACTGGTGTCCGTGTGAAGAGACCACCAAATAGGCTTTGTGTGAGCAACAAGGCTGTCTATTTCACCTGGGTGCAGGCGGGCTGAGTCCAAAAGAGAGTCCTCGAAGGGAGATAGGGGTGGATCCATTTTATAAGATTCGGGTAGGTAAAAGAAAATTACATTCGAAGGGGGTTGTCCTCTGGTGGTCAGGGAAGGGGGTCACAAGGTGCTCAGTAGGGGAGCTTTTTGAGCCAGGATGAGCCAGGAGAAGGAATTTCACAAGGTAATGTCATCAATTAAGGCAAGGACAGGCCATTTTCACTTCTTTTGTGGTGGAATGTTATCAGTTAAGGCAGGAACAGGCCATTTTCACTTCTTTTGTGATTCTTCACTTGCTTTGGACCATCTGGGCATATGCCTGCAGGTCACAGGGGATAGGATGGCTTAGCTTGGGCTCAGAGATCTGACATTCTTGCCTTCTTATATTAGTAAGAAAAAAACATAAAATAGTATTGAATTGCTGGGGCAGTGAAAAAAATTTTTGGGGGGGTGGCATGGAAAGATAATGGATGATATTTCTCAGGGCTTCTTCGAGCAGGATTGGGGTGGCGTGGGAACCTAGAGTGGGAGAGGTCAAGTTGAAGGAGGATTTTGTGATAAGGGGAGATATTGTGGGGTTGTTAGAAGGAGCATTTGTCGTATAGAATGATTGGTGAGTTTTGGATGAATTGAGAAACTAAATGGAAAACACAAGGTCCGAATATAAGAAGGATAAAAACAGGTATTAAAAGATTAAGAATTGGGAGGACCCAGGACATCCAATTGGAGAGTGCCTAACGAAGTTCAGCATAGCCCTGCCAGTAAAGTTATTTATTTATTTTAAGAGGGAGTTAAGAGTGGTGGTTTGGGGTAGCACCAGGAGATGTCAGCTGTGATGGTTTGGAGAAACAGTGTAAACCAGCAGTGTAAACACGAGCAGGGCATTTATGAGTAGTTGAGAATGGTGAATAGGAGTATGACTAGACAGAAGATAGTAGGAATGACAAGGTTTTTGGGGCACAGTACAAGTTGGTCTGGTGTCTGGAATGAGACTCAGGCCTAATAAAAAGGAGCATCTATACAGGAGCTCAAATGGCTATACCCTGTAGCATTTCGAGGACAGACCCAAACTCTGAGAAGGGCAAGTGCTGAAATTATTGTCCAGTCCTTTTTTAAGTTGGTGGCTGAGCTTGGTGAGGAGTGTTTTTAAAAGACCATTAGTCCGTTCTACCTTTCCTGAAGATTGAAGATGGTAAGGGATATAAAGGTTTCACTGAATACCAAGATCCTGAAAAACTGCTTGGGTGATTTGACTAATAAAGGCTTGTCCATTTATTGGACTGTATAGAGGAGGGAAGGCCAAACCAAGGAATTATGTCTGACAGAAGGGAAGAAATGATCGTGGTGGCCTTCTCAGACCCTGTGGGAAAGGCCTCTACCTATCCAGTGAAAGTGTCTACCCAGACCAAGAGATATTTTAGTTTCCTGACTTGGGGCATGATAGTAAAGTCAATTTGCCAGTCCTGGGCAGGGGCAAATCCCCGAGCTTGATGTGTAGGAAAGGGAAGGGACCTGAACAATCCCCGAGGGGTAGTAGAATAGCAATGGAACACTGAGAAGTGATTTCCTTGAGGATAGATTTCCACGATGGAAAGGAAATGAGAAGTTCTAGGAGGCAAGCTAGTGGTTTGTAACCTACATGGAGGAAGCTTTGAAATGACGACAGAATAGAATGGTCCTGTGAGGCTGGAAGGAGATATTTTCCTTAGTCCAAGAACCATTTGCCCTGTGCGGGAAGAGATTGATAGGTGGAAGTTTCAGTGGGGGAGTAGGTGGGAGTGGCCAGATGAGGAGAAAAACTGTCGTGAGGGACAGAAGTTGGAACGCTAGCTGTTTTTTTAGCTAACTCATCATCATAAGCATTGTCCTGAGCAATGGGATCTGATACCTTTTGATGGCCTTTGCAGTGAATGACTCCAGCTTCCTTTGGAAGTAAGGTGGCTTTGAGAAGCATTGTTATTAAAGAGACATTAGTGATGGAGGACCCTTGCGTAGTGAGGAAATCTCTTTATGCCCATATAACAGCATGGTGGTACAGGATATGGAAGGCATATTTAGAGTCAGTATAAATATTAACACATAGCCCTTTTGCAAGAGTGAGGACCTGAGTTAAGGCAATGAGTTTGGCTTGCTGAGAAGTAGTGGAGAAAGTATATGTGTCAGGTGGGAGGAAGAAAACAGATTTTGTAAGTTATGAGAACTGTAGAGAGTGAGTTGACCATAGTTTGTGATTTTGAGGGCCTCTAAAAGTATTAACGCAGTGGCAGTCACTGCACACATACATGAGGGCTAGACAAAAAGAGTAAGGTCAAGTTGTTTGGAGAGAAAGGCTATAGGGCGCAGTCCCAGCTCTTTTGTAAGAATTCTGACTGTACTAACCATGCCTAGGAAGGAAAGGAGTCGTTATTATGTGGAAAGGATTGGGGTTTCAGAGATTAGCCAGACATGATCAGCAGGGAGAGCACGTGTGTTTTCGTGAGAATTATGCCGAGAGAGGTAACAGATGAGGAAGAAATTTGGGCTTGACTGAAGTAATGGGGGCTGTTGGTGAAGCCTTGTGGCAGTACAGCCCAGGTAATTTGCTGAGCCTGATGGGTGTCAGGGTCAGTCCAAGTGAAAACGAAGAGAGGCTGGGATGAAGGGTGAAAAGGATTAGTAAAGAAAGCATGTTTGAGATTCGGAACAGAATAATGCGTTGTGCAAGGCGGTATTAAGGAGAAGAGATTATATGGGTTTGGCACCAGGGGGTGGATAGGCAAAACAATTTGGTTGATAAGGCACTGATCCTGAACTAATCTGTAAGGCTTATCTGGTTTTAGGACAGGTGAAATGGGGGAATTGTAAGGGGAATTTATAGGCTTTAAAAGACCATGTTGTAGCAGGTGAGTGATAACAGGCTTTAATCCTTTTAAAGCGTTCTGTGGGATGGGATATTGGCATTTATCGGGGTAAGGGTGATTAGGTTTTAATGAGATCGTAAGTGGTGCTTGATCGGTCACCAAGGAGGGAGTAGAGTCATCCTATACTTATGGTTTAAAGTAGGGGAAGATCCAAGGGGACGATGTGAAGGAGGTTTGAACTGGGGGAAAAGGCAGTAATGAGGTGTGGCTGTAGCCCAGGAATAGTCAAGGAAGCAGATAATTTAGTTAAAATGTCTCGACCTAGTAAGGGAGCTGGGCATGTGGGGATAACTAAAAAGGAGTGCTTAAGAGAGTATTGTCCAAGTTGGCACCAGAGTTGGGGAGTTTTAAGAGGTTTAGAAGCCTGGCCGTCAATACCCACAACAGTTATGGAGGCAAAGAAACAGGCCTTTGAAAATAAGGTAATGTGGACTTGGTAGCCTCCGTATTGATTAAGAAGGGGACGGACTTACCCTCCACTGTGAGAGCTACCTGAAGCTCGGCGTCCGTGATGGTCCAGGGTGCTTCCAAGGTGATGGGGCAGTGTCAGTCTTCAGCTGCTAAGTTGAGCAGATCTGGGAAGGACTCAGTCAGAGAGCCTTGGGCTAGAGCTTTAGGGGCTCTAGGAGTAGCTGCTGGGTGAGCTGGGCAGTCTAATTTCCAGTGAGTCCCTGCACAGATGGGACACAGCGTGGGAGGAATGCCGGGCTGAGGGCATTCCTTTGCCCAGTGGCCAGATTTGTGGCACTTGAAGCAAAATCCCAATGGAGGAAGTCTTGTAGGAATGCTTGGCTTCTGCAGCTTAGGCATTTTGTGCGGCTTAGGCATTTTGAAGTTCTTATATGCTGGAGGTGCAGCTGGGTTTTGTCTCACAGCAGAAACAAGTAATTGTAACTCACAAATGAGTTGCCATCTGACTGCCTCCTCTCTATTATTGTACACCTTGAAGGCGGGGTTGATTCATTCCTGTTGTGGGGTTTGAGGGCCAGATTCTAATTTTTGAAGTTTTTTCTTAATGTCAGGAGCAGTTTGGGTGATAAAATGCATACTAAAATAAGGCGGACTTCTGGCCCCTCTGGGTCTAGGGTGGTAAAGCGTCTAAGGGTTGCAGCTAAGCAGGCTATGAACTGGGCTGGGTTTTCGTGTTGACCTTGGGTAGTTTCTTTAAGTTTGTCATAATTAACAGCTTTGTAAGCTGCCTTTTTAAGCCCTTCAACTAGGCAAGAAATCATGTAATCTCACCTAGCTCTACCTGGGGAATCTGCCTGATAGTTCCATTGGGGATCCTCTGGGGGAACAGCTCTTTTGCTTTCGCGGAGGTCTGGCTGATGGAGCCGGTGGTTATCAGGGTGAGATTGGTCTAGAGAAGAAACTCGTTTCCTTTCATCTGTGGAGAGGGTAGAAGTCAGGATGACATTTAAGTCACTCTAGGCTAAATTGTAAGACAGAGTTAGATATCGGAATTCCTGTATATAGTTAGTGAGGTCTGATGAGAAAGAGCCTAAATGCTGACTGATCTGAGAGAGGTCTAATAGAGAAAAAGACACATGTACCCTGACTGTGCCTTCAGCTCCAGTCACCTCTCTAAGAAGAAATTGTTGGGCAGGTGGGGAAGAGGTAGTCGTGGAACTAAACTGTAAGCCAGACCGGGTGTGAAGAGGGGAGGTGATAGAAGGATTATAGGGTGGAGGAGCAGAGGCTGAAGAAGAACTGGGACCTAGCTCGGCCTGACGACGAGCAGCCTGGGGAGGAGGGGAGAGGTCAGATGGGTCTGCAGAAAAGGAAGACTGGGAAGACTCAGCCTCAACACTAAAGACGGAAAGTTCTGTCTCTACTTTAAATTTGATGCCAAAAGAGGGGGCATCAGGGTTTAGGTTAGCATGAAGTAAAATAATATTCAGATAAAAAAATGATACTGAGGAATTTACTATCAACACTTAGAATATTGTAGAAGGCAATATTCTACTCTTCAAAATTTGTTGAGGACTGAAGACATGAGAAGCTAATCAATACAAGTGTAGAGATGACAGGAGTTATTTATAATCAGAGAAGCCTCCATTTGTGAAAGTGATGGATAATTACATCACAGGATGTTGAGTGCTCTGATAGAAGAATGTGTATAATGCAGTAGAGGGTACAGAAAATGGTATCTAAGGTCAACTTAAATGTCATTTATGCCATGAGACAACCTCTCTGCTTTCTTAACTCCTATGATATTACTTTAAATTCCTCATGGTTCTATCAGTCATTCACATGTATAATTTATACACTTTATCTCTGAACTCCATAGAAACACTTTTCCGGTTTCCCTCTGATTTGCTACTTAACTCCCAGCATCTAGCACAGATTCTGGCACAAAATAAAAATATTCATAAAAAATATTGTTGAATGCCTCTATAATTTCTGTGGAAAGCATGATAATGATTAATCTTTACTCATATACTCTTATGAGCACAGTGATCAACAAAATAAATTAGGTAACACACATTTGTTAAGTAAATAAATGATTAAAATAATGATTCAGACATTCAGAACTCTATGTAGAAAAAAATGAATCATATATCCAAAGAGTATTTTTATTTAATACAACTTGTAAGAAGAACAAAGAATTAGATTTTTAAACATTAAAAATGCATAACTTTCAGTTTTGTAAAAGATGACACAATTCATTTGAAGCCTTCATGGAGGCAATGCACTGAGTAGCCACACTAGCATGGATGTTGAGCTCTGTGGATTCAATGAATGTATAACCATTATGTGATCACATAACCATTATGTCATTGCTGATGTATCAGAACTGTGGAATCAATTACTTCACAGATGTGAATACCAATTGTTCAGTTTTCCTAAATGGCAGACATTATATATTCACAAATAATTTACAACATTTTTTGGAAAAAAATATTTTGAGTGCATATTTCAACTTTGCAAAGTGAAGGTGTGTGTGATGACGAATACCTTGTTGTTTCTTTTTTCAATTTCCTTTATATGGTAAGAAACTGTTTGTGCCTTTATAGTTGTTTTTCATGCCATGTGCAGGTTCTTCAAGTATTAATGCATATTTACTATTAAAAAACACAAATATGGAGAAGAACAATACTAGATCCATGCATATTTTTACCAACAAGAAAAACAAAAATGTGAATTAAATAGTTTTACCATTATTCACTTAATTTTATGCATATACACATATTTTTAATATAGAAATATGGTAATTACATTGCTTTTTAATTTACCAATATTTGACTAGCATTTTCTTATCATTTTAAATATTCTACAAAAATTGTGTGTGATGCCAATGTTTTCTCATTAAAAATAATGACTACAGTCATCTTTATAATTCTATTTTTACCATTTTATTAACATTATTTCAGGAAAGTGAAATTACTCTTATGGATTTGGAATAAATAGTTTGATATATTTCCTGTGCACAATGGGATATTGACACAAATTGTATTTCTGTTAATAGTGATATGGGGACTTAATACTTAAAGAAAATTTATAATATAATTGAAACTGTGCTTGTACGTATTTTGTTGGCTATTCATATGATTTATTCGTATAATTTCACATATTTATTCATCTGGAAGGAATGGTGCAACTGATAGTCTTTCAAAGGTATTATAGGAAAGAGCTTAGGTTAGTTGAATTTTTCTGAGAAGCAATATATAAGACAAGATTTGATGAATTAGAGATTTAGTAGGGAAATATCAGTGAGGGGGGAAAAAAAAAACCTGGAAGGAGCTAGAACAAGTAGAAAGAGCTATCTGACAGAGGCACAGTGCTGAGTTTTAGGAAAAAGAGAAAGATGTAACATGGAAGACTCTGAACTTTAGTGTTTCTCCTTGTTCATGGGGGCAGTTGAATGGAATAAAATGTGCTTCATTGGGATTTACATCTGGAGAATTGAGTTCTCATCTTGGCTTGGTTACTGTATCATTGATAATTTGGACAATTTACTATCTTTTAAAATTGGTTTATTTTTAATTATTATGTATACATAATAGTTATGGATTTTATAAGGTACATGTGATATATTTATACAAGCATGTAACAATCAAGTCAGGGTAACTGAGATATCAATCACCTCAATTATTTATCCTTTTTTGTGTGTATGTTAAGAGCATTCCAATTCCACTCTTTTGGTTATTTTTAATTATGAAATAAATTATTGCCAAGTATGATCATCCTGTTGTGCTACTCAACACTGCATCTTTCTATGAGATTCATTTATTTCATATTTCCAATGTCAATGTTTTTATTTACGAACAGTACCTATTTCCTAGAAAAGGGTAAACTAACAATTGTGAAAGCATTTGGCACATGTTGTATATAAATGCAAAGTATTATTTTACTGAGTTTTTTTTTAATTATTTAGTAATCACTTTAGGACTATCTTTACAATGATGGCTAATTTATGCTGACTACATTCTCCAGATTCCTTGAGGTTATAAGGATATTGCATGTTGAAGAAACTGAAGTCAGAGATTTTTATCTAATGAAAATTTAGAAATGGAAGAGAAGGAAAAAAAAATCAAAAGTATCATAGATTAATCATGGAGAAGGAAAAAGTAGTACCAGCTCATGTATAACCCTGTTTGGGTTGTAAAATATTACCTCCAAGACTGAGCCAAATGTAGAAACGTAGAACAAAGAAGACTCAGGATTCCTGTGTAGTCAAAGCTCTGTATTCACATCTTCTCCTAAGCGACTGAAGCTGAAATTCTGGGAACTCTATTTTAGAAAGACAGCTTTAGTATTTGTTTTCCAAAATAATATCTATTTTTTTCTGAGGAAAAAAGAAATCTGCCAAAGTCATGCTGTGAGAGATTCTTCCAAGTCTATTTAAACACAGTCTAATTAATGGCAGAGAAATAGAAAGAGAAGGCAAGGAGGCTAGTCTTGTTGATTACTCATAGACTCATAAATTTATCATCCTGAATACTGGATCTAAACTTCTGAAGTAAAATTATTCCAATCATTGTTCTCTAAATTATAAATCAAGTTCATATTTCTCTTAAGTGCAAGTGGTTGTTTAATATGATTTATAGGATGTTCATGATGATGGCATTTAGCAGCACAAAAGATCACTTATTACACTCCTAAAAAATGCCATTTATTGGCTCTTCCAAATGGAGAAAGTCATTTGCTTTTGAATTTGTTGGGGCTCATTTATTTATTTATTTATTTATTTATTTATTTATTTATTTACTTTGCAAGCATATTTAATTCATAATTTATAAATAAATCATGAAGAGTCATAATTAAAGAAATATTTAGGCATTTCAAATTTAACCATTTCTTACCTTTGTAGTATAAATTTGTGCATTATGAATTAATGTCCTAAGAGAAAGAAACTTATATTTGTTGTTCATCATGTATAACCCCCTGCTGTCTTTTGCTTGATTCTTTCATTTTTGAAAACCTGCAGTAAGACATAAATGCATAATGTAATGCTTGCCTTGTGAAACTGAATCATTACTTATGCCGGTTTTGTGATATTCTAAAAAAAGTATTATTTTTAACATCTGTGTGGGGAGCAAGATAATAAGAATGATAAGAAATAAAACAGATATTCTGAGTCTTATTTTGATTTGCTCTCTGGTAGTTTGAAACCAAGTTGGCCTCTAATGAACAGCCATAACCACAGACTGCATTTCATACTGTGAACTGAGTAAAAAATTCACCTATCAGGAAGAACTATTTTCGTTGTCTCAAAATGTAGTGACAAAAAAACTCTTCAAAAATGTTAATAATTTATGTATTTATTTTCCAAGCTTGTTCCAATAGAAGTAAAACGTTAACTAGTGTGATTATTAAAAGGAGATCTCATATTAATTAACCACAGTAAGGTCAATGGTGTTTCTATTTATTCAGGATTTTTAATCTAAGCCCCCCATTATTTTGCATTTGGTTTTACTTGTTAGTGACAGTTAGAAATATGCCGCTGAAAGTGGTTGGCACCTATTTTAGGCTTACTTCTTAACAGTGCCATGATCAGAAGTCGAAAATAGCTTCTCTTCTCATTTATAAGTTGGACATTACAAAGGGAGATCCTCTTTCTCTGTCACAGATCATGTAACTCCTTCATTGCCCAATCACATGACTACTGGACTAAGATATTCTAGTTAATGATGTTCAAGATTAATAAAATGACCAACTCATTGACCAATAGGGGAAAGGAGTCTTTATCATTATTATTAGTGTTATTGACTACTATTGTTATTTATTCCATGGTTTCTAAGTGCAGTAATTTCTTTAATTATTTTCTTAATAACACTTGTGGTAAGCAGAATATTGGCCCTGCAAATATGTATAAATCCTAATTAGTAGATGCTGTGATTATGGTGTGGTATGATATGTTACAATCCAAGTTATGGTAGCAGGTGGAAATAAGATTGCCATTCAGTTAAACCTTAAAATAAGCAGATTATTTTGGAATATCCAGGTTGTTGCAAAAAAAAAAAAAAAAAAAAAAAAAAAAAGCACACACACACACACACACACTTTTTTTTTTTTTTTTTTTTTTTTGAGATGGAGTCTCGCTCTGTCGCCCAGGCTGGAGAGTAGTGGCACAATCTCAGCTCATTGCAACCTCTGCCTCCTGGGTTCAAGCACTTCTCCTGCCTCAGTCTCCTGAGTAGGTGGGATTGCAGGTGTGCACCACCACACCCAGTTATTTTTTGTGTTTTTAGTAGAGACAGGGTTTCACCATGTTGGTCAGGTTGGTCTCGAACTCCTGACCTCGTGGTCCACCTGCCTCAGCCTCCCAAAGTGCTGGGATTACAGGCACAAGCCACCACGCCCAGGCAAGAACACAATTCTTTAGATAGGGAAGAGAGAAGCACAAAATCAACATCAGAAAGATTACATCATGCGTAAGATTTGACCAGCTGTTGTCTTTGAAGTTAGATGAAGGAGTACGTGGGCCAACATATGTGGACAGCGTCTAGAGCCTGAAAAAGACAAGAAAACAGATTCTCACCCTGAGCCTCTAGAAATCTTGTTGACAGCTTTATTTTTTTCACCCATTGAGATCCGTTTTGTATTTTTGACATTCAGAACTATAGGACAATACAATTGTGTGTTAAGTCATTAGGTTTCTGCTAATTTGTTACAGCAGCAATAAACATTTAAACTATGGACTTTTGTGGGGTCCGTTTGTATTTTTGTTTTTCGCTGGGGGGTTGTGAGAGCTAATTTTCTAGTCCTGAAATCTCATCCTTATTATTCTAGAAGGTTTCATGTGTAGCTGAAATCTAATATTTTTATTATGAAATACAAAATCTTTTTTTATGGTCCCAATATATTTTCCAGCTGTACCTTTTAATATTCTATCTTTCCTTTCCCAGTTCATACTCCTGCTCACATTTGTCAAACATGTTATATTGTTTCACCTTTATATGTTTCCTCTCTCTGTTGGAATGTCTTTTATGCACTCAACATACTCTTTCTACATGATCCAGCTCAAAGGACACAGTCTCAGAGAAGTCTCCTTTAATACATATTCTATTCATATACTTATTTATAATCTACATGTGTGTATATATTTGATAGTTTTACACTTGACTATATGATATATTGTTTAAAACGCTCTTGCCATTTCTGGAAATATCAAGCTGATTTCTACCTCCAAAGCTTTGCACTTTCTGTTACCTACACTGAGAATTCTCTTCTCTTGAATATGTATTAACCATTTAATTTGTTACTTGTTGGACTTCGTGTGATGACACATAAGGCATTTATATTTTATTGCCTCATAGCCTGCAAGAAAACTGTGAATTCTTTCTTATTCCTGGATAAAATTTTGGGAAAAATCACACAGACAAACTTTTTTTTATTTGTTTTAATTTATTTTAATTAAAAGTGAAACCCAAACTAATATGTGAACTCTTACTCAATTCCAAACTTGGATATACCTTAGACTCGAAGTCCTGCCATGGCGAATGTGGAGAGAGTGCATGATTATTTATTTCTTGTTTTAAATCCCAGTTCATCTTCCATCAGTAGTAGCTCTTTTCAGTTTCTCCAAGGGGTGAACTGAGGGAGAGGAGTGAGTGCAAGAAAGAAAAATAAATAAATAACCTCTTATGTTTGTTATTGTTGTCGCTAAAATCTGGCATTGATACCTTATTGGAGTAATAGATATTAAGATACTTTTGTTGATTCCTCAATGATCCTCCATCTCTGTGGATCTCAGAACTGAACACAAGAATCTGCCCAGGAGAGAGAGGAGATCCAAAGCCAACTGATACTTTGCATGCCAAACCATGTACCTTGTGTCTTTATTTGATTTTATTATTTCAAGAAGACCATGTGCTGTTCAGTCCTTGTTTACCATGATAATTTATGCAATTACAGGACATACAACTTTTTGATTTAAGAAAAACAATAAAAATCAAGAGCATCATCAGCTAGAAACCACCCAGGATCTCCCATCTGCAATTTCTTTGATGTTGGTAGTGTGTCTTCTGACTGACCTCTGAAACTTGACAGACCATATTCACCTATTATAGAGATCTAACACTATGTTGGGATCACTTCATCCTCTAAGTGGTTTTCTAGAATATAGGAACCACCAAAATGATCCATATCCTATTTCATTTTTTCAGGCCATGCACCTGGATTATAGTAACCACACAGGGTCCCTGCCTTTCTAATGCAGCCCTGTGTCTTTGCTATGACGTCGGCAATGCCAATCCAGCCACTGTTGTATTTCACTCAATTTAAGATATCATTAGTCATAAGCTATATCATTATTTTATGTACTACTTTAAAAAATGATGTCAGTCAAATTGTGACATCATCAGTTGGAATATGTGTTTCTGTTAAAAAATGAAAAAAGGCCAGGGGCAGGGGCTCACACCTGTAATCTCAGCACTTTGGAAGCCCGAGACAGCCAGATCACTTGAGGTCAGGAGTTGGAGACCAGTCTGGCCAATATGGTGAAACCTTGTCTCTACCAAAAATACAAAAATTAGCTGGACATGGTGGCTGGCGCCTGTAGTCCTAGCTACTAGGGAGGCTGAGGCAGGAGAATAGCTTGAACTCGGGAGGCAGAGGTAGCAGTGAGCCGAGATCATGCCACTGTACTCCAGCCTGGGTGACTCAGTGAGACTGCATCTTAAAAAAAAAAAAAAGTGAAAAAGAACTATGAGTCTTGGAACTAATGAAATAGAGTAGTATAATGAACAGTAATTTCACCTGAAATATCACTTCTAGTTTTTATGGTAGTCATGGTCAAAAAACCTTTTTTAAGGGTCCATGGTTATGATAGTAGGGATTTTTATGTTTAATTTAAATGCTAGTAGGATCCTGCTCTGTATGAGTTCACAAAAATTTAAAGAGTTCTTTGTAACATTGAAACATTTATAACTGTCATTCATTGATCATCTCCTACATGCCAGGCGATATTATATACTTGGCAAACATTATGTCTTTCCAGACTCATGACAGTTCCATAAGGTAAGTATTACTGTTATTATTGAACTAATATGGAAATGGAGTTTCAGTCTGATTATAATACATGCCAAAGTATGTATAACTCAGAAGGTACCGTATAACTCAAATGCAAGTATAGCAAATTCAAAAGGACATGATCTTAGACACTGTTTTACACTATGTTGGAAACAGAATTTTTGCAGATCATTTATTTTTTATTCCATAACTTTTTTGCTATCTAATCTTTAATTTTAACTACAAGTTTTATTCTTTTGTCTCTGTTTTCAAATTATACCTCCATTGCTTTCCATCCCAATGAATTTAAAAAATCCACTGCAGTATAGATAACATGGAAAATAATAAAAATTAAGTAAAAATAACAAAACACGATTTAATCTAAATTAGAGCAACAATAAAAATAAGCGTTGATGTAATTTTTGTCTACAGATTATAGTTCCCATAGATCATCTGGGGGTACAATATTAGCTATAAGATTCAGATGCATATTTAGATATAAAATTGATCTATATTTTCTCACTCTACCTTTTCCTGGTTTTGATATCAGGGCAATTGTCATTATCAACTATGGATTCCTAGCTATTATGTCCTCTATAAAAGTTTACCTAAAAATGAAATAATTTGTTCCTTCCATATTTGGTGAAATGCATTTGCAAAACCATCTGAGATTAATGTGTTTCCAATTCTGTGAAATTTTAAGTTACTATTTCAATTAATGTCAGTGTAGAAAGACCTCAGTGGATTTTGATTTTATATGCATGTATACGTAAAAATTGAAATCTGCTCGTATAACTAGTTGAGATTAACCTCTATTCCATCTTCCTTTCGTTTGTTTGTTTGTTTTTCCCGAGACAGAGTCTCACTCTGTCACCAAGGCTGGAGCGCAGTGGTGCGATCTTGGTTGACTGCAACCTCTGTCTCCCAGGTTCAAATACTTTTCCTGCTTCAGCCTCCCAAAGATCAGGGATTACAGGAGTGCAAAACCATGCCCGGATAACTTTTGCACTTTTAGTAGAAAGGATTTCACCATGTTGGCCAGGCTGATCGTGAACTCCTGACTTCAAGTGATCTGCCCGCCTTGGCCTCCCAAAGTGGTGGGATTATAGGTGTGAGACATTACGGCAGGCTTATTATGCCTTTCTTCTCTCTGAATATGTTTTGTGTACAATCATTTATCTTTTAATACCTTGTTAATATCATTCTAATGTGTTATTTTGAGTAAATACTTTTTTTTTGTAAATTCTCTCCTATTATTTAATTATCTATTTTATTTATTTATGTACTTATTTAAGACAACGTTTCAGTTTGTTGCCCAGGGTGAACTGTGATGGTGTGTTTGTGACTCACTGTATCCTCAAACTCCAGGGTAAAAAACAATCCTGCTGCCTTAGCCTCCTGAGTAATTGGGACAACAGACACATGCCATCACTTCTGTCTAATTTAAAGAATTTTTTTTTTTTTTAAGAGATAGATAGAGTCTCACTATATTGACCAAGATGGTTGCAAAACTCCTGGGCTCAAGTGATCCTCCTACCTCAGCTTTCCAAAGTGCTGGGATTACAGGTGTGAGCCAATGAGCCCGTCCTGTTACAGATTTCATCGACTTTAATCTTCATCGTTATTTTCTTTTTTCTAAACTATTTGGCTTACTCTGTTTGTTTGTTTTTAACTGATTAAATTTTTATACTTAGGTCATTTATCTTTTTTCCTATCTAAGCAAAATTATTTAAGCCCCTTGACCCATCCCTCAAGTTTTAATATTTATCTTTTTATTACCATTCAGCCCAAATTATACTCTTCTTTGATACATAAGTTATTTAGAAACAGAGATTTATAAGTAAATATCTATATCTATGTATACCTGGATATGTATCTATCTATAGATAGATTAAATTACTATTAATCTATAGATAGGTATATAGATATATAGATATAGATAGATATATAGATTTATAATTTGCTATTAAATTTTAAGTTAAGAGTGTTTTGTTCAGATAACTCCATCTGTAGAATACTCCCTTTGAATTTTGCTGAAATAATCTCTATAGTCTAATAAATTTTCATTGAAAATGTTTCATGTGTGGTTGGGAGAAGAAATATTTCAAAAAAGTATTGCGATACATTTTTTAGAATTTAAAAAAGATGAGTGATTTCATCACAAAAGCCTCTTGTCAAGTGCAGAACAGTAGCAGAAACCTACAATGAGATATTTAATGGCGAACTATTGATAATTTAGGAAAAAGGGGGAGTTCTAAAAGCAAACAGAGTAAAAGAACAGAACAATTACCAAAAAAAAAGATAACCGAGTTTACTTCAAAATTGACAACACAACACTGGGTGCCAGAAAGCAGTGTGATATTTTTTTAAGTATTAAAAAAAAAAACAACTTTAAATTTGAAATTTTATGTCAAATCAAATTTAGATTTCTAACTACTTTGTTCTTCCTTGTAATTAAATAAATTAATCCATGAAAATATTAGTAAATTTTAATACGGGGAAATATCTCAGATTTTTATTTCTATTTTAACAATACAAATTTTTGTGTTAGCTAAGAACCCAGAACAAGCATCTGATTTTGTACACAATTTGAGTTGGCCATACACATAGAACATAATACATGAAACATGCATAGTAATATTTAGAACTATATATAATTGTTATTTTTTTAATTTGAAACATTCGTTGTAACATTTTGTTCATGACATAGTTTAGTCTGTCTAATTTTACTCCCATTATTTTCACTATAAGGTAATAACATCAGTCAGTTTTCAGATAGAAAAATTCTGTCTTACAGTTTTTTAAAAAATACTTTTAAATATTTTATTAATTTTTGACTTCTATGAATTTAAATTACTTTGATGGCCTTCTCATTGGAACTCTCTCATACAAATGTTAGAAATACACAATATATGGACCGCATTATTAACTCAATAAATAAATTGAGAACAAGTTTATAATTTAGAATGAGATAAAATAACTTGTTCCGAGGATCTCAAAATTTATTAAACTAAAAAAGTATATTCTTATAATTAACTATTGTCATTCCTTGCTTTGGTAGCAAAATAATATTAAAACTAAATTCATTAAAATCTGAATTTGGCGGCCTTTACTTGGAAGGTTGAGTTATTGCTAATATAATAACAACCTGTATATAGATAATTTTTTTTTCTATAACATGTCTTTATATCTTGGATAAATTTTGAAAACATACAAAATCAATTTAATTTTGATTTATTTTACATTTTATAAGCTCATATTTTATATCAGGTTATAACCTTTGTTTTGGAAAGGCATAATGTAAAGTATACCCATCTTAAGAAGAATAAATTTAAAATCCTTATTTTGTCTATGTGCCAAAAAGTAACATTTTATAATTAGCTGAAACTTAAGCATTTAACATCTAATTACAGATATTATTTTATCATTCTGTTATATCTATAGATAACTGTTCATTTCAGGTTTAATGACAGTATCACGTCCTCTGTATCCTTAATTGCATACCTCAAGTCAATTGCCTTAATATTTTTTTTCTGTATGAAGTCTGTTATTTACATTTTGCCATAAAAAAGATCCTTCCATTTGGTTGAATGATTTCGGGATCACCGTCTAATCATTTTCATACAATACAAGCATACATTTGCATCCTGAAATTGAGTTTCTGATAGTGCCAAATTAAGGACGAAAGAAGGGCTATGAGAACTATGGCGTCCCTAATTGACTCTCAGTTGTCATGACGTTTAGAGAAGACATTGTAGTAGAAAATACTTCCTAGTCAAATCTTTCCATTACATACCTACCTACTACATAATTAAATCCACCAGAACCATTTTCCCTCAATTAAGGTTGAGGCAGAAAATACATCCATGTTAAATGATCTAGTTATAACAATTTAATGATTAAGATAAATGCACCCATGCAAACTGTGTGTTTGCTCTATCATTCTGGTTCATTATAGACTGGTTCATTATAAGTTGATGATTATAATGGAATGGAAATAAGCCCATTAAGCCAATAACCCACAGGCACATAAAGCAGAGTACAGTTCATTTGCTTATACCAAACTGCGACTTAGTACAAAAAGTCGGAGACTTCTAAAAGAGATATCCTAATATATTATGAGAGATTATTATTTTCTGAATCCTTAAAATAGGAGAAAAAAAGACAAAATATTAAACTGAACATAATTGGGAGGACACTTACTAAGGGTACAAAATTTGGGGCTTTTTTCTTTCACACCATTTTTTAAATTTGCTAATTCCCCACACCATCTCAATTACTGATATTAATCTGACTTCAAAAGTCTTTTAAACAATTGTTAATGTTTATAATATTGTTTTTATTTAGAAAATATTAAATTCAATTCTCACTATCTTACAATAACGTGTTAATATATGTAATAACAATAATATCACTCACATTTAACTGATCAGATCACTCAGATTGAGAGAGATTATTTAATTTGTCTATAATAAGAGAAATATTAAAGGAAAGAATTGTGGCTCACAATTAGGAATGGCAGAGAAAATCCCATTAATTTTTTTCCTACAGCATTCGGCATTGTACAACTATTATAAGTAGCAATATAAATGCATATGTAAGAATGTATATAACTTAAAATCTGATGTTCTTTCTTCTATTTTTACCCCATAAAATGTTGTCCAGGATTTCTTTTAACTACAGGCATGCCTTGAAGATATTGTGGGTTCAGTTCTGACTACCAAAATGAAGCTAATATTTCAGTAAAGCAAGTCGCAAAATTTTTTGACTTCCTAGTGCATATAAAAGTTTTGTTTACACAATGCTGCAGTTTTTAAAGTGTGCAAGAGCATTATGTCTAAGCATGTATATACTTTAAAAAGTACTTTATTGTTAAAAAGTGTTAACTTTTAACATCTGACCCTTCAATGAGTTCTAATCTCTTATAGAGAAGAGTCTTGTTTCAATATTGGTGGCTGTTGACGGATCAGGGTTGTGGTTGCTGAAGGTTAGAGTTGTGTGGTAATTTTGTAAAGTAAGACAACAGTGAAGTTTGCCACATTGATTGATTATTCCTTCCTGAAACATTTCTCCATACCATACAATGCTATTTGAGAGGATTTCACCAATAGTAGAACTCCTTTCAAAATTGGAGTCAATCTTCTCAAATCCTGTCATTGCTTTATCAACTATTTATGTAATATTCCAAATATGTTGTAGTAATTTCATGATCTTCACAGCATTTTCACCAGGAGTAGATTACCACTTGTTTTGTTCATCCATAGTAATCGGTTCCTCATCTGTTTAAGTTTGATTATGAGACAGCAGAAATTCAGCCACACCTTTACGTTTCACTTCTAATTCTAGTTCTCTTGCCATTTCCATCACATCTGCAGTTACTTTCTACATTGAAGTATGGAACCTCTCAAAGTCATCCATTAGAGTTAGAATCAACTTCTTCTCTAAGACTGTGTACAATTTTGATCTACTACAATGAATATATTGTAGTAGATATTTTGATCTACTACAATGAACTCCAAATGTTCATATGGTATCTAGAATGGTGAATCTTTTTCAGAAAGTTTTCCCTTCATCTTATTGGATCCATTAGAAGAATCACTATCTATGACATACACAGCATTACAGTATGTATTCCTGAAATAATAAAACTTAAATTTAAAATGACCCCTTGATTCTCGGATTCAGAGTTGATGTGTTAGCAGGGATTAATCTCCATATACCTCTCCATCAGAGCTCGTAGGTGTCAAGCTGAATTGTCAATGAGAAGTAATGCTTTGAAAGGAATCTATTTTCTGAGCCATTGTTCTCAATGAATGGTTTCAACTATTCAGTAAACTATGCTATTTAAGTAGATGTGGTGTTACCCAAGCTTTGTTGCTCCATTTATAGACCATAGGCAGAGTAAATTAATCATAATACTTAAGGGTCATAGGATTTCAGAAATGGTCAAATGAGTATTGGCTTCAACAAAGTCATCAGCTATATAAGCTCCTTGTGAGAGTCAGCTTGACCTTTGCAGTTATGAAGCCAAGCATCAACGTCTCCTCTTTAGCTATCACAGTCCTAGATACCATCTTCTTCCATTGTAAGCTTGTTTCCTCTACATTGAAAATACGTGGTTTAGCGTAGCTACCTTCATTAATTATGTTAGCTGATCTTCTGGTTGAGTTGTTCTAGCTTCTACAACAGTACTTGTTGCTTCACTTTGCACTTTTATGTTCTTTAGACAGTTTTTTTCTTTAAACCTCACAAACCAACCTCTGTTAGCTTCAACCTTTTCTTCTGAAGCTTCTTCACCTCTCTCAGCCTTCACAGAAATGAAGGGAGTTAGGACTTTGTCCTGATTGGGCTTTGGTTTAAGAGAATGTTGTGGCTGGTTTCATCTTCTATTCAGACCACTTCTTCATACCAGCAATAAGCCTGCTTTATTTTCTTATGATTTGTGTGTTTACTGGAGTAGTACTTTTAATTTCCTTCAAGAACTTTTCCTTCGTATTTACATCTTGACAAACTGGTGCAAGACATCTAGCCTTCAGCCTATCTCAACTTTTAAAATGCCTTCCTCACTAAGTGCAATCATTTCTAGCTTCTGTTTTAAAGTGAAAGGCAAGTGGCTATTCCTTGCACTTGAACACTTCCAGGCCACTGCAAAGTTATTAACTGGGCTAATTTCAATATTGTTGTTTCTCAAAAAGTAGGGAGGCCCAAGGAGAAAGAGACAGGTGGGGGAAATGGCTGGTCAGTGGAGCGGTCAGAACACACGCGTTTATTGATTAAGTTTGCAGTACTATATGGGTATGGTTTTTGGCACCCCAAAACAATGTTTATAGTAACATCAAAGATCACTGATGGTAAATCCACACAACAGGTATGATCATTAAAAAGATTGAAATATCATGAGAATTACCAAAATGTAACAAGAAGACATGAAATGTGCACATGCTGTTAGAACAACAGCACTGGTAGACTTGTTTGATGCAATGCTTCCAGAAACCTTGAATTTGTGAAAAAAAATGCAACATCTATAAATCTCAAAAAACAAAGGGCTACAAAATGAGGTATGCCCAATATGCACACACACATATATATACACATTCAAATATATGACTGTATTATATATACATTCATATGTATATATAAAATATTTATATTTTGAATTTTGTTCTAATTTACTCATTTTACCTCCACTTCTAAACCCTAGCTCCTGCTTCTGATCAGTTCAAAAATGACCAATCTAAAATATTCTCTCTCCGACATCTAAACCCCTTTCAATTCTAGTGGCTTTAAACAAGTATTTCTTCACTCAGGCTTTTACTGCTTTCCCAATGGTGCTAGGATCAAATACTAGCATCTAATTGTGGCCATCAAAGCTGTTCACCTTCTGGCTCCATTCTTTGTGTAGCCCCTCCACCCTCACTCACAGACAACCTATATCTTGCCTGTTTGTGTTCTAAACCTTTTCATTTGGTCTACATCTTTCCTCTTCATGTCTGAGTTTTATCTTAACTCTTCACGTTTATGAAAGTACTTTGCTACCCAATATGAAATTAGATTCCTTCTTTTTCTCATATCACTTGATAAATGATGTTGTTTTAGGCATATTTCACATAATATTCACATTATTTTCATGTATTGTAAATTTAATACACGCTTTTTTTTTCTGTATTTTTGTTCACTCTTGAATTGGTTGTCAACATGAAGGTTTATTCCACATTATTCACGCTTTTCTTCTCCCTTTATTTTAAGCTTCCTAATGGTAGGTATTTTGATATCTGTTATCAAAAATATATTGTACATATGAAATAACATTTGCCTTCAGAGAACAAAGTTGCAGATATCAAGTGCATAATATTATACAGAATAAGAAATAAAGAATAGGGGGTGCATAATTTTATATTGTATTTTGTGAACTGATAGGGAAATTATAAATATATGGGAGAGTACAAAATAAGAACAAAACATTTTAATATGTTTTTAAGTATAAAGAAATTATCTTTTGGGGCCGGGCGCGGTGGCTCACGCCTGTAATCCCAGCACTTTGGGAGGCCGAGGCAGGCGGATCACGAGGTCAGGAGATCGAGACCATCCTGGCTAAAATGGTGAAACCCCGTCTCTACTAAAAATACAAAAAATTAGCCAGGCGTGGTGGTGGGCGCCTGTAGTCCCAGCTACTCGGGAGGCTGAGGCAGGAGAATGGCGTGAACCCGGGAGGCGGAGCTTGCAGTGAGCCGAGATCGCGCCACTGCACTCCAGCCTGGGCGACAGAGCGAGACTCTGTCTCAAAAAAAAAAAAAAAAAAAAAAAGAAATTATCTTTTGATTGACTATGGTTAAGAACATGTTAAGCATTGTTATTACTGCCAAAATCATTAGGAAAATTATGTAATGGCAACAGATCACAGTTATTCATTGGAACTCAAAATAAAAACACTGTCTAGTATTTTATTTAATAGAAAGTACTTTGTTTTCCAGGTATAAGTTACTTAGATAGCTAATTCTTAGTTCAAAGCCAAATTAAAATATTTGCTGAAAAATTGGCAGAAGAAAGAATGGAAATAAAAAAAAGAAAAATCAGGAATTTGTTTACACATGTTCCTGAGAACTAAAAGTGGCATCCTAGCATTTAGTCATATTTTTCTCTCAAAGATTTTAAAAATTATCTTAACTCTAGCCATATGTGAAATAGATGAGAACATTCTAGTTATGCTACAGTTCTGGCACAAACAGAGATTTTAAAGACAGAATTGGTGTGAAAACAGAGAAGTCACTTTGAAGAGAATGCTTTTTAAAAATATGCCAAATATCAAGAATGGCTTTTATTAATTAAACATTTATTTCAGGCTGTACATAACCCCTCTATTTATATTTTTATGTGGTAGTTTCCTGATACTCAGTGCAGAGGTAAAATGACACTCTTAGTTACTGTAGATTCAGTCATTCACATTAGTGAGAAGAGGGCTTCAGAAAGGCAAACTGTCCATTTGAGTCTCTCACTGGGCATAGTGGCGAGAAAGAAAATTATAAGATGAAAATTGAATACAGAAGTAACATTATTTTTTCACATAATGAGAATGTATACCATAGAAGTAAAATATTTACAGATATTGTCTGCCTAAATGATAAATGATCTTAGTGTTTTTCTCTTGATTTCTAAATCATGGATGACTATATAAAACAAAATCAAATGTATTAATTATAGGGTAGTAGGTTTCTGATGCCCTTTATGAAGACATAAGTTGGGGCAGTAACAATGCAAATACAGCTTAAAAATCCCTGCACTGGAATCATAAATAAAGTCAATTTAAAAAATAAAAATAAAAGGTAGACGCAGTTGGGCGCCTTGGCTCATGCCTGTAGCTCCAGCACCTTGGGAGGCCGAGGCTGGCAAATCAATTGAGTCCAGGAGTTTCAGACCAGCCTGGCCAACATAGTGAAAACCTGTCTCTATTAAATATACAAAATTACCCAGGCCTGGTGGCACAGGTCTGTAGTTCCAGCTACTCAAGGTGCTGAGGTACGAAAGTCACTTGAACCTGGTAGGCGGAGGTTGCAGTGAATCGAGATCGAGCCACTGTGAGACTCTTTGAGACTCTGTTTCCAAAAAAAAAAAATAAAATAAAATAAATAAAAATAAAATTTAAAATTAAAAACGTAGATACTATTCCTTTTTAGTACTTTAAAAAGTACTTTAGTACTTTTTAGTACTCCTTTTTATTACTGGAGTGTTGTATGTTTTAATTATTTGTATATTCTAAATTTTTATGGTTTTATCTTTAAAATGGCTAATTGATTATTCAGTCTTGTTTTTGTTTTGAGTTGATGAAAAACATTAGGAAAGGCAATTACCATATAGACATAAGTATTTAGAGACAATGTTTTCTAATCACCAATTTTTTATCCCCTCCCTCACCTCTTCACTCATCAATTTTCTGTGTGTGGTGAGAGGTTAGAAGCATGTGGGATTGTGTGGGTAAAAGTAGACTTTTTGAGAAATCTTATAATTAACTACTAATCATACGCCTTTCTGGCTCAAAACAATGTTTTTCACACCCAGAAAGGCTATATCCTTTGATAAGTAGATATGTATTATAGAATGAAAAAGCTTAAATGTGTGTTTTAAACGTTGCGTTTTAAATTTGGGGATGAACCAGAGCAGAAAGAATTGAAGTCTCTGGAAAAACCTGTCTTTTGCTTTAAATATACACAAAAACAAGCCTGAACTAATCAGGAGTGGTTACATCAGCCACTGCCATTATCATGATTAACTATCATTAAAGCCATCACTGAAATGAATGAGCTCCTAGTTAAAAGGGGCACTATTTTGTTTCTGTTAAATTACAAAAAAAAAAATCAATTTTTAATGACATGTTTTCCTATTTCTAAGTGCAAACTAGCACATTTCCAAAATATTTTATTGCTAAGCTAATTGTTATGACACTAAACAATGTTTCAAGACAGAATGTTTTTATTATTCCCTGCAATTTTTATTTCCTTTCTATCTTTCTCCTCACATACTTCATTGTTTGCTCATTTTGGATCTTCATTGTATGTCATTTATAAATATATCCACCCCATTGATTTCCAAATGCCTTTTTTTATTTGTTTTTCAATTGGAATGCATAATGGAAATACATCTTTCATATAAGACAAACACTTCTGATGTTTTTTGAACTCTTTATTAAATCTTCATCTGATCAAAGAGACCATATAACCTAACAGTGAATTTTCCTTAAAATTTTGTTTGCTACAAAAATTTGAGAATGCATTGATGTTACTTTTATGCCACGTATTTATATCTTTTCTATCTAAAACAGCTCTGCTTATTTGCTGTATCCTGCCTTTGCTTTCTTAAAACCTTTTCAATTGTGAATGATTATTATGTTAACAGATTTACTAAGTGTTAAAGAAAGACGAAAACCTAATGATAATCTATCTAGTATCCTTTTTGGAAAGATCGGAATATCAATGTCCCCTTCCCACCCAATCCCGCCATCCCCTCCAGTCCAGGTCACTAAAGGCTAACTATTCAATCCACTTAAGAACAGCATTGGTTCCCAGTTGGCCATTTTTGTATTTCTAATTTTTTATGCATTTTTTTTAACAAGTGGATTTTGGATTAGCAATCTTCCCTGCTTATGTAAGAATACCTTTACTTATTTTATTCTGTTTTTATTTAAACCACTCTGTTTTATGAAAGTATTCCATTATTTGACTTTTTACTGTTATCATTTTACATTTATATTTAAATCCCATTTGATTATCTTAGTGTCTTAATTTTGAGAGCACAGAATTTAATTCCTAAGTTTTAAATGTATTAGTCTTCTTAGTGAATTTTTTTTTTCATTTGATCTGTGATTTCTCTCTATATATGTCTTTTTGTCTTCCTCTTCCTTTCCCCATTTTTCGTTTCTCATTAATGGTGTCTGAGATTTCACACTTCCTAAAATGTTGGCAGTTTTCTCTTATCTGACATTTTTGGGATCTGTCTAGTATTGCTGGGTCTTATAATGGCATCTCAGAGCATCTTGTCAGTGACTATAGCAGGGAAATCAGAGAAGTAATCCAATCTTGGTTGAAATCCAGGCCACTGATTTGTAACTGTTCTCTGGCTTTCTTTCATATGTAAGGCTTAGCAGCAATGTTCTGTAACAAATTTTTAAATTAATTTACTTACAAAAACAAAGATGATCCCAAATTAAAACTGTAATAAATAGAAGACCTGCTACATCTTTTAGTCTATTACTCATATAAGCCAAACTGCCAGTTTCCTTAGCCGCTTCTGAAACCAGAATCAATAAAACATATTTCACCATTCCTGATCACCATTTTTTTAACCACATTTTTTTCTTTTTTTATTATTATACTTTACGTTCTGGGATACATGCGCAGAATGTGCAGGTTTGTTACATATGTATACATGTGCCATGGTGGTTTCCCATGCCCATCAACCCCTCATCTACAATAGGTATTTCTCCTAATGTTATCCCTCCCCAAGCCCCGAACCCCCCAACAGGATCCGGCGTGTGATGTTCCCCTTCCTGTGTCCATGTGCTCTCATTGTTCGACTCCCACTTATGAGTGAGAACATGCAGTGTTTGGTTTTCTGTACCTGTGTTAGTTTTCTGAGAATGATGGTTTCCAGCTTCACCCATGTCCCTGAAAAGGACATGAGCTCATCCTTTTTTATGGTTGCATAGTATGGCATGGTGTATATGTGTCGTATTTTCTTTATCCAGTCTGTCATTATTGATGGACATTTGGGTTGGTTCCAAGTCTTTGCTATTGTGAACAGTGATGCAATAAATATATGTGTGCATGTGTCTTTATAGTAGAAGGATTTATAATCCTTTGGATATGTACCCAGTAATGGGATTGCTTGGTCAAATGGCATTTCTAGTTCTAGATCCTTGAGGAATTGCCACACTGTCTTCCACAATGTTTGAACTAATTTACATTTCCCACCAACAGTGTGAAAGCATTCCTATTTCTCCACATTCTCTCCAGCATCTGTTGTTTCTTGACTTTTTAATGATAGCCATTCTAACTGGTGTGCGAGGGTATCTCATTGTGGTTTTGATTTGCATTTCTTTAATGATCAGTGATGATGACCTTTTTTTCATATGTTTCTTGTCCACATAAGTGTCTTCTTTTGAGAAGTTTTTGTTCATATCTTCATGTTTTGATGGTTTTTTTGTTTTGGTCTTGTAAATTTGTTTAATTTCTTTGTAGAGTCTGGATATTAGCTCTTTGTAAGATGGATATATTGCAAAATTTTTCTCTCATTCTGTAGGTTGCCTGTTCACACTGAATCTAGTTTCTTTTGCTGTGCAGAAGCTCTTTAGTTTAATTAGATCCCATTTGTCAGTTTTGGCTTTTGTTGCCATTGTTTTTGGTGTTTTAGTCATGAAATCTTTGGCCATGCCTATGTCCTGAAGGGTATTGTCTAGGGTTTCTTCTAGGGATTTTATGGTTTTAAGTCTTACTTTTAAGTCTTCATTCTATCTTGAGCTGATTTTTGTATAAGATGTAAGGAAGGCATCAGTTATGCTTTTCTGTATGTTGCTAGCCAGTTTTCCCAACACCATTTATTAAATAGAGAATCCTTTCCCCACTATTTGTTTTTGTCAGGTTTGTCAAAGATCAGATGGTTGTAGATGGGTGGTGTTATTTCTGAGGACTCTGTTCTGTTCCATTGATCTATATATGTATTTTGGTATCAGTACCATGCTTTTTTTTGGTTACTGTAGCCTTGTAGTACAGTTTGAAGTCATGTAGTATAATGCCTCCAGCTTTATTCTTTTTGCTTAGGATTGTCTTGGCTATGTGGGCTCTTTTTTGATTTCATGTTAAATTTAAAGTAGTTTTTTCTAACTCTGTGAAGAAAGTCAGTGGTAACTTGATGGGGATAACATTGAATCTATAAATTACTTTGGACAGTATGGCCATTGTCACGATATTGATTCTTCCTATCCATGAGCATGGAATGTTTTCCTATTTGTTCGTGTCCTCTCTTACTTCCTCGAGCAGTGGTTTTTCATTCTCCTGGAAGAGGTCCTTCACATGTCTTGTAAGTTGTATTCCCAGGTATTTTATTATCTTCGTAGCAATTGTGAATGGGAGTTCACTCATGATTTGGCTATTTGTCTATTTTTGGTGTACAGAAATGCTTGTGATATTTAAACATTGATTTTGTATCCTGAGACTGCTGAAATTGCTTATAAGCTTAAGGAGATTTTGGGCTGAGACAATAGGCTTTTCTAAATCTATAATCATATCATCTGCAAACAGAGATAATTTGACTTCCCCTCTCCCTATTTGAATGCTCCTTATTTCTTTCTCTTGTCTGATTGCCCTGGCCAGAAATTCCAATGCTATGTTGAATAGGAGTGGTGACAGAGGGATCTTTGTCTTGTGCCAGTTTTCAAAAGGAATGCTTCCAGCTTTTGCCCATTCAGTATGACATTGGCTATAGATTTGTCATAAATAGCTCTCATTATTATGAGATATGTTCCATCAATACCTAGTTTATTGAGAGTTTTTAGCATGACGTGGTGTTGAATATTTTTCTTGCTGTTGTGTCTCTGCCAGGTTTTGGTATCAGGACGATGGTGGTCTCAGAAAATGAATTAGGGAGTAGTCCCTCTTTTTCTATTATTTGTGATAGTTTCAGAAGGAATGCTACCAGCTCCTCTTCGCACCTCTGTTAGAATTCGGCTGTGAATCCGTCTGGTCCTGAGCTTTTTTTGGTTGGTAGGATATTAATTACTGCTTCAATTTCAGAACTTGTTATTGGTCGATTCAGGGATTCAGCTTCTTCCTTGTTTACTCGTGGGAGGGTATATATGTCCAGGAATTTATCCATTTCTTTTAGATTTTCTAGTTTATTTGAGTAGAAGTGTTTATAGTATTCTCTGATGGTGGTTTGTATTTTTGTGGGACCAGTGGTGACATCCCTTTATCATTATTTATTGCGTCTATTTGATTATTCTCTCTTCTTTATTATTCTAGCTAGCAGTCTATCTATTTTGTCAATCTTTTCAAAAAACCAATTCCTAGATTCATGGATTTTTTGAAGGGATTTTCATGTCTCTATCTTCTTCAGTTCTGCTCTGATCTTAGTTATTTCCTGTCTTCTGCTAGCTTTTGAATTTGTTTGCTCTTGCTTCCCTGGTTCTTTTAATTTTGACATTAGGGTATTGATTTTAGATCTTTCCCCCTTTCTCCTGTGGGCATTTAGTGCTATAAATTTCCCTCTATAAACATTGCTTTAGCTGTGTCCCAGAGATGCTGGTACGTTGTGTCTTTGTGCTCATTGGGTTCAAAAAACTTATTTATACCCCGTCTCTACTAAAAAAAATACAAAAACTAGCCGGGCGAGGTGGCGGGCGCCTATAGTCCCAGCTACTCGGGAGGCTGAGGCAGGAGAATGGTCTAAACGTGGGAGGTGGAGCTTGCAGTGAGCTGCGATCCGGCCAGTGCACCCCAGCCTGGGCGACAGAGCAAGACTCTGACTAAAAAAAAAAAAAAAAAAAAAAAAAACTTATTTATTTCTGCCTTAATTTCATTATTTACTCAGTAGTCATTCAGGAGTAGGTTGTTCAGTTTCCATGTAGCTGTGCAGTTTTGAGTGAGTTTCTTAATCAAGTGCTTATTTGATTGCACTGTGGGCTGAGAGACAGTTTGTTATGATTTCCGTTCTTTTGCATTATCTGAGGTGTGTTTTACTTCCAATTATGTCATCAATTTTAGAATGAGTGTGATGTTGTGCTGACAAAAATGTATATTCTGTTGATTTGGGGTGAAGAATTCTGCAGATGTCTATTAGGTCCACTTGGTCCAGAGCTGAGTTCAAGTCCTAAACATTCTTGTTAATTTTCTGCCTTGCTGATCTTTCTAAAATTGACAGTGAGGTGTTAAATTCTCTCACTATTATTGCATGGGAGTCTAAGTCTCATTGGAGGTCTCTAAGAACTTGCTTTATGAATCTGGGTGCTCCTGTATTAGGTGTGTATATCGTTAAGATAGTTAGCTCTTCTTGTTGCATTAACCCTTTACTGTTAGGTAGTGACCTTCTTTGTCTCTTTGGATCTTTGTTGCTTTAAAGTCTGTTTTATCAGGGACTAGGATTGCAACCCTTGCTTTTTTATGCTCTCCGTTTGCTTGGGAAATATTCCTCCATCCATTTATTTTGAGCCTATGTGTGTCTTAACATGTGAGATGGGTCTCCTGAATACAGCATGCTGATGGGTCTTGACTGTTTATACAATTTGCCAGTCTGTGTCTTTTAATTGGGGCATTTGTACCATTTACATTTAAGGTTACATTCTAATGTGTGAATTTGATTTTGTCATTCTGATGCTAGCTGGTTATTTTGCCCGTTAGTTGATGCAGTTTCTTAATAGTGTTGATGGTCTTTACAATCTGGTATGTTTTTGCAGTGGCTGGTCCTGGTTGTTCCTTTCCATATTTAGTGCTTCCTTTGGGAGCTCTTGTAAGGGAGGTCTGGTGGTGAGAAAGTCTCTCAGCATTTGCTTGTCTGCAAAGGATTTCATTTCTCCTTTGCTTATGAAGCTTAGTCAGGCTAGATGTGGAATTCTGGGTTGGTAATTCTTTTCTTTAAGAATGTTGAATATTGACCCCCATTCTCCTCTGGATTGTAAGTTTCTGCAGAGAGATCCACTGTTAGTCTGATGGTCTTCTCTTTGTGGGTAACCCGGCCTTTCTTTCTGGCTGCCCTTAACATTTTTTCCTTCATTTCAACCTTGGTGAATCTGATGATTATGTGTCTTGGGGTTGCTCTTCTCAAGGAGTATCCTTGTGGTGTTCTCTGTATTTCCTGAATTTGAATGTTGACCTGTCTTGCCAGCTTGGAGAAGTTCTCCTGGATACTATCCTGAAGAATGTTTTCCACCTTGGTTCCATTCTCCCTGTCACTTTCAGGTACACCAGTCAAATGTAGATTTGATCTTTTCACATAGTTCCATATTTCTTGGAGGCTTTGTTCGTCCCTTTTCATTTTTTTTTTTTTTCTCTAATCTTGTCTTCACACTTTATTTCCTTAGGTTAACCTTCAATCTCTGATATCCTTTCTTCTGCTTGATCAATTCGGCTATTGATATTTCTGTAGGCTTCATGAAGTTTTCATGCTGTGTTTTTCAGCTTCATCAGGTCATTTATGTTCTTTTCTAAACTGGTTATTCTAGTTAGTAATTTCTCTAACCTTTTTTCAAGGTTCTTAGCTTTCTTGTATTGGGTTAGAACATGCTTCTTTAACTTGGAGGAGTTTGTTATTACCCACCTTCTGAAGCCTACTTCTGTCAATTCATCAAATTCATTCTCTGTCTAGTTTTGTTTCCTTGCTGGCAAGGAGTTGTGGTCCTTTCGAGGAGAAGAGGAGTTCTGGTTTTTGGAATATTCAGACGTTTTGTGCTCATTTTTCCTCATCTTCATGGATTTATCTACCTTCGGTCTTTGATATTGGTGACCTTCAGATGGGGTTTCTGTGTGGACATCTTTTTTGTTGATGTTGATGATACTCCTTTCTGTTTGTTGGTTTTCCTTCTAACAATCAGGGCCCTCTGCTGCAGATCTGCTGGAGTTTGTTGGAGGTTCACTCCAGACCTTGTTTGCCTGAGTATCACCAATGGAGACTGAAGAACAGCAAAGATTGCTACCTTATCCTTCCTCTGGAAGCTTCATCCCAGAGGGGCACCCACCAGATGCCAGCTGAAGCTCTCCTGCATGAGGTGTCTGTTGACCCCTGCTGGGAGGTATCTCCCAGTCAGGAGGCATGGGGCTCAGGGACCCACTAGAGGAGACAGTTTGTCCCTAGCAGAGTTTGAGCCTTGTGCTGAGAGATTCACTGCACTTTTCTGAGCGGGCAGGCAGGAATATGTAAGTCTACTCAAGCTGCACCCATAGCTTTCCCTTCCCCCAGGTGATCTCTCCCAGGGAGATGGGAGTTTTATCTATAAGCCCCTGACTGGGGTTGCTGCCTTTCTTTCAGAGAGACCCTGCCCAGAGAGGAGGAATCTAGAGAGGCAGTCTGTCAACAGTCTATTAATGATATTTCTACCCCATAGTATTAATAACCAGTTGTGAGGTTGGGAATAAAGTGTTTATATTAATAGTGACCTAATACCTGGGGAGATGTTGGAGGTAGCATCTCTTTCTGTTACATATACAACTATATTTGGGGACCAAAATATAGTTTAGTTTCAAAATTAATAGGCCAAATTTATCCTGGAGGAAAAGAAAGAAAATAATGAAATAGCTAATATTTTTCTAACAGTTTCCCTTTGTTTTATATCTAACAGGTAACCCTCTTTTTCTATTTCAATCCTTGACAACTTCATTAAAGCAAGGCAATGACTATGCCAATTGCAACTTCAGATTTGAAGAAATGATGGCTGAAGACACAAGACCCACTCCTTTGTCTTTGTTTCACAAATTATATTGAACATCCATCAAACCAAGCATCTTTGACCTCTACTAAAATCTGTTGGATTTGAATTGGCCACTGGAAAAGGCTTTGGTTTTAATTATAAAATATCTTTGCCGTTCTGTTCCTCAGAGACTTAATTTTCTTACTCTTCTGCTGTCATTTTCTAATCACAGTTCTGGCATTGAACTACATTCTGAAAAAAAAAAAATTTTGCTCTTCAAAAAGTCAAGAATTGAAACAAAAAATAAATGCAACTTTCTTTTTCTTACTCGGCCATTATGGAAGATCCTTAATTTTTACTTATAAATGTTTATGTTCTAATTAAAATATATCTGTCTATTTATTTATCCATGTTATTTACATCTTTGCTAAATCTTTAGACAGGTAGAATATAGTATCTTGCAGTATACTTCAAATTGGCACAAATCCATTAGGATAACTGGCATAAAATATTACATAGCAGGACATTCATATTGTAGACAGATGTAAATCATACTACAGTAGATAAAATAAGCCCCAAATCTTACTGTAATCCATTTTTATCTAGGCTGAAGCACTAAGCAAATTTTTCTCATGGTCTAAAGATATCTTAAAACCTAGTAACAAAGCAAGGTGAAATTTCTAATTTTGTATCCTTTGTATGAAATAAACATAGGAATCTTGGACCTCAATGCTTTTTATTAGATTGGTGCAAAAGTCATTGCGCTTTTTGCAGTTGCTTTTGTGTCAAAAAACGCAGTGACCTTTGCACCAACCTAATAGTAACAATGCCAATCCATAAGTATTCTCTCTCTGTGAGAGAGAATGAGCTTTTTTCACATTTCGGTAAACAGAGACATTTCACGCTATCAGAGGCCTTTTCAGGACAGAAGAGAGGTGAAAGATGATGAATAGTAGTACCCTCCCAGAATGGAGTGCATGTGAACCAGCCACATAACAAAGAATAGCCAGAGAAACATAAGTGTGAAAGAACACCAGCTGGGCCTTCTTGGGAGATGTAGCACATCCCATTACACATCAACCCTACTAGAATGCAAAGAAAGATTATTCTATTAGATAATTGGTAGAAATGTCCAGCCCTGAGGTTATTGCCCACTGCAAGCCAATTCAATGTCTAACTTTAAAACTACAATGCAAATTTTGGAAAGAAAAATAACTCTTCCATGTTTCTTTAATTGGCCAATCTGATATATTCCAAACCACACATGGCTAATAGGAGGTGATAAATACATTCTAGTTAAATGCTTGAATCAATCAATAGAACATCAAGCTATTTTAACTTTTTTTTAAACTTCCGTATGAGTTAGGATTCTCCAATGAGATATAACCAATAGGATAGATGGATGGATGGATAGATAGATAGATAGATAGATAGATAGATAGATAGATAGATGAGAAGGAATATTTTTTAGGAGAAATTGGCTCACACATTTATGGAGGCAAAGCCCCAAGACAGGCTGTCTGTAATCTAGAGCCCTTAGGATGATGGCAGCATGACTCAGTCCAAGTCTGAAGGCCTCAGAACCAAGGAAGCTAATGATGTAACTCTCACTTTGAGGCTAAAAGCCCAAGAACCTGGGAGGCCACCAGTGCAAATCTTGGAATCCAAAGGCCAAAGAGCCTGGAGTTCTGATAAAGTCAGGAAAAGAAGAGTATACACCAGCCTTCAGAGAGAAAGAACAACTCCCCTTTTTTCTGTTTCTATTCTTTCAGGGCTCAAAGCTGATTGGGTTGTTCCTACCAACATTAAATGTGGATCTTCCGTGCCTAGTCCACTCAGACTTATGTAATACTCCTGTAAACACCCTCATTTAGGTATTCTTTAATCCAGTCAAATTGACACCTAACATTAAGCATCACAACATCTTAATTCACTGTTTGCATTCTTGCTTAGTAATATAAAGCAACAGTATAAACCCACGTAAGATACCGTCTTATTATAATATATTGCTTTTAGCAATACAGTGTAACTTGCTTTTCAAAACAATAATGGCCAGGTTTATTTTTCTTTTTTTGGCTTTTCAATAATCTCCTTAAAGATAAAAAGTATTCATCTCTGTCTTTGGTGAACAGTATCTGATAAGTTTTCAATAAATATGATTTGTACAAATAATTAATCCAGGGCATATGTAGTCACCAAAATCTCAAAAATGCCATTTAAAAATAATCGTTTTGTAGTTTATCTTATGTTGAAACCCTCTATCTTCAATTGTTTTGCATAGTAGTTAAAAGAAAGAAGTTTATCCTTTTTAAACTTTTAAACCCTAAAACCATATTCATTTCTTTAAATCTTCTTACTGCTAAATAAATACATGAAAAAAGAAATAATGACTAATCTGACAACTTTCCATATCAGGATATCTGATTGAGTCTACAGCTCTATCAACATTACTGTGATATATAGTTTATAGAATGATTCTTGTTTTAAGGAAGTAATGACATATCTACTCAAACTCAAACTTCCTCGTAGTGACTTTTTAGTGAGACTCAGGCCATCCACGGAAGTCCACAAGGTCTTTTGATATTCTAAGGTTGTGAAAACTATATTATTGTCAGTTAATTGCTAAATATTTACAATATCTAGAAATTGGATTGCTATCAGAATTGTTAAAATGTATAATTAGATTTATATGCTATTTTTTACTTTATAGGGCATTATACTGCTTTATAAAACCATCCCACACAACAGGGTTACATTTTTAAGAATAATTTATTTTACAAAATTTTGGATGTGTACAGCCTTACTTTGTTTTAACACTATATTATTATAAGCTTTCAACCTAATAAAAACAAATTCTTCCATATGGAAATTCTCAAACCAGATCATTCAAATATTTTTGGAAATCACTTAGGCATGTGCCAATGGACAGACACAGAAAAAGGAATAATAGAGTGTGTGTGTGTGTACTGCACAAACTCAAAATCAATGTCTCTTTGGGAGGTCAAGGCGGGTGGATCACAATGTCAGGACATCGAGACCATCCTGGCTAACACAGTGAAACCCCGTCTCTACTAAAAATACAAAAAAAAAAAAAAAAAAAAAAAAAAATTAGCCAGGTGTGGGAGCCGGTGCCTTTAGTCCCAGCTAATCGGAAGGCTGAGGCAGGAGAGTAGCGTGAACCTGGAAGGTGGAGCTTGCAGTGCTCCACTTGGAGCACTCCGATCTGGGAGGGTACTACTATTCATCATCTTTCACCTCTCTTCTGTCCTGAAAAGGCCTCTGATAGTGTGAAATGTCTCTGTTTACCTAAATGTGACAAAAGCTCATTCTCTCTCACAGGTTGAATAGTTATGGATTGGCACTGTTACTATTAGGTTGGTGCAAAAGTCACTGCGTTTTTTGACATAAAAGCACCGCAAAAAGCGCAATGACTTTTGCACCAATCTAATAAAAAGCATTGAGGTCCAAGATTCCTATGTTTATTTCATACAAAGGATACAAATTTAGAAATTTCATCTTGCTTCGTTACTAGGTCTTAAGATTGGAGTGCGCCACTGCACTCCAATCTGGGTGACAGAACAAGACTCCGTCTCAAAAAAAAAAAAAAAAAAAAAAAGTAATGTCTCTTCAAAGAGAGTATGTTGGCCCTCCCCTGCACACTAACCAACAAAACAAGAAAGAGTTCCTTAAAAACAGGCACTTAAAAATAAAAATCTGAGTGAGCAATTTTAGTTAAATCTTGATCAAATTCACGTGACAAAAGAAAACTTCGAAGTTTTCGGCTAGTCAGACTGGAAAGGAATAAATTGCACTGGAAAACTATTAAGTGGGTTACTGAAGTGTTGGTAACTATTTATTCATTGTATTTTCTATGAGGTGAGTTCATTTACCTGGATAAACAGGTTATGATTTAAACGAAGAGGCTCAGGTAATATATGCCAAGATATTTTACTTTTCTGAAACTTTTCAGCACTCTAATATATTCTTTTGAAGAATATTGGAACCATTTTGGGGTTATAAAACATTTAAAATAAAAACATACACATGGGAACTCATCTTACGCTAAATCTAAATGGAAAGGCTTGTATTAGTCATCTTTTATGGCAATATTAATTTGAGAGAATGCATGCTTAGGTTAAAATCTTTGAATGTTGTTCAAATATTGCACATTTATATATGGAAGCACTATGATTTTAAATTTTTTTATATAGGAATTCATAATTCCTCAGGTTCTTATTATATTAGTGATCTTTAGATTTAGATTGCATGATCAATATTTATTTTCGCATGCGTATTAGCATGACACTTGGCCAGGCTGCTGTTTAGCCAGGATATTTCTGTGGGGATATGTCAGTTTATTATGGCTGGTACATATTCTGATTGATTCTGACCTGGCTGCTGATGTCCGATATTTGAAATTACTTCTTCACCAAACCATATTAAAGGGATGTAGCATGTCCATATGTGCTCAGTAAGGAGGTTAATATAAAAGTCAATGAAGATTTGAAAAACTATATACATGCCAAAATCCAAGATAAGGCAGTATATATTTGGTTTGTGGAAACATATCATATCCACAAGCTATCTTTTAATTTTGGTTTCTACTCCTGTCCTTCTCATTTAAAATAAAATATAATTTGACAGCTCTGTCTAAATAAATTGATTCTCTGAAGTATAGCTTTTTCAATCATTTCTCTTGTCTCCTCTATTATGTTGATGGAAAGTCTACTTTTTGATACTATATCTTCATTAATAATCAAATATCAATTTCACAGATTATACTGTAAACTGTGCATATTAATCATGGAACCTTCATTAATTTCATTAAGAATTAGCAAAAATAATGCTTTTTACAGTAGTCTATATGGGAAATAGTAGTTTGTTTCATTTGTTTTAATATTTCTCTTGAAATTATAAGAAGTAGCAAATCTTAAGTGTGCAGCTCAATTAATTTTTACAAGGTAAATATTCCCACAAAACAACCACTCAGATTGAAACATGAAACACTACTAGCACTCCAGAAACACCCCTCTGTCTCATTCACACTCCCTGTCTCATAACTACTGTGGCCCTCTCTATTTCTTAAGTGACTAAATAAGCATATCTTTTGCTTTTGTTAATGTATTTGACTCCTGTCTTCAGTTCCTGAAGCATCTTCAGAACAGCCTCAGAGTAATAAAGGTGAATGAGGGTCTTTGGTTATAACGTTGGGGTGTTTTAGAACCAGAAGCAGGACTCAGAAAACAGACTCTCTCTCTCTCTCTCCCCCTCAACTTCTCCTCCTCTCCTTTTACTTGCTCCTTTTTCTTCCCAAGGCAGCATTCTAACTAATCTTCCTCTGCCTTTCTGTCTTGGAACCATAAAGAATTATTTGATTTACCTTCTTTGATTGTGAGTCATAAGACCCTCACTTCAGAAGGGGTTTCGCCCTGTAGTGAAATGGCCTCATTGTCTAGACTAACACTCGAGTCCGTTGTCTCATAGCCACAGAAAACTAGGACATGAACACACAAAGAGTGAGGTTGAGAGCAGAAGTTTTATAGGCAAAAGAATGAGAAGAGCTCTCTGCTGCAGAGAAGTGTCCCAGAAAAATGGATTACTGGATCCCTGGTGAAATGCAAAGGTTTTATAGATGCCTGGTGAGGAAGCGGTGTCTGATTTACATAGGGCACAAAAGATTGGTTGGACCAGGTGTTCCATTTGCATAGGGTGTGGGAAACTGGTTAGGACTAGTTACGTCAATTGCAAATTTCTTGCCATGCCCATCCTAATCTTTTATTATGCAGGAGTGTCCTCTACCAGAGCTGTGCCATGTTGCCCGTTCCTTTGCTGTACACATGGTAATAACAACAAAATAAAGGGAAGCAAGGGGCAGAGGCTGCAGTGAGCCGAGATGGCACCACTGCACTCCAGCCTAGGTGACAGAGCAAGAGACTGTCTCAAAAAAAAAAAAAAAAAAGGAAGATGGAACCTCCATATTGGATATACCTGGCCCCCCAGGTAGCCCTTTTCTTTGGCCCAGTTGCTGGCACTCGCTGTGCAAGCTTCCAGCTTGCTTATCTATGTTTGCAACTCAATTTTTCAGGCTGCTCTTTCTTAGAAAACAAATGATTTGGGGAGTTGCTTTTTGTTAGAAGCGAAGTTCTGCCGAGAACTCTGTTGCCCTCATTACCTGCCTAAATAATTTATTTAGCTCCTGTATCAATACTTGGGAGGAAAGAATGCTGTACAGAGAGGCCAAGAAGAATCTGGTCTGGCCTGGCTTGTTTTCCCCACTCAGTTATTAGCATTAGATGATATCCTCTTTTATCCAGTCACATTTCTACACGATTGTCCATGCTTCAATCATGCCATATCTTCTGAATTCTCCATAAAAAGCCCAAGAAAATGGGGTACAGGGAGCTTTTTTTTTTTTTTTTTTTTTTTTTTTTTGAGACGGAGTCTCGCTCTGTCGCCCAGGCTGGAGTGCAGTGGCACGATCTCAGCTCACTGCAAGCTCCGCCTCCCGGGTTCACGCCATTCTCCTGCCTCAGCCTCCCTAGTAGCTGGGACTACAGGCGCCTGCCACCACATCCGGCTAAATTTTTTGTATGTTTAGTAGAGACGGGATTTCACCATGTCAGCCAGGATGGTCTCGATGTCCTGACCTCGTGATCCGCTCGCCTTGGCCTCCCAAAGTGCTGGGACAGGGACCTTTTATACTGATGAACTTCTGGAGGCTTTCAGGAAGGTGAGCAAGAACTCATCCACATACCAGGTGCACTCTAACTCAAGAGAAGAAGCTTTTGTGCTCAGGACCTTTCAGACCTCACCCTGTGTGTCTCATCATCTGGCTGCTTATTTGTGTCCTCTAAAATATAATAAACTGGTAACTGTAAGTAAATGTTTCCCTGAGTTCTGAGAGCCACTTTAGCAAATTAATTCTGCCTAAACAGAGGAACGTCAACTTGAAGCCGGCCGGTCTCTAGTTGCGGAGCCCTGGACTTGGGACTCGTGTTTGAAGTGGGGGCAGCCTTGTGGGACTGAACCCTCAACCTGTGGTATCTGACACCCTATCCAGAATTGAATTGGATTGGAAAATACCCAGCTGGTGTCCCCTGCAAAATTAATTGCTTACTTGATGATGAAAAGTCCCCACACGTTTGGTCACAGAAGTCTCCTGTGTTGACTGTTGCATTGTAAGAGTAGAGGAAAAACACTGTGTTTCTATACACTATCCCAGTGAGATGAAAGTCTAGATTGCTGCTTTGTGTTCAGTCTTTTACCATTTTTCACTTTATGCCTTTCACAGAGAAGAAATGTCCAGTGGTGAAGAAACCCTGGGAAGAGTTTGTATCTTCTATATCTTTATTTTAATATTGTACTTCAAGTTAACTCCTAAATTGTGATAATTGGGATTTACATAACTTATTTCTTTTTTTACAGAAACATTAATTACAGTGGATTTGTCCTCACTATTTTTAACTATCATGGATATCATAAAATCTCAGTTTTAAAATCTCACTTCTGCCTATTCCATATAAATCCCATGTATCACTGTTAGTCACTCCATACTACCTGAAATGTAAGATACTCTAATATGAAATATGACACCAGAAAGATGTAAATCATGTTTTAAATCAATTCTTAAAAACAGCTCTATTTTAAAATAACTTCATATTTTTAGAAAAATTTCAAACGCAATAGATTCCCTATATTTTCTTCACACAGCTTCCCCATATGCTAATATTTTACTATGTTTGCTTTATCATCTCTTGTAGATATTATTTTTAACTGTTTGAGAGTAAGTTACATATCTGATGCTAAATTATATCTAAATACTTAAATCTATAGTCCTTAAAAACAAGGGCAATTTCTTACATAGCCACCATCCAGTTGTAACTGTTAGGAAATTAACAAACAAACAAACAAAAAATAGGCACATTTTCTAATCTATTGGTCTTATGAACATTTTTTTCTAACTGTTCTAATAATGTTTGTCTTTTAAATAATTTTATTTTCTGGTTTAACATCGATTCCAAGATCACATATTGCATTTTACTTGACACATTGCTTTAGTCACCTATAATTTGTAATAATTCCTAAATATTTGTTTGTCTTCAATTACCATGCTTTTTTTTTTTTTTTTTTTTTTTTTTTTTTTTTTTTTTTTTGAGACAGAGTCTTGCTCTGTCGCCCAGACTGGAGTACAGTGGCATGATTTCAGCTCACTGCAACCTCTGCCTCCTGGGTTCAGGTGCTTCTCCTGCCTCAGACTCCCGAATAGCTGGGACTACAGGCACACACCACCATGTTGGACTGATTTTTGTATTTTTTTAGTAGAGATGAGGTTTCACCATATTGGCCAGACTGATCTCAAACTTCTGACCTTGTTTCCTGCCTGCCTTGGCCTCCCAAAGTGCTGGGATTACAGGCATGAGCCACTGCACCCAGCCACCTTGATTTTGTGGAAGAACACAGATCACTTATTTTTTGGAATGTCCTTCAGTTGGAAAAAATCTAATAATTGCTTCTAATGAGAAATATAGTGTGCATTTCTTGCAACAATTCTTCAAAAGTAACATTATTTTTTTCAGTGTGTCATAATAGGAGTAATATGCCATCCCTTAATCCCTTTCCAGGGAATATTAATGTCTGTTGTTTGGTTAAAAATTTATCTGTCTAGTGATTTCACTTTAAAGTTACTATTTTATCTTTTATAATTAATAAGCACTTTAAAGGATGATACTTTTGATACTAGGTAAATATTACATTACTCCTAAAATTTTTACTCAATAGTTTTCATGTTTATTAATGAATCTTGCCTGAATTATCATTTTGATGGTTAACAAATAGTGATTTTTCTCTATAATTTATTTTACATTTCTTAGTTAGCATTTTACTCTAAGGATGACTGATTGATTCTTTGATTTGTAAATTTATTTATTTATTTGTTTATGTCAATATATGGACTTGTGGATTATTGTCAGATTTTATGGGTTGTAATCTAATACTGTGATTGTTTTCATACTCTGGTCCCTGTTAGTCTGTCTTGACATTGTTGAGTTTGGTTTGCTAAAATTTTATTTAGTGTTTTTACCTTCAGCTGAGAAGTGATATTATTGTGTCAAGGTAATTACCTTTTTTGTATTATTTTTATCAAGTTTAGATAATAAGGTTGTGCTTGCTTTATAAAAATAATTTTGGCAATTTTTTCCTCAATTTTTGTTTTTGTATTTGTTAGTGTTCAAGGGAAACAGTGTGTGTGTGTGTGTGTGTGTGTGTGTGTGTGTGTGTGCGCATGCATGTTAAATGTATTCTAAGAAATTGGCTCACATAATAATTATGGCGGCTAAAACATCCCATGATATATAGGGTAAGTTTGCAAGATAGACACCCAGGAGAGACAATATTGGAGATCCAGTCCAAAGGCCAGCAAGCTCAAGGCCCAAGAAAAGCCACATGTTTCAGCAGGAAAAATGTCAATGTCTCAGCTTGCAGGCAGGTGGGCAGGAAAAATTATTTTATTGTAGGGAGGGTCAGTCCTTGCATTCTATCCAGGCCTCAGTTGATTGGATAAGCCCTATCCACACTACGGACAGAAATCTGGTTTACTAAGTGTACTGATTTAAATAATAATTTTATACACAAACACTCTCACAGAAACAACCAGAATAATATTTGAACAAATATCTGGATAATCATTGCCTTAGTCAACTTGACCTATAAAGTTAACCATCACCATTTTGTAAAAGCTTGAAGATTCTTTGAATCCCATTTTGAAATCATCTGTTCTTGTTGTTGGTGTTTTTAATGAAGTAGTTTTTAAAAACATTATCTATTTCCACTACAGATGTTATTCTGTTTGAACTTTGTATTTCTAATAACATAATTTCAATATTCCTAGCATATTGTCTATTTGATGCAGGGTTTATGATATCTGAAGAATAATTCTTTATTTTATTTAAAAATATTATTTCAGTAGTGATTTCCTCTACTCATACCTTATTTTGTTAATTGTACTTTTCTGTTCTCCTTTTTATTAAATACACAAGGTATGTGTCTACTTGATTTAATCACTATTTTAAAAATGCAGAATATTAATCCATTAAGTAGGTCTTATAATGTCTGTGTTCCTCACATAATTAAATTCTACCTTAACTTTGTATACTTTTTCCACGTTCTTGATTTGTTATTGTTTATGTTCTTTTCTTAGCTTATTGAGCTGAGAATTTATTCCAAATATTTTTACTCTTTTATTTTTATAAAAATATTTACAAATAAATTTAGAACTACCACTGTTCTAAGTAATTCAGTTATATAATAAAATATTTGGTGTAGCTTATCATTATTTTGGAAAGTTGGTAATTTTTGTCTTTCTTCCTTTATTCAACAGGTTTTGTGAAATTTTTAAGCATTTTATTTTCTCAATTTTAATTTTTCTGGTTCTTTCCCTGCATTTCTACCAGATTCCTTGTGAATTTTTTATTTTAATCAATCATTTCTTGGGCACTAGGTGCCCAAGTCTTTGTTTTCAATATGATTTTCTCTTGCTCTTCTATTTCTTTCATGAATTCAATTAATTCTAATTTTACTTCTTCTTCTCTCTCTCTCTTTTTTTTTTTTTTTTTTTTTTGGTCAATTTCTGTTTCTAGTTATTTTATTTATTTATTTATTTTTTTGAGACGGAGTTTTGCTCTGTCACCCAGGCAGGAGAGCTGTGGTGTGATCTCAGCTCACTGCAAACTCCGCATTTGGTTTTTAAATTATTTCATATGTATAAATTCTTTAGTAAGTATAACTTGGAAGTGAAACATGCTCTTCTGTCAGTTTAGAAGATCAGATTTTTTTACTAAATGACTAGGGACAAAGGGAGATGTAGAGGGTAGAGGAAATCATAATGAATATCTGCTAATATTTTACATTGGTCCCTCTCTTTTTATTGCAGAATTTGTAATTCCCTGTCTTTTTCACTCTCTTGACACAGTGCGATGTTTATGTTTTTGCGTTGTTTTTCAGTTACACCGATGATATATCTTTAGGTTCATGGGTGTGTTTTATTTTTTTTTTTTCATTTTTAACTTGTTTAAAAGATGCTTTTGTGAAATTCTGCTTTAAACAGCAACCATTCCCCTTAATCATTTCTGAAAGTTTCCAGCATACAGTTTATTTTGTCTTCTTAAAATTATAATCTTATAATAAAAAACCTCACTTTTTTTGAAAAAAATGCATTTGAAAAAATGTAACTCTATTATATCACTATGCCACATTTCACATTTGTCTTGCATGCACTAGACATCAATAAAAATATTGAGAATGAAATTAAGATAATAAAAATGCATAAAATATTTCCACACAGTCTTTATATTAAGAAGTAAATAGATCATGAACATTATCAGCTGTCCATACGTAATGTTGAAATCATTCTACAATGGCAAAAAAACTAATGAGATATTTCAATATTAAAATTTAAAATATTTTTTCAAACATATTTTCATTTTTACATATACATATACCTTTCTATATAAAATAACAAGGTGTTTTGAGGAGTTGTTTTGTACTCAGAGAAAATGCTTTGAGAATTTCAGATTTTTAACAGGCATGTAAAAGTGATGGAAAAATGAATGTACTGCCTAAGTATAAACATTTCAAAGAAATCTACACAAAAAACAAACAAAAAACTGAAAATGATTTTAAAAAAAATGTAGGAATGGGCCGGGCACGGTGGCTCACACCTGTAATCCCAGCACTTTGGGAGGCCAAGATGGGTGGATCATGAAGTCACCAGATTGAGACCATCCTGACTAACATGGTGAAACCCCGTCTCCACTAAAAATACAAAAAATTAGCCGGGCGTGGTGGCGGGCACCTGTAGTCCCAGCTACTCAGGAGGCTGAGGTAGGAGAATGGCGTGAACCTGGGAGGCAGAGCTTGCAGTGAGCGGAGTTCGCACCACTGCACTCCAGCCTGGGCAACAGAGCAAGACTCGTCTCAAAAAAAGAAAGAAAAAAATGTAGGAATGATGAAATTACTATTTGTCTCATTTTTAAAGTAAAAACAAAGACATGGTAAATTGACATTTTAGAGAAGACAGAAGAACATCAATGGGCACATTCATTTATTTTTTTAAATTTTTACTTCACATATATTGTGTTTCAAACATTGTAATAGGCACTTGGACTACAGTTTTTATTCTCTCAAAATTTGAAGATCCTCATGAAGGCTATCAACATTTATTACTTATTGTGAATACTTGTTAAGTTAATTTGAAGACACTGATAATGGGTTAGGTATGAATGGGCAGTGAGTTGAAAATGTAGTACTCTGTTTTGCATTCCCTGTGGATAAATGTGGTTATTGCTGTTATATATATGTGTGTGTGTGTGTGTGTGTGTGTGTGTGTGTATATATATATATATATATATGGTTATTTTCTTGCTTTTAACATTTATTTCAAGGGAGTGTTTTCTGTTTTTTTTCTTTTTTTTCTTACATGGAGGAGATTTTTTAAAGAGAAAAATATTATGTTTATGATATATATTATTTTATTTTATTTCTCAGATATGCATAAAAAATTTCCCCATAAATCTTTATATATTACTCTATGCCACTACATCTATACCTAATAAGAATTTATCACAAAAATTAATAAAATCAAAAAATAAATTATAATTATGCTTACCATACCCAATTTAAGTATAAAAAGACAGAAAATATGTAACCTTTATAAATTTACCATAGAAACATTAAATTTTATAAAACCTCATGATTTATATTTCTATAGACAATCTGGAATTATTAATGGAATTTTTCAACTTAACTATTATTCTGTTTCATTACGAAAATAGCATATTTCTATAGAAGAATTGATTTCTAAAGACTATTGTGATTGAAATTCAGCAGGTTTTCCTTACCATTTTTTGTGTAAAAGCTGAAGGCTGAAAAAAAAGAACTGCTGATCAGATTAACAAAAAAGTTCAGCATTCAAGGGAGAAATTTGCATTTTTTGAAGAGTCACTTTTTGATACACCCTCTGCCATGTTACAGGAGTGAAATACCTATGGGGAATTAAATATTCATGGATTATAATTTGCCATATACTTGTTACTTGATTTTGCAAAAGGATAGTTCAACCAATTTGCCCCTTCTTTAGTAATTATGGTCTCTTGCTATCCATTTTAACAGTGTTTCCTGATTCAACTGTATAATCAGCTACCATATATTTTCTTACTCAGATATGAGAAAATTATATTAGGATATTAAGTATTTTGATATTTTTCCATAGAGACTATTTGGAGGTTTGTTTAAAGAGAAGATAATCTTTCTAGGTGGTTGTAATGCAGCTCTGACTGAAGGTGGAGCATGGAAGAAAGTCGGCTGGCATGTCTTTGACCTCTATGATCAGAACAGCTGCCTAAAGGGCGTTGGTTTTTTTTTTTATGCATTTTTATAATTGCATATGACTTTCATACAAAGTATAACTATGCTCAAAGGCCATGCTTCATTTGAGGAAGATTATAGACTTGTACTCCTGAATACACAGAAGCTGAGTTCATAAATGCACTTCAGCAAATTCTTTTTAAGTGGGGCATTTTTGATATGGTCCCTAAGGGTATTGGAATCTTCTACCAGGTAAAAATGTATGTCAAGAAGCTCCATAATAAGCCGACTCTTGCAGTTGTTAAAATTTGAATGAGAGTTGAAATGAGGTGAACATAGTAATAGAGAAATAAAAAAGTTGGAAAAGAGCTAGCTTCCCTGGAGATTCCATATTGACTTTCCATATGACTTAAAAAATCTGATGGGTCTGCAATTATAAGAAAGGGCCTTTAGGGACAAAAGTCCCGTGTCCTAGCAGGGTTTGTGTTTTGATGGATTTAACTGGGACAGTTTCTAAATACTATGTGAAACTAGGTTGAAATTAATGGGTATTAGCTATACTTATTTAAGTTTTAATATACTGTTGTGCTTTGGGGGAGGGTGGGAGGAAGCAGGGCTTGTTGTAAAAAACTTTATAGCAATGTTAGAGTATTTTATATATCACAGAGTTATAGTTTTTCGGTTGCATTTCTGAGTTTTTTGTCATGATATAAAGAAAATCAATAATGTAGGAAGATAAGCAATGTTAATCAAATTCCTGTACAGTTGATATCAAGCATTTAAATATGTCTTTGATTTTAATAGAGGAATTTATATAGCTCATTTAACACAAAACAGAAATAAAATAAAAATAGAGCTCTTCACTCAAATCGTGTGTAAGAATTAAATAGCATATTTAAACAATAAAGTCAGAATAATAGATAACATTAAAGTAGACTCCACTTATTGAAAAATAAATAATTTACAGCAATATCAACTTGTTTCCACTCTGGTACATGTTGTATCTGTCTAAATTATAGATATACTGTACAATTGATCGATTCATTCAATTTTTTTATTTTAGCTCATAAATACTTTTGTCATGAATTTTATCTACACTATCAATAAGACATGATAGATAGATGTAAATGTAGTTGTATATATGTGTGTGTGCATGTATGTGTGTACATACACACATACACACATACATGTCTCATTTTCTTCCTGAAGAATATTTACTTGCAAATTTTTAAAATATTTCGTATACTCTTTAATTCTCATGATATCCTTATATAAGTCACAGCCTGTTTATTCATTATTCAATCATTGAGACATTAGTTTGTCACAGATGGAATTGTGTGTATGTTCAATTAGATATCACTTTTCTCCATCTAAGAACAATAGTCACTAGAGAGCTGTTTTAATTTGAAGCCACATTTTGGCTCCATTGCCGCAGAGGCAGGCAGCTTCCTAGAAATACAGCCTACTTTTTTAAACCTTTATTTAGATCTGCCCTCTTTGGTGCTCAAAAACAAGGAGAATAAGGATGCTTCTGTGATTTAGGCGTGTTCCTATCCTCACTGCTCCAAATAAAGCTGTTTAGATTTTGAATCTCAGGCTGTACTATCGACCATGAAGAAGTTTGTTTCTAGATATCTCTGATGACAAACTCTGTCATCTTCTGGACATTGTCTCACATAACAGTTCTCTTAGATTTCCAATCTTTATTTTAATTTTCTAAAATTTCATTTTTCCTAAATAGGGTATTTAGAATTTTAAGTCACTTCTAATTTTATCAAAATAAACCAATTATTTTCCTCTTTTTTGTTATTGTATGTTTTTCAGGCAAATGGTGAAGTATCTACTGTATACAATTAATTCTCAATTGGCAATGGATAACATATATTTTAAAGTGTGGAGTTGAATTAATTAATTCATTGTTTTGGAAAAATAAATCTATGTCAGAGTTTCACACAAAATCCTTTTATCACAAGTATCATATTTCCTGACAATAATTTATTTTAATGTTAATAATAAAAATTTAAGAAGACATATAAATTTTTGTAATAAAAAATAAAAAATGAATCAAAGAGAAGATACATTTATTTGATACTAGGTAAACAATTTTGTGGAAGGGATGCACACATGTACAAAAGAAATTAATAAAAATATGATTTTGAGGTTGAAGAAAGCATTATAAATGAAATTATTCTTGGAACAAAAAGAAATAAACAATTTTGAGTAAAGAAACTAGAATTAGCGTCCACAAAATTTTGCCATTTAACTTGTTTAGAATGATGATTGGATTTCCAATGCTGAGAAAGTAAACAAGGGAATAGAACATGACATTTTGCTTGATTTCTCTCTTTTTTAAAAAAAAAAAAAATGAGGCCAGGTGAAAAGTAAAACAGCATTTCTAATCTCTAAGTAAATTTGTTTGAAACTGTATTACTGTATTTTTGAAATGTCTGGCTAAGTTTCTACTGAACCATACAAGCTGTATTTGTGGCCTTTGCATGCTATCTGTGGACATTTGAAATCCTTTTAAACAGCTCAGGACCCATTCTCCTCATTATGTCTTTCTTTCTTATTAAATAATTGCCCGAGTTTTCTATTGATCACATAACGTATAGCCACAAACTTTGTGGATGAAAACACCACCAATTTATTGTCACACAGTTCTTTAGGTCAGAAATCCAGATAGAGCGTTGCTCAGCTCAGTCTCTATACAGACTCAGGAGGCTGAAATAAAGGTGTTGGCACGAGTGTGTTTCTATCCAGAAGCTCTAGGGAGAAATCTGCTTCCAAACAACTCATTTTTGGTTTTGCTTGAATTCAATTTTTTTCTTTTTCTCTTTTTCTTTCTTTCTTTTTTTTTTTTTTTTTTTTTTGAGATAGTCTCGCTCTGTTGCCCAGGCTGGAGTGCAGTGGGGTGATCTGGGCTCACTGCAAGCTCTGCCTCCCGGGGAATTCAGTTTCTTTTAGTTTTAGGACCCAAGTCGCTCATTTCTTGCTGTCTGTCAGCAACTGGTCAATTTTTGCTGTTCAAGACTGCCCCAATTCCTCCCCACTTTTCCGTGTGGCAAAGGTGGGTGGAGTCTTTCTCAGCCTTTGAATCTCTCTGACATTTTCTGCTGCCACACTTTTTGTTTTTTCTGAACTTTAAGTAGAGAAAATTATTGGCTTTTAAGAGCTCTTGGAAATAGAATGCACCCAACTGGAAAATCCAGGATAATTTCCCTATTTTAAGGTCTGCAACTTTAAATATATCCGTGAAGCTCCTTCTGCCTTGCAATATACAACACATTCATAGGTTCGAGGGACATCTCAGGGGGTGGCAGGGCAGAGAGAACGTTTGCCTACCACCATAGTATTTTTATGAATTTATACAACTTTTACTCTCAAGTTTCATCATCTAGTATTATAAGGCACAGGTTTTTACTTTCATATCCCACGTTCACAACTTCTGTCACTAGAAAGTGATTGGATAATTACAGCAATAAGATAAACTTGAAACGAAATAAACTATACAGTTGTTTATTCAAAAGCATTGTATAGACAGCGTAAAAATATTTGGATGAGTATTTTAGTGAAATGCATTCCCTTATTTCTTTATCCTTGCCCCAAACTCTCACAGCCCCTTTCTTTCTTCCTCATGTATAGACACACTGGCTTTTATGTCAAGTGTTAATGTCTTTCAAGAAGAATTTCCTTGGAGGCTATACATGAGCATTGAACACTTCTTTCCAAACATGCTATGTTAAAAAGTTGAATTAACTGATTGGCTACCTGGCTGCTTGCCTAACATTTTCACTACTCAATTTAATGGCCACATTTACTTTACCTTATGAAATGTGTCCAATGTCATCAATCCATATAATTTATATAAGTAATTATTTCTAAATATTTTATGGAAAACGTAGCCTTCCAGGACTGTGGGTTCAACAAATTTTCCGCCTCCATTTTCAACATTCATATTCGTTTAAAGATATTGTGACACAGAATAAGAAGCTGCTCAGCAGGCCCACTTTCACTTCTTCTGGGGTATGGCTGGACTAAATTGCCCCCATTTCTCCTGCAGTTACATTTAGCAATTTCTGCCTGAATACTTACAAATTATTGTAGTTCCACATTCAAAACGCAATACTATGCTCTTTCCCTTACAGGATAGTAATGGAAACCTGCTTGATGAACGTGGAAGTTACATGAAAAAATGGAGGAACCACCACAAAGAAGTTTCCTGGTGCTTTTATTCGCTGCTAACAAGGAGTCATCCGCTCACAGGCTCCGCCTCAACTGGTTTCCACTTTATATGAGCAAGACATTTTGTATCAAGCCACTGAGAGTTTATCATTTATCGTTTTTGTCAAGTATCATTGCAATAATTAGTACAGATAATGTGAAAAAGGAAATTTAATCTTACCCAATTAATGAAATGTGTCTCAATAGTAGCCTCTAGCTTAAAATGTAGTCGGCAATATATAAGACTCCATTAGATTGGTGTCTATCATGTTGAATTTCTGCCAGATCAACTGTATGTAAGCAGTGGCTTCTTACAGGGCTCTCTGAGCATGAGTAGAACCTTCTTTTCCTATGGTAAGTTAGCATTTCCACCAGGAATCACAACCATGTGCTTCATTTAAGTCAGTTTTACGGAGGTCCTCAAGTTCTTTTTGCCTTTCTCTTGAGATGTGTCTCTTGGGGAAACAGATACTCCCTCTAATAATTCAAAGCACTAACTGAGATCTTGAAAGATGTGAACTGAACTGATCTAATATAAACCGTTCTATCCCAAGTCCTATCTATTCCATGAGAGGATTTAAATCAGAAAAAAACAAATAGCCTGAGCAGAACACACTGATCACCATTCACATGAAAAAGCAATTTGGGTAATTCATACTTTTCCAAAATGGGTTATAAACAAAAACTGTAATGCTTCTTGATTCAAAAATTAAAAACACTGAAAATAAAAAGAAAACTATTTTTAATGCTATACTGTTAACAAACAGGGGAGGATATACAATGTAATTTAAAACAGGGGAGAAGAGAACAATTATGGAAAAAAAAATGATACAAGTGGAGAGAAGAGAGAAAATAAGATTCAAGGAAATGGAGGCTGAAGGGTGCAGTAGGAAATGCCACCTCAATGAAGAGAATAAAATAATGAGCAAGAAGAGAAAAACCAGAGTGGACAATGAAGGCATGGAATTGATGTATGAGCTAGCAAATGACCAGCAGAATAGAGAAAGCAAGCTCATTAGACTTGAGATGGCGTATTCTAGAGAGAAATGCTTCTTGTCACAGCTGATGCTCATTGGTATCTCAGACTTCAGAGTAATTTATCACAGATGTTTGTTGACTTGTAAACAGCCAAGATCAGATGAATTTTGGTCCACAAACCCGTAAACCTTCAACTACTTTTAAAAAATCTACAAAATGTCCAGACTGAGAAGAATGAGCTAAGCTAGTTACTGACTAGAGTAGAAATTGTTCTTAATATTTGGCTTATAATTGGAAACGTATTTCTCTAGATTTATTCTCTAGCCTGGAGATCATTAAGCTTGTTTCGGAAATATTGCTTAGTTTAAAATCAGTCAGAGATTGCATAAACTGGAGGTACGAGAGGATATTGGGAAATCCTTCTTACACATTTTCCGTAAAAGAATCAGAAAAATAAACAACCTATATTTTATGAAATTATATTAAAATTTCACATGCTTTTCATAAAATTGTGTATAATGCTCCTTAATGGTAATTCCTATGAGCTTCTTCTGAAGAAGGGATTTTTTAATTGTAATGTCAATTTTAGATTCAGGGGTTATGTGTGCAGGTTTGTTACGTGGGTATACTGTGTGATGTTGAGGTTTAAGATATGATCGATCCCATCACCCAGGTAGTAAGCATAATAAGTATCCAATAGTTCATTTTTTTACCCTTATCTTCCTCCCTCCTTCTCCCCTCTGCTAGCCCTCAGTGTCTATTGTTACTATTTTTATGTCCATGGGTACTTAATGTTTAGCTTTCTCACTTACAAGTGAGAACATGTAGTATTTGGTTTTCCGTTTCTACATTAATTTGCTTAGGATAATGACCTTCAGCTCCATGTTGCTTCAAACAACAATGTTTTATTCTTTTTTTGTGACTCCGTAGTATTCCATAGTTTGTATCTATCACTTTTTCTTCATCCAGTTTACCATTGATAGTACCTAGGGGGATGTCGTGTCTTTATTATTAAGAATAGTGCTGCAACGAACATACAAGTGTAGGTGTCTCTTTGGTAGATAAATATATTTTCTTTTGGATATAAATCCAATAATGTCATTGATAGGTCAAATGGTTGTCCCGTATTAAGTTATTTGAGAAATCTCTGAACTGCTTTTCACAGTGACTGAACTAATTTACATTTGCAACAGAAGTTTATAAGTGTTCCCTTTTCTCTGCAGCTTCAACAGCATCTGACAGTCATTCTGACTGGTATGAGATGGTGATGTGGTTTGGCTCTGTGTCCCCACTCAAGTCTCTCCTTGAATTGTAATGTCCGTAATCCCCATGTGCCAAGGGCAGGAATAGGTAGAGGTAACTGGATCATAGGGGTGGTTTCCCCCTTGCTGTCCTCGTGATAACAAGTGAGTCTCATGAGCTCTGATGATTTTATAAGCATCTGACATTTTACCTGCTTGCACTTACTCTGTCCTGCCACCCTGTGAGGAAGGTCCCTGCTTCTCCTTTGCCTTCTGTCCATGACTGTAAGTTTCCTGAGGCCTCCCCAGCAATGTGGAACTGTGAGCCAATTAAATCTCTTTTCTTTATAAATTACCCACTCTCGGGTATTTTTTCATAGCAGTGTGAGAACAAACTAATACCGATGGTAGCTCATTGTGGTTTGATTTGCATTTCTATGATGATTAGTGATATTGAGTATTTCTCATATTTTTGCTGGCCACTTGTATGTCTTCTTTTGAGAAGTGTCTGTTCACGTCTTTTGCCCTTTTTGTAATTAGGTTATTTATTTTTTTCTTGTTGAATTGTTTACCTTCCTTATAGATTCTGGATATTAGACCTTCTTCATATGCATAGTTTTCATCCATTTTCTGACATTCTGGAGGTTGTCTGTTTATTCTGTTAATAGTTTCTTTTGCTGTGCAGAAGCTCTTTTGTTTAATTAGTTTCCACTTCTCATGTTTTATTTTCACTGCAATTGGTTTTGAGGACTTAGTCACAAATTATTTCCCAAAGCCAATGTCCAGAATAATGATGTCTGGGTTATCTTCTTGGATTCTTATAGTTTGAGGTCTTACATTTAAATATTTAATCCATATTGAGTCAATGTTTGTGTATGATGAACGGTAGAGGCCAGTGTCATTCCTCTGCATATAGCTAGCTAGCTATCTCAGCACCATTTCTTGAGTAAGGAGTCTTTTTCCCATGGCTTATTTTTGTTAACTTTGTTGAAGGTCAGATGACTTTAGGTGTGCAACTTTTTAATCTGGTAATCTATTCTGTTCTATTGGTTTATGTGTCTGTTTTTTCACCCATACCATGATGTTTTGGTAACTATAGCTTTATAGTTTAATTTGAAGTCAGGTAATGTGATGTCTCCAGCTTTGTTCTTTTTACTTACGGTTCCTTTAGCTATTTAGGCTATTTTGGTTCCACATTAAATTTTAGAATACTTTTTTATTTCTAATTCTGTGAAAAATGACATTGATATTTAGATATGAATGGGATTGAATCTATCACTTTGGGAAGTATGGCCATTTTTATGACATTGATCCTTCCAAACTGTGAGCATGGAATGTTTTGCTATTTGTTTGTGTTTGTATGATTTATTTCAGCAGCATTTTATAGTTCCCCTTGCTGAGAACTTTCAAATCCTTGATTAGATGTATTCCTAGATGTGTTATTCCTTTTGTGGCAATTGTAAATGGGATTTCATTCTTGATTTGACTCTCAGATTGAACATTATTTTGTATAGAAAGCTACTGATTTTTGTACTTTTTTTTTTTTTTTGTCCTGAAACTTTACTGAAGTCATATATCAGCTTTTGTTATCTTTCCTGATTAATCTGGCTAGGACTTCCTGTACTGAATTGAATAAGAGCAGTGAGAGTGGGCATCCTTGTCTTGTTTCATTTCCAAGGGGAATGTTTCCAGCTTTTGACTATTTATTATGATGTTGGCTGTGAGCTTGTCATTGATGGCTCTTATTATTTTGAAACATGTCAGGAAGGGATTGTTGTAGCCAGAGTAAAATTAATATTTCACTTTCTTATATTAAGAAAAATAAGAAAGAAGAGAAGTGTATTTACTACTCAGTAAGTGGAAGTGAATCATCATAAAAGTCTTCATCTTCATTGTCATCATGTATGACTGAGGAGGGGAGAAAAAGCAGAGGTTGGTCTTGCTGTCTTAGGAGTGGCACAGACAGAAGAAAATCTGCATTGTTCAAATCTGTATTGTTCATAAGTCAAATGTACTATTACTTGCACATTTATTTATTATTTATTCCTTTTCCATGACATGTAAAATCTCTTTAGTCAGGGCTGTAAAAGTTTCTACTTTACGTTCATATTTCATACATGCAAAATTGACACCCAATTTTTCATCATTCTCAGCCAAATTCTCTAAATATTTTAAAAAATTTATTTGGAATTTATGCTCCGCATCAGTTGTTAACTTTTTTTTTTTTTTTTTTAAACACAGGGAATTTGAATTCAGATGCAAAGACTGAGAGCAAAACATAAGTATCCAATTATATGCAAACATGCCATTCTGATGTACCCACAATTTACCTTGACATAAACACAAACATCTTACCAAATGGCATATCTTACTCCAACTGAAAGTATAGATCAATATTTCTTAAAAGGGGGTGTTTAAAAATAATAAGTAATTTACCATTAAAATAAGTTCAGAATTAATTCAAAATAATATTTTATGATAAATTACATGAATGTGTAAATACAAATTCATGCACTAAAATGATATATCTATAGGTCAAATTGTTTTACTTTATGTTGTTATTTTAAAGAGGTTAAATAATTCTTCAAATTGTGACTGGAATTGTGTTTTTTCTTAATAATTGTCTATTTAAATACTTTGACTATAGATCTACTAAAATTTCTAGATGATTTATTTGGATTGAAAGTGAATTTAGTCTGTTTTAGTTACATAAAATGTGTTCAGGTTCAGATATTGAAAATGTAGTTTGTCACTTTCAATATCTGATCCTGAACACAAGTTAATATACCTAATATTTTAACAGTATGTATATTTTGGCTAAAGTAAAAATATATAACTTTTTCCCATTATAATTTTTTGTTTTTTTGGTTTGGGGGTCGGGGACTTTGTTAACAAAAAAATACAAATATACTCATCTTACCTAAGAGCAAAGAGATATGTATCTGCTTTTCTTCTATTGACTGTATTGATTTATCTCTAATAAATATTTTTAATTTGGGAAAGCAATTTATATGTGTATTCTGTAAAGTGAAAGATCATTTTTTCCATGCAACAAGCCAATATTCTCAAGACATTAAAAAAGGTTAGATATTTTATCAAATCTTCCTGTCTCCTCCAGGCCCTCATTTTTTTAATGTTAGGTTTTGCATGATATCAGCTTTTCTTTTACTTCTGAGACAGCTGTAAGATGGTGAGAGGTTGGGAATCTGCAAGCTATGCTCATTCTTTCTCTAATATTATCCAGAAACAGTAATTTCCATGTCTTAGTATTCAAGTTAAATAAAGGAAAACAGTCTTCTTGTATAACATTTTACTCAATTGTCAGACTGTGTTTCTTCGTAAAATTGATTATTTAGGTATTTATTATATATTTTAATAAGTGTGAGTAGAATGGTGCTTTTTTTTTCCCTGCTGTGTTGTTTAGTAAATATTTTCTAGGCTGCAAATACGTGGAAGAATTTGCCCCCTAACTGGTTAAAAAAATTCAGAAAACGTTAAAAGTTTCAATGCTGTAAAAGTAGCTGATTCTTTGAATTTCTCCCTTATAATTTAAGTTCTAATTTAAAGGAATCCGGAGAAGACAACAACAATATATAACATATTCTAAGCCTTTAGTTATAAACTTTTATTTCCTGGAAATCTAGACCACGGTGGAAAAAAAACCCCCACAAATCAGCACTACATCAGTTTTATACAATGTCATAAATTATACATATATATGCATGTATGCATATATCTATCATCTCTATGTATGTATGTATGCATGTATCTATCATCTCTATGTATCTGTGTATCTGTGTATCTATGTATCTATCTATCTATCTATCTATCTATCTATCTATCTATCTATCTATCTGTACTTCTATCTATACTATCTCACTCTCAGACTTTAGCTTGCCCTTTTTTTACTGTGTAGTAGTTCAGTCTGTCCTTGAGAAAAGGATTCTTTGGGATTCAACATCTGTTCTCCATAAACTAGACTGATTACAAAGTCAAATGTCTACTTTTGGGGAAGATTTTACTCATTTTAAAACCCAGCAAATATTTATTATGCTCTGTGAACTAAAATGTATTTGGAAGGCACCGGAAACCAAAACACTAAGCATTTCTAAAAAAAATCCAAAATATTTTATTAAGGGTAAATAATATAATAAGCAAAAAGCAAACTCAATAATAAAAAAAGTCATTACCTGTTCTTGAGATTACAGCAGTGTGTTAGACACTGGATTATTGGTATGTATGCAATTAAGAAGTAGTCACTCTACTTAACAGATTTAGTAGTATTAGAATACAAGTTAGCAACTACTGCAGTCTCCACACTCTTGCTAAAGCCAACTTCCTCAATCTCGGTCAATCTTGACCTGTTATAGTTGAAGAGTTTTAGTGGTTTCCCACAGATTTCGCGTTAAAGTGGAACATCATCAATATGTTATATAAATCTTCACCATCTAGGCTCTAACTACATTTAATCCAGAACTTACTTATTTGTCACTTTCTATGAACAGCCTATGGCTTCTCCAAAAGAAAGAACACACAGTTTCATGAACACATTATTTTGTATATGTCTCTCTGCCTTTGGTTCATTAAAAACAAAAATGACATATTTTAAGAAGATATTTAATACAGGGAGTTTGATATATATAAACTAATGAATGTTTTGGGATAACAACACCCATTCCTATAGTTATGAGGTGCAGCGATTGCATGAAACTACTACCAATTACTTCAGTCACTCTAAGCAATAATCTAAGGGATTCCTATGAGAATGTCTGAAAGTCACTGCAAAATTTTATACCTGCCTTCTGCCACAGCCCACATGCCTTCATATTTATTTATTTTATGTTGTTTATTTTATTTTATTATTTTATTTTTTGAGACAGGATTTAGCTCTCTCACCCAAGCTGGAGTTTAGTGGCACAATTATGGCTCACTGTACCCTCAACCTCTTGGGCTCAAGCCATCTTCCTGCCTTAGCCTCCCAAGTAGCTGGGACAACAGGCACACGTCACCAAGCCCGGCTGATTTTTTTTTTTTTTTTTTTTTAATTTCTTTGTAAAGACAAGGTCTCACTGTGTTATGCAGACTGGCCAAATGTCTTTATTTTTTAAGGAGTAATAATTCTAGTCAGATTTCTCAAATTTTCCTGGGTGTCTCCTATTGAAGTTACCAAAATGAACCCCACTTTCCATGGAGTCTGGGAAATGTATTTTCCATGTTTTAGGCCTTGAAAACAGAAAATAGTGTAGAAGAATTATAAATGGTGCTAAGATATGTAAACAGGCAACATTTTTATACATTTTATTGTCTTTGTTTAAAGACTCTTTATTGCTGCTTTTCACAATTTGCGATGTAACTTCATATAATGCTCCTATACCTATTTAAGGAGTTCATTCATTTGTGGCCTTTCCTTTGTGGACATAATTTTAAACAACTTATGACTTTATTCCCAGAAGTCAGCTATTTTTCCCCTGTGCCACACACATGTATGCAACTTTATTATAGCAATAGGCTTTATATATACACACTTGGTCCTGGAGTATGAATTTGTGTGGAGCTGAATTCATCCTTTCATCAAGAAGCTTATCTACTCACTTGCCCAGGATAGTCTTCCTATAAATATTTTGGAAATAAGCAAACTTGGATATAATTTAAAATTAAGTACTTAGTAAAATGCATTTTGAAACAGAGAGGATGCAATGATGATGCTAGGGAACATTAATGAAAACCTCACAAAGGAAGAAGATTTTTAAGCCAAACACTGAGGAATGGATGTGACAATAACATGTACATCTGGGAGAGCCTGGGCTTCCGAGCAACAGTATCAGACGTTGTCAGGTGAGAAGACAGCACAATAAATTAAAAATTGGGTGAAGATTCTATTGCCTTTCACAATCTTGAAATAATTAGGTTATAAACTGAGTTTAAAATTTGAATGGACAGTTTGCCAAACACAAGTTCAATGGAGTTGTAGAGAAAAAAACATATCATCTTTCTGCCTTCAGTATATGCTCTGAATCTGGCATTAGGCACTATTCAGTAGAATTAGTATTTTAAGTTAATTGGTTTATTCATTGTTTTGTTTTGTTTTGTTTTGTTTTGTTTTGTTTTGTACCGTGCTTTATTCTAAAACAAATTTTGGTAGTGTTCTTGGTTTCATGAATTTACTTTTATGTAATTGACACAAAATTGTCTGTATTGCATTAGTCTTTTTCATAATTAAAGTGGATTCTACATTACTGTAGACCTATTGAACTCTTTAGAAAGATAAAATGTATTCTTCCGTGTAGCCCATCTTCTATAAAGCTTAATTTTTTACATAAATAAATGGAATGCAAGCAAGCAATTTATAGTCCAATTTGTCATAATACTTATTTTTGAGAACTCCTTTTATTAAGAATACTTAAGAATTTAATAATACTTCATCATGTTTCGCTGTGTTATATTGATATTTGACAGTTTTATTTTTGTTTTTTAAGGCAAACCTAAGCAAGAGTCAGTTTTAAGGTTTTCTAGTTCACAAAGAAGCAGAGTAAAAGCATGCTTAAGGGCCGGGCGCGGTGGCTCATGCCTGTAATCCCAGCACTTTGGGAGGCCGAGACGGGCGGATCACGAGGTCAGGAGATCGAAACCATCCTGGCTAACACGGTGAAACCCCGTCTAAAAAATACAAAAAAATACTAAAAAATACAAAAAAAACTAGCCGGGCAAGGTGGCGGGCGCCTGTAGTCCCAGCTACTTGGGAGGCTGAGGCAGGAGAATGGCGTGAACCCGGGAGGCGGAGCTTGCAGTGAGCTGAGATCCGGCCATTGCGCCCCTGCCTGCGCGACAGAGCGAGACTCTGCCTCACAAAAAAAAAAAAAAAAAAAAAAAAAAAAAAAAAAAAAAAAAAAAAAGTATGCTTAAGAAATATTAACTCAGAGAGATCATGGGTCTCTTCTTTTAAATTAATCATCAGTGAATGAATTTCTCATAGTTAAAAGAGGTCAAAGAGAATCAGAGGGAAATTAAAAAAAAAAATCAAAGCTGAAATAAAAGTTGTTGATTTCTTCCTCTTGAAAAATTGTAGTTACATTTTTATCACAATCTATTATTTTTAAGAGCAGAAATCAGCCATATTAGCATTAGTTGAATAATATATTATATATTTGATATTGATAGGGATTTTTATGAATAAACAGATAGACTAAAAATATTAAATAGGGTTTCTTTTTCTCTTTCTTTCTTGTTATGCTTTCAGCCTTTCTTTCTTTACCTGAACCCACTGTATTGAATAAAGATGTAAAGTAGGGGTCGGCCATGGTGGCTTACGCCTGTAATCCCAGGCTGAGGCGGGTGGGTCACCAGAGGTCATGAGTTTGACACCATCGTGACCAACACAGTGAAACCCCATCTCTACTAAAAGTACAACAATTAGCTGGGCATAGTGGTGGGAGCCTGTAATGTTAGCTACTCGGGAAGCTGAGGCAGGAGAATCACTTGAACCTGGGAGACGGAGGTTGCAGTGAGCCAAGGTCCAGCCATTGCACTCCAGCATGGGTGACAAGAGCAAAACCTTGTCTAAAAAAAAAAAAAAAAAAAAAAAAAAAAATGTAAAGTATATGAATATTTTCATTGGAACAGAGTTTTTTCAGGGTAAATTTGTTCTCTAAAGTACTTTGACCTCCCTGGGAATACAGCATGGTTACTACTAAGTATTAAAGCTACTCAGGACTTTTACTTTGATGCTACATTTACTTTTACTTTGGTGCTACATTTTCTCCGCAGGAAATCTCATCCTCCTCCCAGAGCTTCAGTAAGTTTCTACATACAACTCCCTCCACAATGTATATTGCAGCCATAAACCTTTCTATAATACCAAAATCCAGCACTTATATCCAACTATTTACAAGACATATTCATTCATTTCAACGTCTCAGAGAAACTTCAAACTTAACATCCATATATTTAAACAATTATCCTGATCTTCTAATCAAAAAAAGGTCCCTGACCTATGGTTCCCTATTTCAATATCGGAATATCAGTTAAATAGCACTATGTAACCAACCACTTTAAAGTTAGTGTCTCCCGGGTCTATTGATCAGCTGGGCAGTTCTGCTACTCCCTCACCTCCCACCTCCAAATTTGCAATAATTGCTGAGCGTTCAGTTTAACCCTCCACCCACATTTGTTCTCACCATTGACCAAATGGGCATTATTTTTTAAATGGATCAAAGCAATTCACCTCAACACAATCTCCAGAGTCCATTATTTGACCATCTCCAATTATTATCTACTGCCAGAGACAACTTTAAAATTTTAATACTATTTATGTCGCTACCTTACTTAAAGTCTTTGCAGTCATTCTAATACTTTCAGTAAAAATTTAAAAATGCTTAAACAGTCTTGATTATCCGATAGGGTTGGGAATGTTTCTTGCCACTGTTGTGCCTTTACTGTTGATTCCAATAAATACAGTTTCACGTGTTCCGCTTTCTCTGAAAGTGGTGCTTTATACTAACTCCATATAGTCTTTTTCTCCATTCTTATACAATGTAGTAATTTTTAGAATTTTACCATAAACACAATTTTCACAATTTCTTTTAAACCATTATTTTCACATACACCAGCTACAGAAGAATTAAATCCCCTTGAGACTGTTTCTGCACTCCCAAAATGTCCTGTAGTTCTATTTTATTGTACTAATTACAAATGTAATGTTGAATTTCATGGCTGTATTGACTTTTAGTTCATTAATGCTCGATAAAACTTGTTGCAATGAAGGAAATATTCTATGATCTGAGTTGTCCAGTGCAGAAGTCACTAGCCATACACCACTATTAAATCCTTGATGTGGTCATATAATATGACCAAGAAAGTGATTTATTGGTCTTATTTTATTTTAATTTGTTTAATTTTAAATTGCCACATGAGCTAGTGGTCTAAGGTACAGCAAACTGTAGATTACAGTTTGTTTGCTTGTTTGTTTGTTTGTTTGTTGAAGGCAGTACTAAAATAAGATTTTAATGCTGTATTGCCACAGTCTATCAGAGCACCTAGTTAATATTTATTGAATGTACACATGTGTAGCCCTCCTTTATTCCCTTAAACCTCTAAAAGAGCATGCCTCTACAGTCTATGCTTAGAAAGAGCGAGACTCTGTCTCAAAAAAATAAAAAAAGAGTTACATTCTAAAGACTAGCTAGCAGACACAATTTTGTTGTTCTGTATCTCTCAAGGCCTTGAGTGTGACAGTAAAGTATAGAATGAAAAGGTAGATCAAGGTTGGGCCCCAGTGGCTCATGCCTATAATCAATCCCAGCACTTTGGGAGGCAGAGGCGGGAGATCACAAGGTCAAGAGATCAAGCATCCTGGCCAATATGGTGAAATCCCATCTCTAGTAAAAATACAAAAATTAGCTGAGTGTGGTGGTATGCACCTGTAATCCCAGCTACTCGGGAGGCTGAGAGAGGAGAAGCACTTGAACCCAGAAGGTAGAGGTTGCAGTGAGCCAAGATTGTGCCACTGAGTTCCAGCCTGGAGACAGAGTGAGACTCCCTCTCAAAAAAAAAAAGAAAAAAGAAATCAAGATTCCAATTGTTATTCGAATAGATTGGATGTGAAACATAGAGAACAAAGTAAATAAGTCATTATAGAATATGTGTATTATTATAAAAAATAATACAATCAAATAATCATAGTAGTACATCTCTTGTAACTAGAAGGAGAGAATAACTTATTTTCATTCTTTATCTTATGCTATAGGGACCTCATGAATCCCTATCTAGTACACAAAAAGCCTCGCTTTATACTTGCTGAAGGTTTGTGAACAACACTACCAAATCTGGCAGTGATTTTATTCCCATTTTATTTTAATTTAGACTTTCTCATCTTGTTTCAGAACAAAATAGTGTCAGATGAAATTTTTCAATTACACTGGGCAAATCATACTTCCAGAAATATGGAGGAGTAAAACTGGAATGAAATGTACTAGACTTAAAGGCCATTGTTAGTATATTTGAGAACTCTAATGTATATACTAGGAAATATGGAACTTCTGGGAAGCGTATATGAGGGAAATAAAATTTTCATCTGTGGATAGATCAGTCATTTTGTAAGGCAATGGGGGCAAGCTTTCACCCTCATCAAATCTGTTTATTCAAGGAATTACATATAAGCATATTTATTTATTTCTCCTCAAGATTATTTTGAATGTTAGAAATTCAGTATCCACAATCAATAGAAGAGTAATCAATTACTCTGAAATATATAATATTCTACATTTCAAATCTGTTATTGTGAACATTTATTGCTCACAGCTTTAGTAACATTATAATTGTCAACTTTATGAAAAATTTGAGGATATAATGCTTTCATTGTTTTAGCATTGTTTTCTGATAACTCAATCATAGTTTGGATATGCAGTCAGGCAAATTATATATATATAAAAAACATATATATTTAATATATATAGAATATATATTTAATATGTATATATAGAATATATATGTAATATATATATTAAATAGCCCATATTCACACTGTTACATCTTATTACTAAAGTTTACAAACTTTTTCTCCTCTGATGGGAGAGGATTGATCAACAAAGTTAATAATATAAAACACACTCTGTCATATAATCTTACCATTCTCCATAAGCTTCAATGTGAGATAAAGAGATTATAAATAACACTGCTGTACTTAAAATGTGACAGCTAGAACCATCTAATTCCTTTTAGTTTAGTCTTTTCTAACATCTGTAATGCTCACTGCTATGATTCTGCTTTCTTTATGCTTTTCTTGTACTTCGTGAAATGGCCATTTATAAGGGACAATGGATCCTGGAAGAATGCATGTTTGATAGAGTATGACCAGAGCTTGTCAGGGGTGTAGAGGAATCATCAGGAGGACTTCATCTGACGGAATGCAACACTCATAGGCAAGATGATTAGCCACAGATGGTAGTAAAGGTAAATAACAGAAGAAAGGTTGAGAAACCATCAAGACACATCTTTGTCCTGTGATAAAGGAAGATATATGGGAAGAAAAAGTCTAGGAGAAGACATAGGCATTTCTAGGATGACTCCAGTTGTCATTAGGAACATCTATTGTAGGTCACAATGAGACGATTTAATTCAAACAACTGGAATTGAATAAAGTGATAAAAGCACCAATACTAGAAAGAATAGATACTTGAAATCACCATCCAAACAGAGACACAGAGCCAATTTCCCTAAAACAATGTGTAAGCAAGTCTCAGTGGCTCACACCGGTAATCCCAGCTCTCTGTAAGTCTGAGATGGGAAGACTGTTTGAGTTCAAGTGTTTAAGACAAGCCTGGGCAACATGGAGAGACCCCATCTCTACCAAAAATACAAAAATTAGCCAGGCGTGGTGGCACAGACCTTTAGTCCCAGCTACTTGGGAGGCTGAGGTGTGAGGATCAATTGAGCTTAGGAGGTTGAGCCTGCAGTAAGTAATGACGGTGCCACTGCACTGTAGCCTGGGTGACAGAGCAGGACCTTGCCAAAAAAAAAAAAAAAAAAAGACAAAAGAAGAAAGAAGAGAAAGAAAGAAAGAGAGAGAGAAAGAAAGAGAGAAAGTTAAAAAAAAAACACGTGTAATTTGACAGCAATATTATACCATAAAAGTAACACTTTGACTTACCAAGACACTCAAAGAGACTTAGACCCATTGTCCATAAGTCCTTTAATTATCCCTCTGTTCCCAATTACAGTAAACCCATCAACTTCCTCATTTTGTACTTGGACTAATTCCTGAATGTGACTCTTTAATTATAAGTGCCTAGGTGCTTCTCTCTCACGCATACTTCCAGCAGCAGTGGTATTTAAAGATCACCTTCCAGTAGGGGTAATTCTGAATTCAACATCTCCTGAAAACCAAAAGTTAGCAAAGCACATATTTCCTTTATTCATTCATTGTCACAAATATAGTCACAGTGTATATAGTTTCCTCCCAAATTTCCAGCCACATATACAACCTTCTGATATCAGCTGTTATAAAACAATGGAACCAAGTTACATATATTAACATTTTGACTACTTTGATCCACCCATTAGGTTTAAAATGTTTATTGATCAAACCAATTGCATAACATTGCTTTCCATTGGGGAATATTCTCACAATTTGTTGGATTATTAAAAAAAACACAGGTAAACTTGCTTGCAGAAACCATTCATTTTCATTGGAAGTAGATGTACTTATCTATATCCTCTACACCCTGAGGGATGACTTTTCTAGTAACCAAAGAAAAATGAGAATGATAATTTTCTGTTTTCTTCAGAGTATGTTTAGATGAGGAGGAAGTAAGAATGAGAGTATGAATATGTGTGGGTTTGTGGGTGGTGAGCAAGTATTTGCTTATTAAGTAAACCAACAATGCATGACAAACAATTCTCAAAGATTAGAAGAAACGCATTTGAGAAATTTGTGCTATGCTCAGGAGTTATTTTATGATATTGTATTCACTTTATCTCATTTGTAGAATGAAGAAACGCTTTGATTCAGCCACTTTTCAATGGTTCATACAAACATTATTCATTGCATTGGAGTGGATAATAATTATCATTAGTCCTTCATAGTAAAGGTAAAACATAATTTCTTCCGTTGTTGAAAAAAAGGTAAGGTGACTTTGTTGTTGTAACAAAAGTGTCAGCTTTTAAAATCTGATGCATTCTTCAAAGACATTTCCTAGTTCGGTCTTCTGAGACTGTTTCCTCCAGCACAAAAATCTGTCTCTCAGAACAAGATAGTAAACATGGAGGCATTAATAAATGAAAATAAGAAAGATAAATTTTCAACAAAAATTATTTGTAAGTATAATTTATTTGTTTAACAGGATGAAAATTGTCTCTGATAACTGTGGAATGTAACCTGGTGGTTTGAAGAATGTGTTATGTTAATAAGAATATGGACTTTATAATTTTATGAGTAAATACTATATTCATAAACTATATACATTATTTTAAGAAAGTAAAATATCTGCATTCAGCAATGAAAAAAAAATTTTATAAGTGCACATGATTAATGTTATGGAAACTTCCCTCTTAAAATCAACTGAACTTGAATTTTATTTTCTGGCATTATAATATTTTAAGTTTATAAAATGATCTATAAAAATGAGAGTGTCTTTGAATGGCATGAGAAGGCACGTATTTGAATAGCTGCACAGTATCATCTTCATGACCAACATGGGTTGATTTAAATACTTTCCTTAATAAATTTTCATACCATCTCAAATTATCTACTTCTAATTCATTTATGCCATGTTGTTATAGCAGACATATAGGAAACAAAAAAAAGCATATGTGTATATATATTTCATGACAATACATATAAACTGCACATTGGATTTTTAACATAGTAATTTTTTCAATGATTTACGTTAAATAAATTCATCATGTAGGGAATGCAAAATAAACATATTTAATATCCAATTTTAAATTTAGTTTTCTCTTAAACCTGTTTTATTCACAATTTCTGTTAACTCAGAAACTAAGTAAACACCCGAGAACCTTCTAATAACCCTTGAGTTATGATACAGTTGTGCTTAAAGAATATTTGAATAAATCTAACTATGAAGAGATGATTCTCAGTTAATACATGAAAATAATATACTGTGTTTCAGTAGTATGGAATTGTCAAACAGAAACAAAATAGTAAAATAATTATTTGGGTTTAAAAATAATAAGGCTTTATCATTGTTTTAATCAGCAAGTATTCACTGACCACTTACTTAAAACTAGGCAAGTACAATCTTAGAAATCATGTATTATTATCATACAATTAACTTATTCATTTTGCCTGAGAAAATATATATTTGGAAAAGGTAAGTTATTTGTTTTATGGCTAATATTAAGCTAGATCGTATCACTCTAAGCCATATTCACATAACCTTTGTTGATTTAATAAGAAGATTCATGCTTTTAGCCTCATAAACTTTGGATTTAGTCTATGTAATGTGGATATATTTTATGAATAGGGCAAAGCATGAATTTCCATGTTGACTAAATGGACCTCATACCTCTTGAAATGAGGACATCAGATGGCACTTTATTTGAAAAGTTAATTTGTGGCCACATTTGGCTGTAAGGGTGGTAAGCCAAAAGGAATTGCTGAGACTAAAACATGTAAAAGGACATCCCCTTGGCAAAGTTTCCGTCAGCCTACTCTGATCTTCAGTCTTCAAAGGGATCACCTATTCAGATAGCAATGACATAGTCCATTTGTTGCCTAGGTGAAATATGCCTGCAAATCCTCATTTATGGTGTGTTGAGAATCCTCAGAGAGCAAATTACCCTAATTCTGAAACCCTTGGTTTTCACAGTAATTGGTGCTATCTCTTATTCATGATGAAAGTAGCACCTTCTGGCAGAAAGCAAACAGGACATCCATCATCTTATTTTTTCAAATAAGTTTATAATCATTAGTTGTATTACTAAAGAATATTGGAGGTAATATTTGGGAAAAAATTTAAATGGGTTTGTTTCTCTTGGCAAAGTCAGAATCCAATAGAGAATGTTATATCCTATTTACCTAATCATCAAACAATATTTATAACTGAATATATTTTACTCTTACTTCTTCATGTAAACTTCTATTATTCTTATACCTTTACACATTTGAAATTTGTGAACAGGTAGGAACTGTTGTCACTACAAGCTTTTATGTATGTCAACGTGTAAGTATGTGATCTGTAAAACCTAAGTAGATGTCTATACTTATGCTTTCATTTTCCTCTTTTTCAAACATCAGGTTAAAGCAGGTACTTACTGACAAATTTTAAAATAATCAGGACTAGAAGGAAAATATGTGTGCATATATCACATATGTCTCCATTCCTTGCCATCATATTTGAGCATACTAACATAAATCATTGAAACATAAAAATACTTTAAATTGTTAGTAATAATGAATGTATGATATCACATTTATGATGCTTCAAATTACCCTCAGAGAAGCCATTACTTTCTATTCATCTGGCACTTTAGTACTAAAGATTCTTATTGAGTACTGAAAATAATATCTAAAGTTGTTCTCACTAAATAAAGTCTCTGATTTTAAAACAACTTATTATAATAGCTAGAGACTAAAGAGATTGATTTTATAATATATAGGTGATGAAAAATGAACTTATTGAAAATAAAATAAAATAAAATTAAATTAAAAAAAACATGTTTCCAAAGATGAAAGTGGAAAAGCCACACTAAAGTGTGGAAACGCCACATTAAGTGACTTTTCTGAGTCATTTAAAACTTTGAAGCTGTTGCTTACAATTTTAAAGAGGTTACTAATGTGAATAAGCTGCAGATGTGAAGAGAGCTCTCTATGAGTTTAAAACCTGGAATTTAAAGATGAAAGCGCTCGCCTATCACATGACCAGAATATAGGAAGTAAAATCTGAGACAGACAAACACCGTCAACATATCAGAAAGCCGTGCAGTCTTGTAGTTGTTTTATCGGCAGTCAATACCAACAATGACATAAGCAGACAGGAAATACAGTGTAAATCTAGAATGATGACTTTAATAACAGATCATAGAGAGCATATATGTGCATTTCAAAACATCAACATACAACAGTGGCCATAATTAAAGTAGGAAAATATTCTACATCATCAACATGATCATCATCATTAATATTTACTACTTGTTCTAATGCTGTCAATGGATGTGCTAAAAAAAATATGCAGACGTCATCCCATCTTATTCTCATGGAGAAACCAATAAAACAGGGGACATTATTACACAGATGGTTCTGAATTTACCATGGTCTGACTTACGATTTTTCAATTTTACAGTGCTAGGTAAGTGACATGCCTTCAGCAGAAAACTGTATGATAGTCTCTCCAGATGCTGGGCAGTGGCAGAGCAGCAGCTCCCAGTCAGCCACTCAATCATGTGGGTAAACAACAGATGCTCTACAGTGTGCTGTGTTGTTAGATGATTTTGCCCAACTGTAGGCTCATGTAAGTAGATGAGGTTATCCGATATTATTTGGTAGATTCGGTGTCTTAAATACAACTTCAGTACGACATTTTTGACTTGTGGTGAGTTCATCAGGACTTAACACCATTGTAAAATCCAAGAACTTATGTATTATTACCCACATTTTTATTTGTAATATAAAGCTTCCTTACTTTATATTCTCTTGTTAAATGACTGTATGATGGGAGAGATAATTACTATACATACATTGCAGCTACAGCTTTGAAGCAAATAAGAATTCACAAACCTAGTAAGTAGAACTATGTAGTCACACAACCCATTTACTGTTGCTAATCTTGATTTGTCCAGATTCTTGCTAACTAAATGAAACATATATAAAACTCATTTTTAAAACTATGGATACTTCTTTTTATTGTTCACCAGAGGACATGATTATCAACTGGCAATAAAATTCGACTTAAAAATCATTACAAGAAAGAATTAGGGCAAGCCCTAAGTGATATTACTAAGAGGGAGGCAATTGTCTCTAATATACTTTTCTTTCCTTTAAGTGTCCTTTCTTTGTATTTCTCATATTGTAATTAAATTCACAGTGCCTGAGGACTTTTGCTTCATTACTCTTCCTGAACCACCCTTTTGAGGATTGCTAATATGTCTGTGTATGAGGCTTCCATTGCTGTGTAAATTATTATTATAAATGCAGCATCTTAAAATAATGCACATTATTTGTCTTGCAGTTTCCATGTGAAAGGAGTTTGGGTACATATTGACAGCATCCCCTGCTTAGGTTTTGTAGGTTGAAATCACAGTGTTAGTAGGCTGCATTCTCATTTTGAGCTTGATATTCTTTCTCAAGCTCATTCATATTCTTGGAAAAAATTAATTCCTGTGGTTGATGGACTGATATCCCTGCTTGCTTGCTGATTAGGGCCTTTCTTGGATCCTAAAGCCTGCCCTTAGGTTCTAGCCACATGAAGTTTTAGAACATGGCAGCTTGCTTACTCAAAGCCAGCAAGAGAATCTTTCTTCAATCCACTAAAACTGAATGTTATATAACATAAACAGGAGAGTGACTACCCAATCAACTTTTCCATATTTCCTAACCTAATCTAGGGAGCAATTCTCCCATCATATTCACAGGTCTCATTAAAGGGGAAAGGATTATTGGACCATCTACACCATTAGGCAGAATTTGAGGGCCATCAAATAATTCTGTGGACCATGCTCTGCTATCACTATCACAACTAGTGTTGCATTGCCACATCACTTATTCTTAGAAACCATATTGCCAAGAGAATTATTAACACATCTTAAAAGGTTAACACAATAGGCCATATCAGAAGATTGAATTAGAGGAAGACATTTAACAAAGATTTTCAAGTAGCAAAATGGCTCGTATAATAAAATCTAAGAAGATAGATTTTTATAACAACCTAAGATTCTTTGGTTGTGGTGAGTAGTTTTTAAAAAATGTATGATTTTGTTCACTTTATTGACAAATTGCTACTAATATTTTAGAATTATAATTGTTGTATAATTTTAAGGGTTACAAGGGCAATATTTTTACATGAATATATTGCATAATGGTGAAGTTTGTGTTTTTAATGTATTCCTCACTCAAATAATCTAAGTTGTACTCATTAAGAATTTTTGTTTTTATCATTCATCCCTTTTCCACCCTAGCCTCATCCCTCTGGGTCTCCAATGTCTATTATTCTACGTCTCTGCCCATGTGCATGCTTTATTTAGCTCCTAATTATAAGTGATAATATGTGGTGTTTGACTTTCTGTTTCTGAGTTGTTTCAGTTAAGATAATGGTCGTGAATGTCATCCCTATTGCTGCAAAAAACATGATTTTATTTTATTTTTATAGCTGAATAGTATCTCATGGAGTTTGTATATCACATTTTCTTTATCCAATCACCTGTTGATGGATACTTAGGTTGATATAATATATTTGCTATTGTAAATAATGCTGTGATAAGCATAAAAACTTAGGTATGTTTTTGGTATAGTAATTCCTCTTCCTTCAGACAGATACCCAGTGGTATTATTTCTGGATCAAATGGAAATTCCATATATAGTTATCTGAGAAATATCTATACAGTTTTTGGTAGACGTTGCACTAATTTACATTTTCATTAACAAAGGTATAAGCATTCCCTTCTCTCCACATTTTCACCAACATCTGCTATATTTTGTCTTTTTAGTGATAGTCTTTATGACTTCTATAAGATGATATCTCATTGTTTTTATTTGCATATCTTTGATAATTACTGATGCTGAAAATTTTTTTCATATGCTTGTTGGACATTTATATGTCTTCTTTTTAAAAAATGTCTTCTGCTATAAAGATACATGCTCGAGTATGTTCATTGCAGCACTATTCACGATAGCAAAGACATGGAATCAACCCAAATGCCCATTGATGATAGACTGGATAAAGAAAATGTGGTACATATACACCATGGAATACTATGTAGCCATAAAAAGGAATGAGATTATGTCCTTTTCAGGGACATAGATGAAGCTGGAAGCCAGTATCCTCAACAAATTAATGTAGGAACAGAGAACCAAACATCACATATTCTCAATTATAAGTGGAAGTTGAACAATGAGAACACATGGACACAGGGACACAGGGAGGGAAACAACACACACTGGGGTCTATCTTAGGAGGGTGTACGGGAGAATATTTGGGAAAAGAGCTAAAGTATTCTGGGCTTAATACCTAGGTGATGGGTTGACAGTTGCAATAAACCACGATGGCACATATTTACTTATGTAACAAACCTGCACATCCTGCATATGTACCCCAGAACTTAAAAAATAATAATTTAAAAAATGTCTATTCACGTCCTTTGCCCACTTTTTATTTGGAGTTAAGATAGACACTCAATACATGGTAAAAAAAAAAAAAAAAAACAATATAGAGAGAAAGCTATTATTATGAAGCAGGAAAAATAAAACAATCCAAAACCAAAATTAGCTAACATCTAGGGTGAAGTTTATGAAATAAGTTTTAAAATCTTATGTTAAGTTGTATCAGTTGGCCACCTTTGCAACCAAAAAAGTGTTCTCAATACCATATTCTGACTTTTGAAGCCATACTAGTCATTGAAAGAAGAGATGAAGCTACAATTGAGTGTTGGGCTAGCTGACTTAATGACTATCCAGTTAGATGACCTTGAGACAGCTCAAAGCATAAGTTTCTTATCTTATTCAAGCCAAAAATGATACCTTTCACTAAATAAAATATGAGAAGAGTTCAACCCAATATGTTTATTCAGAACTCCAAGTTGGAAAAAATGTCAGTGGAGACAACACGGATCATCATAATCAATTATAAAGCTTTATAGCTGACCCTACTAGCAACTGCCTGACATTTGAAAGAAACATATTTTTCCTTAGATAAATATTATACATCCACAGGAAAAAAAAATGTTATTGGAAGGTCTCTGTAATTAATCCCTAGAGCCTTTCTATCTAAAAAAAAATGAGTCTGAATATATCTCCCTTTTACCAGGATCCACTGCATTTCCAAAGATGCTCAAATCTATTCCTCTGTCCTTTCTCCACTGTTTAAATAATTATCTAGTGAGTAATCACCATCCAAAAACAACTTTTTAAAATAAAAATTGTGTTATCCATAATATGAATAATTGAAATTTTAGGATGCTTCAAAATTTTCAATTTCTAGATTTCCCTTATTTTGGAATGTTTTTATAGCGTAAAATCCCCAAGTATGTACTACAGTGTCAAATAATAATATCAGCCTCATGCCCAATGTTGCATGTTACTTTTAAGGAATGTCTCCAAAAGTTTGATTAATACCAACAATATGTGTTTCTTTAAATCCTATTAATATTGGATATTTTAAAAGTTCCTAGCTTGATTTTGATTGTAATGACAATAAAAGATAGAAAAAAATACAAATAGTAAAAGCATATGACATTTTAATGCCAAGGTATGCCTCCAATATAGAGTGGGAGAAACAAATATGACACTAGTATGTATGTATATGTACCCTTTTGATTGTAAGCATAATAGTACATCCTAGTTGAGAGAAGAAATGGATAAATTCTTTAAAGGTGCTCTAGAGTGCATCATTATATTTTATACTAGTCTGCACTTGTTGCACTGTAACTTGTATACTGTATTTAGTCTGGGGCATGACATTTCATCAAGACCTTTATTCTTCATGGTGTTCTCAGTAGCAAATAGAGAAGAGGCTGAGGAGACTCACATTGTGGAATTACAGAAAAATTTATAGTACTGGGAATATATAACTTAGACAGTGAAGACTCAGAGGACCTGATAATTGACTGTCAATATTTGAAGGGCTGTAGTGTGGAAGATGGAAGGGACTTGTTCTATATTACCCCAGGGAGCAGAAGACAACACTAGAAGGAACACCATAGGCAGAAAGCTATGATATAAGAATGGTGAGGGTCTTTCTATTGATTAGAGTTAGCTACCAAAAAATATGCTATCCTGGAAAAGGATATATTTTTTGCCCTTGAAAACTCTCAAACATTTCTTTACATTTTCATCCAGTAAACACTGCATTGGATGTCTACTCTGTAAGACTATTAGCATAAAACTTAAAATTTCTAAGGACTAATAATTTATAATGTTACAAAATATCTTCAAATAGATGAAGAATTTATTACAAAAGATAAATGAGAATGTGTGGCTTCAGACTGTAGGACACAAGTAAAGTATAGGTTTGTGTTTGTTTCTGCTTAACTCCTTTCTCGGATTTTGACTATTACCAAATGGAATCGACAATTTTAAAAGATAGGTAATTAATTTTCTTAAAATATTCAAAAGGTAGTGACTTGCCCATCATTGGAAATGTTCTGTGTGGATGACCACTCACCAGATGTTTATTACAAATGTTTATACATCAAATAATAGCCAGAATAAATGATCTCTGTATTTCTCATCATATCTGTGACCTACTAGGATCTAAGTTCCCTGTGAGTGGGGAATTTGTGTTCATTGCAATAACCCCAGAAGCTTGTGCCTTATATATGGAAAGGGTACCAGATCTCACATTTACCCTTCCTTAGATTTGTTTAGCCATGTTTCTTTTTTTCCCTTTTTACTTTATGTCTGATGTTACTGATGACCTTTTAAGGGTATCTCTTACTAGTAGGGATGTAGATCTCTAGATGCCACGAAGAAAAGTTTCAATATTTGTTGGAAGATGTCTCCTTGATGTCCATCAACTCGTTTGTGACGGGGTCATATCACAATGGTGCTCCTCCTCTTGCCAGGCCTAGATGCACTATTGTGGGGATGTTGCTTTATGGCAGTGCCAGATGGTACCTTACCACATTACTCAGGACTTCTCTATTTCTCTACTGTGCATGACTCAGGAGCAGCCCTCTCAATGCATATCAGTGCACATGCATTGATCGCTGATAATGTTTTTGAGGGCCAGGCGTGGTGGCTCATGCCTATAATCCCAGCACTTTGGGAGGTCAAGATGGGTGGATCACCTGAGGTCAGGAGTTCAAGACCAGCCTGGCCAACATGGTGAAACCCCATCTCTACTAAATAATACAAAAATTAGCCGGACATGGTGGAAGGTACCTGTAATCTCAGCTACTTGGGAGGCTGAGGCAGGAGAATTGCTTGAACCTGGGAGGTGGAGGTTCCAGTGAGCTGACATTGCTGACATTGCATCACTGTACTCCAGCCTTGGCTACAGAGCAAGACTCTGTCAAAAAAAAAAAAAAAAAAAAAAAAAAAATGGCAGAGTGATGGTTGTTCCCCAGTGTTCATTCCCTTTTTCTAGAATAATAGATGCCAGAAGTTTAACGAAATGGTGACCTAGAATAAAGACTACATTTTAAATCTCCCACTAGGAGAGTTTAACCAGTTAAATATGACCAAATATTTGTAATTGGAAAAGTTGTGTACATATTTCTGGAAGACTCTGACGGTGATGAGTGTGCTTCAAATTCTCATTCTTGAACCACAAGGTCCTCTGCTGTAACTACAAAGTGAAATACGTGTGTTAGAGATGGTAAATTAAGATAATAAAAGGATCTTGAGTTCTTGCAGAGAATGGAAGAATTATGATAGATTTGAATTCACTATGTTTACATAGAAGCAAGTAAAGTTTGTCTTACTTCAGCTACTCTTCCATTTACATTTCAGAGCCAAACCTAACACTAAAACATACTTAATAATTTAAGAAGAATGTTTCACAAATCTGCCATGTGAACCTCAAAACAAGTCTACAAGTTAGATAAACTGTCTGATAAATACAGTGATTTTTATTTTCCAGATTCAACTTTTTTTGATAAAGAATTCATAGTCATGATGTAGGATGCAGATCTGTAGGTTTGTGATGTAGAGTTTACACACACACACACACACACACACACACATATATATATATATATATTTTTTTTTTTTTTCCTGAAACTCAATGCTTCTCCCTAGTGTTATTATCTCATCAATTGTGGCATAGCCAACATACATGCACACTATTCGGAAAAGCTTCCCTTGTTTTAGGGGTACATCTTCCAAAGGAGATATGCATACTGTTTACAACTTTATACCTTTAACTCACTGTTCTTAAAACCCTTGCTCAGAAGCACACACTTATTTGATTGACTGGTTTTCTTGTGATGAATGATCTGCTGCCATAATTTGCATAACTCCATATAAATACAAAAATCTTGAGATAGGGTATGTTAGGGTTCTAGTGGCTATATCAGATAGGAATGGCACATTTGGAACTTATTCTTTAGAGATGCCAGCCCTACAAAGAAAATATTGGAATCCAGTCACGTCCTGGGGCAGACTATATGCTGACTACAGGTGGAAGTATACAGCTATTGACTGAACTTTGAGAGTTTCAATCTATATGAGTGTAAGAAATATTATATCTAGTCTCTGTATATTTTTTCCTTTAGGAATGTGAGGCATAGTCCAAATGACATCAAATACTTTGTGTCTCAGATGATATTACTTTTTACTATTATACTCAAATATTTCTTAGTTAAGTCGAACTATAGGATCACCATATATTTACCATTAAAGGTACAATCCCAGTAGTATCAGATTAATTTCATTGCTTCCCCCAAAGTTCAGAATTTTATCAAAGTACTTTTTACTAATCATACTGTTGTCGACACTGACTGAAAGAGGCTGGTTATTCTATATGACCTCTTGCGTTTAGTTTGTTTTGGAAAACTTTTTTTGTTTTCTATCCTACATTGACATCAATACCTATTCAATCAATGATGAAAACCAAATGCTGTTTTCATTGCCTATTGATTACCATCATTATTTTCCCCAAGAAGGGATCGAGTGGCTCTCATAACCCCTTTTCTAGTTATAGAAATTTAGGCTGAATTATGTGCTATTGTCTCCTAAATATAGCACTCTGCTCTGAGTCTGCATTATTCATGTACTTAAGAATAATATTGTTTAAGTAAGTTGTATCAAGTTTTTTCTCCATTCAGAAGTTTTAAAAACCTGCATTCTATTTCTAGTTTATGAGTGTTTTCCTTGAAAAGGTTACAGCATTTTGTTTGAGTCTATACTTTATTATTTCTATGCATATCTAAATAGTAGTTCTCTTTATATGTGTATATATATGTATATTGTAACTAATAGAGAGATATAGAGTTGTAATATCAAATTATCAAGCAACTTCCTGTGTTACTTTCTAATGTTATTTCTCTGTGTTCTGAGAATAAACCCCAAAAATACAAATATAGATATTTTTATTTTGAATCTTTAAAAGCCAAGAACATATGAGTGCATGAGTCCTTTTGGTAGAATGAATTAATTTTCTTTGGGTATATACCTAGTAATAAGATTGCTGGGTTGAATGGTAGTTCAACACTTAGTTCTTTGAGGAATCTCCAAACAACTTCTACAGAGGCTAAGCCAATTTACACTCCCACCAATTGTGTATCAGTGTTGCATTTTCTCTGCAGCCTCACCAATATCTGTTATTTTTGTGTGTGACTTTTTAACAAAAGGCATTCTGATTGACGTGAGATGGTATCTCATTGTAGTTTTGATTTGTATTTCTCTGAAGATTAGTAATGAGCTTTTTAAAAATATGTTTCTTGACCCCTTGTATGTCTCCTATTGAGAAGTGTTCATGTTCATTGCTCACTTTTGAATGGGGGCTATTATCTTTTTGTTTATTGGTTTATTTAAGTTCTTGTAGATTCTGGATATTAGACCTTTGTTTGATGTGAAGTTTGTGAATATTTTCTCTCACCTATTGGTGCATTGCAGCACTATTCACAATAGCTAAACCTTGAAATCAACCTAGGTGCCTATCATGGGTGGATTGGATTTTTAAAAAGTAGGACATATACACCATAGAGTATTATGCAGCCATAAAAAGGAAGGAAGTCATCTCTTTTGGAGTAACATGGATGCAGCTGGAGGCCATTATTTTAAGTGAACTAATTCAGAAACAGAAAATCAAATACTGCATGTCCTCAGTGATATGTGGGAACGAAACATTGGATATACATGGACATAAAGATCGGAAAAATAGACATTGGGGACTACTGGAGGGAGGAGAGAATGAGGGGTAAAAGGGTTGAAAAACTACCCATTGGTTACTATACTCACTACATGGGTGATGAGTTCAATCGTACCCTAAATCTCATCATCACACAATATACCTTTGTAATAATCTTGCATACATACTCCATAATTCTAAAACAAAATGTGAAAAAAGTAAAAAATTAAAAGCCAAGAACAGATGTTTTTCAAGACCCATCTGGCAATTACATAAGTCACCACATACTACATGAAAAATATCAATACTTTGCAAAAATTGAAGTTATTTGGAGTATATTCTCAGAATAAAGATAAATAACAATAGAAAATAATACAAGAATTGCTTGATAATTTGAGCACTCCAGAATTAAACTCCAACTAACTAAATAAACATTGTGTCAAAGAGCAAATCAAAATTGAGGTTAGAATTCATTATAGAAAGCTAGGTCCATGTGCACACTCTATAAACAATTCATGGTATATAACCAAAGAGTCCGGAGGGGAAAATTGATGGGATATGTGTTCACAATAGAAGGAAATAGATTCTAAAGTTATATAGTAAAAAAGAACATAACAGTTGCATATATATCACTATTCATGTTTTATATAAATATATATATGTTTTTATGCAAACTTTAAGCCAATTCATTTGAGACTATAAATGAATGAATTTCTATGTTCCCAAAAAATTGAAGAAAGAAGTATTCAAAATAAACTTGAAAAAACTTTATAAAATATTGAAAAACAATAGAAACTAGAAAAGAAGTACAAACCAACTATGAATAGCAGATATTAAAAACATATATGTGTTTCATATATGTATATGTCACATATAGTATTTCATATATGTATATATCAAACAGAACATAAATTTTTTAAATATGTGTATACACTAAAATAAATATGCAAGAATATAATATTTACATACTATTTAATATTTATATTTAGTCATTTGTATATTAACATTCACAAGTATCAATCTTTTTTATGGAGCATGTAGAACACATAATTAAATGAATAACTTTTAAACATATTGAAAACGACTTTATCCAATCTAAGCGCGAGGAACAGATGGTTTATACATGTGTTCCATCATAGCTAATAGTAATAGATAATTCTCATATTATTTAAACTCCCCCAAAGTCATAAGGAACTTATGAAAGTATGCTCAATTTATTTTATTTGATACAAATTTTGTATTACAAATTTTCAGAAACACAATAGTATACTTTGCATCAATCTCAAATATTAATAAGACACACAAAGTCTAATTAAAATTACTTTTTCTTGATTATGAATTTATTTCTTATTTGGAATAAGAAGAAGTGTGAGATAAGAACATCAAATACTATGAGCTTGTCAATCATCTTCATTATCATACTAATGAAAGTAACTCCTACGTAGCTCTCACTCCATGCCAGGCACTGTTGTATGGCTTTATGTGTATTAACTCACTTAATCTTTATACGAATCCTATGAAATAAGTAATCCCCATTTCTAAATTAGGTAGTGAGGCTTAATAAGATTCCACAACTTTTCCAAGGTCATAAAAGTTTTAAGAGGCCAACCCAGGTTGCAAAGCCTGTTAATAACCATGAAGAGGAACTTCTAAATCCCCTTTGATTATGGCAAGAAAAAAAAAAAATACCCAGAACAATTGCCACAACAAAATGAAACCCAAATTTTATAATAGGAGTATCTTTCTTTTATTTTTTTATTTTTATTTTTATTTTTTTTATTTTTTGTGATGGAGTCTCGCTCTGTAGCCCAGGCTGGAATGCAGTGGAGCAATCTCTGCTCACTGCAGCCTCTCTGCCTTCCGGGTTCCAGCAATTCTCCTGCCTCAGCCTCCTGGGTAGCTGGGATTACAGCTGTGCAGTGCCACACCTGGCTAATTTTTATTTTATTTTATTTTTTTATTTTTTGAGACGGAGTCTCGCTCTGTCGCCCAGGCTGGGGTGCAGTGACATGATCTCGGCTCACTGCAAGCTCCGCCTCCCGGGTTCACGCCATTCTCCTGCCCCAGCCTCCTGAGTAGCTGGGACTACAGGTGTCCGCCACCACATCTGGTTAATTTTTTGTATTTTTAGTAGAGACAGGGTTTCACTGTGTTGGCCAGGATGGTCTCAAACTCATGACTTCAGGTGATCCGCCTGCCTCGGCCTCCCAAAGTGCTGGGATTACAGGCCTGAGCCACCATGCCTGGCCTGAATTCTCTTAATATGATGATTACTTATCAGAAATAGCACAAAGCTCCATGAATAGAGAAATATAAAAAGCCCTAATATCATCAATAATATAAGCATGTTTGCTATAAACACGTTGATTTGTTTATTTTTTTCTGGAATTTTACCCAATGCTATTAAGAAGGAATAAAAAGAGAGCTGTTGATTTGAGTTTGAAACAGGATATTTCTTCATTATTATCAAGTTATATATTTATTACTATGAATGCTCAAGTTATTCAATGATGATAAAATCAACACCAAGGTTACTATATTGTTAAAAGGATACATTTACAACATTTGGCCTGATGATAAAAGTTAACATTCATGGAGGTGATACTGTATGTCAGACACTACTCTGATAAGTTTGCCTGTATTAATTCATTTGATTTTCACAAATACTGTGTACAATGTCAACAGTTATGAATTCTGCTCATAACTAGTAAGTGAATAATAATTTTTTCAGAAAAGATATTGTTTCATTGAATATAAAATAAGTCAGGCTAAGAGTACCTCTGGGTTTTTCTGGTGGGTCCATGAACTCATGGATGGACCAAGCTTCAATTTTTCTGTATCTTTAGCATGGGTCTTCCATTACAGCAATGGCACAGGAGTCCTGCCATCATTCCTACATCCTTGGTGGGGAAAGGAGGAAAAGTGCAAAGATGTTTCTGCCAGCAGAATAGGACTCTTTGCAGAAGTATTATTCAAATGATTTGATGCATATCTCTTTGAGTAAGCCTATCAGAAATGAGGCTAGAAAATGTGGACTTTCATTGCACACTTTGTGCACAACCAAAAGTATTTCACCCCAAGAAACAAAACAAGGGAAGTAACTTGTCTAACAATGCCTGAACAGAAAAGAGTAAAGATTTGTTTTAAATTTAGAAAGTCTGATGCAAGAAGTTCTCTTGACCACAGTAATGTATTTTCAAAACAAAAGCATATGCATAAATTAAAGGCTTTTTACAAAATAAAAAATATATTGTATAAAAATTATTCATTACAGCTACCAAAGTATGAATTAATGAACACTTGTTTAAAAATAGGTATAACACCAAATAATTCAAATTATAGAATTTTATTAAATTATTTGAGAGTCTTGAGTAAATGGAATGAAGTATCATGTTCCCGAATAAACAACTAAGTGTTGTAAAGAGATCAATTTTCATCAGATTGATTTATACATTTTAATTAGAAAAATAGAATATGGGGAAGATCTAGTCTAGGAAGCACAAGAGCCAACAAAACCAAACCAAAACAAAAAAAGAATAGCAGCATATTATTTGGTCCCTCAATTTTAGAATTAAAGTATTAAGGACATGATACTTATGTAATAGACTAATCAATAACCCAGAGTAAACGTTCCAGATAGACATGGCAGCACACTGGGAAATTTAGTACATGATAAAGTTATTAGTGAATATCATTGGTCTTTAAATATAATGTTGCATACTAAAGAAATGGCAATTTATCCATAGTAGGAATTCATCAAGAAAAATAGTGTCATTACAAATATTGCATGCAATATATATGAAACCTAAGATTAATGTAACATATGTAATCCTAGACAGATACATGTGTTTATTCACTCATTTAGTCAATAAACATTTATTTAGTATCTACCATGCTTGCTATGCTAGGAGCAGGCAATGCAGATTTTCTCCAGGGTATTGTTGCTTGAGGAAAGAAAGGCCTTATAATCACGTGTGACACACAGCTACAGAGCACAGTATAAGAAAAAAGTTTAACTTAACACTGAAACTTTTTCTTCTATTGGTTCATAAAATGCATTGTTAGTTCCCTTGCCAAAATTATCTTGTCAATTTTATCTAGTAGCATAGTCATATAACTAGGAGATATCCAAGATTAAGCTTTCCCTTCACACATGTGGAATTAAAGAATTGGAAAGAGATTTTACACACATGTGAGATTAAAGAACAGAAAGAGATTTTATGCAAAAGCAAATTGATGGGATTTTCTTTTAAAACAATTGTTTAAAAAGAGGAGTAAGTGGTGCAATCAAGCAGAATTTTGCCTTCTAACAAAGCAATTGATTTTTCATTAAAATCATTGTGAAAAAGAAAATTGCTTTAACCAAATATTTTAGTCTAATATAAACCTACAACTATAATTACCGCAAGAGAGAAAAAGCAAGTGAAATCATAATGTCACTAATTTCTTTGCTTAGCTGTGTCTGGTTCAGATCTTCTGATATTTACATCAAATTTTTAAAAATTATTATTGAGGATAAACCATCCTTTGAAACTATCAGATCCTCATGTACCAAGACACATATACAGTCAATCAGTATGTGTTATTTTTTTCTTGTGATGATTCTGGTAATAATGATATATGTTTTGCAGAAAGCAAGTCATGAGTTTGCTTATAGATCATCATATTTGTACAGTACGCCAAATGGCAATACCAAGATATCTTACATTTTACTTTTTATATATTTTTAGCTTTTGAATAAAACTGTTTTTAATGTAATAAATGCAAATCAAACTGTTAAGTTATTTCATTATGAATTGATAATACGTGACGATGATATTTAAGTTACTATGTATTGGCCGTTATAGTAGCATTGTGTTTCACATGAATATTTTGATACTCAGAAAAATTTATGTCTTTTTCTTATATAGATAGAGAAAATACTAGAAACTAAATCCAAGAATATATGTTGCTTCTATGATTGTATTTCTAAGTCTATTGAAATTTATATAGTTTTTTTCTTCATTCTGTTTTTAGCACAGTATGATTATTTTAATTAAATTAATATTTACATATGACAAGAGTAACACAAAACAAGAGTTAAATGAAATTAAATGCACAGATTTTTAACTCTGAGTTTAATGAGTTTTAACAACTATGTACACCCAGATGAGCATGACCTCAATCTGTATTTAGATTTTTATCACTTCAGAAAATTATTTCATGCTTCTGTCCAAACTCTTTCCTTCATACAAATATTTTTCTAATTTATGCCACCATAATTCCATAATTTACTTTTACCTACTCACAATTCATAAAAGTGAAATCACATAATATGTGCTCCCTTGTGTTTGACTTTTTTCCTCAATACAGTGCTTTGAGTATTCATCAAAGTTATTGCAAAGATTATTTGTGCATTTGTTTTTGCTGAGAAGTATCCCTTTTTTGATTACAGTTTGGACCTATTATGAATAAAGCTGCTATAATTAATTACACAAAAGTATTTTTGTGGACATATGTTTTGATTTCTGTTGGATAAATAATTAAATGTAGAATTGCTAGATGAAAGGTTAACTTCATAAGGAATAACATAAACTTTTCTAAAATGTTATACTTCACTAGCAATATGCCATTATTTCTATTGTTCAAAATCCTCACTGACATTTGAAATGTTCACTCTTTTTTACTTTAGCCATCTTGGTTTGTGGAAGGGTTGTCAGGCTGTGATTTTAATATGCATTTTTCTTATGATTCCTGATAATGAGCATCTTTTAAGGCAATTTTTGGCCATTTTTTATCTTCTATTGTGATTATCTTTTCAAAGACTTTCCCCTTTTTCTTTTAGGCTGGATTGTTTGTCTTTTTATTATTGATTTGTAAGAATTATTTACATATTCTAGTTACAAATTGTATTTTCTCCAAATCTGTAATTTAGATTATCATTTTCTTAATAATTTTCTTTGAAGATCAAAGTTTCTTATGTTGATAGTTTGAATGTATCATTTTTATACTTAATATTTTATCCAGTTTGAAACATCATAGATTAATTCAAAATCATGAAAACTTACTTCTAATTTTTTCTCTATCTGTATTATTAGGTTGGTATAAAAGTAATTGTGGTTTCAGACCATGAATTTTAAATCATTATAACTAGGCTCAAAAACATCTTTATTAATCAAATTAGGAACCATGACAATTAACACATTTTTGCCAACAAGAAATAAATGTGTTTATTCCTGTAGCATAAAAATCCGTGCCTTGGAATTCAACAAACTGTTGGAAAGCATTTCGTGCATTTTGCTGGTTGTGAAAGTGTTTTTCCTGCAAAAAAAAATTGGCGAGATGCTAGAAGTGGTAGTCGGTTGGCGAGAGGTCAGGTAATGTGGCAGATGAGGCAAAACTTCTAGCTCAATTCGTTCAACTTTTGAAGTGTGGACTGTGTGACCTGTGGTCCCGCGTTGTTGTGGAGAAGAATCGGGCCCTTTTCTGTTGACCAATGCCGGCTGTAGGCGTTGCAGCTTTCATTGCATTTCATTTATCTGCTGAGCATACTTCTCAGCTGTAATGTTTTTGCAGGGATTCAGAAAACTTCAGAGGAAGAGACTGGGAGCAGACCACCCAACAGTGACCATGACCTTTTTTTAGTGCAAGTTTGGCTTTGGGAAGTGACCTGAAGCTTCTTCTCAGTCCAATCACTGAGCTGATTGTGGTTGGTTGTCTTTCAAAATCCACTTTTTGTCGCACATCACAATCTGATCGAGAAATGGTTCATTATTGTTGTGTAGAATAAGAGAAGACAACACTTCAAAATGATTTCTTTTTTTTTTTTTCACCCAGCTCAGGAGGCACCCATTTATCGAGCTTTCTCACCTTTCCTACTTGTTTCGAATGCCGAATGACTGTAGAATGGTCAATGTTGAGTTCTTGGCAACTTCCAGCCTAGTTGTAAGAGGATCAGCTTTGATGATTGTTCTCAACTGATCATCGTCAACTTCTGACAACTGGCCCCTACACTAATCTTCAAATCTCTCGTCTCCTTTGCAAAACTTCTTGAACCACCACTGCACTGTACATATACATTTGTTAGCAGTTCCTTAGCCAAACGCATTATTGATTTTACGAGTTGTCCCTGCTGCTTTGCGACCTATTTTGAACTCAAATTTTAAAAATGGCTTGAATTTGCTTTTTGTCTAACATCATTTCCATAGTCTAAAATAAACATAAAATAAACAGCAAGTAATAAGTCATTTGCGCAAAACATAAAATGGGAAATACCCATAAAATAATGTATAACAGGCTGGTGCGGCGGCTCATGCCTGTAATCCTAGCACTTTGGGAGGCAGAGGCGAGCAGATCACTTAACATTAAGAGTTTGAGACCAGCCTGGCCAACAGCCTGGCCAACAATTGACTGTCTCTACTAATAATAAAAAAATTAGCAGGTATGGTGGTGCACGGGCCCGTAATCCCAGCTATTCAGGAGACTGAAGCAGGAGAATCGCTAGAACCTCGGAGATGAAAGTTGCTGTGAGCCGAGTTTATACGACTGCACTCCAGCCTGGGTAACAGAGTGAGACTCTGACTTAAAAAATAAAAATTAAAAATAAAATAAATGATGTATAACATAATCGCATTTATCTAAGAATGTATTCCAATATCAAATAAAAATCCCAACAATGCAAAAACCGCAAATTATGTTTGCACACACTTCATATAATTTTAGCCCTAATAGTTAAGTCTTTGACCTGTCTTGAATTAATTTTTGTTTATGTTGTGACGTAGTGGCAAAATTTCTTCTTTTGTTGTTGTTCTGTGTATATTCCGTTGTTTCTATATCAATTATTTGAGAGATTTCTTTTTCTCCTTATAATTTTCTCAGTTCTTTGGTCAAAAAACAATTGACTACAAAAATAGTACTTATATTTATTTTAGGCTATAATATTTAAAGAAATAAATGGAAAAATAATTAATAAGGACTCTTATTAAATTATGTTCACCAGTATTTTAAGTACCTGCACTAAGCCCCGTAACCTGAGTACTCAATCTGAAATTAATTTACTGAGGGAAGTAGTAGTGCTAATTCATAAAAATGCCTATTATTCTTCATCTTGATTAGAAAAGCACAATGGACTTCCTTTGAATTCTTATAGCTCTAATAATTGCCCCCTCGATTATATATATATTACCAAGAGACCAAATATGGAGAATACAGTTCTTACATATATACAGGTTGAACACTGTTAAGACAGAAGGCAAACATTCAAATACAAGTTGAAAAATACTTTTAGAAAGTTACAGATAAAGACATAATAATATCATATATAAATAAAAACAAACAATACAAAATTACACTTTTTTTCTGAGTTAACTGAAAATTTCAGTTTCATTTCAGTGCTCCTCAGTTTTTGTAATAAAATCAACATTTAATGTATATGGTTTGTATCACCTTTAGAACCATGCAACATTTGGGAATTTATTTTCATACATAAGAAAAACTAGTCAAAAATTTAGTGTGTAGGATTTGGCCCGGTGCCATTTAAGAAAAGCTCAAAAACTTTTAATTGCTGTCTTCAAATTTCAGATGCCACATTAGTGTCAATGTAATGGGAAGTAGGGCCGGTGAGCCTCTTAACGAAGCAAGGGCATGAAATTCATCCAGGGGATGTGACAGATGAGTGCTTAGCAAATGTTAGGCCAGCCATGATACTTTAGCACATGACATCGTATTGTCTGACTAATTATGGGATAGCTCAAAGTAGAGGTTTGTGCTGGTAATCAGGAACCAGAGCCAGTGGAAAGCTAATTGTAGGGTCAGATTCAACATTTGGAGGTGGTAGCTGTGTCCTGATTTATTAACACAGACAAGATCACAGTAAAAAAGGATCAATCATGCTATTGAGCAGATAAACTACATCCTTGATTTTGCAAAGGGAGAAAAGAACATGGTCTTTGTGCGTAAGTGGACAAACTTTTTAATTATTGTGTTGAATCAAACACAAAATAGTTACTTCCATTTTGTATTTTAAAGAAAAAGGTCATATAATAAACAGTTATGTTCTTTTCAAAAGGTGGATGTATTATATGATAAAAAATAAAACAAAGAGAAAGTGAATTTTGACAAAACTATTGAGAAGAATATGACAATTTTATTACCATAAATTAAACTAGATTAAACAATTTTTTTAAATTTTTTATTTTTTATTTTTTTGAGATGGAGTCTCGCTCTGTCGCTCAGGTGAGAGTGCAGTGCCGCGATCTCAGCTCACTGCAAGCTCTGCCTCCTGGGTTCACGCCATTCTCCTGCCTCAGCCTCCCGAGTAGCTGGGACTACAGGCCACCACCACTCCCGGCTAATTTTTTTTTTTTTTTTTGTATTTTTAGTAGAGATGGGGTGTGAGCCAGGATAGTCTCATCTCCTTACCTCGTGATCCGCCTGCCTCGGATTAAACAATATTTCTTAATGACATCTTCATCTTGGCACTAGAGCTATGTTGGGATGCTTGGTTCATAGAGGAGAAAGACAACTTTTTGTTACCTATACACATTTTGTTACCTATACACACAGAAGCCTATACACATTCCATGATTCTTCTGAATGACACTATATAAAATATTAACCAAAAGTGTAGCACAGTCCTAAGTTTGCCAACTGTTTTCCAACGCAAAGAATGAGAGCTTTAATGCAATAATTGAAGGAACAGAGAAGGCAATGTTAGAATGCCGACACTTCCAGCCTATATTCTGAAACTGAAAGAACTAAAAGTATTTTTAAGAAAAAGGAAGATAGATGAAAATGAGTTTCTAAAGCATGAAAATTGTATTTTCAGATATATAAGAAATTATCACAGCGCATCATCATTAAATTAATTCTGCAGTTGTTCAAGAAGATGAAATAAAAGTGACTAGAAAAATTATATTGATAAAGTTTGGAACTCTCTATCATGCAAATAAAGATTGTAAAATCTATCATGTAAAATAAGAGATTATCCTTCTGTGGATGATAAAGTCCTCACCCTTTGAAGAAAACAAAATTGATTTTTTATAAATATAATGTAGGCATATTGAGATTTGAATCAGATACCTTCTCTGTTATTCAGGAAGTCCAGTAGTTGTCCTCTACAGCTGACATGGAGTGAAGTAGGAGGGAAGCTGGCTAGCGGAGCACTGTATCCTCTTACTCATTCAAATTTTGTTTTTGTCCTCTCCAAATAGTACTTTGCCAACTGGTTTCCATTTTCTATACTAGATTACACACATTTACTTTAGTTGTAATGCATAACTACACCTAAAAATTGTATTTAAAAACTAAAAAACAGGGCAATGTCCACAATGTAATCACACTCTGAAAGTCTATCAAGTTATCATTGCAGCCAAGGTTGGAAACACTGTGGAAGCAACTGAAAAAAGGGTTCTCTCTAAAACCCACCCATGGTGGCTCACAGAATCTTCTTACGGAGCTCGAGAGTGAATCATGAGATGAAAGAGGAGCTGGGAACTGAACTTCCTCTGGTAAATCTTTTGTACCCTAAGCACATTCACTCTTGAGTATCTAGCCTTCCTATTTTCACACACTTTCTCTAAGTGTATTACAAGAAAAACATAAAAATAAAATAAAGAACAGAATCATCCAGGTAGTTTGCTTGCCAAGTTTTTCATTTCATGGGTGTATTTCAGTTGGCAAACTGGTACACAGGTCTGTATTGTCATATAATGTCCAAATTACTTACTTTGCCTCATGTTCATCCTTCTTCTACCTCAGAAATTTGTATAAAGTTTTCATTAATATTCAAGTATGTTACACAAACTTTGGAAGCTTCTGTGTGATGTGTAGGAAATGTCTGCTTATTAAATATGCTTAGATAAGTATCTGGAAATCTGGAACTCTGTTATCACATTCAATGAATCTGGTGATGAGTTAGTTAGAAGTAATGATCAGGAAAGTTCTTCAAAATATCCCTTCAAATATACTGACAGTGTCATACTTTACTGTTAAGACTGTATTATATACCCACCTCTCCAAATCCTTATGTTGGAGCCCTAACTCCCGATGCTACTGTATTTGTTGACCGGGCCTCTAAAAAGGTAATAAAGGTTAAATAAAGTACTCAATATTAAAAGTAGTCTTTTTATAGGAAGATGAAGAAATACTAGGGATGTACATCAGAGAGAAAAGACCATGTAAAGATGCAACTACATGGTGTCCATCTGCAAACTAAAGAGACAGGTCTTAGGAAAAAGTAAACCTACCAAGTTGATCTTGGACTTCCAGCCTTCAGAACTAGGAGAAAATACATATCTGTTGTTTAAGCTGTCTAGTCAGTGGCACTTTGTTACAGCAGTCCTAGCAAACTAATAAATCTACACAGAACAAAGTAAAATTTTATTCAAACATAACATGAGAAACCTTGTATATAAGTTTTCCTCCTGGATTGAGAAATTAGAAAATGAATAAGGCATAGGGGTAAGTCCTAGACTCTATTCTCAGTGATACAGAGAACTTGATTCTGAGCTATGTGCGTTGGTATCACTGTAGGTCAAGGATATGTGGAGGAGTTTGAACACATTGAACTATCACATCTGATGCATTTGCTGAAGATGTTAGTGAACTTATAAAAATTCATAATTTGAACAATGGCAATGTAGAGTTGACTCTACTAATAACATTTAATATAATTCATTCTGTACTAAGTGTCAAAAAGTTTACCATAAATGTTCGGAAGTGATTTTTTTTTTTTTTTTTTTTTTTTTTTGAGACGGAGTCTCACTCTGTCAACCAGGCTGGAGAGCAGTGGCACCATCTTGGCTCACTGCAACTTCCACCTCTTAGGTTCAAGCGACTTCTGCCTCAGCCTCCCAAGTAGCTGGGACTACAGGCACACACCACCACACCCAGCTAATTTCTGTATTTTTAGTAGAGATGGAGTTTTTGCTTTTTTTGGCCAGGTTAGTCTTGAATTTCTGACCTCAGATGATCTGCCCGCCTCGGCCTCCCAAAGTGCTGAGATTACAGGCGTGAGCCACAGCACCAACCAATTTCCTTAAGTCAAAACAGCAATCGATGCATAATGTATATATATTGTGCTTCCATATATATGCTTATATATATTATTTATGTATTATGTAATGCACACATATTATGTGTCTATGTATATATCTAATAGCAATATTTTATATATGTGAGAAACCTTTTGAAATAGTATATACCTATTACATTTAAGGTACATTTACTTACTGCAAATTAACATTATCCAATAGTTAACACCAAAATAATTGTCAAGATAAGGTATAAAATCCAATGTCTACTTAAACTCTCTAATTGTTCAATTACTCTGTATCTAAGCAAAAATGAGATTAGTCAGGTTAATATTTTATTTTTCCTTATACTTATAATTTTCTGTATTGACTGTACCTGAAATATGCTTAAGATATTCTTGGTATATTTTTACTATACATGTGTCTATCAGTGTATGTGAAATATACATTATCTATATGTTCATGTGAATATAAAAGCATTGGTTGATCCTAAACTGATGCCAAATGATGAATGAGGATGTGCTCTATGTTATCTGCTGAGTGACTGGTCACCAAAAATATATTCCATAACACAGTCTAAATATTTTTTACAGTTGTTAATAATAAAAGTGTGCAGAGTAAAACTCTAGACTTGTCCTTTGGTAACACCTTCTCCACGATAATAGAGTATCACAGTAAGGAAGTTGTCTCTCTAGGAATGAAAGGGCATTAACCGTGTGAGAGTATCAACTACCCTTCTCTCATTTGACTTTTCTCAGCACCCTTGTCTCTTACAGATGTGACCAGGCACAGCTAAAGCATGCTAAGCTGTAGGAAGAGAACTATCAAGATCCCCAGGTACACAACGACCACTAATGGGTCTCTAGGCACCTACACATCTCTAGAGCAAGGACATCCCAAGTGTTCTGTCTGGCCGATAAGCAGGTGGCTCGTACCAGATGGCAGGATGCATTGTGGACATTTTGCCAATTATATTTCTAGCCAGTGGCACCCTGGGGTATCTCTGGAATATGTGTAGGAAATTTTAAAATCCTCTGGAGTATCTAAAACACATTTTGATGATAAATAGAAGCTATAGGGCATGTGAGTTGTCCTGATCACATATTTTTTTTTCTAAATGAAACTTTTGGTTATATATTTCTGAAGAACTTCAGAAGCCCTAGACTCCTTAAAGTCCTTGGAGAGTCTCTTTCAGTGAATCATACTTTTACAGCCAAATGAAACAAACACGAAATCCCTCCGCAAAACTTACTGCACTATAACTCCCATCTGAATTTTCTATTTTATGTAGTGCCCAAATTAGTTATTTCCCATAGAAACAGTCGATAGACTCTTTGAAAAAGCTCACTCTTAATCTACGATTCCAGAGTTTTCACGAGATCCTTGTCTTACATGAAGAAAATATATAAATTAATGTTAAAAATTTTTAAAAATCTGAAGAATTCTGCTAATAATTTACCTCCTGAGTGGTAATAATTACTACTCTGCAATAATTTAGAGTGCTGTAAATTTGTGAATGGAAACCAGTATGAATATTTTAATCATTAGACAAAATTAGACTTATATTTCTTAGTACTTCCTACTAGATTATATTCCAATGCATTGTATTTTGTTTGTTGAGACAGAGTCTCACCCTGTCACCCAGGCTGGATTACAGTGGCATAATCTTGGCCCACTGCAATCTCTGCCTCCCCGGTTCAAGTCATTCTCATGACTCGGCCTCCTGAGCAGTTGGGACTACAGGTGTGCACCACCATGCTTGGCTATTTTTACATTTTGGGGGGGATTTTAGTAGAGATGGTGTTTCGCCATGTTGGCGAGGCTGATCTCAAACTCCTGACCTCAAGTGATCCACCCATCTTGGCTTCCCAAAGTGCTGGGATTACAGGCCTGAGTCACCAAGCCCAGCCCATTCAGAGACATTTTCTTATCCCCTGAAATGCTTTAATATTAAAATAAGGAGCTATTTCATCTTAAAAATATGAATGTATTGAGTAGTATACACTCAACTGAATTTATAATTATAAAAAAAACAAGGGAGGAAGAAACACATAAAAAGACTAGGGAAGACTGCAATAATTGATGGTAAAAAAGGAAGATGAATTTCTATAATTAGAAAAAAAGGTAAAATATATTACAAATGTGATTTAAAAATGTTTTAACATATGATAACATAGATGTTCACACCATTCAGTCACCAGCATTGATATACAAGTAATCCTTTATGTGAGACCTATACTGAAAATCAATGTAAAATATGTTAAGGAAAAGAAACCAGAAGATGTCTATACCTTTTAAATAAAAATGAACATAGACCTCAAAGTATGTTTTATTTTCTTTAATTGATATTGCCTTTACTCACCAAATGATTTTGTTGAAAATCTAAGTTCTCACATAGGTACCATATTGAACAAAATATGTCCTCTAAAGAAATTTAGCAGCAGCTAACAAAGATGAGTTATGACAGAAATCTAGTTAACGGGATAAGGGTTACTTGTGTTGGTGTCTACAGGTAGTCCTGGACCTGCATTTCTATGAATTCCACACATGTGAAAATGCAGACAAATATTAGAGTAATGTGTCAACAAGACAACGAACATGAGGCTTACTGACACCACCAGAAGCTTGGAGAGAGGCATAGGACAGATTTTCTTCAGAGGTTCCAGAAGAAGCCAACACTGCTACCCCTTCGATTTCAGACTTCTGGCCTCCAGGACTGTAAGAGAAGTTTCTGTTTTGAACCACTCAGCTTGTGGTGTTTTGTTATATCAGCCCTAGTAACCTAATAGATATAATACCTAGACCCAAGTTTGTTCTACTCAGAACCTAACAGATGGGGTGAAGAATGGTGTTATCTTGTCTAAATATACAATTTTACATATTATACTTGATGAGAAGCTTATAGTCTAAGTGGCAATCCATTTTTTAAAGATTCAACTTTCTTCCATTCAGATAAAAAAATTCGTAGAATGAGATTATAGAATTAGTATTAAAGTATATAGATTATATACTTTATTAAAGTATATAGATTATTAGTATACTAAAGTATATAGATTTGTTCAGAAGAAGTCATCACCCCTTATTAAACATGAGCAGGATGATATGGCTTGGTTCTGTGTCCCCACACAAATCTCATCACAAATTGCAATCCACGCTTACGGAGGGAGGGACCTGGCGGAAAGTGACTGGATCATGGGAACTGTTGTTCTTGTGATAGACAGGAAGTTCTCATGAGATCTGAAGGTTTTAAAAATGGCTGTTTCTGTGATGGAGAGGATGTGGAGAAATAGGAATGCTTTTACACTGTTGGTGGGAGTATAAATTAGTTCAACCATTGTGGAAGACAGTGTGGCAATTCCTCAAGAATCTAGAACCAGAAATACCATTCGACCCAGAAATCCCATTACTGGATATATGCCCAAAGGATTATAAATCAGTCTACCATAAAGACACTTGCATTTATATATGTGTGTGTTTAATATATATATATATACACACACACACACACACACACATATATATGTAGTGGCACTGTTCATAATAGCAAAGACTTGGAACCAACCCAAGTGTCCATTAATGATAGACTGGATAAAGAAAATATGGCACATATACACCATGGAATACTATGCAGCCATAAAAAAGGATGAGTTCATGTCCTTTGCAGGGATGTGGATGAAGCTAGAGACCATCATTCTCAGCAAACCATCACAAGAACAGGAAACCAAACACCACATGTTCTCACTCATAACTGGGAGTTGAACAATGAGAACACATGGACACAGGAGGGGAAGATCACACCCTAGGGCCTGTCAGGGAGTAGGGGGCTAGGGGAGGGATAACATTAGGAGAAATACCTAATGTAGATGACTGGTTGATGGATGCAGCAAACCATCATGGCATGTGTGTACCTATGTAACAAAACTGCATGCTTTGAAAATGTACCCCAGAACTTAAAGTATAATTTAGAAAAGAAAGAAAGAAAAAATGGCAGTTTCTCCTGCACTCTCTCTCTTTTCTGCCACTTTGGGAAGAAAGTGCTTGGTTTCCTTTCACCTTCCACTATTACTGTAAGTTTCCTGAGGCCTCTCTAGTCATGCAAAACTGTGAGTCTATTAAACCTCTTTTGTTCATAAGTTGCCCAGTCTCCAGTAGTATCTTTACAGCAGCGTGAGAAGGACTAATACATAGGGCTTATATATTCATTGATGTGGAATCATAGTTACATTATTCAGGGTTCCCTAGAGGGACAGAGTTAATAAGATACACACACACACACACACACACACACACACACACACACAGAGAGAGAGAGAGAATATATATATTATATATATATAGAGAGAGAATTAGTTTATTAAGTATTAGCTTACATGATCAGAAAGCTTATGGAGCAAGGAGAACCAGTCTGAGCCTCAAAACTGAAGAACTTGGAGTCTGATGTTTGAGGGCAGGAAGCATCCAACACGAGAGAAGATGTAGGCTGGGAGGCTAGGCCAGTCTCACCTTTTCACATTTTTCTGTCTGCTTTATATTCAATGGCAGTTAATTAGATTGTTCTCACCAGATTAAGAGTGGGTCTGCCTTCCCCAGTCCACTGACTCAAATGTTAATCTCCTTTGGCAACGCCCTCACAGACACACCGTGGATCAATATTTTGCATCTCTCAGTCCAATCAAGTTGACACTCAGTGTAAACAATCACAATAGTTTTCATGCTGAATCCTAGTTTCTACTTTATGCCACCAAACTGACTTCACTTGAGAATTCGATTGCCACCAGTAGATTTAAGAATAAATACTTAGAGTGACAAGGGTTGGAGAGTGGCATTACCAAAAAAAAAAAAAAAAAAAAAGAATGAAAAAAATGTTAAAAATACCACTCAGAAACATGGTTAGGTAAGATAGGTCCTCCGGAGTCCTGTGAGACTCTTCAGTATATAAGAACTTGGTCCCGAGGAGAAGGCTTTAGTTTCTTCCTTTCTACTTTAGTATCGAATTTCAATGTTGTTAGAGGTTTCTCTATTAATATGTGTAATATCAATAGGAGTTATCTGAAGAAAGGATGAAATCAGGGGCCATTTTTTTTGTTACTTCCAAATTAATGATATTAAACGTAACAATAAATTTAACTTTAGAAAGAAATGAACACAGAGAATGAACCAACACCATGGAAAGAGGAAGAGCAACATCGCTTTTGGCTCATTCCCATTCACTGCCTATCCCAGATAGTATCTGTAAATTCAAAAACGGAGCTCTGCGTCTGTTTATTGATACTAGTGTTGTCATTGTGAATAAGAATTTCTGGAGTTGGTATATGAGTCTGTATTCTTATTTTATTTTTATCTTTATTTTTTTTTTTGAGACGGAATCTCGCTCTGTCGCCCAGGCTGGAGTGCTGTGGCCGGATCTCAGCTCACTGCAAGCTCCGCCTCCCGGGTTTACGCCATTCTCCTGCCTCAGCCTCCCGAGTAGCTGGGACTACAGGCGCCTGCCACCTCGCCCGGCTAGGTTTTTGTATTTTTTAGTAGAGACGGGGTTTCACCGTGTTAGCCAGGATGGTCTCGATCTCGTGATCCGCCCGTCTCGGCCTCCCAAAGTGCTGGGATTACAGGCTTGAGCCACCGCGCCCGGCCCTAGTCTGTATTCTTAGAACTTCTTTTGTAATTGGGATTAACAGCCTGCTTATCAAACCATGCTTCCAGTGATCCCCATTACTTCCCGTCCTCATTCTACATTCTGATGAGGTGGCCATTCAAACAAATGCATAATCATACTGTTAAATGTTGAATAAATGATGTAAAGAAAAAAGAATAAAAAGTAATATGTTAATAATCATTGAATTAACTGTAAAATTAATGCATGGAGCACATCACTTAATTTTGGATAATGGTTTCATTTATTAAAACTTAACAGCATTTTCAGTACATGTGCCACACACTGCTACGTGCTTAATATATATTAATCTATTTAATATTCAGAACAGTCTTATGAGGTAACTATTACGATTAGTTTTACTTAGTATGGGGCTATGTAGCTTATAAATAGAAGAATATGGATTTGGCCCCAAATTCAATATTTTCTTCGAACTTTGCTATAACAGTTCTATTAAGTGTTATGAAATTAATAATCAACAAAGTTAAAATTAGACACTTTCTTCTTAATATTAGGTATTCTAATACATTTTTAATCTTATTGACCACTTTTCCAGTACAATACATGCATAGCAAAAGGACCTTCCAATGGAGAATAAAAATGAATCTCAGCTCTGAACTAAGAAAAGAATCTCATTTGCAGGGAAATTTGCATAATGATGAAAAATCCCTCTTCCCTAACTTGTTTTATTAATAATATGGTGTGTCGATAGAATTATTTTTAAAACCCATAGTGACATGCAGCTAGTTTGATGAAAGACATCAGTCTGGAACCTCAGGGAAGCTGTAACTGTACCCAAACTTTTTGCTTTTTTAATTAAAATGAGTGTTATGCACATTCCAAAAATTGATCCAATTTGACATGGGTCCTCTCCTATCCTTCACAAATGATTTATATTTTATAACCAGGGAATTCTGCCCTGATTATAAAATAGGAAACATAATATTTAATACTGGATGTTAATGGGTATAATCCAAATTTCTATAAATGTTTCCCATAGTATTTTTTAAATTACTTCATTATACTCAATATTGTAAGAGGAAATCAAATAATAAGTAAATAAGTTCATGTTACAGAATTATAAAAGATAAATGCTAGCAAGAGATATTTTCCAATGCCACTACCCCATAGAGACCAATTGTGTATACTTTTAAATCTCCACATTCTTGTACAATGTTAAATCTCAGAATAAGTTTTGAATCACTGCAAGCCCTCCAATTGCTTTTGACTTTCAAACATTGCTAATACCTAAATAACTCATAAAGATATTTTCTGATATAGATTTGAAGTGTTGGTTATATTTTTATTGTAACTTTAGGAAATGCAATATTACTTAGCAATATGTTGATTACTTATACAGATTATTTTGTCAGTTATACATCTACTTTTTCCCAACCAGACCAATAAATAAAATTTTGTTTCTTATAAGATGGGCTTCATGAAAGTCAAATGAAATTTTTTTTAGAAAAGATAAAAGTTTCAGGAACCAGACCACTTGACGTCAAAAATTAATTTGGAGACGAACATTAATAATGCAAACCTAGCAATACATGTCACCTTAAATCTGGTTACCATATATTTGCTTCTATAATATCAGTTTCCTATTTGCTTCTGTGATTTTTGACGTTGGCATGCAATTATGCCACTATTTCTGCAATCCAAGGTTTCTCTGAAAGGTTGAGCAAATAAAGAGATAAAGAAGTGTGAATGGAAGAAAAAGCAAAACAGCAGTAAAAAATATTCAAAGACTAAATTAAAAGAGACAGAAAATCTTTTCAACATAATAAAAATGAAATCATAGTAGGAAATAGTCACTTTGCTTGCATCACTTTGGCATCCATAGTGACAGTTGTCTTTATTCCTAAAAGAGTTTATTACTCTCATAATGTAATGGTTTCTGTTAGGAAAAAAAAAAAAAAAAAAAAAAAAAAAAAACCATGCCTCATTACTTTCAATCTCATTAGTTGCTCCATGTTATGCATTTAAGAAAATGAAAGCACATAAAAATGCTCACATATCAACATAACCAGTTATGGAATTTCTAGGTGGATTATACCTAAGATGTTGCAATTTATTAAATCAATTGGGACAAGCAAATTTCTTTTGTAATGCAATGAAAAATATTAAGCATATTTTCTGCACTTATATCTGATGTTACCTTACAATGCACAGAGGTGCTTAATAGAATTATTTTTGACAAACGATATAAATAATGTAAAGTAAAATAATAAAGAGCACATTATTAACAAAATTATCTAATTTGGCAATGACATTTCAAATAGTCATATGGTTTTGTAATGTTGGAATTTACGAGAACACCGAATTTGCTTTGTACGTTCATAATGTTTGGTCTTTTTAATTTTTTTTTTCTATACATGTTTGAATTACATCAGACATAATATTTGGATAATATATTTTAGGGGCCAAGGACACTAATAAGTAATATGCTTGTCTTCACCCAAGTTCAAACTATTTAAATGATTTATTAGATAGATGGGTATTAAATATTGACTTAAGTATATACAAGGTTAATTTGAGGATGGCGGCTTGATCTTCAGCTGCATCTGAGATCCTGATACCTATCTTCCTATTTGTGCTTTCTCCTACAAACCTGGATACTTCCCTTTTCAGGGATACAACCTATTCTTATAAGCATTCTCTGTAGAGAGATTGGTTCAAAAGAGAAGCCAAAAAGATAGAACAATGAAGCTGGGCGCGGGGGCTCACGCTTGTAATCCCAGCACTTTGGGAGGCTGAGGTGGGTGGGTCATGAGGTCAAGAGATCAAAACCATCCTGGTCAACGTGGTGAAAACCCGTCTCTACTAAAAATACAAAATTAACTGGGCGTGGTGGCGGGCGCCTGTAGTCCTAGCTACTCGGGAGGCTGAGGCAAGAATCGCTTGAACCCGGGAGGCAGAGGTTGCAGTAAGCTGGAGATCTCACCACTGCACTCCAGCCTGGCGACACAGCAAGACTCTGTCAAAAAAAGATAGAACAACAAATGCCCAATGCCCAGTTCATCAAGAGATGCAGCCACTGTAGAGTAAAACCATCTGCCATTAACCTCTCCTGCTTTTCACTCTCGTAAATTTCAAGCCTAACAAATAAACTTTTGATGAGCAAGATGTGGCTGATCTTAGGGCTAGAGATACGAAGTTTATCAGAACTGTCAGAAATCACGGGCTAGCCTTCCAGTGGCAAGCACTAATGTGATCTACTTCACGTATTCTCCTAAGAACACTGTCTGTCTTTGCTCATCTCTAGTGAATTGGTTGATGAGGAAACAAGGACACTTTTTCTTTGTTACTTTGCATTTGTTTAGCCTCTGTCCCCTGTCTAAGCCAGGGACTTAAAGTAGAACCTGAACGTTCTCCTTCTTGGATGAAATCTTTGAGACACTCTAATGTAAGCTGCAATGACCTGAGAACCACATAAATGCGATCAGTGAGAGATAATTTCCTCAGTTGTGGACAAAATACAGTATAGTTTAGTACACTGATGATTCCATGAACACAATCTCGTTGACATGTTGAAGATTCAGGCCATATGACTATGATATAATTATGGTATATTAACCTCAGCCAGGGCATTTATGCTCTCTCCATAGGCTGTAGCCACAGCAGAAGTGGTGTGGAAGCAGAAGAAAGCAGCAATCAGTAAACAAGTATCATTGCAAACGCCTGCAAAGAAACCTAAGAAATTGAAATCTGTGAGCTCATTCCAAACACCTACAGCTTTCAGTGCCTTTTTGAGAGAGAAAAGACCTGCAGAGGTAGATGGGAGCAATACAGAAAAAGCGATGTGTATGTGTTCACTACAGCAGTGGTTAGCAAACTACTGTCCAGTACTAAATCTGGCCTTCCATCTGTTTTTGTGAAAAAAGTTAACTTAGAAGCAATTATGCCAATTTGTTTAGGTGTAGTATTTCCTTTGGATGCTTTTACACTACAACAGCAGAGATGCTTATTTGTGACCCAGACTGTATGGCTAGTCAAGAAGAAAATATTTACTATCTGACATTTTACAGAAAACATTTGATGATCCTTGGTATAGATAGACATAGCTGCAAAGAGTGGGGAGATACTATGAGTTGACTTATCTCTGAGCATGTTATGCTTCTACCTGACACAAGCACACAAAAAAGGTTTTATTTTCAAAAAGTTTATAAGCATGTTTGAAAAGTGGATAATTACGGAGGAATATGTCACAATGATCCATACATCCAACAGTGGCTTTCGTTCAAAAACCTCTCCAGAATAAAGCCAGTCTGCAAATACGTACTAAGTATCTCTTCAGTTCCAGACCTTGTCCTAGTTACAAGTGTTATGCTAGTGAGTAAGTCAAGTACTATCCCAATGTGAATGTAGCTTTCATCCAGGGGAAAACAGAGAAAAATAAACACATGAATAATTTATACTCATAGGTCCAAAGTAGAAAATATAGCAGGACAAGGAATAACCTGAGAAAGAGTAATACATTGGGCATGTCACACTCATCACACAACGTAGGACCATGCCCACTGAGCCCAGCTGAACACTTGCCAGCCCTCAGATATATAAGTGAAATGAACATGCTATTTTATTTATTTATTTATTTATTTATTTGTTTGTTTGTTTTTGAGACAAAGTCTCGCTCTGTTGCCCAGGCTTGAGTGCAGTGGCGGGATCTCCGCTCACTGCAAGCTCTGCCTCCCGAGTTCACGCCATTCTCCTGCTTCAGCCTCCCGAGTAGCTGGGACTACAAGCGTCCGCCACAACGCCCAGCTAATTTTTTGTATTTTAGTAGAGATGGGGCTTCACCATGATGCCCAGGCTGGTCTCGAACCCCTGAGCTCAGGCAATCTGCCCGCCTCGGCCTCCCAAAGTGCTGGGATTACAGGCGTGAGCCACCGCGCCAGGCTGAACATGCTAATTTTTGTATACCACTGTGTTTTGAGGTGGTTTGTTAATCTCAATTATTGTGACAAATACACATCACATTTAAATCAAAATATAAAATCTTTTCAGGTTTACATAGGTTTATGACATCTATTTTTGGTTGTCTTTTTCTCATCAAATATCAGTCTACTTTTTCTTCACTACGCTTCAGCTACACTGATAAGCTTCCTGCTCCTTCAATATGCCAAGCACTTTTCTGACCCAAAGCTCTCATCAACTTAGTGTGGAATGCTTTTCCTTCATGTATATTTTTGACCTTTTACATTTAATTCATATATGAGAATGCATGTCACTGCGTCAGAGAGAAGTTCCCTGACCACACCATCTAAAATAGGACACTGCTTGCCACTGAACTCTTTAGTATATTAATTTTTTTTTTAGTTGTTGTTAATACCTGATACCATGTTATGCATTTTACTGTTCATTTACTCGTTGTCTCCTCACCTAGAATTTTAACACCATGAGGATAAGGACTTTGCTTTATTTGTTTGATTTTCTACTCTATCTCTGGGACACAGAATAATATCTGAAAATATTGTGGTTATATAATAATACTAATCAAATGAATAAATAATTGAACTTAGTAGGATCACTAGTGGACTTCAGAGTCTCATACTCTGTCATCCTATTTTAATATACATATATAATTTTCATACATTTTCTTAAAAACTTATAAAGGTTTGATGAATGATGAGCTTGTTTTCGCTGTCTTATATTTAAAGGGAACAGTTTAGAGCTGTGCTTAAGGTTGAAGAGAAGCATTTAAAACATCCATATAAATTATATTTGAAAGTGTTTGGGGAGAACCTGGAATATCTGCAATTATACAGGAGTTGATTTGCTATTAAGGAGTGACTCTGAAACACTAATAAACATAAACATATATGTAATTATAAGAATTGCCTGTTGTTCAAGATGTAAAAAGTAATAAGGTTAGAAAACAATATTATATAATCTGAGAAAGGTTGGTCTTCGAAAATACCTTCAAACTTCATGTCCGTATTCCACGAAGAGGTACTACATTTGTGAGCCTGACAGGTGTTTTAAGAAGAGAGGTACAGATGAACACCCAAGGAAATATTGGGAAAAAATAATGTTAAAAGAGATATGAAGATTTTTTGAAAAGGCTGAAAAATGAGGAGAGATTATATATATTTTTAAATCCTAAGTGCTGCTTAGAAATATGTCTTTTTAGTAAATAGAAGTAAACTAAAACTATATATTTTACAGCTCTCCAAGCATGCTTTGCTTAGAAATGGAGCCATACCACAGCATTTAAAAACATTTCGTGGTCCGTAATTAAATGTGCCGTCTTTCTCAGAAATTGACCTATCTTTTATTTATGGGTGATATAAATAATCCCCCTTAAATGTTTTAATCAACATAGATCAATATATTTTAAGGTAGATTAGGTTTCCAGATAAATATTTATAAGTTTTTGTAGAAAAGGCATTGCCAGTTGAAAATAATTGCTAATAAATAGTTAATAATGGGAAAAAAAAAACTATTTCAGGATATACTGAAAAATCATAATATAAAAAGTGGCAAAATATTATGTTACTAGAGAAGTTTGCTACTGGCAAATATGACTGATTCCCAGGGTCTCAGTTCTGGATACTACAGGGATTCTGAACAGATCAAGCTTACTGGGTCAGTGAAATTTATTGACCCCTACTGCTGTTCCTTCATCCACTTACCTCAGGCATATAAACATAGTTTGTGCCTGTATGACCCAAACACTGGATTGTGGCAAGATCGATTGATGTTTTCACCCATCGTAATGACTGATTTGGACGGTCACCAGGTCGATCTGATTGACTGTACGTAAGTTAGCCCACAAAAGTCAAAGTTGCTTTCCCATAGCTGCTGTTGTCAGGGCATACAAACAAACATAGATGTTTTACGTCTCTCCAGGGCAGCATTTGAAAAGGGGTTCTGGAAAGTACTCTGTTCCCTCCACGAATGCAGATGTCTAAACTGAATACTTCTCACTTGATCTGCCACCACCAAGCCTTCTCTGAATCACCTCCTGCCACTGCCATGGTTTAAAACACTGAAATGATTACAGTCGCCATGAGTCCTCTTACATTTGTTTTATGCCTGGGATTCATAGAACTGATCATTTGTTCCAAGAAATGCCATGTGGGTCTTTGACATCTTTTGGCTGCCTACTCTTCATACTCCCACACTATGATACTATCATGTTTGCAGACCAATACAAATTCAATAGTTTGTTGTTATTGATTATTCATACTTTCCACTAATCACAACCATCAAATTTCAGTTCAGGGACAAACAAAAAAGCCTCTGTAATTATATGAGAGGAAATAACTTCCAATGCCACCATGGGTAATGATTAATATTGATTTACAAAACAATTGCAAAGGAAATAGTCTCAAATTTTAAAATAGAATTATCTCAGCTTATATTTAGCCAGATTATTTTTGTTGGAAATCTATATAACCAAATCATTGAGCCTATAAATTGTATTTTCATCAGACTTGCTAGATCCCTTTCAGTTAAATGTGAAGCGTTTGTATACAAGGAAAGTATTATATACTCTTGTTTTTATGCTGTGTCCTCAAATGTGTTTATAATTTTAATAAGGCAAAGATGAATAATATGGGTTCTGGGTATAGTCTAGACATTATTTTTTAGTTTTGTTGAAAGACTCAATATGTGAAAAGATTAGTATATTAGTATATTTTTCTAATAGTTAATAACAAGTATTCAGAGAATTTGGTGAGACTATTCCCACAAAGAGATCAAATGGGCACTTTCTTAATATTGAAGGAAGAGTAGCAAGTCTTATTTCAGTGGGAATTTAAAGAGTCTGATAATGTTAATAAATTATTTAATTAAACAACAGAAATAAAATCAGAATTTTTAAAGAGATTGAACGTATTACTCTTTTCCAGCAAGTTTATGTCCTGTTACATTTATTGGTAGTCCACTTACATTTGCTATTTCTTTGAGAAGCGAGATTGCAATTTGCTTCTTTGAGGGGAAAGATTGGTAACTAATATATAATGAATTTATGATTTTTTATGAAGTTATACACACATACAAATTGACTAATTTTATAATTTTATGAGTTTGTTGTTAAAAATGGAAACGGTGAGTATGTTCATTTTAACACTTAGCATCGAAGCACCTGAACAAATAAAGAAGGCCAGAGTATTAGCTTCAAACTAACATCCTTTTGTGCTAAATTTTGTGACTTTACTATTTTTAAATTAATTTACTTAATTTCTAATTTATAGGCGATCTGTGCTACAAGCTAATTGACACAAACTTAAAATAGCTAGCTTTTGTTGCATGTTTAACATGACTTGGAAATATAGATTTGGGAATCAGTGCAGTGTACAGCACACTATTAGACTTAGAGATATAGGTAGGTCACATAGGTAGAGACAGTAGAATAAAAAACAAAGATAGAGAAAAAAACTTTAAGAATAATTATTAATACAAAATTAATTCCATGATCCTTTGACGTACAGTCACCTTAGACTCAATACATCTCATTTTTCATCTCTTCTTCTCTTTTTTTTTTGGCAGAGTCTTGCTCTGTCGCCAGACTGGAGTGCAGTGGAACTATCTCGCTCACTGCAACCTCCAACTCCCAGGTTCAAGCAATTCTCCTGCCTCAGCCTCCCAAGTAGCTGGAATTACAGTTGTTCGCCACCACACCTGGTTACTTTTTGTATTTTTAGTAAAGATGGGATTTCGCCATGTTAGTCGGGCTGGTCTTGAACTCCTGACCTCAGGTGATCTGCCCGTCTCGGCCTCCCTATGTCTGTCATCTCTTCTATATATAATAGTTCAATTATTCTTTGCTGAGTAAGAATAAATGGATAACAAAATAATGAATGAGAAGATATATAACTGAAACTTACACATAAATTTAGAAAATTTTAAAGTATGGAAATGCAAAACATTCATTTGAGCCACATTCGTAATTAAAAAGTGAGGAAGTCAGAACATGAGTAAATAAATAAAGTATTAATAAGAAAAATAGTAATTATAAAATATCAGTTCTGTGCTATGGATAATTAAGACGGAGGAGAAAATAAGTGATAAAGAGATTACCAAAGACCAAAAAATGTGTTCTGGGACACAGGTAGTGTGAAACAAGCTCTTAAGAGAAAGTACTTGAAAACAATATATCAATTTATTAAATAATGTATTTATTCAGATAAAATTAGTTCAAATAAAATGTATTTGTCATTGTAATTGATAATATTGTTATTATTATTTATAGTGTACATAATTCTGATAGTGTCTTTAGGAAAATTAAGGTAAAAATCAGTCAAGATGAAATTAAGCCAGTCACAATCTTTCTTAAATCACCTCTCATGCCCAAAGAGTAACATAAAAATCCACTATAAAATACATAAAATAGTTAACTATCATTGGCAGTAAGGAAAGTGTCAATCAATTTAGCTCTCTTTTACATAGTCACATAAGTCATGTGCTCTGGATTCAAATTTTAGTTTTTATTGCTGAAAAAATGACAACCACTAGATATTTGGTAATAATTAAATTTAGATGAGGCATATTAGAATTTGCCAAATAATGGATACTCTTTTTTTTTGTCTCACTATCCTCACTCTAGAAAGGTTTTCTTCATTTCAGATCACCTTACTTCCCTTTTTCTATCATCCTTTGAAATGACAATTTCCACTGCCTTCTGAAGAACTTAGTGAGGATGATGATGGAAACCTGTGATTTGTTACTGCTATCCATCATGACAAACATCGATAATGAACTTTGAGTTAGTTCTATAACAACAGATTTTATTCTTCAGAGATTTTTAATAACTATTATATTTTTCAAGGAGGTATAAATGGCAAACAAAATGGAACTTTCATGTATATAATTATCTTGAAAAATAACAAGGTTGATACTAAAATTAATACAGGCATTATGGTATGTTAATTTTTTATTGAATAAATTTGTACTTAAGTATTATTCAATGAGCCATTTTACATGTAATTACACATTAATATTATTTGCATTATCTGCATATTGTTAAACTACACTTGTAGTTTTGTGATCAAGAATAAAATATTTAAGTGCAATCTAGTTATACAAAGAAAACCACACTATTTCTTTTTTTACATTGAAAACAGGGGTGTTTTTTTCTGAAAGATACATTAACTTTGTAAGCAATAATTTAGTTAAAAAGTAAAAGGGAAGAGATTGTTGATGGAGAGTTAAAAAAAAGGAAATTACACTCATCACACTTCTATATTTGGATCAGTGATTTTGTTTTGATGTAACATTATCCTATTCACTCCTTTATTCCTCAAATGAGGCTGCAGATAATTTTAGCTTTACTGGTAGTTTGTCTATCTTTCTCACAGCTATGACTTTTTAAATTACACATTTCTAATAGGGAGGTGGGGAAAGGAGGTTCCAATCTAACCAAGAACTACATTTGTAGATTCGATACACGATTCTCTAAATATAACTAATTGTATATGAGCTTAGTCAGGTTTTCTCCTAAGAAAAGGATAATTTTGTGCATTACTAAAAAAGTACAAAATAACATATTTATACCTAATTCAGGAGACTCAGAAGGATATCCAGGAAAGCCAAAGTCATCAAGGTTCTTAGGGCAACATAGAGCAGTAACAATGTTATCTTAATCTATTTTGTACTGTTATACTTGAATGCCACAAACTGTGTAATTTTTAAGTGATAGGAGCTTATTTAATTTGGTTCTGGAGGCTAGAAAGTTCGAGATCAAGGAGGCTTATCTGGTGAGGGCCTTTTTGCTGGGCCATAACATGGTAGAAGACATCACGTGATGAAAGGGAGCAAGTGGAAGGGGACTGAATTCATCCTTTTCTCAGGAATCTATGCCTGCCTTTTAATTAAGATGTTCAGACTAGTTACATTTAATGCTATTTTCTTTTTGGGTTAGATTTAAATCTATCATATTGCTACCTGTTTTTTTTCTTTTATCAGTCATATCTGATTTTTGTTCTGTTTTCTCATTGTCTTATTTTTAATTCTTTGAGTTTTAAAAATGATTGTAATGTATTTTATTTGTTGAATTGTTAGTAATAACTTTTTGTTTTGTTAGTGGTTACTTTGTGTTTATAATATTCATCATTAACTTACCATAATCTACCTTCATGTGATATTATACTATTTTATTTATAGTACAAAATTTATTATGTGCTTCCCTTTATCTCTCGTAGTCTTTCTTTTATTACTATCTTATTATTTTGTTTATGTTAAATAGTATATGCTACATTATTTTGCTTAACTATAATGTACTATTATCATTTTGTATAAAATGTAACTTACCCATTAAAGAAATCTGAAAATTAAAAATTCTGTCAATCCAAAGGCAGAGGCTTCCAGATTGCATACAAATACAAAGTTCATCTATATAACACCTACATAAAGCATCCTTTAATATAATAAAACTAAATTGTCTTAAGCAAAAGAAAGGAAAACAATAAATTCAGCTATGATAGACAGAATAATGACCCATGAGAGATGCCCACACCTTAATTTCCAGAATCTGTAAATATGTGACATTACTCAGTGAAATATACTTAGCACATATAGCCAAAATTTTGTACCTTGAAATAAGAATAGTATTACAGAATGCACAGGTGGTCTCAACCTAATCACATATGCCCTTACTAACAGATATCTTTCCGTAGCAGAAGTAGAGGAGATGTGGCAGGAAAATAAGTGTGGCGCATGTGGCAGAAGAGGAAGTCAAAGAAATTCCAGCCTTGAAAAATATTTTGCACATCATTTCTGTCTCTGAAATGTAGAAGGTCATGTGCAAGGATAACCCAAAGACTAGTAGGAGGAAAAGTTGATCACTAGGTAAAAACTGGAATGGAAATGTGGATTTTAGTTCCATTGCTACAATGATGTGACTGAGTTCTGTCAACCCAAGGAGCAAAGAAAGAGATTATTCCCAGAGCTCACTCATAAGAGAACACCCTGCTGGCACTCATATTTGAACTCGTGATATCCAGAGCAGAGCTCCAACAGGGAATCCCAAAGTATTTTTTCAGTCGTGTTGTTTTGAAATGGCTAAATGTACATCACTTTGTTACGGCAAAAACATAAAATTAATACATAAGCAAGGTAATTTGCCATTTTAAACTATTATAGAAAATCATACAATCATGTCAATAGATGCATAAAAATCATTTGACAAAATCTAACCTGTATTCCAGGAAAAAAATATCATTAGCAGTCTAGAGGAAAATTTTCTCAACCTAACAATGGATATCTATGAAAAAACATACAGCTCATATTCTACTTGTTAACTATTGAACAGCTTCTCTCCTACAATTAAGAAGAATATATAAATATGTGACCACATATATTAAATAACATCTTACAGGATATAACCAACACAATAAGGTAAGAAAAAGGAAAGTCACTCAAATTGGAAAGAAGAGGCAAAACTCTATTTATTTGCAGACAACATGATTGTCTATATGAAATAAATGATAGAATCTACTAACAATAATAAAACTAATTAATGCATTTTACAGTGCTGCAGAATTCAAAATCCACATTATGCAAAGAAGACATACAAATGGGCAACTGGTAGATGAAAATGTACTCAGCAACATTAATCAGGGAAATCCTAATTCAAGCCACAATGAGATACCACCTTATACTTGATAGAATAGCTATTTTATGTTTTTTCAAAAAGGTAAGTGTTGGCAAAGGTAAGTGCTGGAAAAGATGTGGAGAAACTAGGACCATTGTTCACTGTTGGTTGGAATGTAAAATGGTGCAGCCACTATTCAAAGCATCATGGAAAAATAGAACTACCATGTGATCTACCAATACAAATTAATTATATAATTAATTATATAATTATATAATACAAATTATGCAACCAAAATAATTAAATCAGGACCTCAAAGGGATATCTGCACCCCTATGTTTACTGCAGCATTATTCTATAGCCAAAATATGGGAACAAACCAAATATTCATCCATGAATGAATGGATACTGACAATGTGATTATATACATACAACAGAATATGGTTAGCCTAAAAAAGAAGAATATACAACTTTTCAGAGAACTTTGATGAACCTGGAGGACATTGTGCTAAGTAAAATAAGCCAGTTACAAAGGAACAAATAATGCATGATTTCACCTATATAAGGTATCTAATATATGATGGGATCAGAGAGTAGAAAGGTGGTTGCCAGAGACTAGTGGGAGGGAAATGGAGAGTTGATGTTCTGTAGGTATACATTTTATACTCATTCACACAAGACAAATACGTATTAGAGATCTGCCATACAACTATCAACAGCTAACAATATTGTATTGTACATTGAAAATACTGTGAAGAGAGTAAATCTCAAGAGTTCACACTTGTTATTACCTTGATTATAATGATGGTTTTACAGGTTTATGGATATTTTCAAACCCATCGAATTGCACACACTAAATATGTGCAGTTTTTTAACCTACAAATTGAACCTTGATAATACTGTAATTTCACTGATATGTAAAGATCTTGTGAACATAATGCATAGAATGGTGACCAGAGACTGGGAAGAGTAGTGAAGAGAGTAGATGAGGAGGGCCTGGTTAACGTATAGAAACACACAGTTAGATCAGAGGAATAAGATTTAGTGTTTGGTAGCATAATATGTCAACATCAATTTATTATGCATTTCAAAATAGCTAGAAGATTTGGAATGTTCCCAACCCAAAGAAATGATAAATGTTTGAGTTCATGTTTTTCCCAAATACCCTTATTTGATTATTACACGTCATATGCTTATATCAACATATCACATGTACCCCATAAACATGTACAACCATGATGTATCTATAATTAAAAAAAAATTAAAAGTAGGTCTATACTTCAGCGTTTAGAGTTGAGAAACATACCTATACATTTCTGACAATTTTTCTTTTCTGATAAAATTGCCAGAGTCATTCAGTGAAGAAAACGTAGTTTAAAAAAACAATGGTATTGAAGAGTTGTTATTCATATGCCACTAATGAATTCAGTTTTAAACAATGTGTCATATTTTAAAAAATGACTCCAACTGGGTGATAGACCTGAAAGTAATATCTAAAACTTTAAAATGTATAGAAGATAAATTTGGGGAAAATCTTGGTGACTTTGATTTAGAAAGATATTTGGAGATGACAACAAAAGCATAATCCATAAAAGAAAAAATTAATACATGATATTTCATAAAAATTAGCAACTTCTGATTTCCAACAGACACTAAGAAGGGAGTAAACAGACAACCCTTAACCTGGAGAAATGGATTTGCAACTCACCTGCAAAATGACTTGTGTTCAAAATCTACAAAAACTTCACAAAACCCAGTAATAAAAATGCAAGCAAACTGTTAACATTTTGTGACCATACTCTTCATGAATAAAGTTTATGTGGATGACAGAAACATGAAAATTCTTATCATCATTAGGTATTAGAAGAATGTGAGTTAAAACACAATGAAATACTTATTACACCTTGAGTAGCGTTGTTAAAGTTAAAAAGACTGGTCATCCTAAGTGTAGATGAGGGAGCATAGAAACCGCACTGTCAGTAGGAATTTAAATAAAGTGATCCCTTGGAAAAAAGTGTAGGACAGTTTCTCAAAAGGTTAACTCTACACTTCCAATAGGATCTAACCTTTCTACTCACAGGTATTTAGTCAAGATGAATAAAGGTATATGTTCATACAAAAACTTGTAATCAAATATTTGTAGCATGTTTATTTATAAAACCTTACAACTAGATTTTTTAATGAAAAATTTGTACAGGTGGTGGCTGGCAAGATTGCTGAATAGGAATAGCTCCAGTCTGCTGCTCCCAGCAAGATCAACCCAGAAGGTGGGTGATTTCTGCATTTCCAACTGAGGTACCCAGCTCAGCTAATTGGGACTGGTTATACAGTGGGTGCAGCCTACAGAGAGCGATCTGAAGCAGAGTTTGGCATCACCTTGCCTGGGAAGTGCATGGGGTTGGGAAACTCCCTCCCCTAGCCAAGGGAAGCCAAAGGAAGCTGAGGGATGGTGAATTCCAACCCAGATACTAAACTTTTCCAATGGTCTTTGCAACCTGCAGACCAAGAAATTCCCTAGGGTGCCTAAAACACCAGGGTCCTGGGTTTCAAGCACAAAGCTGGACGGCCATTTGGGCAGACACCAAGCTAGCTGCAGTTTTTTTTTTTTTTTTCATACCCCAGTGGCACCTGGAATGCCAGAGAGACAGAACCATTGACTCTCCTAGAAAGGGGGCTAAAGTCAGGGAGCCAAGTGGTCTAGCCCAGTGGATCCCACTCAGCAAGGTAAAACCCACTGGCTTGAAATTCTCGCTGCAAGCATAGCAGTCTGAAGTCAACCTGGGAAGCTCCAGCTTGGTGGGGTGAGGGGCATCCACCATTACTGAGACTTAAGTAGGCAGTTATCCCAAACAGTGTAAACAAAGCTGCCTGGAAGTTCGAACTAGGCGGAGCCCACTACAGTGCTGCAAAGCTGCTGTAGCCAGACTGCCTCTCTAGATTCATCCTGTCTGTACAGGGCATCTCTAAAAGAAAGGCAGCAGCCCCAGTAAGGTGCTTATAGGTAAAACTCCCATCTCCCTGAGACAGAGCACCTGGGGAAAGGGATGGCTGTGGGCCCAGCTTCAGCCAACTTAAATGTCCCTGCCTGCCAGCTCTGAAGAGAGCAGCAGATCTCCCAACACATTGCTCAAGCTCTGTTAAGGGGCAGACAGCCTCCTCAAGTGGGTCCCTGACCAGTGTGCCTCCTGACTGGGAGACACCTCCAATCAGGGTTCTACAGACACTTCATACAGGAGAGCTCCAACTGGCATCTAGCAGATGCCCCTCTGGGATGAAGCTTCCAGAGGAAGGAAAAGGCAGCAATCTTTGCTGTTCCACAGCCTCTGCTGGTGATACCCAGGCAACCAGAGTCTGGAGTGGACCTCCAGGAAATTCCAGCAGACCTGTAACAGAGAGACCCGACTATTAGAAGGAAAACTAACACACAAAAAGGAACACTATCAATATCAAGAAAAAGGACGTCCACACAAAAACCCCATGTGAAGGTCACAAACATCAAAGACAAAAGGTAGATGAATCTATGAAGATGAGAAAAGAAAGCAGCGCAAAAAGGCTGAAAATTCCAAAAACCAGGACACCTCTTCCCCTCCAAAGGATCACAACTCCTTGTCAGCAAGGAAACAAAACGGGATGGAGAATGAGTTTGATGAATTGACAGGCTTCAGAAGGTAGGTAATAACAAACTCATCCAAGCTAAAAGAGCATGTTCTAACCCGATGCCAGGAAGCTAAGAACCTTGAAAAAAAGAGTTAGAGGAATTGATAAGTAGAACAATCAGTTTAGAGAAGAATATAAATGACCAGATGGAGCTGAAAAACACAGCATGAGAACTTCGTGAAGCATACACAAGTACAAGTAGCTGAATTGAGCAAGCAGAAGAAAGGATATAAAAGATTGAAGATCAACTTAATGAAATAAAGCATGAAGACAAGATTATAGTAAAAAATAAAGAAAAGCAATGATAAGCCTCCAAGAAATATGGGACTATGTGAAAAGACCAAACCTACGTTTGATTGGTGTACCTGAAAGTGACAGGGAGAATGGAACCAAATTGGAAAACATTCTTCAGGATATTATCCAGGAGAACTTCTCCAAGGTAGCAAGACAGACCAACATTCAAATTCAGGAAATAGAGAGAATACCACAAGGATACTCCTCGAGAAGAGCAACCCCAAGACACACAATCATCAGATTCACCAAAGTTGAAATGAAGGAAAAAATGTTAAGGGTAGCCAGAGAGAAAAGTCAGGTTACCCACAAAGAGAAACCCATCAGACTAACAGTGGATATCTCTGCAGAAACCTTACAAGCCAGAAGAGAATGGGAACCAATATTCAACATTCTTAAAGAAAATAATTATCAACCCAGAATTCCATATCCAGCCAAACTAAGCTTCATAAGCAAAGGAGAAATGAAATCCTTTACAGACAAGCAAATGCTGAGAGATTTTGTCACCACCAGGCCTCCCTTAAAAGAGCTCCTGAAGGAAGCACTAAATATGGAAAGGAACAACTGGTACCAGCCACTGCAAAAACATACCAAATCGTAAAGATCATCGACACTATGAAGAAACTGTATCAACTGATGGTAAAATAACCAGTTAGCATCATAATGACAGGACCAAAGTCACACATAACAATATTAACTTTAAATGTAAGTGGGCTAAATGTCCCAATTAAAAGACACAGACTGGCAAATTGGATAAAGTGTCAAGACCCATCGGTGTGCTGTATTCAGGAGATCCATCTCACATGCAAAGACACACATACACTCAAATTTAAGGGATGGAGGAAGATTTGCCAAACAAATGGAAAGCAAAACAAATCAATGCACAAACCAGGGGTTGCAATCCTAGTCTCTGATAAAATATGTTTTAAACCAGCAAAGATCACAAAAGACAAATAAGGGCATTACATAATGGTAAAGGGATCAATGCCACAAGAAGAGCTACCTATCCTAAATATACATGCACCCAGTTCAAGAGTACCCAGATTCATAAAGCAAGCTCTTAGAGACCTACAAAGAGACTTAGACTCCCACCCAATAATAGTGGGAGACCCTAAGACCCCACTGTCAATCTTAGACAGATCAAAGAGACAGAAAGTTAGTAAGGATATTCAGGACTTGAGCTCAACTCTGGACGAAGTGGACTAAATCCGGAATCTACAGGGAACTCAAACAATTAATTCACAAACAAACAACACAATTAACAAGAGGGCAAACAATATCAACAGGCATTTCTCAAAAAAAGACATACAAGTGGCCAACAAGCATATACGAAAATGCTCAACATCACTAATCATCAGAGAAATGCAAAATCACTGATATCATCTTACACCAAACAGAATGTCTATTATAAAAAAGTCAAAAAAAAATGCAGATGTTGGCATAGATGTGGAGGAAAGGAAACACTTATATACTATTGGTGGGAAAGTAAACCTCTATAGAAAATAGTATGGAGATTTCTCACAGAACTTAAAGTACATCTACCATTTGATTCAGCAGTCCCATCACTGGGTATCTACTAAATGGGAAATAAACAATTATATACAAAAGACACTTGTGCTTGTACATTTATGCAGCCCTATTCACAAAAGCAAACTCATGGAATCAACTTATATTTCCATCGATAGCTGAATGGATACAGCAAATGTGGTACATATTCACCATGTAATAATATGTAGCCATAAAAATGAGTGAAATCTTGTCCTTGGCAGCAATGTGGATTGAGCTGGAGGCCATTGTTCTAATTTTAAGTTAAATAACTCAGAAATAGAAATTCAAATGCACATGTTCTCCTTATATATTGGAACTAAACTTGAGCACCCACACACATAAACACGGAACAACAGACACTGGAGATTCTAAAAGTGAGGGGGATAAGAGAGGAAAGAGAGTTAAAAACTTACCTATTGGGTACAATATTTACTCTCTGGGTGATGGGTACACTAAAAGCCCAATCCCCACCATTATGCAATATATCCATGTAACAAACATGCACATGTACCACTGAATCAAAACATAATTAAATTTATAAAACAACTAAATACAAAAAGCAGCCAATAGTACGTTAAATGATGAATCAATTATATGAAAATATTTTGTTGTTTTTCTTATGTTGCAATTGTCAATAAGGACGTATTAGTAGAATTACATTCCCTCATTCTTATTTATATGTATGTGCATGTTTGTGAGTGTAGATACTCACAGCAAGTACTCATCAAGACATATACTTGTCAGTATTTCCTAGTGAAGAGACTTAGGTAGATTGGTTTATTGATTTGTAATAAGTAATGCTGAATAGTGTTTTGCAGTCAAGTGTAAATTTTCAAGAATGGTTGTTAATCGCTCCACACCATATAAATAAAAAGAATCCAATTAACTGTCTCAGGAAGTCATTACTGATATACAAGTAGATAAACATTCAACAAATATTTAGCCATGTGAAATCTTCTGCCAGGCATTGTTCTAGATGATGGTGATAGTGAACAAACCAGAGGTCATCAAGCTTTCATTCCACTGGGGAGAGATAGATAATAACTTGCATATATTTAATGTGAGTGCAAATAAGACTGTGAGTGTGTGCATCCAGGTAATGGTAAGGACACTATGAAGGAAACTAAGGAAAATGAGATATCTGAGAAACAGGATCCTGGAGAAAGAAACAGACAATGTAAAAGTTCTGAATCAGATGACGGTTTTGTCATATTTTGGTAACAGCTTCAAGTACCTTCTCATCTTGGGTTCTTCTTATGTCATGAAACTACCTCCTCTAGTACAGGATGGTATTATCAGTGGGATATTTTGCCTTTCACCTGCCTACACTATAAGGAGTCATATTGATGTAGTAACTTGGGAAGACCTGCAGTGTTTTCCAGTGTTTTTCTCTCTGGACTTTAAACTTCCTGAGAGTGATAGTGTCCATGGTACCTAATCACAATCTAGAAAGAGATGTGCTGATTTTTTACCTGAATGGATAGATAGAGGGATAGTATTCTGCCTTGTCAAATACCTCTTCAGAATTATTAACCCTAAAATCCTTACTATTGTGGAAAACACCAAAAAAGTAAATGACCTTGGAAGAATGAGGAAAAGTATATCTTCTAGAGCAGGGGTGCCCAAACCCCAGGTCATGGACCAGCAGTGGTTTGCAGTCTGTTAGGAAATCGGCTGCACAGCAGGAGGTGAGCAGCAGGTGAGCGAGCAAAGCTTCATCGGGATTTACAGTTGACCCCATCACTTGCACTACCACCTGAGCTCCTCCTCCTGTTAGATCAGTGGCCTGAGCTCCACCTCCTGTCAGATCAGTGGCCACATTAGATTCACATAGGAGTGATAACCCTATCATGAACTGTGCATGTGAGGGATCTAGGTTGAGGACTCCTTATGAAAATCTAATTCCTGATGATCTGTTACTGTAGCCCATCACCCCAAGATGGGACTGTCTAGTTGCAGGAAAATAAACTCAGGGCTCCTACAGATTCCACATTATGGTGAGTTGAATAATTATTTCACTATATATTACAACATAAAAATAATAGAAATAAAGTACACAACAGATGTAATGTGCTTGAATCATCCCAAAAGCATCCCCCAACAACCCTAGTCTATGGAAAAATTGTCTTCCACAAAACCAGTCTCTGGTGCCAAAAAGTTTGGAAACTTTTGTTCTATAGCATTATTACTAGCCTGATAAAATGTTGAAGTTCTCCCTTATTTATTCTAAAAATCTGATATACATGATAGTTGAGTAGTAATCATTGAATTTACCCAAATGTTCATGGTGAGGTGTGTGGAAGGGTGCTGAAGTAATTCATCCTTTGCAGAATTCCACCTCTTTCTCTGTCATGTGTACCCTTGTCATTCCCACTGCCACATGTTTCAGTTCCAGACTGGTCATCATTATCATAATCAGCATTGTTGCTTGTCACTGTTAAGCCTAACCACAACTTTCACCCTACTGGTGACACTGCAGTTTATAAGTACTTGGAAAATCTGGAGTCAGGCCAAACATTGTACACACAAAAGAAGGTAAGACAGCTTCAAATTATCTGCCAGAGCTCTGCCATCTACTTATTCCACACTCAAATACACAATTTGTTTAGATTGCCTCTCAACTTCAATTATCTTTTTTCCCTCAGAGTGAAATGCATTTTTTTTTCAGTCTTGTGGTCCTAGACATAGTGTAGATCAGAAAATACGGCAATTTCTTGTTTTCTTAAAGGAAGTCTTACATTAAAAGCAACAACAACAAAAATTTAAAAAAAACCTCATAGTGTAAGTAGTGTCTAAATACAAGTGGTTTCTCTATTGTGAGTTTTATGCAAAATAAATTTAAGCCAGAGCTATTTTATGTGCTAGAGAAATGCCATATTCTTGCAACTGCCACCGACGTGCAAAATAAATGAATAATACTCTATATTATTATTCTAAACTCACACCCCAATATTGGTATCATTAAAATAAACAGTACACCTGGCCTGCTTGATCCTCACACAAATGATAAACAGCTAAGCCTCTGCCAAATCCCTTAGATATAGAGTTTCTACATTCTGTGCCTTTGACTAAAGGGAAATAATAGTTAAGCAAATCCAATTGGCAGCAGCAGTCAAGTAGTCTACTATTTGAAGACAGTTCTAAGTAGCAGCTGTACCAGTATTGGCATAGTAAGCTTCTGGAAGATACTTGTGAATCCGTCTTTTTATTTCAAGTGTTAATAGGCAACAACATTCAAATATATTTGGATAACTAATGATAGTCTTCTGAAAATATGTGAAGTAAGCCATTAAAACTGCAAGGGGGCTTATAGTTAGATATACAGGAGTAAAACATGTGCATTTGTTGATTAAATTCAACCACTTTTTCCCCTAAATGTGACTAAAAGCATTGCCAATTTGATTGATGAAGGTTTTCCCATAAATCTAAGCACAGGATTAGAAAGATCACTAAAAGAACAAAATGTAACGTGACTGGTGCTTGGATACCAAGATGTAGAAGGCAAATAATCACAGGATGCATATGTTAGTTCCATTTCAAAATTTCAAGTAGTACATTTCAATAATGGACTGCACTAGTTTTGGCATAAACAGAAAATGACCATGTGTTTGTAATTGGGGCAGTCCAATTTGTATTGGTGACCAGAATATTGCTCACATTTTTATTTTGTCATGCAAGGATAAAATAACAGCGTTCTGATTCAAGATAGTTCTTTTGCTGAGAGTCGGTGGGAACGATGGCACACAGAGTGAACATCCCAGCACCTTCAGCAGCAAAGGCTTCTTCTGTTCAAGCCCAAATTTCTCCTACAGGAATATACTGAATACACCATTTTTTGTTTGCCATTTTATCTAAAACATTTAAAAGAAGAAAACTAAAATGTAAACAACTATTTTGACTTTACTCTGGCTGTTCTATTTTGTTTAAATCTATAAGTCTACATACTTGTAATTAAGATTTATGGATTTATAAAAAATGACAACATAATTTTACATTTTTACTAAACATTTTGCTGCTTGTGAATTATTCTAATGACTTAACAGTAACCAAAGGCACACTTTGTTCCAAACAAATCAACATTCTTTACACCTATTAGTTAACAGTAACATTTATTAATATTATTACTTTATTAGTAATACAGTTACTATTATAATGTATGCTCCATTCTAAAAACTAGTAACTTATAAATATAACTATAAATATATATTTTCCATTTTTATAATGCATTTAACTCATATAATACACACACTAAAAATAAATTGTTGAAATGCTTATTTGACTTATTCTATGCAGGTACCCATGACATGTTGTTTTTGACTGAGATCCAAATAGAACTTATCTTGAATAGTGAAGACAAAAAAGCGTGAAATGAATATATAAATCATTTAGACTGAAACTTTACTTCCAAGCACTTCCCACTTAAAATCTGTATCCATTTTGTGGAAAGTATAAACTGTATTCATAAGGGTTTTCAAGATTTAGTTATTTCTTTAAGGCGTATGTTAGGCATGGTTGAAGGGAAATCCTGATAACATTTAAAACTCTTCAAATTAAATTCTTAAAGAATACATTCCTTCCATGTTTTGTAATTTTGTTTTGTGTATGAACACCTATTGAATTCAGTTAAATAATATATAATATCTATTAAAATATATTGGTGGTATTTGCCCATGATAAAGATGAGTTTATCAGTGCATAGCTCCTCACATATTTCAGAGAAACTGGTAATAATATTGAAAATCAAACAGCCCTAATTATTTAGCTATAATAATTAATAATTATATTAATGAATAATTTACACTCTCTGGAGGCAATGAAATCTAATTATTGTTGGACATATCAAAAGCTGTTGGCTGTAAATTTTATCCCCTGAATAGCTCATGTTTTATAAATACATTTAGAATTTTAAACATAATAATTTTTAATTGTCTCTATTCACGTATTGATGTAGCTTCTCCATATTTTCTCTGTTTAAAATCTGAACCTGCTCTAAAATTTTATTTCAAGAATTTTGCTTTAGGAAATATACAGATACAGAACCATGGACAGGTAGTCCTTTTGTATTAATAGAAAATCACTCAATCATTATATTACAAAGATAAATATATAAGTATATTTAAAATTTTGTCCATACTTTCTTTCACCTGCTGTTATATTTATGATGTCATTACAATTTACTTTCCTTCTTATGCAAATTCATTTCTATTTCTTTGTCTTGTTCTTTTCCTTTTTAAGCATTTTGATTCCTATAGAGTAACAAATAACCTCTATAGTTACTGAATATATCCTCTTTAACTTTCTCTCTGTTCTTCTTCCTCCTTTCATTCTCTGTTCTTTCTACACAGGGACTGATTTCAAATTATTGCCTCTGAACTCCAAATTTACTCTTCATTGTCTGCTCTGTGAAAATGGAGCTTGACTCTATTAATATTTGTCCTTTGCCAGCTAGCATGATGTTACTCTTTGTAGTAGAAAGCACTAGAGAAACATTGCAAGGGGTTTCTCTTCCTGTTTTCAGTCTACTCAGATTTCCCACTTCTGCGATGCACGCAGCTTCTCTGACATCTGGCTTCTGCAGTGTGAGCAGTTTTTCCAGGGCCAGGCTTTCAACATCTGCTTAAACAGATGTTTAGTTTATTTACTTATTCACTTAATATTTAATATTTTTTAACATTTAAGAGAGAAATGTAATGTTTATTTAGTTTTCTTAGTTATGAGCAGATTTTGATGGTTAAATAGGACAAGTAAATGTGAAAGATGAATTAACTGTCATAAGTTTCCATGTTTATAATTAGAAATTAATTTTCCTATGTACTTCAGGGCTTTAAAAGATATCACTTGAATTTTTTTGTATTGTTGTTATATTTTTAGTTCTGGGGTACATGTGTGCTACGTGCAGGTTTATTACATAGGTATGCATGTGCCATGTTGGTTTGTGGCCACCATCAACTCATCATTTACATTAGGTATTTCTCCTAATGCTATCCTTCCCCCAGCCCCCAACCCCCTAACAGGCCCCAGTGTGTGATGTTCCTCTCTCTGTGTCCATTTGTTCTCATTGTTCACCTCCCACTTATGAGTGAGAACATGTAGTGTTTGGTTTTCTGTCCTTGTGATAGTTTGCTGAGAATGATGGTTTCCAGCTTCATCCATGTCCCTGAAGAGGATGTGAACTCATCCTTTTTTATGGCTGCATAGTATTCCACGGCATACATATGCCACATTTTCTTTATCCAGTCTATTATTGATGGACATTTGGGTTGGTTCCAAGTCTTTGCTATTGTGAATAGTGCCAAAATAGACAAATGGGATCTAATTAAACTAAAGAGGTTATGCACAGCAAAAGAAACTATCAACAGAGTGAAGAGGCAAACTACAGAATAGGACAAAATTTTTGCAATCTATCCATCTGACAAAGGGCTAATATCCAGAATCTACAAAGAACTTAAACCAATTTACCAGAAAAACAGAAACAACCCTATCAAAACGTGGGAAGATATGAACAGGCACTTCTCAAAAGAAGACATTTACGTAGCCAAGAGACATATGAAAAAAATGCTCATTATCACTGGTCATTAGAGAAACGCAAATCAAAACCACTATGAGATACCATCTCACGCCAGTTAGGATGGTGGTCATTAAAAAGTCAGGAAACAACAGATGCTGGAGAGAATGTGGAGAAAAAGGAAAGCTTTTACACTGTTGGTCAGAGTATAAATTAGTTCAACCATTGTGGAAGACAGTGTGGTGACTCCTCAAGGATCTAGAACTAGAAATATAATTTGTTCCAGCAATCCTATTATTGGATATATACCCAAAGGATTATAAATCATGCTACTGTAAAGACCCATGCACACATATGTTTATTAATTTTTATTTAATGTCTAGAATGCAATGGATAATGCTAAAGCATACGTACACCAACTATATTTAACACAAGATTGAAAAGTTCAGGGATGTATCACAGAAAATTCCAGAGGAACACAACCTAGTTCAGGAAAAAAAAAAAAGAATAGAAAATAAGTAATACTAATTAATATATTTTATATATTCCCTAAATGAAAACTCCTTCTAAAGGACACACACAAGTGGACAGAAGGCAAAGGCATTGCACATGAATTAAAAAAAGAAAAGAAAAAAGAAAAAACTTTGCCTATATATCAAATTGTCATCACTTTATACTTTAGACTCCCCATAGAGAACAAATTGTGCTTCTTCATAAAATAGAATAAAGCTAGATCTTTATTACCAAAGACAGGTGTTAAAGTTAAAATGAAAGCGTTACACTCAGCATTGGAATATTATATATTGCATCTACAAATTAAACAAACAACAAAATAGACAATTCTTGTGATCACTAAATTACTAAAACATATTCTGCATATAGTAATTTTGCTTCATTTTAATTTATATAGTCAATATTTTATTTAAGCCTTAAATTCACCAAAACTCACCAAAGAAGCACCTCTAAAAAGAAAAAAAGGAATAGTAGGTGCTTTGCTATCTTTCAACTTCTAAGTAGATATACAGAACTGAGACACATTGAAAAAAAATCTAAGTTATTTCCAACTATACTTATGACAGCAGCAGCCTTTCATATCTTATTGCACATCCTTGACTTCCAGACTTCTGTATTTTAATAGAATTCCCTTCCCCTCAATTACTTCATCCAGTAGATATTTTTTTAAATGCTTATTATGTATCTGGCAGTGACATATTCTGGATAGTCAAAAATGGATAAAATAAACTCTACATATTATTTTCTTTTGAGAAATTCATAGTCTAATGACAGAATCTCACTGAATTAAAGCAATGTTTCCTAGAGAAATCTCCCACATTGAAAATATAAATAAATAAAATAGAAATGAAAGTCCTTCCAGATAGAGCAGATAGAGGAAATTGTACAGGAATGCATTGGAGGCTATAGAAAGACAAACAAAATAATACATTGTGATATGTGAAGATAATGAGCAATTTGCAGTCCTCAAGAGATGAAGGTAAAGATGTACCTATGGAAAATTCCTTTGAAAAAGTTAGCAGAGGTAGATTTTGAAGGGCTTTTTGTCATGTGTAAGTAAGAAGTTAGAACATAACCCTGTGACTATAAACCCTAATTTTTATAGTAATTATGCTACGTTTTAGAATGCCATTATTATGTAACAATCTACTACAGGTAAATATTGAGCTTAATAGAAAAAATACTAGTTTTATAATGTTTAAGTATTTTTGTAAGCATATAAGCAATCTGAATATAATGCAAACTGACAAAAATGGCTTATGTTTTTAATTTGTGGTAAAAATCCATTAGTTTTGGTCAAGTATGTATTTGTGCATACAATGTCTACATACAGTAAAAACTCAAAGGAGAGACAACTATAAAATAGACATGTGAACTACTTCTTGCTGAAAATAGCTTTCAAAAAACAGGATAAAGGGATAAAATAACCCTTATGTTAACTTACAGATGATGAAGTAGTTCTTGCACACCCTTAATCCTCTCTCAATCAGTGTCTTGAATTTAGTAGAACAATTTGAGAAAGTTTATGCTGGGACTTAACCTACATCTAATCATCAGTTCACCTTATCAAATGCCTAATAAATTACTTCAGTGCATATTTGAGACTGCAAGTCTCAGTGCAGAATTGTCAAATGCTAATTATTATTTTGTCCCTATCACACAGAGACAAGTATTCTTCAAAGAGGAAAACTTTCAGGGAAGTAGATATAATCCATTTCTATAATAGTTGAGAAAAGCCAATGCAACCATTCTCTTTTTTAGTTGTTTTTTGTTTCTAGGCTAGACAGTAAAATTTTGCACTGTTCAAATCATGCAACTAAAATATGGAATATGTTTTCATAAAAAAAGATACTGTTTTTTCAATGTTATCCAACAAATTGATATTGAGCACTAACATTAAACTACTATATTTAGCAGTAGGAAATAGATAAATATAAGGATAGAAGAGTGTCTGCTTTGCAGAGACTTATAGCTAGAAAGAGATCTTTCAAGTGTTGATTGTAAATTTTGTATAGTCCTTCATGGAATAGTTAACCTGTAAAGCAAACTCATATGGTTTGCCTCATGCACCTACACAAATCTCATGTTGAATTGCAATTCCTGATTTTGGAGGTGGGGTCTGGTGGGAGGTGATTGAGGTTTCTAATGGTTTAGCACCATTCTCCCAGTGCTGTCTTGTGATAGAGTTCTCATGAGATCTGGTTGATTGAAAGTGTGTGGTAACTCCCCTGCCACTCTCTTTCTCTCCTGCTGGCCAGGTAAAGATTTACCTGCTTCCCCTTGCCATGGGCTATGATTGTAAATTCCCTGAGCCCTCCCCAAAATGCAGAAGCCTCAACAGCCCACAGAACCGTGCACTGACTAAATCTCTTTTCTTCATGAATTACCCAGTCTCCGGTAGTTCTTTATAAAAGTGTGAGAACAAACTAATGTATGTACCTTGAAGCTTGGAAAAATAAATGAAGATAACTGTTTGAGCCATGCCATGGATGTGAAAATACCGAATGGTATAAAATAAAAGACTGGAACTTTGACATTGTAATAATCTAACAAATGAAAGCAACTTTGCTCAGTAGAATGAAATTTAAAAAGCTCTGCCAAAGGTCATTGTGATGAAAGTCATAATAATCCAAACAATGCTTCATAAACATTGATATTCAACAGTTTGAAGATAAATAAGAATATAGAAACCCTGACAGTAGATTGAGCTACATGGGTGACATGGATCTACGTAGTATTTCAAGAATTACTTAGGATAGGCCTAAAGACTGTGGCCATGAGAATTGAGAGCACGAACAATATGGCAAACATTTTAAGGAAAGATCCATGATAATTTAAAGACTACCTGTTTCAGAGAAGGAGATGTCAAGAAATCTGACACATTTTGTCTGAGCATACATAAAGCTAACAAATTGAGTATAGAAAAATGTGGAATGGCCCCATTTGTAATTTTTGAAAGCACATCAAATAATTAAATTATTTAATTAAGAATAGTTTTCACCAAGAGGGTGAAATGTTACCAAAGCCCGAGGAACCGAATATTTTAATAAAGTCAACAGTGACTATCTTGGAATGAATATTTTCTCCTATATATTACAAAGAAGAAAAAAATGTGAATTTTATATTTTATATTTGTTAACTGAAATAGTTTATGTAACTTGGAAATTAACTTCTTCTGTACAATAATTGCCAGATAGTCCAAATTGTTTGCCTATGTGTAATTATAACTGAAATGCTTCCATTAAATAATGTTGATATGTGTTTACTTGTCTCATACTGCCATATCCTGGGCACTTGTATTGACAAGTATTCTATAAATATAAGTTGAGTTTAAAAAAGAAAAAATAAAATTTTTAAAGTTGCAAGTTAGTTTCTCTAATATAGCCCATGGATTTGGGTTCCTTAACTGTGAATCAAAATAATATTCCGGGTTTTTTTTTTGTTTTTGACCCTCATTTAGAAGATCAATATAATTTCCTCTTATCAATATGTTTAGAAAGATAAAAACGTCTTTGAATTGTGAATATGTAAAACAATCCCAATTACATTGATGTTTAAATCAGTGCACTTGTACAATCAATAATCTGGAGGAGGAGGAGGAATAGCAAGAGAAGGAGGAACAGAAGGAGAGGCAGCAGAGATGGTGGCAATAAACATACAGTAGACAAAGACAGAGGTAAAGAAACAGCAGCAGCTGCTGCCACGGCCAGTTGAAATCGTATCTGTGCTCAATGAAAAGGACATTCACATCGGAATGGACTCAAGATTCAGGGCAGGAAGTGAGCTTATTGGAGAATGTGCCCACTTGCAATGTGTGAATATTCTGCCTGTTTCCTTTGACTGTGGCCACAGTCCAGACTCTTTTTGGATATCTGGTGCTGGCTAGACTCCCAGGATTGGATCCCAGCCCAGGTCTATCTTGTTGGTCTGTGGAATACTCCTCTGAGAGATTTTATTTGGAAGTAGGAACACTTCAGTGAGTATCATAGCAGTTAGATTTTCAAGTATGGTCAGCACAGTATGCAGTTAGAAAACTGTACTTCCCGTATCTTTCCTAGAGTGAGAAAGTGACTGCCAGAAGTTCCAGTGTCTGGAATTTGCAGTTGGAGTTGAAATGAGGAATACACAGAACCATCATAGAAAACAGTAAGTTGCAGTTCTGCTCATATTATCTTAAAAAGAAAACAAAAAAAAGGGGGAGGGAGAGTAGGAGTATAGAGTAAGACGTTAAGTAAGATTGGGAACAGATTGAGTCAGAGACAAAGTGTCATGATAGAGCAGTTTGTTGAGCTGCGTGTATTAATTTTCTATTGCTGCCATTAAAATACCACCAATTTAAGGTCTTAGCAGAAATGCATTATCTCACAGATCTGCAGATCAGAAATCTGGAAGGATCTGTTGGATTCTCTGCTCAGACACTAATACGAACAGAATCAAGATGTCACTGGAAATGGACTCTTGTTCAGAAGCAAAGGAGAATAATTCTCTTCAGACTGATTCAGATTGTTGGATGAATCCAGATCCATGCAGTTATAGACCCTTGTTTACATGCTGGATCATTATGAGCTGCTAAAAGCTACCTGCATTCCCAGACTCATGGTCTCCTTCATCTTCAAATCAAGTAAGGGCAGGTGAACTCCCTCACATTTCATGTCCCTCCTGCCACTTCTTCCTCTCCAATTCGGAAGTCTTTTCTTTTCCATGTTTAATTGCTCTGGCTTGGGCTCCCGTTACTCTACTGAACAGAGATGGTAAGAGTCAGCGTACTTGACTTTTTGTCATCTTAGAGCCAAAGCTCAGTTTTTCTCCATTGGACTGTGATGTTAGCTGTGACTTTTTCATATACAGTATTTAGTGTGTTGAGGTAAATTCCTTCTGTACCTATATTGTTAAGAGTTTCAGTCAGGAAAGATTGTTGAACTTTGCAAATGTTCTTTCTACATCACGGAGATGATTATGTAGTCTCTGTCTTTCATTTTGTTAATGTGTTTTATCACATTGATTGATTTGGGTATGTTGAACCATTCCTGCATCTCAGGAATAAATCCCACTTGGTCATGGTATGCGATCCTATCAAACCCAGCTTGTCAGTATTTTATTGAAGATTTTTGCATTTATTTTCATCAGGGATGTAGTTTTATTTTCTTGTAATGTCTCCATCTGGTTTTGGTACCAGAGAGATAATGGCCTCATGTAACAAATTTGAAAGTGTTTCCTCTGTTATTTTTTAGAAGAGGTAAATAATGATTAGTATTAATTTTTGTAATATTTGGGATAATTCACCCATGAAGCCATTTGTTCTGGGTTTTTCTTTGTCCGGAGATTTTTGATTATTGATTCAATCTCCTTATTTGTTATTGGTCTCTTCAGATTTTCTTTTTGGGTTGGTTTTGGTAGATAGTATGTTTCTAGAAATTTATCATTTCTTCTAGCTTATCCAGTGTGTTGGCATATCATTGTCTGTAATAGTCCCTCAAAATCCTTTTTATTAAGTTAGTTTTATTGTTTATTTATTTTGTTTTACTTTTTTTAGAGATAAGGTCCTGCTCTGTCACACAGGCTGGAGTGCAGTGGTGCAGTAATAACTCATTGCAGCCTCAGATTCCCGGGATCAAGTGATCCTCCCACCTCAGCCTCCCAAATAACTGGGATTACAGGTGCATGACACCATGCCTAGATAATTTATTATTTTTTGTAGAGGGAAGGTCTTGCTGTGTTGCCCAGGCTTATCTCTAATTCCTAGGCTTAAAGGATCCTCTTACCTCATCTTCCCAAAGCACTAGGATTAGAGGCAAGAGCCATGGCACGATGCCCTTTTTATTTTTGAGGCATGTGTTATATCATCTCTTTCATCTCAGATTTTATTTACTTGAAGCTTATGTCTTGTCTTTACTCTTAGTTAAGCTAAGTGTTTGTCAGTTTTGTTTATCTTTTAGAAAAGAGTTTTATCTCAAAGGGCTCATGTAATTATTTTAGGCACAGTTTGATTTATCCAATATGACCTTCTCATTTCAAAATTCATAACCTTAATCATATCTCTACAATCCCCTTTGCCATGTAACCTAACCTGTTATAGGTTCCAGGGAGTTGGGTATAGATATCTTTGGGGGTTCAGAACTAAGCAACCATTCATTCATTCTTTATGAATGAAGAATGAAATGTATATCTGAATACAGCCAAAATGACCCACAATAGAATTGTACACGAATTGAAAGAATCTTTGTATTATGAATACAAATGGAACCAATATTAGCTTACCAGATGTTAAAAGTTATAATGTTTCAAACATTTTATTGAGAGGTATCTAAATGATAAAATGTTTCTGAGAGACAAATAAATGACCAGGGCAAAATCTGATTCTCCCTACATGCCTTGGCTAAGACGAGTGTGTGGTATAAGATGGTGTAAAGCTGGCTCTCATTGAAGTTATGTTCTGAATAACTTCCCTATGATATGAAAGTTTAATAAGAGCTAACTTAGAATGAATGTGTGCTACCTATTTATAGTGATATTGAAGAATCTGGTTACACTGAAATCTTTTTGCTTTTTGTTCCTCTAACTTTGCTTTTATTTCAGCAAAAAATGGAAATGGTGACATCTTTACTTAATATATTTAGTGACCTGAGAATCTCATGCTGCTTTCTCTTCAAGCTTCAGCTTAAAAGACACCACAGAATTTTTAAAGGGAAACACCGTCTGAATGAATTTCTTCTTAATGACAGCTAATGTTACAAAGTAATGCATTTTGGCAAGTACAGGGTCTGTCTCTACTTAGCTTTTTGAGGTACTTCTGGTTTTTCATATTACAATAGGAGTCAGGAAATAAAGACTACTTGGGCAGTGTGTACAATGCCCAACTACCTGTAAATCCATTTTGGCACACTGAGATGCTGCTGTATTCTCCACTTGTCTATTTTAGGGAATTCATAAACACAGCTTGGCTTGCTTATTAGAGTTCAGAAACCTGGCAAAGTATATCACTGCAGCTCTTTTTCATCTGCTGTGTTGACACCAAGATCAATGACCCCTTTTGAATGATCAAGATTTTGACAGCTTAATTTCTGTGTCATGAGTTGCTAAGGTAACACTATTTTTGTGAATTCTACAGTTTATAAATCCTTAAGAAATGTCTTCCATTTTTAGTATTGAAAGCAATTTAATATTCAAGTTAAAAAGATTTATTTCTTGGTTCACTTTCCATTCACTGAAGAAACTCACTTTACCTGTTGGCTATTGTCTTCTTTCTTGGAATAACTGACACTATCTGGACGGAAAATGAAACTTAAAACACGTTGTCTTATAACTGAAAAGAGAATATCTCAAAAAGGAAAATAAAGCAACACTTTTTCTTTCTAGCTGGATTACGCTTTAGGGATGAACACACAAAAGTATAGCTTTTAAGGCAACTTTCGGATTTACAATTTTATTTTCAAAATCTGGTATAACACTCAATTTGTATTGATATTGCATATAGCATTTTCAGAGAAAAGTCGGGTATTGGTGTTCTAGCACTGTGTAACAAATTACCACCAACTTAGTTATTTAAAACACCATTTATTATCCTACAATTTGATAGGTCCGAAATTGAGGTATGGCTGAATTGGGTTTTCTACCCAGAATCTCACAAGGCTAAAATCATGGTATCAGTTGAACTGTGTTCCTTCCTGACATAAGGGTCCTCTTTCAAATTCATGTGGATTTTGGAATAATTAACTATCTCATTGTTATTTGGACTAAGACCCTCATTCTCCTTCTGGCTGTTGGGTAGGAACTACTTTCTGCTTTGAGGGCTGCCCACAATCCCTAGCCATGTGCCCTCCTGCATAGGTTCTCTCCACTTTCTACGTCTCTGACTTCAAAAAGAGCCCAGTCTTCATAAAGACTCAGTTGATTATATGAATCTCACCTGGTAAGCTTCCTCTTAATGAAATCAAAGTCAACTGATTAGTAACAAGATTACAAAAGTTAATATTATATATTCACAGGTTCTGCGAGAACTCAAAGGGAGGGGATTATAATCAAGGTTTATATAGCAGGGACCAGGAATCATGGAGGCCATTGTAAAATCGTATCTACTGCTGGTAGGTCATGTGTATTCAAATGCAAAGCACTGGTATTCATACAACAAATAATTCCAGGCGTGTTTTGGTGAATGACTGATACTATTTTAAACAATCAAATCCTATAAGTTTTGCATTTACAAAATTCTCTACTATGATACCATTTACTTTATAACCATAAAATAGAGAAAAGCATATGACACATCTGCCCGCCCATTGACTAATAATATAGATCGATGATTCAACTGCAATATTTATATATTAGTATTTTAAAAATAGTAATGATAATATCTTTATAAATGTACACTATAATATAAAGGTATAAATATACATTTGATATATATATTATGTTAAACATTTAATATATTTATAATAATTATCTCATACACTTATGGAACTTAAAATTATGACAATTTGTAAAAAAAATTCATTTCAATGTCCAGGAAAGTAGTTCTATTTCTAGGAAGGGCATATCATGTAAAATATAGATAGAAAGCAAACACGCGGCTTAAAAATATATTCTGGAAATAGACCATTTAAGAATTTTGTAAAAACTACATGCCCTGATGGAGAAAAAATGTAATTGGTTAGACATGCAAATCCAGGAAGATTTATGTCATGGCAGTAAACATCATATGAGAAATTAATCACCTGTTACAGGCAGTAGCAGTTTTATACTGAGAATTCAGAATGGGGTCATATGAATGTATATGAAATCTGGAAGTCAGTTATCCAGCAGACAGAAAGTACCCAAATGAATTATGAACACAGTTGTTAGAAATATTAATAGAAAAACACATGTACCAAATTAAAAAAAAAAAACTCTCTACAAATCTCTCTGTAAAAGAAAATGTCCTTTTGATAAAATATCATTCAAAGTACAATATCACATAAATAAAGCACTATTTTCTAATTAATTTTACATAAAACATAGAAACATGTTTCTTAGAACTTCATAAATGTGAATAGGCAGTGAAGAATCCACAGAGGAATTAAAATAATTTATAGTTGAATATGTTGATACAATCCAACATCCATATAATGAAGAGAGAATTTATTTTCTACTATTCCAAAGATTTATCTCTTCTTGTTGTCTAACATTTTCAACTGATATTATCACTATGTACTTAGTCATAGTCAACAGAGTTATTCCTCAATTATCAGAACAAATCATGAAAGTATTTTTACTCCAGGTTTAAAAGGTATCTTGAATTCATTTCAATTTTACGCATTCATCACAATTTTCTACTAATTATTCTCATTTTACTTTGAAAAACTTTAGCCCATGGGAAATTTTAATGTACATGTGATTAGGTTTCTCCCCCTAAATTCTGACTCAGAAAGCCTGGGTTGTAGCCCAAGCATCTACCTTTCCTGAAAGTTTCATAGGGTATTCTAATAAGGCATTAGATGAAAACTACTATGGTTTTTTTTGGCTTTCACTGTTGATATACATTTCTTGTTAATAATTTATTTCTTCATTACCATACATCATGCACAAAGTTCTCAGATTGTATAACCTTAAAAATGTATATATCACCACATCTTTCAGTGACAAAGTTATGATTCCTAAGCATGATAGCCAAGATTCATCAAAATGTATTGTTAGTCTCATCTGCATTAGTTAATGCATTAATTAAAAGCTTTGTTCCAACAGTATTGAACTTTTCCAATTGGCTGCCATTGCCTACATTTTCATACTCCTGTGATGTTTTTAATACTCATTTTCCATTTGTTTTCAATTCCCAAAATGTTATATGCTACTTTTTCAATCTATGAAAATTTCAACTCATCCTTTAAGATTTGGCTGAAGTGTTATCTCTTCAATAACATCTTACCGTTTTTAACCAAAAAAGTTAGTTGGTATCTCCTCTCTGGTTCCACAAAAGGTTTGTTTTTACTTAAAAAAAGTACTTGCATTTTTAAAAGTCTGTCTTCTACACCACTCTTCCACTTCTTTGAAAATATAAACCATGTCTTATTCACTAGGCCAAGTCCGTATTACTTTATACAGACCAGGGCTCACAGACTGAATGCATAATTGTTTTATAAATAATGAATGAATGCATGCACACATGTGTGTATCAGTAAGAAGAGTTGATTTCCTTCCAACAAACTTTCCAAAATTTATCAGAAATGACAACGGTGAAAGTGTGACTATTTGATGATGAATAAAAAATAATATTTGTCACTCAATTACTTGTGGAGTACCTTTGTGGAGTTTGATGAATTTAAGTAAGAAATATTAAAACCTTTGGTGTACAGTAAAAGAGTGATCTGGCTGCATGCTTTGACTTGACACTGTCAATTTCATTCATCACTACATTCTGTCAGGTGCCTAGCTGAACTGGGAGAGAGTGCTGAGCTGCCAGGTGTCAGGGTAGATGATTAAAGCAACAGGTCAAAAATGGAGTTAATGTCTCAATCACTTACTGCAATAGTACAAGCAAGGCGCTAAACTCAGAAAAAGAGTTAACTCCCCCTGTTGCATTTACACTCATGGAACAGCACATTGGTGGAGACTCCGGTGAATCAGCACAGACATGGGGGTCATCTCACCTTTGAGGGAGCTTTAAAACAAAAGGCTGTGGCAGCTTTATGGACTGAAATTGAAGGGAGAGCAAGGGGTAAGGGCTAAGAATGGAAAAAGTACCCAGTACCGAGTCAAAGTGGGGAAACTGTCTTCAAGGTCTACCCTCTTCTTTCTAATAAGAAAGCCTCCACCGAGGCACCTAAAGAAGACCTCCACTCCAAGTCCTCAGGTAAGAAAATTAGGAGTGAAGGCGCTGGAAATGCAAATACATCCATGAAAGAATGTAACACACACACAGCACCCTTCCTGTTGGTTCTGTTTCTCTGGAGAACACAGACGAATACAACATCTAATCTTTAGAAATTTTAACTAAAAATAACCGACTGATCTCTTGCTTTATTAAGTCAAATCATTTGCTCTTCTCAAGAAATTTAAACATATAACTTTTCTTGAACTATAAATGGATTTAGCTTCCTAATTTTCTAATTTATTTTTATTTAGTAACTTACTAAATGATAAATGTTTCCTCTAAGGAAGTATTATCTCTCATAATGTTCCCTACAAGTCCAAAGAGTTTTATATGTCTGAGTATCTAATACGTAGCTTACAATTCAATCTGATAGCAGTTTATAGGTTAGTTTACCTCAGTTTATTTTCTTGATCAAACTTTATATTCCATAAGCTGCTACATTCAGTTGCATAGGGCCTAAAAAATGGTTGCAATGTATATGTTCTACGTGGTGGCCCTGGTTAAAGAATGGAAAATGATAAATTAAAAGAGTATAATGATTGTACAAATATATTTGTTTATATTTAAGACCATATACATATGGTCTTAAAGCATACCCAGTTCCTAAATGAAAAGATACCTTCGAGAATTGTAGACCACTCGACAACTGTAGTTTTCTAAAAAAAACAGATGCTCACAATTGTCTTTTTTGGATTATAGTTGCCCAGATTTTAACAAAAGTAAAACAACACATGGACTTAACTACTTTGCATCCTTTACCTTTACAGGAAGACTTTTCATGATGTATTTTCCATAGATGTGCAACAGTTAATGAGACCATTGGTTCTTTATGAGTTACATACTTCAGTCATAATTCAAATTCAATAATTATTTATCCAAATCCTGGTTGTTGCTGAATCTTATCTTTGGGAAAGTGTTCAAGGTCCCTGAATATTTTTACTTCATCCAAGATGGCAAGTAAAATAATGATCCTTATATTTACTACTAAAGCCTTTAAAACAGTTCTTACTAGATTTTTCTTCCATCATAGTGTTTAGAATATTTTCTAGACTATAGAGTGCCAGATACTTGTTAAACATGTAAAAATTCCAGTAAGACAAAAAATTAGACTGATATTTTATTTTTAATTATTTTCAATTAAACTCATTTTAAAGAATAATATATACTTATATTTATTCAATACATGTTAAATATAATCTCAAAACTAACTCATCTTTCGTTATACTATATGTTAATACATTTTGCAAGATATTTTCTTGATTTACTTTCAGATGCTTTGGTTTCAAAGAGATACTTAACATTTATTGTATATAGACTTAAATGCTTAAAATTATTGTATTCATAAACTTTATTAGATAAAGTTGTATAAAATTTGTTAAGTAAACTTTATAAACACATAAGACTGATCATGGCCTAAAAAAACACAGTACTTGTTTTACAGTAAAAAACAAAACAAAAAACAGTTTTGACTTTTTTCATAATGGAATTTATGTAAAATACATTTTCCTACATATTTATTTTTTGACAAGAGGAACAGATATCTTATAGAATTAGGTGGGTTCCATTTCCCTGGGAATGCAATTGCAACCAAAACCAGGTGGTCTGTATTTAAATGGAAAGCAATAGAGTTGGTACACAGACTAATAAAAAATGTCTATTTTGTGCAGTTTTGAACACACCAAATATGTTACCTGGTAACATGTATATCATTTGTTATCAAACATCTTTGTCTTAATTATACCAATTATGGGTATTTTTTGGATTCACATATACTTTTCTCTAAGATAAATGGCAGATAAATACGTGTATATTTGAAGTAGTTTTTATTTACATCAATTTATTTTCATCTACAGATTGTCGACAGAAAAGATAAAAAAACTTTCCAAGGAGTAAAGTTGATACACTTTATTAGAGACAAAGTTATATTTGAGCATTTGTCTGTGAAATTCATTTAACTTTCTTTTTTTTCTTGATATTGTGGTTTGAAAAGCACTAAAAAGCTTTTTTTTTTTTTTTTTTTAACCGAAAACTGCCTGGATCATGGGTAATTAGACTGAACGAGGCCTCACAGATCAATGACTGTAAGTGTGGCTGGCTGACTTACATTTCATGAAACCATAAGAGAATACTGAAGTCTCTTCAGACTTGTGTAAGTGAAAATCGTGCCTGCACATTGTTATTTATGGCAAATGTTTCCAAAACCTCCTCTAACAAAAAGAAAAAAAGCACAGATTGAAGAGTGGAAAAGGAAATTTTATAACAGTCAGAAATTTTCAAAAGAGTTGAGGAGGAAAAAGAGAGAGGCACCAAGTAAGATTTCTTAAAAATTAGTCACACATAATAAGTGGAAACTGTTTTTGAATTTTGCATATCTTTATGCAAAATTTATCTTTCTCATCAGAAACTCCTAGCTATAATAACTGTTTATAGAACTATTGGTCTGGATTTTCTAATCCTATGATTATTTTCTTAAAAAAAACCTTTTTAAATTACATAATAGAATGCAATCAATGAGCACATTTAATGAATTGAGCATTCCTTATTATTTAATTTTGTAATCCCTCATTATTAGTAATCTTTATTGTACTCTGAACATATTTTTAATTGTTTATATGTCTATGTTTGATTATTTTACAAGTTGCTCAAAAGAAAAAACTATTTCTTAGTCATCATATTTATCTCTTGTAAAGAGCAGTATAACTGCTTTATAAATGATTTATCAATATATTTTTATTGATTAAATATTTCTTAGGTAAAATCCAAAATGTTTCCAAAGATTTTACTTTGTTTTATTGTTTGGCATCACGTTTTTCTAAGTAAGCATGAAGGAGTCATTTAAACTGTATAAGCAAATAACCGTATGATTGTTTTGGTTTTCATTTCTCCCTCTATTTGGATATAGAATGGAAAACATAGAGAAAAATAAACGTAGAAGAAAAACAAAATACAAAGTTTGTAAAATGTGGAGATGGAAGTTGTTTGTTTTACAGAATTCTGTGAAAAATAAGGAGAAATCCATTCTCTTTTTCTATTATGTAACTTGACCACTGTGGGTCAAGTCAAGATAGCTTCCAAATTCATGTTTCTGTAGAGCTACTCATAGCTTGCTTTCATGCGAATGTGGATGATGCAGGCACACATTTGACCGAAGTGTTTAGCAGGCCTGTAGCTATGTGACTCAATTTTCACATTCGTTATGTAACTTTGAAGGAACTCGTGTGTTAGTATTTTACAAGTGTATTTAAAATGCCTTCAACATTTCAATTTTTGGAAAGTAATGAAAATAACTGCTTCAGTTTTTTTCCTTTTAAAAATAATTGAAGGGATAAATACAACAAGTTAATTTTTCCCTGATCAAAAAACTAACCCCAAATATATGCCATATGATTAATTTCTCAATGTAGGCATTCCAAAACAACTAATCAAAAATAATGTTAATAGCAATAATAATAACAAAGCCACCGATAAATATGTGATGCTATGTATAATATTTTTAATTTTAACACATAACTAGATGATAGAAATATAAAATTTTGAGGAACATGTCAGTTAGGGTCCTGGCAGAAAAGAGTATGTTCAAATTGGGAAATTTCAGAAGAGTTTGATAAGCCCATTGTTTACAGAGATTTGGGAAATATGGAAAAATCTCAAGACAGTATAGGATTTCCTTGTACCTACTGTTAGTGGGCAGGCATGGTTACCGTATCTTTAATTTCCAGTTTCATCAAAAAGAAAAAACAAAAATAAGAGATCCACAGACATTTATGTACAAAGAGAGCACTATGTATAATGGTTAATGCAGTGAATTAAGCTAAACATTCAGCAATAAAACATACAAAAGTCACTTATATTTGTATCATAGAACAATATAAATTTTCAAATATTTTCTACACAAAGGCATGGTAAAAATGATTTATTTTTTTTTAAAAAGGAACATATTTTAAAACTTTTATTTAGGTATATTTATTGTAGAAAATTGTATTAATTTGCAGTATAAAATTTTCTGACTCAATATACATTTATATACCATAAAGACACCATATTGAATAGAATATTTTATCTTCCCTTATTGTAATTTGTCTCTCAAATCACTTTGACCTAGAAGAAACAGTGTCATTAATAGATTATTTTTTATTTTAGAGATTTTTTAATTGAATCATATCTACTTTTTTCTTTTGAAACATCATATATCTCACAATAGAAAGAAAAATAAGTAACAGAAGGAAGCTAAGACTGCCGTATTACTACTACACTAAGTACTATTTAAGATGAAAATATTAATAAGAGCAATATATTTATGATTAAAAAATATTAAAATTATTACAGGTTACTTCCATAAACGATGGAACATCAAAAGGTAAAGAAAAATTAGATTTGAAATAAATATATGAATCTGCAATCATAATATAAAATTTAATGCAGCTCCTTCATATATTAGATTTGTACTGGTTTAGTCTGAAAATTGACCAATGAAATAATAAATATTGAACACTATGATTCTATTTCTCTTCCTTTGAATACATAGAAAGTACTGTACCCAAAGTATAAATGATTAACAGCCTTACAAATGCCAAAGCAATATTTACAAAATAATGATCACAAGCCACAAGTAAATTCTCAATACTGCTCAAATAGACATTAATTTATGTGAAAAATTCAATGAAAATATTAAAATTATTTAATATTAAAAGCTATTTTCAGAATCTAAACAACACATTCTTATCACGAACATGATTAAAAAATAAATATTTACAGCGCAGGAAAAATGACAGTGGGACTTTGTATCTCAGTTTCATTAAGTTCTTCTGTAATTTTAATTACTATAGTCTTCTGCTACCTTTGGGGTTGATTTGGTCTTTTTTTCCCCCATTTCTGTTAGGTGCACAGTTAGATTGTTAATTTAAGATATTTCTAACTTCTTGATGAAGGTGTTTAGGTCTATAAACTTTCCTCTCAGCACTACTTTGGCTGCATCTCAAAGATTTTGATAAGTTGTGTCCCTATTTTAATTAATTTCAAGGTTTTTTTTTTTTTTTTTTCTGTCTCGATTTCAGTGTTCACCTAGGAGTTTAGTAGTAAGTTGTTTAATGTTCATGTATTTGTGTAGAATATATCCTAAATAAATGATCAAGGGAAAAAAGCAAAGTTATGATTCCTATTTGTATACCACAGCATAAAAATGTTAAAACACTTTAAATGCACCGAATAATGGGATTTTAAGTTAATGAGTGTGTATTCATAGTATACAGCACTTAGAAAATAATTTTATAAAATGACCACCTTATATTGTTAAGTGCAAAATAAGCCAAATGTACTGATAGTTAATAGTTACTTGCTCATTTAAAAAGTGTGTGTTGAGTGAGCTGTATCCCTTTTTCTATGAAGGGGATTTTCCTACAAATTTGTTCTGTAATTGTTAGAAAATAATCTAAAATCTTGTTAATGTTACTATAAAAAAAAGTCACTTAAACAAATAAAAGTATAATCCTCCATGAAATAAACATTTTTGTGTAACATAGAAAAGAAATGTTACATTAAATGTAATAAAATGTAATACTGACAATATAAGTATGGTTTTCCATTCAGAGAAGATAAAAATGCTAAAAATATTTTTGAGGGAAAATATTTCTTCCCTATTAGCATATTTGGATTATGCAGAAGTAGTTACTAAAATATTGATAAATACATATATATTATTAATTACCTATGGGTTATTCACATGTATATTATTATATGTATATCATATATTATATATCATATATAACATATTTATATATCATATGTATATATATCATAGGCATGTATCATAGATATAGAATACCATACATATATTATTCATATATATATGTTATTCATTTCCATAAAAATGTGTGTGCAGAGAGGTCATTTGGGTTTCTAAGATTTTCCAGATAAGGTCTAGTTCTATAAATAATTAATTTAAATAATAAAATAATGATAGGCTTTAAACAATTGAAAACATAAACAAAATTAACTTGCTTAATACTGCCTTATATCAATTTTCTTTTCTCTGACCTAACTCCACTTAATATTATTTTAAAGTCTGGTAGGTTTTCCCCTTACCACTCGCTAATTGTACCCTTGTATCAGAATCATAGGGCTTGTTTCTTTCTTCTCAGAGTTTTTTACTTCCACTTCATGCAAAAAAATGAAGATTTTTGTCTTGATTTGTTTTGTTTTATTGTTTATTCCTGTTTGACCACATTGTTTACTTGATGTATTAAGTTTAGACTCTTCCAATTAGATTCAGCTAAGTGATTGAGTTTCAGTTTTCCTATCTTGTTAGATGAAGACATCTGAGCAGAGAATAAGACTTTATATGTCTTTATTTTAAAATAAGACAAACATACTATGATTGCTTTATTTTTCAAAACTAAGAACAAATATTTAATATGCATTACCACATCTATTGATATTTATTTTAATGATCTTAGAATATATGACCTGTATTTTAATATAACTCCTATTGGAGTTTTCTTCATAAATGATATTATAATCATAAAAATGTATGATGAACTTTGAAGTCATCAAACTACTACTATACTCACCATCCTCATAAAAAATGTAAAAATTGATTTTAATTATTAGTCTTACTGTTTTCCTAAATATTATTTGTTCTTTAAGGCATTACATTCTGACAAACTATAACAGTTTTGCAATATTTTAAATAATGTAAAATGAATATTTTAAAGTAAAGTCACGTAAAGTCATTAGTAATATTTTGATTACTAATATTTTACATAATCAAAATATTATGCCATAAATTCTAAATACTAATCAAACAAGAGGTATGTTAAGAATATTTTGAATATCTTCAAGCAATAGCACTGTTTCTATTCTCTCTTGCACTTCTTTTCTTTACAAGATATATGGAATTTCTGTTTATTACTGAGTATAAATTTACGAAATTATGCATTAACTTATTCTCAATTAGTCAAGTTATAAAGCACTGTGGTATCCCTATCCTTGCACTAAAAACCTCTACAGATGGAGCCCATGCACCATTTGAGACAGTTCTTGTTTCCCTGTCTGTGGCATTTGCTAGATCACACAGAGTAATAGCAAGTTGTGGAAAACAGAACTACAGTTTAACAATGGATTTCGACTGTGTGGGTCTGCTAGTATTTGGATTTTCTTCTGCCTCTGCCACTTCTGAGACAGCAAGAAGTGCTCCTCCTTGTCATCAACCTACTCAACATGAGGACGATAAACACAAAAACCTTTTTGATGATCCACTTCCACTTAAAAATAGTAAATATATTTTGTCTTCCTTATGATTATCTTAATAACATTTTCTTTCCTCTAGCTTACTTTATTGTAAGAATACAGTATATATATATATATGTGTGTGTGTGTGTATATAACCTATAAAATATGTGTTAATTGATTATTTTATGAGTAAGGCTTTCAGTCAACAGTAGAATATTACAAGATTTGGGAGAGTCAAAAATTATATGAAGATTTTTGACTGTGTCAGGAATTTCGTTACTTCTAACCTTTGCATTGTTCAGAAGTCAACTGTAGTTGCAAAATTACAAGTAGTAATAAAACACTTGGCACACAGAGCCTAGGTGGAGAAGGGAGGTAATAAATGCTTGAACATAATTTTTTTATTGTTAGGAAAATCCAAGAAGTTAATACTAAAATGAAAATGCGATTGTACAACTAGAGAATCTAGAAGTGATGCAAAGGGAAAATAATGTTTATTGAAATAATTATTTGTATTATGCATTTAACGTTAATTCCACAAACTTTAGTAGCCTAAGGCATACTCCTGCATAATGTGTGACAGACAAATGAATACTTTCCAATAATGAAAACATCACAACTTAGCAAAACTATGCTAAGTTCTTTTTTTTTTTTTGAAGGTATAAGAGAGGTGCTTAATCAAGGTTATACAATGGGGGCAGCTTAAAAGAGTCCTTGACAGACTAGTTCTTATGCAAAGCATCTTTAACTAAAGACATTGTAAGATGCACAATGCTACCCAACATAAAGCTGCTGATATTACATTGTGACAAGTGTCTTTTTTTTTTTTTAATGGCAATTTTCTGAAAGAATAAAACCTAAATTAGAAACATTACATGACACCTTTTGGAAACCCAATGAAAGGAAAAGTATCATAAAAGCAGTTTCTCTCTTACAAGGAAAGAAAGGGAAGAACTTCAGGACAATGTAAATTATCACCTTTACACTACAAGCTCAAAGGCAGATGCTATTTCTATACAGATGAATACTAGCCTGATTTCCTTCCTCCCTTCTTTTTCTTTGAGTTGCTATTCTATAATATCAATGGGATTAGAAAACCAGGCAGCTTTACTTAGTCTTCAGAATTTCTAACTTTACAATGACTTGATGATACTTAATTGTCCAATTCTTTTGTCCTTGGCCAGGACTACAAAGCTTCCTTTGGCTGTAAGTAGTTAATAAATATTTGCTGAATGGGATATTAATATCAAACTAGGAATGCTTTAAAAAGAGTGTTCGTTGTGTCAGCTGTGTTTGTCCTTGATTCTACTTACTTTCTTCTTCTCATTGCATTTTCATTCATAAGATTTTATATTATTATGGTATATTACATTATATTATGGTATTTTATATTATATTTCATTCATAATATTTTATATTATTATGGTATATTATCATTTGAGGGGCACTCTTCAAGTGCTCAAGTAACTTTTACCTTTTTTGCTATTCTCTCTCTATATATATTACAAATATGTAAATATGCATGCAAATGTATGTATGTGTATTTAGCATGTGTCTATTGAATACTAATCACATAATGTAATCAGTTTAAGGGGCTGGACAGTAGACTAAATTATAATGCCCAGTAATAACTACCAGTTTAATAGCCCCTTATACCTCATCTGTAAGTGTTTTGCATGTACGATCTTATTTGCTGATAAATACACATCAGACTTTCTTAATGAGAAATACTGCAACTTGTGTAAATTTCCATGTCTCACAAAAATATCTTTAAGAAAGTAGAACACATCATGAAAAATGAAGATTTACAAATAGTAGGTGTAATATTAAAATTAATATATTTGAAAGCTTATCCACACCATAAACAAAAACAAAAAAATCAAGTGAAAATTTTCACAGTGTAACTCAACTATATGAAGTTCTTTAATAAAATATATTTTTAAGAAACTTACACAATGTTTTCACTTTTGGTTATTGTATTAGTCAATATTCTCCAGAAAAACATGGCTAATGAGATTTAGAGAGAGAAAGAGAAGAAGAAACAGGAAAAAAAGTGAAAGAGAAAGAGGTATGTTATAAGAAATATGCTAATGAAATTATGAAGGCTCACAAGTCTCAAGATGTACAGGGAAATTAGCAAGCAAGAGATTCCAGAAAGCTGGTGGTGCAGTTCCTGTCTGAAGGTTGGAAGGTTGAGACCTAGGAAGAGCTGATATTTTAGTTTGAATTTTAAGGCCAGACAAAACACATAATATTTCAATTTCAAGGTAGTCAGGTAAAGTGATTATCTTACACTAAAAAAGGTCATAATTTTGTTCTGTTTAGGTCTTCAACTAATTGGATGAGGACCACCCACATTAGGTAAGGCAATTTGCTTTACTAAGTGTTATGGTTTGGCTTTGTGAACCCCCAGATCTTATGTCAAATTGTAATTCCCATATGTCAGGGGAAAGACCTGATGGGAGGTGACTGGATCTTTGGAGTGGATTTCCCCCATATGTGAAACTATGAGTCAATTAAACCTCTTTTCTTTATAGATTACACAGTCTCAGGTAGTGTCTTTATAACAGTGTGAAAACAGACTAATACACTAAGTCTACTAATCTAAATGTTAATATCCTCTAAAACAACCTCACAAAAACACCTAGCATGATGTTTGATTAAATATCTGGATATTCTGTGGTCCAGTCCAATCAACACATAAAATTAATCATCACAATAAATTAATGAGTAATTGATAATTAGTTTACCTACTATGTTGAGGACAAACACACTAGAAATAGATCTCATGAGAAAGCATCTCAAAATGATATGACTGTCTAAATTTAATAATATTGAACTTCTGAATTGCAGGCATGTTTGACAAAGAAGCAAGTTTACTTCTTTTTTGTTGTTGTTAAATTTGGTAAACTACAGTAACACATTCTCATGTTATTTCTAACTTGGATTGTATTGTTTTAAACAATTATCTATGTACCCACCATGTTTTATATGGTTTTCTTATGTAGAATAGATCATAATATGTATTACCATGGTAGCCGGTATCTGCTAAATAATTAGTGTTATTGAAAAGTGGTCCCGATCCAGGCCCCAAGAGAGGGTTCTTGGACCTTACACAAGAAAGAATTTGGGGTGAATCCACAGAATGCAGGGAAAGCAAGTTTATTAAGGAAGTAAAGGAATAAAAGAATGACTACTCCACAGAGGAGGGGATTCTTGACATCGAGAGGAGAGACACGTCCACCTTAGGTAAGATGCTTGTTTATGTATAAGACAACAAAGCCAAAAAATCACGGGGGAAGATCTGCACTACTACAAGTGTTCCTGACAAAGAATCCACTTTTGTGTAACTATTGCCTTCCACATCAATTTATATTATCATCTTTAAAGTGAAACTTATCCTTAAACTAAGAATGCTTTTGTTCTGAAGATATGAGGACATCAGGACATTTCTGGGCCTGCTAAGGGTCTGTTAGATAAACATTATTAACATGTTCCCTTAACCATAAACACCCTGTCACTAAACATGCCTAAACTCTGGAAATGCAACCAGCAGGACTCAGCCCCATTTTACTCAGTCCTTATTCAAGATGGAGTCACTCTGATTCAAACACCTTTGACAATATTACTTAAAATAAGCAGTTTTACTTTTCACTAGGAAAAGTTTTAACCCCCCGGGCACATCCTGATTGACTTGATATGAGTTTATTTCTGAAAATCCTCCATCCCTCCACACACAGAAAAACCTTAAATAGCATAAAAAAACAAAATAAACATATCATGCTAAAACAAACAGAAACACCCACACAGTAATTACAGATAAAATTGATCGTCCATCAAAAAAAAGGTCATATAAATTTTGGAAGATTAGGGAAGATAAAGAGAATCTAACTTAAAGAGAGGTTTGAATCTAATGGCTCAGAGAGATGAGAAGTAGGGGAAAACAACACGGATTTTACCAACGTATAAAGAAAAAACTGGAATTATAGGTGAATATATCTGCAGCCTGCCATGTGGACTGTGGTTAAAAATAAGGTAATCTGTGGAAACGTCATATGAATAACCGTGCCCACATCTCCTCTAAATCTTAGTCAGCAATCAACCCCAGATGCCAAGTGATTTAAGATTTAGACAAACTGAACCAGAGAAGTGGAAATAAAGACAGAAAGCACAGTGGGTGCTGAGTAAGGATAAGAGGTAAAAGTAGGGCAGTAAGTTTCCATTTAGAACAGCAAAAAAAAAAATTAGAGCACTTGCCCAATTTGGCTCTGAGGTTGTTGCCAATGGTAAATCCATACGGGTCTGCAGCAACCTCAATTCTTGCCTCCTCAGAAGAAATAATTCGTTTGAGGGGCATTAGGCAAAAGGAGAGACAGAGGCAAGTTTTAGAAGACAAGGTGAAAATGTATTTAGAAGCTTTAGAGTAGGAATGAAAAGAATCAAAGTACACATAGAGAGGGTTAAGCAGGCAGCTTGAGAGATTAAGTGACTGGTTTGACCTTTGACTTAAGGCATACTAAGTATGTTGGCATACTACCAGGGTCTTGTGTCCCTTTCTCCCCTCATTCTTCTCTTGGGGAGGGCTGTCCACATGCACAGTTGCTTGCTAGCACTTGGGAAGGGAGCAAGCACAGTGTGTTTACTGGAGTTTTACGCGTGCTCCCTTGAGGCATTCTTGCCTTCCTGGTCAAATGTCTCTAGATCATGTAACAGTTTAACTCTGCCATTTTGCCTCTTAATGCGCATGCCTGAGCCCACTCACGCATCTCTTGAGATCTTATTGGGAAGGTACTAATCAGTAACCAGTTTCAGGTTTTTTCTGTGGGGAGACTGCCTTTCCCTGGCAGTGGCTGCGACCAATTATTATTTTAGAGAAATAGTGTAACACCTGCCTGACCATAACTTGATGATCATTTAACACTCCTGATGGGAGCAGGAGGGAGCCCTCTCCTGCCGTGCTCATGCCTGACTAGCTACCTACTGTAACAAGGTCAGTGGTGACCAGGCTTGAGGCTCCTAAATAGGCATTTGAAGCATTTGTCTCTAAAGAAAGTGATTGACTACTTTAAAAATTACAGAATGTCACAATATGAGATGTCTAAATGAAAAGGCAAGTTCTCATCCAATAACTATAAGCTCCATCTGTGCACAGAATGATTCCAATCAGCTTTTTAACAGCTAGATTTCTAAATATTAAATATGAATAAAACATAAAGACTAACCCAGTATTAGAAGAAGGCCTTTAAAAAATAAATGGAACCAAAAAAAGAAAATTAAAGGGGACAGAAAGAGGAGAAAAAATAAAATTAATATAAACAAATGTATATAGGTATAAAGTTAAAAATTCTTAGAGGGAAATTAGTATATTGCATCCTTCACAAGAGAACAAAAGGTATCAAATGGAAACACTTAGATAAGATGCACAAGTTCCGTGTGTGTGTGTGTGTGTGTTGGTGTATAAAATGTAAATAGATACACACACATACACAAGGAAAGGGTGAAAAAGAAAGATAGGAAGAGATTAAGAATATACAGTCCTCAGTGGGTGTGGGGTGGAGAGCCATAAGGAAACCAAATAGTTTGGAACATCTCGTTAACAACAATGAAACCCAGAAGACAGCACAAGGAGAACTTGAACAATTCTGAGATATTTATTTCCAATAGAACGTTTGTCAAGAATTTTAATTGTGTCCAAATTAGTACTTACTTTAGAGAGAAAAATAAAAGTATTAAAAAAACACGTAGAACCTCAAACAATTATACTCATTAGTTTATTCTGTGGATGCTACTGTAGGATTCCATCTACCAAAAAGAATGTTTTTAAAATGTAGAGGAGGAGTATGCCCGTGTAGAATAGTAATAGAGGAGACAATACAGAAGTGTATTTCTTTACTTTCTACAATAAATTACAGCCTCTTGACTAAAATCAAAGCTACCTGCTTTTGACTTCTAACTCACTTAGCAATTAAAGGATGAAACTAATTATTATATAGCATTTTAGAAATATTCGTGTCACCTTATGGTGTAATCATAAAAAGTAGTTGCAGAATATTTATGTAATGACTTTTAAAGTTTTCATGTTTTCAGCATTATGCAGCTACCAAAAAAATGGTGAAAAGACTTTTAGAAAACATTCATACTAAATCCATTTATGCCATAAAATTAAAGAGAACAATTCATTCTGGAAATTTACATTTACATGTTTAACATTAAATATGTTACTTTAAACATTAGAGTATCAAGAATATACATAAAGAAAGTAAATGTACCTGATTATGTAAAATAAAATATCAAAGTGTATATTGGTTATATATATTCAAAATTAATTTCATTTTTGTCAAAAACATGCATGTGCATAGCTATACATCAAGCACAAATATAAAGATTCATCAAAATCCTTAGATTTATCATCATTCTATCCCTAGTGCCATATTCCAGCAACATTCTTTTTCAACAATTTTATATTCTCTTCATGGTCCTAAAATGCACGTTTCTAAACAATACTGTGTATATACTATTTTATATTTATTAATTTTTGATATCATTTGTTTTCAATGATAGAAAATGAGGTTTTCAGTTATTTTCACAACCAATGCTTGAACATTTTATCTTCATCTATCAAAATTATTACACTATATTCAAATCAATGTAGAGTGCTCATATTATTCTGAATATGAAAGCATTCTTATTTGTTTAACCAAGAGATATGTTGTATTTCCTGTTACATATAGGTTTTATTTTCTTTCCAGACTTAATTTCTTATTTTCTCTGTCTGTGTACCTATGAGATCCTTTAAATACCTAGCAATCTTTTTTATTAATATTAATTTTAATTGATAAATAATTGTGTGCATTCATGAGATACAATGTGGTTTTAATATATGTATACATGTGAAATGATTAAATCAATTGAATTAACATATCATTACTTAGCTTACCTATTTTTCATGATGAGATATTTGAAATTTATCCTTTTAGTTATTTTGAAATATATGGTACATTATTATAGATTATAGTCCCTCAACTACACAATATATCTCAAATCTTATTCCTCTTATCTATCCAAAACTTTGTACCTTTTGATCAAGAACTTCCCATCCTTTTCTTCCCCCTTCTCAACCCACTCTCTGATAAAAATCATTCTGCTCTCTACTTCTATGAGTCCAACTTTTTCATATTCCACATATAAGTGAGACCATGTGTTATTTGTCTTTCTGTGCCTGGCTTATTTCAGTCAGTCTTAAAATGTCCTACAGGTGATTCTGATAAAAAGCTAAGGTTAAAAATTCATTTTTGTAAAGTAATTAAGCAACAAGGAACCTTTCTTCTTTTTCCCTTTTAATTGTGTGTATTCCAATTAAAAAGCTGCGGTAGCATTTTTCTCTTTAGCTACTCACCAGATTCTTTGAGTGTGTCATGAAGTATCCCTGGAAAATGAGATTCTCCAAGTGGAAGAAAAGAACTGATAATCTCAAAGTTGAGTATGCAAACTTCTAATTAATACACTGTTTGCAGCACTGTGGCTGCTAGTTCTCTTAACCCTAGAGCTTGTTAAATGCCATTTCTCTAGTACTTAAGCCTTCTCTTTACTCTGAGACTATCTGGAGGAGAGGTAGAAGCCTAGATCCATGGACCAATGCAGACTAGAAACTTGTGGGGACAACTGATCTGTGAACACACTTTCACATTTCGTTCCTGTGTTTTACCTCCTATTTTCTGGAATACCTTGTGTTAGAAACATGCATGGTGAAATTTACACATGGCATAATTTCTTTTTATTACCATTTTTCCTCTTGAACAATAGATTAAACCATACTGTAATTGATTTTTCTGTTGATTTGGGGTTTACAGTGATAGAATGTTGAAAATGATCCCTTAAAGAAGTTATCTTTTTAGTTGTCTCGTTCCTTCGCTATAAGAATTGACTCTATCTACCAATCATTTAATTTAACTTATGGTAAAATTATTTCTTTTCAGATATGTAGGTTTGGAAAGTCAAGATTCAATAATTCCTACACAAATAATTATTGAATGTCTACTCTGTTCCAGATATTGAGCTGGATACAGAATGACGTTTTGTTGCCATTTTCCTTAGGAGAATTACTATCAAGTTCATGTAAAACTGTAGATACCTATAGGAAATGAAACAATAATGCAATTTGGCACACATACACACATACACACACATATATATATGTTATTTTTAGACTAGGTAGAGATTAATGGGAATGCGAATTACTAAAATTGATTTACTTAACTGAAATGTGGAATTTGGGTGGGAAGAAGGAAGAAAAAGCATGTTTCAGGCAGGTTAAATTATTATGAAATTCTTTCTACTTTCCTCCTTTAAAAATCCAAAATAATATTTTTCTAATTATAATCCATACTATATTTTATACATTTTTACTATGTTTCCATTAACACATTTTAACATACTTTCCATATTGTTTTCTAAAATATGTATTTCTATAAATAATGCATTTTAATAAATATATTTATAACTTATTTAATATGCATATTAAGTCTATATTTCCAGACATGCACACATATTTACATATATTTATGGATGTTGTATGTTTGGGTATATATCTATAGGTGTAGGGCACAGCACTGTGAACCACAGTCTTTTCTCTTTTAATTATTAACACAATCTTAGCATTGAAGTAATATCATTCTCATTTTTCAGATGCAGAAATTTGGACTTGCCCAAGGTTACACAGTTAATTAGTTAATGGCAGAGGGATCCACTACTCTTAGGTTTAGCGTGATTCGGATAAAAAATTACTATGCTAACCACAATTACCTCTCCTTTAAATTAACTGTATTAACAAATAAATAATTTGAATAGCTTCCTCCACACACACACACAAAAAAAAAAAAAAAAAAAAATCAGCATGGCTCATGTTTTAAGGTAGTAGAGAAATTGAGTTTTCTATTAATTTGGAGCTAGATGAGGAAGTAAAGCATAATTTTTTTGAGAACTGTTGAGCAGGTTAAGAAGGTATGTGATCCAAAAGGCAGTTACTTGGGAAGCAGCCAAATTAAAAAGGATAAATCCGAATGAGTCATAAATTGAAAGTGGAAGGCAAAGAAGGTGAATCTGGGTTGGAGCCAAAGAAAGAGAGAACACCAAATTGTACAAATTGCCTCTGCTGTTAGGAAAAGATAGGAATGGACTAATTCCCTAGAGGGATATACACTCAGGGAAAGCATCTGGAGATTATCTGGAAATTACTCCTTTTTAATAATTTAATGGAAAATGCTTATAGTTTTATTGCTATGATTTTATTTGTAATTTTAAATGTTTATTACTTGCTAATTATAAAATAAATCAATGTCATCAATTTTAACCAGAAAAAAATGAAATCAGAGATGCTGAATGCTTGTTAAGGATTCACATCAGGATTATCAAATCTCCTTCTATGACCACAGTTATTGGTACATTATCCTTTGTAATTAAAATGAAGGAATATGGCAGAACTTCTATCTTTAGCAATAAGACACACTGAATATTCTGAAATGTCCCTGCAGCATATCTCAATATGCTGGATATTTTAAAAAATCTTTAATTGCATAGTTTTAGTAAAAATGTTTAAAAGCATAAAGATAAAGTAAAATATATTGAGTAAAGCACGAATTCCAAGAAGAAAGCTCCCAAAGAAGTTACAGTTGCCCTGAGGAGCTATGCCAGGTCTAGGAGCTTTTAGGCATATGGTTTTAATCCAACAAGTACAAAAAAAAAGTCTGCAGACTGATAAGGATAAAAGTTAGAAAACCAAGAGCCCTGATATAAAGCCATGATTCCAAAATATGAATAATCAATAAAATATCTAACTGGGAGGTAAATAACACTATCCCCCACCCCACAACACACACACACACACACACACACACACTGCCAACTACAAGGAGAAAATAATCAGACTTAATAAATAAGGGAGTGGAGTACCAAGATCCTCCTTGACAATACCTAATCTCCAGTGTGACCTGAAGCAAGTTTTAGACTGGAAAACGCATTACCTACAGAACCTGAAACACCTAGAGCACACAGACTTTTAGGTAAATTTCTGCCTATTATCAATGTTGGACACTTCGTAGAAGTAAACATAGACCTCCTTACAGCAGCAGATGTTATCACAGTCCTTCAAAGCTCTATGAATAATAAAGTACCATAGTAAAGAAATAAACATTAAAAATGAAAATTGCCAAAGCAACAAGCTATTGTGTGTGCAAGAGAGTAAACACACAATAATCAGAAACAGATGTAAAGTATTAAAGACCAAATATAATGTGATTAAGTAGCAAGAGGTGGTGTGCAAGTATGCAAAAGAAAGAAGGCTATCAAAATGCTGAATCTGATTTGGAAAATAACCAAATAAAAATTCTAGAAATGGACAAAGAGCTCCCTAGATGAGATATATAGTGGAATAGGCATTATGAAGTTAGCATGAGTGAACTGAAATATGGATTTTAATAGAATTACTCAATTCAGTACAGAGAAACAGAGATTTAAAAACATAAGTGATGTTGAGAGATGTGAGAGTAAAGTGAAAAATTTTAGAATATATCCATTGAGATAACAGGAAGAAGCTGGTAAAAAAAAATCCAGATAAAAAGATATACTGAATAAAATTATATTAAAAACTACTCATATTCTGTAACCATTGTGAATAATAGGTGGGATATATGACCATAACTTTACACCTGCCATCATCATAATGTAGTTACGTACTATCAAAGATAAAGAGAAGACCTTAAATAAATAGGAAAATAAAGTGTTTATGATCGTCAATGGAATTATGAACTGAGCACTTCCAATAATATCTTTATATAATATTCCAAATAACATTACCTACATTTGCACAGAAATCAAACATGGTCAAGAACAAAGATTACCTATATTTGCACAGAAATCAAACCTGGTGAAGAACAAAAATGAAATAAGACCACCCAAGGCAAAAAAAAGTTTATTGCCAACACGTCTACAACCAATAGGAGTTAGCCAAACAATCTAATGAGAAAATGGGCCAAACTGTAAAAAGATAAACACAACCAGCCAAAAGGTAGAAAAAGAGAATGACAGTTTAATGAGTATGAGGTTTGCTTTGAGGTGATGACAATCTCTGAAACTAGATACTAGTGAACGTTATATGACATTGTAAATCCACTAAATTCCACTTAAGTGTGCACTTAAAAGTGATTAAAATGGTACGTTTTATGTAATGTGCATTTTATCACAAGAAAAATGATATTCACAAAAATATATTGCCAAAACGGTGGTAGCATACAACTGTTTCAAGTTTACCTTATAAACTACAGTATTTCAAGAGTTTCTGAATTCACATCCTGGCCTTGCAATTTATTACTGTGTATACTGGTGTCTTAGTCCATTCAGGCTGCTCTAACAAAATCCTATAAACTGAATAGCTTATAGATAGCAGAAATTTATTTCTCCCATTTCTGGAGTCTGGGAAGTCTAAGATCAAGCTAAGATTTGGTGTCTTGTGAGGGCCTATTTTCTGGTTCCTAGTCAACAACTTCTTGTTGTGTTTTATATTATGGAAGGGGTGAGGGATCTGTTTGGGCCCCTTTTATAAAGGTACTAATCCTCTTCATGAGGACTTTACCTCATGACTAATAAACTCTCAAAGGCCCCACCTCCTCACACTATAAACTTGGTGGTTAAAAATTCAACACATGAATTGGGGGAATGGGAAACATAAATACTGAGATCACTGCAACTTGTGCAATTTAGGGGCCGTCCTTTTGTCTTGGCCTTCTAATATGGTAAAATGAAGGTGATTATAATCGTAACTACAATGTGCAAATTAACCATATAAAAAAGCATGGAAAACCCTAACATAATGAGATCTCAGTTAGGTTTTCATATTATTAAATTTCTTATCATCATCCTTATTACAATATTTTGCTTCTAACATTTTCCAGTCTTTATACCAAATTTTTGTGCCATCCATTATCATTTGCGTTTTCAATTAGTTGTGCTAGAATGTTTTTCTCAAATCGTCATCTAACATTTGTATCTGTCTCCACTTTTCAGAGTTGTTGTATATTACATTCCTTTAAGATTAATGCCATGTTGAAATTATTGGTTTATTTGTCCTTTTTCCTACTAGTTTCTTAAGAGCAAGGTATTGTCCAAATTGTCTTTTGATCACATATTGCCACACAACACATACACACATCTCATGAATTCACAATTGCTCAGTTGAACAGTATCATCCACATGATTGACACATACTTTGTTTCTTTCATTGAAAATATTTTTCCATTTAATTTTTGCCCAATTACAGCACTAAAAATGTCTGAAACTCTAAATTTCTCATATTAAGGTAAAAAATAATAACACATTATTTTTGCAAATATTAAGTAGCACTAACTATAGGCACTGCACTATGGCTGTGGTAAGTATTTCAACATTAATTCTCAAAATATTTTTGTTTGTATCTAAGTTTAAGTAGGAAAGAGAAAGTCATTGATAATGCAATGTGAAATTTCAGAAACTGTGACTATAGTTACATGCTGGCTAGGAGTTTCACTGATTCCCAGCCAGATCTTTTTTTATGGAAAATAACATATATTTTTTTCCTAAATGACAAGAACAAAAAACATAGAAAATTAGATTATGAACACGTTTTTTTTGACATAGGTCTCTCTCTCTTAATCATATGCATGTTTAATACTTTAAATATGACTTAAGCAATTGACATGATTAGAATAAAAGAGAGTATAATACAACGAAACTGAATATACCACAATATTATCAGTTTGGTACAAAAGACCAAAGAGATGTTGAATTACATCAGCTTGTCATTGATCTATTAGGAGAGAAAAGCTAAGAAACACAAGAGGCTGTGATCCTTAACCTCATTCAAATCTAAGAAAGAAAGGCACATATACTAGCTTCTTATCCAGATACTGCAAAATTATAATATTATAACACAAAAAACTATGTCTGGCTGATTTGATTTTGATTTCTATTTTGAATAGTTCTTGACAATATCCATGGATAACAACTAAATTTCTGTCAGCACATTTTAATGATTATATGCATGCACAGCAATCATTTCATGCAACTTTAGGGGGTAAAGATGGATCAGTTAGTGATCTTGGCTTGATTTCATTTAAACAAATTATTTTCCATTTTGAGATATATAATACAGAATTTTTACTATTTTTCATGTGTTTGTTTTCAGGAGCTTCTTAAGTGGGATGCAAATTATTTTGCCCTAACTATATATAATGAAATCAAACCAATAATGGACATGGTGATAAGCAGGACCCCACAAGTTCTTTCAAAACCAGCACACATTTGTCAAAATCTCCATCAAGCTAGTCAATAAGGAAAACAATATATTTACTGTTCTAGCTCTGAAGCTTTTGAAATTTTTACGGCACAACAGAGAAAAAAATATATTTGACAACTTTGAATTAGAGCTTCATAACCTAGGAACATTTATATTTTGGGAGTGGTTTACGTGTCCATTAAGATATTAGCTAGATTAGGAAATGCTTTCATCCTCCAGAGGATGCCTGGGAAGGCCATATCATGACTCAAGAGGCTTGTCCAGTTATCCAGTTTTTTGTAAAAATGATGTAATTTTCTCTGTGTGATATTGTGCTAAAACCTGTGGGAGTCACCAGGACTGCTCTTGTAAAATGGGCAGAAGGTGTCTAAAATCCAGTCCCAGTTCTGCTGCATCCACCAAGTAAAACAGGCCTTTCAGTAATTTATAGTTGTATTTTGATTCTACTTCATGTTTAATATCTACACAGAGCTTCTCTCATGCCGTGGAAATACAGAGTGAGATTTTAGGGATATAGTATCCAATGTTAAATATAATAATGATACCCCAAAATTGAGTGATATCTTGGATAGACACTAACATATATTTATTTACAAGTTTCACTACTATTCCAAGAGGCAATTACCAATAGTCCTTTTCAATCAATAAACATCATCAGGTACTTAATATTAGCTCTATGCTATGAAAGCTTCTGCAGAATGAAAATATCAATAAGACATTGTCTCTCCTGAAAGAGCTTTCAATCTAGTAGTGGAGATAAATAATAATGCCAATTCAATGGGGCAGGTTTCATAAAGGAAGTAGTAGAGGAAAATAGTATATTATAACAACACAAAAGTGTAGCAAGTAATTCTGATTCAGCAATAAAGGGACATAATTTAGACTTAAAAAAATATTTCACTTCAAAGTATGTAAAACATATGACCCACCATGGAACAGACTAAAAGTACAATGACCATGTTTAGTACAAAATGGAAAAATGGCTTTCTAAGAGGAATAAAATTAAAAGTGAAATTGTTTGAAATGTCACTTTGATATTGAAACCAATAGACAAGTTGGAAACAGATTTTATCAGTTCCTCATCTTATTCTTTAGGTGAACTCCACTCAACAAAATAGTTTCCAAAATAGATGTCCTAAAACACAGAGAGTACCAAATACATGCAGCAACACTCCAAAGGACACATAATTTCCTTGCTTCCCTTTATTTTCTTTTATATTCCTATACACATGAATCTTTACAAAGGGAATTTAATCTTTAATGTGATACTTGTACTCTAGTGATAAATATTTGGGCCACAAATTCTTATTAATTGCTTAGTAAAAGTAAGTGTGTTAAGGTTTATCTAGGATTTTTACATGTAGATTTATAAGTGATATTGGACTATATTTTTACAATTTCAACTAACTTTATCTGGTATGGTATTGAATTCGTTCTCTTCTGCTACATGGCAAATGAGCAGAAATTTAGCAACTAAACACCCATTTATTATGCTACCATTTGGTAGATCACAAGTCTGGGAGGGTTAATTGGGCTGTCTGTTAAGAGTCTTTCAATGTGAAAATCAAAGATTTAGGGGACGCTGAGCTCTCATCTGAACTCTAGGGCAGAAGTGTTTTTGAGCTCATTAAGGTTGTTGGCTAAATTCAGTTCTATGCGGTTGGAAAACTGAGGTCCACCTTTCCTTGGTGGCTGTCAGCTTAGGGGGGTTCTTGACTTCTAGACATAGTCTGCATTCTTCATCATGTAGTGCACTGCATTTTTGAGCCAACAGTGGTACTTGACATTCTTCTAGTGCTTCAAATCTCTGGACTCTGTGTGATAAAGTTAGACCATTGGATACTATCTCGGTATCTCAAAGCCAGTTGATTTAGAACTTTACATTTGCAAAAATATCCTCACAGCACTTTGATTGAATATTGGTGACATGGTTTGGCTGTGACCCCACACAAATCTCATCTTGAATTGTAACTCCCATATTCCCAAATGTCTGGGGAGGAACCTGGTGGAAAGTGATTGTTGAATTATGAGGGTGGGCCTTTCCTGCGCTGTTCTTGTGATAGTGAATGAGTCTCAAGAGATCTGATGATTTTGACAATGGGAGTTTCCCTGCACAAGCTCTCTCTTTACCTGTCACCATCCACGTAAGATGTGACTTGCTCCTTTCTGCCTTCCACCATGATTGTGAGGCCTCCGCAACCATGTGGAACTGTAAGTCCATTAAATCTCCTTCTTTTGTAAATTACCCAGTCTTGGGTATGTCTTTATCCACAGCATGAAAACCAACTAATGCAATAAATTAGTACCAGTAGAGTGGGGTGCTGCTGAAAAGATACCTGAAAAGTGGAAGCAATTTTGGAACTAGGTAACAGGCAGAGGGCTTGTAACAGTTTGGAGGGCTCAGAAGAAGACAGGAAAATGTGGGAAAGTTTGGAACTTCCTAGAGACTTGTTGAATGGATTTGACAAAAATGCTGATAGTGACATGAACAATAAGGTCCCGGCTTAGGTGGTCTGAGATGGAGATGAAGAACTTGGGAACTGCAACAAAGGTGACTCTTGTTATGTTTTATTTAGTAAAGAGACTGGAGGCATTTTGCCCCTTCCCTAGAGATATCTAGAACTCTGAACTTGAGAGAAATGATTTAGGGTATCTGGCAGAAGAAATTTCTAAGCAGCAAAGCATTTAAGATGTGCCTTGGGTGCTGTTAAAGGCATTCCATTTTATAAGGGAAGCAGAGCATTAAAGTTCAGGAAATTTGCAGCCTGATAATGTGATAGAAAAAAAAAAAATTCTGAGAAATTCAAGCTTTCCTCACAGACCCAGAGGCCAAGGAGAAAGCCATGGTTTCTTGGGCTGGGCCCAGGGTCCCCCTGCTCTGTGCAGCCTAGGGACTTGGTGCCATGTATTTTAGCCACTCCAGCCATGGCTCAAAGGGGCCAAAGTACAGCTGGATTGTTGCTTCAGAGAGTGGAAGAGCCAAGTTTTGGCAGCTTCCACGTGATATTGAGTCTGCGGATGCACAGAAGTCAAGAATTGAAGTTTGGAAACTTCTGCTTAGGTTTCAGAGGATGTGTGGAAATGCCTGGATATCGAGGCAGAAGTTTGCTGCAGTGACAAGGCCCTTATGGAGAACCTCTGCTAGGGCAGCGCAGAAGGAAAATGTGGAGTGGAAGCCCTACACAGAGTCCCTACTGGGGCACTGCCTAATGAAGCTGTGAGAAGAAGGCCACCATCCTCCAGACCCCAGAATGGTAGATTCACCGACAACTAGCACTGTGTACCTGGAAAAGCCACAGACACTCAACACCAGCCCATGAAAGCAGCCAGGAGGGAGGCAGTACTCTGCAAAGCCACAAGGGTGGAGCTTCTCAAAACCATGGGAAACCACCTCTTGCATCACCATGACTTGGATGCAAGACATGGAGTCAAAAATATAATTTTGGAGTTTAAAGATTTGATTACCCCCTGCATATCAAACTTGCATGGAGCCTGTAACCACTTTGTTTTGGCCTATTTCTCCCATTTGGAAGAGCTGTATTTACCTAATGCCTGTACCCACATTCTATCCAGGAAGTAACTAACTTGCTTTTAATTTTACAGGCTCATAGGCAGAAGGGGCTTGCCTTGTCTCAAATGAGACTGTGGACTTTTGAGTTAATGCTGAACTTAGTTAAGACTTTGGGAGACTGTTGGGAAGGCATGAATGGTTTTGAAATGTGAAGACATGAGATTTAAGGGGGACCAGGGACTGAATTACATGGTTTGCCTGTGTCCCCACCCAAATCTCATCTCCAATTGTAACTCCCAAATTCCCAACTGTCGTGGGAGGAACCTGATGGGAGGTAATTGTTGAATTATGGGGGATGAGCCTTTCCTGTGCTACTCTCATAATAGTGAATGAGTCTCATTAGATATGACAGTTTTAAAAATGAGAGTTTCCATGCACAAGCTGCCTTTTTGCTTGCTATTATCCATGTAAGATGTGACTTGCTCCTATTTCCCTCACAGCACGACTGTGAGGCTTTCCCAGTCATGTGAAACTATACGATCCTTAAACCTCTTTCTTTTGTAAATTGCTCAGTCTCAGGTATGTCTTTATCAGCAGTGTGAAAACAGACTAATACAATCAGGGATAAAAATCTTGGAATATTATTTTAGAATTCTGCTTATCGCAGGTAACAAGGTTATTATGCTTGCTAAAATGAGTTACTTACCAATACCTCTCTAGTAGCTGTAAACCTTCACATGTAATCCAATTTTAGATTGTTGGTAGAAATTACTGGTAAAAAAATTAATTTGTTGGTCATTAGTAGCTATTACTGTTAAAAACAACTGCAACTCATGTTTTATTCAGTTTTGTTTCTTGTGGGTAACTTCCATTTCTTTAATGATTATATTATTTTTTCTTGTGCAGGTTTACTATTTATTTTTGCTTTTGTTTTGGGAAGGATTGGATTAATTGGCATAAAGTTACAATGTTCATTGATTTTTATGTTATTTCTGCATATGTAATTATGCCTCCTTTTTATGTTAAATATTGTTTGTGATCCCTTTCTCTGTCCTTCTCACCATCTCTCCTTCTCTCTTCTTGATCACTCTTGTTTAAAGCCTATATTACCAGGTTATATATATATATATGTATGTGTGTGTGTGTGTGTGTGTGTGTGTGTGTGTATGTATGTGCACTTTTCTGATAAAATGCTTAGTTTAGGCTCCTATAATAAAATACCACAGTCCAGGTAGCTTATAAACAGCAAACATTTATTTCTTATAGCTCTACAGGCTGGAAGGTACAAAATCAATATTTCATTGTTATCTGGTGAGGACCCACTTCTTCACAGATAGTGTCTTCCAGCTCTGTCCTCACATGGTAGAAGGGGCAAACAAGCTCCCTAGGGCCTTTTTAATTGGACATTAGTAGCATTCACCTCTCAACGACCCCCATTTCTTGACACCATCACCTTGGGAGTTAGGATCTCTATTTATAAATTTTAGACAACAGAAATATTCAGAGTATAGCAAATAATTTTGATCCTGTCATCCTCTAAAATGTGTTAGTTTCATTTCATTCTGAGATTAGTATTGTTCTTTCCTTACAATTACTTGAATTGACTTTATTTTATTTTAATAACTTTCAAGTTGGGTAATTACATTACTCATTTTCAGACTTTCTTCTTTTCACACATCAGCACATGAAGATGTATTTTCCCCTTGGTTTTAAATGCATTTTATATATTTTGAAATATTATATTATGATGACTATAGAGTATGTGTATTTTCTAATTTCAAATAAGACTGTTTATTGATGCATGGACTATCTCCACGTTATATTCTTTTAATTTCCAAATATATTGTTAGTTTTTCTATATACATCTAATTTGATTGTAGTATGCAAGGGAAGGTAAATGTAGTCAAAATTAATTATTCTTTATGCCCCAGATTTCTGCACAAGCATTGATATTTGTATTATGACCAGATATTATTATTATTATTATCATCATCATCATCATCATTTTTTTTTTTGGCGACATGGTCTCTCTCTGCTGCCCAGGCTGGAGTGCAGTGGTATAATCATTGCTTACTGCAGCTTCAACCTCCTGGACTTAAGTGATCCTCTTCCCTCAGCCTCCCAAGTAGCTGGGACTACAGACACAGACCTCCATGACCAGCCAAATTTTTTACTCTTTGTAGAGATGGGTTTTTGCCATTGTGCCCAGGCTGGTCTTGAATTCCCGGGGTAAAGCAGTCTACCTGGCTCAACCTCCCAATGTGCTGAGATTACAGACATGAGCCACCATGCCTGGCAATGACCAGATAAACTGTCTAGTTTTGTAAATACCGTACTCTATATCTTAAAGATAAAGAATATTTACAATGGTTAGATGTAAGAGTCAACATGCATTCATTACACCAAGCTGGTTATTGTATTCTATTTGTTTTTTATTTGTACTACTTTTCCTCAACAACTAGATTTCTTAGCAGTTTTCTTTAGATGAGAAGAGCTTGCTCAATGCAATCTGAATGAGAATCTTGTAGCAAAGACTCACAATTCAGTAAACACGTACATTGAACTGTCTAGCCACTATCACCCCCTAGCAAAATTTCACGATATAAATCACCAAGAAAAGTTGATGGTAGGTGAAAATCCCACAGTATCACTGAGGATTTTGCCAATTTTTCCTTGAAATGACATTAATAATTAGTTCCCAATATTTAGCTAAGAACTAAAAATTTATTTGGGGGAAAATATTGCTGTCGTGTTATTACATAGGGGCTAGTCTTTTGCTTTGATATTTTTAATAAATATATAATTCTTGATGTTAGTATACCTAGGTCTGTTTTTATATATTTTGATCTTACTTTAGGTGTTTCTTTTATTAAAAAATCACTAAATATTTCATTCAATTTGAAAATGTGTCTTTTAACAGGATCATTTTATCCATTTTTATATTTACATTCTTCCTGGTATATTTCGGGTTACTTCTCCACCATAATGGTTACTTTCTATTTGCCCTTCTTTAACTACACCAAACATCCCCAAGTAATTGTTACAGCTATTTTAAAGCTTTTTATTATCTAGGATTCAGGTGTTTCTGATGGTTGTGGAGGCTAATCTGGTGCAGCCGCTGTGGGGAAACCAGCTGCAGCAGGGGAGACACCGCCAGGCTGTGTGCTCCATGGACCCAGCAGAAGACCTTCCCACTCCTAAGTTAGCATGGCAGGAGCCCATGCTCCTAGATGCAGCTGCAGCTGCCCAGCCATGGCTCTGGCCCCTGGCATGTTTGCGTTCTTTGGGGCCTGGGAAGTTCCCTGCCCACACAGGCTTGAAAATGCCTACTGCCACTCCTTGGCCTCTTTCTGCTCCTGGTGCCCACTCTGAGGCAGAACAAAGTTGTGGTCAAACCTGGGTGCTGTTGCAACCCAACCAGGTGTAAGCGCTATCAGGGTGATGCTGTGACACATCATCCCCCTGCTGCTTTGGCCCCCTACAGACTTTGGGCACCAATGTTCATGAGAGGGAGGTCAAGGGGGCACTGAGGACAGTTTGGGGTGGATCTGCAGGCTCCCTCGGCAGGAACAGCCTGGGTGTCACGAATGACATGTTGATAGCAGCAGGTGGAAGACAGACTCCTGGGTGTAAAGGATCAGGTCCCCAGTGAAACTCCACCTTCAAGCCAGGTACAGCCTGAAGCCTGGGGGTCGGGCTGCCAGTTTTGGGCGGAGTCTGCAGCCTGGAGTGAAAACTTATGGTGCATTTCCCAAGTCCACTCCTGGCTGCCCATGGACCAAGCAACACACATTTCCTCCTTTTGGAGCCAATAAGAGTCCAAGACTCAACCAGACTTGAACAGATGTTGGAGCTACCCAATGTGAGAGGGGGCTACCCGCCTTGGGTCTCTTGGACTGCGACCTGACTGCAGAAAGGAGCTACCCATTTTGGGTCTCCTGAAAGCTGTCCTGTCACTTAATGAAACTTCTTTCCACCTTGCTCACACACAAGTTGTCCCTGTACCTCATTCTTCCATGACATGAGACAAGAACTTGAGACCTACCAAATGGCAGGACTGAAAGAGGTAGAATACAAACAGAGCTGCAACACTCCCCCAACATCACTCACCATGTTGTGGGCAATGAGAAGGAGAGGTGAGCTGCAGTCCTTCTGGGAGCTTAGATTTGCAGACTCTCTAAGCTAGGGCTGTGACAACCTCTTTGGGGCTCTGTGGTTCCTGGCATCTCCAAGATTCTCGGTGCCACCACCTTCCCCTCATCCAGATATAGGTGCCCACAGCCACGTGCAGTAGGCATGCCTAGCTGTACACAGTGGCCAGAACCCATGCTTACTTGCTCAAACACCCCTTACTGTTCCACGCCTGGCTTGACCTTAGCAGGTGTGGGTTCCAGGCCAATAGCCCAAATCGAAGGCAGCTTGCTCAGCTGAGTGGGTGGGATGAGCCCAGCAAGCATGAACAATACTCAGGCAGAAGGTGCCATGGGCCACGGAGGCTTCCAGCTGGCCAAGCAACACTCCAAAATCCTGTAACATTTTCTTTATTAAAAAAACATATAACTAGATATGTTATTCAATTTGAAAACTTTTGTCTTTTAAAAGGATAACTTTATTAATTTGTATTTATGTTCTTACTGGTGTATTTTGGGTTATTTCTCTCACCATAATGTTTACTTTCTATTTGGCCTGCATTAACTACACCAAAAATATGCAAGTTTTTTTGTGTTAGCATTTCAACTTATGATCATGATTTTTTGATAACTATTAAATGTTTTATTGTAGGTTATTTTTTAAAAATTTAAGAAGTAATATTTCTTAAATTGTAAATCTTTGATATGGAATTTTCATTCAAATTGTATGATAGCATCCTATTCCAACTAAAAGTACCAGTAAATATAACAATAAAATACGGTAGTCTCATACAAGTTGGTAATGTTATTTTGATCACCATGATTTCAAAGATTTAATAAGGTATATAAATAAAGTGTTGAAATTAGGATATAGCTTCACAATCTTTGTCTAAATAAAATACAAATAATATATAATTATTAAATTGATCTATTTTGGGGTATACAAAATAATAAAACAGATATTTTTCTATATTTTATTAGAAAAGTAAATGATTAAATCATTAAATTGTCTAAAATAAAAATACCTTATTATAAACAAATTTTAACAATTTAAGTATGTGTTATAGTGTTTAATTTTTCATTGTAAAGTGATTTTTTTCATATAATATATTTTGTGGCTATTAAAATTGTTTTAAAAATATTTAGTGATAGGTGAATTACAATACAATATTAACCACAGAAAAGGATGATATAAAGCTCCATATTTAAGTATGACCATCAACTTTTATTATATTATTACTAGTACTTTTCTTTGAGATATAGATTTTTTTTTTTTTTGTAGATGAGTCATACAGAAATTCCCTCAAAACTTCTTTAAGCATGCCAGTGTTGAAGAGAAACTACTTCTCATAGATAACTTTTATTTTCAGTTTTTTGAAAATTCTGTAGGCTGAAATTTAATAACTCCAGACTGAGAAGAAAATATTTTTATTATATATACTAAAAGGTATCAGTGGAATATGTAACATTTTAGGAATCAGAAAGCTGATAATCTACCCTTAGTTTTAACATTTACTTTCACCAAACTTCCCCCAAATATATCACCACTTTGAGCCATGCAATATATGATTGTCAGAAGAAAATATGAGGTAATGCAATGGAATTTACTTTGTAATAGCATTATAAATATCATTGTTAGTGTGAATTAAATGTAATCAGATTCCAATTGCACAAAGTTGCATATTTTATGGATGCTCTTTAATGCTGACTATCAGTGTACAAAAATTTTATTTTTTCAAACTCTGTGAATAAACTAATCATAAATAATTGCACAAATATTTTGGTAAATTAGATTAAGTGCAGTTATAATGTCACAAGTAATTTTTAAAAATACTCAATATAGGCATTTTATTTTCAACAACTCTGAAAGCTATCAGAATGTATCTATCCTTCTGAAAACCTAACATGTAACCTGATACAGTTTCCTGGATGCTTACAGAAGAGATGAGACTCCTGTGCATGGTAGGTTGGATAAATTTCATGTTGATGTCAGTACCCTCTGCCTCCTCAAGTCTGATTATGCAACGTGAAGTGTTCCAGGTGGAGGCTAAACACCTGGTAGATTTGCATCTCAGTTGAGGATCCCTGAGCTTCGGAAACCCAGATCTTTTAAAGAGGCTACCAGCAACATAACAAACCTTTGACCTAAAGGGAGACGTTACCTTTTCTATTGTGGAGCACAATTTAATGTGGCCCCTGTTTTCTTCCTTCATAGGAAATACAGTTGACCCTTGAAGGACACACATTTTGAACTGTGGCCCAGTTACGCTTGGATTTTTTCAATAAAATTACACCATGTGTGTCTGCGTCTCCTGCCTCCTCTTCCACCTCCTCCACCTCTTCTGCCTCTGCTAACCCTGTGACAGCAAGACCAACCCCTCCACTTTCTCCACCTCTTCAGCCCATTCAATGTGAAGAAAAGGATGAAGAGCTTTACAATGACCAAATTCTATTTAATAAAGAGTAAATATGTTTTCTTTTTGTTATTATTTTCTTTTTTCTAGCTTGCTTTATGATAATAATATATAGTAAATATAACATTAAAATATGCATTGATTATTTGTTAAAGGAAAGATTCGTGGTCAATAGTAATATTTGTATTGAGACAGTCAAAAGTTATACCTGGATAGTCAATTGCATGAGAAGTCAGTGCCCCTAGCCCCTGCATCATTCAAGAGTCAATTGTACTAGCTGAATCTTCCATGACTGATCATTACATAAGCATCCTTAAAAAGACATTTAAGGACAAAAGCTGATGCAAGACATGCAGAATTGTGAGATCCATTAAAAAAAAAAAAAAACTAATTACATAAATGCACAAATTAAACCTCCTGTTTAGAATGTGTCCTACTCATTTAAACATATTGGTCAGACTTGGTCTGTGCATTAATCTTATTAATACTCGTATTGTCAAGATATTGTTTAATAAATTCAATCTTAATATATAATCAGCATAATGTATTTGGGAGAGGAGGTATTAAATTCAATAGCAATCACAGTAAAAACAAAAATGCCATTGAAAGAAAATAAATATTATATGCCTTGCAAAGGCTTCTGCAGTGAATCCTCCTTAAACACTATTTCATCCAATTCTTAACCTATTCTTAACCTCACCTATTCTTAACCTCACTGCAGTTAAGATGCAGCTGACTGTCTTAGGAAAGACAGACCTCATACTAATGACAAGGTTCAATTATCTTTAGATAATTTTTCAATCCAAAGTTCTTCACATATGTATATAAGACAACATATTATTGTGCGTGTGAATTTAAACAATAAAACATTTTCAGTATTGTTTATTTTCTTATATATCAGACTACGTTAATAAGTATCCTCATTTTCAATAATCCAAAAAGAAGTGTTTTGATTATACGATATTTGGAAATCAGCAAAAGTACATAGTCAAGAGTATTTTTTTTCATTCATCAAACAGCATTTAATTTCTACTACGTGCTCAGTACTGTCCAAGATGTTAGTGGACTTAATGATGAAAAAAACAAAACATCGTGTATAAATATTCTGAATTTGATGAATAAGTAACACTGAAATTTTATGTTTTTTTTTTTCTGTAAAATAATGTTTTTACAAAGAAAACAACCCAAAGGCTTAGAATTTCAGAGAGAGTTTAAAGTAGTCCCTGAAAGGTAAGAGTAGTAAGCCTGATGGTTGGTGCCTAAATATTACACTCACTTTCCCCTACGGCTTATTTGCTTTAAGGACATATTTCAAATTAGTATAGGTGTAAAACTTTGTTTTATCTACATCTGACAAAATGATGTCCTACGGAGCACCTCATTTCACCCAGACCAAACATCTTGAATGAACAGGAAATACCAAACATAGATATATCAGTGGGCATAAGTGGTTGCAGATAATAAATAAATATTGAATCACTCTCTCTCTTACCCTCTCTTTTTCTCTCTCTCCGTGTGTGTGCATGTCTCTCTCTATATACATATATATTTCTCATATATGCTTATATATCAATATATTCAATATTTCTGTCTTTATATATGCACACATGTATGTATATGTGAGTGTGTATGTATACATCAAATCCAAACAGAAAAATAAGTGATAAATATACATTCTTTTACATTAAATTTTTGTTAAAAACGCTGCAAGTTTTCTGTATTTTTATCTGAGGTTGAAAAAGGATTTCTTTAGAAAATCAAATAACACATGTTCTCATTTATAAGTGGGAGCTAAACAATGAGGACATAAAGGAGGAAACAATAAACACTGGGAGCTACAAACGTGAGGAAGGAGAGGAAGGGACAAGGGTACTACGTATTGGGTGCTACCTCTTGGGTACTATCTATTGGGTACTATCCATTGGGTACTACCTATTGGGTTCTATGTTCATTATTCATGTGAGGGGTTCAATAAAAGCCCAAACCCCAGCATTATGCAATATATTCAGGTATAAAACTGCACATGTACCCCTGAATCTAAAATATTTTTTTCAAAAAAGAAGTATTTATTATAGTAATAGTTTCCCTTTTTATTTTATATCATTTTTATTCATCTTATGTAAATACTACAATGTGTAACCTGCATTGGTTTAATGCTGCTGATATAGTCATGATTAGTGTAAATTCAGGTAATGTAATATGTGCTGTATTATATACATTATTCATTTAATTTCTGCCTCTTGGTGACAACAATATTGCCTAATGATTGGGTTCTAATTGTCTCTGCCAATTAATAATTGGCCCCCCTAAAATAAATGGAACATTTACCTTTATCTTTCTCTCTCTGATATAAGCCCGGGCCCTGAAAGAGATAGAAACATGCATGTAAAAAGTTTATATTAGGCCGGGCGCGGTGGCTCACGCCTGTAATCCCAGCACTTTGGGAGGCCGAGACGGGCGGATCACAAGGTCAGGAAATCGAGACCACGGTGAAACCCCGTCTCTACTAAAAATACAAAAAATTAGCCGGGCGCGGTTGTGGGCGCCTGTAGTCCCAGCTACTCGGGAGGCTGAAGCAGGAGAATGGCATGAACCCGGGAGACGGAGCTCGCAGTGAGCCGAGATCGCGCCACTGCACTCCAGCCTGGGCGACAGAGCGAGACTCCGTCTCAAAAAAAAAAAAAGTTTATATTATATTGAATTTCCAAAATATTTCTGGTACGCCTGCAGGTAAATATACCTGATAAGTTTTAATATGAGAATTGTCATGGTTATTATGAGAGTATTCAATGAACCAATTTGACTTTTTTCTCCCTTTCTTTTTCATTATGTTGAAATGCAGTGGTCTCCCTAAATCTGTGAGGGCAATGTTTCAAGATCTCCAGTGTATGCCTGAAACCACAAATAGTACTTACAAGAAATTTTAATGTATAAATCAGGAAGAGCAAGAGATTAACAACAATATATAATAATAAAATAGAACAATTATAACAGTATGGGAGTATAACTACTCTTGTGCTTTGGGACTATTATTAAGAAAACTAAGGGTTACTTGAACACAAGCACTTGTCAATCTGATAATCAAAAGTGCTACAAAGTGACTCACACGTGGGTAGGGCTTATACTGTGAATATGGTGCACAAAGGGAGGATACACATTCAGGGCAGAATAGAACAGGATGGTACAAGATTTTATCATGATACTCAGAACAGCAAGCATTTTAAAACTTGTAAATTGTTTATTTCTAGAATTTTCCATTTATTATTGTCAGACCACAGTTGACAGGTAACTAAACCCATGAAAAGCAAAATCACAGATAAGCAGGGAGACTACTGTAAATAGGATATATCACATTGTTCATATGAGAACAATTTTCCTTCAGTGTAAGAACTAGTCAAACACTTGTTACTTTTGAGATTGAGGAGGCTATGACATCTGTTAAATAAAAAAATATATTTCCACTGCCAACTCTGCTGAGACATATTCCTTAAGTCATAGCCAATCTAGGTATTTTGGTTCTAAACAGCTATACTGTTTTTTAACACAGCTATACATAGTTATACAATTAAACGTTTGCTAGATGATTGATTTAAAGTGGATCATAAGGTACATAAGCAAATACATTATACAGAGATGTAAAACTGTATTTTTTAAGTCAGTGTATTCAAACAAAAATGACCTACTGGATGGATATATTGTGCCAGATAGTGTCTGCCACTCAGAATTCACTTACAAGAAAAAAATCCTCCCTTCTCCCCTGAAACTAGAGACTCTCCCTTCCCAAAAGGAAGAAAAATGTGAAATGAAGACATGTTATAGATAATATGCATCATGTCTACATCTTGTTAAAATGAAAATAATCTTTGTGGAATATATACTTATAAAGCAAACAACAATATTACAACCTATTTTATGACTTCAAATGTGTATATGTCTTTCAACAGTAAGTAATTTATATTATTTAAAATGATCATATATTCAATCTATTAAAAACACTTTTTTCTATTTTTCAAAAAATATATATTTATTTTGAAAATTGGAACACTTTAACCAAAATGAAAATGCAATTTTCATGTGACCCAAAGATCTCAGAAGTATGGAATAAGATGTTTTATTTATTTTTTTTAAATTAGGAGCACGGGCTTGAGAGATTCAGGGAAAGAAACATAAATTAGAGAAGTCAATTTTGTTGGAAGTAGTGCCTTTGACAGATTCATGCCAAGATGAAAAAATAATTTTTGTTTTGAACAGTAGGTTGAAAGATTAATGATAAGAAATAGAAAACTCATTTTTATTGGGAGATGCAGGGCAAGAGATTTGTGATTTAAGAATCTATTTTTTTCTTTTTTCATTCTTGGAATCTGAGGGTCTAAGAGTATTTTTTAAAGATCTTTTTAATTGTCCATAGTTTTTTTTCTAGAAACCTCAGCTAATGATTTTGTAAGAACTAAAGTCAAGTTTGCTGATAGTTTTCCCTTGCATTAAGGTTATTTTAAATGAATCATAAGAAAGTCGCTTTACAAATACGTCTTTACCTCTGTATTTTCATCTGTTTATGTCAGAGTAAAACATGCAAAGATTCTGAGAGACTTAAGTCAACAAAAGGTCAGCATTTGTGCCTGTTTTATTAAATTCTATATTTATCAGTCGTTTGGTGCCGCATATGAGAAAAATAAATATATCTGCTGATAGCCATAAATATATATAAGTTCTTCTGTGGATTTATGGGTGATAATTTCCTGCCAGTAGAAAAAGTAAAACAGATTTACCATTAACATGGTCTGTCATCAATTCTTTAAATTCTAGAGAGTTACTTTCCTCAATATGCAATTTAGAAACTATTTTAAACCCTGTATAATTATAAACATATTAAAATTTGAAGCAATTGCATCGTATCAATTTAAAATTGAAAAGGGTTACCTTATATTATTCAAATTTTCCTATTTACAGTGGTGGACGACAAAGGACAACACCTAATTCAGTGAATATGTTCATAGTATACCCCAGTCACTCTAGACTCAGATACAGCAGGACCCTAATCCTTACTCTCCCCAGTTCTTCCTGTGGAAACTCCACCAGGTTCTTGAACCTCTTTAAAAACCTTTCCTCATCTGTAAAATAAAAATACTACTAGTACATACGTCATTCACTTTTTTTTTTTTTTTTTTTTTTTTTTTTTTTTTTTTTGAGACGGAGTCTAGCTCTGTTGCCCAGGCTGGAGTGCAGTGGCCGGATCTCAGCTCACTGCAAGCCCCGCCTCCCGGGTTCACGCCATTCTCCTGCCTCAGCCTCCCGAGTAGCTGGGAGTACAGGCGCCCGCCACCTCGCCCGGCTAATTTTTTTTTTTTTTTTTGTATTTTAGTAGAGACGGGGTTTCACCGTGTTAGCCAGGATGGTCTCCATCTCCTGAACTCGTGATCCGCCCGTCTCGGCCTCCCAAAGTGCTGGGATTACAGGCTTGAGCCACCGCGCCCGGCCGTCATTCACTTTTTATAAAGCTTAAATAAGGCATTGTTTCTAAAGTAATTAGCATGGTGTCTAACACAGTGGGAAAAGTCAGTAAGTGAGGAGAAATTACTTAGTAATTGTTGCCGTTAGTGGTGTAGTAATGATAGGTAAATAAAATGCTTTGGAAAATAACCCAGATTTCTATACAGCTATTTCTTTTGATATATCATTCATCTAGATCTTTCAAAGAATATATTAAACATTGTTTCTTACATATGTTCTGGAAAAAAAAAAAAAAACTAATGCAGAAAATTCCTCAATATCACAAGATTTTTGATCTGTTTTTCTTTTTCCATCTACCATCTTTGGCAAATTTGCTTGTGTGGAACAGTATACTGGATTTGATTTTAAACAAATAACGATAATTAACAAAATAGTTATAAATCATCTGTAATCTGATAGTTATTGTTACACTTTCTATCTGCCTGCTGTGACCTTTTATTTCTAAATCTGTAAAAATATTCCTCATTATGAATGGCAAGGTTGAGTTCTTACTATCTGTCCAGTATTATTCCATGAAATTGGTTTCTGTTAGTTTTTGAGTCATTATAACAAGGACATGAGTTAGATAAGTATTATCCCTGTGCTAGTGTGCTAAGGCTGCCATTAAAAGGAACCACAGACTGAATGGCTTAAACAACAGACGTTAACATTATCTCTGTTCTGTAGGCCAGGAGTCTAAGATCAAGTTGACGGCAGGACTTATTTCATTCTAAGATCTCTTTCCTTGGTTTGTAGATAATGTTCTTCTTCTAGTATCTACAAATGGTCTTTTTTTGTGAGCCTGTGTCCTAATCTCCTCTTCTTATTATGATGTCAGTCATGCTGCATTAAGGCATACCCTCGTGATCACATTTAACCTTAACTATCTTTTTAAATACCTATCTCCAATTTCAGTCACACTCTGAGGTACTGCTGGAAATTAGAACTTCAACATATGATTTCTGTGGAAACACAACACCCCTGTAACAATCCTTATTGTTAACAGATGACACAAGCAAAGAACAAAGAAAATTTGCCCATGGGTACATAACTCGCTATTATCATACTTGGGATTTTAACTCAAGTAATCTAACAACAAAGGCGACATTTGTAGTGATAGTTAGACCAACTTTGCTAGAAATAAGTCAACAAATAATAGCCCTATCTGTGAAGCATCTGACTGTTTTTGCTGTGGTAAAATCAAAACTATTTCATTTTCCATCTGGCTGTCCAATACTCTAGCCTTTGATATACTACATTAAAGAGTGGAGGTGACCTAAAATATTCCAGAATATAAAGCAGAAAAAGAAAAACTTGATAACCAAAACATGTATGAAAATATTTTATCCATAAAAAGGTTTCATATAGAGTCAATTAATCATATGGATCAAGTATGTGCAAACACAGGTGTTGAAGATCTTTCCTTCATATATAAAAAGAGATCATAGAAAAATGACAGAAAATAATAGACATAGATAAATGAAAAAGTTATACAGATAAGTAGATCATTTAGATATACAGTCCATTTTGACCTAATAAACTTTTATTAATGTTCCATCTCAAAAGTAAATATAATAATAATGAGGTAGAATTTTCCCATTAATTAAAAACAACAAAAAACATTTTTTAAGGGGACCATCCAGTGTTAGTTTTCAAACAAAGTCATACTCCATTAATGTCTGAAGGATGTATAAAGCTCACAGGAAATTAAATTGATAATACACATAAAAAATCCTTAAAATATTTTTGTTTTTTGAACTAGGAGTCTTCTGGGAGTATATCATAATGAAATAGTATTAAATAACTTATCAAGGATTTTACAAACATAGTCATTTTAATGTTAGTTAAAATTAATTGGAAACAACCTCAGTGGCAGGAAAGAAAATTATTTAGTAAAATTTTCACATTCATATGATGTGAAATATCCTGTTATGTTTAAATGAGTTTGTTAAGCACAGGGTAATGTGAATGTTGTAATGTAAAAAATGAAGGGAAAACATGAAAGGCTCAAAATGTAAAGGCTTTTTTTCTTTTCTGCGGAAAAATGTGAATGCCTTTTAAATATCCTTTTATACAGGTAGTATTTTGATACTTTAAAAAATAAGTCAATATGAACAATCAAAATGAAATTAAAACTATCCAATTAAAAGTGCGGTTTGAATTTCCTCATAGAGATTTAAGAGTGCAGTACATAATTTTATCTAATCCCAAATTGTGACATGGGTAAAAATAAGTATAGATTTGGGGATATGATGAACTAGAAGAAGGAAAAATTTAAATTTACATGAGAAATGTACTGATATTCTTGCATAAGATCAGAACAACATATGAGCATAAACTAACCATTAACTCAAAGAGCATTTCAAGGATATTCTTATTCATTAATACATATTAATTGAAGACCTACTATGTAATGGACACTTTTGTTGGCACTGTGGATCTCTAACAACCAGGGTAGCAAAGAACCACTACTTTCAACATGAATTCTATGGCAGAGAGAGAGAGAGAGAGGCAAACACGTAGGTATGTATACATTAAGTCAGATGGTAATGAGAACTCTAATAAAATGAAGTAGAAAAAAGGAGGTAGAAGTTTCTGGATCAAGATGAAATTTTAAATTTAATTTTGAATAAAGGATTCAAAGAAGCCCTCCATGAAAAGACATTTGAGTCATGAGTGGAAGGTGATGAGAAGCAAATCTCATGGATTTCTGGGGGAGAGGTATTCTAGAAAGAATGGCAAGTTTCCAATGTCTTGGAAAGAAAAATGTCTAACATGTTCAAAAAATAAGGCTAGCATGGCTAAAATTTTGTGAACAAAGAGGAAATTAAAAATAGAAAAACCCAGAGTCACTCAGAGACCTTAATAAATATTAAACAGCTCACCTGGCTAAAAATCCTAAGCCAACTGGTAATATACACACGAGCTCCATAATAACTACTTACAAATGAACTAAGTCTTGAAGAGTAACATTTATTATTTATTTTGTGTTAAGCCATTAGTTTCCATTATCTATAAAGACTTACATTCAAATGCATTTTGTATGCTGCAGATGAATCTAAATTTTTTCCAATTACAACTACGAATGCTAATAATAAACAAATACACAGATATCTTTTTAGAAATCTTTATTATTGAATTTTGCCTCATATTTTAAAAGTTTATGTCACTTACATATTTTGGATTTGAGAAAGATGACATGAGACCACATGACATTATTCATCTGGGATATCTGCCATAAATTAATTTGTACAGCTATTTTTTTCTTTCCAACTTTTATTTTAGGTTAGGTGTGTACACCTGTAAATTGTGGGTTCCAGGGGTTTGGTGTACAGATAATTTTATCACCCAGGTAATCATCATAGTACCCAGTAGGGAATTTTTCAATTATCACCCTTCTCCTACCCTCTGCCCTCAGGTAGACCCCAGCAGCTATTGTTCCCTTTTTCTGTGTTCACATGTACCCAATGTTTAACTCTCACTTATAAGCAAGAACATGTGGTATTTGGTTTTCTGTTCTCGTGTTAATTTGCTTAGGATAGATGATGCCCTCCAACTCTACTTGTGTTGCCGCAAAAGGCATGATTTCATTATTTTCATGACTGTGTACTATTTCATCATGCATATGTATCATATTTTCTTTATCCAGTCCACTGCAAATGGGCATCTAGGTTGATTTCATGTCTTTGCTATTGTAAATAGTGCTGTGACGAACATACCTTTGCATGTGTCTTTATTGTAGAAGAATTTATATTCCTTTGGATATACACCCAGACATGGGATAGCTAGGTCAAATGCTAGTTCTATTTTAAGTTCTTTGAGAAATCTCCAAATTGCTTTCCTGGATGGCTGAAATAATTTACATTCCAACTGACAATGTATAAGCGGTCCCCCTTCTCCACAACCTTACCAGCATGTGGTATTTCTGACTTTTTACTAATGGCCATTGTTACCGAGTCCATCCTGCAGACCCTAGCTGAGTGCTGGATGAAAGGAGTACTCAGACATAGGTATGCAGTATAAGAGCAGTTAGGGGGCTGCTGAGCTCTAGCGACCAAGGTGCAGCAGCAACCCTGAGAAGCTGAAGCTGCTTGCTTTTATTCAGAGCAGACGACGCCAAAGGCCGGGAGCAAACACTATCTGTGGGTAATTAATATTTATAGATCCCCTTTCAGGGAACCTCACTTGCACGGATGATCAAAGGTCGGGTTCCTGGTCAACGTAAGTAAACAAGCCTGTTTAAGATAAATTTCCCTACACTGCCTTGTACCTACTCCTTGCCCTCTGCCTCAGGGTCAGAGAACAGCAGTCTTCAGCTATTCTCCCCTGGAGCTTTGCAGAGCCTTCCAAACTTTCAGAAGGCCTGCTCCTTTCCCTATCATTTCTCCCACCACTCTGACTGATTTCCTACTCATTCTGACTGGTGTGAGATGGCTTATCACTATGACTTGATTTTATTTTTGCCATAATTAGTGATGTTGAGCATTTTTCATATGCTTGTTGACTGCATGTGTGTCTTCTTTGGAGAAGTGTCTGTTCATGCCCTTGGCCTATTTCTTTAAATGGGTTTCTTTGGTTTTTGCTTCTTGATTTTATTAAATTTTTTATAGATTTTGAATATAGACTGTATTAGTTTGTTTTCTTGCGGCTGATAAAGATATGCCTGAGGCTGAGCAATTTACAAAATAAAGACATTTATTGGATTTACAGTTCCATGTGGCTGGAGAGGCCTCGCAATCATGGCAGAAGGTAAAAGGCACATCTCACATGGTGGCAGACAAGAGAGTTTGTGCAGGGAAAGTCCCCTTTTAAAACCATCAGTTCTCATGAGTCTTATTCACTATCACAAGAACAGCATGGGAAAGACCTGCTCCCATGACTTAATTACCTCTCACTGAGTCCCTCTTACAACGTATAGGAATTCAAGATGATATTTGGGTGGGGACAGAGTCAAACCATATCATAGACCTTTGGTGGATGTATGCTTTGAAAATATTGTCTTCTATTTTGTAGGTTGTTGTTTTGCTCTACTGATAGTTTCCTTTGCTGTGCAGAAGCTCTTAAATTTAATCAGGTTCCACTTATCAATTTCTGTTTTTGTTGCAATTGCTTAGGGAATCTTCAACATGAAATCTTTGCCAGGGCCTATGTCCAGAATAGTATTTCCTAGATTTTTTTTTTTTTTTTTTTTTTTTTTGAGACGGAGTCTCGCGCTGTGTCACCCAGGCTGGAGTGCAGTGGCGCGATCTCGGCTCACTGCAAGCTCCGCCTCCCAGGTTCACGCCATTCTCCTGCCTCAGCCTCCGAGTAGCTGGGACTACAGGCGCCCGCCACCACGCCCGGCTAGTTTTTTGTATTTTTAGTAGAGACGGGGTTTCACCATGTTAGCCAGGATGGTCTCGATCTCCTGACCTCGTGATCCACCTGCCTCGGCCTCCCAAAGTGCTGGGATTACAGGCTTGAGCCACTGCGCCCGGTCTGTATTTCCTAGATTTTTATCTAGCGTTTTTATAGTTTTACATCTTACATTTAAGTCTTTCATCCATCTTAAATTGATATTTGTACATGATGAAAGGAGTCCAGTTTCAGTCATTTGCATATGACTAACCAGTTATCTCAGTGCTGTTTATCGAATAGGGAGTTTTTCACCATTGCTTCTTATTGTTGGTTTTGTCAAAGGTCAGACGGTTGTAGGTGTGTGGATTTATTTCTTGGTTCTCTATCCTACTCCACTAATCTATGTGTCTGATTTTGTACCAGTACCATACTGTTTTAGTTACTGTAGCCTTCTGGTATAGTTTGAAGTCAGATAGTGTCATGCCTTTAACTTTGTTCTTTTCTTTTTGTGTAGGATTATCTTGGTTATTGAGGTTCTTTTACAGTTTCACTGAATTTTTGAAAAGATTTTTCTAAATCTGTCTATGGCCATAACACTCTGAACACACCTCATCTTAAAACTATTTCATCACTTATCCAAATATTTTAATTACTATGATCATTTGTTTACAAACTTATTTTTTCCATTATGTCTCTTTTCATTGATTTCTTCTACTAACATGTTATTTAAATTCTACTTCATAAGAACACTGTCTTTTTTTTTTAATATATGAGTGTGTGTATGTATATATGTTATATATATGTATATTCACACCATATATATATATATTTAGAGCATGTGTGTGTGTGTATACGTGGTATAGATAAAATACATTAACTTTTCTTCCACATATATGGTGTGAGGTTGAGTATATGTAAGGAAAACTTTATCCAAAAATATCAATATTGAGTCAAATTTTAATTTGTAAATTTTAATTCATATATAAAATATTTCCTAAATCCAAAAATTGTCTTTTTCTATTTTTACATTAATATTTATTTTAAAATTAAATACATGGGAGAATTATGAATATTACTGATTAATGAATAATTTATACTAAAATAGCTTTGTTGTTTAAAGAAGGTGGGTTTTGAAAAGTGATTTCTTTGGATATTTAGAATCTTGATTCTCTTATTGGTAAAATGATGTTAATCTGCCTTACTCACAGGTTGCTGTGTGAGTCAAATCAGATATGCTATGTAACCATGTTTTGGATATTGTAGATGACCTAAGCCAAATATATGCGGTTATTAGATATGTAAATCCACCAAAATTTGCTATCAGCCAGGAGTTTTGTCCAGTGTAAACAAATAATAGAGGAAGAGGGAGGGTTGGAAATATTATAAGGCCTAATGGCTAATTCTAAATTTGTAGAAACAAATACAAAAATTGAGCTCCAGTTTCAAGTAAAATGTGCTTTTTTGTTGTTATTTCATCTAATTAAAGACTCATTAAGGTATATGTGAAAAAGGTGAGTGTGGCAGCAAATGAGGATGAAAGGTTTTGTGGAAAAAAACAAATTTTCAAAGAGAGGAAAACAACCTATATAATCTATACAAAGAAAATTATAATATAGCTATTTATCAGATGAGTATTTGAAGGAAAAATAATTTTAATTAAAAATTTAAAATGTTAATCCAAAATAAAATAAGTTAATAATCATGATAGAATAATGATTCAGCAATTTAAACTTAGAGTTAGGTATAAACAAAGGCATAGACTACAAAAGGGGAACCATAATGTCAATTGACCAAATAACTCCAAAAGGCACCCATTTAGCAAAGATAAACCAGAGAAGTTTTCTACTGCCTACAAAGTAAAGTTTTAAGCCTGCTACTATCCTTGCCAACTATTTTGGCAACAGTTGGTCTATCTTTATGTACATCACTCTTCTCAATAAAATGTCTTAAGTCAAATTGTTTATATTGTAATCCAACTCTACCAATTTTACATTTTATAATTATTATGTCAGTGAAGAAGTTTTATTGTTGCTCTTCTCTACTATAAATATTCAAGTGGTGATTTTCTTCTTCTTTTTACCTTCTTAAAAATTATTATTATACTTTAAGTTCTGGAGCACATGTGCAGAACATGCAGGTTTGTTACATAGTTATACACATGACATGGTGGTTTGTTCTACCCATCAACCCATCATCTACATTAGGTACTTCTCCTAATGCTATCCCTCCCCTAGTCCCCCACCGCATATTGTTTTGCCCCAGTGTGTGATGTTTCCCTCCCTGTGTTCATGTGTTCTCATTGTTCAACTCACATTTATGATTGAGAATATGCGGTGTTTGGTTTTCTGTTCTTGTGTTAGTTTGCTAAGAATGATGGTTTCCAGCTACATCCATGTCCCTGCAAAAGACATGAACTCATCCTTTTTTTTATGGCTACATAGTATTACATGGTGTATATGCCACATTTTCTTTATCCAGCCTATCATTGATGGGCATTTGGGTTGGTTTCAAGTCTTTGCTATTGTGAATAGTGCCTCAGTAAAGGTATGTGTGCATGTGTCTTTATAGTAGAACGATTTATAATCTTTTGGGTATATACCCAGTAGTGGGATTGTTAGGTCAAATGGTATTTCTAGTTCTAGATCCTTGAGGAATCTTCACAGTGTCTTCCACAATGATTGAACTAATTTACACTCCCACCAACAGTGTAAAAGTGTCCCTATTCTCCACATCCTCTCCAACATCTGTTGTTTCCTGACTTTTTAATGATCGCCATTCAAATTGGAGTGAAGTGGTATCTCATTGTGTTTTTGATTTCTCTAATGACCAGTGATGATAAGCTTTTTTTTCTTATGTTTGTTGGCTGCATAAATGTCTTCTTTTGAGAAGTGTCTGTTCATATCCTTCACTCACTTTTTGATGGGGTTGTTTTTTTCTTGTAAATTTGTTTAAGTTCTTTGTTGATTCTGGATATTTGCCGTTTGTCAGATGAAAAGATTGCAAACACTTTCTCTCATTCTGTAAGTTGCCTGTTCACTCTGTTGACAGTTTGTTTTGCTGTGCAGAAGCTCTTTAGTTTAATCAGATCCCATTTGTCTATTTTGACTTTTGTTGCCATTGCTTTTTGTGTTTTAGTCACGAAGTCTTTGCCCATGCCTATGTCCTGAATGGTATTGCCTATGCATTTTCTAGGGTTTTTATGGTTTTAGGTCTTACATTTAAGTCTTTAATCCATCTAGAGTTAATTTTTGTATAAGGAGTAAAGAAGGGATCCACTTTCAGTTTTCAGTTTTCCCAGCATCATTTGTTAAATAGGGAATCATTTCTTCATTGTTGATTTTGTCAGATTCGTCAAAGATCAGATGCTTGTAGATGTGTGCTGTTATTTCTGAGACCTCTGTTGTGTTCTGTTTGTCTGTATATCTGTTTTAGTGTCAGTACTATGCTGTTTTTGTTACTGCAACTTTGTAGTATAGTTTGAAGTCAGGTATGGTGATGTCTCCAGCTTTGTTCTCTTTGCTTAGGATTTTCTTGGCTATGTGGACTCTTTTTTGGTTCCATATGAAATTTAAAGTTGTTTTTTTCAATTCTGTGAAGAAAGTCAATGGTAGCTTGATGAGGATAGCATTGAATGTATACATTACTTTGGGCAGTATGGCCATTTTTATGATATTGATTCTTCCTATCCATGAGCATGGAATACTTTTCCATTTGTTTGTGTCCTCTCTTATTTCCATGAGCAGTGGTTTGCAGCTCTCCTTGCAGAGGTCCTTCACATCTCTTGTAAGTTGTATTGCGAGGAATTTTATTCTCTTTGTAGCAGTTGTGAATGGGAGTTCACTCATGATTTGGCTCTTTGTCTTTTATAGGTGTATAGGAATGGTTGTGATTTTTGCACATTGGTTTTGTATCCTGAGACTTTGCTGAAGTTGCTTATCAGCTTAAGGAGATTTTAGGCTGAGACAATGGAGTTTTCTAAATACACAAACATGTCATCTGCGAACAAGGACAATTTGACTTCCTCTTTTCCTAATTGAATACCCTTTACTTTTTCCTCATGCCCTATTGCTCTGACGGAACTTGTGCTACTAACTTGAATAGGAGTGGTGAGTGAGGACACCCTTGTCTTGTGCCCGTTTTCCAAGGGAATGCTCCCAGTTTTTGCCCATTCAGTATGATATTGTTTGTGGATTTGTCTTTTTACCTTTTTAAATAAGGTTACTTATCTTTGTTGGTCTCTATTAAGTTCTAACTTTCTATTTTTTTTGTTGCTGTTGTTGCACTGAACCCTGTATCTCATATCAATCTGCCCACTAATCTGAAGTTTTGTAACATTTACTATCTTTTCAGTCATTTGGCATATCATCTACCTCTCATGTTGAATGATAATAAATGTTTGATTTTTTTTTTCTTTTTGTTGTAAATACTTCTCTTCCAGCCGATTTTTTTAAAGGACCTAAACCTTAATCTAAATTAGGTTAAGATGGACCTTAACTTAATTAGCCTGATTTTTAATTTAGAGAGTTAAATTCATAGATCGAGCTAGAAAACTTGTTCATTTTCATTCTTGTTAGAGAATATTGTCATGAATTTAATTTATTTAAAAAAATAAATAATCATACATTTTAGTTATTGTTTACAGTTTTGAAGATGCAACAGAAAACAGGCCTGAAGAAGTATGTGCCCTCATGAAAACTCCATTTTTATGAAAATAAAAACAATATATCTATGATAAATAAATAAATGTAAAGATTGTGTATGGTAATTTATATGATTAAGAAAAGAAAAATTTAAAAAAAGTTCTATCAGCTGATAGGGCAGGCATTTTTCTTTGGATAGAGTTGGCAAGGAAAAGAGTGGGACTACTTATCCCAGAAGCTCCATAAGGAGGGGCTTCTTAAGGTTATCATTCTTGAAATTAAGCTTGTCTGTAAGAAGAATTGGAGACCACATCTCAGGCAAGAGGATTCGATTAGCTTGAACCATCAGTTCCACTCTGAAATCACCATTCAAATCATGGGGAGAAGATACAGTCCCAAGACTCTTGGCATTTTTTGCCATATGAGAATAGAGTATTATTGTTTCTTCTCTGTTATCTTCTGATGTCAGAAGTTTGCAGTCACCCTGTGCCACCAGGATAAATACCAATTGTGGTGTTGCCAAGCTGAAAATAAATAGAGGAGGGTAATTATTTGTGTTTGTCAGTGGTTCAGAACCATATGAAGGAATATAAGAGACAGAGAAGAAAGAACAGCTTAGGACTGCTTGATATGGTTGGCTGTGCCTCCACCCAAACTATCATCTTGAATTATAATTCCCGTAATCCCCATGTGTCAATGGGTGGGACCAGGTGGAAGTAATTGGATCATGAGGGCAGTTTCCCCTACGCTTTTCTTGTGATAATGAGTGAGTCTCAGGAGATCTGATGGTCTTAAAAGCATCTGGCATTTCCCCTGCTTGCACTCACTCCATCCTGCCACTCTGTGAAGAAGGTGCCTCCTTCTCCTTTACCTTCCACCATAACTGTAAGTTTCCTGAGGTCTCCCCAGCCATGAGGAACTGTGAATCAATTAAAACTCTTTTATAAATTACCCAGCCTCAGATATTTCTTAATAACAGTGATTGATCCAGACTGTTAATCACTTAATATCACTTAATAACAGTGATTGATACACTGCTCAAGGGTCCACTCAGTTGACTAACAGATTGCTGTATCTTAAAAGGATATTTAAGAGCTTAATATTTTGGGAAGTTGAAGAAGATAGGGCTACATAACTCTACATACTCACTCAGTGAAAAGAGTGAGTTGAAGTGAGAACATCTACTGTTTCCAAAGGAACTAGATACCCCATCAACACATTGTCTTTGTGCAAACCTATCAATAAAAACCAGCAGAAAAGATGAAAACAGGGTGATCCAGAGACTAACCAAACATACTTGGAAACGCTGACAGGTAACACATTTGACTGCTTAAGACACAAAACAAATACAGTAAGATATTCAGGTGTTTGGGGTTTTTAGAGAATACCTTCGTACAGTTAAACCCATTTTCAGGACAGGATTCTTAATGGGTTTAGAGCCATGTCAGCCAACCTTAAACTCCAATCCATCCCTCAAAGTACTTCCCATGTTGCATACGTGTCTTCCCAAAATCATTTACTGAAGAAATATTGAAGAGTCTGAAAGAGTATTAATGGATTAGTGCAACTCATTACAGTTATTAGGAAAACAACTCACATGTTTGAGAGTGGCTCAGTAGATAATCTCAAAATGTTAAAAATTATTCCTAGGAAAGTACACGTCTTAAGTGAATTAGGAATTCTCTAAACAAGTAATCTCTAGGATTACTTGTTTTAACATATAATTCAATTTGGTTTTTAAATTTATCTTCATATGGCCCGACTGCGTTTTACATTAGTAAAAAATATTTTAACGTGTCTGATGTACGAAGAGTCAATTTATCTCTTATTTATTTATTTATTTATTTTTATTTTTTCATCCACATTTCAGTTAGAAAAGAAAAATAGTTCTATTTTTATGTCCATCTTGTATTTAAGGAGACTTGTTGAGATGTAAATTAATGTATAATGTAAAAAATATATCGAAGTCCCTTTTGCTTTTCAATCATGTTTATTATTATTCTAAAATGAAAATATCTGAATTTCCCTATTGGAAAAAGAAAAATCATCTTTGTTAAAATCTTACTTTACAGTAATTAGAAAGTTACACATTGTTAAAGAAAAGACCTGAGATAAGTTAAATTTAACAGAGTTTGAGCAGAAAAAAAGATTCATGAAGCACGTTGCACTCAGGACCAAAAACAGTTCAGAGAGTTCTGTCCTCCAATATGTGCAGGCAATATTTATAGTCAGAGAAGTGAAAACGATGTACAGAAATAGCCTGATTGGATGCAGTTTGGCATTTGCTTAATTTGAACATAATTTGACAGCTTTCAGCTTATGATTGGCTGAAGTTTCAGCTGCTCTGATTGGCTGAGATTTGGCTACAATAAGGCTCCAGTTAACATCCTCCATAGCTTATTGGAAACTGTGACTTTTAGCAGAAGTACACATAGGAGGTCCTCGAATAAGGTTGTCCCATTCAATAGGAAAATAAAAACTGGTTTTGTTATATGTCATTCACCTAAAATCAGTTTCCAAGAACCTGTAAACTACAGTAACTGAGAACTTAATGTACTTGTAAAAAGAATATTATTTCTTTCTCGCAGATTAGGTTGCAGTTACATTACAGTTTCCTGGATACAGAAGCAGATTTAGGCTAAACTTATTTCCATTTAACAACATGTATGGATACACTCACAACTACATGGTTAATACATCTAAGTAAGCTACATACAAATTACTAGACTCTACTATACATATATGATTATTAATATGGTAAGATGAGTATCCAACCTAGAGCTTTTGTCAAGGCAGGACAGCAAATTCCTAAAAGCAAACACTGTGGAATCCTTTCACCATTGCTTGATTAGTTTCTAACACATTAGTGATTACATTGCTGCACAGTATTTTGTGACTAAGAGTCATTATTTTGGAATTGTTCAATATGGTGCTTCCACCTCAGTGGAAGAACTAAGCAGTAATAATGAGCAATTAGAAAATTCATATTGGTATTGCATCAACCTAAAGTATTTTGAAGGAAATGTCATGATTTAATTTAGGCTCCAGAGAATAGAGAACTAGAATCTGCCAGACTTAGTTAGTTTATCTTGCAACGTCTAAATTATTATTATGTGCTGTTTTCTTAATGTGGTAATTTTAGGTCTCTAACATATGTGCCATAGAGAAAAGAAGTTAAGATTGTACTATTTGGGAAGGAAGTAGGTATTCCAAATCAAACTCAAACTTTCTTCTGTAAGGAAACAGTTAGACCAGAGATAATGAAATGTAAGAAGGAATGGGAATGTTTTTCTTAATAAATGTAAGTGCACCTAGTGGGAGACAATCAGCAAACAAATTTTGGGAATCCTAACTGATGTGCCCTCCCTTTCAGGCTATTTCTCCCACAATATCATCACTTATTAAATAAAAGCAATGACCAAGGAGATCACAAAGAGATGTTGTATGTATCCATAAATAAAAATAAAGTCACCCCAAATGTGATAAGACAAAACAAGTAAGTTTGAAGTATATCTCAGAATAATGAAAGAAGTTCCGGAGATGTTCCTGGATTTATTTCTGAGGTTACATACAATAAACCCATCATAAGTTCAAAATACTAAAAACCAAAAATGCATTTAATACACCCAACTTAGGGAACATCATAGCTTAGTTTAGCCTAACTTAAATGTGCTAGAATAATTACATAGCCTACAGTTGGTCAAAGTCACTTAAAACAAAGCCCATTTTTAAAATATGGTGTTTAATATCTCACATAATTTAAGAAAATGAAACACATAATGTTTGTATGCATACTTGAAGTATGGTTTCTACTAAATGTGTATTACTTTTGCACCATTTTAAAGAAAAAATTGTAAGTTGAACCATTAAAATTTGGGGACCAAGTGATTCAAGAGTAAGTAGCTAAGTGAGTTTTCTCAAAACACAAAAATAAAATTTCTGAGGAGACTATAAAGTGTAACAAATAAGGCAAATTAGGTAAGAATGACATTTGCTAAGTCTTAAATAAAAACTGAGCATTATAACTAAAAATTAATTATTCTTTTTTTAAGATGAAATCTTAGACCATTGATTTATAACTTCTTTGCTACTGTAATTATTTAAAAATATGAGTTTACTTCCAGACATTACTTCAGCTGAATCCACACATTTTAACACAATGTCTTTAAACTGAACATTGCAACTAAAAATCCAATGGGATTACAAGGCCAATCCTTTGCAAAGCAATGATGCAGTAAGAAAGAGCTAGAATAGTTTCTGCCTTGACTGTGCCCTCAAAAACTTCAGCATATTTTGAAGAATGCTGTAGTGATAACAGCCATGTCATAAATGTTGATAGAGAATATTTATCCATTTAGTTTATTTCCATGTAACTCGGTTTACATTTCTCAAATATCTTGTAGAGAGCACTGTGATCAGCCACAGAGTTGGAAAAACAAAATAATGTATTTCTACATTCCAAAAGTAATTATAATGTAACAAAGATGTGAAAAAATCAATCAAATATTTCAGCATAGTTTGCCAAGTTCACAGTTAAAGCATTTATGGAAGCAATAAAAATGTATCAGAGACCATCTAAATCAATTTTTCAGTTGTTGTTAAAGAATATACTAAGAAATGAGACTTGTGTTGAATTATAAATGAAAAATGGGTTCAAGCAAGATAAACAGATTGAGAGTCTGGGAGAGAAAGAGAGATTAAGATGGACTGCATTCATGACAATAGGTGTACTAGTCTAAAGTAACTTCTACAAAAGCAGCTTCACACATGTAGAAACTCCTCGATGATTTTGGAAAATAAAATGAGCCACGGAGAAAAGACAGAAGCTCAGTAATAAACAGCAGTGGTTTGCAAATTTATCAGAACCATCATTCCAATTTTGTCATAAAAATTGTAACTCTTTTTTACTCATATATATATATTTTTACTCATATATATATATATTTTATTGTCTATGGCATGCTCTCATATACTATGAGAGCATGCCATAGACAATAAAACACACGGGCACACATAATTTTTAAAACTTCAGTGTAATGTGCTATATTTAATAGAATAAACAATAAATGTATAGTAATATCTATTAAGATATGATGTATATCAGGAAAAAATGCTTGGCCCCAATATATAAGAAGACATATAAGGTAATTACATGCTTGTGTCTACTTAAAGTGACTAAGAATTTACTCAAGAAATAAAAATATTAGAAGGCATTTTGAAAATTAATATTTTTTTAAGGAAGGTTTTTGGTAGACAATTCAATTTCTTTAATTCATATAGAGCTATTCTTATTCTATATTTTTTCTAGAGTCAATTTTGGTAACTTTTCTTTCAAAGAATTTACACATTGTATCTAATTTTTGAATTTATTTGCATAAACTTCTCATATTATTCATTATCATTTTAATTTCTGTAGTCTTTGTAGTGAAGTACCTTTATTATTGTTATTGATAACACGTCTTTCTTTTTATATCTTGATTGGTTTAGAAAAAGTATTAATTCTACATCTTTAAGGACTTATTAACCATTGGTTTTACTTTTTAAATTATATTAAATAAAACTAATTTTAACTTTTTATTATGTGTTTATTCTTACATTTGCCTCCAATTTTGTCTTTATTTTTTATTTGTTCCACAACACTGTGGGTTGGTTATTCTTTTTCTTGTTTTTTAAGATGGAAACTTAGACCATTGATTTAGAACTTCTTTGCTACTGTAAGCATTTAAAAATACAAGTTTACTTCCAGACATTACATAAGGTGAATCACACAAATTTTGATATATTGTGTATTTATTAACATTTTTAATTTCATTTAATTAAGGATAGTTACCATTTTCAGTTATAAAATCTTTTTAATCTGAGAATTAGTCATAGTTGTATTTTTTTTATGAAGTTTGAAAATTTTCCAAATATCTTTATGTTAGTAATTTCTGATAATGCTATGTGGTCAAAGAACATATTCTGTATGATTTCAGTCCTTTTAGACTTAAAAAATGTGTGTTTTAATGGCAAAAATATGATTAATATTGGTGAGTGGGTTCATGTTGACTTGAAAAAAATTGCATTGTATTGTTTAATTAGAGTGTTCCTTAAAGACCAATGAGGTTGAGTTGATTGATATAGGCAACCAAATTAGTTCATATTTTCTACAGCCATCTAGATCTCTGTAATTGTTCCACCAATGGCTTATATGGTTTCTGAGGAGAAATCTGGAATAATTTTTATCTTTTGTTATTCTTTACAAAATGCATTGTTGTTGTCTGCTTTAAATATTTTCTCTTTTGCTGTTTTCAGGGATTTAATTGTGACATTTTGTATTGTGGATTTTTTTTTTTCACAGTTTGGAATTTTTGACTGTCTTGAACTTCAAATTTATTGTTTTCATAAAATCGAAAATTTTGGCCATTAGATTTTCAAATGTGTTTTTATTATCCCAGACCCCACTAGGCATCTGATTGCAGGTAGCAGAACTACTTGTGATGTTTGGCTCTCTGAAGCTCATTTCTTATTTGCTTTTTTTCCTGTAATTCCATTTGGACAGTTTCTATTTCTGTCCTCAAATTCAATGATTTTTCTTTCTTTCTACAGTATCTAGTCTTCTTTGATCTTATCTAGCAAATTTTGTACTTTAGACAATGTATTTTGCATTTCAATAAGTTGTATTTGTTTCTTGTATGTATCCTTCATTTTATACTCATTATGCCTATGCTTTTAAAAATATTTGAGCAGGATTATAAAAGCTACTTTAATATTCTTGTTTGTAAATTCTTCATCTTTGACATTTCTGGGTCTTACAACAATTTTTTTCTAGTTATAGATCTCATTTTTTTATTTGTTGGCATGTCTGTTGATTTTGATTAAAGGACATTTTGCTTTGTTTTATTATTTATGCCATGTGCTGTATCTTGTTGCCATTTTAAAGAGTGCTGAACTTTGTCCTTACTGGTAATTTTTCTTGCAGTCACCTTGAACAATTTGAGGAAAGTGCTTAAGCTTTGCTAGAACATGTTTATAGTAGCTTTTAATCTAGGGCTTTTAATATAGTAACTTTTGTTCTAGGGCTACTTTATTTTTAGTATTAAAGCACTACCTTCTTGAATCTCTTTTGAATTCCCCAGCTATTCGCTGAGAACTCCCTAGTCCAGCTGGTTGAAATTTGAAAATATTAGAGGCCTTTAAAAGCTTTGGAAATACTAAGAGCTTCTGAGTCGTGCTCTGCTGGACTCAGATTTGCATGCTACTCATACATATCCTGATATCCAGGAACAGAATAATATGAAATTCTGTGTAGTTTTCTGGAGTTCTTTCTTTGTTGAGTTCCCTCCATTTATGTACTCTGCTTCACAAATTCCAAATACCCCTGAGTTATCAAACTCCAGCCTCTGCCTCCCTAACCAAGCAACGCCTCTTTGCCCTCAATGGGTTTCTTATTCCTTACCAGGGTCCAAAGCGTCTCCAGGCTGAAAGTCAGGTGACCACAGGGCTCACCTCATCTGTTTTTCTTTTTTTAGGGTTCATCCTCCTGCACTCCCTGTTGTCCGATGTCTGGAAGCATTTGTTTCATGTATTTGTTGATTTTCAAGTTCTTTCCAGTAGAAGTAAAAAGGTAATTTTCGTATTATTTAAATTACCCCATTATGTATGGAAAGCAGAAATTCTCTTATAGAAAACATATTCAGTCAATAATACTATTTTGCCTAAACCTACAGACGTATACCATTTTTAGAAAGCAATATTTTGAAAGTAACTACTTTGTAATTCCAACAGTATTAATCAATAAATCAAGCAAGGAAAAAGCATTTCAGAAATATTAGGTGTTAAATGATTTAATACCACATTTCAGTGTCAAGAATGTCCCCATTTAAGTGATACATTACATGGTTATCCAATTTTTAAGTCTGTTAAAAGTTGTTCCAATCTCCACGGTTGCATACTTGCATGTGATAATTACCAAAGTGGATTGTGTTAAACTGACAATCAAATGTCACAAAGTCTCTGTCATATGTGCTTTATGGATCGCTTCAATGGTTAATAACTTTAGATAATATTGTCATATAAGTGATATATAGTATCTTTTTGATTATATGGTCATAGGAAAATAAAGAGTATGTAAAAACTTCAAAATACTGGATTTGTATATTTTAAAAACACAGCTTCTAGGCTCTGTTTTTATAAATGGTTATGTTGTTTCTGTTTTGTTCTGTTTTGTTTTACTTACCTGATAATCTAGATGGATATTCAAGAATGGTAGGATACTGGACAATTTTTACTTTGTGATATTCTTCTTTATAAAAGAGAAAACTTACAGCTGTGGTTCTACCTAGTAAGTGTATAAAATTTCCCAAATATTAGGAAAAAAACATAAAACAGCCTTTGACAGTAACACTATTCACTTTGAAAACTACCCATAATATTGTGTGGGCTTTGTCTTACCCTCAGTGAGATGGAGACTTACTAAGGGGTAGTAATGTAAGGAAGTGAAAATGTGACATAAGCATGTTAGTATTTTACTGGCTGTGTATTGGATTAGAAATGAAGGTTTGTCAGAATAATGATGGCAGGGAGAGAAACAGACCAAATAGGGCATTATTTCAGAAATTTAAATATGAAATTATGAATATAGACGTAACGTGTTTAAATATATCAGCAGGGAGCAGAAGGAAAAACAACAGAGAAATAAGCATGTTTTCTAGGTTAAGATTCCAAACTGCACAAGGAGAAAGAAAAGTGATAGTAATAGATAGAAGAAATTGGAAAAATAAGAGAAGAAAGGTAAGAAGGAAAAAACATACTGAATTTTTACTAGATATTAGAGGAAACTACCTACAGTCATTTAAAAACCAGGAAGACGAATGTCATATTTTTGAAATAGAAAAGAAATAATCTTCAGGAATTGTGGTACATTCTAAGAAAGCAATGTTGTAGAAGGATTTAGATAAATGTAGAAAAGTAATTTGTAAATTTAAATAGTGGTAACAGTTGGATGGTGTTTAAAAAGGACTATTGCTGTTTTTGTGATTATTAATAGCTGATGTGCTTTCTACTTTCTTGTCAGTGATACTGAGAAAAGTAGATGGAATAATTCAAAATTAATTAACAGACTTCTCAGTTCCAAACCAAATGTTCATGTTTTTAGAAATAAAGATATTGTAAAAACCTTGGGCTTCATGTCAAATGTTATTATGTAATATGTATTGAATCACACATAATTTGAGAGCTTAATCCAGTTTTTAACTTATTGTATATTCCAAGTTGCTGAATCAAGTGTCACATTGTACTGAGATCCAGAAATTTCATGGGATGAGCAAGATGTGGCAACAAAAGATGAAGACATGAACCTCTATCTAATAAAGATAAATTATTTTGGAGAATACTGCGTGATAAGTAGTGGATACTAGATTTCAAATATTTACTGACAAAGTTATCAATTATTGTTAAGAATACGAAGTTGGTTTTTCTGGTATGTACTGAAATGTTTTATTCAAATACTATTTTCTACTAATTAAAAATAGAATCAAAGTTCAAAGAGGAGAAACTATTAACCACCACTGTTTACACCAGCAAGTTATCCGGAAACCTACTCGGAACTCCGTGGGTTTGTTGTCCCTAACTGTGAGCTTCCTACTCATTCATCATTGTTAGGTCTGATGATTGTGGTGCTTGCACTATGGTCTCGAGTATCCATATAAAAAAGACTCAACCTTTGAGCGCACATCAAATAAAGGCTTTCAAACGCAATGCCCTAAACTTTAACTCCATTCCCAGAAATAGGTCCCCTTGAAGATCTAGGAAAAGAGGAATATAAAGAGGAAAAGTAGAAAGTCTAGGAGGAGGAGGAAGAAAATTTAAAGAGCAGAAGTATAAGAACGAAGGGTTCAGGTCTTGAAATAAATAACACATACGAAGAAGCTGAAACTGCTGGAAATTTATCTGTTAGAATGCCCTGTCAACATATTTACTGTAGTGTATCTCTTAGATTCACATCAACATCTGAAAAAATATGTTAAAATAATACCAATATTATAAAAGACAACAATAACAGCTAACATTTATATAGTTCTATGTGCTAGACAGTGTTTAATAATTCTGACAAATATTAACACATTGAATCCTCACTTAAAACGATGAAGTGAATATTTTCTATTATTTATACATGAAGAAATTAGGGTATGGAGAGGGTACCTTCATGGGTAACCACTGATTATCAATGAATATCTTTTGAACTATCGAGCAGTGCTTTTTCAGGTACTTTTAAAGGTTTTATTTAAAAAAAAAATCACACTAGCACATTTCATGAGTTTAATATCTATAGTATTATAGTACTTAAGTATCCACATTAAATTTGAAATCATTAGGCTTGAATCAAATTCATTTTCGATTTCATGCCAGACATTTAGCAATAATCTATTAATTTCACTGTGTTGTTTTGTAAAATGGAGATATTATCTATCTCATATATTTTCTGAGGATCATTTGTGATATATTTAACATGGATAATTGTTTATTCCTTCCCCAAATAAGAAATTAATATAAAAATTTTCAAAATAGTCAAACGTTGCATCCCATTCCATTGCTTCTCTTTGGTATCATAACAAGGAGAGAAATATTATTTAGAAGGTCAAGTAAATGTTTTAGTAAGATGAATAGTGGTGTGTGTGTTATACAGGAGACTATATTCATCAGTGCAACCAAAAAATGTGATGATGCTTTTAAATATAGGAGAGATATTTCCAATTATTTCTTAGCTTTGTGATTTTAATAAAGTTTGACTTTATATTCTAATTTTAATGATATCTCTCCTCAATGATATATCTCTATTCTCTATTTTATGACATAAATATGGCTTTGTCTTTCCTTGTGTTTATTCTAAGGACTTCTCTCAACTAGATTATCAATATTTGTGGGGAAAGAATTAGGTTTGATTTGCTTTGTAACCCCACAAAAGTTTAAGGGAATATTTATCCAGAGAAAAGTTAACTATTCGGAAATGTTTGTATTATCGTTTCTTAAAAAAGCCTAGACAAACATGGTCTGGGTCATGTTTATTCTTTAATCAAGAATGAAATAAGCACATGAGCCACAGACAAGCATCAAGACCATTTTTATTATCTAAATATATTTATAAACAAATTAAAAATAATAAATTTATTTTATTTTTACTATTAAATGGACCGTGACCCACTTCATGCCTTGGACAATCAGAACTCAAGATAAAAATGTGTAAAATCGATATAACAATAAAAATAATTTTCATCTTCCTCTGATCCCACAAACTATTGCTAGATTTACTAGCACCTTCTAACTTACAAATGTAATTACGTTTTCTTCTAGTTTAGAATATGTAAAGTATTTGAAACTGGATATATTTTACACTTTTCCATAGCCGGCCCTGAATTATCCCTCTGGCCCACATACCCTTTGCCTGTCCTCTTTTGTCTGCTGTCATGGCCTTACCAATGCTATGTTAACATAGCAAATAACTACCCTTCCTTCAGAACCCAAATGAATTCCCATACCTCTAAAATTCTTCTTATATCCTGAAGCCAAAGTCATCTTTCCCTTCCATGTGTTCCCTCATAATATGTATAGTTATATTATGAGGTAATTCTTCCTTTTGATTCTTCTTTCTTGGGTTCTTGAGAGGAGGTTATGCCATTAGTCCATACCCTCATGATATGGAACTGTACCTGGTATGTAGTAAATTTGTTTAAATGCATGTTGAAAGAGATACATAATAAATAGAGTAGCCATAGTGCTTCACAATGACTAAGAAGCTCACTAGAGGCAACCAATAAAATAGCTCTCTTTAACTACTCAATTTTTTAATAACCCACAATCTACACACCCCTTTTGCAGTAAATCATTGATATAGTTAGAGACAGATTGCTTAGTGAAGATTAATATTAAAATTTAAAAATATATAAATATACATAAATGGGGGACATATTTAATAGAAGAATTGGATGTATAAATAAAAAATGCAAGAATTCTTCTCCTTAGAAAAGACACTGTAGTAGATTTACTGAAGGTGGAAAAATATGAAATTATTAGAAGAATTTAAAATATGACAAAAATAAATGTATTCATCATTGAAACAAATCTGTGTTTGAACCATATGACACTTTTATGTGACTAGATATTTAAAGTTGCAAATGCTGAACTCTTCATACTAACTGATGATAAAAGAAAAATTATTTCCTCCAAATTCTATTTTTTTCCCTATGAAAATAATTTGGGTACATTAAGCATGTGATTGAGATTATGGATTTAAGTTTTTCAATATGTGTGACGGGAAAACGTGTAGATAAAAAAGACCCTATAAAACTGATATAGAAATTGTATCATAAAGAAAATTTGAAGAAGTACATGCTGAGCATCATTTTAGAGGAAAGTAACTTAAATGGTTTATTTATAGAAACAGTTGTATATTTTAACTTACTTTAAAAAAATGTATAGGTAATAAATCTTACTGTCTTTGATGAGAAGTTTTATGAGTTTTGACACTTGGATGCAATCATATAAACAGCATCATAATGAAGATTAAGAATAGTAATATCAATCTCCCAATTCTCTAGGGAGGCCCTTTTGTAGTCAACATCAACTTCTGAAAATCACTGATAGGCCTGTGTTGTTGTTGCTTTTTTATTTTTGGTTTAAAATATGGAACACTGGCTGGGAGCGGTGCCTGTAATCCCAGAATTACTTTGGGACGCCGAGGCGTGTGGATCACCTGAGGTCAGGAGTTCGAGACCAGCCTGATCAACATGGCAAAACCCTGTCTCTACTCAAAGTACAAAATTTAGCTGGGTGTGATGGCTGGCGCCTCTGGAGGCTGAGGCAAGAGAATCACTTGAACCCAGGAGGCAGAGGTTGCAGTGAGCCGAGATTGCGCCATTGCACTCCAGCCTGGGTGACAGAGCAAGACTCTGTCTCAAAAACAAAAAACAAACAAACAAACAAAAATGGAACGCTTCATGAATTTACATGTTGTTCTTGAGCAGAGGCCATGCTAATCTCCTATTTCAGTATACGAGCTGCCAAAGCAACACTGACCAGTTTTTAAACCTGTATTTTTTCCTTTTCAAAAATGTCTTATAAGTAGATTTATAAAATATTTAGCATTTTAGGATTACCATCCTTCACTTAGCTTGTTAGATCAACATTTTTTAACATTCACCATCTGCAAGATAAGTGTGACATATAATGTACGTAATATAATTATATTAAAAAGTAAGTACATTGAGTTTTATTGAAATTAAATACTGGATTATTACAGATGCTTCTTAATATTAACAATAGTACACATGAGGAAAAAAAATCAATACCACACATTAATATTAGCAAATAACTATTTAGTGCATAGCACCCGCAAAAAGAAATGGAGCAAATTGATACACTACATTTAAGATTACATTTGTGTTGTATCTATTAGTTATTCCATCAAAAATGTGTGCCACAGTTTATCTACTCATTCTACAAGAGCCATTTTATTTTAATGGATTGGTCAAATCTTACCACCAAAAATAATGTTGCGGTAAAAAATCATACGAAGGTAATTTCCAGGGATTTCATTTCAGCTCCTAATATAAAGTTATATTTAAGATTTAGAGAATACTTATAATATTTAGGACATTTAACTTATAAAGTTGATTTTATTTTATATTTCTAAATTATTTAAATATTTGATAAAATCTTATTTAACAATTATTTAAATTAGTTTAAAAATCATTTCAATTCATTAAAATACTATGAAAATCATATGAAGATATATAGATAGATGATAAATAGATTAGATTAGATAGATCTATTTTTCTTCCAAAGATAGGAGTAGGTATATTTCCAACATTCTGACCTATTAAATTCATACCTTTTCTAATCAAACTCTGTTTTATATTTTTTTCTATAGAATATGTCTCAACTAGTTTTGTCAAAAGCACAGGACACAACGATGTTGAAGATGTATTTGTATTATAAATGTATTAGTATAACATTTTAACCTTCATTATTAAACCAGCTAGAAGTCTTCAGGACTTAACTGCATTCAATCTAATGCACATTAGTTAACAGAATTTCTATCATACCATTATTTGGGAACATTTAAAAATGAGAGGTAGCTAATGATATATGCAATGAAGTTGTTTTAAAATTAATATATTCATATGTCATATTAGATTAGGCAAGTTATACAATCATGTAGTACAACTACCTACCTGGAAATTGAGTTTCCTTAGAGAAATGCATATGGATAAAAATTTAGACACTTAAAACTTGTTTACCAAATTATATTATCCACAATAAGTAGTTTATACAGATGTTTCATTGTCATATTCACATTTTTATTTCTATTTTCATTATACGATAAAACATAAACATTATAAAATGATTTTCACTTACAGTGCTTCAAATAAATAAAACATAACCAGTTAAATAAAGTAAAACATAACCAGTTAAACAGCTTGTTAGATCAACATTTTTTAACATTCACCATCTGCAAGATAAGTGTGACATATAATGTATATAATATAATTATATTAAAAAGTAAATATGTCAAGTTTTATTGAAATTAAATACTGGATCATTACAGATGCTTCCTAATATTAACAATAGTACACATGAGGAAAAAAAATCAAGTAATACCACACGTTAATATTAGCAAATAACTATTTAGTGCAAAGCACCCGCAAAAAGAAATGGAGCAAATTGATGCACTGCATTTCTTCTAACTACATTATTCCAAGTGTGATTTTACCAAAAGAAAAGAGATCAGAAATGGACAGTGCCCACTAAAATACTAACAGGGCAATGAATCATAATAGAAAAACAGTTTTTAAATTCATGACAAACAGAATATACATATATTATATGTAGGGACAAAGCTGTTGTTATATATATTATATTTATATTATAATATATATGTATAACACATTATATATATTATTTATATTATATGGAGGGACAGAGGTGTTTTATATATAATATATATTACATATAAATATATAGTACATTTATATATATATATATATAAAGTCAGACTCCATCTCAATTAAAAAAATATACTCTCTCTATATAGTATATTTTTAAAACTGAGATGGGGTCTCGCTCTGTTGCCCAGACTGGAGTGCAGTGGCTCAATCTTGGCTCACTGCAACCTCGGCCGCCTGGGTTCAAGCGATTCTCCTGCCTCTGCTTCTCAAGTAGCTGGAACTACAGGTACAGGCCACCACACCCGGTAATTTTTTTTTTTTGTATTTTTAGTAGAGATCGGGTTTCACCATGTTGGCCATTCTGGTCTCGAACTCCTGACCTCAGGTGATCTGGCTGCCTCAGCCTCCCAAAGTGCTGAGATTTCAAACATGAGCCACCATGCCCGACCAACAAATTTTGTATATATGTTTTGTATATATATACACATACGCATATATACACACACACACATATATATATTTTATATATATATATATATATAGGCTCCATTCATTCCACATGAATACCAGGTTTTGTTTTATGAAATTACTTCCATTGAAGAAAAAGACACATTAACAAAATATTATGAGACTCTACTAAAAAGTTTTCATGTGAGTATAATGGATGGCATATGCTTGGGAGTTATGAGTACAACAGAAAAACACAAACCATTCTCGAGTTGCAAGGAGGAAAGTAGAACATATTCCCAAGAAACAATAGATATGCAGCAATGAATGGAACTTAGCCAACAGGAAAGGAGGGACAAAGCTGTTTTATAAAAAGGTAAAAATATATACATATATATGAATGTTATGGAGATATGAGAAAAACAGAGTGAGTTCAGGAATTTCAAATAGTTCAATATGGTTGAAGGTCAGCGTGCTTAACAGAGAGTAGCGGAATGAAATGAGAACACTAGACAAAGTCTGGATCACATAAGATGTTAGATTTTATCCTGAACAAGCAATAAAGAGCCATTTGAGTGGCTTAAAACACAGGGAGTAAATAATCAGATTTACGAATTAGTCTAAAACTTTAGAAAGTTTTGGGGAAGCCACTCTGAAAGGACAGCAAATCGGAGGCTATTGCAACAAATTCTGGTATTCAGAGTTTCACAGTGTGCTCTGAGCAGAATAATTTACCTGTGAGATTGTCAGCAAGAAAGAGGTTCTGTAAAATACGTCATACTTTACGCGGCTCTTGGCAATTCACAAAGTCTTCTAAAAGTATCCTACAATTAAGAAATACATCTGTTTGTTTAATGCACTTCCCAAATTTTGTTTTCTTTTTCTTCCTTTTTTAAAATAGGTAAATCGTTTTTACATAACATTTTATTAAGAATCAAATAATTAGTGGCCTATAATACAAGCTATGGGAAATTTTACCCTAAACAGATGGGTGCTAGGGTGAAGAAAGAGAGACGCAAAGGATATGAGAATTACTTCCAAGGCAGAATGAAAAAAAGTAGGTATGGACTAAATGTGGGAAATGAAAAACAAGGAAATTTAGAAAATCCCCCAGTTTTCAGCTTGAAAAATTGAGGATTTGTTGTTTACATAGTTTATATCAATTAATAAAATATAATTTTGTAAATGAGCAAAGAGAGAACTATGAAGAAAATTTGTAAATTCTATTTATGTCTTTGTGGTAAACTACCTAAAAGTTAATGCTCTAGAACAAAAGGAGAAGATAATCTATAAAGGATTGAGTTATAAAATGGCCAATGTTATTAAAAACTCTTATAATAAAAGTTTGAAATAAGGTGTGGAGTGAGAGCTAGCACATGGAATTATTAGCAATAATTGAGGAGTGTGGCAGCTGCAAATTCGTAGGTACCAGGTAGCTGAGAAAACCTGTCACAGAAGTTTAGAAAGTGAAGAGAAAGCGTAGAGTGTGTAAGAGAAGAAACAGTATAAAACAACAAAAAAAGACGATTACATTTAATCTTTACATCATGTAAACATATCATTCATTTCCCGTAAATATATAAAATTATTATTGCAAATAATAATATACAGAACACTTGAGTGAAGAGATGAAAATAATTTAGACAATAGTAGGAGAATAATTAGGTAAACCTGTCAATTTCTTTTTTGACTCCTTCATGGCTTCCACGTCCTTTAACAACACGTGAGCACTGATGTTTCCTGTCCATTATCCTCTGTTCCCCTATCTTCAAACGTCCATATTGTGTATTCTTACACCCTTATTGTCCTTCAGCAACTTTCTACGTACTGAATCTTTTTCAACCCTGGTCCAATCCTGATTCCTCCCTGTGCTACAGAATTATATCTCCAAACATCCACTGTTCATATCCCCTTAGATGTTCCTCTCTCACCATACGCTAAAAATGTGCAAAATAAAACCATTTCTTGGAATGACAATCAGATCAACTCCCTCCAGTTTCCAAAACGATTGAATGGCCTCTCATGTCACTCCTCTAGCAGCCAAACACCTTAGGCACTGAACTGGTCCTACATGGTCTCAAAAGCTAAAGCCTTTCTGAACTCAACTTCTATTAATTCTTCTACTCTCTCCTCTACACTACTTTACTTCACTTCAACCACACTCAACTTGTAACTGTCGTCTTCCTCCTCAATGATCAGAAGCTTTCCCCTTCTTATTCAACCTCTCTGCAATGCTTTATGCACTTCTATCACTGCATGGCTCGCTCTTACATTATCAGGTTTTCACTCATATGCCTTGTTATCAAGTAGATTTCCCTCAGTCATCTTGTCTTAAAATGGCATTGCTTCTCTTGTGCCCAGGGATTCTCTACCCTTATTTATTATTTCTCCTAATAAGAATCAGGCATACACTATTATACATCTTATTATTTTATAATGACTCAATTGATTATAAGCTCTTTGTAGATAGCTCTGCCTTTTGGTTCAATGTTACAGCCCTAGCATCTACATCAATACCTGACATACAGAAGATACTGAAAAATATTAGTTGAGTCAGTTAATATTTAAATTTAACTTATGAGTTAAATACAACACTTTTTTAGTGCAATCAGTATGTGATAGTTCAAATCTTTGAATTATTGAGGGAATGAACAAAATTTTAAAGGTTTATTTTATCAACAAAGAAATCAAACTTGGAATAAACCATGCTAGAAGAAGTTTTGGTGAATGAAAATTTCTGTACACCTATTAGTAAATCTAAGTATTTGCTCATCTGAAAAAATGAGAGATAGAGTCATTATGATTGTTGTCAATAAGATCAAATTAAAGTAGTGAAGTTGTGAGAGGAAGGTAGTTAAACTTTATTATTTGTCAGAATAATAAAGTGGATTACCTCGACATTGGTTAATTCGTGCATGCATATTAAAAAGTAGTCCTCCCTCAGCGCCATTTTGTGGCAGCGAGACCCACAAATAAAGGGGAGCGCTGGGGTTGCGGCGGGGCAGGCGGCAGAGCTGTCCGGCTGCGCGGGGGCCCGGGCGGCAGGGCAAGCAGCGCGGCCTCGGCCTCGGCCTATGCGACTGGCGGCGCTGGCTTGGCTTCTGCCTGAAGAGGATTCAAGATGACCAACGAAGAACCTCTTCCCAAGAAGGTTCGACTGAGTGAAACAGACTTCAAAGTTATGGCAAGAGATGAGTTAATTCTAAGATGGAAACAATATGAAGCATATGTACAAGCTTTGGAGGGCAAGTACACAGATCTTAATTCTAATGATGTAACTGGCCTAAGAGAGTCTGAAGAAAAACTAAAGCAACAACAGCAGGAGTCAGCACGCAGGGAAAACATCCTTGTAATGCGACTAGCAACCAAGGAACAAGAGATGCAAGACAGTACCTCAAGCAAGTCCAGCAGCCGAGCGTTGCCCAACTGAGATCAACAATGGTAGACCCAGCGATCAACTTGTTTTTCCTAAAAATGAAAGGTGAACTGGAACAGACTAAAGACAAACTGGAACAAGCCCAAAATGAACTGAGTGCCTGGAAGTTTACGCCTGATAGCCAAACAGGGGAAAAGTTAATGGCGAAGTGTCGAATGCTTATCCGGGAGAATCAAGAGCTTGGAAGGCAGCTGTCCCAGGGACGTAGTGCACAACTTGAAGCAGAGTTGGCGTTACAGAAGAAATATAGTGAGGAGCTTAAAAGCAGTCAGGATGAACTGAATGGCTTCATCATCCAGCTTGATGAAGAAGTAGAGGGTATGCAGAGTACCATTCTCGTTCTGCAGCAGCAGCTGAAGGAGACACGCCAGCAGTTGGCTCAGTACCAGCAGCAGCAGTCTCAGGCCTCTGCCCCAAGTACCAGCAGGACTACAGCTTCTGAACCTGTAGAACAGTTGGAGGCCACAAGTAAAGACTGCAGTCGTCTGACAAATGGACCAAGTAATGGTAGCTCCTCCCGCCAGAGGACGTCTGGGTCTGGATTTCACAGGGAGGGCAACACAACCGAAGATGATTTTCCTTCTTCTCCAGGGAATGGTAATAAGTCCTCCAACAGCTCAGAGGAGAGAACTGGCAGAGGAGGTAGTGGTTACGTAAATCAACTCAGTGCGGGGTATGAAAGTGTAGACTCTCCCACGGGCAGTGAAAACTCTCTCACACACCAATCAAATGACACAGATTCCAATCATGACCCTCAAGAGGAGAAAGCAGTGAGTGGGAAAGGTAACCGAACTGTGGGCTCCCGCCACGTTCCGAATGGCTTGGACTCAAGTGTAAATGTACAGGGTTCAGTTTTGTAATATTTTTTCAGCAAATTTTTATACAGTGTCATTTAATTTGGGAGAGGATACTTTCCAGAAAATTAATGCAAACTTTTGTCACAATTTGCCTTTTTGTGGGTGTACGTTTTGGTTTTTTGTTGTTGTTTTCTCTTTTTTCTTTTTCTTTTTTCTTTTTTTTTTTTTTGCTTCAATACCTCTGCCACTTTGGAAATTGTAACAGTTAATTACTTTGAATGTTGCTAAAAGAACATTTTTTGTAGGGTCAAGTTATTTTTATATGAGTTAATGTGAAATTGTAAAGGAAATTTTTCCTTAAAATATAACACAATGACGTCTGTATAAATCTATGTCTGTTTAGAACCTGTGCTGTGTAAGGGCATTCTTCCTCATGCTGTTACTGTACTTATGCACCATTCAGACTTGTTAGAGTAGATGTGGGTTTATGACTGCCAAGTTTGCCCAGTACAGTAGTTTTTTATCACTAAAAGTTGGACTCATTGATGGAGTCCTGTAGTAGTTTCAGTGTTAGATACAGTTTTTTCCACCATACATCTGTGCATTTTCTCTTTAGGTGACTGAATGTTTAAGAAATTTGTGTGCATAGTTACTCAGTTTTTATGAACTGTTGTATCCTGTTAATGCATATTGCTCTGTGACTCCAGTATATCTTACCTGTACTGACCAAACCTAAATAAAGATTTTTATTGTAACTCCTTAAAAAAATAAATAAATAAAAAATAAATAAAAAGTAGTCATGTAAAATTATAAATAAAATATAAACATTTACAACTGGGAAAAAATAAAATATGATTTTAAAAGTTTAATTAATTTGGCTGAATTAGCAGATGAAAATAACACAAATAAATAAATGGTGAGTTAAAAAATAACTGGAGTTTGAAAAAAGCAGATCAAGGCCGGGCGCGGTGGCTCAAGCCTGTAATCCCAGCACTTTGGGAGGCCGAAACGGGCGGATCACGAGGTCAGGAGATGGAGACCATCCTGGCGAACACGGTGAAACCCCGTCTCTACTAAAAAAATACAAAAAACTAGCCGGGCGAGGTGGCGGGCGCCTGTAGTCCCAGCTACACAGGAGGCTGAGGCAGGAGAATGGCGTAAACCCGGGAGGCGGAGCTTGCAGTGAGCTGAGATCCGGCCACTGCGCTCAAGCCCCGGCGACAGAGCGAGACTCCGTCTCAAAAAAAAAAAAAGAAAGAAAAAAGCAGATCAAATATATCTATAATTGATTTACTCCACAATATTATCCTGAAAGTCTCATCCAGTAGAGTAAGAACATAACATACTTAAGAATATAACTTAAGAAAAACGTCATAAAAAAAGAAAGAACATAATTATTGTTTGTAGGAAATACAGTTGGGTATATAGAAAATTCAAACAAATCTGTCAGCAACTATTTAAAAACATACTGAGTTTCACAAGGTTGATTGAATGAAAAAAATCGATAAAAACAAAAGCAGTAGCATTTCTATACATCAACAGTAAAAACATTATATATCATATGATAAAATATGATAATAATTACTCCCAAATGTTACTTAAATATTAATCTAATAAAATAATTACCAAATGGTACTTGACAAAATATGCAATTCAATGATGAATCAATAATTATATGCAGGGATGTGAGTACTCAATGTTTAAAACAATTCAATTACTCAATAAATTCAATGCTATTTCAATCAAAATTCAAAAGACATTTTTTTGAAAGAACCAGACAAACTAGAAAACCACAAGTCCATACATTCATGAAACAGAAAAACAAAACTGGAAAATTGATATACATTATGTCAGAAATTATTACAAAAAGTTATTAAATTAGCAGGTGAGTGGGGAAGATTCTCTGCAAACACACACACTTTATACATTCATATATTCATCTAATTAATTATTCATCTATTATTATACTATATAAGATAATCCTTTTTTTTTTTTTTTTTTTTTTTTGAGACAAAGTCTCTCTCTGTCACCCAGGCTAGAGTGCTCGAATCCTGACCTCAAGTTATTCATCCACCTAGGCCTCCCACAGTGCTGGGATTACAGGCAAAGAATACTATGTTAAGCTGTTGCGTAGAAATAATTCCACATATGTGACAAATTAAGAACATTTACATTAAATGATTAATACATTTGTCTGCTTCAAAATTTAAGTTAAATGTCACAGTAAGACTTGCACATGTAATATAAAATTTAAAAACAAAACAAAACAAAAAGCTTTCACATTAAGTAGCATTGCCTTTGGTAATGTTCCAAGTCAAGAATGCTCTTATACTACTGATTAGACTAAACATATGTCCATCTTTTGAAATCAATTTTCCAGCAGCTAATAAAGCTTAAAAAAAAAGATTATAAAGTTTGAATCAGCAAATAGGCATCAAGCTCCCGAGAAACACTTGTACATAAGTACTCAGGAGGCAGAGACAAGACCTTGCCTTATTATTTGTAGACTTAAAAACTGTATATGTCATCAATGAATAGCAGGAAAAAATTGTATGAATACATGGTTATCTATTTATGTTATCAAACACTATGAACCAAATGAAATTGTAAAAATTAGATCTATTTATAACAATATAAACAGACCTAGAACTTAACTTATTAAAAGTACAATTAAAGTGCAAACTTACAATAACTTTGACATAAAAATGAAACATTGGCTTATTCCATGGCTCATGTATATAATCCCAGCACTTTGGGAGGCCAAGGTGGAAGGTTCACTTAAAGCTAAGAGTTCGAGACCCACCTGAACAACAAAGCAAGGCCCCTATCTCAAAAGTGAAAATAAAAATAAAAATAAATAGCTGAGAATGGTGGAGCATGTCTGTAGTCTCAGCTACTCAGGAGGTTGAGGCGAGAGAATCGCTACAGCCCAGGAGTTAGAGGTGGAAGTGTGCTATGATTGTGTCATTGCACTCCACCCTGGGTGACAGAAACTCCATTTTTGAAAAATATATTCAAAAAAATCAAACATGTGCAATCAACAATACATATTGCTTATAGATATATTCCTATCTAGTAATAGAATCAACAATCGGAATTTCATTTTTATTATTGGTTGGTTCTGTATAATATAAGGGAAAGGAAGGGGAAATTCAAATTTATATGTTTTATCCTGTTCCTTTTACTTAATGGTTGGTTCTGTATAATATAAGGGAAAGGAAGGGGAAATTCAAATTTATATGTTTTATCCTGTTCCTTTTACTTAAAAAATTCAGAAATAATATAAAAATACAGTGGTTTTATATTGTTTTGTATATTTTTGTTTGAATATTTTATAATAAAGAAAACATCATAAATAAAATTTAAAATATATAAAGGAAAATACATAATCAATCACAAAGACCTCTGGGGATTTTTCCAGACCTGTTTTGTCAATTTCATTTTAATTATCATGTTATATTGCTTCCTCTGTTCAGAGACCTCAAAAATGCTTTGTTCAATTAGAATTGTTCAACTACTTACTTTTTTTCCCCCACATTTCACACAATTCCAGTTGCCTAGAAAGCTGGCAACTATATAATTACTTTGCTATCATTTAAAAATATTTTCATAAAGAATTAATATAATTTTTAATCATCTGTTAAAGATAATTTTTTTAAAACATTATCAATACAGCTTTATATTTTTAAAATAAAATTGGGAAAAGTTACTATTCATATAAATTTTAGTTGTGTTCAATGTTCTTTAATGTACATGTCTTACTATTTTGTCCTTGACTTTACATTTATTAGAAATTTGAAAATAGATGTTTTACACTTTATAGCATGACTATACTTGTGTGTCTGCAGAACAAATTAAAAACTCTATATAGAAGTATTATTTGTCTAGATACACAGCCTTATAAAACACTTACCAATAGAATACTGCCTATACTGAGAGAAACTATCTTGCTGCCTGTTGTCTCGAAATGCCTTTCTAAATTGCTTGAAGGAGAGCTTTTGTTGCTATATGGTAGAAAGGTAACTCTGATTGCAAACTAGAATTCCTACAGAAGTCTAGACTTTATTGACATTTCTACAAAATGGGAGAAAAGTTGTTCAGACAATGAAATTCGGTGTCCTAAGAAAATAAAGTTTCAACTTAAAAATGTTAAAAAGTATTTGGAAGAAAATTCACAACTGACCACAAATACCTCACCTTCAAACTACAACAGAATCACAGCATAACTTTCAGGCATTAAAAATAAACTGTCAAACTAATATATCTATCTGTATATAAAGAAAGAGATAAAATACATATAGTTTAATATGTCTAGGGTTTCAAAAAACCTATAATAGTAGTAGTAATCAAGTAAAGACACTAATGATTAATTTCAAATTGAAAGAAAAAGACTCCATTAGACTATTAATACTTAATCCAGCCATCAATATTAAATAAAATATTATGAAAATTGCATTGTTTAGAAAATTGTACATGAAAGAAAATACACTTTTCCACTTCCTCTTTTTAACATTAGCCAAGCACAAAACATACCCAGAAATCTATTGCTTTGACATTGGCATTGATAAATAATTAGTTCTTAACATTTGTTTTTAAATAAATCTCCAGGAAATGCTGATATAAACCATCAACCTTTGGTGCTGCAATATTTCCAGGCGTACAGTTTTGAAATAGATTTCAGGTTGTCTGGGCCTCCCAAATAAACAGGCTGATTCAAACACCACATTTACAGTAATTCAATACGCCTGTTAGATAACAGGAAAATAAATACAGCCAAATTTCAACAGTGGTTATATGGTTGCATTGTGTCTGGTCACCACTTTATTTATTACTGCTTGTGTGTATTTTCTCCTTTCTGTTTAATGACTGTGATTATTATGATAGTATTGTTTTGTTTCTTTCTTATGCAACAAAAATATTCAATTAAAGGCAAGTTAGAAAACAGTAAGATTACCTATATTATTGAGAGAAGGATAACTTTAGAAGCCTTTTTTTTTTTTACATTTTTTAAATCTAGTAGTGTCAATAAAGCAAGGCTAATAATTAACCCCACCAACAATGCTATAAGTACTAGCTCACCTATTTCACACAATTACCTTTCTAAGAATCATGTATTCAATTACTACTCTTTGGGATTGAGCTACATTGACAGCTTCCTCAGCTAAGTACACGTCTTTCTTTTATTTGTTCTAATTAGAACCAAGTACAAATGTGCAATTCTTACCAGAAAGTTTTTCAATATTTCATGACACTCTTTATGATATGCAAAAAAGCTGTCTCACCATCATATTATCTGCATAATTCTATCATCTTATACATATTTATTAATTATGTGCTCTACCAAGCCTCA